>NC_054067.1:13970908-15220908 GCF_017639655.2 Falco naumanni
ACCTTCCTGATGAAGAGTTTTTTAGTTTAAAACCTACCTACACTAAAGAAAAAAATGATTAAACTAAATAAAATAAGCTGCAAATATAACAAAGCATCTCACACCAGCTGGTGAGTCCTTTTGACATTAGAAAGCACATTTGGCTCTCACAGAATATAAAAGTGCCATTTTGAACTTTCAGTCCTTTTCCTCATGTAATGACAGCTTTTTTCCCTCTTCCCTTCTTTAAGCTTAGCTCATTGTTTTCTTTTCTAAAACCTCTTACAGGTTACAAAGCTTTCAAAAATGACAGAAGCCCTACGAATTTTGATAAAAAGGTGTTAGTATGGGCAGGACGGTTTAAAAAGGAGGAGGACATTCCCAAGCACATCTCGTAAGTAGACCTGTCTGAATGATGCTTTCAGATGTGAAGATACAGGCAACAGCACCTTCACATAACCTCACTTGGTAAGGGTTAGTGCTCCTCCATGCTGATGGGGCCTGCTGTTACCGGTGTCCAAAAATCATCTGAATTTTTAGGAACATGAACCTTTTGTCACGCCCTGTGAAGTTAACTGGACTCATTTGTTTTAGAAATCGTGAGTTTCAGACTAAGCCTAAGTATCTTTTGTAAGACAAGTGGCTTTGTAATTCAGAAGTCACAGTAGTAACATGTAATCCACTTTGGATTTTTGCATGCTTTGCTAGTTTTTATTGATTAGCAATTAATAATGCTGCATAACTTTTAAAAAGAAATGTGGGCTATACACAGCTTTGGTGACAGACATCTGCAACAAGTTCCTCATGTCTGGGCTACGGTTTCACCTCCTTGTCGAGCTATTTTGTTAAAGGATTGTCACTGGGTTTTGGAGACCTAATGCTTCCTGGCTTGTGACGTCCTGGGGGCTCCTCCAGCTGGCCTTCCCCCTGCAGGTATAAACAAATCCATGGCTGGATACGATTTAATGAATGAGTCATTGCCACGCTGCAGTCTCTTGCAAGTGTGAATTGCTGGATAAATGCCAGGAGTGGAAGGTGTTGGAGATTTCCCAGTGCCGGCTGTGACTGTTCAGCTGCTTGGGAAGACATCTCCGTGTGGGTGGTGTGGTCACCTGCTCCAGCCCAGCTCAGCCTCCTGGTGCAGGCAGGTGCTTGCGGCGCTGGTGCCAGCTGCCAGGCAGTGGGACGGGGCTGCAGAGCACCATGGGCAGCTGCGATGGGGATGTGGCCACCGGCACAGTCACTTGCCGTGTCTCTTTGCTATGTGAAAACTCTCCATTGCTCTTAACCAAAATATTATGCATGTGCTTTTAGTCCACTGAGGGTGGCATTGCCTGGCGCTGGTGGCACGGCTCTAGTGTCTCCTGGTGCTGTGCAGCACCCCATACCCTACCCTAGAGCACCCAAAGGTGGGCCTCTTGCAATTCCATTATGGTGATGGAAAGACTTTCCTGTCCTTGTCACTTTTCAGGTGTTCACCCTCATATGCAATAAAAGAAGTCAGGAGAGCAGGATTTGTTATTCCTGTTGTTACTGACAACTGTTGGGAGTAGCAGTACCCCACCTGCGTGGGAGGGGGGCTAAATCTTTCCCCCGTAGGCTGATTTCTTGAGTCCTCCTCTAAGTACTTGCAGAAAGAGAAGAAAACACATTGTACATTAATAGGCCATTCCTGAAAGACTTGAGGATTCATTACCCAGCTCCCCATGATCTCATTTCACACATGCTGCTGCAGGATGGAAATTGCTTTGTCCTCCGCAGGTCTGAGGTCCTCGACGCAGCAAGGAGCAGTGTGAGGATAAAGGTTTGCTACATCATGATTGCACTGACCTTGCTGGGCTGTTTGGCCATGGTAATCACAGGCAAAGAAGTGAGTATTTTTTCTGGGTAAACTGATCTACTTAACGTATGGTCTATATGTATGCTCTCCTTGCAAATAAACGCCCCGGTGACAGACAGGTTTGAGAATAGGTCCATATAATCAATATTTGCACAGAATCTGTATCACCCCATCCTCTGGGGGAGAGATTGGCATGGGGAAGCACAACTTGCTGGTTAACGTGTTCCTTCTGACCCCCTTTGCCACAAACCCATACAGTGCAATGCTCTGCATCATGGTACCTGAGCAAAAGGCCAGTCCAAAGGCTGTGGACTAGTTCAGACAGTGTCAGCGGCACCTGGTCCTGCCCTGCCTCCATGGGCCATGAGGCTCCCGTGATCCTGCCTGCATACCACCATGGGCACCAGGAGCTGTGACACTCGCTTCTTCGCATCCCACCGGTGGGGAAGGAGGGTGTCCAGCCTGACTTGCACGTCCCAGTGCACCTGTAAACAGCTCACAGTGTAATTTTCCTGCTAATCAGAGCTGCAAATATTGAAAATTGGATAAAACTTCTGTCACTGCAAAATATCACCAAGTGGGGTGTCAAGGCAAGTGGTGCAAATGTGGGGAAATTTAGTTGTGGGAAATGTGTGCATGCAGTTATTTTTCACCATTTCTTCTCAAGGCTGCTAAAAGGGATCACACGCTGCTGAGGATGAACATAGAAAAGAAGGCCAAATGGAAGGGTGAAGTGGAGAAAGATCAGGAGGCAGCTCTTGGGAAGTCACAATGATTGGGAACAGATTTATTTTAACAGCAGGAGAAAAGCGGTTTGCACATGCGGCATATGTACCTGTCTTCATTTAAGTCTTCGGAGGTTTTTCACTGAAACTCTCTCAGGGCAAAAACTTCACTGCTTAAAAACCGCTCCACACCGACTGGGAAACTCCTATGGAAATTCCAGCAGCTGCTTTCTGTGGCCACCGGTCTTTGGCACTGGGTTCAGCTGAAATACAGAGATCTCTTCTAAACTGCAAAGCATGGGAAAGACGAACGCAGGACTTCCTAGCTCAGGATCAGCTTTTTGTGGTGCTGCTGGTGCTCCGTGTGGCCGTGGGCTGTGTCCTGCACCCCAGGAAGGATGTGGCCCCACACCAGAGAGCATGCTATTCTGTGCGATGCTTCTAGGGCAAACAGCCTTGGCCAAAGTGACCTAGGGCAGGGGGAAAAGGAGTCTGAAGTATGTTTTGCAGCCACAAAGAGATCAATTACCTCTGAGCCTGCTGCCATTGCTGTGCCCTCTCCCTCCCCAGAGCCTTGCAGGACCCCATGGCCAGGGGGAGGGGGGACACATGCATGAAGAGGGGCTGGGAAGATGGAGGAGTGTGAACAAACCCTGATGAGTGATTTGGGCCAAAAGGGCTTTGGGGCCAGAGGAGATGGCAATGATGTGGAGTGGTATAGTGGGCACATGGAGTGATTTGGTTGCTGGGGGGCAGCCCGGGGAACCCATGTCTGATGCAGGGAACCTGGTCTGGAGGCACCTCTTGTCCTGTTGCACCTCACAGGTTTTGCTTTTTCATCTTCTGCTTCTAATCATTGTCATGAAAGTTGTCTGGCACTTGCTTAGTTGTGATTTTAGTCAGGAGTAATTCTTAATTCATGGTTTGCTAAAACTGGATTCTTTTTAATCATCATAGTTCATTAATTCATAATAAAACAGCTGTCCAATTACATCTAAAACAAACACATCTCTTCACAGCTTCATTTAAAGTGTCACCAAACTCTCCGGCTTGATGTTTAGCAGATGGGAGAGATCCTAATGAAATATTGAAAGTTACATTTTCATGAAGTGATTAAACATCAAGACAGACCCCAGTTCACATGTGTGGGTGCTGACGGTCTGAGCCCCTGTTCGTTACCCCTCGGGACCTGTAAGACAGGCTGGTGGAGCTGGGTGCACTGCATGGGGTGCCAAAGGACATCGGAGTGACAAAACCCAGCCTCCTCCCCCGGCTCCCACAGGAGATGGCAAATGCTGCAACCGTGCCCAGCCAAGGCTTGGCCTTTGCAAGGTTTATTACTCAGAGCAGTTGCATTTGTGCTCCGGGGGAGTCTGCAAGCTCGTGCTCAGGTCTCTGAGGTTTGTTGTACCAAAAATCACGTCCACTTGTTGCTGGTGTGTCCCTACACAAACAAGCTGCTTGCCAGGAGGGGCTGGGGCACTGGCAGGCAGCAGTTGTGGGCTCTGGGACTCCATCTCCTGCACCTGTGGTTGCTGCACAGCTTTTTCCTTCTGATGCTTCCTAGGAGCGCTTTTCTCCGCACTGCACTGCACGCCCATTTAGGATGAGGAATGTGTGTGCCAGGGATGCTACATCTGTCACAGCTTGGTGTTTACGGTACTTGTTTCCAACTCACGGCTCCGTGCAATACAATTCACCAAAGGTGACGCCTGCTCCCTGCAGTATTCCTCACAAAGTGAATCTCAGGGAAGTGAAAATAATGGCGTAGGACAAGCACAGAGTGAACACGTCTCCACTGAGAGGGCAGTTTTGCCTGCACAGGTAATATGGGCTCTTTCATTATACCTGACCTCCTTTTCTTGGTTAGTGCAATAAACATCAAGAATTACCTCAAAGTTAGTGTTCATTTGGGGATAAAATAAAACAGCTCTGGTCAGTTGCTTGCATTATATTTTGTTTTAATTCTCAACTGGCTTTCACATGACCTTTCTGAGAAGGCACGTGTAACACTTAAAAGAACCCCTTTTGATGCTCATAAACAAATCCACATCCATGCTCTTAGTTTCCATGACTTAAGCAGGAGATGACCATAACTGTATATAAAGAACAAGAAAATTAATTGCAGCTTATTCCACTCTGCTCTGCACTTCCCTCTGCCTGGGAAAAAAAAACCAAACCTGCTTCAGGTGTGAGCTATTATCAAATCCTCTTAAACAGCCCAGGTCTCTGTTGACTAGTGTATAAAGCTGCTGCATTACCCTTCATCATTAAGAAAAAGGAAAAATCAATTCTTCCTCCCTGAGCTGCTGATGGGCCACTTCTGAGCAATCAGATGACCCAGGTGTTTCTGGGCTCTCACAAAGAGCTATGACTGCTATGTAGGGAATAAGCTTTTACTAGTCCCAGCTACATGATTATTCATTTGAATATCTTAATATTCCCCCCAAAATCAATCGGACTAATTGCTGGCTTGCACTCAGCGGGTGGCTGCTGGCACGGTGCAGCCTCGGCTGCAGCGGTCCCTGGTTGTAACTGGTGGTGCCAGCAGAGGATACTGCACTGCTGATGCCTCTCCAGTGCTGGGACTTATCCCTGCTTGTTAAAACCGGTTTCCATCTGTGTTTGCAAAGTCCTTTGACTCTTCTCTTGAAAAGCTTCTAATTAACACAGCTTCCTGAATGTAAAATTGGCTAATCCTCACCACCTTACAGTTGTGGGTGGGTTTTTTTATTATTATTTCCCCTCCCACCTATATTGCCTCAGTGTCACACCTGATTTCCCCAGTCATTTAAAAAAGGAATGGGAGTTGTTATTAAGTAGGAGCTTTTCTTCCCTTTTTTAATAACGTGCCTTGTATTTCCCCAGCCTAGTCATGTAGACAATGTGGAGGGAGTGACCCCTTTCTGGGGCAGAGGATGGAGCTGAGTGTGCCACTTTGCTGTGATGCTCAGGGAGACCAAGGGTGAGTCCTTTCAACTCTCACCTCCTCTTTTACTGCTCTGTGCTGGGGGAAAGAATGGTTCCTCCCTTGCAGGATTTTTGCCATTTTAATGAACTCCTATATGAAAATGCTTAATATGCTGTTGGCTGGTGCCACATAGATTTGCATTATAATAACAATTATTGTGGAAGATTTCTGCCTGGTACCTGGAGTTGATGTAATTCTGTTTCCATTAAAATCACTACTGCAGTTCCTTCTGGCTGTGGATTAAGGTTATCATCCACCATTTTTTGATGTTTCAGTGATTACCAGAGACTCAGCTTCCCCAGGCAGCCCGGCTGCTGTGGGGCAGAGCTGAGTGCACTGAACCTTCTTCTGCCAGTGTGGTGGGACCAAACTCGTATGGGAGGCTCTGCATTGTGAGCACCCCAGTGCCTTGGAGAAAGGTGTGAGATGGGGAAGTCTGAGCTCAGGAGACCTCAGTCCTTTTCTTACTCGTTTTACCTCTCTTTATGACCTGTTTAGAGGGTTTCTGAAAGTGCCACTTGATGTATTTCCATCCATTTCATACGTGCAGTTCTTCTCCTGGGACACAGCAAGGCTGACACGATCATGCACTTGTGAAGGACTTTCTCCCCAGATGTAGGTGAAATCTTGCCATTCAGCAAAGCCTCACTTCAAAGACTTCCCTGTTCTTTCAGTGTTTCATCTCCCCCCAAGCTGGGACACTGCTGCTTATTTTAAGGCTGAACGCACCCAGTTCAGCTTCCAGTCGTTGGGTGTTGTCTTCAATATTGAATACAAAACATCCTATCTCAGCTCTCCCCTGTGTTTAACTAGTCACCTCTCAGCTATTGTTTGCAGTTGGATTCCTGCTACGTTCAAAACACCTGTAGTTTCTAACCATTGCTTGGTGGGCATCACTGCTTACTGGTCAGCTAAGTGATTGACACTATAGTGAATTTACTCCTGTATCAAGTGATTTACTACATTAATAGGCTCTTCACAATCCAAATAGGTATTTTTGTTTGCTTTAGCATAGAATCAATAATCCAGTACTTCTGCAGAAAGGAAGGATGTAAAAGCTTTCCAGACTTTGCTGACTACCCTGGAAAATTAAAAAGCACAGTGGTTATGCATCAGAAAATTATTCTCGTTTTGTGCCTAAGGCACCGGCACCTGTGGGAGCAGCATGGCCAGTCAGTCACTGCAAATCTGCTTTTGTTCCTGGGACTGCCAAGGGTCAGTTCAAAGGACCTTCAAGGTTGAAGTTCTTCTCTTATTAAGATACAACAATGGTTTGTATCTGTAAAGGGATCTGCTTCCTCTTACCACAAAAATCTTTCCAGCTTGGAGCAGCCTCATGCTTTCTCCTTTGCTCAGCATCATTGCAGCAAATAGGTGCTGGCTGCTGCTGCTGGCCCACAGGTATCTGGGGTCCTCATGCCCATCACGATTTCAGAGGTAGCTTAAACGCTACTCTCCTGTTTGGATTTGGCAAGAAGTCATTCTAGCCCAGCAGGAAAGCAAGGCTGATGTTCAATAATTTGAATTAATTAATGGATCATTCCATGGTAGCATTAAAGCAATTTTCCATGGTTAAGTAGTTCTGTGATCATTAGTGCTGTATAATTTATCACAAAACCTCTGTGACAGTCATATGATGAGTAGGTAGCTCCTGAAGGGCTCTGAAAGGACCTGATCATTTCGTTTCTTTGCTCTACGAAGCATCTGGACACAAACCTCAACACACCACATTAGTGTGGCTGGCCCCACACCTTGTGTCTGTGCGTGACACAGCTTTCCACATGGAAATGTAAAGCTGGGATCTGACTCTCTCTCTGCAGCACTGTATTCCTCAGTGAATGGACATAAACCTTGAGCTGTTTGGGCAGGGACTGCTGTTTGCTGGGGGGGGGGTGGGGGTGTGTGTGTGTGAGGGCTTGCCACAGGGAGGAGGTCAGCCTGGAACAGGATTCCATAGGAAAGCATTGGGCTTACTCGTGGCTTACGTATGCTCTGCAGCAGAAGCGGAGTTATCAGAAGCTGCCAGTGAGACTAGATCAGAAAATCGAGGCATTTGCATGCTCGTCTGTAATACACTTCTCCCAGATGACGTATGGTCCTGAGATTTTTTTTCTAAATGAAATGGAAACCAAAATAGCCAATGAATTAGTCATATGCTAATTACAATAGTTCCTAATGGTTCATGTTTCTGTTTCCGCAGAATGTATGAATGCAAACACAACTCATGTGGTGCACTGTGAATTGTACCAGTGTCATGCCAAACTCCTGGGTCCCCAGTAGCTATTTTATCATTGTCTAAGCATTGTCCTGCAACAAGTTTCTAACAGCAGGGCTATAATCTTTACCAAGGACATCCACTAGGTATGTAAAGATGTCATTAAAACAATGCTGCTCTAGGGGGGATGAAACAATCTCCAGAACAGTTTCAGACTGTACTAAGGGGCTAGAGTAAACCTTGAAAGGCAGGCAGTTAAATATCCCAGCATTTCAGTGCTCTAAGCCCCATGAGAGAGCAATTTTACTTGACAAATAAACCTTAATGCAGAGCAAAAATACAACTATTGCACGTTGTTCTCTCCCACCCACTCATTTCATTTTTTCTTCTCCTGAGAGCTGTTGTGCAGGTGGCACAGGGAATGCTGTGAGCTGGGGACCGCTGGGCACCCACTGCTGTGGCATGAGCCCACACACAGGCAGGGGGATGCTGTGAGGCTGCCAGGAGCTGCACAGTGAAACTGCAGAAATGGGCAAGGAGCTGCCTGTGCAGCTGTAGCAGCTAACGTGCCAGCTCCCACAGCTTCTCTGTACCTGGTAACGTTTAGTGTCTGAGGACTTTTTAATCTACTTGCCTCTTGTTGCCTTTGCTGAATGCACCAGGGAGGGATTTTAAGCTCATTTCAGGTGAAGTCTAGGTGTCTGCAGACTTCCATGGGTGATGGCTGGATGTGCAAGTGTCTCCTGCTGCTAGGAGGATACCGGTGTCCTGTCAAGGTGGGCTCTGGGAGAAACTGCCCGGCAAGGAGCAGCAACAGCCGCTGCTCAGGTGGCACTTTACATGCAGCTCCCCAAAGGCAGCTGATTCCGTCCCGGTGTCCTTTGCTCCAGGCCGAACTCTGAGCTGGCACCTGGGTGCTCTGCAGCAGATGGTGCCATCCTCCCAAAGCCAGGCTGTGAGAGCCCAGCTGCTTGGGGGGTCCCAGGGCAGCATCGGCTCAGCCAGCACAGGTGAGAGCTGCAGTTCTATGACCCAGGGCTTTCACCTGCCCATGGGGTGACAGAGCTGGGAACAGGGTGCCTGGCTGTGGGGGGAGCAGAGCAGTGCATCTGCCCTTTTGTCACATCCTTCATCTGCTCAGCTCGCCAGTACAGGCAGTTGCTGTGCTTCACCACCCTCTGGACCTCCCACAACATGTGGACTCTGCAGTGTTCATCAGATGAGACACTGGCCTTATTTTTAGGAAGTCCTTAATATACAGTGACTGCCTTAAGATTGATCATCTTTGAGAAGAAATAGGACAGAGTGTTCAGCAGAGCAGCTTGAGCCCAAATATTTTATTTTGCTTTAATTAGCCAGAGAGAAATAATAACAATTAAATAAAAAAAAACCAACAAAAACTGGCAAAAGTGTGCTTGCACATGAGCCTGAGTCACCCATCTCCAGATCCACTTTCCATGCACAAAATTACGCACCAGCCTGGAAAATGATTCACAATATCCCTCAGGTTTTTTTTCATTTACACATATATTTACATAAAGAAAAGTAAAATCTCTGCAGCCTACCTTTATCTTAAAAGTAGGTTTCCCCTGAGACAGAGTGAAATAGTGTGGCTGTCTCATCTGAAGGAGGAACGATGCAAATTTTGCTTTCAGCCCTGTGGAAAGAAGCTGAAAGTTTTGCACTGGGAAGAGGCAGCCAAGACTCTCTCACTGCTGCTGGGGAACTAACCCCTGCCTTCCTCAGCAGCTCCCAAAGCACACCGCAAAGGCAGTCAGTGCCATGTCGTCTTTTTTAGATGCACCCCTGGGAGCAGGGCTACCCCGAGAGGGAGCAAGCCCAAGTGCAGGCTGGCATGTCCCTCACCTCACCCCTTGATGGGTTTGCTTAGCTTTTAGAGCTGAGGACTTAGGATGCATGGGCTTTAAGGGCTAGGGTTTGGGGTGCTGGGAAGGGTTCCCCCATCACCCAGGGGCCTGGAGATGCTGCTGAGCTCTGCCTGAGACCACTGCAGTGGCCAGCCCCTATGGGGCTCCCTTGGGACTGGACCAGAAAGGTAACTAACGAGAATCACTAGCAAGTGTTGATATTCAGATTAGGAAGCAGCAGAGAGCTGAAATACCCACAAACCTGGAAGGGAGATGAGGGAAACAGCCCAAGTGTGACCAAGAGAAAGGAGAGCTTTGCCACTCTCTTCCTCTGACTCCCTTCTCCCTGTTAACGATGTTTTCATCAACAAAGAGAAGTGATTTGAGTAGCTTTTACACATCATCCAGGAGTCATGGCCTGGAAATTAAGGCAGCGTCCCATATGCACTTAGCCCCTCGCAGAAGCTTGGCTGGGGTCTGGATGCTCTCACACAGCGGTTGGTGCAAGCTCAGCGCTTCCCAGCTAACATACTCCCTTGCTGCTCTGTATGCAGGCATACTTCTATAAACGGCAATAAAACCATGTACTTAACCAATAAAACAGGCATAGGAGCTCTGACATCCCGGCATCAGAGCTGAGAAAACGGCTCTCTTGGAAACTAACCCTCTGTGTAGGCTGAACCATGATGATTTCTAACTCTACAGCTATTATCCTCCATTATCCCACCCACCGTCTCTCTGCCCTCGCCGGAGTGTGCACTGTGTCCTATGCTGGCTTTCAGCCCATGATCAGTGTCCCTGAGACCCCAGCAGTGATCCCCTTGGATGCTGTGTGGTTGGGGCAACTTGGGTGCTCGCCAGCCCGTGGCATTTGGCTGGGTGTCGCTGTTATTTGCTCAGGTTTTGCTGAGCATAAGGTGAGCTCTGCTTGCAGCCTGGCAAGCCCAGCTCCCACCGGGAAGGGCTCGGCACTGTGCGCTGCTCATCGCGCACATTGTGCATCCTGACTAACAGCATCCTTATGCATCTTACCAACTGACTCGCAGACTCATGTACCGGCTGAGAAAGCACGTTGTGGAAGGGGAAACCTGTCTGCCTGCTGTAAAATGCTGTGTAGAGATCAACTGCACGCTGTTTATCTGGCTCCACAAACCCAGGAGCAGTTTTACAGCACTGGCATTCCAGAAACGCAGGCTTTGCTCTGGAGAGGTGGAGGAGCAGCTCATGGCTCGTGGTCTGAGATGAGGGAGTCAGGAACGCGAGTTCATGTAAACTGCCCTGCTAAGTGCAAACCTTGGTGGTTTTGAACTGTAAGCCTCTTGGTGCTGAATTTTGGAAAAGTAAATTAAGTGCATTAGGAAAAGGAGGATTTTGTGGTGTGCCTCTTGGTGTCACAGGTGGCTTTTGTAATACCAGCATGGAGCAAAGCACTGGGGGACCGCAGGGCTGGGTGGCTCAGTGTTGTGGTGATGCTCATGGCTCTGCCTGCTGCCGGAGGGCAGGACACAGCAGTGCTGTGTGCACTAAAGTGCATGTTTAGTGCTACCTTGTGCCCTCCAAATGTGCTGCTGTAAAAGCCGGTGACCCCTTCCCTGTGCTCCTGGCATGGGGGTGACACAGCCAGGGCTCGTGGGGAGGAGAAGCAGCATCACTCTGTGGGCTGTGCAAGGGCTGAGCCGAGCACAATGCAGCCTGATGCAGGGCCGCCAGCACCTCCTGAACCTCTCCTGAGGATGAGTTTGAAAAAGCCCTGTGAGCCTCTGGACAGAGTGTTAGTGATGTTTTAGTGGCTGAAGCGTTCCTGCTTCACCCTAGCTGCCAGCTGGGTCTGATTTTGAGCACTGCTCTGAGCTAGTGCCCTGCCACAGAACCAGGAATCGTGTCCCAAGAGTGCGTCTGGTCCGTACATCTGCCCCACCTCAGCCCACCCGTATCCACCTGCCAAATGCTCTGCTCTTAGCCAGGCGGCATCCACGCGGACTATCAGGTTTTGATCTGGGATGGGATTTTCTGGTGACCTCACAGGGGTGGCTGTGGTGGCTGGCTCAGGGCAAGCCCGCTCCTCTGGTGCACCTGCATCAGCACCCTTCGTGTGTGTGTGCCCTCCCCGTCTTGTGAGAGAGGAACGGGACTCCTAGCTACATTTTAAAATGCAAGACCACATCCTGATATCTACGGAAAGTTAAGCTTGGTGCAAGAGCCACTTTAGAGACTTCGATTTTAATTGACTGGAGAATAGCTTTTAACCTAGGTTGAAACTAGAGGAAGATTTGCATAACAATTGATCTAAAAGCTCCAATACCTCCCACAGCCAGAACAAGGAAACCTGTTTCTGCTGGGTTTTATGTTTTAAGTGCTTCTAACAATGGAGCAATTCAGTGTTTAAGTACAATTTGCAGGTTCTACAACAATAGCCTGCTGCAGAGAAAACTCCCTCCTGGCATCTCCTTGTTTCTCAAGTTCAGCTATGAGGCCTGAGCTCATTTTAGTAAAAACTTTCTCCTCCCTTTGGTTTACCATTCATTCAGTCACTTGTTTAAGACATAAGCAGTTCCAGAATATACTGTTTTAATTTTTTTTTTCTCCTTGTGGCAGAAAAAGCCATTAAGCCCAGATTCAGCTTCATGCACATGACCAAAATAGCTTTTATTAATGCCTTTAGCTGTGATGAGTGAAGACTCCAAGCTGTCAGCTTTAACTGCAGGAAGAGTCCCGATGCTGTGCTCAGGTTTTATATTAAAAAAGGATGAGAAACCACATGTCAACATGTCAGTGAAAAGCCCATGAAAATGAGAATGCACGATGCATTGTTTATTAATGTTTTGGTTCAGTCAAAATGTAAAATTTATCAAACGTACAGGAGAAAGTGCAGGCTGAGTTTCTGTCCAGCCAGGCTTTACAGTCCCTGCTTGACTTCCCCCCCCCCCCCCCCCCCCCCCCCCTTTCAGCTTTCCAAGTAGGAAGCTCAGGGTCCAGCCAAACAGCTGTTTATCTGCTTCCTTACACCAGCAGCTATCCGTGCCTCTCCTCCCTCAGATTACTTCCACCACTGAGCAAACCTCTCTGGGCTCTTCCATGATTTACTGGCAACCTCCTCCATCAGGTCACAAAATTCAGTTTCTGGGTGTGAAACAGGACTTGTTGAGCTGGGCTGCCCAAAGAAATGCAGGTCTCCTTCTACCCAGAAGCTTCATCTCAGCAGAGCACGCTGTGTGGCTGGTTGGCTGTTGGTTTTTGATGTCAGGTGTGGTGCTGAGCAGGTGGGGTAGAGCCATGCAGCCTGGACCATGCACGTCCCCTCCCCGGTAGTGCAGCCCCCTGCGCAGGGTGCCAGATACTGACTATGGTACCGAGGTCCCACCGTGATGGCAGGGACTAAACCTGCCCCGCAGGGTAGGACTGAAAGAGGGAAACTGCTGTTAATGGGTTATCCATCCTTAGTGGGGGGAACTGTGACATGGAGGTGGATTGGGAAGCACTTCTGTCTTCCAGCAGTTCGCCTTACAGCGGCTGCTGTCGGCCAGCTGGGATTCGTGTTCACACACGTCCAGATATTTCCTCTTCTGCTTAATCCTGCAGCCTTGTTAATAATGAGTTTGCACTATGCAGTTGGACAGACACTGAATCTAGCCCAGATTTGATCAGGGATACAGGAAGACAGTGCTCTCACACCTTGCAGAAGCTGCTATCTCCTCTGCCAGAAACACAGCATTTCTTTATTTTCAAAGTAAATCTCTGGTTGCCATGGTTTCAGGGAAGCACAGGTCTCTCATTGCTGAAAGGCTTGAGCAACAGCGCAAGAGGTGTGAAGCTACCCAGCCTAGCTGCCGGGTGGATTTGGCCACTGGTTTCCGTGCCAGCATTGCCACCTGGGCCACCTCCAGCTGCAGGAATACGGGGAGCAAGGTCTTCTGGCCCAGGCCTCAGGGCACGTCCCTGGCTGTAGAGATCATACCAAAATCACACCTACTCCATGTGGTCGCAACGCATGGGTACAGACGAGGTAGTTTACACCTTCAGAGAAATATGAAAATTTGATTTAAGGAAGCCCTCCTGTGTCAGCACTCCGCCTACAAGCTTCAGCAGGATGTGTAAAATCTCTCCTGAGCGCCTGAAGATTTCCCCACTGCTGTAGGTTTAGTGTTAGAATCTTTTTTTTTTTTTTTTCCAGCCTGTTTAGCATCCAGGCTGTCTGTCAATACATCCTGACTCAAAGGACTGAGGATAAAGGATTTTGACCTTGGTTTATTTTACACCTGTAGGTGAAATCCTGTAGCCCTTAGAGGCAGTTCACCTGTTGCACATCCAAGGACCGGGCAGGCGTTATCAGCAATACTAATTATTGTCTTTGGGGCATCCGTGAGGACTGTGGGATGCAGCACATCCAGTGGCTCTCAGGGGCAGGCTGGCAGCTTAGGAAATGCCCTCAGAACTGCTCCTGCCTTCACTGCTGGCCAGCACTGTGCTGATTAATCGCTTTTCAAGCTCAGTGAGTCCATCATCTTGCTGGGAAATGTTGAGAAAGCAAATATGCTCTGAACAGAAGGCAGTGAGTGGGCTCTGGAGGTAGAACTTGCTCCCATTTTAAATAGCTCTCTGTCGGTGCAAAACTGAGTTTGTGTAGGATCTACTAGTGCGTCGCTTTTTCCTTGCTTCAGCCTTTTTCCCTTTGAGGGAAGACAATTTCTTCACTTTTTCACTGCTTTTCACATTTCAGTGAGAGTTTTGGGAAGAAAGGATGACTTCCTTCCCTTCTTTCCAGCAGGGACGTGTGGGGGGTGAAGGCAGAAGATCTTAGGAGGACAGGAGGGATCTGCTCCTCCTGGTCTGCCTGCCCTGCCCAATCCATACTGGCCACCAGCATCAGCTTTGCAAGGGAATACCTGCCCTTTAACTGGCACAATTTTTGGAGCGCGGGAGTGACACGAGCCAGAGCTGTAGTTATGACAGATATAAAAGGGAAGAATTTGCCCCTTTCTTCATTGAGTAAATGACAACACTTTTTAATCCAGCATCATTAAACTGTTCAGGAAAAACAGGAGCTCACAGAAAGGGAGGCTGATTCCTGTTTCTGTGTAGATCAGAGCCACCAAAGTGACTCTTTCTACAGCACCAGCTCCTCCATCAGCAGCAGAGTGAGTCCAAGAGAGAAAAAATAGTCAGGGAGGCAGGAAAAAAAAATCCACCTCTTTTTTTTTTTTTTTTCCCCCCTACCAAGTTAAATGACCTGCACTGGGGAGTTTCTAACACTTCTAAATGGTTGACTGAAGGTCCAATTCTTTAATTCTTTTCCTGTCAGACTCTCACATGCTTCAGTGTGATGAGGATGCCCTGTGAGTGCTGAGCAGCCTCTCCTCACCCAGAGCCATGTCCCTTGTGCATCGTGTGTGCTCTGCCTGTGCCAGCTGCTCTGGACCACAAGTTCCTTACCTGTGTCCAAAAGCCCTGCTCACCAAATGTGCTTCTTGCCCTCACCCTCTTGGACATTTATCAGGCTTTTGAGCTTGCAGCTGCTCAGGCACTGGGTGCAAATTTTGGTTTGTGGTGGTGCTGGTGTTGGTTTTAAATAACAGCTGTGTTTGCAGCTGGCTTGGGTTTGGGGCTCCTGGTGGCTTCCAGCAAAGGCAATGCTGTCAGCGTGGGTAATTCTTCCTTCTCTCAGGCATTCAGTGTAGCTCTGTTGCTGATGTAAGGACACTGTCTTCTGTCACAGGTAAACGGACATGAGGCAAGGAGGAACGTTTGGAGATGGATAAGTGTGGCTTTTGTCATGTCAGGGTGAGGCTCCTTGCAGTCTGCACTGCAGCTCTGGTCAGAGGGAAGGTAGCCAGAATGCAGCTGTATTACTGACAAAAGCCATTTCTGAAGTGCTTGATGATTTTTATAGCTTTCAGTTGTCGTGAGCAGATGAAGCTAAACCAGCAAGGTTAGCCCCAAGTGTGAAGCTTGCTGCTTTCCGAGGGAAATCAGCCTGGTGCCAGGGCCCAGTGGGCAAATGAGGTGCTGCAAACCAGCCGAGCTCTGCCGAATGCAATGCTGTGGGGTGACACTGGCTGATGGAGGCAGGTATTGGAGGCAACAACAGCCTATCTGGGTGAAGAGAAAACCAACTTGCAGTACGTCCCGGCCACACAGACTTGCTGCTGCTCCTTGGCTGGCTCAGACAGACCAGGAGGTGGCCATCCCACAGCCTGGCAGGTTGCCTTTACGCACCCAGCCTCCTATGCCCCACAGAGGCTTGTGGGTCTTCAAAATGCTTGATGGTATGGCTGAATAATCCCAGTTGTCCCAAAGCTCCCATCCCCAGTCTGGATGGAACTTGTAGATAGGATAGGTCTGGATAGTCCCTGTTTCTGTAGCTCCCAGCCTTCACCTGAGACTCCTGTACTGCACGGCAGGAGCAAGAGAATACGCCTGTATGTCTCCATCAGCTTTTCAAACATGTCTGAGCCCTGAAATCTGAAATTTGGCCAATACAATACTCTCCAAGGAGCTGTGTAGAAGCTGAAGAGCACATATGGGTAAAACCAGCATCACTCTCCTGCACTGCACAGGGCTGCAACGCTGAGAGCTGAACAGCACATTATGGCATGCATAAAATTAGTGACATTGTGTTTTTGTTTCCTCCTTTGATTAGGAAAGCTTGTTGCAAGTGGTGTGTTTAAACAGATATTATGCAGGATGGCGATAACCAGTTTTAAGTCATTATACAAGCAGTTTAATTTGATGTTGCTCTATAAATAATCTAAGTCTATTTGCATGTATATTTTGTTGACAGGAAGATAAAAACCATAATTCCTACAACAACATAATGATGTTATAACAGTAGCAAAAAAAAAAGAGGAAAAATTTGCCTTACAAAATGCAGTGGTTCAATCATTAAAAAATAGAACTTAATCACATCCAGCAATATTTAAATAAAAATAAGTACATCTCCATCCATAACTTCTGCGGAAGTACAAAAATGAGAAAAACTTTCCATGAAAGCTGTAGAGAGTATGTTTTACTTCATAGCTGAAAATACTGCCTGATGTCAGTGTTGTCTGGATCAGATTATTACCTTGTTACAGAGAGTGGTATGTCCTGGCGCATCACTTAGATATGCAAAGTAAACTTGTTTTTTTTTCACTATTCTTTTAAGAATATCACACATTCCATGCTTACAAAAGAAGAACAGTTTTATCATTTGGTCAAAAGAATCTTTTAAAACAAATTTCTCTTTGTTGTGAATCCAAATGCAAAGCTCGGTGGTCCTGTTGGCCCAGCACAGCTGCTGGTGTGGGTGAAGATCTGCTGCCAGAGCGTGTCCCTGCTACTGCTGGAGGTGGGCAAAGCTCACGGGAAGTGGAAATAAGAGCCTAGCTTTCACAGATGGCAAAGAAATTCTTTTATTTGGAAGTTTCTCGACACCAGGCTTGAAACATCTACATCATACAGCATCTAAAAATTTTATCCCACTTGCTGCTGTTCTGCAAGCGACGCTTGGCAGATATAAACTTGTACCAAATAGGGTAAAATTAAACTCTGCTGGGAGTCCTTTAAGTGTTAAGAGCTGACAAATGTGGTGTTGATATTGTGTGCTGACATTTCCTGAAATTTTGCACTACATTTTACAGAACTGGCTGCTGTTCATGTTCACTCCCCTAGCTCCTGCAGGGGGACCTGGGCACCTCTGCAGGTCTCTCCCTGTGCAAAAATATTATGTTTTTGAGTTTACACAGTGTTTGCTGCCTTGCAGTGACATTTCCTGCTCAAGTTTCCCTGCTGAAGTTCCCGCTCGGTGCTGAGCACAGGATCCCTAAAACAGGGCATCCTGGCCTTGAGAGCTGACTTGATGCACTCCTTAAAGATGTTTTGTGTGAAAGTGGTTCCAAGCCTGGAAGGAAACCTGGGGTGAGGCTTAGCTGTGCCCAGCCATGCTCGCCTCAGGCCACCTAACCCGGACAACACTGCAACGATGAATTCTGTTGAAAACAGCAAATCCATCCTGCAGATCTGCCTGCCAGATCCCAAAAGCTTCACTACAGAGAAGTGACAGCAAACAAAGTTCATTATCATCAATGGTGAAACAGAGATGCTGTCGGCAATCCTTTACTAGCTTCTAACTTTCACTTACTGAGAGTTAAGTGTTATTTGAAGAGAAGGGTGTAGCCTTCTTTCATATTTTTCCTCACTCAGTTTCTTCTGAATGAAACATTAAAGTTTTCAACTGGTGCTGACAGTTTGGAAGAGGGACTCTGGTTTTAGTGTTGGTCTATTAGGTCTATTGTTTGTTCACTTTTTATTACTCCTTAAGATTTTGCTTTAATTTAACAAATAATTTCTTCTGTCTGCAATAAATAAATAATTAAAATAAAATAAAAACATTTCTTTTCCAAAGCCACATTTGCCAAGTCAGGGATGTATTACCATTTTGTTGAGGCGCAGCACTGGTAAAAAAAAGTCATTGTATCTGCAGAGAACACACTTCATTCATTTCACAGTGGTTGGTTCTTGATTATCCAAGTTGAATTTCTTAATAAAAGATGCCTGTTGTTGGAAATAAGCCATAGTTTTAGCAAATATTCTTAGTGCAGTAGTTAATAACCTGGCCATTTTGGAGGTAGTGCTTTTCAGTTTTACATCTCAGCTTTGAGGCTATGAGAAAGCATGGGGTATCTCATCAGTTCCTAAAAGACAAATCTAAAAGGCATTTTCCCGACTCGGACAGAACCTTCATTTGTTGTCATTTTGAACAGCTGAAAGTTTTTTTTTTTGGTCTCACATAACTTCTTTCTGCTTGTTGTTGTTTTTAAAACAAGAAATTGTAGTGTGAAATGGGTTCCTAATGTGGAACAAAAGGAACTGAGAATGAATAGCACAGAAGTTCAAGCCAGCTCCCAACAGAAAGTTGCCTAAGTGAGGGAGTCAGCAGGAACACGCGGAGGTGAAAGTTTAGCCTGCTTGTAACTTTTGCAAGGAACGATCTTAGAAAAGTAAAATTACTAAGAGTTAATCCAACCGAGAGTTTGTGTCCCAGTCAATTTATTGCTAGTCTTCCGTAAGGGAAAATCCAGAGGCCCATCTTATTGGTACGCGGCACCTCTGTTTGTGTAACGCTCAGTGCAAGGCGGCAGGTGGGACTGGCACGTGTCACCACGGCTCATGTGGGAAACTCTGCCTTACATTCATTAAATTAAATCTTTCCAAAAAGCAGCACACACAGAGCTGGCAGCGGGTCTGGGTAGGCTTTATGTCTTCCTGGATCAGGGACGTTCTCCCAGACCGGTAAGCAACACCACTTTCTCTGCGGTGATGAACACATCTGGGTATAGAGTTATTAAGCAAATGCCCTTTGATTTGCAACGGGGAATGGTAAGCAGCTCTCTATGGGTTTACCAATCGGCACGCTATGTAAGATGACTAATAATTTATCAACATACAGTATGCATTTACTGCACGTCAGAACTTAAACTAAATTGGTCCCAGATCTGAAATAGAGTATGAAAAGCAGATAAGAATAAAAAACAATTCTATTATGAGGCTTCTGATGCATAGGCATAAAGATAGGAGATGTGAAGAACTATCCACTGCTGCTCCCATCCATCTGGGAATGTTTCACTGACCCAGGGAGACCAGGAGGTGTCTAATTGCTTCTGCTTTTTTAGCAAATGGATAATTGATGGGTTGTTTGTAAATGACATTCTCATGGTTGGTTGCATAGCCAGTGAAATCTGTCTGAAGTGATGGTTGGAGGCACTGGAGAGCTCTGGTCCTTTTGCAGAAGAGCTGCAGTAGATAGAGCAGAAATGCGTGTGGCTTCCTTGGGGATGCCCGGGGAAGACACATCGGGAGGGGTGGCTTCTTGGGCCAGTTTCACTATTCTGGCAAGAACAGGCTTTTTCACAGCCAGAACAGAAACCTGCTAAGCACCCGCCAGCCAGCTCCTGTGTGCTGACCTCCCTGCCCTGCGGCATCCCCGAGCTGGCAAGTGTTCACTATGTTGCACTCTCACATCTATCACCAGCATTTTCCAGGTCCTTTCCTGCTTTTCCAGCTGCTTATCATTTGTCCTTTTTCAGGGCATTGCTCTGTTAGGGCCATTTCTTTTCTGTGGTGCACAAAATTCCCTCTCACTGTTGGTGTTTGTCTTTCCACCTGCAGCATTTTTGTGCTGAAAAGGACTGTTGTGAAATCCTGCGGGTTTTCATGAATTAAATGAAGTGATAGGAAAGCAATCAGACTCGGGCATCTCAGAGCAATTGCCTGGCTCACAGCACTGCTGGGGCTTTGCAGTTCACTATCTGGGGGACATGGAGAGTCAAGCTCCCTAGGTAGGTGGTGCTGGGTCTGAGGGTTTTCTGTCCTTGCTGGAGATTCCTTGAGTTTCTTCCAACAGGCACACTGGACCTCTCTCCTTTCCAGTTTCTTGCTTGGCTAATGAACTGAACGGTTCCTTCCTGGCTCTCTCTGCTCAGCCAAGGTGCCGAGGGATATGGCAAATGGAAATCAATTTGGCTGAGGAATGGGTGCCAAGGAGTCTTTCCAAAGGAAGCAGAAATGCTTGTGCAGACTCACATTTTCCAGTCCAGTCCTCCAGCTAGCAGGGCAGCATCATGCAGAGCATGTAGGATTGTCTTCACCAGCAGCTCTGAAAGGCCTCCTTCACCCAAAATGTGCAGGTGTCCGTGCCGCGTTGGACTTAGCAACATTGCCATCTCATTTCTGTAACTTGTCCAACTCATTTGTATGAATCACTTTACTATAGCAACAGGTTTGTCTTCCTTCTTGCAGATATTTTTGTACCCAGCAGGAAGAAAGACTCTCCAGTGTTTCTTTCAAGAATCACAAAATCAAAGGGTGAAATATTCTTAAAGAGGTATGGCTCTTCATTGACAAGGGAAAAAATACATCCTTCAGCTCAAACTGTTCCTGGCCCTTCTCTCTGGTCAACATTCATACGTGTGATGATTTGAAGAGGGAGAGCAGATTATTTGTACTTTTTTTTTTTTTTTTTTTAATATAACTTCTGGTTAGACAGAGATGAGCTTGAGATCAGCCTGATTGTCACCCTGAGGACTGGGGGCAGGCTCCTTGATTTCTTAACTCCAAGATGTTTTGTTCCTGGCTCAGCTGCATGCTGCTGCATGAACAGCAGTGGCTGAACTTTGAGAGTGCTTGCGAGTGGGTTTCAGCTCTCTTGATTTAGCCAAGGGAAGCCAACAAGGACTCAGCCTGCATTTTGATTACCACTGCAAGAAAAGCGTGCGGCGGTGATTTGGGTGGCTGCAGAGGAGACAAGACTGGTATTTGACAGGGGTCCATGACTGCTCCTGTTTGCTCTCCCCTCTTGTGCTGAGGACACCAATTGTACCCTCATTTCATCTCTGGTCTCACTAATCATCTAGAAGCACTTTGTTAGTTCTTGTTTAGGGATGTAACTAAATATGGATCAAGCCTCTCATCTTCGTGCAGTGACACTAACGATGTTCTTTAAAGTGCAATTTCTCATTGCAAAAGCTCCTTGACTGTGTGGAGTTTTCCCTTGTGCTCTGTACAGTTCAGAGCATCACTTGAATTTCCCCCTGTTGTGGTTATGAACCCCAGTTCAGGTGTCTTCAGCTTATTATTTACAGCATCAGTGAGCACTCTGTTCAATCTTGGAGGAGGGGGGGAGTGGAATAAAAATCTCTTCCCCTGATAACATAATCTTTGCTCCGTTTCATCACCAGCTGGGATCAAGGCTAGAATATTTCTAAGGCCCATTTCTTCTATCAAGCAAAATCAAAGCTGCTGAACTCTGCAGGGCTGGCTGCTGATTGAAGTGCAATCCCTCCTAATCACTGCAGCCTGCGGGTGATTGACTTGTGGTGCTTCTGTTAGCCAGCGGCCAAAGCTGACCACAGGGCAGGTGCTAGAGCCTCCTGGAAATGAGCACCAGGTGGCTTTGGCCCTCTGGCTTAGGCAGGTTGATGGGAACGTACAAGCAGCAGCTGATGGACTAGGGGAAGGGCAGCAAGGAACTAATTAATATGAGCTTCAGGCACAGAGAGAAATAATGGCTGATGCTGGTGGGCTAGAAGAGGACTGGGGGTGAAAAGGTAAGTGAGAAAGAAGGGTGAAAAGAGAGGGGTGTAACAGGAGCCCCTCTCCCGGTGAGGTGAAGGGATCCAGCTCTTTCTGAGGTTACTCACTGTGCATGAATCAGCAGCTGCCTGAGGTGCTGCTGTGTTTGCTCCGTGTCTTTAGTTTCAGGGTGAACTTGAAGCACCTGCATTTAGGGAGGAGAACCTTTCCTTGAAGAAGCAAAGGAAAAACTCCCTAGCCCCCAAGCATGACTTTGCCCTTTGCTACGTTCTGGTGCCAGCTCAGGGAGGGGGGGCAAACCTCTGCTTCTGGGCCCCCTTTTCCCCAGCTCTGGGCTATGCAGCAGCTTGCTGCACTTGAACCCCCGAGCCCTCGGGTTTCAGAGGTGAGCAGGGACCTGAAGCCCTTCCCAGAAGGGCAGTGTCCAGTCTTGTGGCAATGAAGACGTTCCATGGTGAAACGGGTGGATGTGGTGCAGCGATGGAGGCTGGCAGGGTGCGAGGGGGACGCTGCCCAGCTGGTGCTGGAGGGCAGCCTCCTTTGGAGGAGAATTAGCTCCTATTAGAACTAAACTTCGACTTAATTATTTTAGCTACACTGGGATAATTTCAATTAGCTCTTCACATCTGATGCTATCTCTCCTGTTTTTCTTAGGCAGTGTTTGCCCTGATTTTTTTTTCTCTTAAATCTTAAAATGATTAAAAGTCTTGCCTGTTTTCTAGGTGCTTTGTATTTACACTCTGTGTCCCCTTGTTAATCAGATTGGTCAGGATATTGAAACAACTTACTGGAGGCAGTTGCTTTTTGATTAAACCTCATCTGTGGTGTGGAGGTTGGGCTCATTTCTCTGCCTCTCTTATCGCGTCAGAATCAACTTTCAGCCAGGCACAGCCTCTCAGATGATTACAAACGTTCTTATAAAGTCCCATCCCACCCTCCCCCTGTGGTAGTCACTTAGCAACTGCATCCCTGTCATGTCACACGTGTGATGGAGCTAATGTGCAGGCAATATCTCTTCATTTGGAGGAAAAAAAGTTTGCTCTGAAAAGGAAGAAGGTTAAGTTGAGAAAATTATCTCTGTGAGCTTTGGTGGAAGTGACTTGTTCTCCTGGGGTAAGACGGATAAAAATTTCACCAAAAGTTTTGTTTTGTGCAAATGATGGGAGAAGTAGCCTTCTCTTGAGCAGTCCCAGAAGGACCCTGTGGATCTGTTCTCTGTTCAGGAATGGGTCTGCTGACCCCCCCATCCCCTGGTTTGTACTAAGGGTAAAATAAAAAAATAAATTACTGTAGATGGTGTGGGGAAGGGAAACAAAATACAGCTCTGGGATGGCTGCACCCCCTCTCTTTGTCTTCCTTCTTTCCTTCCTTTACTTGTTTAAATATCTAGGCTGATGTGTGATGCTCTTGTTTTTATTTTTTTTTTTCTTCTTCTTTTTTCTTTTAATTATGTATTAGCTGTATAATTATATGATTTAAGCCACTCTGCCATTCCTGCCCTATTCTGAGAGGCCAGTTGTTAGAGATGGCTATGACTTCTTTGCCACTCAAGGGTGCTGCGCAGCAGCATCTGCTTTGATGTTTCATCAAGGACAGAAAGCTTTGCCTGTGTCAGGCTGAGACCTCTGCTCACTTGTAGTTATTCTTTGTTGATTTTAGCCTAACCAATCTCCCAAGTGATTGGAAATGTCAGAGAGTGTGATCTGAAGGATTGTCTCTGTTCAATATCAAGGTAAACTTGTGGTTGTCTTGTAATAATTAAAACCAGCTCAGCTAATCGATATGTCTTAGTTTAGCTAACTCTTGCTCAAGTTCAGACTTTCTCTTTAATTAAACTTGCTTCAGTGACCTTTTATTCCTTTGCTTGCATCAATAATGCCATTCGTTTGCATATATTAATGCAATAGGAAGGGTGAGCTCAAGCCAGCTGCATGGGAAATCTTGATTAAAAAATTTTATGAGGTAAAAGCTGATTTCCCAGGAAGGTTCATGATGCATTTTCAAGAGAAAGACAGACTCAGCTGGGAGAAACCAGTTCAGCTCCTTCACAGGAACTGTAAGGGTGTTGGCAGTGAGTATCCTGACTTCTGGGACTCTGGATCCCCTGGTGATCTTTCATGGGGTCTGTTTGTTTGTTCCATAGGTAGATCCTCTTTTGTTACGGAGTCAGCAGGGTTCCCCATGTATTGTAAGTCCTGTTCTAGCTATGTGGAATCGAAGACCCCACATGGTTAAAGCTAAGCAGGTCCATATCCAAAACCATGGAGTAGTTTCAATACCACATGGAAGGTGATCTACCAGATCACCAGCCTGCTCTGATGTGTCCTCTCTTCTGCTGCTTTTGGGAATTGCCCAGATTTACAGATCGAGAATTTACCTTTTGCTGATTCTTTGTCCTGCGTGAAACTGGATCACTCAGGAATCCCTTTGCTCTGACTGTAGCAAATTTACATGTTAAATGCTTCTATTTAACTGTAAATAGAAGCTGAGCAATAAACTTACATAATATGCATATAAAATAAAAATGTTTCATCTGGCTCTGGATTTGCAGCCTCTGTTGGTACATGCCATCCTGTGACCTCTAGACATCCATTCGTCTGTCCCATTTCCTCTCCCCCAGTAAACACAGGTTAATTTTTCTTGAATGTACAGCTGGAGAATTTCTAATGGAAATAAGCTTGCTTCCTGGGAGTCAGCACAAAAATCCTGGTTCTAGATTGTGACCCACTAACACGCACATGAGAGTTCCGAGAGTCTTAATAAAGCCAGTGGGGTTTTGTGCAAGGTTTAGTTCCAGTCAGCCCAGTGCTGGATTTTGAATGACAAGAGGGTGGGAAGCTTTGAATTGTTTGAAATCACTGTTGCATAGACAGTGCATGAAGCAAAACAAATGCGCTTGCTTCATATGTCCCCTGCCGATCTGCTCCCTGGCCCTTTGGTGTTAAAGGTCACTGGGTACTCTGCAAAACTTAGCAAAATCTTACTACGTCATGTCTTTCTCTCAGTTGCAAAGCCCAGCTGAGGGAGGCTGCCTCTCACCATCCACCTCCCCATATTTCTCCCCATATTTCTCCCCATATTTCTCCCCATATTTCTCCCCATATTTCTCCCCATATTTCTCCCCATATTTCTCCCCATATTTCTCCCCATATTTCTCCCCATATTTCTCCCCATATTTCTCCCCATATTTCTCCCCATATTTCTCCCCATATTTCTCCCCATATTTCTCCCCATATTTCTCCCCATATTTCTCCCCATATTTCTCCCCATATTTCTCCCCATATTTCTCCCCATATTTCTCCCCATATTTCTCCCCATATTTCTCCCCATATTTCTCCCCATATTTCTCCCCATATTTCTCCCCATATTTCTCCCGCCATCCGCCTCCTCGCAGCGCAGGGCGGCAGAGCAGAGCTGTGTGTGGAGCTCTGCGGGCACAGAGCCTTAAAAGCCACTTCTGTCCCATGCTGGAACACAATGAGAAACACATCGACATTTTGGAGAGTGGGGGAGAGAGGCTGACTGACTCCGTAAGGGCCAAAAGGCCGGTGGGTGAGACTTGCACCCAAAATAAACATCAGTTGTTGGCAGCTCCGAAGCAGGGTGCTTCTGCTTGGGGTGAAGTGGGACGTGCTGCTTTTCCTGTTCTCTGCTGCTGACCGTCCTGCGTGGCAGCAGCCACCCAAGGTCAATTGACCCTATTCTAGAGGCTTAATTGCAAAGACTGTTTTTCAAAACACTAATTTTAATGAATGTTTGGATGAGGTGAGGGTGGGACACAGGACCTGTCGTCTGCAGAGGCTGTCTTGTTCTGCCTGTCCCTGACCTGCCATCCAAGACGACCTCGTCCCTCTATTTTTAGATGCTCCTCAATGCTCCGTTATGCAGTTTCCTAACTGACTGTCAGAACTGGAGTGGCTGCAGGTACTGACTGTCAAAGGACAGGGTTCATGCCATGTCCAGAAATTACTGCCTTTGACGCCTGCAAAGTAACGAGAACTGTTTATTAGGTTGCTGGTAGGGGAGATATTATTTTGTATTTTTTTTTCTGAGCGTGCTTGTTGTACTTAGCTCAACATCTAAGCTGGAAACCAGGGGCTGCTGTGCTGTGCTGCCCTGCCTGGCTCTTCCCCCAGCTGCAGCTGGAGGTGCTGAAATGTGGGAGTGGAGCTGAGAGCCACTGTCCCCTCGCAGCAACTTGCAGGTCTCCTCTGATGCTGACATACACCTTTCTAAGCCTCTCTAAGGCACCTTCTGATATTATCACTCCCTGTTCAATGGGATCCAGCCAGATCATGTGTTTTTCCCCAAGGAAGGGCAGCATGGTTGTGAAAGATCTATTAGAAACCCCTCTGTATTTACAAAGCACTCAGACTGCCCCCTGTGCTTTTTTTTTGTTGACTATCAGAGCTTCTGCTTTCTTCCTCATTTTCTCAGGTCTTAAGAGCTTCAGTTCTATTTTTTTTGGTTTGTTTGTTTTTTCACCTGGATGTTTCTTCTATTCGTAAGGCTTGGCCTCAGCCAAGATGAGGCTGCACGGTGTTGTGAGGTCAGGGTGGTACCACTCCTTGCAGGTTTGGATCTAAAGCTGAGTAGCTGAGAAGAAAGTTCCTGATAATATATATATATATATATTTTAACCTTTTACCTGTATTTCTAAGCAGCACAAACCTTAGACAAAACAGCCAATTTCAGATGGTCACACTGGGTTATGTTATACTGAACTACAAAGAGACTTGGGAATGGCCAGGAGCAGGGTGAGAGGAAAAAGAAAATATCGGAAGATGTAAACTCCATAGTCCAAATGAATCTTCCTATTCCCTTGAATTTTGCTGTAAAATACATGCATTCTGTTGTGTTATTTTGTCTACTTGGTTTAAGGTCCTCCAGATACGAAGACCATTCAGAAAACCCATGCAGTATTAAAAAAATCAGTGCGCTAATGCTGTATAGCACTTACCTTCTCCTCCTAAAGGCACAACCTCCCGTGTGCTGTGCTCCCCTTTCTGGAGGCTCTTGCTATGAGCTACGCTAAAGATTTCTGGGTGCTTAAAGCTAAGGACAAAACTCAAGCTTTCAGGGAAGGTTCTGAAGAGATAATAATAATTATTTATGTATTATTAAATGTCCTTAAGGCATTTAGTTAATTAGTAAGCAATTAATTAATTGTCCCTTATAAGCTGCAGGGTTTTCAGCATCAAGCGGTGACCTACTAGCAGTCCTGTCTTTCCCAGAAAGCATCCCCACCTCCCAAAAAGCAAGAGCGTTTTCCATTTTGTAGAGTTTGGTGATACACTGACCTGCAAGAGTTTAGCAGTGTTGCTGATATATTTGACAGAACATGAAACTTGGATGCTCCCACCTATAGAAAACCATTTCCAGGCAGTGCTGGCAGCTATAAATAGGATGCAGAGTGGTTCCCAGCAGAACTCATGCCACAACTGAGTGCTTTTGAGCCCTAAGAGCATTTGCAATCAGCTAAAAAGAGCACTGCATGCTCTCGTGACAGCATCTGTGTCCCCTGAGACGGCGCAGGCTGTGATCATCCTCATTCCTCACCGGAGCAGCCCGCCTTCACCCTGCTGTGCCGAGGGCTCCCCTTGCACCCAGGCTTCGTGGCAGCCAAGAAATACATGGGAGCAAGGCTGCTCGCTCCCTGCGGGCTGGAGACGCTGGCTGAGCAGGCGCAGGAGGTCACCACACGCACCAGGCATGTGCGGCAGAGCTCTGGGGTTGTGCTTTGACAGCAACATAGTCCTGTGCAGCTCTGAATCAAGCAGTCTCTTGTGCTGTTGAGGCAATAGAAAATGAAATTCAGGGCTGCTCCGTTCTGCTTTCATCTCGTTGAAAAGAAGCTTGAAGGGTGGAAGCCAAATCAAGCGCAGGCAAACAAAACATTCTGTGAGAATGTTTTCATAAGCTCTTAGGGGGCTGAGGGCAGCATCTCGCCTATCCTTCATAACAGGGCCCTGAGTTGCACTGACAATGACAGTGGTGCTGCAAGCTGAAAAGTGCACTGAGTTAGCTCAGCTGAAATATAAAACAAGGAGAGATGGGTATGGCTACTCTGAAAGCAAAAAGGAGGCTTAATTCTGCATCTTCTTGGTTGAGCTGTGCTCTCCACTGCTGTTATGCTGCCCTCAATGTATATATCAACATACAGAAGGTGGTGTTTTGGGGAAAAGCCGTGAGCCTTTTCTTGAGACTCCTTGACAGCAGTAGGGTAGGCAAAAATGTAATCCATTAGAGCAATTCTGCTTGATCTCTATGTCTACTGAATTTCTGATCCACACCTGTAGGCACAGCGCACAAAGATGCCTGCACACCTTGGAGCAAAAGCCCTTTCGCTGCCAAAGGGAGCAGGCTGGGCATTGCAGCCGTACAGGAGGAGGTGAAACACAACATTTGCACGGCGGCCTGTAGAAGGCAGGTAATAGCCCCATGGAATGAACTAGGTATCAACTGCTGGAATAATTACTGGGCTTCTCATTGACATGAAATATCTTCTTTTCTATGTGTGCCAGCTGGGGGTTGGTAGAGCTGCTGATAATATTCAGCAGAATTGTATGCTGCTTACCCAGGTCTCTTCTCATTCTCTACCTCCTCTTTTTGACACTAAAATTAAAGCAGAGTAGGATCTTTTTTGTTATTGAATAGGAAAGCTGTAATTAACTAGTCAATCACGCTTGCTTTTTGTACCTGAGATCATTGTAGGTAAGGCACAGTCACATCTGCTCCTTTGATATGCTGCCATGTTATTGAATGTATAGATAACATTTTGAATGTTTTCCTATGAGAATACTAATTTAACTGAAAGTTCCTGCAGCCATAGCCCTTCTAAGCAGGGAGCTTCTATGCGTGCATATATACATACATATCTCCTAATTATGCAACTCTACGTCACTAGTTTGGTACTTAGTTATAGGGGTTTTATTTTGGGTTGTGACATCTTCTTTTTGCTCTGGATCGCCACCAGAAATTGTATTGCGCCAAATAAACTTCTAATTACAGTTTTAAAAATAATCTTCATTCGTGTTACTACAGAGATAAATGCCCTCTGGTCAGAAAAGACAAGAGAGTCTTGGTATTTCTGTCCAGTAAAGTCTGTTTGGATTAAGCCATGCAAAAAAAACCAAACAAGATTGAACAGATTAAATTAAAAAAAACAGCCTGAAAAGCCCCTCCACTCCCATGAGGTAGGAAGACTCACTGAGTTTGTGGTTAATTTTAGAAGATGGCAGTTTTGCAATCTATATTATGACCCCTGGAATTTTTCTGTGCTTATCTTTCAGCTGCTCCCTTAAAAAAACCCAATAAACACTCCCCCCCCACCCCGAAAAAAACCAGAAAAAACCCAACCCAAAATACCCACCTCCCAAGTGCATCAGAATTCCTCCATAAATGAATGAGACCTTGTCAGAAATTTTTCAGTAAAATCCTGTAAGAAAATACCTATATGTCAAACCCTTTTTTTTTTTTTTTTTTTCTTTAAATAAGAAAGAGCCTGTTTTGCTGAAGTAACTTTTGCAAAGCTTTCTTCCTGCTAGTGCTGAAGGCCCTGGGGCACTGAGGGTGTGGGACAGAGCGGGACAGTCTCTGGACCCCTGAGTTCTGCTCTCCCCCTACAGCAAGAAGACCTCAAAGCCTGTGAGTCACAGGAGGGTACGGGGGAAATTCCTATTTTCCCCCACGTTTTCATTCAGTTTAATTCCAGATATCCTAATACATGACAATAAATGTGGGAGCTGGAAAATCCAGGTCATTGCAACTTCAAAACTTCAGCCAGGGCTGTGCTGCCTCCGGAGCACAGCTGCCAATTGTTAATACCTAAATCTGCCAACTAATTTGTGAAGCCTTTAAAAGCTGATTCTTGGTCACAACAGTTATAGATTTTTCTCCTCCCAGAAAGCAGGGCGAATAGCAGAGCTGATTCATGGCTGCAGCTGGGGATGCCCTGACAGACTTGGCCAAGGTCAAGGTGCAAAGCACTTATCTTTCATCTTTTGGGTGGGTTCCTTGAAGAGTTGACTTGGCTTTGGGTCGGCCAATGCCTTAGGTTGTGTTAGAACCTGCTCTGGTCTGGTCTCTGCTCTCTCTGAACTGGGTGGTCACTGGTGCGATGATCGCAGTGAGTCAGCAGCGGTGCTTGGGAGGCTTTGGCTGGCTGTGTTGGTGCCCTCGCTGACACCAGCGTTTGGAGTGCCTGCCCCAGGTTTCCTAGTGCTCTACCAAGCTGCAGAGCGATGTTTTGCAATGCTTTGTAAGGGTTGTGTTGCCCTTCCTAACTCCCTGGGTGGGAACCATTCTTGCTCTTGCTCAGACAAGCCCTGGGCACATCAGACATGCCCATGGTATCTTAGCACAGGAGAACTGTGCCTCCAGGACCCCACAGCCGTGTGTGTGTGTGCCTGGCTACTTTTCAGTAGCACTCCTGGGCACCAAATGTGCCTTTTGCAAAGGTTGATAGACTTTCTTACAGAGCTGGAAATTTGTGAGCTGCCTTCTCTAAACAAGGTGTTCCTGAGGCGTCGAGGCGCTTCAGGGGAACACCCAAGAGCGATGCCATGTCCCCTCTGGGAGCAGCGTGCTTGTTGGGGATGTTCTGTGCAGTGAATGGTGCTGTTTGTCAGCCCTACAGTGTCAGGGTCACGTCTGGGCCTTGGGGGTTGTTATTTAACTGCACACCGACAGGACTGTATTTTCTTTGGGGCTCTGTACATATGAGGGGGAGAAGCAGGACAGAACCATGCAAATATTGGGAAAAGAGTTTGTTTGCATGGATCAGGAATGGTGAATCCCTCTTATGGTTCCTTAGGGTTGATGGTCCAGCTCCTGCCCATCACTCCTCACGTGAGCAACAGCAGGGGCTGTTTTTTATTGCATGCAGCAGATACTGGGCAGTAACACTACTTCATGTGACACCAAAGAACAGTTTGTAGCACTAGTAGCTCTTCTCCCTGCTCAATATTTCTATTATGCTGGTGTGGGGAAGAGGATCCTGAAGGAGAAATGTGAAGGGTTTTCTGTAGGGAGGGAAAAGAGGAACCGATGTAGGTGAATGCCCTGCGTATTTGATGAACTTAAGGATGGAGCAGGCTATGTGTCTGTGTGGGTTTGTAGGGCAGCAGGGACAGGACCGGCAGCTTTCTGCCTCCCTGGCTGGCACGGCAAGTGGGAGCCTGTGATGTTCCTGCTGCCTGTCTCTGCTGCTTCCACATCGGTGCTTGTTTGATCTCAGGTCAGTGATGCACAGAAGTGGCTGCAGACAAAAGCTCCTGAGCTGTGGCACTGAGTGCCCTGTGTGAAGCTGGGTTGGGATCCTAACTTTTCAAACCTGACAGCCCCTTGCTCCCAAGCTTGCCGGGGTGTGGACTTCACTTGCTGAGCCTCTTGCGTGGCAGGAGTTGCTGCTCACACATCCCAGCAGCTTCACACTTGCTGTGGTGCAGAGCAGGAGGGATAAATAACCTTGACACTTGTAGACAGCTACTTTACAGATGTTGGCTGACACGGAGCCCTGGTGCCAGCAGCTGAGTGCTCCAGCTGAGGGGCAGAGCCAGGCTGTGTGTTTGGGTGCTGCTCAGGTCCAGCCTACCCTTTCTGAAGACCTTCTTGTACCATTAACTTACCAAATTGAGAGAGGTTTTTTTCTGGTGAATCAGGAGATAGAAAGGAGCTAGTCCTGCCTCATCTTTCCTCCTGCTGCAGCCACAAGGCTTCTGTCTGTGTTTTTAAAACCAGGCAGGCTGTTTAAAAACAGCCTGGTCGCAAGAAGAGAGTCCTGCTGACGGGTCCAGCAAGTGCTCAGCAGCTCGTAAAGATGAACATTGCAGAGGTTCTCCCACACAGACAGCTGCATTTGCTGATGTTGGCCATCAGATGCTAAGCAGGTCATAAAAACGTCTGTAGGTTGGCTGTAATGATTCCTCTAATGAGCTGCTATTTCAGACTCTTCTCCAGTGACCGTGCTTGAAAGAAGGGTGGCTCTGCAAAGGCTGCATCTTGTTCTGAGCGATGGCAACGGCTGTGGGCTGTGAAATGGTTCTCCAGGTTTTTTAGGGGTCGGTTTGGTCAAACACTTTCCTGTTTGGCATGAAGAGATGGCATACAGGGTGGCTCAGGTTACACACAGACAATTGCATGGCTATTCTTATCCAGTGGTAGGATAACAGCCAGATGTATTTACATGACTCTTTCTTACCCCCATACCCCTGGATTTATAAACCATAGCATTTCCTCTTGAACATTTGCAGTTCAAGAAAGCCCCAACTCAACAGGTTTCCTGTGCTGTGGAAAGCTGCACTGAGGTTTTTGCAACCTGTCTTAAAACTCTAAGCAACAGAAAAAACTGACTGAAAATGGTAAAGGCAGCAATTCCTAGGCACAAAGTGGGTGGGAATGTCTATGGGAGCCAACGACAAGGAACTCCTTATTTAGGGAGGCATTACATATAAATATGTTTGCTAAACAGGCCCTTCCCTTGGGATAATCCCACCTGCCTTCCCACAGGGAATATTGCATGGTGGTGGTGGAGGGGACCACAGGGGATGTTGTGTGTGTTTGCACTACTGGCAGGTTCATCTGAGCTCACCCCATGCTCCCAGTGAAGCCGTGGCCCTGTAGCTGATCTGCAGCATGGGTGTTGCTGCAGCAGTGCAGAACTGCCTGCAACGTCTGCCCATCTCTCTGATCCCACCTGAGCAAACATTTCATATTGCCAGAAGAGAAGCAGAAGTCAGGTGCATGTGCACTGAAACCTCTTGTGACATTTACTGGAGGGCTGACCTCCCCTAGGCAGAGTGGTTAAACCCCAGAGTGGGGCAGCCTGAAAACGAGCACCTGGGCACAACTCAGAAATTTGGGAAGGAGCCCAACCGGTGGAATTGAAACTCCCAAATTACCGGTTATGAAAGGAGCTGTGCAACTTTCATAAAGGGCAACAGAGGACAAAGATGTTTCCCTGTTGTATATCAGTTTCACAAAATACTTTGTTGTTGTTTTTGCAAAAGTTTGCACGTGTATCAAGTTTGTTTCGGGATTGAGGTCCGGGAGGTGAGGTAGGATTAGACAGTGCATTCCTCCAGTGCTGTTCCTGCTCCCTGGCGTGGGACAGCATCGCTCTTGGGCAGTGTGAGCCATTGCAAAGGCTGCCCCCCAAATGAGCCTTCTGCAGACACCGCGCTTCTGGGTTCCTGTGCACGGCTTGGCCACATTGCTCTCCTGTTGGCAATTGCGTTGTCTTACAAGTGGTGGGTGCCCAAGGAAAGCCAGGCTCCTCCTTCCCTGCCTTCCACCCCGCCCCACAGAGGGTGCCTCTGGCTAACTGAAATAATTAAAGCCCTAATTCCAGCCCAGTGAAACCAGTGGGGGTCTTTCTGCTGGCTGACTGCCTGACATCTGCCTGCTTTGGGGTTCTCCAGGGAACTCTTGGTTTCTACTCTCGAGGCGCCTTTCCTGGCCTTGGCCAATGCCTGGTTGTGCAGCGCTGCTATAAACACACTTTAACGAAGCATGATCTTGATTTAAGCAGGGAGCCATGTGCCCAAGGAGGAGGAAGCCTTGCTGTGACTGCCTACGCAGACTAGCCAAAGTGAGCTCCAGGTGGAGCATGAAGCACCACCCATCCTGCAGGGGAGGTAGAAGAAAAAAAAAACCACAAAACTTTGGCTCATTGAATTCAGTAGCTTTTGTTCTCATGATCGTCCAGATTTGGAGCATGTTTAGATCCTTGAGGGATGGGAAATTAAACTCTGAAAAAATCCACTCTTCAGAATGGCTCATAAAAAATATCTTTTGACGGGAGTTCAATTTCTGCTATTATTTAATTCTGCCTTTCTGTCCTTTGGAGCTAAATGATCAGCCAGATTATGTGCTGTGCTTCATTACTTGAGAACATTGCAGCAACGAGCTGGAATAATGAGTGTGAAGCTTCATTCAGATGGTAGCCAAGATCCTCAGAGCTTCAAAAGATCAGATTTATCAATGAGAAATACTGAAATATCCTTGTTTAAAGAGGTGTGCATTTTCTAGGATGGTTCTGAAAATTACAGCAAAATCAACTAAGGTGATGGACATAAAAAGAGATACAAAGCCTGAAGATGGACTGTGTGATTCCCACTAATATCATCTGAACTGTGTCTGTCTTGGCTGCCCTTTCCAGCAGCCAGAATTTTGCAGTTCTCCTTTCCAAACTCTATATAATAAACAGCTGGATTTGGCTTTATGTGTGAGGGAGAGATCTCCCCACTAGCTGTGAAAATAGAAATAACTGACAAACTAGCATCCCAATGTAAAGAATGTAATCAACTTTTCAAGCTTTAAATCCTTTCTGGAGGGAAGAAACGGTAGTACCCATCAAACTATTTTCATCTCTCTTAGCTTCTTAACATTAGGTTTCAAGCACCATGTAATCCAGGAGAATAAGAACAATATCCATTTTAAATGCGCAAGGCTGCCAGGCTGCTTTTGTCCGCATGAGCTATTGTGTAAGGGGGGATTCAGTCTCCCCTTATCTCCTGCATCTTCTCTGAGCTAAAATATTGGCATCGCTTTTCCAAAAATACATTTTTATCTGTGCAGAAATTAATTTAACTGTATCCTTTGGTGACTGTTTGTCAGTTGTCTTTCATGATAGACTTTGAAGACTATCATGAGCTAACTGGCTTTGTTTCTTAGCTTGAGATGAAGTGACACTAAGAAACTTCAGGCTGAGATATCTCGTGACATTTATGTTCTCTCACTGGGCATTTTGGGCATTGTTTTGTCCCTTCCCGGATTAGTTCTTCTTTACCAAATCACTCAATGATTATCACTTATACCTTGTGTCCAGTATGACTCCTAATTCCCCGGTCTATAATTCCGACAAAGTACCTGATTAACTGCTGAGGTATTCTGGATAATGTTGTCCTAACTCTGGTTAAGTGTCGTCAAAGCAATTTAGCAAGCCTTGCTGCCTTCATAGTATTAATGTTCTCTTAATGTTGCATTCTGATGATAAACCTTATTTTCAATAAATAAGCTCACAACATGAGTATGCATTTTGATCAGACCAACACTGATCTCCCATGCATTAATATGAATGAGCAGGATTAACACGGGAAAATTTGCAATTTCTGTAAACGCTGGGAGTCAGAGCCAGACTAACAGTGTTAAAATTTTTTCTTGGCTTGTTCACCCTTAAAGGTTTTTCCCCAAGCTATAGCCAAGCATATAAACAGAGTCAAAGGCCAAGAGCATGGAATATATTTAGGAAGCCAAAACTTTAATGATATAAGTTGGAGATGTGATAATTAGCAGGGATTTTTATTCCGAATTTCCTATGTGGTTGGCTTGTGGGTTGCTTTTTTGTTTGTTATTTTTTTTATTGAAATGTATCTCCTGAGCTGGCAGGGGCTGAAGTGTTGGATGCATGCAGAGGGTTGAGGGAGCCGTGCAGCCTGGAGACAAGGAGATGAAGCAGGAATTAATTGCCATCTTTAACTACGCAAAGTGGGGGCTGTAGGGAAAAAGGAGCTAGGCTTACCTAAAAGGTACAAAGTGAAGGGCCAGAAGGCACCTTCCCACCTAATTTATTTTGTGGCTATATGAGTTAAGTGTGTGTTTGTGTGTGGAGCAGTGCCTCCAGATGTATTTTTAACATGGTTTACAAAACATCAGGAATGACAAATGGTCCCTGTCCCCAAAGGCAGTAGGAGGGAAGATGTGCTGTTCACAGCCAAACTGTGATGGGGCACTTGTGGTCTGCAAGCTCGTCCACCCTGGCTTGCACAGGGCCTCCTGCAAGGGCATGGGCTTTCATGGGTAGCTTGCTTTCATGGCCTGTGCATCCATCTGGACTTAAAACCCCCTTCCCAAATGGAGACATCAAGCGAGTTCCTGGAAAGTGCAGTGACAAATGACATTTTTTGCTACTCTTCTTGGAGACATCCTCCTCGCAAACTCCAAGCAGCTGCAGTCTCCTTGTCCGAGTGACTCAATTGTATACTCTCCGGTGAGCTCTCCTCTTTAGGTCAGTGCAGTGAGGAAACAGCTTTGTCAGAACATCATCCATCAAGGATGAACGTAATGTCAGTGACAGCTTGGAAATGGAACGGGCTTTACTGGTGCAGCTGTAAGAGCATCACTGCACTTCCCACTACTCTGACACTGATTTATAAGGGGTTTCTCTGGCACTTGGGCCGTAACGCACATGGAGCTGGAAATTGGAAGAAGACACCGTGGACTGTATTTTCTCTCCAGAACTCTCCTCCCTCTGATTACTGCCTTCTCCCTCTGAGCATGTTTTGTTTTCAATTTTTGTTCTCAAATATACATCAAAGCACTGTATGTCATTACCACCCACAAATATTCCCTATCATTATTAAACAAATGAGATGCAACTGCTAGATAAAGTTAGTGAGAGTGCCTAGCTGGGGAGAATGGGGAAAAAAAAATTTAAAAAAAGGAGAAATCTCTCCTTTTTTTGGGTATTGTTTACTGTGCTAGGGACACTGGATAATTGGGACATGGATTTTCTTGGCGTACCATCTAAGACTGTGCTGTCAGAAAGCACGTCTCCCTCGGGGTCTGGAGCAGGAGTGGAAACACGGAGGCAGACGCCAGGTCTTCCAGGAGGAGGGCTGGCTCTGCAGTAGGCTGGCTTTGCAGCTCCCTGCCCAGGTGACGCTGACCTTTTATATGATGTTCTTAAGTTGTGATACTTCTTGTCTGCAGGGCTGGAGCTGATCCCAGAGCTGAGGACGTGCTGGGAAACATGGCTGTGCTGCCTTTCCCAAGAGGGAGCAGAGTGCAGGGGATTTAAAATCACTTCCAGGGATACTGACTATGTATCTCCTATGGGAGCTAGCCCCTGCTGCCTCAGCAAGGGGCTACAGTTGCCTTAAACCCATATGTTATGATTTCACCACAACCGTGCCATTTTGACTGTCCACATTTCTGCAGAACCATTTATATGCATATATGTATGAATAGATTCAACTCCCTAGGCTGTTGCTGGGAGCTTAAGTCACTAGAAAATCCTATTTTCAGACAGAAACAACGTGGCAACAAAAAAATTCAGACACCGTGGGATCTGTTTTGGTGCTTCCAAGGACTGAGAGCGCTGGTTCCTTCAGAAACAGTCCCAGCTCTTTTTTGGGAAGCTCTGTGGTGGTCCTGCTTGTGCAGAGCCAGCAAAAAAAAAAAAAAAAAGCCTCCCTGGCTGATTTTCTCCAGCGCAGAAGGTGCTGCAGGCTTGCTTTCCTGCTCTTGGGAAGCGCTAGCTGCTGGGTATGGCTGCTGTCTCCGAATCCTGTTGCTTGCTCAGCCAGGAGAAGGCTAAAAGGGCTGTGTGAGGGAGGACGATGAGGGTGCATGCGAGATAGCTTGGCTCTTCCTTCCTTTCTGCCAGTCTGTGTTGGTGTGTTTGGGTTTGCAGCAGCTCCCGTGGGTTCCAGGACTGCAGGGGAGTGGACAAACACTGCGATCTTTTTAGCAAAGCCACTCTGAATGCTGTGTAACTGTCTCCATGGAGGAGTGAAATACTTATGGGCACTGTTGAAGTGCTGGAGGCACCGAGTATTTGTGATACCACCCTCCCATGATTTTTTTTATTTTATGATACTGCAGCACGCAGTGAAATACCAGGCTACCTGTGACACAGCAGCCCTGCGCCCAGGGCAGCAACCAGGCTGCTGCCAGCTGAAATGAGCCTTTGTGCTGGAAGGTTTGCTGGCAACCGGTGACGTATCTGGTCCCCTTGTTTTTTAAATGTTAATGCAGTTTTGTAATTAAAGGGAAAATGCAGGGAAGCACAAAATGTGAGGTATTAATGGGTTATTTTGTGGGATTTATTTGCTTGCTAGACTGATGGGGGGTTCAGTCTGGAGGCACAGTAAGGTTTCTCCAGTTGCTTTCATGCTGGGTCAGGGTTAAGCCCTGGGTTTATCTGGCATTTGGGGACTGGAAACTTCCAGCATTGGGTGAGTCAGCAGGTGGTCCCATGCTAAGGCCCCTGCTGATGAGAAGTCAGACACATGTAAAGAATTGGCGTGACTGAAGGGATAGAGGTACAGCAAAGATCCTGCATTGCCTTTGTGCTGAACTTTGCAAATCAGTGACTTTGGCAGGAACCCTGTAGTATAAAACTTCCACCTCATCAGTGGAGATTGGCCCTGCTGCAGAGGAGATAACGCTGACCCTGTGGCTCCAGCCCTCCTCCACTTTCTGCAGGCTCAGTCACTCAAGAGCTGTCTGCACGTTTCCAAGCAAAGGGCATGAAAGGCACATTTGCAGCCGCTCTGGGGACAATCCAAGCCTGCAGTGATGCAGGTTTAACGGTCAGCATGGCAGGGCAATTCCCAGCCCCTTGGTTCTGTTGTAAAAGCCTCTCCCTGCCCTCAGAAAGATCCAAAATCATGGAGAAAACTTTACTGGCGGATGCCCAGCTTTGCAATGGGCTGCTATTTCTGTGGGCTATAGGGCTGCAACTTGTTCCTTCTCTCCTTTTGTTAGGACAGCTATAATCTTGTTTGTTTGCTGTGAGGAGTGTGTGTGTGTACATGCACACAGCCAGCAAAAAGCAGTTCAGGATGCTTATTCAGACGGTGCAGTGTGAATTCAGGAAATTGGACTATGGGGTGAGAAAGCAAAGCCCTTGCTGAGTGCAAAGCAATGGGGAATACAGCTTAAGGAAAGAGGGGAAGCAGGTAATGAGCCTGTTATTTTCTGGCACTGAATTCCTGCTGAAGAAGCAGAGCTGAGAGCACACAAAGTGGTCATAACCAGGTGGAAAAACCCTCCAGTTCTTCTTGGCTTTTCTGGAAACAACCTCGTTCAGTGATGATGTGAGGGTAGGGAAAGTGCCTTTCCCAAGGCTGAGATGTGTTAAACGATACTTGATTGTAATTTTCAATTGCTCTAAATATTTAGTAATATTTGGTGGCAAGATGGTAAAATCTTTAAACGTAGGTCTTGTAGCCAGCAAACTATAACAAACAGCAAATGATTAACGTGTGACTAATATGAATTGACAGGCAGATAACTATCCTAAAACTTGACAAACTGAAATCTGTGAGTGCTTCTAAAAGATCTGCAAGCCAGAAGCACCCTTGAGAAAAACCAATTTATGCTGCCACCCTTCCCTCCTTGGAAGAGCACTGGAGCAAGGCAAGGATCTCTGAGTGCTTGGATATTGAAAGCAGTTCAGTAGAGGCAGCAACTGCCATTCTGAAGCTGCGCCGACATGTGAGGAAGAAGTGAAACAGAGGGTGTAGAAGGTCCCCAGGCAGGCAGGGCAGGAGACATGCAGCATGTGCTAGGCTACGTTTTCTGACATCTGTAGGTGCATTGCTGTACTTGGTCTCCCTAGTCAAGGCTTCAGGTTGGGATTGAAGGTTTGTCTTGTATGAAGAGGAGGGCAAATTTCTCTGGGTTATAGTATATAATGTGAGCAGGCAAATTGCAAGGTCGCACAGGGGCATTGCAGCAGAAAGCGGGATAAAACTGGGATGTCTTCAATCCCAGCACAACTCTGAGCAGCAAGGAATGGGGGGGGGGGGGAGAGGAGGGGGAGGGAGAAGAACATAGACATCAAGTTGATTTAACATGGGAATGATTCAGATACTTATGCACTGAGTTGCATAGCACGAGAGGTTACCACACCCCCAGTGCAACCAGCGTGAAGCCAAACGGAGCATCAGTCTGGGCCACCTTGCAGTCCTGTTGTGCTCGAGCAGCAGAAAAAACTTCAGAGCAAGACAAAAGGTTTGCATGATGTAGCCTTAAACAGCTCCAGTCCTTCACCCAGCGTGCTGCACTGGGCTGTAGTGGGCTCCAAGTTAAAAACTCTGGTTTATACTTAGGTTTAATTTGAATTAAAACATGCTCTTTAGATTTCATTTCCACCGAGAATTCTCTGATACCCAATGTGGATCACGAAACATGGGAAAGGGAACTCATTTTGAGTGTTTTCATATTTGTCAGTCATCTTGACAAATTCTCCCAAGTTTTTGATGAATGGGCTCATAAAAGTAGCTACCTACACAGATGTGGAACCTAGATCTCATCTGCTGGAGAGACTGGCAAAAATACTAATGACCTGAATGTGAGCGGCATCGGGCAGGTAGCTGGACTGTTGCTCTGGGGAGCACGCTGCTCACTGCCTATAATCTATAACTTGCATGTAACGATTTTGCTGCCAGGGTTTTGTGGATTAGGCATACGAAACCAATCAATTTATGTGATGCTGGCAAGAGTTCTAGTCCAAATATGGTCACCCAGAAGTGATTTTGCTAGTAAGTGTCTTGTTTCATTCTGGAGGTTTTGAGGTGCATTTTAGGGGTCTGAATTTATTGATTGCGCTCTGTGCAAACTGCATCTCTGTTGGGAGGGTTTGCTGGTAAAGCAACAACAGAGAACTGCCTCTGATAGAGGCAGATAAAGGTGGTAAGTGGGTGAGGTAAAGCACAGGAGGCAGTAAAGACGTATTCGTTTTCCTCCACTACTAATAAATTAATACAGTCAATGTCCTATGAGGACTTCACATGATTTCAGTGCATGAGCTCACACGGTATTAATCACTGAGCCTTTCTCTGTGTCACCGATGTGTATCGTGGGAAGAATAACAGCATCATTAATCAGCCACTGTTCTGCAGGAACCCAGAGCCTTGCTATTCAAGAGGGTGGATTTTTATTTTTTTCTGCCTTCAAAACTGCAGTTAAACTATTGGAAGATCTGTAGGAGACAGTTCTCTTGCTGAGGAGCAGATATTTGTGCTCTTGAGAAGCTGTCCACAAATACTTTTAAGTAACTAACAAAAATAACCTCCCCGGTTACTCTCTCATGACTGCGTTTCGGGAGGATTTCAATAATCTCTCATGACAGGCTCCAAACATAACATGATTATCAAGACAGGAATAATGTCCTATTTCGAATAATGTCCGTTTCATTCCTGAATGTAAAAATCTAAAGCTGCTGAGAGATAAGGAACACGTGGCGATTATGTAGAGAATCACTTTGCTACTGGAAAGATTTTCTTGTTAGGTTTGCAGCCAGGAAATGTTTGTTTAGCTCCTTTGATCTGCAGATGCTGGGTTGTCTTAGAGTGGGAATAGCCATTTCTAGTTGCCTCAGAATTTCAAAAACTGTTTGATCCAGAAAGGTATTAGAGATAAATTCCCTGAGTTTCAAAGGGTATAGATAATACATCACATGCAGTAGGAGACACCACTGTTGTTTTCTGAAAGATTAGACAGGGCTATCTTAACATCATCGGGGAATTTTAAAACAGGCATTGAAATATATTTGTTCTGTCACTTATGAGGAATATTTGATGAAGCTTGTTTGATTTGATTGTTTCACTACTGTGTGAGCTCGTTTATCTAATTATGGTATTGACCATTTTCTCATTGTATTGAATTTTAATAGTCCCAAGATTAATTAGATGTGCATAAAGAGCAGCTGCAAGAGATGTGAACCTTTTGTTCTGGATCTTTTTTTGTACTGTTTTGAGAAGAAAGAGATGAGAGATAACTGAATGCAATCAAAATGCAGTCATGCTCTTGATTAACAACATAATTAATTAAAAACTGGAAGTTTTTCAGGGAATATCTGCACTTGATATATATAAGGCTCTGAACTGACTGGAGAAAGACGATGTTTGGGTTTCGCTTTATTGTTTATAAATATGATTGAATGTTTTAATAACAAACCCTGTATTTTTGCAATAGGAAAATAAACAAGTAGGAAATGAACAGGCAAACAAGGAAGGTATGTTGGTTTCATTGCTGTTACGCTAACCTCAAAAGGGAGAGTCTGGTCTCCACTGCAGCTATTTTGCAGCTAGCTTTGCACTAGCAATTCTAATGCGCACCCAGCCCGATGTCTCATAGAGAAATACAGAGGGAAAAGTTTTTTTTTTTTTTTTCCCCTGGGATCAGGGCCTTTTCTTTAAAATGCTTCAGCTTAGGTGGGTGTTTTTGATAGGCACCGAAGGAGAAGGGGTGGTGCAGGCTGACCTGAGGTGGCAGCGGCTGACAGCAAGTAGGGGTGTGAAGGAGGCCGGTACCTTTTTAGCTAAGGGCTAAAATGTATATCGTGCTTTTTGGGAAAAAAAAAAAATAATATTGTTTTGTCAGTCTTATTTAGCAGTTAGAATTAGGGGGGGGGGGGAAATCTCTCAGGCTACAGCTGGTAGGAAAACCCTGAGGATTTTTATGAAGAATATTCCAAAATGTCCTCCTGTTTTAAGGAAAACTATTGCCAAAGAACACTTGAAAATAGCTATTTTCACACTGAGTGCAAATCATGTCTAACATAAACAAAAAAACACAAACCAACCAAAAAACATTGTAATTGCTATTATTTGTGCATAATCTGTTTATTTGCCAAAGATAAGGCACAGGATAGCAGAACAGAGAGCTGCAAGTGATTACTTTATTTACATTTTATGTAATTATATTTTTTTACTTTCAGCTTTAAACAGAATAATCTTTAAAAATATCTTTTGTGGGATGGAACAAACCTGAGAGCAATGTATCTATATGAACTCACAAAATAAAGTGTATGTTCTTGCTGTTCTAGAGGTATTATGCTTCCAGATTTAAGTATCTCCACTCCAAAATTGGTCCTGTATAAACCCCTGAATTCTCTCGGTGTGTCTGCATGTTTGCAGTGCGTTCCTTACAAGCTTTCCACCTGTCAGTTTTAACTTATCAAATTCCACTTAGCAGCACTGCTGAGAACCATAAAAAATGCTAGACTAGAAAGCTAGAAAATTTATTTCTTTGCGCAAGTGAAATTACTAATTTCAAAGTTTGGAGGAAATCTGGCTTGGCTCTAATTATTTCCCCGAAAGTTTTGATTTTTTTTTTTTAAATGAAAAATAGATTGATTTTTGTTTGATACGTTTTCAGTGCCCATAAATCCTTATTCTACATGAAGTATTACTTTGCAGGAGGAATTGATAGCATAATTTCCTCCTTTCGCCATTCTTATAGTTTATAAATATGCAAAAGTAAATTCCAGTAAGGAAATAAAGATACTTTTATTAATAATGTCTTTTCTGAGAGTAATTTTGGGTAAAACACCATCTTCATAGATTCACCGTGTAGATTTGCAAACCATAAAAGAAAGTATCACCATACCTCACAGAAAGGATTCCCTGGGGGGACAGATCCACCCTTTTCCAGCAGGGAACTGGGGAAGATGGGAGCGAGGGTCTGGGGTCGGGGAAAGCCACGCCAGTTTGATTCTGTTCTGGTGGTGTTGTTACTTTGGTTTGAACCCTTTTCTCTGCCCCAGTGTGCTGAAGCACAACACAGAGGGCTTCTCCTATTTATGCTGATGGCTGATAGTTAGAAATTAACGGTGCTTTGCAGCTACTTCTTGGTGGGCTCATAAAAATTCCTTTTAACTCTGCACAGCCCTTCAGTATGCAGAAATTCTCCAGTGCACCATCTGCTCAGGGCCTGTGGACATCTGCAAGTTACCTCTCTGTGACAAGGATATCTGAGAGCTGTGCGTCTTTAGCATCCCTAACTAGCCGAAACATTTCAAAGCCAACTACTGGTGAGAATGCAAAAGGGATTTTAGCACAAAATGAATGTGCGCTATGAAATAAAATACAGGAGCATACTTGCAACTGTTTACCTTCTGCTAAGCTTGTTGCTACTGAATTAATTCTGGAAACATGATCATTTCATTCTGCTGAAACAGTAATTCATGCATAGGATGTGTTTTTAGAGCTTCAGATCATTTAAAAGCACTTAGTTCTCTTAATTTATCACCTGCTTTCCAAAAATCTTAATTTGTAATTTTTCTACTTTGCAATCAAAAACCTATTATTGAAGAGGCTGTCACTGAAAATTTCCTCCTTCCCTCTTGTGATATGCATATTGGAAAATGAGTTCTCTGTCAAATGTGCTTGTGGAATTCACAGGGGCCAATTCTTTTCCAGATCTGATCCTACTTTCACAGCTATAAAGCATGAGAAACTCCTCTGAATATTCACTGCAAATTATCTGATCAGCTGTTAGCCAGTCTCCTGTTAGCAAAACCAGAATGTAACATAAGTTGGGTGGATTTACAGGCAGCTGAATAGCCCCTTCTTGAAATCGTTGTGCTCCTAAGAAGGAGAGTCATGTAATGCAGGAGCGGAGCCGAGATGAGGATGCCCTGACAATAAGGTACTGAAAGGCCACTGTTACACTTTCATCAAGCAGAGAGAACAGATCATTTGAGTTCTGTATGTAATCTGTTGCTGTTGATAGCTGACCTAATTTCGGAGTGCAGAAATGACTTAGTAGCAATCCCATCTCTTGGATAAAGGCAGAGAGTAGAAGTGGTGTGTTGCTGAACGGCCTCTGCCAAGAAGGTCAGCAAGTTCTTAAGCGAAAATGTTTGATAGATGCTATTAAATGTACAAGGCTTCTGCCTATTGCTTATTGACGAATTCTAAAATGAAATTATTTTCTCTCAAGCTTGAAGGTCATTTCTGATACGTGCCTTGGCATTAAATTTGGGATCACTTCAAATTAAATGCCAGGAGCGGAAATGAAAAATTTAAAAATGTTCATATGCTGCAATTACGAAAACCAAATCAATAAAGGAAAGACATTTAATGAGACTCACAAATGTCAGAATGCAACTTCAGGATGCATCCACATCCATGGTTGACTAAGACTTTACTCTGTGCATGCTCATACTGGGCCAGCTGATAGAGAGGAAAATTGAACCTCACTGACACCCTTTATCTATTTAAAATAATTGCTTCCAATACATTGCTGGGGAAAGCAAAGTGGATGTATAATTAGACATCTCCCTTGATGGAAAGTCAGCCTACAAGCTTGGATGTCTTTTTTATTTTTAACATCCCCAATGCCATCTGGAGGTTACTCTAACCCCCAAAAGTAAGACTCTTGTGGTAAGACAGCTCTAGAGCAGCTTCAACAGGGCTGGGCCCTGAGGTTCAATTATCATGCCTGGTATAATGTCATAACTCATTACTTTTCAGAAATATAAATTTATAATGTAATACAGCAGGCATAAATATTTTTGGCATTTGATGTGGAAGGGGTTAGAACACAATCAGAATGGAGCCATACTTGGAGTGGCCTTTTTGGAAACATCGATGTGATGCCCACTCATTAAGGGAGCAGCCAACTGCTGGACGTAGTTGATTGCATTGCTTTGTGTCTCTGGGAGGGATTTTTCTCTGATTCTACAACCTGTAAAAATAGCCCCCATGAGTCTGGGTTCAGACTTCTTGCTGCATTTGCACATTCCATTAGGAAATTTTGCTATTTCTTTTTTTTTTTTTTTTTTTTTTTTTTTTTTTGCTATTACAGTATGGAAGGTAAAGTAGGGTAGCACTTTTTGATTTAATATATTTGTATACACTTACATAGCATGCCCTGCGAAGCTTTAATTGGTTTTCTCTCTGTGTGAATACTGCTAACCTCTAAATATCCAGCTATCCTGCTACCCATTACAAAGAAACTATGTAATATGCTAAATTTAATCTTACTGTCACCATGATGGATCTGGGAAATCCCAAGAGACCTTTGGAGAGCCCTTGGATCTTGACTCTTTCCCTGATACTCCCACATAGCCCCTATTTCCCTTGTTTCTGCAGCTCCATGTAGATGCTTGTTGCATGTAGCTGTAGTAGGCATGGGGCAGGCAGCCTGAAGGATAGGGTCAGGCACAGTCCAGTGCACATCACCCAGGTGTAGAGTCTATAGGGTCTGTACACAGCTTTCCTGCCCCTTGTCCTCCTCCAGTGGTTTTTCCAGCGAGGAGCATTTGAAGCTGCAGCATGCGGTATTCATGGGTCAGCTCACCTTCCTTTCAAATGAGACTGGTGACTTGGAAAGCCCTGATCGAGAGTGATAATGCATTCCGGAAGATGGATGGAGAAATTCTTGCTATGCATAATGCATGCTTCCCCCCAAGGACAAAGCTGAAAGTAGTTCTTGTAGGATGCTAATGATGGAGATGAGATGGAAATTCCCGCCTTGAATTCAGATCCACGGTGCCATTCAGCAGCTGGTGACCTGGAAGCCTGGAGTTTCCTAGTGGATGCTGTGCTGAGTGCTGCCAGGATGGGGTTTTGGGGCAGGATGGCTATAGTGCAGTGTTTCAGCTAGCTGTGTGTCTGGATTCAGCCCCCTCAGGACCTGGGACCTTCCCAGAGCTGCTGCCGCAGTCTGATGGTGCTGTCACCGCTCGAGGCCAACTATCACTTCTACAGGGGAGAGATGCCAATGGCTCCACATCTGTGCTCCAGCACCAAACCCACTAAGTTCATGATTTGCAGACCTTGGGGCCAGATCCTAGCTTCAGGTGATGAGGTTGGCTGTTGGACTGAAGATATTGCATTAGAAAGGTTGTAAATCAGTGCAGGAGCAAAGGACGCTGTGGGAAGGGATCATTTAAAAAAAAGTAATGCAGCAATAAGACCTGTTTTCTTTGATAGTACTGGGAGGATTGGTATGTCTGTAGGCTCATTGTGGGGATGCATGTGGGGCTGGCTTGTGACATGCCCTAGAGTCCATCATTTGAGACATGGCTTTCAAAGGAACACGGTTTTAATTGCACTAAAAATACCCCGGGATGGAGCGTTTATTCTGAAACTTTTTGACAGATGTGCTCCTGTTCAATGGTGTGTCTCAGCACCACACACTGATATTCAGCAGCTGTTAAGAGCTGTGTTCAAGCCCTTCTCTGATTTACCAAAACCCACTTGCCTTTATGGGCAAAGTTTGCAAAAGGGTCCCTTCAAGCAAAAAAGCTCATTATAGATGTTAACGTGTCCAAAGACATTCAGGATGCTTTCATTCATATATAACAGGTTTGAATGTGTCCCCAACGTGTGATATATAGTGGGGCTCAGGGACATGGTTTAGTGGTGGACTTGGCACTGTTAGGGTCACAGTTGGACTCAACAATCTTAAAGGTCTTTTCCAGTCTAAATGATTCTATGATTTCATATATGTAACAAAGAATCCCATGTATATTTGCTTTCTTGGTAAGAGAATTGTCCATCACAGCACTCTGGCATTCTGAAAAGCCTAGGTCATCACCTCCTAAATAACATTTATTGAGCTCACCCTAGAGACAGAAGATGGTTTTTGCTGTTAGGTGTAAAATGCCTTTAATCTCCCCGTGCGTATGGGTGATTGAACCGGAGCAGATGTGTGTATACTACTGAACTGCTGAAAAACCTTTGGCTGCAACACTTGGGTATATGTGAGATTCATACAAAACAGATTAACTGTGGGACCATGTAACAGGTTAGCAGATGGCCAGCACAGTCTCTGGCATTATTCTGGGCTGGCAATCCTGCCTGGCGTGGATGCTTGTGTGGGTGATGAAATGGAGGAATGATGCACTGGCATCTGATGCATGAGTGTGCAGCCCTGGCGTTGCGTGGCTCCTGCCAGCAGTGCTGGTAGACCAGTGGGTTTAGATTGTATTAGCACAAATGACCATATAGACAGGCCTTCCTTGGATCTATGTTAAATAAGTACAAAAACATGAAGTGATTAACAATTACCTTTCTGTTTCCCTGTCCTGAGATCAGAAATAACCCTCACTGAGGTCCTTCACTTGGGTGTTGCTTCTCCAGTGGCAGAGTCCCTCATCTTCCCCCTGTCCTAGCTCAGCTGCCGCTTGCAGTCATGGGCTTGGCAGGGGGATGCTGGCAACAGGGGCTGATTCCTGTTCCCTGGTATGTTCAGTCCTTCCCAGCAGTATATATACAAAATGTGGCACAGGAGGCTTTCGGCACCAGCAGGGAAGGGAAGGCAAGAGCCTACAGGTCAGCTGTGAAATGCTGGGTTTGCACTGCAGCGGGGAAGAGCATCATCAGATAGCTGGAAAAATTTCCTAGTGGGCAGCGTAGTGAAGTACTTAAATAGTCTGAGGAGGTGGTTCAGGACAGCTGAGATGTATGTCATAGGCAGAGGTCCAGCTGATCCGGCCTCAGGCAAGAAAATGTATGAGCAGGACCTGCAAGGTGCCTTCCAGCCCTGTTTTCTGTGATTCTGCAAATCTGCCACTTTGAGTCACACAGCACTGCCCAGCCTGCTCCGATGGCTCCCAGCCCTCGTGGGCCCTGCACCGTGCTCAGCACCAGCGCATCTGAGCACCGAGTGCTGCGTGGCGTGCTCAGCCTGAGGGGTCTTCTCGGGTCAGAGGTACCTTGTAGAGTAGATGCAGGAGGAATTTTTCATACAAATAACATGTCCAAAACTGAGCGGACTGGTGGCACCGTGTCCCTCAGCGGGTCGGTATTCACAAGGGTAAATACCTGGCCTTGAAGTGCTTGTGCAGTGGGACAAGCTGGGGGGATTATCACTGCACTGAACTACACGGGTGCTGGCAGTCTCCAGCTCACCTAAGTGACAGTGTTTGAGCATGGCAGGTGGGACAGCGTGTTTCTTATCCTACACCTAGAGAGCACCTGTGAGGGGCAAGAAGAGCACAACAGGCACAGTGAGATGCAGCAGCTTGTTTTTGGAAAAGCGGCAGGAGCTGCAGGCTGGCTGCCACTCTTTATGCTCAGACACCAGGACAAAAACCCCTACTTAGGAGGCAGCTTTTTATCCTCAGGGTGGCTTGCCATCTTGCGAACGGAATAGCTGATTTACTCCCACTTAAGCATACAACTTTATGTGCCACAGAGCATCAATAAGCACTGATCAGCCCAGTTCCTGCACAGTGGCTTTAGTCAGACTCTAAGGCCAGTTTCTTTTGTCCCTTAGGAATCCTGTTCGTGTCGCTGGGAGTCCTAGACAGGGCATTTAGCATGCTGTGGCAGCCCCATCGAAATGGAGATTTACTCCAAACTCTACTGTTGTTGCCTGCAACATGGAGGTAGTAATTCTCTTTCTATCACCCCAGGTTAGAAAGCCTTTTTGCTTGTCTTCATAACTTTTGTTGCAATAGAAATATGAATGTTCACTCTGCTCACTATGGCGGAGAGAGACGTTGCATTGGGTTATTGAGAAATGCTGCGTATGTGGTTGGGCTGTAATAAAAAAAACCCTGCTCTTTCCAGGCTGCTTGGATCCAGGACTTTGATCCATCATTGTCATCCTGGAACAAAGGCCTGTGTGGAAACTGAAATCTGGTTCCAGATAGTTTCCAACCAGTCAGATCCATGGCTTGGGTCAGGAATGCTCTTTTTCTGGTGTTTGCTTTCGTGGACTTTAAGGTGCAGATGTAATTTTTTTTTCTTGGTCATCAGCATTGCCAGAAGTAAAAAAGCTTTTGATGAAATCACTGATTTGAGGCAAGTGTGTTAAGACCAATGATAGGCTTGTCGCTGGCACCTAGATTTAATTTCACCTCCTATGAAATATAGATTTCATAAAATGCTCCATGACTTCTCTGAGCCTTTTCAATTTTCTGAAATCAGTTTTGAAAAAATATTTTACCTTCTTCAGCCAGTCAATTTTCTTGACTTTTTGACCTTTAAATTCAATCTGTTGTATCCAAATTAGTTGGCACAGAACAAAAATACAATACTGGAAACTTAGCTGCCTTACAGAAGCAATGGGCAGAGTTCTGCCTGCAGTACAAATCTGGAGCAGATTTAGTGGCTGTATGCCAGGTCTGAACTGAAAGCAAAAGCGGGCTGTTTATTTTGTTGCCAAATTATATATAAATGCTGCACAAATTGTGTCCTTGCAGAACATCACTCTTTCTACACACACAAATATTTATGTGATGAATAGACTGTATAGCAGAGTTACTGTGGCACTAAACTTGCAGGCATTTGTGCTGGAACAACTGTGCAACATGCTGTTATTTTTAAAGATGCTGCCCTTGTAAGTCTTTACACCTCATTGTTTTTGTATGGCAAATTTGCCACTTCTCTGGATAGCCATAAATGTGACCATAATGTATCTACAAGGTCACAGTAAATAAATATATAATTAATAAAGCCTTATGCAATGTAAAGATGCATTCAAATGACATAAGATACTACATTTCAATGTTACTTTTATTAAAGATATTACAAGGGGAAAATCAGGTATCTACCACTGAAAAGCCCTTGGCTACCTGTTGGGAGATGGGTGTGTGAATTTTATTGTCCATCTAATTACTTCGCTGAAGATTCTGCGATTTAGAATCCCATTTCACACCCTGGTAGGGATGTTAGATATTGTTTCCTGGCCCAAATCCAAGCCAAAGAGTGAATTTCTGCATACCAACGTGCCCCTGCTGCTACAGCTGAATATACCTCTTGATGGTTTGCACTGAAAAATATGTAATATTGCTTTTGCGCTCTGCTCCCCAGGCAGGTGATATGACAGCGTACCTAAGCAATACGGTGAGTGACATTTTGCCAGTTGGGTGGAGACTCTGCCAGAAATCCCTAGTCGGTGCAGGCTGGTGCCCTGAGGGTCTCCGAACTCCACCAGGCCATTATCCCACATTTATGGTCAGTGGGAGCCAAAGTGAACCTGATGTGTAAAGGTGGGATGCAGCTAGGGGCCAGCTGTGAGCCTCTGTATTGTTCTACAAATGTCAGGATCCTTTGGAAAAGCTCTGTAAGAACTGATGGATAATGCACGTTGCAGGGGAAGCCCCTTCAGTGTTACTGAAAGAAAACCTTTGTCCCATTTTAAATTACATTTATTAATTGTCTGAGCAATTTTGAGCTGGAAGACAAAATGGTGATGTAAGAAATAGCAGTCTCATGGCTGCGAGTGTTCTATCAGCAGCTCGGAACTCCTCCAGCTCCATCCATGGACCAGGTATCACCCACATGGGGAAACCTGTAAGGAATGATGCTGTCATGTTCCTTGAGTTCAAGGCAGGATTTGCATCTCGTCTTTCATTGTCTAGGCAAATCTATGGAATTTGCTATGTAGAGCAGTGTAAAAATTCCCAGAAATGCAAAGCTAATGGTTTTTTGCCTTTTTGCCTGCATGGGGTGCAGACGTTGCGATGAGGGTCTGGTAATTTAAATTGTGGGGACCTGGAAGCCCCACCACGAGGTCTGTAGCCATCTTGCTGATTTATAACGAGGCAAAAAAATAATGAATTAGGCAAAACAAGGAATGAGACAGTGTTTCAGATTTTCCCCTCCAAAGAGTAGTAATTTATTGAACATTTAAAGCTCCTAATTAAGTATATAAACCAATCACTCTGTCTCCCTCCCTCTCCCTTTTAATAAGAGCAAAGCAAAGGTGTGAAGTCGGTCAGGCTCTCCTCAGAGGATTAAGGAAAATTGTGTAAGTTATATTTAATTCAATTAATCTTTCCAGATAGGTCCTAAATCATGTCATCAATCTATTTGATTCCACAGGCATAATCCTTAACATGCAGCTGCCTCACACAATAAGCCAGGGACATGCTCGGCTGCATTCAAGGGAAATAAATTTAATTATAAACACATCATAGAGTCGAACATTTCCTGAATTTGGAATTCAATGTCTTGTCAGCCTTCCAGACGAGAACAACATCAAACTTTTATAGGGAAGCAGACTCTGTCCTGAATTTATATGTACTGGCAAGCACCTTAACTGGAGGAAAGCATAAAAACTATGTTTTTTAAACATTTTAAAACTTAAAGCTACTTTCATCTTCAGTAGAACTACTCACAGTGTCAAATAAAGCCAGGAGTATGGTTACTAGAACTTGTCATAAAAAAGGAGAAATAAAAAAATCTATCTGGTCCAGATGGCCACAGCATCACACTCAAAATACTGAGGGTTGCAGAGGGACTGGAGGGGCAGGGGGCTACAAGCCATTCACAGCCCATGTGAGTGGCCAGAAGTTCAACTTCTCACTGTGTTTAAAACCTGGGGACTCCATTTGGTGCCAGTTGTTACTCAGCGATGCCACCGAGGACCTTACATGTGAGGTTGATCTCGCTGTGATCGTGTGACGTAGTAAGCTGAGGTACACGGGGACCAGAAGTCACTCGGTAAGCCATGACCTGGTGCGCAAGGAGGGGCAAGCATCCTGCAAAGAGGGTCATTGGGTTCTTCCAGGGGTGAAGAAGCCAAGCCCTGGGTGTCCCCAGGAGGATCAGAGCCCCTCCTGACCAGCAGAATCCTGTTAACGCTAATTAGGCACATCATAGGGCATCTGGATTTATTAGGACAGAAATAATTCTGTTTTCCTCTTTTATTTACTTGTTACTCTAACTCAGTATTGCCTCCTCAGCCATACAGATGCCCAGTTCTTTCTGGATTCCTTTAAAAGTAATGATTGATGGTTGTTTTACTGCATGAGATTTTTTAGTATAACCTCAGGTTATGCTAAATAGTCCATAATTTATAATGGAATATTGTATAACAGATGTTTTCAAGGAATTTTATGCTTTGGAAATTCTATGAAAAAGTTGCAGAAAAAAAAAGAAGTTTGAAATCCCTGAAACATCCCCTTCCAAAATTTTCTCACGCTTTTCCAGATAGGGAGGCAAAATTACTTTTTATTTAGAAATGTGAAGTTATACTTTAAAGAATTAACAAAATGAAGTGTTTTCATTGCTCCTCCAGTGATAAAGCAAGAGTCCAGGCAGCAAGCACCAAAAGTGTGAGAGGCAGCACAGCTCTTGAGGTGCTCGTGAGGCTGAGCAATGGCTTTTAGTGTTTCAAACGAAGGTGTCTGTGTTAGTGTATTATATATCATAAATGTATAATGGGGAAAAACTGTTCTGCCAATAGCTTCATTAGTTCAGATTAAATTTTTAATCTTCACTTTTGGCAGGCTTAATTATTAAAGCTAATTTCACGGTAGTTGGTGTGTTTCTTGTTAGCTTTGGCCCCTCTTGGGAGGTAACACCTATGTTTTATGTGGCAGTTTTCCCGTGACCTGCCAGCTCCCACCTACCAATTCACCCTCTCCCATCCTCCATGGTTTGCGTTTAGCTTGTTATTTCTAATGTTTCGACAACAAATAGGTTTAGTTTATCACCAAATCAAAGTTGTGCTGGTCTCAAGGGCTTGCGGTTGCTTCCACACGGCCCTTTTTTCCGTGTCTGAGTGGGATGTATCGGTGTGTTTTTTGTATTTTCTTTTCCTCAGCTGTTCTACAGACTGTCTTGTGGTATTTTATCAGTCACTGAGATTGAGAAGTTTTGAGCTGAGGCATAAGAGATCAGGCATTTTCCTCCTGCCAGGGAGATGCGCTGAAGCGGATGCTGGGGGAAAGGCACAGGTTGCTTGGTGGGGCTGGGGGGGCCTGGGAGGCAGCCCCAAGTCCCAGGGCAGTGGGGAGGTAGCAATGGGCTCACCAGCAATGGGCTGTCACCTCCTGCACATGTCTGGGATGGTGGCAGCTCCCGTGCATCATGTGCAATAACCCTACCATGCCCACAGCACTGTTCCTGCCACAGCAACAGAGAAAAGCTTTGGAACTGTAAAACCGAGCAAGTGCAGAAGCCCAGGAGTAAATCCCAGGGGATGAAAAGGCCACCTTTATACTATATCACTTTCCCATACAGCGCATCAAACATTTTCTTTACTTGTTACATGTTAATTTAGGTTGTGACAGCTTTTTCTAAGTGCCCTTTAAATACGCTTATAATGCAGAGGAAGAGCAGGAGATCAAGAGAGATAATTATTTGTTCAAACCTCCGCTGCAACTTCATGCACAAACTAGAAAATCTCAGTTCAAGTCAGAGGAAAGGAGAGCCCAAGCACTGCTTATTGCCTTTCTGTAGTATGTAGCGTTAGCCACATACAGTTATTTCACCTGATATTTTATTAGTCTTTTCCCCACGCTTCCCTGGCGTGGTGGCAGGGCAAGTGTAGGAGAACAAAAACCCACCTGTGGAGAAAAGGCACCCGTGGTTGCTGAGCTGCATCAGGAGCCATTATTTTTAGATGACATCTTTATCTGTGCAGGATTTGCATCTCTCTCAGGTAACCCTGGGACACCTTGCCAGAAAATTTAGTTGTTTCCAGTTTCTACTTTTGTTTTTACACAGTTAGTAGCTTCCCAGGAAGAGCGAAGCTTTCACCGATCAAACAGCAATATTCATGATACTTTTTACTAAAGGTTCTAGAAAAAATTCTGTTACTCAAATTCTAGGATATTTTATATTTACAAGAAACTAGATAGTATTAATGAAAAATAGGTGCCAAGTATTTTGGTGATTGTTTACAAGTGTTTTCATAAGCATCTCAATACAACGTTAATTAAATCTGTAGAAATATTTTCCACTGCTACTTTTTCTGTCGCAATTAATACAGAATGTTTTTTTCAAGCTCTAGGTGATGCCTTCACTGTTGTAAGTGCATCAAGCTAAAGACAGCATATATCAAGGTAAAGATGTCACTGTTGCCTGTGATTAACCTCTTAGACTACAATCTCTTTATCTCGAAAACAGCAAGGATGAGCAGGCAGGTCTTACCAGGGGTGGCAAGATATCGTCTGACAGCGCAGAAGCAAATGACCGTGGCTACGTGGGGACATGCATGTTGGGAGATTGCCCACAAACTGGACACTGGCTGCTGCTGCATGCCACCTCGTCCCACAGCAAAGCAAGTGATGGGCTCCTCTTGCATTGCACCGCCTGGTAACCTCTGGGGAGGAAAGCTGGGTTATCACTAGGGACTTCAATCCGACTGTCATACGGAGGTCTCAGGCTGTCAGTGCTAAAATGTCCTTGAAATATTTCATACTTATAGTTGGCAGTCTCCTAACCCCAAAATTGTTGTGTTTGGCACAGGAGAAATCTGTATTAGACCTTCTCGTGATGGGGTAAGTTTTTAAGGATTGAAAATGAGTGATTTACCTGGCTACAATTAATTCTGGATGGACTACACTGCCAAGACATCTTTATTTGCCTTCATGATGGAAGGCAGTTTGGTAACAGCAGGTGTTGCAGTGTAGTAGACCAAGTATAATAAGATTCAGTGGAAACAGGAGCTAGTGCAAACTGGAAAAAAAAGGTAGTGCATTTTCTGGAGTGAGGAAAATTAACTCTGGGAACAATTTGCAAAAGAGTTGTGGTCAAGTCGTTATTACAGAAACACAACCAGATTTTTCTCTCTTGAAATCTACACTCTGGTTCCCACAGAGACTGGACGTGCAGCAGGAATTAATGCGGGACAGCGCGGCGGCCAGCCAAGGCACTGTGTTGGGAGGGATCACCACAGCGGTCCACTCCAGCTCGGCTCTTTCTGAATCTATGAAAACATCCATCCAAGTGGGTATTTCACTCTCTTCTGCGTTTCCCTGTTTATGTTTAAAGCAATGTGTTTAGGCACAGTGATGTTGCATGGCAAAAGTTTCTTTAGACAGAAATTACGTTAAGAAGAAGCAAAAGCTTCAACAGAAAGGAGAATGTTTTCCTGATGCTCCTTTGCACCCATGTGGTCCCTGAGAAGGGTCTGTTCCCCTATCGGTGCTGGGATTATTTGGGGTCACACGTTTTGATTACAGCATCGTCTTCATGGGCAGTGGGTGCCTCACAGCCCCATGTTGTCTTGGGTAGGTGTAATATGGCAGTGCCTGGAGGGCAAGTTGGCATCTCCCCCTATTTTTGGGCTACCCAGAGCCAAGTGAGATCCCTCCAGGCCCCAAGTTTGGCAGGTGGGGTTGTGGTGTGTGTGCCTGGAGCAGGTACAGCACCCAGGACAGGCAAGTCTGGCTTTAAGGCTTAATTTTCAAAGTAGTTTCAGGGGAAGATCAGGGGAGAAGTGCAGCTTTCCAGACCCTGGCACTTGCTTGGGAACAGTCTTTGGGATGAGATTTCATCTTTATGTGTTTGGGGACGTTGGGGGTCAGAGCAGCTAATTGAGGTTAAATTAGATCCAAGTGACAAATGTTCCAGCTTCAGTGGCATTGCATTTAGTTGCCACAGCAGAATTTTGACCCCTGATTTGGAGGAAAATGGGAGTTTTGCCTTCAAGATTCACTTTGCTTTACTCAGCTAATACACCAGCATCAGACTGTTAGGTGTATTGTTATGTTTTTGCTGGTGCCTTAATTATTGTTAACAACCTGCCCTTTACATCATGTAACATTACCACTCTCCTTCAGATTATCTCTGCTCTCATGGAGATAGCAGCATGCCAATTAGTGTCTCTATTGGTAATTGCTGCCTCAAAAAGGGTGAGAAGTATGTCTTTTGGAGGGCTTTGAAGCTCAGGTAGACCTGATCTCTCCAGTGTGTGTTTAGCAGGAAACTAAACCACAGAGAAAACCCAAGGAAAGAAAGCCAGAAAACTGGGAAATGGGCTTTGGTGGAGGTGGAAAAAAAGATGGGAAAAAAGAATTTTAAATGGTATCAGGCATGGGCATGCACCTGGATGAAAGAAGCTGTGACTCAGCTCACTCAAGAGGGGTCATACTTCCAAAATATCAGTGTGGTTCTCTGCAGAGGGTATTTTCTTATGGCTTTAGTACTGGCCATCGCCTGCTCCATATCTTAGAGGAGTTAGCAGGGCTGATGGCACATATGACTTCTGGTCGGGAGATATGAAGATGACTTGATTTTACTTTGCAACCTGTTAGGCAGGTTCGCCAGGGCAGCTGGGCTCCCCGTACGACAGGAGGAAAAGGTAGCTCCTCCACCAAGGAGTAAGAGCAGGACTCTGACTTGCTCCAGTCCTGTTAGATAAGCCACCCTGTGAAAGGTGTCAGCAGTGCCTCACAGGGGCCTGAGAAAAGCACAGATAGCTCTTCTGCAGTCAGAGCCAGCAGAACCCATGGTGTCATCACAGCCCTGCCTGCAGCCACACTCCTGGAGTCAGCCACAGGATTGCACACTGAGCCATCCGCAAGCACACTGCCTGGCCAGTCGGGAGGAGGAGGAGGAGGGGTGCATCTCGAAACGCCTCCCGTGCAAACAGTCACCAGCAAACACTTGGGTTTTTTTAGCAAGAGCAAAGTGCAATCCATTCACATTCTGCTGCATTGAATTAACATGACAGATTAGCTCACAGCGATGGATCATTGTGGGGGAAGATGTCTGGAACAACTCACTGAGAGCAAAGTTCTCTGAAAATCCTGCAGAAGCTATCCTTTGACCAGTAAAAGGCCATCCTTTGACCAGTTTTGAGTGGGGTGCTCTTTGTCCATGACATTTTAGCCTAAAGACGTCACACTTAGTTAAATTCTCCTCCTCCGTGCTCCATCCTGGTAGTCTCATGGTGAGAGAAGAGATGTAAATCCACTCTCACCCTGTCTCAATGTATAATATGCTTATCCCTTTGCCTGATAAGCCCCTGAGCAGTCTGGAAAGAGGTGTGTGTAAAGGAAATGATGTTTCTGAGATGTAAGCGAGCAGTACTGGGTTTGGGGCAGAGCTCTGTGCTGAGATGATTACCAGTGGTGCGGCAGGGATGGAGAATTTGCTACAAGGCAGTAGCTTTGCCAGCTGATGGAGGCTATAATTAAGCACAGCATCTGCATATACACGCTGCTGGAAGAGGCTTCCGAAAATACCTTCCAAAAAAGGTTTCCCTACCCGCGAGACAGGAGCTATCTCCTGTCCTCCCCTTTGGGTTGAGTCCAGCTCTGAGCAGACTGAGGAGTGTAGAGGGACAGGGGGAGGCCAGGCCCCCATCACTGGTAGCTTGGCACCACCCTGGCGTGGAGTGGTGTTGGCGTCCATCCTCCCGGTCCTCTCTTCCGCTCCACCTTAGCAGTTGTAGCAAGTGAGCAGTTCTGTTTCATCCCATCGGAAAACAGGAGTAAAGAGCCCTGCTGTGATTATGGCCCTTTCCACTCCTCCAGACCTCTGGAAATGGATCTTTATTAACATTATTGTCAGCCATAATGAATTCATTTCCATTCCCATCACTAAAACAATGTTGGTGCCTGGTAAGTCACATTATTTTCACTTATCTTCAGAGTTAATTGCTTCCCAGTGTTTATTTTCTCAGGAGCAGAAAAAGCATCACTCATTGCCGAGCAGAAGCTTTCTCCACCCTCATGCCTGCTCTTTCTCCACCACGGTGTGGTCTCTCCTCTCTTTCCCCATCAGTTAGGGAAGGGTGAAGACACTGTGCCTCCATCTCAAGCCTGAGCTCCCTCTCTGCACAGCCCTGAGGGGCTGGCTGGAGGAGGCATGGAAAGGTGCTGGTTTTTCTGTACCAACCGCAGGGTCCTCCAAGTGTTGCCAGTCCCAGCTCAAAGCATACAGGAGGAGCAACCCACACCCCCCCCTGGTTTGTAGGTGAGCATTAATTAGCCCATAGCAGATGCACAGACACTTGCTATTCTTTGCCTAGAAAGTCATTGCGTCCAAACGTGGGAGAGGGAGACCGAAGGCAGCTCAGAGACGCTGCCCCCGGGCAGCCAACGTTGCAAATAGTGATTTTTCTTGGCAGGAGGAAGGAGAAAGGATTTTGCTGTTGGATGTCTGTCTTTAGGAAAATGGTCTGGTTTCTTTATAACTCTTCCTTATGCTTCTAAGTCCTTAAACCCCTTATAAATATATATAGGACAAAAAGGTGTCTTTTTACTTGTTTTGTATACAAGCAGGATAAGGCCTTGGTTTCCTCTTTCAGCTGAAAGGGTCAGAAAAGTCAGTGCCATGCTACATCCTCTTAAGGGAAAAGACTGGAATTGTATCCAAAGCTTTAATATTTGTCAGACAATGGTTTCTTATTTTTGTGTCAAAGAATAGGACAGAAATTAAAGAAGGGGCACATTTATTTCAAAATCTAATTGTTGAATTTTACATTTCTATTGCAACATATACATTGGTAATGTGCGCACAAGGACCTGAAAAACAATTATAGAAATCTAATATTAGAGATCAGAAGTAAGGCAAAGCAGGGGAATCAAGCATGTAATTTGTTCATTGTTCATTTATCAGACTCAACATGAATATTTTTGCATCTGAGACTTGGACTCAGGGGAGTTACATCATGCAATCATGGAGCCTTTCTTTGAAAAACGCTTTTTACATTAAAAAACAAACAATAACAACAACAGCGTTTGTCTAACAGATCACAGCTGAAGCAAAGCAGTTTTATTTCCAGCAACAGAAATTGGTTAAGAGAATTAGTGGCTGTCTGAGGCATCAAGCTGTGTGTGATAATGAGATGGGTTATAAATAGTGTCATTAATTCACATGTCCTTCCAGCACATGCCACTCCACTTAATGTACAAATCCCAAATCCCTCAATGCAAAATACACTGACCTCCTCATTAAAGTATCTAATGGCATGAAGCCTGTTTGCACGTATCTGCTTGTCTAGTGCTCTGGATCAGGGATAATTACAGGGGAGCGTTTCTGCTCCTAAGCTAAGAGGTGGAAGCAATTCTGTCACCAGACAATAAGGCTTTCCTCATCTCTCGTGCTGCTTTTTCCAAGTGTTGAGGTGTGTTATGGGACCGCCCGTCTCCCTGTGCGCTGCGAGGAGAGGCTGCTCCGGCACCAACGCTGGGGTGATTCAGCACCCTCCAAAACCTCTGTCTCGCAGCATCCCTTGAGATCTCGCTGCCGGGCCCCTAAAGCTTGATATAGATATACCTTCTTCATCCCTCTGCTTACTCCACTAGCAGCAACTTTTCTGCCATGGAAGGGTCACTGCTGACGGCAGCTGGCGTTGGTCTCTGTTGAAGGCTCAGCCGGGTCCCCAGGGCAGCTGACCAGAGGGATTTCCTGCAGGAAATTTCCTGGGCCCATCCTTTGCAGGCAGCCCTGGTGTTTCTCGCTCGTTGGAAAAGAAACACTCTTTATGGGGAGCAGAGACGGGGTGCTTGCCGTGCCTGGGGCTGTACGGAAAGGGCCCAGCACCTCAGTGTGCACCATTGCTGGCGAACAGCCTCATACTGGAAGGAAAGGCAGAAGCAACCGTTGTATTTTTTTTTTTTTCCTTTTTCACTATTTTTCTAACAGGCCTCTGGAGAAGTGAACATACTTCTGGGAAGTGCCTGGAGAGAGAAATTATTGTCAACATGGTCTGAAGTTTCCAGCAAATGCATCCTGCCTCGCCTCTCTCAGGGCTCTCCGGGATGTTGGTGCCACAGACGTGAGTACAGCTGGAGCATCGGCCGTAGGAAACCACCGCTGCAATCTGCAAACTGGTCTTTAGTTCTCTGTCAGCATCACATGCAGCCTGAGTAATATTTGTCCTGTTTCCATATTAAGAAAGAGAATATACTGGGTGTTTTTAACGGATGGGCAAACTACCCCTGTGCAATATTATGGCTCTTGTCAGTGACAGTTTCCATGGCGTTCATGTTCTCTTTCTCCGTCTCGGAGTTAGCACAATTTCATTAGCTCCAAAGATAGTGTTTAAATTGCCCATCTTGTTAATAAATTAAACCCTGGTAATTATGGCCTTTTCTAAATAATCTAATAAGAACGCTTCTGCTTTGACGGGGGGAGTTTAACTGTAAATCCAATATTTATAATGTACTTACAGAAACTGTGATCAACAGGAATGCCTTGCCTGGAGAGTAAAGGTCCTCTCTGCCCAGTGTAGCCAGAGTCCAGCTTCTTGATGGGAAAAGGAGCTACAGCTTTAAATGCAGGGACCATTGAGCCAGTTGTCATTTCATCAAGGGATTCAGAGAATCTTTGCTTAAAGTTCTCCTTTCCCACTGCTGACACCTTCCCCAGCCAATCTGATCCCACTGCAGCCGCGTGGGGCATGGTGCAGCCCACGGGACAGGATGCCCTGCGGAGCAGGGATGGTGCATCCCCACTGGCCACCTACGTTAGGGAGGTACAGTCTGGTTTTGTTTGGTTGCTTTTTTTTATTAGTGACATGACTGATTTTGATGTTGCTCGGGTGGATCTACACTGTAGCCGAGCACGGAGCTGTGTCAGAGAAGTTGTGTGGTTCACCTCTCTCTAATGTAAAATATTCACAAGAGCAAGAGCTAAGGTGGAGCAGGAGACTTGTGCCGTGTGTCCCTCCCATGTGCTGGCTGCACCACCACGATTCAGCTGTGCCTTGGAAAAAAAACCCATTCAGAATGAACTTTAATTAGCCTGGCTATTGTTTGAAAGAGCATTAAAATGCATGCATATGGATTGGAGCAACAGAGTGATAAATAGTAAGTGGGATGAGAGCTGCCTTCGGCTCATCTGTGTTTTGGGGGATTTTATTCCTTAAAGTATCTTTCTGGAGATTAAGTCATGAGGCCAGAACAACCTGAAGGATCTGCAGGGAGTGAAGCTGCTGCTTTCTTTCCAATGACTTTCCTTGCGCTGAACTCTGCATCCCTCCCAACAGAGACCACAGGCTGCTCCTGCAGCACCAGCACAGCCCGTCTTAAACCCTCCTGTACTAAGGGATCATTGCTTTAGAGGGTAGTTACTGCAAAATGTAATCCCACAGCTACCAGGTCACTGAAACACATCAGCATTTGCTTATGCAGAGACAGAAGGGTCAAGCCTGCGTTGGAAAATCTCCCTGTCTGGGGTTTGTGGTGGGGCATCCACCCTAAGACTGCTTGCCAAGCCCAAACGCCCTCAAATCATGCTATTGACTTACAAACCATGAGATTTAGAAAGTAATTTAGCTGGTGGGTTTTGGTTGTTCTTTTTTTTTGCCTTCTAGGATTTAAGTCTTCAGAGAACACATATTCAGGCTTTATTCTGAGCCTTTCAGAGAAGCAAAGAAGACACCGAGATCCTCTGTAATCACCTGCCTCCAGGAGCTGCAGCTCCACAGATGTTACCAGGTATCAGAGCTGGCAAAATCACGGTGATTCGGGGCTGGCTTGTCTGGCTGTGGTGGGTAATGTGTTCACTGCAATGACAGGGAAGCGTTACTGCTGTTGTGCAAGAATTTTCTGTATAATTCCCAGTGCATGTATTCAGAAAAAGAAGCCAGAAATCCATGGCAGGAATGCGGAGAACTGAGGCCCAAGTGGCCTGTTTGGGCACCTCCAGGACTAGGGGGACTGGTACTGAGGGCAAATGAAGCGGTGAGGGAGCTGGGCTGTGATTTTGGGCTGAGAAGCCAAAAGTCAACCCAAGCGGCTTCTCTGAAACCAGCCCAAAGTTGCAAAGAGCCAATGTCTATGAAACGTCTACAGATGCTCCATTATGTAAAATTATTCCCTTTTGAAACTCGGCTAAAATAATGCGGTTCTGTGGTGCGATGCTGCTGGCCGGGCAGTGCTGGCTCGCCGTGCCCGCGTTGGTGTTTCTCATTCAGCTTCTTGCAGCGCTGGGATGAAGATGAGTCTGTGTGTCGGGCTGGGGGCTAACGCCAGAACAATTGATTTAATACCTGGTCTGGTCTCAGCAGTTCCTCTGTGGATTAGGTATGACATGTGGCTTTTTGGTGTTTATAACCTGGTCCTCAGGACAGTGGACTTTGCCTTGGTGACAGCTGCAGGCCTGCCATCGTCCTCCGCTATTGCTCTGAGAGCTGCCAGTTCTGGAAGTGGCAGAAAGCATATATAGCTTTTTCTGGAAGAAATTAAAGATGGGTTTTTTATATTGGTAGATGTCACACACCAACTGGCTTATAAATATAATTTTAATGCCTAAAAAAGGTGATAATCACCTTTATACTTGCTTAATAGTATCATTTTAAAGTGAATTACTGACATCATATATTACCTTCTTCCCCTGCAGTAAATGGTCTCTCCCTGCTGTATTTTATTACTTATTGTAAATTCATTCAAGCAGTATATTTTGCTTTCAGCAAGGTACCCTCAGTTACTTTTTCTGTCCAGGATAAATTGAGATAAATTTTGCCTGTGCCTGGGTTTTGCTCATGGCATCCATCTTTGCCCATGAAAAGTTACATCTGGAGTTGAACAGGACTTGAGAAATGATAATATCATATCGCAGAAAGTTACAGATCACCAGCCCGCAGTCAGACTGTGTACAGAGGGCTCATTGAAGCAGCCAGGAGTTTAATAGGAAGTGAAAAATGTAAAGATATGTGATGTATTCTCGAATGTTTATCCTGATAAAGTAATAAGTACATTACAAGAAAATGACACTAGTTATCTACCATGCCATCATAAGAGTATACAGTAGCATATCACCCCTGGCACCACTGTTTGTCACTAGTTACCATTTTTGTCCTTGGAGGTCTATGGATTTATTGCTAGAGCTATAGAAATGTGAATTGTTTCTTTAGGGGGGAAGGGGAGACTTCAGATAAGAGATCTCCATCCCTTTGCTGACAATTCTGTGCTTCCAGGGCTTAGCAAATTGCGTAGCTATGGCCACTGTGTTGTCAAATCAAAAAAAAAAAAAAAAAGCCAGGAGGCTGGCAATGTGGCAATGAAATGTCTGCATGCCTTTTAGGAAACCCCACTAGGTGCCCCGAGACGCAACAATTCTACTCCCAGCTCTGGATACCCCAGGATCGGTCCATGACGGGGTCCAGTGGCTGTGTTAAGGATGGATGTTGGCAGATACCCCATCGCAGCCACCCTTGCTGCAAAGCGATGCCTGCTGTGGCTAGTCAGAGCAGTAGCTCAAACACAGAGTGCTGGATGGAAAAATAATAATTATTCAGATCCCCCAGGTTACGGGGCTGCCGGCAGCAGCACTCAGCATCCCAACTGCTTTTTCCTGCAGCAGTGGAGAGCGCAAACAGCAAAACTGTTCTCTCCTGAACTGTTATCGGTCGCTCCTCACCAGCATCAAGTGTTTTATTTAAAAGCGTTTAAGTATGCAAAGCTCATTTTGGATTTGTATTATTAGAATTTTTAAGTGGACAAGGGTGTGATTTTTCTCATTACAAGAAAGAAATGTGACATTTTAGCTCAAAGTGAGTTTTTTGGTGCTAGGTTACAAAACGCAGGTAATGAAATATGCCGACTTTTAACAACGGCAGTGAACGCCTGGCAGGGCTGCCTGTTCCTAGGGAGGCAAACCTCTCTTGTCAGCTCAGGTCCAAGGGGAGGGAAACCTGGGAGTTTCTGCTCATCTTGTGGCAGAGTGGTTCAAAACCTATCTTTGGGGGATACTTCTGGGCATTGCTGGAAATCCTATTTCAAACCTGACTGGTTTTGAAGCCCAGCAGTGTGTTAAAGCCTACTCTGTTTCCAGTTCCCTCTGTGAGGGCTCACAATACATTTCACTGCAAATTTCCCTATTTTTTTTACAGTACTGATGAAAGGGCAGGTCCGTGTGGTAGGAGCACTTGTGGAAGGAGATGCCTGGGCTCTGCTGGGCTGTCTGTGTTGGTTAACCACTGTAAAACCTCTGAAGTTTATTCTGTCCACACATGCTGCTGAGAAGAGAGGAGCAGTTCCTCTGGAGGCTTTAGCATTCTGTAAGTAAAATCGATTTTTAGATCATGGGGCTGAGTTGAAAGCCAGTTGGGATGGATTTTGTTTAACTTCCCTATTTAAATAGCTCATGTTGTTTGAATACTTATATTTGCTTTTTGATTAGCTCACCCATGTTAGTGATTTGTATGTCTGTATCTTGTGTCTTTGGAAAAAAAATAAGCAGCTGTCATGTAGGGCTACAATAGGTATTAACCAATGTCTGACATACAGAAAGTTAATGTTACGGCCCCTTAACCCAAGCAAGGCATGAAAACCTCAGCTCATCAGGTGCCACTAGGACATCATCTTGCCATTCTTGCCAGCTCTTCTCACTGTTGATTTCTCCTGTGGTTGGTATTTTTTGGGCTGTCAAGAGCGCTAGGATCACAACTGTGCTGTTGTTATCTTGCAATAACCTTGCACACCGCTATAATAGCTAAGCTGTGAAGGGCAAGGTCACCTCTGATGCTTGCAAAGCCAATTAGGACTTACAGAGCACTAAACTCAGATTTCTTCAAGCCATTTAATTTTATTGATCTGACACATTTTTATTTCCAGATTACTCACTCTTGGGAACCATCCAGGTTTCATAGTGCGAAGGACTGTGTAAAATGTAATGATTCAGCACTCCCAGTGTGGCCGACTGTGGATTTTGTTAACCTTGCAAGCTACATTTAAGACGCAAGGCAGGGCTTGAAGAGCACCATCATATATCTGATGCTCTTCTGAAAGAGTTCTCCAATTTGCATTTCCTTCTTGTCTTCTTTAAAGACAAAACACATCCTTCACCTCTTTCTTGGTTAAATCCTAGGATTTTCCTGGAGGGGAGGTTCCCAGCACATAAGAGAGTTCAGCAATTCAGACAGTGCACGGATTGATGCTTAACTAACTCTTCTTCCAAAAATTACTGTACAGGTTGTTAAGTTTTTCCCTGTAGCTAATGGGTCTCAGATCAGAGAGGTGGCACTTCAGGGGAGAAGCTGGAGCTCACCCTCACCCACGGAAAGTGCAGCACAGCTGCATGCTGTAGCTGTGTCCTTAACATCCTCGTGAGTGCTGGCTCCAGGCACACACGGGCATTTCCTGGAGATTCCAGCATGAGCAAAAGGACTTTGCTGGCAATTTAATGCCTTTTTGCACGGGAAAGATACATTCTTTTTGCTTCAGCTGAATTGAGAGGCTTAAAATCCCAAGAAAGGAAATACAGTGCTTCTAGATTAATAGAGAGAGATATACTGTAAACACTTTAGTATGTTGTGCAATAAAAAGAGCCCTCATGCCTTATAAATACAGGCACTTAGCTTATCATGTGCATGTAGTCAGTTCTCCAGTATCCACAGGATGCTCGAAGGGCACACAGCTGAGCTGCTCTGAAGCCACTGAAGCTGCCTTTGTACGTGTTTCTCCTGCTTTGGGAGTTATCTTGGACTGAGAATGACTCCGGGAAGAGCAATCGTCATTGCCCTGAGCCTGGGTGCAGGGCAGAGAAACCGTGCTGGCTGTGTGAGGATCTGGCTTGTGTTTAAAACCGGTAGCAGCCATTCTCGTTACTCTAGGTAACACGGAAATCCCTCTTACGCTGCTGCTGACACACAGGATGCCTGGACGTAGGGACCGGCAACAAAGGTATGTGGCTGTAGAGTGATGGTCGGAGCATCTTTGTGTGAGGGATCTGCAGAATTATCTGAAGAGCTGAGAGGGGTCTGTTATCTGCAGAGTTATTCTCCTAACTGAGCTAGCTGTGCCTTCGGGGTTTGCAGACTTTCCTTGCTCTGTAGCCAAGCAATCCTATAATCCAGTGAAATCTGGCTGATGAAAATCCATGTTGTCACACTCCATTAGAGGATGGCCGGGGACAGGCACTAGACAGGACAAGCTAGACTGATTGCAAATGCCTCATTTCTTTCAGAAATCAGACTAGAAATCTTCCCAGCACACTCAGGCTGGTTGCAAGCAGCTCTAAGTATATGTGAGATGGGAATGTTGGCCTGCAAAGTCAAACAAGAGCAGGATGCTGAGAGCTGCTAAGATGTAGAACCTTTCCTCATCAGCAGCCCAGTTTGAATTTTGTGGATTTCCATGGTTTTTCTTTTCAGTCTTTAGTCATCACCTCTTCCTTTGAGGCTATTATGGCTGTGGCTGCCCAGCTCCTCTTCCCCTGCCCATGTGAGTTCATCCCAGGGATGCACCAAGCCCCGAGCTTGCACAAACCCAACCGGGTGCTTGTGGGGCTGGTGGCAATGGGCTGGCAGCCACCCTCTGCAGGACTGTCGGTTACCTCTCCTCTGAAAAAAGGTATCACCACTACCTTGAATTTGATGTGAGATACTGTATTTCTATCCATCACAGGAACACAGGAATTAGACGTTTAGTTGAATGGCAAGTTGCGAACTACCACGCTTTCCAAGTATTTATTACCCTGGCCTTGACTACAAGCCGAGGAGGAACTGATCCAAACAGATTTCTCCCTTTGCTCACCTGAGGCGCCCATTCCTCCTTCAAAATGCTTTTTCAAATTTCTTTTGAGGAACAATACCTCCAAATAAGGTAGCAGAGAATATATAACGAAGTATGAGAAGATTTCTGTGGAATCCATCATATTGTCACGTTCCCAGTTCACCTCCTTGCCTCAGATTCCCTTTGTTCCCCCTCCATTCTCCCACCAGCCTCCCTGTTTGTTCTTTTTCTGTTTGACTGCCTACTTTCACATTAATTTTGGCTTTCCTTCAGTCTTGTAATGCTGTATCTATTCCTTGAATTTACTATAGTTTGATATCGCGTTTCACGAGTCACTGCTGGGAACGGTAGAGTTTGAAGTAGATAAAAAAAACCAACAAGCTGGTTCTTACAGCTCCATAAAACTAATTTGAATTCATGCTCTTTTTTCCCCCTTATAAACCTTTGTGGATTCTTTCCTCCACACACGCAACCCAAAAGCCGATGAAGTAAATACATGAATGTATTGCACGTGGTGATGACTGTATGCTGGGGATGGAGGGGACCCACAATTTCTTTCCTTTTCCATCTGCATGGGTGCTAAATTAACACGCCACAGAAAGTCTGAATCATGTTTCCTTCCTAAGTTTTCTCTAATCTTTTTTTCCCCTAGTTAAATTAACTTTACAACCCACAGTGAGGAAATTCAGTGGCAGCAAATTGAGCGTGCATCCCCATTTACATCTTTCCTAGCGAAATGCTGCATGGCAGCAACACTGAATCCCCAGCACTTCTCTGGCCAAAAATTACTTTTTCCCACTTTTTCTTCGATTATTCTTTATTGAACTTGTTTTCTCTAATACAGCAGGAAGAATGCTGATGCTTAGAGGAATTCGTACTCACCAAACAAGTAAGTTCTCCATGCAACTCCACTTTGGCGTTTTATCACCTTCAGAAATTGTTCCTAAGCTTGTATATGCTGCTAAGAACATTAGTCTTTAAAGAACTTTGTGCTATGGTGGGGTAAGATGATTAAGTTGGCAAGGATTTCTGTTGTGGTGTCATCATAATTTTCATTAGTACAGTGAATTATGACAGCTTGTTCTCTGCTCAAATTGATGTGATTACTGCTCTGGATCCCTGGCACATTTCACTAGCACCTGACATCTGGAAGAGAAAGGTGGGAGGCAAAGCAAGCTCTCAAAGTTGCCGTGTGATGCGCACTGACAGTCTCATTTGTTCCAGCAGCTGCAGCAGCCAAGGGTAATGGCCTTTGTTGGTCAGCAGAGCTAATGCAATTCTTGCAAAGATAAAACAAATAGCTCTTGTGATTAGTGACGGAAAATGCCATCAAATGATGTGTTGTGCTGAATAGGCAGTGACTGGAATTGGCAGCACGTCCTTTACTTTAAAGTAACGTGTCAGAAGTGGGTGGGCAAGTTGGAGAATTATGTTAAAAAGAACAGAAAGCCTGCACCAAGTGTACACCAAGTTCAAGGCCCGTATCAGAACAGAAATAATTGTTCCAGTTTGTTAAATGGAAGATCATTCTACCAACAGAACTATAAAGGGATTAATTTCTAGCTCATCTACTGAAGGATAAACTCTAGCCCTTGCGTGATGGTGATCCTTGGTGGGCTGGTACTGCGCAGGTGCCATTGCTTCTGCAGGAGCTGTGCGGACACGGAGCCTGGTGCAGCATGCCCCTGCGTGGTGCCCCGCGGCAAAGAGGGAGACAGATGTACCTGCTCTCTTCTGGTACGGGTACAGAGCAGCTGGGTGCTGCGACCTGAACGGGAACAGCCACCACTTCATCCTTGTTCTCCCTTTAGGGGAGGCCAGTGATGCTGCCAGATCAGTTTTCACACCGTAGCTGCCTGCAGGAGCCCCTCAGCGTAGGATAGCAGCAAGGGTTGCCCAGCGAGGCCAGGGACACCCACGGTGGCTTGGTCACAATCCTTCCCGTGACCCTCAACAGCCTGCAGTTCACCAGTGTGCATCCAGCACTGCTGATAAAAAGTGATGCTGTCAGCTCGCCTTGCTTCGTACCTGGCATTTAACAGCGGTAGCGAAGGGACCCACCAAGAGCAAGGCAAGTTCACAGGGGAAGTGAATTTTCTTTGCATTACAACAGAAGCTCCTTTTTTGCAGCATTAAGCTTCTCACCAGCAGCTCAAAATGCAGCCCGTTGGCAATGTGGTTTTCTTATGCAGACATATATATTCCAGCACTCATTGCTGGTGATGAATCTTTTCACAGTGATCTTGTTCCCTGCGGAGTCAGCAAAGCCTCACACGCTGCCAGTGCTGTGAGTGTCCGACAGGAAAATCTGATCTGCACTTCCACCGTTAAGCTTCTATTTCCAGCCCTGAAAATTATGCTGGGTGACGTTAGGCAGCCAGGCTCTGTAAAACAGTGTAGACAAGATTGTCAGACGGCTGCCTTGGCAGAAAAATCTGCTCTGACACTGAGGAAACCACTATACAGGTAAAGCAGAGCCCTGACCCAGCCAGGGACACGTGTGAGTGTGAAGTCCTGGCGCTGCTGCTGCAAGACCTGAGGAGCCCTGGGTGTGCCACACATGGGCCACCACTGCCCAGGGACTTGGCCAGCACCGTGCATCTCCAAGCAAAGCCAAAGCAACATTTGTGCACGACCTGCACCTGTATGAAGCAGATTCCCAAAATCCCTGGTGGTGTGGGTCCCCTCACAGAAGTTGTCCCAAGCTGCTGGTAGCAGCCATGCCTGTGGCAGGCTGTGGTGGGGGCACTGGGGGGGAGGGGGGGGCTGACAAAGGTCTTGGCAGTGCATCCAACTATTAGCAAAATTTAGGTGCTCTTAACAAAAACCACACGCAACTTTCACAGCTCTACATGCCACTTCCCTCACAACAGAGTGAGGTCTTGTGGCTGTCATTATCAAAGATATTTTCTGTACAGCTATGTATTAAACTTTTAAGAAAATAACCAAACCCCATTAATCACTAGCATTACTTACTACTGCGCCAGCCAAGGATTACTTCAATACTTATTTTAATGGATTGCTCAGCTAGGAATGATTTTAAGGTTAAAGGTCTTGGAAGACTCTTTTTATAAGCTTTCTGAAATCTAGTCCATCTCTAATTTCCATATGTCTCACACAGCACTAGGCTAATGTAATGCATCACCACATAAATCCCTCTCTGATAAAATTATCCTGGGTATTACAAAAATTCAAAGCATTATTCTTAACTACGTGTGTCTTTTTCAGATGTCTCACAAGTTGAGACATAAGCCTGGTGTGTTCGAGACTTTTTTTTCCTCAATGATAGCTGGAATAGGAAGTTTAAGATGATACCTGGTAGCTTAGATCGTCCATGTCAGCACGTCACAGACAGAACTGGCTTTTTTAAAAACAGCTCTTAATAGAAAAGAGCTAACTTCCATTCTTGTGTTCTCAGACTCAAATTTTGGCCCCGCTTCCAGTGTTTTTTATCCCACAACCCAAGCTGCTTCCTCTAACATCATGTAAAACACTGATGTGACTCCTTTGCTCTTTCATCATAGATTTCCCTAAACAATTTCAGTATATTCTCTGCTACCCATGATGTACAACCATCAGTCTAAGCAGCAAGAGCACTCTGCTTCTGATAGCTGCCTGGTTGACTGTCCAGTCATGATCTCCTGCAGAGGAGACCGGGAATGCTGTTATCCAATTAATTCTGGTATGCGTGACTCTACACTCAGCTAGGACCAGACAGCTTTTTGCCTTCTCTGTCCCTTGAGTTATTAAGAAATTTCCTAGAAACGGTGTGAGAAGGACAACATAAGAAGCCAGGCCAGGTCTACCATGGTATATATTACAGGGAAAATTCATGTCTGGGTACAGAATCTAGAAGGCGGCAAAAATTTGATTTTTCCAAGAAACGTAAGGAAAGCTTGAAAATACAAGCCTGTTACCACCTCACAAAGTCAATGCAGCACCTGGAAGGCTATAGAAGAGGAGACAAACTGGAAAGGAAGCCTTTTTTCTACACTGGCAAAAAAACACGGTAAGGGAAAAGTCTCATATGTGAAGTCATATGCAATGGCTGTAGCAAGGAAATCATTATATCAAAGCCAGCAGACTTTGTATATAAAAGATATAAAGAAAAAAACCAAGAAAAAACACACAGCACGTGAAGTGAGCAATGATTCAGACAAGGAGACTGTGCCAGTATCTAACACTACCCCAGCAAACCAGCAGAACAGTGTACCTTAAGCTATCTTCAGATGCAAGGACCAGCCCCACGCAGCCCCCAGGAGCCAGCTCGCTAAGAAGCGGCCAGGGAGGTTACCTGCAGGGAGCCTGAGTAACTTACCTGGGAGTTAGTAAGTTCCGTGTAAGCTGTGTCGCATCTGTTCTACGCCAAAGCCGGTTGTAAAGCAAAGCTGAGCCAGCAGTTCAGAATTGAAGGCGGCTGAAGAAAGCAAAGGCAAAGTTAAGTTTACAGAGAGACCAAGGGCCTCAGAAACCATTTTGAAAAGATTTGTTGTTTTAACTTAACCTAATAAAACCGTCGCCCTGAAGTCCTTGAATACCACCACCGGCATAGCTGCACTGCGCATGAAAGGAATACAAAGTTCACCTTTGGCTGGATAAGTATCACCTATTCAAGGCTGTTCAGTGCTTCTGGGTGCCAAGTTTTCTTCTTCAAGTGTATCTGAAATTATGAGATGCCCAGACAGCCAGGCTCTTGCCCTTACCAGCAGTGAAGGTGGTTACTCTCTGAACACAAGTTTTGTATTGGCTTGCAATGAGGAGGACTCTCCTCACAGGGTTATTTAATGCAAGTCCCATGACAATTCTTAAAACTGCAAGCTGCCAGCCAGGTTTCCCAAGCCAATATGTTTCCAATAAGAAGTGCTTGTTTTATTTACAGGTTACCATTAAAGAGTACATTTGCACCAACATTATTAAACCGATATTACTGAGAATGATGTGGCCAGAATAGCTATTCATGCCTCATGGCCATCAATGGTTTATGCTGAGCCCACTGCCATCCTTCCCCCTCATCTGTGCTGACATTCCTTCGTGAATATTTAAGGTAATGTCTGCTCTCATCTCTCGTTCAGAATCAAACACAAGCACACTACAGCACACGATGGGTATTTGCAATTCAACACAGAGCGCACTGACACGCGATGAACGCTGGCAATGACCGGGCACAGCGCTGCTTTAGTTGTAAAGGGGAAATACTTGTGAGGCTGCTCTGGGGTGCAGACTGTATAACTCTCACCAATAAGCCTTTGAAACTTTGCCTGGGAAGTGAATGCAGATTATCGGAGCTCTTCCTTATTTAAGTACAGGAATGTTTGATGGGGCAGGAGCTGAGTGGCGGTGGTGCCATCAAATGTGAAGGGCACCTGGCTGGCTCAGCCCATGGGGGGAGATTCACCATCCCAGAGCACGAGCACGTGCCCTGCCTCAGCCCCGGGGGCTTCCCCAGGAGGGCAGCTCTGCTGCTGGCGTGCCAGCACAGCTAACCGTGCGAGCCAGCAGTGACAGCAGAGCTCATTCCTCCACGAGCGCGCTGACCTTGCGTGACAGAGTTGGTAGTGAAAGACATTTCAAACCACTCCTGAATGGGAACACCAGGTTATTTGTTTGTTTAGTGAAGCGACACCTCGCTGCCTGCAGGGCCATGTATGCCACTGTTAAACCTTCTCAACCAATATATACATAAAGCAAATTCTGCACAGCTGTGGTTGTGTGTTCTTCTTATTGTGATCCCTTGGACATATTCCTGGCCTACAATTGGGCTGTCAAAAATACAGTAATCTGTCCCCAGTGCCTGCAGCATTTGTGCTGCGGAGCTACTGGGAGATGCACATGATGCAGGAGGGGCAGGAGCACCGGGGTTATTAATAGCACCTGCCTCTGCGGCTTTTTAGCAGAGCACCACCCATGCAAAAACAATCTCCATCTTGCCTCCGCACACCCTGAGTGTGGCATTGGAAATAATTTAGCTTGCAAAAGAAGGACGGGCTTGAGGCAGTGAGGCTGTCACACAGGACACTGTCCTGCCACATGCCCCCTCCCTCCACCTGCTCTACCTGAACCCTCCCATGGGACTGCGAGGTCCCCTGGGCTGAGCCGTGGCTCTGCTCCCTCCTTGACCATGGGGACTGTGCCAGAGCTGAGTGGGAACAGGATTGCCCCGGGGTGTTGCTAAGAGCAGCAAGAAGGATGCTGGATGCCCTCCAACTCCCCTCTGCACCTTGCATTCACTCGGTCCCCCAGCATCACCCTGGCACTGGCCTGAGTTTACAGCTCACCTTCACCAGGACGCGTGCCAGCGAAACAGAGCAGGTTCTACCAGCTTTCCAAAGTCCTTCCAGTTTTAGGCACTCCAGAGACATCACAACATTTAAGCAAAATACCGTAAGCATGAGTTTCCTCCCACCTGTGTTTTCTTACTATACCTCAAAGTCAGGTGGGAGCCATGCTCCTTCTGCCTGGCTTGCTTTTCACTCTCTGCGAGTGGAAACTGGGGTGTCACAGGGCCATTTGTGACTGAGGGAACTGCCTCTCTCCATCTCCTCATGCTTCCTCGGTTCAATTGTTGCAGTCATTCTTGCTTGGAGAGTGTTCCCTGCATTTGAAAATCTCTCCCTGCTTAGAATCCCCTGGAAACACCACTGCGAGTAGCTTTGCCTGTTACACAAATTACACAGCCTGCTGGAAGATTTAGAGAGTTTTCAATACCTCTGGCAGTGCCAGGGCAACACCACCACAGCAGCCTCAGCTGCAGGCAAAGTCACCCGGCCACTGCCCTTGGGCCAGGCTGGGATGCAGCCAGGACCCCTGCAGGTGACTACCACACCGAGAATGGGGACATCCTTGTGTGCCACTTGGGTTACCACAGGCTCCAGCTGTAACATCACTGTTGATTCAGAACATCTTCTAAATAAAATCCTGTGTATTGTTCACAATTTATATCTTTTTTATCACTATTTATATCCGGGGACTCTCTCATTATGCCTTCGGAATGAAAGAAACACCGTAAAGTGCTCCCAAGGTTATTAGTGATATAAACATCTAAGTTGTGCAAACCTGTGAGTATTCATTCACTCACATGAACTTAGGCTTTTCTTACATCCACCTCCTGATTCAGGTGTCAGACAAAAGCAGACATTCTCTAGGATACTTCATATGTGCGTTTGGGGGCTAAATAATAACCTGCATCGTTGCTGTAGCTGCAAATATACATTTCAATGTATATGGGAAATTACATTCTTCCAAACATAAGAACAAAAGTTGTGGGGATTATGTGGTTACATAGTTGTAATATGCTTGTAGAAATAGCTGGGAAATGTTCTGGTGGTTGGTCTCAGCTTGCCTCCTTTTTAAGGGGAAATAGTGGAGGAAATGCAGGCCAGTCTGAACCTGCAGGATCTAACAAGATGTTGGTGTTCAACAGCAGAATTTGCAAGACAGTACGTTCTGTTTAACTTAAAAAAAACATATGCTCATTGCAAGCAGTGATATAGTGAAACTGCCAAACAAGAAGGAGACTCCTTTACCCAAACGGAGATCAGACATTAGAACAGGCAAAACCTCCTTGGCTTCAGCGTGATTTATTCACAGCACGATCTGAAAATCCTCTGTGCTGCTTTGCTGGCATAAAGAGCCACCAAGGGATGAAAAGCTTCAGCAGAGACCAAGCGAGGTGTGCTGAGCCTTTTGTGGTCTCCCCCCATTGCTCACCAGTCCCTGGGCAGCAGCAAAGCTGGGCACCACAGAGCTCTGGCTCTGCTCCAGCTCAGCCTTTGCTGGCACCCTGAGCCATACAGCAAGGGAAAGCTGGTGCCAAAGCAAATGCATTAGCACAGTCCACTGGCAGCTTGTTCTCTTTATTATAACTGAGATGTTTGAAAAATATCCCTGGTTTTGTTCACCGGAATGCTGGCAACAAGGCAGGGAATCTAGAGGAGCATCACACGGGGAATAATGACAGGTTAAGTGTTATTTTCATTACAGTCACATTAGTGTGATTAGTGAACGTGGTCACAGCGCAAAGGGAATTTTCTGTCCTCTCTCCATTCTCCATTACTGGAAACATTAATCCAAAACCAAACGCACCTCTCCTTCCCAAAATCTTGCTCGCATCTTTCATTCTCCTTCCCTGCTGCAGTCTGCAAGCCTTCAGCTTGCTGGCGTGCTTTGGATGGTTTCTAAAACATCATCAGATGGCATCCATGGATAGTTAATACCCATGGATGTGTTTTCTGTGCATAGGTTTCCCAGCACAGGGACTGTCTTCCTCACTGTGCGCCACCTAAATACAGAAATCTTCAGCTGTAAGACGGTCCCATGGTACTGTCAATACAAAGCCACTTTTGAGCTGTTCTGTGCAGTCATGCACCATGCTTCACATCCCTAAAGCATCTGAAAAATGAGCAAAGGGTCTCGCCCTTTCAGAAAAGGAAGAAAAAAATCCTCTAAAAATTCCTGTAAGTCTGGAAGATAGAAACACAAGGAATGGGCAAGGGCAAATGATGCCCAGGGAAATCATCACCCAAACTGAGGAAGCAAGAACCTTGAAGGAAACAGAAAATTGAGCTTGGATAATTTTCCAATTCATTAACTGCTGAAATGGAGCAAATTCCACATCTGGACCTGGCTTCATTTAATTGCAGGTTTGGGTCACATTGACATCTTACTGCCTAAGCCCATCCCTCTCTAACCAGACTAGGAAGCCCGTCCCCCAGAGAGGCAGTCACTCAGCAGTGCTGTCCCATTGCAGATATTCCTGTCAAACAGCTCTAAGCTGCCCATCCGGGATTTACAACCAACCTTTTGAACCCAACTCTGCTTTTCAAAGCCACAGCAGCCCACGTTACCTCATGCCTTGAAATCCTGAAGGTAAACCAAGCATCATCTGCCTGCACAGAGCTACCAGAGGTTGGAAACGCTGTTGCTCTCACTCTTTGATCCCACTGAGATGGTCTGGAAACGCTGCACTGTGACAGCACTGGGTGATGAGGAACAGACCCAAAGCACCAGGCTGCAGCAGGACAGTTGGCAGTTAAATCGTGCAGCGTGTAACTGTCTGCATGATTCCTGACAGCTCCAAAAGTTTGGGGGCAGGAGGGCCAAACAACAACAACAACAAAAAAACCCAACAAAAAAAAGTACATGCACAGATTTAGCCACCCTCAGTCCATATTTAGGCACCTACATGCATTGCCCACTTTCCAGCTGGGACAGACAGGATTTTAGTTGCAAGAACTGAGATCAAACTTAGCAGGATGCCCACACACTTCAGCATCCCACACACTTAATACCCATGATTGTTACAACATAGCAACTAGTCTGTAATTAGTTCAGATGTTGCTAGAGCTGCCTTTGTATTACTTATGAGTCATGCTACTAAAATATTCTTTATTCATTATCCAAATCCTTTTCATTTCAGTGCCAGCCATTACCATGTTGCCGGCTACACAGCACTCTGTCAGGCTTGTCAAAGCCAAGTGCTTTCTGATAGGGATCTTCATATTTAATCTGACGAAGAGTTACTTTACAAAAAAGTGAGATCAAAAAGGTTCATCTCTGTGCAGAAGAAGAAAGAAAAACTTAAACGCATCTCAAAGTAAGGGATTTTCTCCTTGTTGCTTCTCCAGGCATACATCTACGATTCGAAGAACCGCTTTCAAACTTGGCTTAAATTGTTCTGTCAGTTAATTAAATATTTGTATTTTAATGCCTTTCTAGTTAACTAGAGAGGAAAAAGGCTCATGAAAAACTCAAGCTGAATCTAAAACTCTTTTTCATCTTTAATATAATATATGGAACAGAAAAGGGAAAATGTAGATGAAATGTTTATGACAAGCAAATAAAAGTAATATCAGAAAATTCCTTTGGGCAGATTCTGTTCTAGGCCACTAGTATTTACTAGGATTTATTTTTTTATTCACTGTGTTATTAAATCACTGGGTTGGAAAGTCCTTGGGTCATTTTAAACTGCTGCCTCATTGATTTCTTATTCCTAAAGCATGCTCAATACAGGATTGTTATTAGAGCCAATAATGATGATCCCTCGATCTCCCTCAGCACTGGGCTGATTGTCTAAATGCTCTTGCTGTTGAAGAGGGACACTCTCAGATTAATTCAGGCCTCAAGATCAGGCTTGTAAATTAAAAAAAATAATAATCTGACATCATCAGAAAAGTTCCTATAAAAAACACAGTAAGAAATGAGCACCTCATCTCGCTGTTTGCCAGCTTGCGTGCAGCCAGCCCGATGCAGGGAGCAAGCAGAGACTGCAGCTTGACAGGAGAGCATCCTGCTGCACAGCAGGGCCCTTGGGTGCTGAGCCACTGCTGATTTAAAGACTACACATTTGGGTGCTTTAGACTGCATCTATTATTTCTCACTGCCAGAGTACAAGCTGGTGTCTCCTCCGAGTCTAGTATTTTATGGGAGTGGTGTTTTTCTGTTTGTTAATAGAGTTAATTTCATAATCTCATCATGTTCTGCATTTCTAAAATCTTTTAAAGTTCTTCCTGAATGTTGCTCTTCTTTTCCAATTCAGTTGTATGCTTTAAATAATTGGTTTTACCACAAACTGGAATTCATTACTTTACATTTTGGAAAATACACTCTCAAATGCATCTGCTTCTGAAGCCTAAAGAAGAGATTCAATTTATTTCTGAGGTTTCTTGCACCTCTTTTCAAATGGCACACCACCTTTGCCCTGCAAACAGACAGCTCTGCGCTTTCCTGTTTAGTACATCTAACTGGTTAATGTCTTCTAACTTCATCCTTCTCTTTCTGTTTTCTACTCCTTTTTACTCCTTGTTAATTTACTTAGTATTTCTCTTTAGCCTTTGGAAACCTGCTGTATCTGTGCTTCAAAGAGCAACCTCTCTCCTTCCCAGATCTGCACCAGATCTGGAGATTTTTTTCTGAGCCCTGCAAGCACTGGGGAAGGGAAAAGGCCAACCCTGGTACCTCTTGGCACAGCGCTGCACCAATATAACAAGATTACTGGTGCTAGTGGTGCCCAAGACAGGCCTGTAATGTATTATCTGTGCCAGAGAAAGTCAAACTGCAGTTCAGAATAATCTTTGAACTATTCAGTTTAGCAATCTAATTATTTCCCAATTAGAAAGGACATTGCAGAAGTGGAGTACAGAACGCTATCAACAAGACGAAGAAAACTTCCAAAGCATTAATCTAGAAATAAAATTAAATTTCTATTTTTAAGTGGAATCAAAATTTTTTCCCCCTATGTCATCTGCCTTTTTGCTTTCAATAAAATCTCTGGGTGCATCCCTTTCTGAAAGCGCAAAAGCTCAGCACTAGGATGTACTTGCTGCCTTTCAGGAGAGGCCAGACTCAGTGGCATCATTTCCTACAGGCATTACAGACCCAGAAAAAATACATCCACGTCTGTACGGAGAACGGCACTAGCTCCTTCTCCCAGATCAAAATCCAGCAGCAGTGGCTTGCCAAGGAGCTGAAAAAGCTGGACTCTGTGCTGCACTGAAACAGATGGATGTGGATGACTTGCCCCGCACTTGAAGACCCCAAATTCATGCCACACAGGCATTCATCTTTGTTTGATGCGTATGGCTATTTTCCCATGGGGACAAAGTTCACTCCTCCAGAGAACAGTACAAAGCACCTTGGCTGGAGATACTGTCTCCCAGCAAGATAAGATGTTGAAAGCAGTGCAGCATGGGCTCAGCAGGTCGAGGGTCACGTTTTCACCTCGCTCCTGTGCTGAGACCAGCCTGCACATGGAGAGGATCTCTTCCCTGCTGGGAACAGACTTCATCTGTTGTATCAGTACAACAAGGAGGGACAGGACCAAAGCAACTGGGATGAGCCATCAGACAGACACCAAAAAAGTGCTGGTTTTACACAGCTTTTTTCTTCTTTCTTTTGTAGGTGCTTTTGACCAGTACTAAAACGACGTGCCTCTGGTAAAAGACCCAGTGGTCAGTTTAGGACATCATTCGGCTTGAGCAAAGAGAGGTAGGTAACTAAAAGTTTCAGCTGCAGGAAGGATCACAGCTGCTGTTTCCAAATCACAGCTGAAGGAGTTTAAAATAATGGAAAATAATACAAAACTACTTTTGAGACCCAGCATAAGCTTCTCTGTAGTGCTAACAGACACAAAATCATAAATTTCTTCATTAACTCATTTTGCTACAGAAGAAATGAGGTTTCAGGGGGAATTCAGAAATCATTTCTTCCACATGAAAAATTTGTGCACTTAATTTGTTGCAGTAAACCACCATTCTGAATGCTGAGGAGCTCTGCGATAGCCAGATGATGGAAAAGCATCTGCCTTAACTGCTTTTTTCTCCATTTAACTAGTAAAATATTTCCATTTCAGTGATGAGATGAAAAGCACAGTGGAGAAAATCACAGAAGAAAAGGCATGCCCTGTTTTCTAACCAGGGCTGTAGAGTGAAATAGCTGATATCACCAGATTCAGCACAAAACAAAATGGTAGAGAATTCTTTTACAAAACTCTTACGATGAGCAGATAGAATAAGAGCATTTTGGAGGAGCATATAGCACACAAGTGAGATTTCAACACAACGTAAGGGACTTACAGATACAGAGATACATCTCTTGCATTACCCAGACCGTTAGACTTGGATCTCTAAACAAACATTGACAATGGAAGGATTTACAGACTTGGGAGTCTGAAATCTGAGCCTGGTTTCTATAGATCTCCAGGTATTCAGAATAAAATGGGATTTGGAAACCACAGCCTCAGAATTGCGTGTTAACATTGGCTCTGCGCAGTGAGAGCATCTATCCTGCTGGAACTCCCTCCAGGGACACACGTGCAAGATGCAGCCTGTGTAGAAGGGGGGACAGTGAGACCAGCCTGAGCTCACTCAGTTCTTCTGGGGCAGCACAAGAGATATCAAGGGCCCTAGGTTTTTTCTTTAAACAGTGTCCCAGCGGCTTTGACCCTACTCATTTCATGTAGAACATGCCTTCCTTTAACGAATTCTGGCTCAAACATTATTAAAGACTTTTTCCAACTGCTCCTACCTTTCCCCCTCCCTCCAAATATTCAGTTCTCATATATTACTCTCGACACCTCACTGAATATAAAAATACATTATTAAATTTGAAGTGAAATCAGAAGAGTTTTAATTGCTCAGAGTCTTGGGAGCCCTCAGCCCCATCTGCAACAGGAACACATTGACAGATTCAGCTGCTGGATTAGTCCCACAACTGAATGGATGGATCCAAGGTTCAAATTGAAGAGGCTTGGAATAAGAAGGTCACTGAACCCAGAAATCCTTATGGTCAGTGATGCCTGGCAGTGAGGTCCGTCCACCCATGTGTGTGTGTCCCCGGATTTTTTTACTGCAGGGTTTTTACTGCAGTCCTCTTCCCCACATTAAGTGCAGTGTCCGGTGCATAACTGCCCCACTGCTGTTGCACTGTGTGCAAGGGACCTGCAGACCAAAATTATCAGGAATAACTACATTATTGTACCAAGGCTTTCGGAGACGAGAAAACGGATGACTGCAGAGCGTATTTCTTTTTCTTGCAACATTTTGGTAGAGCTCGGAGCACAGAAAAGGCACTATTCCCAACAGTGAGTGGAAGAGGCAACTGCTATGCACTATTTATTCTTCATGGTTAATACAATATTTCAAGCTTAGTCACAGACTGGAAAGCTCTCTTGGCATTGCAGATGTTGTTTAGATCTTCTCCCTAGTGCACATAACGCATGGATTCGGAGAACCAGCCCTTACAAATGTTTATGTAATATCAAGGAGCAGTGAATATTGATGTGGGGGAGCCCTGACTGAATCCCTTGCTCCTTTTGGGGAGATTTCCAAAGCCTTTTTCTGCCTTTCAATATCTTATCTTGCTGGGAGACAGTATCTCCAGCCAAGGTGCTTTGTACTGTTCTCTGGAGGAGTGAACTTTGTCCCCATAGGAAAATAGTCATACATATCAAACAAAGCAATCGTGCAAATTTGTACCATCATTATCTGCATTAGCAGCTACAAGTAACACAAGGAGAAATCATGGAGGGAGATGTATGTAAGTCTGTAAATGGCCAAAAAAAGCTGAAAGCCACATTTGTCAGAACTTTTTGCTGTGATTAGCAAAATGTTGTTAAAAACTGGTTACCAAGCATACCTGTCTGATCACTTTTTATAAGTTCAAAACACCATCCTGGTTATACCCTGCACACTCTGCTTAGCAGCCACCTCGAAGCAGCCAGGATTTTCTGGGTAAGGAGAAATCAGAACATGCCAATTCATTCACCAGTGCGCTACTAGCTTTGCTGCGATCAAATTGCATCTACCCATCAGAGTCGCTTGAGTTACAGGAAGCACAAGATAGCGTCAGCAAAGAAAATATGTCCCTAGGAAAAATTACAGAAATGATCTTGTTGGAAACAGCCAAGCAGCATGGATAATGAGAGTCCTTCTGAAATGTCAGCAGGCTGAGCGGGGGCTCTCAGACCAGTGCTGGTACAGTTCAGCCACCTCTTGCCGTTTAAATGTTATCACAACAATTCCTGTAAGTTTCTAAATTGAAAAAATGATGACCAGTACACCGAAATTAATCATTGGCTTGTACAGGGAAAGCAGCTCGCCAAAATACAAAGGACCTTTACAATGTCACAGAGGTGTTTTTGACGTAGTAATGGCTAGTGGAAAGGGTTTCTGCTTGTCCCTGTTCTGCTGTCGGCCTAATCAGATCAGCACCACTAACAAAACTTATTTCCCTCTAGCTGAGTTTGAGCTTGCAAATGTGTGTGCAGCTCGAGGCAGAAAGAGTTGCCCCCACTTTGCTCTTTACATGTTTCAGGAGAGGGATGACACCAATTTTTAGGAAATCGATGTCCCAGTCCTGACCAAGATCCACAGGGGTGGGGTGGATGGGGTGAGCGCCCTGCTGAGCCCCGTTTCAGCCACCTTTGCTGAGCTCTGCCTATGCAGAAGGAAGCTGCTGTAGGGCCCTGCCCAGCTGCACTTGTGCAGAAGACCTCTAACCTCAGCATGGTCTTGGTGGAGTGGAGTGGCTGTGTGACAGATCCCACCTTCCCCACCGTCCCTGAGCTGGACAAGTCCTGCTTGGGCACCCTCCAGCCATGCACACTGGTTTAAACTGCCTGTGCGTGAAATTCCCAGCAGAGCTGATGTTTTTATTTTATTTTATTTTCCTGGTTTTAGCAAGTATCTTTTGCTAGTCTAATGAAATACTGTTCTAATTTATGAAGGAAAGCCAGATGTGCAGCAGATGAAGCTGTCCAGGAGAACACTGGTGACAGCACTGCAGATGCACTGAGATGCAATCCATTTATGATAACGGTGCTGAGCAAAGGAGCAGATGTGCCAATCTCCCAGCTCAGGTTTGAATACTGCACCTCCTGACACCTTTAATCCTCCTTCTCTCCGCCACGTTTAGCTATGAATTTAGCCTGTCACCAGGCTGAGGGTTATCCAGCCCAGACAGCGGGCCCACCTCCCTCACTGTGCACCGACAGCGAGGAGCAGGTGGTGCTTTGGCGTATGTGCAAGCAGGCTCCTGCTGTGCACCGCTCAGTGAGCGGAGTCATCTTTTTTTGGCAGCCCTGAGACAGTTTACTCTTGCCTCTGTGTTGGGCTGGATGTCAGTTTGTATAACTACAAGGACTGGCTTACTGTAGAAAAGCAGGTATCATGCTGATTTTCTTTAAATGTTCCTAAGTGGCCTTTCATACCAACTATAAATCACCTAGCCCACTGCTTCCCTGACAAACACCTTTTCTAGCTTTTTTTATTGCACAGCTGTAAACACATCACTTGGTATTGTACATGTAGAGCCTGCTTAGAGATCTTTCCACCAGCAGTATTTCATCTTGCAAAAAGTGCAACATTGCCAAAATATGTGGTCTTTGAGGTAAGGTGTGGTGGCCAGCTAATCGGAACCCATGACTTACAGGACAAGCAGTCCCATAGAAATTCAAGTGTTTCAGAACAATCATGCTACCTTGGCTCAGTTTTCGACAATACCTTTCTCACTGAAACTTAAACACAACATCTCCAGGTTGCACTGTGCTTGAAGGATCCTCAGGATGCATGACATCGGCTAGGGCCAGCAGAACATTCTGGCTTCATCTCCCTGTAGATTTTGCTACAACTCCATCATCCAGGATTTCCCAAACACAGGGCTGCCATGTGGTCCCTTTGCATGCTTCCCCTCCTCCCACACGTGCTAGCCTGAAAGAGCCCTCTAACACGTATTCATGGAACCAAACTACCAGGCACCAACACCTTGGTAAAAACTGCAGTTGACACCTGGAAACAGGGCATCACCAATGCATATTAAAGGGGATTTCACATCCTTCATCATAATTTCTGAAGATGAAGCAGAGTTGTCTATTTAGACAGGTAACATTATGGGGTCACGCATAGTGTAAAACCCCACGGCAGCTGCCCTCTGACAATGTCACATTCACCAAGTCAAAGATTATTTTGCCTTTTGTAATATCTTACACTAACCCTAAACATAGGAAGAAGAAAAAAAAGTGCCTGTTTTGCACATCACTAGCTATTAGGCTCTATCTGGTTACATCACATCAGCTGACATAACGTAAACTAATGTAAGCAGATAAAATGTGACACAAATGTCATGTTGCATCGGATTTTAAAGGGTTTGGCAGCTTTTACACCAGGGATGAAAAATATCAAGTTTAACCATCATACCTGTAGGCCTTCAGGATAAAGCAATGCTAACCACCCCCTGCAACCCACATTTTCTTATTCTAATGGCTCATTTCTAGCTTGAATGTAAAAATGTAAATTGCAATGTAAAAATAGTAAAAATATGTAAAAAATGTACAAATGTAAAAATAGTAAAAATGACCAGTTTTATTCTCTGTTATTCTCCTATTCCTTCCCAAAAGACATACAAACATGATGAGGGCTAGCCTTGACAAAGCACACGTCGGTGGGGAATTAATCTACTGAAAAATGGATAAAACATAGACCTTGTCTCAAAAAAACCCCACCAAAATCAATAGCAACCTTTCTATTGATTCAGACAGGAAATGGATCAAGGTCTCCATGCCTCAGTAAATATTTTTACTGTACAACTAATTTCCCATTAGAAAGAAAAGCACAGGTTTTTTTGTAAGCCATGGGGAAAAAGCAGAACAAATTTTATGTAACAGAGCAGATAGATTACGAAGGAGAGGCAGCGCTTAGGTGATCTATCAAGTGCTAATACCATGTTTGGTTTTTCAATATTTTCTTCATTTTCCACTCACACAGAAATTTTACAGCGAGGAAAGAGCAACCCTGATGTTTGCACCAGCAGCAGGACCATGACCCACGTACATGCCCCTCCTAGCTACAACTGTCAGAGAAAACATGGTACCTGGGCATCACAGAGCCCACTGGGCACTGGCCCCCTCCTCACCCAGCTTCTGGAGCAGAAAACAGCTCTAGGACCTTAGGAGCTCACTTACCCGTGGTTTCCAAACCAGTTGTTTCGGAGCCACATCCTGTAGGAGATACAGAGAAGCTTGACAGTCCCCTGTAGGAACTCCCCTCAGCCACAGCTGCAGCTTGTATCAATTACTTTCAGCCACCTGAGGGTATTCATCATGCAGTGGCTTGGTAGGATTCTGCCTTTACAGCAGATTATTGTCATCAGGCTGGAAACTCTAGTGCCACACTAATAAGATAATGCTCTGGTAACACAGTTGGTTAATAACATTTGTTACAAACAGAAGCTGAGGCAAAAGTACAGACTTGCAGCCTGACAAAGGAAAGAAAACAGAAAATGGCCAGCATCAGCATCGCCTGCATCCCTCACATACCACCTGCTCATCAGCACACTGCCTGCACTGCAGCACTGAGCTGCAGCAGCGTGGGGGAGGGCATGGGCTGGCTGAGGGACTTTGCTCCCCAAAATACATCACCTGGATGGGTTCCTTACATGCTGATTTTCCTCTTCTCACAATATCATGGATACATCCGAAAAGTTTCCTTTTCCTGGTTTGCATGTCCTGGGGTGAGAGAAAAAGGACAGGTGTGCCTGCAGGGGCAGGGGTGCTGAGCTGTCAGCTGAAAGTGCTTGTCAGGGGTGGAAGAAATTAAAAGGACACTATCCAGATCACATAGTTGTCTATAAACTTTCAGTAACCTCCTCCTTGGATTTGTGTCCATCGCATACTAATGCTTTAGAGAAGAGTTGCATTTAACACCCCTCTGCATACCAGATCTTGCTCTGTCATGCCACTCATTTCACCATGAATCGTCTCTTTCTACTTGGTAGGAGTAAAGGCTTGTTCCTTGCTTGCTTCCCACCCCCACCCCGCCACCCCCAAAGGCTCTAACAGCTTCTTAGCCCAGTTCTGGGGGCAGAGGTGCAATTTAGTAATTGTCGAAGTAATACTCAACTAAGATTTTCAGTACATTAAAAAAGGGACCTGTGCTCTTCTCCAGGCTCCCTGTATTAGCTGCTGTCAAGGGCAGGCTGCACAAAAGAGATACCACATTGCTGAGGCCAGTACTGCCCGGTGAGAGTTTGCCTTTTGTATGGAAACTCTGATAAAGGGCAGTCGAACAAATCAGACATTTTCTCTGAAGTGAAAACATTTCTAGCTTATCCTCTTGATCCTTCGGATTCTTATTCATCACGTGCAGGAGAGTAGCACCTGCGGATGGACCCAAGCAAAGGGATCAATTCAATACCGAATCCAGCAGTTTACCAGCAGAGTAAGACTCAAATTGCAAAACGATTCATCTTAGAACCCGTTTATAAGTGAAAAACAGGTATCTCAAAGCTGGTAACCTTTTAGAAACACCACGGCAACAGGTTCTGCCTGACAGCTTTGATACGAATGTTGCCCACTGTATAAATATTGATGGGTTTAATGCTCAGCACTGCAGACTTAATCTTAGCAGGTACATTTCCAGATCGAGAGCTGCAATGAGCGTGAGGTCCCCCGCCCCGGGGTGGCAACCATGCGGTGCAGCGCTCAAGCTGTTGTTTGGAGTCATTAGTCCTTGAAAGGAAAAAGTTAATTGACAAGTGTTCATAAATGTTGTGTACTTGAGAGTCTCAGGGGAATTGCTCAATTAATATACTCTCAACCAAGCAGATTTGGGATCATTAAGAGCCTCTGGCATGTTAAAGGAGGCACGGGGAAGGCAAACAAGCAAACAGGGACTCCTGCTATCACATTGCCCTCATCATGATGTGGGAACAAGCCACCCTGGCACTGCCGCTACGCTGCCATGTTCCCCACAGCTCCCCAGAACATCTCTGTGATCAGGATGAAAGGAAGCAAAGAAGAGCAGGATTTCAACGTGCGTGTTTATTTTTAGACCCTGTTCTTCTGACCGGCTCTTCCGAGAAGGTCTGTGCCCACAGAGGCTCGGAGCCCATCTCTACCAGCCAGACGTGTAATTTATAACTCCTTTTCTTCAGTGTCAAAGCTAACTGCACAAAGGACATACAATATTGAGAAAGACCCAATTTTACTGACACTATGAAGGATTAAGGAAGTAAGATGGGAAAAGAATATTAAAAAATCCGTACATCAGTTTGCTTTGCTTTCTGGCTTAGTAGACTGTTCCTGCTTGTTTATTCCACCTGTACATCTCAGTTCACCTTTAGGTAACTTAGCTGTTGAAAGTTTATCCTCACTTTTAAAATAAAGAATGTTCTAACCTAATGTTCAAATTAATGAGCTGCCCTGCAGATTTCCTCTTTTGAACCAGAGCCACTCTCAGGCGGTCCTGCCAAACCAAATTCTTTGACCCAATTTCTAAGAATAAATTCCTTCCTGAAAGCTGAACGCAGCCGCACTAATCCATATTGTCCAGCCTGCTGAAACTGGTTTTTATAATGGAAATATGCAGAGCCCTCAGCAATGGTGATACAAATTAAGTTACCGTATTATTTTTTTTTTTATGCCAAAGCTATTCTGAAATTCTGAGGTCACTACTTATATGGCTTGGTGACAAGGGAATTAACTGCACAAAGATCAAGTGACATTAGGATTTTTTTTAAAAAAAAGCTTACTGGGAAAAAATAGATGCAGTCAATAATGTATGAAGGATAGATGTGCCATTGTTCAAAGTAAAAGAGCTAGAATGCTACTTTTTTACTTTTACACTGACAAATATGTGCAAGGAAGTAAAAGGCCTTTGTGCTCTCTATTAATAAAAACATACTTTGAAAAAATTATGATCAGATCTCTATCATCAAACTTTTAAAGATGCATTAAATAGAATAAGACAACTGGATATCACATCATATATTAACTGCCAGTTACCTGCAACCACACAGATCATTTCCCCTTGCCTCTCCTTTCTGTTTAGGCTGCAAACCCATGTGTCATGGAGTGTATCTTACTGTGACCTCTTGCCTGCACCATAAATCAGTGGTAGTTTTGCTGCTGAGCTGCTGTGCTTAAATCAAGTCCTATGTGTATTAATAAATATAAAATCACATAGCAGCTCGGTGCTGTAATCCTGACAGGACTCTGAGGATGCTGCCATCAGAAGCATTGTAGCCTGGTAGCAATTGCACCCTGGCACCCAGCATGCTCAAAACTGGCTAGAGCAAGACTCCAGTTTGCTTCAACTAATGTAGATTAACCCTCTTTAATCTCTCCTGGTGATATTTTTACATGCTATTTTTCAGGGAAGGTATCCCTGTATCAAAGGGAGAGCACATGATCAGCCTCCCTACAAGGGCTTGCTCTTGCAAATTCTTCACTCAGCGAGACGATGGGGTACCCGGTGCAGAACGCGGTCTGGCTGCACTAAACCAGGGATAAAAGGAGCATCTCAGGGAAGAATTGTTTGTCACGTCCCTAAATCTCTCTAAGCAGAGTGGGAGGCTGCAGCAGCACAAGCCCAGGCTGTCAGAGAGCAGAAATCACTGCTCTCCCAGCGCAGCACTTGCTGTAGACACAATAACAAATACAATGCCCAAGTCTGGAAGGACACCGGATTGATGGGGATTTACAGGCGGAATTGAACCCCTGAGAGAGAGTTGTCAGCAGCACCTCAAATACTTGCTGCAGAGACCAGGTTTCCTGCAGAGCCTTTTACCTCTTTTCTGAAAATGTAAAGACATAAACCAAATGTTGTCAATACGAACATCTCATGAACATGGGTGAAGCACCCTCTGCAGCAGCATTGCCACCCACTCAAGCTGGCATGTGGCAGGACAAGGCACAGGCTGTGCTCCAGCTATGCCGAGCTCACCCAGTGCCACGGAGCCCAGCACGGTCATCCAAAAATACCACTTGGAAAAATTTATGACTTACTTGAGCTCTGCTTTGTCTCTCGGAAGTATTTTTTGCTGCTGAAAGTATACAAATTTATATTTTTATTTTATAAAATTTTATAGATTTTAAGACTAGAAACTTTGCAACTCCATCTATTTGCTTCAGATAGAGGACGTAACTCTGAACAATTGCAAAGAAGGGACTTCTATTTGATTCAGAAAACAGTATTGGTACCTTTCAAAAAGAAACATTCAACTGGGTTCAAATGGGATAAAATGGTGCTAGAAGTTCTTGTCTAGATTTATAATTTTAAACAAAAATGGCTTAAAACTCTTCCTTAATAAACCCAACAAAATAAGACAACTTTGATGGAAAAACAGGCAGAACTGTGGTTCTATGCAGTAGCAAAAGTACATTCAGAATTTGAAAGAAAGAAAATACCCAACTTATTTGCAGTTTTTCTTTTAAGGGAGAAAAAGTTTTTTGTCTCCAGCTGTAGAGCAAATTGCTATTACCGGTCCATCAAAGAGAGAAACTCGGCACAGACCTGGTCAGCCATGCAATCAATTTCCATTATTATTTTTTTCTGAAAGCAACAAGCTTCTGTGAAGCTGTATTTGTTAAACTTTTTCCTCGGTGAATGATTTTGCATTAGTAACGAGATTATCATAAAACTGATGTACATGCCGATTTCCCAGAGTGTCCTCTGTGCGTGTAACTGTGGGGTTTCTTTCCCTTCAGATGCAAGAGATCAATAGGGAAAACGGTGGCACATACGTGATGGTCACCTGCACTGGTCAGTAGAAGACAGCGATGAGATGAGAGAGAAAATATAGATGAGAGGAACCTGCACAGCTCTGTAAGCCAGTAGGCAATCTTAAGGGTCTTGCTTAGTTTGGATCAAGATAGCTTCCATCATTGCTTTAAATATCAAGATTTGGTTAGGATGCTGGCAAGTTTTACTTCCATATGCTGCCCACGATCCTGTCTGAATTTAGCCAATAGCAGCGTCAGTGCTTGATGGAAGACCTCAGCAGCAGTCCTGAGGACTTACATCTCCTCCAGCCAGAGCTACTCATCACGTACCGGCTGGAGAAGAGCTCTCCCGGCATATGGGACCGGCATGATGCTACAGCCGAAGCACTGCAGGCGCAGCAGAAGGTCCTGTCAAAACAATATTTTACTTTCACCCAGAGTCTCGGGACGTATTTGGACCACTGCTATCTCCATGGCTTGCCCTTGCTCTTTTGGAAACAGCAGCACTGGTTTACAACCCTGCGTTGTCTCCCCTCGGGAAACAGATCAGTATTGCTGCAGAATGGGGCCCATCAGCTAAACCTCTGCTGCAGGGCACAGCTCAGCTGAGCCGTTGAATTTTCTGTGCACCCCCTCAAAAGCCTCTGGGAAGCCTCAGGAAACTTAAATAACGTGAGGGCACCGAACACCAAACCTAGTCCCTTTATTTTTTGAGTTCAATCACGTTGTCTTTAGCCTCGTAACCCAGTGGGGTGAAGAAGAGGGAAGCGGTGTTGGCAAGGTTTGCCTTGCAGCGGGTGACAGCAGGGAGAGGCACACGAAAGGCATAGGGAGGCACTCCAGTGCATGGGCACGCTCCTCAGCAACATCCATTTTCTTCTTCTCACTTCTCAGGGGCCCGGACCCCTCCTGAGTCTGGGCGTGTGGCAACTGCATAAGCATATTTTGTTTGTACAGTAACTTGCAAGGAGCGAGAGACCCAGCAGGGCACACTGCAAAAGGGAGCCAGGAGAGTATTTCGTGCATCGAGGTGATGTGGGCTGTGGTTTTGCATCTCTACCCTTGCTGGAATGAAGATACAGTAACTGCTTGTATCAGTGGAGAAGAAAACCATGGCAACAGAAACTTAGTTTGTACTTTAATTTATTGCCATCAAGATATTTGCCAAGTGCTGACTCCCTGGGAAAAATGCATTTTTCATCAGTACTACACAGAAATTAGCATCAGAAGAATTAATGCACTTAATAACTGTCAAGGGACACCAAGAAATGTGCCTGAGACATGAAGACAACTGGATTTATGAGTCCCTTCAACCTATAGCAAACATCAGCTAACTGGATAAATGTCACTGCAGGTTTGAATCATGATTTGGTGTCATTTTAAATTTAAGTGAAGCCAGGATTTTCTTTATTTAGCTAACACTGGAAATGACATAATGAATAAAGGGCACAAGCTCCTGTTTGTGTCAGCCTCAAACCTAGAAAAGGGTGAAGGTATTTCCCAAATAGGTCAAGCCATAAGTTAGCGTGGCTGTTTTTAACCAGAGGAGGAAGGTTGTATAATAGAGATGGAACTGGTCAGACAATTAGCCAAACAGCCTCGAGACTTATCCCATCCTCCTCCTCCTCCATCTAAGCAAGGAGCAGCTGAAGCCCACTGGCATTACGGGGCAAGTGCCCCCCAGCCAGGAGAGCTCTCAGGAAGCCTGTGCAGCCAGCCTGCTGCTGTTTCACAGGTGGCAAAGCAGCAACGTATAAAATTTAGGAGTGGTTATAGGAGACCCAGGTCTACTGGGCTGAGTGCTCCCAGCTCTGCTCTGCTGCTTTGTTCCCTGGCTTTACTCCAAGATTATCCTCCTCCTACCCCACACTTCCAACAGCACAACTTCCCATCACTTCGGTATCTCCCCTTCCTCCATGTCCCAGCCTCCTAATCTGAAGTGACAGAAAATAAGCCACCACCTTCCCAGAGCATCTCCGGGCTTTACATCTTTATCTCAAGAGAGTCCACGTCTTGGTTTTGGCCCAGGTACAATAAGAAGTAACTTTTTTCCTCAACACTAATATTGAATCACAGCTAATGCATTGAATATAACATACAAACTTCAAATACAACTAAGATGACTACAGGTAGCATCACCATATTTCTATGAATATTTCTGGAGAAATGTCATTCTCTGCTTCTTTTTTTCTTATTTTCTTTTTTTTTTTTTTTTAATATACTGCCTCATCAACCCATAGCAACACCTACTGTCAGACACATACTGCAGAACTGAGTTTTGGCTTTGCTTTCAGGAACAGAAACTTTAGGAAATTTGGGTTGTGATGGGCCTGTTTTCCCATCTAAAGCAACAGCTTGTTCATACATTTCTAGATGATGGTGTTTTCAGACATGTCTTGATCCAGAGCCAGACTTCCTCCTCCAAATTATTAAACACCATTTGCTTGCACTGAGGGCTGTATTGCTGAAATTCATTCTGTTATTAATCTGTAAGCTGGTAACAAACTGACCACTTTATTCAGTCTCATGATTTTAGCAGAGAACATTATTTAGCACCACATACAAAATAGCATCTTCACTATGAGAAAAATAGCAACTGATTCATTGTTCAGCTGATGGGAGGAATTACCTCCATCACAGTGTGATTCATCATGATTCATTCCACGCCCGGAATCACGAAGGAATAATTTAAAGTCAACTCAACATATTGGTAAGCTCTAAACTAACTGCAGTCACTGGGCATCGCTATGGGCAGCCGGGGAAAGCCTGTGCTTTGTACATATTGCTGATGGACAGAAGCAAAACGTGAGGATATCTCAGCTGTGGGGTAGCAGTGCTGCAAAGATGAAAGCATAGTTATAGAAATGGATGATGTTCCTTCACCTAGGGTTCACTGTGAAAAGGCAGCTCTAAGGTAGAAAAAGAAGCAAGTTAGAGAAAAAGAGTAAAAAAATTATTGTAGGCAAAGCAAGATCTGCACAGGGAAAGAGTGACGAAAATTGAGCTGTTACACAGACTGATGAGACAAATAGGACAGGACACGGTAGATCGTCCTAAAATAGTGCAAAGCCTGGTGCATGCCTGCTTGCACACAAGACAAGCAGAGGACAGGTAACAAAGAAAAGCATGCAAGCCAGAAGCAAATATGGGGAGAAGGGAGTTGGAAAAGTAGCAACGCAAAGTAGATACTCCAGGGCCCAGTGACATTGAAAGACAGGGACAATGAGAGCAGCCCAGAAAATAACTCAAAGACCAGAAGGATTCAGGTCCCCTGAGGAGTGAGGGTAACAGGGGTGTCCTTATAGACAAATTGTGGGGCATTTATCTGCTGCAGAGCACCATTTCTTTCAGGATCCTGCTACAGCCTGGACAAAGGGCCGCGTGAGACAATAAGGCAGCGTATATCGTTCCCACTGCACAGCTTTAGCGTGCCCAGAAACAGGGTGGGGGTTAACACTGCTCTAGCTCGGGCTAGCAAGCATGCTGCTCTGCCAAGGGGAACGCATGCGGGGCAGGCCTATGGAATGGACCAGATTATAGATTCACTTAAGTGAATTCTCTGAAACGCTGTAATTGCTGCCTGGGATGCATTACTGCAATATGAGGGTTTTAATGGAGAGTTAAGAGCAACGCTGACCTTTAAATACTCTATGCATTCTAAGGCTGCACTAGATGATTTTACACCAATTATTTATTAGCATTATAAGTAAATGAGTTATTATCATTCATGAATTCTGTAACAGTCAATTTGTTTCTCTGCCCATAGCCTTGAAGTGTCTATTTCACAATTTCTTAGAGATGTAACCATAGGAACTAAGCGGTTGCCAACATAAACCTTCATAATTAATGATGATAAGCTTTCACCCTATTGAGTGATACTGAAATGTATACAGAGTCAATAAAATGCACCTCAAGGGCCATGGGACCCTGAAGGCAGCGGTACATCGACTTACTGTATGTAACACTTACGTGCTGCCTGAGTGAGTACATTGGCTGAGCTGCGCATTTTTAAACTCTCACACAAAGAAGCGTGCTGTGAAATGGAAAACCAAGGCGGCAGATTTTCTGCCCTGGAAAGCAGAGATCCCTCTGAGCTGTAATAGAGAGCAAAGGCAGTGCCCGTGACCCACGGCCTGAGCATCACAAGGGATGGGAAACGGCAGCAGAGAGGGGCCAGACCCCCCTCCCCGGCACTGTGTCGGCAGGGCAGTGCCACGTCCCGTGCCCCGGGCTGCCAGGGTGGGTGCAGCACGGAAGGGTCGGGCTCTGCCACGCAGTTTGAAGCAGCCCCCAGACCTGGAGCCAGCTCCCTTCCTGCAGCAGAGCACTCACCTCAGGGGAGGTATTTAACTGTAGATACCTCCTGCAAGGTCAAACACAAAAAGGCACTCAAATAGCTTCTGTGGGGACCCTACCGGTCCCTTTCACACTGGGATGAATATTGCCACTCTGTTCCCCTCTAAAGAGGTTTTTTTCCCCCTATGTATCTAGTGCTGGAGGACAGACAGCTCCGCTGAAGATGATCATCCTCAAGTGGGTGTGTGGTTTCCAAGCAATAGTGTGACTTTTGCTAAGAACATATACAGAGACACAAACAGTCCACCTCTGGAGGTGATAATTCTACATACTTATATACCAGGCCAGGGAAGAATGTTTTTGTTCTTGCTCACCTGTGGCTGGGAAGGCACAAGACCTTCTTACAGGGAAAAAATTTCCGTAATCCCACAAATCTGGCTGGCAAACTGCTTTCTTGCCAAGGACCACGTATTGACCAGAAGTGAGGCAGCACGAAGTCAGGGAGCTTTTGCAGACTGAGCCTGGCACTATAGGTCCAGAAAGCTCAGCTGTGGGTTGCCAGATGGCCTGACCAGCCGAGGGGCCTGCCTGTTCCGACATGCATTTCACAAACGCAGCCCAGCCAAGGTGCACTGTCTGGTTGTAGACTGGCTCTGCAGTTAACTAGCAACAGATCATACTAGTTTTGGGGGAAAAGGGGGAGAAACCTACAGGGCTGAGATGCAAGGGACTGCGTGAGATGATGGGATCAGCCTGCAAAGGAACAGAACTGACAGTTTGCTACTTAAATGTTTTCTGAAGGAAAACATACAAAAACGGACCCAGCAATAGCTTTCTTTCATCTTTGAGGAGTGCTACTAGAGCAAAGCAAAGTGATTCAAGAGATAGTATAGGCTGGGTACACCTCCGCGCATAGATATATACACACACATCCATTTCTAGCTAAGCTGTCTCTATACAGCACCTCGCACTAAGAAGCCCCCATTTTGCTTCTGCAGTGCAATAACCTTAACAATAAAGAAGCACACTGGAATATTTGACTTCATTAAGTAAACTATCCTGATCGTCTAAGCAGGGTTTTGGTTATCTTGATTGTCAGAAACACTCCAAATCCTCTATGTTTAAATGTATCTGTCTTCAATTTGATATAGACACACAGTCACTGGCAGATAACATTGTCACACAAGATAATAGGCTCCTGCTGCTAGATAAACACTTAGAAGAAGATGCACATTTGAAATTCTATTCCGTTTGCTTTAATGAGATTGCCATCAGCTCAAGTTTGGCCCCGTGTTTAGATGTCATTAAGAGAAGCTCTATACAATCATAACAACAATAAAAATGTTCCAAATAATTTTTAGGATAATTTCTACTGGAAATAGGCTTTGCTCGCAAACACATTTCTTTGCAGGCTTCACGCAGCATTGCGTTGGCAGGTAAGGAACCACGTGCAGCAAGGATGGACGGTGAGAGCTCATGGAGTGACCCAGGGCTCGGCCACCTCGTGGGGGCCAGGTGTCCCCCCCAAGCAGGGATGCAGCCTGTGCGCTGTGGTAGCCACGTCCTCTGTCCAAAGCCCTGGTGTCAGTGCATGGCATGCTGCTGCTGCAGTTATATTTGGCACAGACATAGTGTGCAAAGCTGGCCACCCAGCCACACGGGCAGGAGAGGTGCAGCCTGCTGAGAGCCCTCGTTTACAGTGGTTTGAGCTCCTTCGTGCTCTGGCACACAGGACACCATCCATCACTCCCCAACAGGGGCTGCTCTCTACAGCAACAAAAGGCTCAAGCCAGCTAGGTTTACTACTTTTCCTCTCTTCGTCTGCTTCATGTGCTGCTGGATTCCAGTGTGTCCACCTCTACATCCCATTCTTGGTGACCTCTGAGGATTCTAACATCTCCCAAACTCATTTTCTCCTTTGTATTCCAGCAGGGATAACTTGGAGGAATATTAATCTGGCCATATATATATTTACATCCTATCATATTATAAGCTGAACAACTGCCTCTGGGTACAAGAAACCACGTTAAAATGCATGCAAACCAAGTTAACAAATGTCAGCTAGAGGTCCCAAATACTAACTCTGCTTCTCAGCCCCCAGGCTAGGAATCTGAATAAACAGATGTTCTTTGCACTGTGCCCTGAAGGTTGAATTTAACCTTTGTTAGACAAACAAGGACACTGAGATTCTTTTCTAAATAAGAAGTTTATGCATATATAATTGAGGTTTAGACCATTTGACATATTTTAGGTTAAGGAGTTTAGCAAAGGAAGAGAAGTTACAATATTTGTAGGAGAGGAGAAGCACACAGATTTATTGTATGTAATATATCAATAAATCTAGAGGTCAGAGACATCCACTGAGAGACACTATCTCCCTGTTTCCATACCTAGTTTTGTTGCAGTTCAGGGTCCACACCAGCCAGAGAGATGATCTCAAAGTCCCCTTAGATGAATGGCTCCTCTCCGACACCCTGTTCCTGGCATGTTTTCCAGGTTTGCTCAGAGCAAGACCCAAGTTTTACTCATTCACATACCAGTGAGTTAGGGCTTGAGATCTGGATGTAATTCCACCAGAGAGAAACCATGTCAGAAGTACTGTTTTCCATAAGAAGCGTTTCAAAAGCCAGACCCGTGACCATGTTGCAGAATGCCCAGCTCACGTCCTGGGCTTAGCCCACTGATTAAAATCCATTTCTAAAGTCTGGCAGGTTTAGACAATCGAAGCATCCTATCTATTTTATGCATACCTCTCCCAAGTCAATGCATGCTAGCAGCATCCCACCTAACACAGGTAACAACATAAACACAATTAAGAATGATGTAACCTTTCCAAAGACTATTTTCCTTATTAGCTCAATATGATGTTTACCTGGGAAGGTATGTCCAGCCAGGGTTTTGCTGCTTCATTGCACCATCTGTATCTCTCCTGAGCAGCACAGATGGCTTGCACCATGAGAATGGGATTCACAGAAGTACACAACATTTCTGTGGGCTGCACAGCCAGTGGTAGGTGCCTCTGTGGGCTCAGAAACGTCCACACCTTCGAGAAAAGAAAAACACCACAACCACATATTAATTTCCACCTAGCAAACACAAATTTATATAAAAATATGGCCACATGCAGCTGCTACTCACATTTATATAGCTTGCATAGAAATCGTATTCTCTGAGCTCCTCGGTGCTTCTCCACACACAAGTGAACTGTTAAAGAAACAGTTTATTGAAAAAAAGAAGAGAAGCTCTAAGGGCCTGGTGGTGCCTCTAGCTGATGGAGGGAAGGTTTACAGTCTAATACTCACAAAGAGCCTCAAAGAAAAATCCTGGAATGACCTATAGAGAAAACTGTGCAACATCTTCCCATGAACAAAAAAAAATGAACAGAAAGCTGGGGAGAATCCTAGCTATTGTGTTGGTTTCCCCCCATGGAAACAGGAAAACTAAACATAGTGAAAGGCCATTTGCTTCCTCACAGGCTGGTCAGCAGGGTTTCCACATTTTATTGGGCTTTCTGGGGGGTTTGCAATATGAAACAAAGCACATGTTCCTCTTGCTTTTGGGGCTGTCTCTATTGCTTTACACATCTCTAGGCTGTGCTGCTTTTTCTTAGTGCTTCCGTTCTGTTCTAACCTATCCTGCATGTCTTTATCTATTGATTTTTATTTTTTATCATCTCAAAACTTCTAACCCGTGAACATATCCATTTTTCTAGTTCATCAATAAATAATGTCAATATGAGCAGTCCATGTTCCAGCCGTAAAGTGTTGTGTGTGGTCTGGGCTGCCTCCTGCACTTGGTTCCTTTAATTGACCAGTTTGATTTATCTTCACGTAACTAAGTGAATTCTTTCTCTACCCAGGCCATGCTTGCTGACCTCAGAGATTGTTTTTTTTTCTGTGGTTCTTTACAGGATGCTTCAAGGTCTGCTGAATTAGTTCCAAATTTTCTCAGAGTCTACCAAAAGACATTCTTTTAGCTTGTATTTGGCAAAGCGAGGCAGGCTGCTTTAGTCTACCTGGGTGCTCTGCAGGTGAGATACAAGAACCCCGTGGAAAATAGAAACGGGTGGGCCAGCTCGGCACAGTCACGATGGAACAGCAGCCCCATCACAATCTAAAGGAAGGTGTTTGGGACATTCTTCTAAGAGCAGGTGAAACTTTGAGGCAGGTGTAGGTTTGAAGACTATATGGGCTTAGTTCTCACAGAGAACCAGAATAAAATATACACCCCAGTGCTGCTCACCATGAGGGACCCTGCGGCCAAAGGTCGGCCAACCCTACAAGAGCAAGGGTTGCAGAGCTGGGGAAGCAGTTATTTACGTTCCTTGCTTTGCTGAGTTACACATCACTAGCTGATCTAGAAGGACTTCCAAGGAACACTGTTATTCAACAGAGGGCCATCAAGAGGACTTCTTCATGTTTTCCCATGTTGTTTCAAGAATAATGGGTTCAGGTGCAGAGACAATGCCTTGTGAACTGTCTGCAATAAGATGCTTTGTATTAGCAAGGTACAGAACTGTGATTGTTGATCATCTAATTAAATTTCAGGCTAAGTTTGCTGTAATTTGATTTACTGATGTGTTCTGAGTGAATCACAAACATTTTGAAATAAGAGGCCAGTACAGCAACTGTGCACAATGATACAGAAAATAAAGGCCTTTTCCATGCCAATTGCAAATAAATCCACTGTTATTTGAATATATGCATGAATTATTTATGATATTTCTGTAGCACAAATATGCCGATGCAGACACTATCATAACACAGAATATAAAAGCAGAAACGAAATATGTGACTTAAATGCCAATAATTCTGTATCACGTCTAAAGAAATATTACCTTGTTTACTACAGCAGAGTATTCCCCCCAACACAGAGTGGACATGAGTTTTTCTATATTACATTCATGCAATCGGCCAGACTACATTAATATCCTCATACTAAATATTCTCTTCCTAAAGCTGACTCTTATTAATATTATTATACAGAGAAAGTATCTGTTGAATATATCCAACCAGACATGCCCATATCCTTCATAAGCTCTGCAACAGTTTTAATGCCTCCCACTGAAAAGTCATCATTTTACAGGAATTTTTAAAAAGGGTTGAAAACAATGAAGCAGTAAAATATCATCGCTATTTTCCATGGGAACAAAGTCTTCTATAGTGAGGACAATTATTCCTTTTAAAGCAGAGCTTCCACTGTTCTGTTGCAAGTTGCACTTAAATAGGGACTGAACTCATTATCTCATCGCGTAAGCATCTGTAAAGAGTCTAAATACAGGATATTAGATCTGGATAAGAAAACTCTGCAAAAACGTTCATTGATATTTTGTGCAAATCAGAGCTAACTCCATTTTGTACACGACAGCATCAGAACTCTCTGCTCCTCACAAATGATATGGAACAGTAGGTATTTCTGCTAAATGGTGGCATTCTGGCTGCCTTGAGTGAAAGCTGAGGGAGCATGGCTGATGTAAGTTGTAGTTAAACATTGGTTAAAATCAGTAACGAGAGCTTGGTAGAATCAAAGCAGAATCCATGGAAAAGGGTGTGAACCGCACTACCCTGCTTCAGAGACCCCCTGATAGTGTTGTATTATTTCAATTATAAGCTGCCCTGCAGCTATTAAAAAGAAAAGATAACCTAGAGATGTTGCACTTGCTGCATCTGTAGCATTAATGATGGTCTCACCCCATCCGTAACAGGTCATAACTTGAATAATACCCTTTTAAAACACAATTGGACTCTCTAGTCCTAAGAGATGAAATCAGTCCCCTGGTGCTGACACGAAGGCAGAGCTGCCACACAGAAACACAGCAGCTAAAGATAATTTCCAGAGGAGCTCTTAATTGACTGTACTTGTGGAAGATGCATCAAAATGTCCCAAAATGAGCATGTTGTTGCTTTTTTAATTTGCTGACAGTTTGCCCCCAGGTAAACCTCTAGCACACTAATAGTTTTTCTTGGCCAGCATAACAAATATAGTATCTTTCTTTGCTAAATAAGAGGAACATTTACAATAGCTGCTGGCTAGAAAATTAACCAAGTGAACTCTTCAATTTGTCTGTCCCTGTCTGTCTCCCTCATTAATTTTTTATGGAAATCAAAGACTAATTCTGTCTCTCTGCTTGTAATCACATTCAAAACATGCTCATGACTCAGTAATCTGCTTATGAACATTGCCGTTCTCTGCAGTAACTCTGCAGACACCCACATTTGGGGCAGCCTGAGCGCTCACACAGCTTGCGGTTGCCAACACATTTTTTTTATTTGCTGTTTTTGTGGTCTTAGACTCTCCCCTCCATTATGAAAGGTAACAGCAGGAACAGGAAACCCATCAAGCTGAAGTCAGAAGTCGTAAGAAGCTATTTAGCACACTGCAAAACCCTGGTAAAGCAATTTCTGATGGCTTTATTCAAAAAGTGAAATTGCTGCTGGTGCCTTATCAAAACAAGCCCAGCCTGAAAGGCCAGATGTGAAATCCCACACTTATTATCTCAGTGCAAGAGAAGTCTGATCCAAATTTGTTATTTTGGCTTGAGCAAATGCAAATGCCACAGTTCCTTTGCATACAGAACACACTGTGGATTAGGTTTTATTTTAAAATTAAACTAGTTGCCAAGATGTTAACTTTCCGAGCTGTGTTCAGCATCATAATTACCTGTTTCAACCAGTAATCGGTTGCCTTCATACAGCGGGGCCATCTAGTTATTATCCCTCATTCTGCCCCAGTCAAAAAGCCTCTGGGGAGGAACTGTGAGCCGGTATCCGTGTCACCTTCCCACCAGCTACTGGAACAAAAAGTGGCCAAGGTTAATCCACATTTAATGGCAATACCATAATTTCCCTGCTCCTGGAAGAGAAGAGACAAAAGGCAGCGAAGAACAAAGGACAAGGGGCGGCTTGGTGGGAGCACAAGGTACACAGCTGGGCTGATCATTGTTAGCCTTTTAGCTGCGTTCTGATGGCTTAGCAACCCGGCTAATTTTACCTATGAGAGAAATGGTGAAGCAAAGCGATAACAATTCTCTATTAAGCAAATGCACTTTTATTTATAGCCAGATTTCGGATCACAAAAAAAAGAAAAGGAGCACAGAGCTTCTTCTCTATTTTTACCTATCATCAGTATATGTGGTTTTCCACTGTCAAAATTCGCACCAAAATCAGCTGTCTTGCAGTGTGCAATTTTTTTTCATGACACTGTGGACAGCACAAAGACACTGTCAGAAGAGCTTGTAGCAACATGATTAGAACATCAATACTTAAAACTTTGCTCTGTACACAGCAAACATACATGTATATATTGTACAGAGCTATGGTAACGTATACTAATGCTCCCTCATGCTCCCTGTGAACATAGTCCCCAGAGCATAATATTTTGGAAGAAGCTAATTGGTCATATCAACTGAAGAAAACAAGCACAATCTTCCCAGCTTTGCTCACATGACAACATATAAAACCAGAAAGGATTTCTTTATTCCTAAAGAATGAGCCATGAGTTGCCTAAAAATAAGCTTTGAGAAGCACATAAAAATAAACACCACAAATATGAATGAGACGGAATTCTAAATGAGACATTTATTAGATCCAGGAAGGCAAAGGAATAATGAAGCAACATGTGCCTTCTCTTCAAAACTAATTCTGTTTGATTTGACACGTTCATTTCTGTGTGTTCATAGCTAGGCAGGGATTTGCTGAAGAGATACGGTCATGGGGACGTGCAAGTGGGTCAGAATGACACATTTCTGTGAGCTGAATCACATCATTTTTTAACAATTACCTCCTCTAGAAAGTGTAAGGATAAAAACATGCCACTGCCAGCTAAGCAAAACCTCTTCTGAAAGTTCTTATGCAGAACGTACTGTACTTCTGCTTATTTACCCCATTTCTTTGTTTTATTTTGCCAGCTACAGTATTTCCGTATTCATCTAGAGCATGCTCATTTTAGGCTTTAAAACTGGGTCAACACACCCAGAAAATTCACACCAAACTGCAGTTCTTGAGCAGAGATAGGCAGAGTTGTCAAAATATTCTCATCACTGAGTAAGTTTGTGCTTAGAGCAAAATCAACAGCCTGGAAAACACAAGTGCCCTGCAAGCTATCAATTAGCCCCTACATCAGGACAAACTTGTGTCAAGAGGAAATTACTTCCATTTTACATGAAGAATTTCAGCTGTGCTCTGGCTTATGGAAAAGGATAGCTTAGGAAAGACTCCACTTGCCTCAAGAAAGGCTGTGTTTTTGCTGTGCTGTTTGGTAAGATCCTGTAGGGGAGCTCCTACACCCTCAGTGGGGTACGATTTAATCTGAACACCTTCTGAGAATTTCAAAGATTTCCCATTCCTCGTCAAGATGAAACAAAAATGCTTTCAGGACATGTTTTCATAAAACCCACAAAGTCTCCCCAGAGCACCCAAAGCTTCGTGGCTGGGGCAGCAGTTTGGATGCTGGACTTTCCACACAACCCCCTGGTCTGAGTCAGATGCAGTGGGGCGATAAAGCAGTTCTCCCAGACCTCGTGTAACTGCCTGCCCAAGGCTGTTTGCAATCCAGGGCAAAATGCTGTATTTCAGGGAATGGATATTTTCCAGAGAAAACATGCCTCCAGACATCGTATTGCACACGGTGCTCGCAGCACCTTTAGATGAACCAGGGATTGCACCTCGTCCCGGTGTGCTGGCCAGGCTCAGGACAGGGCTACAGGTTCATGGGGATTTCTGAGAGTAGAGAGGGGTTTCTGCTCACACTGCCTGTGCTGTACTGGACCTTGCAGTTTCAGCAGGGAAATTCAATTTGCCATATATCGTTAGCCTCAGTAACCCTGTTTACAGATCTGTTAGCGTGAGCAGGGACCCAGTGTTTCTGGCAATGTGAATGACATATAGGAGACCAAAGAGCAGCCATAAGGGAAACCTCAGCCTTGGTTGTAGTATGAACTGATCTTTCTGGGGTCGTCCAGGTGAGAGCACCAACACAAACTGCTCCAGTCCACCCCAAAGTCCTCTGCTTTCAGCAAGGGTCACTGATGCAGCATGCATTCTTCTCCAGGGACACATGCCTGGAGCTAACAAAAGCTCTGCAATGTCAGTGCAACCTACAGGTTAACTGTTTTTCAGCGAAAACTGATCTCCACAACAACCTGGATGTCAGGGAAATCCACCTTCCTACAAATACTCTGAAGAGTCCCCTTTTTCCCCTGCTGGTCTCTCCTTCCTTACAGCCTTCTAGGTCCATGACCCCTTTGTTTCAGAATAGAAAGATGAATCAAAAATACTGAGATCTAATATAACTAAAGCTGCAGGAAGGATGCAATATTTTTAAATTTTTGATGTTTTTTTTTTCATTTGCAATGGCTCAAATTGGGCTTTCTGTCTTGTTTAAGCTTCTCTTACTGTCTCTACTTTAAAAATTAATGTATTTGACTAACATACGAAGAGATGTATTCCATAAAACTGTACCTGAACCACATTTTTTCATTAACTTCAACAAAACTAACATCTGTTGGGGTTTTCTGATCTGTGGAACAGATCCAAGATAAGAAAACATTCAGGGTACTGTTATCCCAGGTTATGCTTACCCACCGTGCTTCTCAGCTCCATGTCAAACAGAGATCCAGGTGGCCACAAGCTGGTGAGCTTTTCCTTTCTCGTAGACATTCATGCAGGCCCATATGGGTAGTAATGAAGTCTACTTAGAGCACATGAATCTAATAGTGGGTGGTTCAGACGCAAAGATAAAACCTTTGAACTAAAGGGTAGGTAGAAATGTATTCAAGACTCTTTCCTTACCTCCAGTTATGGGACGCGTATCGCTAACTACCGCAAGTTATACTTAGATGGAGAAAAGCGTCTTGCTCATGATTCAGAACATGGCACCACAAGCTAAAAGGCAGAAAGGTCAGCTCTATAGAATTCAACAGGAAAATTCCCATAAGCATGGGTGAAGCCAGGGTTTCCTCCCAAAACAGTGGCCACGTTTCCACCTTCCTGTGCTGACATTTTCCTGCTCTAATATCCCTTTATCCTCTTCTTTTACATGACACCCTCTTAACTTAATCCTTCTTCCATTTATGATGTCTCTTTTCAAGGCACCACCTTGCCCAAGTACATCTTTACCTGCTTCTTTTCTTTTTTCTTTCTGTATTTTTTTTTTTGTAGCAACTTAAAAAAAATAAAATAAATTAACCTTTACTGCACAGTGCCTTCCCAGCCAAATGAGGCAAGAGAAGTCCCCTATTTTTGCCATCCAAGGACCTTTTGAGAGTTTTGGTCCTATGAGGAAGCTGAGCTCACACACCTGAAATTTGCTCAGGTGTATTTTCCCACACCAGTCCTAATTTAGTGTTACTGGCTGTGTGTGGCTCCCAGTCCCAGTGCTGCCTGTCTAGACTCCAAATAACACTGCAACACGTTTCTGGCTGAATGGCACAGGGGCACTCTGTCTTAGACTCCAATGGGATTTAATGAACAGGAAAATATCCCATTTGAAACACTTCATGGATTTCAGGCTACTGAATGGCGTAAATGTAAATTGAATGCTGAAGACTGGTTGATTTTTTTAAAAAAAAAAGTGTATTGGATAAACTGATTTCTAACAAGATACGTTTTCTAATAAGCATATATTCCTCCTCCAGTTTCCATACTGCCAATATAATGCTACATCTATTAGTATGGCACACAGGATGGATGGGTCAGAAGAGTTCAGTCTTAAATTTGTAGGAAAAATGATGCTGTATATATTTTCCAGTTCTTGTCTGTGCTAAACTCTCAATCTTGAGATATGCAACATTTACCAGCTTACACGTTTGACATTTCCCACTTTGACTGAATGCCCATTCTCCTTCTGCTTTGGACTATTTCAGAGCCTGTTAACAAGAGAAAATAGAACTGGCCAGGAAAATAAATTATGTTTTGAAAAAAATCATAATAGTGCAGACATGTTTCTGAGTAACTGCATCGAAAAATGGGACAGCAATTGCAAACCATATGCTTAAATGTACCTGGACAAATTGACTTTGCATTACAAATTGGGCTTGTGTTATTCAAAGGCATCAATCTGTCTTGTGTTAATAGTTAACAGTTAATACTTAATTCAAGTAGGAGTTAATAATACGCCTTAACAGCTAATAATCAATTCAATACAAATTTGTAATAAGTAACAAATATTGTTTATGAAATATTATTTAAAATTATTGTTTAAAACAAATATAAACCAGTGAAATTTAGTAACGGTTAATTGTCAGTTCAAGTCACCTGTTCAATGCTTAACAGACCTGAGTAAAGAGAATTTGCTTTCAAGACTACATCAAGGAGCTATTGCAACATCATGGTATTCCCGGGAAAGAATTTACACCAGAGCTAGAAAACTGCTCATGATGAAGTCATTACAAAGATTCAGAACCTTCCTAACTAACTAACTAATTAGTATCACACCACTAATTGATATACAACCCTTTCCATTCATATCAGTGAGGATTTCTGCTTTAAAATGCTCCTGATTCGGTCACTGCTAGAAACAACAAACCTTCTGCTGGTGCCACTGCGAAGCTCTGCCAGCCCGGTGGCATGACATAAACCCGAGCCCTGCGGTCTCCACGTCGGAGCGTGGGTGCACTGGGGACGGGGCTGACAAACACCTCCCGTTACATGGCCCCTGACCTATGCTGGTAGCTAACGCTTGTGATATGGGGCTCCATATTTTAGAGGAACGCTGACCGGGTAATGCAAGCTTGACACATGTATTACAGCCTTGTGCTGCATCCCTGCCACAGCTTTGTCAGTGATAGAAACAAGGCTTACCTAGAAAATACCCCCTGCAGACAAGGGGCAGGGCATGCCCCGCTGGGAGCGGCTGGGGCTGCTCAGCTCTACTAAAGAAAGTTTCCACCGTGCCTGCCGGCGGGTGATTTTTTTAGCTGCCCAAGGGGCAATTTTAAAAACTTAAAAGTAAATTCCTAACTTTACACTGTTACCCAAGAAGGCAGCCCTCTCTGGCCCACTGACCAACACGGCACTAATCTGATTTTAAGGAAAACATTCAGCACGCATCTCCTCCTGTCAGCAGAGGAGGAAACGAGATGGTCCACGCACAGCCTTCCCACCTGTTAGTGGTGAGCCAGGCAGGATAATTCGGGCTGAGTCCTCTCTCTCCAAACCTCAGAGCAGGGTGGTGTGTCTGTGCTCCAGCAACCTCCCTCACCTGCCCTGGCATGGGGGCAGAGATGTCCTGGGTGATGGGGTTCCCTTCCTCACCTCCTTTCCAAATACCTGCTGGGCAAAGCTCACCTCCACAGGCTCCCCCCCTCCCACAAGCACTCGAGTCAGCCTCCGGTCTCGTGTACACAGCTATGTAACAAAAACAGGGAGAAAGGAACTGCCTCCTGCTGAAGAAAAAATTGCAAGAGCAAAGAGATTAATGTGGAACAGCTGCGCTGTGGATTTTATGAATAATTTGCTGAAAATAAACTTTAATTGCAAATTAAGAACAGAGATTAGCTCCGCGGTTCTGTGTTCTCAGTGGGTAATTTGCTTGCACAAAAGTGCACACCAAAACTTGCCACCACGAGCAGCTCGGCCAGCAGCATCCCCCCAGGAGCAAGGCAGCGATGGTGTGCCGGGGCTGCTGCCTGCCGGGATGGGCAGGCGGCTGGCAGGGACTGGCTTTCCCACTCCCTGCTTGGCTCTGGGCAGGCTTTTGCTGTTGGGAGCTCTAAATGCAGTGAGCTCATTCAGGAATGAAAAAAAGAGATGGTGACCAGGTGTATCAGCTCAGCTGCTCCTCTCCCCTGCATCGCTCCCAAGAGGTGATACAGCTTTGGGCAGCGGTTGACTGCTGTTGTCCCGGGCAGGGAAGCCACTGGCTCTGCCCATTACAGCCTTCACTCTGCTGGATGGATCTATTTTCCCCCGTTGCATTCAGGAAGACATCACCAGTTCGGAGACCCAGCTGAACCAACATCAGGCCTTTCAGGTCTCTCCACCAGCTTTGGTTCCCACCCCAGGTGCTGTGGGGAGCCAATAACTAGCAGGCAGTGGGCACCCCGCTGGCCTATTTGGATGCATTTTCTTGCCAAGAGCTTGCCAAAAACTCAAGTTCTTCAGTTTGCATCTCCTAAATACTCAGCAGCACAACCCCCCAGGCTCCCTCCTGCTTTCTACTCCTACCCCAGCTCTTCAGCCCCTTCACCAGCAGCAGGGCACCAGGAGGTGGGTTCAGTGGTGCGACACCCCCTTCCCCTGAGCAGCAGGATGCGAGGTAAGGCACGCTCTGCCCAGCTTGTGGCATCTCTGCTATGTCCATCAGTGCCCATTCCTAGGATTGCTCCTGGCTCAATTTGCCCGGCAAACACCTCCCTGCTGGAGCCCAGAATTTGGGATCCAGCACTGCCAATGCAGAGCGTGCTGCCTCCCCTCCTGCTGCCCCGTGCCCAGGGCCAGACACACGGGAGGTGCCTCCCCAGGAGCGCTGGAGGTCCCTGGCTGGGAGGCAGGTGGGGTCTCTCCCTGTGGGATGGACCTTTCTCTGCTGCGCGACTGTGATCTGTGAATTAAACCTCTTGGCTCCATTATCAGTTTCTCCCATAACAGCTGGGCACTGACAGGGAGAGGGATGAAAACACCGAGCCATTCCTCATCCTCTGAAAGGATAAAGGCCAATAAAAAATGGATATTGGCAGGCTGGTGTGAATTACCACGCAGGCTGGCATTCTGAAATGTCCCAGCTTTGCCAACATGCCTGACTGCTTCATGGACATTGAATAACGTGACCCCAAACACAACAGAAACCACTTGTGTCTGCAGAAACGATGGCAATTCATTTCGTGGTTCATTCAGCCAGCTCTGATCACCGCTTTTGCTTCAGTTCAGAAAAGGCATTAATCTGCCTAATTTTTCTCTCTGTAATTCAGATCAGACAACCTCCATTTACTAACCATGATTGATAAATGAATTAATTGCACAACATTCATTCCTGACACTGGTTCAGAACACGCAAACTGGAAATAAATCACTAGGAACTTCTATATATGGAAGATAAATTATGGATCGTTCAAGTTATTTTCAAGCTCAGTACAAGGGAGGATTGAAAGATTGTTTAACCTTGTCCAGTCCAATTCCTCCTCATCTTACACCTTCAGCAGCCATAAGAGATCACTGGAGTTGCACAGCCAAACACCAGGGCCTGTTTGGATGGATGTATTGCATCTGACAGAAAAATTTCCCCCCATATTGCTTCATGCTTTTCTCAACCGTGTTCTTACTCCAACAAGCGTGAGAAGGGGTTTTTTTTTTATTATTATTTTCCCTTTTTGAAATGATAATATCCAGCCAGCAAGTAAATCAAAAATGTTTTCTCTTCAGTACTAAATTTTTGTCTCTTTTTAGGTTTGCTTGATTGTTAAAAGAGAAAATTTTGAAGAATTACATATTCTATAACAGAAGAGATCATCACTGGCAAGAAGCAGTGGAGGAAGGCTGGCAGCTGAGCCAGGCTCACAAGGAAATGACACTTGCTCCTTTACTAACCCACACAGACACACAGGGCAGGTTGTGGTTGAGCTACACCCTGATTAATGGAAAATTGCTCCTTAAAGCTGATGAATTGCTCATCAGGAAACACGAAGCACATCTAGTTCCTTCCGAGCGGGAGGACGTTTACTGGCTGCTCAACAGGCTTTATTACAGTATCTCCTACAAGTTTTATGCGTGCAATCAAAGCGTCTACATCAAGTTCTGCACATTTTAAACACCCCCATAAAGCAATGTAATGACCGCCGCAAAAAAAGTTAATAAAGGCCAATAATAATCAAGTTTTACATCAGCGAGGAACAAATATTAACCATATGCAAATTGCACTGATAAATTTGAAAGGAGCAGGGGACATCCAGCACTATCACTGGAGGTACTGGGACAAGAGACAGCATCAGGAAAGACTCTGGCTGCCAGTACTGCAAGACAAGACAGAGGGCAGGCACGCGTCTGGAGTGGGGAAAGTAGATGCAAACGTGTTCATAGACCTCTACTTAGAAATGAAAGGAGCAAAGTGGTAATTCAAATGTCACTTGATTTTTATGACTCCAACAGCCAAACAAATGCCCTTTCCCAGGATTGGTTAAAACTCCTCTAATGGCATACAATTAGGAAAGGCATTTAATAAATCAATGCCACCCCCTGCACGCCTCGGGCTGACTGGCGCCTCCATGCAGGTCCTTTACAAACTGTCCTGCTGAGAGATGGAGCTGGGATCGGTCAGGGGACACAGAAAGGACTGTCACGGTGAGGAGAGCGGGGCAGGTACCGCTTATTGCATGCTCCTGCTGAACACCCCTTCTCGCCCCAAGCCCTCGCAATCGATCACTAGTGGGAAAGCCTGGCAAAGTGCTCCCTGTTTTTTTTTTAATCTGGAGTGATTGTATAAAGATGTACAGGTAATCCCACAGCTCTTCCACAAAAAAGGTTTGATATATCGCTGTACTCGCTGGCTGTCTGCCACTACACAGCAAAGGACCTGCACTCTCACGCCTTCATGCTTTTAATACCTCATGCATCTAACAGCAACATTTTGGCTGGCTTTCTTTGCCCTGCACTACAAGCTCAACAACAGAGGAACGGGTTCTACTTCTTTCCTAAGTATCAATAAAGAAAAACTGAAAAAAATACTGTCATTGCATTATTATCCCCTTCTCCATCCCTGCTCCTTCTCCCCTCCTGCGCTCCGAGGGTGCAGGCATCTGTCAGAGGAAACAGGTAAGCTGCAGCAAGTTGCTGTGACCAGGGCTGAGGCTCCTGCCTCTCAAACCAGTGCTGAAACCACAAGAGGGGTAAGTTGCAACAGCAGAAGCACCATCCCATCAGCCCACAGATCACAGAATCATAGATCAGATTTAACCTGCTTTGTCTTTATGTTCACAGCCATGCCACAGGGAACATGCAGTCACAGACCCACCAAGGGCCATCCCCGGGCCAAGCTGCTCTGTCCGTATCCGAAGAGGACATTTCACGTGCATTCCTGCTCCTTCTGCGTGTTGTCGTGTGCAACGCGGCAGGAGCCTATAGGACTTAAATAGCTAGAGCAAGGCAAGCAAGGCATTGTCTCTCCTTCCCTTGCAGAGAAAAGGCAACCACCCACCCCACCCCACCCCCTCCCATCCCACCCCATGGTGAGGATGCCCAAGGCAGTTGCCATCTCCGTGCCTTTGACAGTATCAGTAGATCTATACAGTTCGATGCTGACAGCTTGCACTCAGGTCAGGGGCTGCAGAAGCAACCCAGCATTTTAGATAAACAATTTCCCAGCCTGCCTCTAATTCCAGCCCTTGCCCCACTTAAAGATGACTGAGAGGTGACACTTTTGTGTCACAAACTGGAGAGCAGTGCTTCCAGAGGCCACACCGCCTGCAATCACAGCACAGCCACAATTGATTTTCCTTAGGGGTCTTCCGTGCTGCTAGTATAGTCCTATAATTACATTTCAAAACAAAGTTGCCTGTCAAGATGAAGTCTGCTTTCCTAATGATTTTCTCTTCCTTTCATATTGCAAAATAATACAAAGAGAAGAGAGTGCTTTTTCCCCCCCTGATCTTTTGGGGTTTTTACATTTAGGCTGTATAATATTAACCTCCAAAATAGGTCAGCTTAAAGAGGGAGCATTTAATGTAATCTGTTACAGTGATTAACAAAGCTGTTATATTGTTAAAGATTAAATGTGAAAGGTTTACCAAAATATCAACCACTTGCTATAAATGTTTCCTACATAGTGCTAAAAAAAACCAGCCAGGATGCAGAGGAAGACTAAAGAAAAGAGCCTGACAGAACCCCAGCAGTCTGAAGCTCCTCTATTTTGGGCATCTTATCACTCCCTGGGATTTGAAATGGTGTTATCCCATCCATTAAGAAATTCAGCACATTCCACAGCACACATAATCCTAATGCATAACATCGGTGATGGGTCAAGGGTGAGGAAAGCCTTGTAGACTCCAAGATTAAATACAGCAGGGCTTTTATCTTCTGTTGTTAACTTAGATCTTTTTTAAAATTAATCAGAAAATGTAGCATCCAGTCCTTTAACATCAATAAAAGTGGAAACAAACCCCTCTTCTCCCTCCCTCTCTTCCTGGTCTTTGTGTTACCTGAAGATCCAACCCTTGGGAGGAGTGGTTTTGGGGGTGCTTGTGAACAAGTCCTGGCATCTTTATTTTTGCCTATAGAGCAACAAGCCTCAAGCATAAGACCACCAGCTGGAGACATTTAAGGAGGCTTGGGGTCCTGGCTGGGGCAGGAGGCTGCCCTTCAGAGGAGCCCTGCTCACCGCTGCTCTTTTGCTTTGGCAGTGCTTTGTTTTGGTTTGGCAGTCCTTGTTCTCTGGGCTTTTGCACTTTTTTTCTTACGTAAAAAGCAACACTCCCTGTCCCGTCTGTGGTTCTGGAGGGTCAGGTACAGGCACAGACGGACGGTGCCTCTGCCTGCAGCCCTGGGAGGCTGCCCACAAGGACCAGAGCACACACCTGTTGTCTGCATCCTTGACTGAATTATGCTAATGGAGAAGCATTTTATTACCCTTTTATTGTCTTCATTAAGAGTCTCAGCAAGGGAAATGAGCACTTTTATGAAAAACTTCAATACTGTGCTCAGGTCAGGAAAACACTTGTTGCAGCAGACACCCGTAGGTGTCTGTCCATGCCCCAGCCTCTGGTCAGGTGCAGTATTTGCTGCCTTGTCTCACCTGCTCTTCTGACTCTCCTTACTGCCTCAGCATGTCTGAAATGCTGGAACAAGTGTGCTGAGAAGAGCCTGGAGCTCAGTCTAGCTTCCAGTGAAACACAAGCCTCCATCGACTTCAACAGGCAAAGGAGCTGACCTTTAAATCTTGTGTTGCATTAGGCTTGGAATAACTCAGAGCTCTTTCTGTACAATGATTTTCAAGTATATTAATCATATACAACAGTTCATGGAGGTTTTGTGTTAGTTCACTGCTTTATTTCCCCAAACCCCTGGCAAATAATCTCCTCTACATCTGGTGGTGTCTGGAATACAGATGCTCTTCAGGTGCCATCCTCATTTCTTGCCAGGGAGTGGGGGATGTTTTATACCTTGCACTCAAGGATTTTGCTACCTTTGTAGACATGTTCTGAAAAATCCTCAGCTTCTTTTTAGGACTAAAATTAAGCCTCCTTCATTGTGCGTTTAATTAACTTTTATTTGCTTGACATTTTATTTTTATTATTTTTAAGCAGTCTACAGTTCTTGGCATTTAAATTCACATGTAAACTAATCCAACTGATAGACCATCTTCACAAAGGACTTTTTTCTATCATGCCACTAGGAATATTTTTCTGGGGAAAGAAAGCGTCTGCAAAAATTCACCTTGATTACCTTGGTACAACTGACCCCATGCAAGGCAATAACAGGAGGGGAGAAAGTACCTGCTGAGAACATGTGGACACTAAATCAGCCACATTATGCTTCTGGTTGAGCTCCTCCAGGTACCAGTAAGGGAGTGGAGTGACTGCAGAATATTTATTTTGTCGGAAAGAAAACATCTATTTCCTGAGTGTTTTAAAACCTGATTTTAGCCAGGTTCCCTGAGGGATCAAAGAAAGAGGAACAGCTCTGAACTCCTCCTGGTTACTTCCACGCATCTCCCCCCTCCATTCCCATTTTGGGCATATTTGGAAAAGGACCTGGCATCTCTGAGAAGCCTCTTCTGCCTGGGTGGACATCGGTGGAGCAGGAGCAGGAGCCGGTCTTCACTGTGTGCACCACAGAAAGGAAGCAGGGAGCAGCCGGGCTCTGCCAGCATCCACACATCTCACCCGGCCTCGCTCGAGAGGAAACCTCGCACTGCAACAACCCCCTCCCTCTCCAGCGGTCCCATCAGCTTCTAGCCTGAGCACAAATGACCCAATGAAATCAAACAAAAAAATCAATCAACATGAAGAGTAAGCCTGAGGGGAGCACAAAATCTACTGCTTGTCATAATATTTTTATGTATATATACACACGTATACATATACACATATATAAACACACACATATCTGAGAAGTAGAGGAAGAGTTTAGGAGAAATGCTGCATATCATTAAAAAAAATGAATCAATTAATATATGGGGCATTATCAAGACACCAGCTTGCTGAAGTGCCCTCATGAGAGTCAGGAAAAAAAACCTACTTTTGCATTTACAGATCGTCTCAACCCACAATGTTTTCCCTATCCATTTCAAAGAACTCATAATTCAGCAAAGAGAGGAAACCTGGCACTTACTACACATGAAATATTTCTGCAATGGCACAGTTGGTATATTGATTACATCACTTCTTTTTAAATATTTTAACACAGTCTTTGGCTAATGGAGTATTTAATTAAAGAGAAATAAACATTAGTTTTCAGTTTACGGGTGAGGAATGCCCCTACCAGTATGGGCTGCAGGATATGATCCTCGCTGTCTTTGCAGATTTACCACTTGTACAAGACACGGAGGATATAAATAACATCAGCCTTAGACTGGTGGCACCCAGTCAGTCTTCAACACTTCATAATAGTCTGCTGAAAAATCAGTGTTCTCTGAAACTGTAGTTCTGAATAGCAGGCAGCTACTTCTCAGTAGAAATTAAAAATTGTTGGGAGATGAGCAATGGGGGTACAGTCATTATTTAGCCTTATAGACAGCATCGTCTATTTGGATGATAATAAAGCCAAAATGCTGTTTCCTGAAAATAGAAAATAATGTTTAACAAGCACTGGGTTTGCAAATACCTGTTTTATTCCTGGTTTTAAAATTCATTTTTGCTTCCATTTTCTATAATCTGATGGATCCAAAGTGAAAAATTCGACTTGAAAATTCCACCCCCTCACCAAGAAATGATACCCCAATCTGCATGGAGGTGGAAAAGAAACTTCCATATGCATGACTGCAGACAGATGGGCTCTTTGGAGCCTTTGTTGCCAACAACTCCACTCAAATCAAACTAGTAGGGGCCAACCAAACTTTTCTGCAGGCTCACAGTAACTTCAGACCTCACCAAACCCAGAGGAGGGACCTCAGAGAGCAGGGATGCCTCCTCCTTACTACAGCACTTGGGGTGGAAGATAGAGCTGAGCCCTAGAGAAAAGAAAGAGACATCAAAAAGCAACTTTGGGCAATAGAGAAAATTGAAGATGATGAGCCACGAAGATATTATCTCGGTTACTAATGGTATTTTAATGCAAACACACACTTACACATGGTTTTTACAACCTGACGAGGCTGACACAGGGAAGGGACATTCACGGTCTGAGGTGGCTCAGATACCCCCGTGTAGACCGTAGGAAGGAGTCCGAGCCCTCAGAGCTTCAGCCCTTCTCTGGTGGCTATGACCCAGGCAACCGCAGCTCCCTGCCCCTTGCCATCAAGGTCCCCATGAGTCAGTGGCCTGTGCCAGTGCTGAGGTCATTAGGCTGGGAAAGCTCAGAGCTGGGGAAAACAGGAAGGAGAAGAGTTACATAGAGTCAAGCCAGCAATATCCACCTTAAAGACATAGCTCTCTGCTCTGAGGCTGTTCACAGAATGACAGAGTGGTCGGGGTGGGAAGGGACCCCCGGAGACCATCTAGTCCAACCCCTGCTAAAGCAGGGTCACCTGGGGCAGGTTGCACAAAGTCGTGTTCAGGCGGGTTTTGAATGTCCCCAGAGAAGGAGCCTGCACAGCCTCTGCCCAGGGATCTGTCATCCTCAAGGTAAAGAAGTTCTTCCTTGTCTTCAGAAGGTATTTGCAGACATGGGTAAGGTCCCCTCTCAGCCTTCTCTTCTCCAGGCTGGACAGGCCCAGCTCTCCCAGCCCTCCCTCACCAGGGAGATGCTCCAGTCCTCCCATCATCTTCATAGCCCTGTGCTGGACCCTCCCCAGCAGCTCCCTGTCTCTCCTGAACTGGGGAGCCCAGCACTGGACCCAGCACCCCAGATGTGCCTCACCAGGGCAGAGCAGAGGGCAGGGTCACCTCCCTCGACCTGCTGGCCACGCTCCTCCCAATGCCCCCCAGGGTCCCACTGGCCTTCTTGGCCACCCGGGCACACTGCTGGCCCATGGGCAACTTGCTGCCCACCAGAGCTCCCAGGTCCTTCTCCGCAGAAGAAAGAAACCTGTGGGTTTTCACCCAGCTGCTGACAGTGTGGTCCAAGCATCTGCAAATAATCTGGAGCTCTGCGCCTGCAATTCAAACTATTCTTTTTCTTGTGCAGCACTTTGCAATTGTCAACATTGATTTTAAATGCTTGCAGTGCCGTGTTAACCAAAAGCTGCTCTTTCTAAGGGATTTCTGCTGGCTGTTTTTCTTCTTCTTCTTTATTTTTCTCCCCTCAGACAGACCTTTGGGAGAGAGTGCATCAGCACAGAAATACTTTGTTTGGGTGCCAAATCCTCATCGCAGCGGGGTGTAGCCAGAAGGCTCGCATCCTTCTGCCAGAAAATCTCTTTGCTTTTCAGTAGCTCTCAACGCCCAGCATCCCTCTGGCAGCCAAAGGCAGGAAAAAGCAACCTTATTCCCACCCCAAAGCACTTATTTTTTTCCCCCTCCTCTGCAAGCTCCAACTCCACAAGACGCATCCCAGCTCACAGGCATCACTCTGGTCCAGGTCTCTCCCCACAGTGTCTTCACAAAACTGGCCTCCAATTTGCCCCTCGAGCTCTAAACATAGCTTTTACAAATCAAAAGGAAAGCAAAGGCACAGAGGGAGAACAAACAACCCAGCTCTCAATCTGAGCGAGCTGCCCTGCGCAGCCTGCCCAGCTCTCGGCACCGTACCGGGGGACACAGGTCCCCCGTGCCTGCTGGCTCACTGCCCTCCTGTAAAGCAGATTAGGTAACCAGAAACAGAAGAGACTTTTTATTTGCTACTTCTCCCGAGAGCTCTTGAGTTTCTCTCTGAGCAGCACTCATTTAAGAGCTGGCATGGCAGCCGTTCGATTTCTTTTTAAGCAATCAGCAGTGGAGGCAATTTTAGAAGAGGAACGTAATTCTTGTAAGAACAATTTCTGCCTGGGCAAATGCTGCCGTCAGCAGTGGCACAAAGAAAACGAGGAAAAGAAACTTCTGCCTCCTGGGAGGGGTGAGAACAGCAACAGTTGCACCAACACACTGTGTCCCTCAGCTTGTGATCCCCCAAGGACCGCAGCCACGCTCTCAGGACATGGGAGATACCCGAGACATGGAGGTGGCACCTCATCTAACAAACCCCACAATGTCCCACAGGTCCTTGCCCTCTCAGAAAGAAAGCAGATTGTTTGCCTTTCTTTTCTGTCTTTCTTTCATTGCCATTTCTTTCCTGTTTTCTTCCTGAGAAAGGAAGCAAAACCTTCACAGCAGTGCATCAGGCCAGAGGGTCTTACCCGGTGCACCATGGACCATTTTCAGTGATGCTGATTGCTCAGATACCCAAGGGAATGGCTTGGTCGAAGACAACCCACCCCACCCCAGGGCTCCCTCCAAAGCACTTCTCTCCAAAATGAGACTCGCACAGGGTAATACAGCACCACTTCTGCTCTAGTAGCACTTTCTTTCATGCTTCGACACAAACACGCTGTTCCCTGTTTCACACCCTCCTCGTTCATGCGCCATGAGCTGCTAGCTGAGTCCAGCAGAGCAGCTTGCTGGTGGAAGGGGTCTCCATGCAGCAAATACACAGATTTTTGGATGATTAAATACTTGGGGGATTAAGGAGGCATGTATACATATAGTTACCTATTTTCTTCATTCTTTCACATTATTTTTAATTAATACCTATACATATGTTGAAAGACAAGGAAAAGTAGAGGAGAAAAAATTAAAACTGCAGGAAAAGCTGGGTGTGGCATTCGTGGCACAAGAAGGGACTGTGCCATGCAGCACCGAGGAGAGAAGCAATGCTAACAGCAGCATGAGGCCCAGCAAGCTCCTCCACTGGGGTCCTGTGACCCCCCAGGCAAACAGCCGCAACAGCTACTACCTGCAGAGCTGGAGCCAGCACAGCAGCTTTCTGAGAGATGTTAATCCAGCTGCTGCAGCTATTTTCTTCTAGAAACAATACAAAGAGATTTTTAATCAACACATCCACCTGGGAGGGAACAGGACAGGAAAGAAAAATTGCCCCTGCAGAATAGACATTGATGTCCCAAGGGCATGGACCCCGGTACAGCCAGACCTTCTTGCACTTGCCAGAGACTCACTAAGTAACCCAGTGCCATTTTTCTTTGCTTTCCTTATTTTCTGCTTTCATGACAGAAATCTCTAAAGGACAGAAGGTGAGAGGAGAACAGAGGAGAGTCTGGCTGCAGTAGAACACAGATGTGCAGCAGCCCCATCCTATTCCTTCCTCGAGTTCATTCCTATCCCTTCATCATTCGACAGTTTCTAATTACTATTAATTTTAGCAGGTAAAGGAGTACAGGTCCTCCCTCCCCCTGTCCAAAAGCCTGACTTCTAAAAATCTGCATAACGAGCTGAGAAAATAAACCTCAACGCATCACACACAACTCTGATCTGGGCTATGCTTTAAGAGCTCTGCCAAGGGCAGTGTTTCTCCTAATAAAGTTTTGTAATGATGCATTTGCAGCAAAAATATATGAGACCCCAGGAAAGCACCAGAAACCTTTAAATCACTGAGTCTCAAGCATCTACATTTTCAAGGATAATAGCTCTGAGAAATGGAGCAAGCTGCACCATAGAGCAGACAAAAGTGCCTAACTCACAAAGCCCAACAATGAAAACCAGCTTGAAATTTCCTTTTCCAAAGGGGTTTGGATATTGCACTCAGCAAAAAAAGCCAGGGGAAAAAAATTAAGACCTTTTCCTTCCCTTTGAAATGTATGGCTCTGGGGATCTGGTGGCACCTGGATCTGTCCAGCAACAACAGCAGAAGTCGATGGAGGCACAAGCCTTGCCCAGTCTGCAGTGGCCACCAGGCTCTGGACCCCGTTCTAGTGTGTTTTGGTTGTGGACACCTGTCCCCTGCCCCCAGCCCCCCCAGTATAGCAGATATACTCCTAAACCCACATTGCAAAATTGGAGTTTGCATGGCGTTTCCTCTCCCAGACGTCTCTGGGAACAAGGAGTGCTTTGGCAGGGAGTTTGAAAGGGGGGTTGCCTCTGCTTAGTGCCTTCATTAAGCTTATCAGTGAGTCCAGGAAAGATCTGGTGTTTGCTTTAATCCTTCCCCTTGCACTCCAAGGGCCAAGAGAACTGGCATCTCACGCCAGGTTTGCACCAGGCTCTGCCAAGCTCTACTAGTGGTGGAATTTTGAGAAAATACACTTGCTTCTATCTGCCACATTTCTCTGCTGGCAAAATATGCAGCAGAGATGTGTAGTGCCAGTCTGAATTGCATTTGCCAATTGAGCTCATTTTGCTCCCTAAAACAGCTTTGAAACTGTGTTTGTGTTTTGTTACAGTGGCCAAACTTCTCAGCACAGACAAAGCTGAATTCCCCGCTCTGCTGGGAGGCAGGAGGGGGTCTGGCTCTGCAGACCCTGGAGCAGCCCGGGAGGCTCTCCCCCTCCTGCCTCTTGCACGGCTCCTCCGTTCCCCGGCTTCCCGACCCACGCCAATGGGACAAACCCACCTCAGATGGGGCCCGTTGAGAGATGATTCCTTGCACTTTGTATCAGCTAAAACCTGCCCTTCTTGCAGTTTTGAGAACTAAAATATTACCCAGCAAAAGCCAAACGTGACTCTCTGTTAGTACATTCTAAAGCACATTATCTTTTTAAGGAAGGCTTCGAAGTGAAGATGTATTTCAGTTATACCAGCAAGGACAGTTTTAATCAATGTTGAACAGCTCAGTTTCTCCCCTAACCCTTGATTAATGAGCATGAAATACCACCTACCTTATAACTACTCCCAAACACCTAAGTATGTTAAACAGCCTTTTGATTCTCTCCAGCTTTTTGAATGTGTGTGAAGCTTCATCTGAATCCAATTTGTACCATCAGCAACTGGAATTATTCTGCATTTGTCACTTCTGGCATTACATTTCTCTTAACCATAATGAGGTGACACTGAATTATAGAACTCTTTATACTGGTTTAATACTGTGATCATTCAGGTGTTATGAATCTGTAGGAATGTTAAGGCAGTTAAGCTATACATCTGTCCAGATGAAAAGGCAACAGTGTTCCCAAGGAATTTTTGACCAGGTAAATTTAATCACAGTTTAAGACAGAAATGACTCTCATGCACCTCCCCTGCAGGCAGGCAGGAGTGTGTCTTCTGAGGGACTTGTTAAAACTTTTCAAATCAATCTCAGCTACCAGTGGAAGCAAGACAGACCTATGGAAAACAGCTTTTGTCCAGAGACACCCAGGTCTAGCAAAGCCATGAACTCTGAGGGTGGCTAAAGACACCTCCCTGACAAATTTAGGATCCAGTGGCTTGCTGAAGGTGTAGAGTGAAGCATTGCTAACCCCCCTACACAGATCCAATGGCAACTGCATCCTCCCACCCACCTCCTCCCAGCTTCTTTCACCCTTTGGGCTTGTAGCAACCTCAGGTTCTCATCCCTGCTCTGGTCTTCAACCTGTGATCCTCTTTTCCCTGGCATACATAAAGAGTCAAGGATTTGGCTTGGACCACATAGCCAAAACATCCTAGTACCACAACAAATGCAAGATTTCTCCAGTGCAACTATAGTCCAGGCTAACCACCGTGTGCTCACAAAAGAGCTCTTGGCATATTCCTGTCCCCTCCTGTGCTGTCCTGCAGAGACGGTAATATGCAGTACACCAGGTCCACGTGAGCCAAAAATATGAAGTATTTTGACAGTCAAGTGATGCAGACATGTTCCAGAGTAGAGACAGAATGAAACGGTGGACAGGCATGAACATCTGGGCTAACCTCTGGCCACAAGCACAGCACACGCTGCACATGGAACACGTATGCAGATGAATGGGGTCACTTTTAAACCTGGTGCCAAGAAGGAAATCTGTGCTGCTCTCTTACCTAGAGGAGAATGAAAATATTCATGATAAAGCATGAATGAAAAAACTACTAAATATTTTAATCAACTCAGTCATCATATGAAACAGAAGTAATTTTCCCCTCTCAGGGCCGCATGGATGGGTGCACACTTGCTGCCTGATGTAGCAGCGATCATCTATTTAGGCTGCTTTAGCTTAATAGCTAAAATTCAGCTCTTTGACTTTCTGTGCTTAGGAAAGAAATTGATACACATTTTTAAACCCTTGAACTAGAACAAAGCTAGTAACAGCCACAAAGAGGGGAGAAAAGAAGAGCATTCCATTGCAAAACCTATGGGTTTTACCAGCCTACGGTAATCCAGAACAGGTTAGAGTGTTTCCCTTCTTACTGGCCATTTCTTTTACTCATTTAAAATCTTCGAAGTTCCCCACTGTCCTTCCTAAATCTTTGTGTTGTCTACCTGCTGGTTATATTCTTCCCTATCCAGCTCGTTAAAACAGGTGCTGAACAGCATGGTACCTAAGGCAGGGCCTGGCTGCCAACCTTTGCCATGAAGAAAACTGACTCTCTTAGTTCAACATTCACTTGCCGTTTCCTTCTGAATTTTTGATGTGTGTCTTTCACCCTATGGGCTCTTCGCTTCTCCAGCACTTCCTTGCCAGCAGGGCTAAACACCGACCTCTGCCATTGTCCTTGTCCAACAGCAGCTCAGGGAACACTGGTCCCTGCTACCCAAGATATTTTCCTCATAAATTAAAACACTGGAGCTTCTTCCCTAGCTTTTTTGCTACTCTGATCTAGCTTTCCTTAATCTCTGCATGAGTTTTCTAATATTTACCATGTGTGCATGAACAAACAGTCTCAGGTCTTCTTTAAAAGCATTAATCTTTCTGTTAATCTAACCTGAGGGGTTTTTGTTCTCATCTGCCTTCCTACTGCCCTTCCATCACCGAATAAAGAAAAAGACTGAGCAGGAATCTGCCACCCATTAAATGATCTTGACAGCAGAGAGCCTGAAAACGGAGCATCAATCCAAATGCAAACTACAGGATATTTCATTTTCATCATCTTTTAGGCAAACCTAATTTGATTCTTAATGGCGAATCTTAACTATTAAATCTGTGAAACTACTTAAGCCATAAATGAGAGTGGGAAAGCAGAGATAGCAGGAAAAGGAAAAAAAAAAGTATTTTCAGATGAGATAGAAAAAAGACATAAACTGTTCCCTAACTCTGGGCTGCTTTCAGAGTTGGTGTGTACAGCGGAGCCACCTCAGCTCGATTACTACCCTGCTGCCCCCCTAGCTCCAGAGACACCCCCTATCAGCCCTTAATGCCACAGAAATACAAGGTAGGAATCACTTTTCCAAAGGGCAAGGCACTGACTTGCATGTTTAACTGGCTGTTCCCCAGTGCAAAGGCCAACATAGAAAACGAGCTGCTTATCTAAGGAGAGGATTTCCCTTTCATCTTAAAGGCACACATCAGACTTTATGTTTTACTTGCAACATGGTAAAAATTTCCACTGCAGAATCACAGCTGCCAACAGCTTGAAATGAGCTTAGACAGCCATAGGCAATTAGCAATCTTACATTCATTACCAGGTTCATGATTTGTCCTATGACTTCTTTTTTTTTAATTGTCTCTTTATTAGTGAATTCAAGTATAGTTAGAAAATGCAATCAAAACAAAACAAAAAAACCCAACCCAAAACACTGCAGGCTGTATTTAGAATAAACAGAAACTGGATTTTTAGACCTTCATTTAGACAAGTGCTGTGCACAAATATTTGTCTACACAAAACGCACACAAACTTTCATCCTCTTGCTTTGCTGTGGATAGGAAGAATGGGGATGTCGTGGGATGTATTCCAATTATATTCATCCAGAGCTCACGTATACCTTACTACTATTACTAATTCAGATTTGCAGTATTATAATAGCACAGCCTAGATGGAAAGTACTTCTGGAGTTCTCCAGTCCATCCACTGCTCAAAGCCAAAGTCAGAGTTGGACAAGGTTCTCAGGGTGACACGCTCAGCCAGAACATTTCCATTTGAAACCCTGTTTTGGGCTGTATTCAGACAACCATTTACAAATTTCAGATCTGGCAGATGTATCACCAGTCCAAGAAGATTTTCCATCTCACTGCTATGTTCTTAGCAAATTTCCATACAGGCTGAATAACAGAGCAGGGAGAAACACATGGCTGTCACCAACCGAGACACTTTTTTGCAGATGTGAGAAAAAAAATACACCTGAAATGGGTCTTGCCACAGAGCCTTTGGAAAGCAGTCTGAAAGGGATTTAAATACCAATGGGGAGCCAGATTTAATGCCCAGCTCCATAAAGATAAGTGAACCTGAAAGTATAGGTAATTAACTTCCATGCAAATGAGACATAACAGCAGCAAATTTTGGCTCAGTCTGCCTAATCCTGAAATCAATCAGCACTTTGCCATTGGCTTCATTGGCAGCAAGACCCAGTTCTCAGCAAAATGTGAAGCTCCTTCTAACTCCCCGAGGCAGGCTGTGCCACCGACGGTATGTCCCGTAGCAGCCCCGCACGCCCGGGCTGTGAAGCTGTGCCCAGGGCAGGCTGAGGACCGTGCCACACACAAACATACATTACACACCACTGGTCCTTTGCCCTGGTGCTCAGCATTGCCTGGACCGGTACAATTCCCTCTCATGGGGTCTCCTAGGGGACTTACTGAACCTTGGACAGAGGTCACCAAGTCCCTGCAATCCCCTGCCTAGGAACACCCCAGGTTTGGCACCTGCATGGCAAATCCTAAAATGCACAAATATCCAAACTAAAGCAAAGCCCTCCATCCTTCAGATGGGAAAAAAAAACCAAAACACAGCACTTTTATTTGTTTCCACATTTCCTTTGTACATTTCTCCTTGGCCAATGTCTGCAACATCAGTTTTCCCTCTCAGATTTTGCATCAATCTCAGTCCCCACCAACAGCAGCCAGACCAGCAGTCCTTGAGGGAGCTGGGACTGAGCAAACTGAGCAAAAAGCACATTTAGGGCTGTGCCTAAAACTGGGTGTTTCCCTGGCAACATGGAGAACTTGGTACATCTCACGACTTGCAGCATGCACAGTTTTCCTCACTGTAGCATCAGCCCAGGGACCTGCAGCGAACTGGCTGGAAACAGCTATTCCTCCAGCTGCCGCAAGCATCCAAGCACCTCCAGCCCAGCATGGGTCGAGGCTCACTGCTAAGCACTGAACAGCATTTTGGGGGACACCCAAAATCTCCCACTGTGATGGCTTGTGTCCTACAGAAGGACAGGGCAAAAGCCATTATACTTGTAATGCTCGTTGTCCTAGCACAGAGCAATGCCATCAAGTGAAAAAAAAACCAAACAACCACCATAGTAGCAAAATGCAGCTTGAATTCATTTCCACTTGAAAAAAAATTATCTATAGTTTTACTTTAAGGACTTTGCAACAAGCAGACAACTTGGCTTTTAGTGGAGTGAAGCCTGTAAGAAACACAGACTCCAAATCCTAAAATTATACAAATGGAAAACTCAGGCATACCCTCGCTAGGAAATTTGCCCCAATTCCCACAGCACAGCTGGGAGTGGAATGACATCTCCTGACCCAAGACAAATTACACAGGGGCTTTGACCCTTGGTAATGAGTGTCTGCTTCCCAAGCTACAGTCAGAGGCAGTGGCAATGAATGTGTATTTGGAGTCAGTGTTTGAAGGGAAAAATGCATGCAGTGCAACCATATTAATTAGAAAACATAAGAACTGACATGATGATGTACAAAAAATGAACAAAAAGGAATCCAAAATCATCTCCTTTGGTGCTTCACGGTGAAGATGTTTTAGCATATTGTTCTTCAATACAATTCAAATTATCAGCTGGTAAAACAATTACCTAACTGAAAGGTTTAACCATGATTAAAGTCTAAACAATCTGCTGAACAAACACCTACCCAGCCTCGCTTGAACTGAATTTTAATTCCCTGTGTGTTTAGTGCTTTACCCATGGATTTTTCTGGTGATCTTACTAGGCAGCATCTTTTGCCCTCTAGCACACAATTTACAGTTCATGGTATCATTACCAGGGGGGCCAGTGCCTTGGTTGAATTTCTTTGGCCTGGCCCAGCCTACGCAATTAGCTCGTAGCATGTTTCACGTTCCCATCTGTATGCAGCTTATTTCTCTCCCAGTGTAAAATCCAGGGAAGCCTAAAACCACCTTGCTACGTACACAAGACAAACTGCAACAAAACAAGAGGGCACTCCAGCTATTTCTCTTAGAGGCGCTGCAAAATCCCCCACCAATGCCGTTACAAATACTATATTCAGCAGACTGAAACGGAGGTAAAGAGCACTGAAATCCTATCGTCAGATAAACAGCAAGAGCAGACAGTAGGGAGAACAGGGAAAAGGGTGTTATTACCGTGCTGGGGAGAGGCAGTGCTCTCGGTGACACTTTGAGACGAGGGCAGCATCCCATAGCTAAGCGATGCTCGCTCTTCCATGCCCAGGGCTTCCATGTCTCCACTCACCTCACCGTGCTGAGGCAGCAATATTGACCATTGTTTCCATTTGCCCATAGCTTACAGCTGGGTTTTGAGTGGTTTTTGTTTTTTCCTTTTTTCCTGATAACTTGCAGATTAATGAAACGTCGATGGAAGAGCCTGGGGAGAGCAGAGAGAGGGAAGCAGGCTCACCTTTGCAGTAGGTGAGGAAAAAGGGCACAAGGGTGATCAGCAGCGCAGCAGGGCATCCAGAGCCTGGTGGGTCTGCTGAAAAGGATGTTTTAGGGACCCAACCCTACTCTCACCACCTTTGTGATGCCAATGGCACCCCAAGTACAGCAGGTCCCCTCCACAAAGCCCCAGATGGTGGAGGGGTCTCAGCAACATCAACTGGAAATTGTCCAGAAGGTTTTCATTGATGTTCTGAGGTTTAAGTTGCTGTTTTTATTAGAACTGAATCGGGCAGAGAACTGCCCAATTTCAGCCACACACTATTCATGCTGAAATTTTAAAAAGAGTTTGTTTCAAGGAGTGTGAAAGGTCCCAGTCTTTTCATATGGAATGTGGTAATCTTCCATTTTAAGGCAAAAAATTATTTTTCAATAAAAAATATTCTATAAATATTTCTAAATCTTGCAGTTCTATGAAAAATATTATTTTTTTAAAAAGTTCATATAACAGAAAATGTAGAAACTTAGAGTTCATTCTGCTACAAGAAATTATATATTTATTCATCAAAACTGAACAATTAATGAAAGAAATCATTTCGGTTTCCTTTTATTAAGATCCTTAATAATCAAACTGTGAATTCAGGAGACCTTGAAATGAGGTGGTATAAGCTAGACCTACTGCTCAGAATCAAAATCACTATGCTCACTTTTTACACATTGCACATTGTAGGATTATTTTATTTCTTTGTTTGAAATCGAAGGCCAACTCCATGTCTTGTAAATTCTACTTTGCTTTGAGTCATTCCAGCTGTTCATTTACCTGACATATTCACAACTCCTATGCAAGTGCTCTGTCGTCACAGAAGGAAGAAAGAAGCAGCAGCAAAGACAAATTTTCCTGTCCTTTGTATTCAGTCATGTCCAAACAATTAGATGTATTGTTTAGGTACTCGCTCCTTACTACTATAAACATGACAGAGTATTACCACCCTTATGTTAGCACACTAATTCAAAGAGGACACATCTGCAATAGCTGTAGCCAGGTACCATGTCTGATACCTAAATTTTATGTTTTCTTTTTATTTCGTTTTCAATAAACAAATTATAGGATAGAACTCTTATAAGTAGGCCACTATTATACACCGGTGAAAGATAAACCTGAAATGCGTATGCAGTGTATTAATTGCATGGACTTAATGATGAGTATTACTACAGAAGTAGTAGTTTTTTCTAACTCCACTTAATTTAGCAAGTAAAGCAGCACTTGCAACAGATTCATTAGCTCAGCTCACAGGACATGCGTCCACACATATTTTGTTCTTTACAGTGCAGAAAACTTAATCAAATTAAAGGATCGATGAGTCAATAACAGGAATGACTGTCTTAGGTTTTTAGCTAGGTATACTCAAAGACTTATTTGTATTCTTTAGGAAGTACAAGGAAACAATTGGCTTAACTCCACTTTGATAAAGTCATACAGTAATTTTTCACTACTCTATTCAAAACTTGTTTTATAATGCTTTTAAATTATTTGATGAAAAAAATCTTAATTAAAACTGTTAAATCAGAAATAAACTTCTGATAATGCATGAATGCGGTTATATAAAATTATATAGTACCACAGAAATGAAGTGAGAAATCTTCAAGCACACAAAATTTTCCTTTCATTAATGATGGCAAAATCACGGTGAAGGGGTGCGATTCACGATGCATCCCACCAGGATGGAGAACGATGATGGAAAATCTCCCAGTCCCATCATTACTGAAGCAGTTACAGCTGCCTCACACTTAAACCTTCAACTCCATAGAAAATAGAGAGCTGTCTCCCAAAGCTAAAGCCCTGTGCTAAGGGACTGTCAGGCTGGGGAGGTACTTCCCAGCAGTCCAAGAAAAAACTGGAAAACCTTTTAGAGAGCCCGTTATAAACCACAGCCCTCTGAGCTAGATCCAGCTAATCACTGGCAGGTACATAAGTACCAGCGGCTCCTGCAGAGCTGGCACGCAGGTGTCCATGCACGCCCCTATCTGCCCAGCATGAGGCAGCCGACCTTAGAAATCTGATTCCTATTTTCAGTTTAAAACCTGTCAAATGATAAAACTGGACAGGTAAGTGCAGGCACACTTAGGCATCCGCTCAGGCCAGTTGCAGATGACAAGAAACCTTGTACTCGAGTAGGTGCCGCACAAGACCGCAAGTCAGAAGGCTGGCCATGCAGCCAGTCTTTCTTCAAACGTCTTTTCACAGAGCCACCGTGAGAAATTTAAATGGAAACTTATTCACAGAGCAACAGAACTCACATTTGGTGATGCCAGAACAACCACACACCCCAGCAAAGCCACGACGCCAGTAGCTGCTTGGCACCGTCAGTGCCATGCAGGGCACCCAGCTTGATCAGCACAGCTGAAACAACGCAAGGGTGTCACATGCAGCTGAGGTGACATTGTTCTTCTCATGGAGAGGCTGCACCGTCCCCTCTGTCCCAGCTAACAGCCCCCCGTGGCAGCTGCCAAGTTCAATCACCCTTTTCCAGAGGTCCGATGGAGATGCGTGGATCCTTTTGGGAAGGACTAATGTATTTTAACACACTATTTCTGCAGAAAGGGCCAGCCTGCCCAGCCAGGGCCTGAGGCAGAAGACAGTTTTATAACCCTGTGTAGCAAACAGTATCCTAGTGAGTGATGGCAGGAGATGAGAGCAATTGCTCCTCCTTGCCACATGCCAGCCTTCCCCAGCGAGGCAGACACAGCTGACCTTTCCATGGATAACAGGTGAATGAACCCATCAATTTGTCTGTGATAAATGATAGAAAGCATTAAATTAAGAATTTTACAGCAGTGAAATGTCAATATGCCAATAGGCACTGGTGGCTTTCCATATGACTAAGCAACACGTTCGCATCCAGAAAATGTCACTATCTTGTGGCAAGAACCGACAGGCGTTCAAGGGACATTTTTTTAGGGGACCATGCAGGCACACATCAGCACACTCGTTACCTGCCACCACACACGGTTCAGCCTAGGAAGAACCAGCAAAGAGCAGGGATAATCTACTGCTGAGGGCAATAAGAAACACAAATGTAGCCTGGGCTTATTGCAGCCACTGGGCTAACCTGGAAGCATTTTAGAAGCTCAAGGGCTCATACCAACACGATGTTATGCCATGAGTGCATCAGCTGAAAACAGGGAAGATTAAACTGACAGTCTATATTCTAATTTATGACATAGAAATGGCAGGATCTTTACTTATTGGGTTTGATAAATAGTTATGCTGCTCGACTTTTTAATTAAATTGTGAAGACTATTTATTAGATGACCATAAATTGTTTGTATAACTAGTTATGGTATTGAGTGATCTGAGAGCAAAGGCCAAATAAAATAAAAACCAATAAAAATGGCAGATTTTACCATAAAATCAATAGTAATTTAAGCATGCTAGGGGTCGCAATTCTATTTGAGAAAGATTGATCACCTCATAGGAAAAATTTTTTAAATATTTGGCTGATTTCTTCCATTTTCCTAGAACCATGTCAGTTCGGAGAACCAAAAGCAAAATGTTAAAATATGTTGATTTGGAATGCTGGGATTTGAAAATCACCCACATTTGTGCATATCAGGCAAGTGATGGGGAATATATATCTAAACAAATCTACCTGCAAGCTTTCTAAGAAAGGTGAAACACACCACATTGACATACTACATAGTCATACACAGCAATAAAGGCAAGCTGTAATACTCATTTCCCTATACATGAATTCAATACCAGGTAATAAAAAGCAATACATCATAGAAGAGGATCTGCAGGCACAATTACAGATCCGATTTTGTACCACTGGTATATATATAAAAAAATCTGTTAACTTACAGTAATGTTAGAAGACTTTCACGCCAGCTGGATGACAGAAAACTGCAAGGAAAAACTACAGCTGAAGGAAGTTAACTGTGGAAAACACTGTATAACGTAACACTGAACACAGAAGTGAGTATAGCATCCACACTTTTCTGAATTACAGATGTACAGATTTTTTTAGGTAGATATTCCGGAGTATTAAAGAGAAAAGTGAGCATAAGAACATAAAATATCTGTGAAGAAAATAAGAAAGAGCAAGGTAGCACTGGCTGGGAATGCCTCCCTTTCCATCAGCACGTCCTCACACATAGGCAGGGATCTTCCCCACCAGGACCACGTCTTAACAGGTTCAATATAATTTCTTATTTATGTGCACAATAGGAAGAGTTGGGGAAAACTTTGCATCTTACAAAATATCAGATGTGCAAGTCTAGGGAGTGAATCTTACAGGGTCTCAGCTCATTTGGTCTTTGACAGGAACACTGAAATCATTACTGCACCTGAAGCCTGGAAGCTATTATTTACGGGAACTGTATTTGAAAGCAAACCAGCTCAGAGCACTCACCTTTCCCTGGAACCCATTTCTTGAGTTTGTCTAATACTTTCTATTAGAAATGAGACCTGCCACCTATTTCTGAGAAGGTCTTACACCTCTGCCGTTTGCTGCCAGACACTGAATTTCAGTGGAGGGAAAAGCTCCCAGCCAGACAAGTGCTTTTTCTTGGGTTTGTTCTGTTTTGGGGCTGCTCATGTGCCTTCTGCTCCTGGCACCAACAGCAAATTTTTTCTGCAGCCTGTCAAAACAGTGATTAAATCCAAGACTGCAATCTAAAGTCAGCCCTCAGCAGCCCCAGAGAGCACCCTGCACTGGAAGAGACAACTGGAAAGATGCAGGGAGCAAACCTCAGCAGCACATCCCATCCCCTCGGTGGGATTAATGCGCTCCTGTAACAAACCCATCCGAGGGTCTTGCTTCTCCGTGGGCGCTGAACCTGCAACGCTTTGCACCACAGCCTCACCTCCCCTGTATGGCTCGCACGTGTTGCACTGCTCTTTACAGATTCCTGCCTGAGCCACATTGCCACAGGGAAGCCCTAGCCATGCCCAAGCAGTTTTCCCAGCTCACCCTCCATGGGGAGGTGTCTGAGATGTGAAGGGGAGCGGCAGCAAGGCAGCATCCCCCGTAGGGGCGAGGGAAGGAATACATTTGCCAGTTGAACCTTCTTCAGAGACAGGCAGAGGAGGATGCTGGTGGTAGCTCGGAGGAGGGCTGCACAAGGCAGATGCAGAGACAGAAGTACACCCAGAGGAATGTTAATTTACCAGCAGGCAGAGGCAAAACCTGCCACTGGGGAGACAATTGTTATCTCTGCATGAAAAGGAGAGTCTGGCACTTGTGAATGTCTGGAACACACCTTAGCAGCCTTGCAGAACATGCCACCCCATTATTTGCCAAGAGCCCCAGTGTACGTTGTAGCCCAGCCCTGGGTGCTAAACACACCAGACCCCTTGGGCCCGTGCATCAGCTCTGCACTGTTGCTCTTGCACCGAGATGTCCATGAAAGCAAATGCACCTGGAGGAGGTACCTTTCCCAGGCCACAACACTCAGAAAGCCAGACCTTGTCACTATCTCTCCAAGGTGTTATTGCAATAACAAAATAAAGCGGAAATTTGCTTTTGTGGAAAGTGACATGAGTTTTATTGCAACATCAGAAAGCATTGACTTCTGCAAAGATGAAAAAGCACTGGCCTAACCGAAAGCGATGCTGTGACTTCCCGAGCTTCTCTGATGTTTGTGATTCCTCTGGCAGAACCTGGGGAGAAGGCAAAGATTTTGCATTATGCAGGCCATATTCTTTCTCTAATATTTCTCCTTAAAGGCAAATTGATGTATTTCTAGATATTTTGAAGATATTCCTATATCCACACTTGCATTATTGTGTATCCTTTACAAGCTTAATAGTGCAATTAAGTTTAAAAAGCTGTGCAAGCTGGATTGGTGAGGCCTAAAAATGTTTTAGCTGATTATGTTTGGAAAGATGCCTTGCTTTAAAAATATTTTCCTTGTCCCTGTGCATAGAGCCAAAGGTGACTCCACTTTGTAGCATATGCCAGCTAAGCTCCAGAGAAGCAAGTGTGCTTCTAGTACAATAGGAGCTCCTAGAGATGACGTGCATTCAGCTACTGCATAGCTTCCTTTCCTCCCAGCCCCCGTTTCACTTTCCTTACACATGCCAAGTCATGTTTGTGCATGGATGAAGTCCCACAGAGGGACTTTTCACTCAAGGTTTGCAGAATTTTCCCTTTACCACCTGCTACAGATGTTTGAAAGGATACGTGCAAGCCAGGATTCCAAGGGAAGTGGGTGTAGAAACGCAAGTCTCTCGGCATGCCAGCTGGCAAAGCAACAAGGAAGGGTCACACAATCCTGGCAAAAGTTCTGTGAAACATTTAATTTTCAATGAACTGGCATTTTCAAAGGAGAAAGTGCTTCATCAGAATATTCCCCTTTAGCTCTAATGTGAAGATACACCACAATAGTCTGATTTGCCACAAATCCCTCAATAAAAAGTGCTGAGCTAGCAGCGCTGTTTGCCTGAAAGGTTATAATAAAGATTTGTACAAACACTATCAAAGATGAAATGATGTGTTAACTTCTGGATTATAACTAATCCCTCTGGAAAGAATCATTTATTCAATCAACAAAATAAGATCAGTTACATTAACCTTGAAAGATCTACTAACAGCTACTCTCCAGGCTTCACATACGCAGATGATGAGGCTTAGCACCGACAGTTCCCAGAGTCTGTTTCCTCACTCTATTTTCACCATAAAACAGTGAAAAATATCCTCAGGCTTTTATACTGTTTTGCTTACATGGAATGAAGTAATACGGAAGCTAATTTTCTTCTCACATGCCCATGTTTATCTCAGGCTGAACTTCAGCAAAGTTGCTGCACTTCATGTAAACGTAAGTGGGAAAGCACCGCGGGATGCAATTTCTCCATACGGCACTATGGATTTTTAGAAAACCTCATGCAAAGTGTATACTGGAATTGGGTCCTGGTTTGAGACACATGCACAATTTTTTCACCTGTTCAGGAGACCTTCCCAGATTTGGGCATCTCCAGTCAGACAACTGGCACAGGTTTTGAGCTCCTTATGCCCCAAAGCCACCATGGATGAGGGACTCACAGTGTTTTCAGCATGTGTTGCTGAGCTGCAGAGCAGATGGACAGAAGGCTGGGAGAGGGACTTCTTTTCTTTTCTTTTTTTTCTCCGTATCATCCATAATACAATGGCACCATGCAGTGCGGTGTATATTTTTCTCCAGAATAATTCTGACTGGAGATAACTTCCTATGGAAAATGTCACGCTGTGGTGTCCTTTGATTCATGTTGTGCTGCTGATCCCTCTCAGGCAATGCTGTGCCTTCCCACACTGCACCAAGTGCCTGCAAAACCAGAGGCTTTGCAGCAATCCCAAGCTCAGCATGACCACTTTGGGAGCGTGGCCATTCCTGGTGCTGGAGCACTCCTTGAGGACCAAATGGATGAGCGCCGAGAACTTGGACAAAACCCACTTTCACGTGAGCAGCATACACAGCTGGACATTCCCTCAGCCATCTCCTGTGTTTTCGAGTCCTTAATTTTTTTCTCAGAAGAGACATTCAGAACAAATGAAACAGAAAAGGTGATTCAGAACCCCTGGCACATAAAAACCACAGGATCATCAGAGCTTTTTGTAAATCCAGGTCTGCACCCTGCCAGAGCTCCACAAGTGCTCCAGAGGAACAACCAGCAACAGAAATTGCCAAGAAGGGATGGTTCGGGAAAAGCCAACGATGAGCTGAAAGGCAGCACAGCACCGTGGTGTTCTGCAGCCAACTTGAGCTACACGCACAAAACTGCAAGCGGTCAGCTTTGCTCAGTATTCCTGTAAGCAGTGGCATTTAGCTGCTGGCTCTGAAGAGGCACCAGGATGGCAAGGTTTCCTGGGGAGCTGAAATTACCTGGGAAATGGTCACCAAAGTCCAGATCCGTAGAAGGGTTGGAGTGCTGGACTCTGTTTTAAGTGGGGTACCTGAAAAGAGCGGGTTGCCACAGGATGGTTTCCGCAGCTGATGCATGGTCACATGCAGGAGCTGCCCGCGAAGGTGCAGAAGAAAAGCAGATGTCCCCTGTTGGCAAAGACTTGGCACCAACGTTCACGTGTCCAGATGCAAACTGTAAATATTGAAAAATGTTGCATCTACAGCCTGGCAGTGTCCCTGGAGATGGGCAGCAGCTGAGCAAAGGCTCAGCTCTTGGGTGCTCAGCCAGCTCTGGCTGAAGCCGAAAGGGAAGTTAATTCCAATGCACTAAGGAAGGCATTTCACTGGTGTTTATAATCATAAATGTATAATTAATATTTCTGAAAGACTCATTCCAGGAGGTTTGGAGAACAGCTACATCAGAAGAAAGCAGACTTGAAAAGGGAAAGGAGAGGTTGAGTCAATAACAGAGTGTCTTTATTATCCGTATATTTAACAACTGCACCTTTCTGTGCTGTTTTTAAAAGAAATCACCTTCATTTGATATCTGCGCATTTGTGGAAAACCTTTACCCTGCAATCCTCTAGCAAAATACTTACATTTAATAGAATCCACCCACGTTCTAAAGCCAAGATGGAAAATACTTATATTTAATAGAACCTACAGCTTCTAAATGATTATGGTATTTAATTTGCATTCTCTTTGCTATTTTAACTGCAGCTTTATTAGAACAGCATTGTTGGCTGCAGTGTTTATCTTTTACCACCATTGTCATGATAAGAAAAACACGGAAAGCAGATGAAAAACAGGGAAAATATAGAAAGACAGAGCACAAGCAGAGTAGGCTGGATATTTGTGTTTGGGGAAAAAATATATCTTAGATCTCTGCAAAGCTCAAATCCCCATTCACCCTCCCTTTGAGCTTCCAGGAAGAGAAAAGAACATGTAGGATGTTGCTGGCTCATTTCCATACCAATTAAACATCCTTTTGCTCCGGCAGAGAGGGGCAGACAGGCAGCAGGTGAAAACTCAGCCCTCCAGCAAGCTGCGCCTCCTGGCACCGGTGGGAGAGGCTGCTCACAGCCTGACCGCTTCCTTGGTGGGACCAGAAATCCCCTTTTCTTTCCCTGCTCAATCCCAGGACCCACCGAGCTTTGTGGGTTGGACCCAGTGCCAGATGTCTGTGTTTCTCCAGTTCGAATCCCCAGCCAGAAGATTACGCACGTCTGCACCGAGACGATCGTCTTGAATTTCTGTTAATGAAATCATCACACACGTCAAGAGACAAGGTTGTAGCGCCGGGCCCTCACCCACCTTGGCAGAGGTGAATCACAAATGGGTGAGAAGGGAGACAGCCAACAGGGTGGGTGGGTGAGACAGGACCAGGGAGGTGCCCAGAGCCCCCCCGACCCCCTGAACCCAGAGCCCTGCTCCAGCCCCGCCAGGCTCAGCCAGGGGCGTTAGTAGGAGTCAGAGGATAAACTGTAGAGGGGGAAAGGTGGGCAGAAAAGACAACCTGATCCCAGATCCCAGTAACCACTTTCTGAGCTGGAACCACTGAAGTGGTGAATAATCGTACAGGGTGATAAAGATACAAGGCCAACCGAGCTGCAGTCTCACCACCCACGATCCCCTTTGGTACCAGTTCAGTACCATTGCCCAGATATTTGTTAGAGCTGCTCTACCAGCTCCCCAGCCTCTGCCTGCTGCTGGCAGCGTAGCACCAGCCCTGTGCAGTGCCTGCGGAGCTGCTAGGTAAGCAGTATGGGTCAGGCCACTCGCCGAGAAATCAGCAAAATTCAGCGCTAAGGAATTTTGCCAGCATCAGCCAGCATCCTGCAAGCCTTCCCCAGGCAGACAGCAAGGAAGAGATTTAAAGAAGGAAGCTGAGAAGACTCCGGCACCCATCGCAGCATGAGGCACTGGTGAAACAATATTTTTAAGTGACCGGGACACCCCGACAGCATTCACAGCTCAGTTATGCGGGATGACCCATGTGCATGCAGCCACGAGATGGTCCCTGTCCTGAATCCCAGTACAGGAGTCTGGTTAAAAAAAGGAGGGAGACAAGAAGCAGCACACTGGAGATACTCAGCTCTTCAAATCTGAAGGAAACGTGATACTGGACAAGTGAAATGTCATAAATGAGCCTTATTTCTGCAGGTTCTGCAAAATTAGTCACTACGTTCTCCTCAACGTTCATAGGTGGGGATTTGCTTGGATTCACTTAGTCATCTTTGTTGCTTACTGGATGGAGCAAGGAGCACCAGCTGACCTTCCTATAGGTGCCACTGAGCTTATGGCCCCATGTAACCACGCTAAGCAGGCAAGGCAAATGAAGAAAATACTACATCTCCATTCGCTAAGAATTCAGATCCACACAAAAAAGTAATAAAACAATGATGATTTTTTAACGGGTTTTTGGTTTTTTTTGGTTTGTTTTTTTTTTTTTGTACGAGAACAAAAGCTACTACAGTGAACTCTTTCTGATGAATAACAGACTTATTGGAGAATAACGTACCCACTGGTAAGATTTTAAGAAACGGGACAAGGGTTTTTTTAACTGATGCCTTTGGAAATGTCAGCCTTTTGTTTGCTGCAATCACCGGTTCAGACAAATCCCCACCAAAACACAAACTTTGATCCAGCATAACACTTCCCGCACCTGGAGCCAGAGCCAAGGACCCCTGTGGTTTCAGGGCAGCAATATGCCTCTGTCCTGGCATTCCTGCACTGCAACACCTACCAAACGTTTCAGACAGAATAATTCAGATAGTATTTCAGAGAGCATCATTAATAACAATTCTTTTAATTAATCCTTGTCAAACAACACAGAACAAAGCACTGCAATACCATCACACAGGGCTGGTTCAGCTTTTTTAAGGTTTGCTCAAGCAGGTTGTCACCAACAGTTCTCTCCTGGCAGGGAGTTCAGAGAAGAGGGTAACTGGAACATTTATGCAGACACACATGAGCTTGCACCTATCCAATACACACCTAGCAAAGAGCTTACTAGAAGGGGCAACAGAGGTTCAAACCAGAATTAGCCCTTCTTGCCAACTGAGAACAGTTCTTCAATGGTTTCTCTGTGCCTACTGGATGTCTGTCTTCAGCCTTGCTCTAAATATATTCTATGTCACCTTGGCAGAAATATTAGAGAAGAAAAAAGACCTTCAGTAGTTGTATTGTTTCTTGTGAAAGTGCTGCTACCACCTCCAGTCCCCTTCTTAGATCTGCTGAGCAAAGTGGGTCTGCTGGGGGGCTTTGCATAGCAAAACTTCTTCAGATGACGATGCCAGAGCACAGAGTGCAGCGAGCACAGCCCTTCACGTGGCAGCAAGAGAAAACAAGGTGGCTTGAGCTTTCAAAGTCTTCTTTGAAGCCCGCCAGTTCATCTATCAGAGGCAGGCTGGCTACTTGGGAGCAGATTTTGTAGGAGTTTATACTGGCGGAGAAATAAAATTTAAATACGCCATTTAAATTTAATTAATTGTCTTGCAGATATCGAGGATAATGCATCTGCAGTTCTGCCAGGATGGGACAAAGCATACATGGGCACACCAGCAACAGACACGTGTGGCCTCAGGAGTGCCCACACTGGCCCCAGTCAGTCCCAGCGACTGAACTGGGACCCAGTTCTGTCAGAACACAAACCTTGGGGAAACACAAAAGGGTTCAGATCCTCATGGTGGCTCCTTTCCAGCACACAGTTTGAATACTGTTCACGTGGGGTGTGCGTGGTCAGGTCGAGTGCTACAGCCCATTTCTGATCTCCGGCAATGCAGCAAATCACTCCACTGCCACGAGTGAAGCCAGGGTTACCGTATGTGAAGATAATGTCTGGAAGGTACCTTTGATCCGGAAGAGATGCTACAGTGCAAAAAAGACCACCACATCCCGTTGCACACCATTGCCCCAGTCCCTCACCAAGTCCCTGGATCATGGCTGCATCTATCAGGCTCCAGCTGTACCTTGCTCTTTTCTAGCAGCAGCTCAATAGCTCACGTTCCCTTCAAGGTGAGCTCTTCCTTCAATTTTAATTCGACCACGTCGGCATGTTTTTGTGTTCACGTTCAAGTGAAGCTGATTTTACGTGGCAATATGCCAATTCAGGAAACCAATACGCAAATTCATAATTATTCATGCATAATTCAGGAATTATTTGCATACAGTAAACAGGCCATCATCCTGATGAAGTGTCAAATTATATAAAGTGCTAATGAAAGAAAGGAGAACAGACAAGAAGAGATCATGAGACCGAGAGAGAGAGAAAGTGAGAGTGGAAATATCTCCTCTAATGAACTTTCCTAAGTCTCTCCAGGCTCTTGTGCATGACAAGAGATACCTAAAACACCTTTAAGCACAGCCCCAGGAGCCACCCCCTCTCCCACATTTGTGTCCAGTACCAACATTTGGCACTATAAATATTCCCAGCAAGCAAAGATACATTTTCAGTCTGGCCCGGGGTTCATCTGGGTATAAATCAGATCTTTCCAATCAAACCAGGAATTATTTCTTCCAAGACCTACAAATTCAAAAGACCCATTTTTGTCAGAGGTGAAGCGTTTCATTATTAAGGGGTTTCTCAGCTGTCTCAGGAGGGTACCTACACTCTTATTATGTATTATGTATGGTGAGATTATTTCAATCATTTCATTGCTAGAGCAAACATTTCCCAGCCTCATTTAAGGCTCTTTTGCTCTTATTGTGGGGTCTATGAGTGAGACAGAGTCCCCACCACCAGCAACTGTGAAATTACTCTATATTATTATGAGTGCTTGTTAGAAACACGTTATTCACTGAGGAAGAAAGGACACTCTGATACTCCGGCACCGGATTCATTCATATTGTTTTACAGTGAGTGTTACACCCAGTGGAGAGACCCAACTCTTACTGAAAGCATGCTATTCGCAAGGAAAAACAATCAAAGGTTTTCACCAACAGTAATTCCTTCCTTTTTAAATATGCAGACTTCATTATTATTACCTTGAGCTTTAAAACGTAAATATTTCAGAAAAGGGCTTTTAGCTTTTAAGAATCAGAATAAATGTGCCTTGTTGTTAATGTGGTTTTTATGTAGATTAATATTTCTACCAAACCATAGGTCTGAGTAGTTTCAATATTCATATTAATAAAACCCTTAGAGAAAAATGTTGAAAATTGTTGTGAGAAGTATTTTTAAAGCCATTTTTCAATGTTTAATTTTAAAGCCTTATTTTTTTTTTATTCATATTTGCTAATGAACAATTTGACAGAGCAAGGAACAGTACAAAAACAAATTGGGAAGTGCTGTTCCTGTCCTGCTTTACGGTGTATGACCCTGTTGCTTTGTGCGCATTGTAATTGGGATAAAATGAAAAAGAAGTGATAAAATATTACACCTGGTAGTATCCCCTGCTAGACTGAAGGAAGTCCAGCCAGACTGGTGTAGGCTCATGGGGGCTGTTGGGGTTTCTAGCACTTTTTGTCCGTACGTGTTATTGGGTGATTTATCATTGATTAAGTGTCATAAAAGACCTGACTTTGCTATCTGCTTCCATTGAAGTGGAAATCAGTGGTATCTACCCAGACCTGCTATAGATTTATCATACTTCCACTGAACTGCAAACATACCTATTATTAACGGAAGGGCAGTCAACATTGTCACTAAATACAGGTACCAAAACACTCATTATGCTTAAGCATTTTGATTATATTACTATTTGCTCATTTCTACTCTCACATCAAGAGCAGCAAGGCTGCATTCAGAGGACAAAAGGAGAGACAGGCTGTCTTTGTGTGCATTTTTGTTTGTTTGCTTGCTTTTTAAGCAGATAATATTGCCTCTCCACAAAACCTATTTACAATCAAGGCTTCAGTCTTCCTTTCTTGTTGGTTTTTATTTTTCCCTGTGAATGGACTGCCAGGGGGAGCTGAGATTGGGAGATAAATGCATCGGCTGCAGTAACTCTTGAGAAGAGCTGACGATCAGCGCGGCTCTCTTTCACACTGCTGTATGCATGATAAAAAGGATCTTTTCTGGTGAAGATGCTCTAGGAGAAAATGTTCTAAGCGTGGTGCACAGCAGAGAGAGGAGGGAGACAAAGTCTGGAAGAGAAGGCAGGAGCCCTTTGTGCCATAAGAAAAGATTTAAGCTTGTCAGAATGAAAGACAGGCATTTTCAAAGTGCATAATTTCCAGAGAATTACATGGGATGTGGGTGGCTTCAAGGCTACAGCTACAGCTCTGCCACAGATAGGTTTCAAGGTCAGAGTCTAATTTTATCCTGTGATATAACAGTCTGTGTTATGAAGCTGCTGAGGCATGCCTGAACGCCTGTTGCCCACAGTGATTAGCGCCTCGGTTTCCTTGTTTCTCTGAAGCTGCAGACGGCATGGGAACAGGGCGATTTGGGATCGCTCTGTGACTCCTCGCATGTTGGGCTCGTGAAGCGCGCGAGTGACATGGTCACAGCCACAAACGCTGCCCTGAGCAGCAGCACAGCCACGGTTGGCAGTTTTTAAGATGAGCTAAAGGTGATAAAGGGGAAGGAATGAAAGCAGAAATTCCTGCAGTGGGCGCAAGCTATAGAGGAGGCACTTTCCCCCCCCCCCCCCCCAGTTATCCCACAGAAGCCTCAGCCTGAAACTTAATCACTTCAGTGCACGAACTAGAAGTGCAAGGCAAGGAGATAACATTAGCAATGATTCTGTGCTCATGAATTCAAGAATTAGTCTCAAATGAGCCTGGCATCACCCTGGGAGAAGCGCTGGGATGAAATTTGATTTCAAGCAAACTTAATCAAAAAAAGAAAGCAAAGAAAAAGCAAATTGAATGTCAGCAAGACAGACCTTGAGGAGGCTGACAAGAACACTTTTTGATGTCGGTTCCTCATAGAGGAAAGGCAGGTTTGTCAGAGCCACAGGGCTGGATGGTTGTGGTCTCTGGAAATCGGTCCATCAGGGTTCCTGGGATAGGGTCCCTGAGCGATCTTCACGTAAGTGGTTGCTGCCTTGGAGCAAGCACAGGACAAAATGACTTTCTGCATTCCCTGCCAGCCCTGCTATTCAATCATTTCTTAATATCCACAAATTCTCCCTAATTTCTCTCTTGGCATCTGCAACACGTCCTGAGGAGACACAAGATGCCCTGTGAAACAAACTCATAATGCTTTTTTTGATGCTTAGAAGGCTTTGTCTGATTCTCTGATGCATCTCATGAGATAAATCATGCTATTGTTAGCGTGGTTTCTAACAATGCATTGACAATCCCTTGGGAGATACCGGTCCTGTCAGCCCTCAGAATACAAAAAAAAAACCAAACACCAAAACACAAAAATATCTTGATTCTGGGAGACTTACTGAACACCAGCAGAGAGATCAGCAAGGGGCTTGTGTTCACACCCATTATGGATAGATCTAACTGAAAAGAAAAAATCAATAATCCCCTTTACTCACATAAAAATGACTGCCATCAGCACATGAGCTAGGAGAGCTGTGTGGAGCAATTAGAAGTGAGAAAAAAACCCGAGAAATAACTTCTCCCTTTGTTACTTTTCCTATAAATAACAGAGACATATGCCAAAAGTGAACACCATCTTTTTAAATTTTTTTCACGAAAATAAACTTACAGATCACAGGGCTGCGCAGAAAACACTGGAGAGATGAACACATCCCCACAGCCCAGGGCCACTGCTCTGCCATTGTCAGACAGAAAACGTCAGGTTTTGCTGTCACAACCATGTTCTGGGGCCAGCAGCCCTTGGAGGAGTCTGCTCTGAGCACCCACCCATAGCGGTGGGCTGAGCCCTGTGCCTGCAGCCTCCAGACACATGCAGGTTTTTTCATGCCTTGCAAGCCCTTCCTCACCTGTGAACTCACCTGTAGCAACATTAAAGCTGTCTCCTAATGACAAGCTCAGAGCCAGTTTTTTTCCTTGCCTGTGCCAATTCCACCCACCAAAAGTATTGACAACCGCTGGGATGCGGTCACACCTGGGGCAGTGAGACAACAGAGAACCGCAAATTGTAAGAGGCAAATTAAGTCTCCATTGACAGTTCTGAGCACTAGCACAAAGAAAGCTTTTCCTTGCAGCATAAGGCATTGTAAGAGTTTGCTAGACTTTGAGAAGAAAACCAACACGTGGCAACAACCACCTTTGGGCAAAGGAAGAGCCAAGGATGAAGCTGTTGCATCCGTAATGGCCAGAGGAGGTGCAGGATGATGCTGTGGGAACACGAATGGTGCAGAGAGCTGTGCGGCCACCTCTCACTTCTGCAGCACAAATGACAGAGATCAGCTCAATTTTTTGGCTGTAACTGAGCTGACATCAGCCTCAGCCCCCTAAGTTAGAGACCCAGGGCCACTGCAAACACTAAAGCATCTGCCAGCTGTAAACCATAAATTCTCAGAAACACCCTGTTAAAGCACTCTCTTTCCAACACAGCCTACATTTATTTTGCCTTTATACCTCACCTTGTATTTAGCTGTAATAAAATCAGCTTATTCTACCACCAGTCCAGTGTTGACTATAAATTATGCTGCTGCTGATTATAAATTCTTCATGTTATTTTCAAAGCAGCAAAGATTCGCAAGGTGGGAGAGTCTCTCCTATAATCCTTTTACCTTAATCAACCAAGCTTGTAAACTCATTATAAAGAAAACAATCAGAAAACCAGTATCAAATTTGTCTGACAAGGTTATTTTACCCTCCCTTAATATTTTACTGGTTATGAAGTAGGATTTAAAGTAAAGATGCCTTCAAAGTACCTTCACCTCTAGCAGATGGCAGAAGTCACAAGGCAAGAGCTATAATTGAAAAACCTATAGCAGTCTCATCATTTACTGCCTCCTACACCAGTGCTGAGAAGAAAGAGAGGAGTACCTGTTTACTGATGTTGAGGGTACTCATTTTCCAGTTTGATGCTCCTTGCCTATGACCTCCACGGAGGACGGCCAACATCGCACGAGTTATTTTGGAAATCTCCAGACTGCTCAGTTGTTCCCAGGACCGGAGCCAGGGAAAGATATGTCACTTTGCCTGCTAATAAGTCCCCAATCACTATTTTTTAATGCCTTTGGAGCTGATTCATGAGGATCAGCAGGGGAAGGGCACTTAGGCTGGGACTGTGCCTTTTGCATCTCCCTGACAAGTGACCAGGCTCAGCCCAGAATTTCCCTAACGTTAAAGTGAGTGTATGCAGAAAACCTGCATTCTGAGAAATACTTCATATGCATACAGGTTAGACCAATTTCAGTAACATGCTTTCACACTATTTATCCTCCCGCAGATTCCCAGGCTCATGCAGGACATACTGCAGGGCTGGGTCACAATCCACACGTTTAGAAAGAGCTGTATTCGTAAACCGTAAGGTCAGACCTGCAACCTCCAGGACTGCTTCCTAAAGTAACAAATCCTTAGCAGCAACATGCAAAGCTAAGGAATGAGTAGCATCTTGCCACACATTTCAGCAAGGGCTGAGAACAGCTGGTCTGGCTCAAAAAAGATGCAGAAGTACTCAAAGCCCTGGCTGTGCTTTAGCTGCAGCGCTTCCCCCAGCCACAGGCTCCTGCATCGCTGCTTTTTGCAACCAAGTCCTACTCCCTTGCAGGCCTCCAGTGCTTTGCACAGCAGGCTGGAGGGGTGGGAAACCAGCCCCCAAAAACCAGTACTGGCAAGCAAAGAGAGTATCATGTAGAAGGGAATAGGGGAAAGGCTGCAGGGGTACAGGCAGCATTCACTCAGAAGCAATTTTGGAAACATCCCACAGAACAGATAAATGCCATGGAAGAATATTTTCTTTTAACAGCCCCTTCATTTCTCTTTTATTGCATGCGAAGTATGCAATAAAAGGAAAAACATTTGAAGCCATAAACAGCCACAAAGGAACAGCCTGGCATCTCCTGTGCAGGGCTGGACCCACGCAATTTCAGGAGAGAGCAGGGTGTTGGTACAAAGGAATAATATCAATGAGCCCATGCTGGGGGGGAACCTCATCCTCCCCCAAGATGTCCACCAGAATGAAAAACCCACGCTGTCTCCTCATCATCACTTGTTGTGCTCCAGCACACTTGCCTGCAGGCTTAACGCTCATCACTGGGCACCATGATGCCACCTGGGGAAGTGGCGCTGGTGGATACATGTGGGGGTGCCGGCAGCGGGGCAGCACCACATGTTGCAGGTCCCAGAGGTGTGCCAAGAAAAGATGGTCAAGGACAAGGTGTGTGCCACCACACCACAGCATAAGGAATCAAAACAGCAGAATTCCACCTCCAGGAAGAGTAATAATGCAATATCAGAGCATCCCTAAGTGAACTGCACCTCACTAGCAAAATCTTGGCCCTATATCTGACAATACCAAGAAGAAATGTTTGAGGTTTTTTTAGAAACTAAGGTGGCACCAAAAACCTGCACTGTGCGGGATGCTACAGAGCCCACCTGGGGGGTTAGGATACCTGCTCCAAGCAGTACCTGGAGCAGAGCTGCAGGATGGGAGCATGCTGCGCTGCAGATACCGCAGAACACCACCACTAGGGCTCACTGGGGACAGAAATTTCCCAAACCAAACGGTTTCAGATGAGGCTTTCAGTTTTAGGAGTCCATGCTGAGCTCCCTAGCTACTTGCAAGAACCTCATTTACAGGAAAGACATGATAAGCAATTTCTCTGGGTATACATGTGGGACAGCGCTGCGTGTAAGGCATACCTGTTCTCTGTAGCTCAAGCAGACACATCTTCTGGAAAGATCATACTCACTGCAGAGCTGTGAAAGGCTTTTGATTTAGGGAAATGAAAGCCTGGCTCAGCTGTGCTAATGAGCAGTTATTACCTGAAGATGCTGGCATCAAAGTCAAAGGAGAGAGATCCTGGAGCAGCGTGAGAACACAAAGGGGTGTCAGGGAGAAGCACAACTGCCTCCCCTTCTGAAGCAGGGTGCTCTCACCCGAAGGCTGCCGCAGTATATCCTGAAAAGCAGGTAAAATCAGAGAAGTTACCAGAGAAGGTAATGAGAAAGAGGCTGAGCTGGAGATGGAGCAGCTACAGCTCAGCACTTCCAGTTCCCTGGCTCAGCCCTGCCTCCAGCTCGGAAGATGCTCACCGGCTGCAGGACGGCGGGTAGCTGGCTTGAGGGCATGCAGGGATTTGATGGGGTGGCCCTGGTGCTGTGAAGTTTGAACTCCCTCCTTAGCTAGTAGCCTGTGTAGGCTCTCGCTGCCACATTTTCCCCTTCCAGCAGCTCTTTCACCAACAGGTAATTTATCTGTTACCCAAAACTCCTTCTCCCTCCTACCCTTTAAGCCAGGGGCTGGGGAAACCACAAGCAAAACCAACTGCCACAAGCTAAGATGGAGCTGAGATACCTGGTGAGAGGCAGAGGCGTTGTGCCAGGCGCTCAAGCAGAGCAGGCAGGGAAGGGAAGGGAGGAGTGGGAGAGCCCTGCCTGGGGGGCACGGAGGCAGCGGGAACAGTGGGGTAGCCCGGAGGGGGCTGAAGAGATGGACACCTACCCCAGGGATGGCCGTGGAGAGGGCAGGTTACTCACTGGGGCTTTCTGGGAGAGCCCACGCACCCGGCTTATTCAGTCCTACTGATTTTTGCTGCTAAAAGAGCTTCATAAATCCAAGATGGGAGCAAACATAATTAGCAAGCAAATTACACATCACAACATGATGAAGAGTGAATAGGGGAGAGGTAACTCATTGAGATCTCACTCTGCAAATAAGTCTCCTGTTGGAGCAGGCTACATAAACAATTTCTCAGAAACTTATTACATCTGCATGAGTCAGAATTGGCTTGAAAGCAGGAAAAAAAGGTAAAAGTTCACTGAATCCTAATTGGCAACAAACGTTTGATCAGCCTCAGAACTAGTATCATAACTACAGTAATATAAACGACGCTGGCTTTCCTATAAAGTATGTAACGAGATATTAAATAACTTCTACTGCTGTTTTTAATTTAGCTGGATGCTGTAAAATGATGCCAAAGTAGGGAAAAAAACCAACACAACCAAAAACCAAAACAACCCAGAAGACCAGTTTCCAGCAGTGTCAGTAACCAAGGACATGAAAGAGTTTAATAATTATACTTAGTCCAGACATACATTATGCTGTTAGTTGTCCAACCAGCAACACCTAATTGAACTAAAATTATTCACTCTGCATACCTAATTAGAAGGCACAATCTCAAGGCTGTGATATAATCAGTCACTCAACGTCAGGCTTTCACACGAGACACAGCGGATGACAGCCACTTGTGCGTGGCACGGAGGAAATGCCAGCGCTAGAATTGCAGCTTTCGTTTCCAGCAGACACTACTGTTTATGATAACCTTGATCTTTTTGCCATGAATTTACAGATCCCACTACTGTGCACAGACATCACACACGAGATCTATCAGAAAACATTACCCAGTATAGCTCTTGGCAACACCAACTCTGCGATGTCGACCAGCCAAAACAGGGCTCTAAAACAGAACAACTTGGATCATATGTTTGGCTAATTATGCACAAGAAGACGATGTAAACAACCTCCATTAAGATTATTGTGCATGAGTTCATGTTTTTGCACAATTCACAAATTACCTATAACCGGTCTTTTCAGACAAATAGTGCTGGAACAAGAAAGCTGACATTTTGTGCCGAAGACTATGACTTCATTGTGGTTTTCAGATAAATTACCCTTAGATTTATGGTCTTATTAACCCATGACCCTGAAAAATGTCTGATGAAACTTGTTTGTCATCCTACTCTGGTCGCTGAAAACAGTCATTTTCTTGATCCAGATGAGTCAGTGTGGAAACGACATGGCTCTGAACTGAATCCCTAACAAGGTGGTCTGAACAAAAATCCAGCCTCAACTGTTTACAGGCATGGATGTCCCTGTTTTGCCTAGGAGAAAACCTGTCTCAGGAGGATGAGCATGTGGGATATCTTTCCTTTACCAATTAAAAATGAATCATACGCAAAATGGGAGCGTTAAAAATGACAAGACTTCTAGAATGCATTTGTTCAACAGTATCCTCGACCCCCTCAAGCTCATGATGCTCCTGCAGAGCAATGCATGGAGAGTCTGCAGGGTCAGGATGGACGCACAGGGCTCCTCTGCAAGCAGCATCTCCATATCCTGGACAAACACAGTGCCAAAGGCACAAAGCTGTGGCCTGGCCCTGGGGCTTAGATCACAATAAGCATGTTGCTTTGTGATACCATTCCTTTTTTAAACTGTTCAATCCCCAGTGTTTCTGGCTTCACTCCTAACCATATGCTTGTTTGGGGTTTTCTGTTGAAAAAAGGAAGTGACTGCACTCAATTTCTCAGTACCTTTGGGGTTTTTTAACAGTGCATAATCAGATCAGGGCAGACCAGTGATTTTTCAAATTAACCGTATTATTATTTTGATACTATTTTCTTCTGGATTTTTAGGTAACAGGAAAGCATTTCTAATCCCATGTTACTCTGCAAATTGCTTTACTTTGTACCTGCTAAGCACTGGCCCACTGTTCGACACTAGAAAGAATAAATCTGATATTAAGAGATTGCCTGTTTTTCTACAGTATCTCCTGCAGAGCTAGAAGTGGTGCCTCCCTGGGATGAGAGCAACACAGGGTAAGTATGTAGTTTCAGCCAGCACCACAGACGTTTTTGTTGGAGGAGAGCATCAGTCAACTGGCTTCTTCCATTGACTGGGCTCGTACACATGCAGAAAGCCTTGACTAACATGTTAGATATGTAAACCCCTAAATGACCTTTGTGTATCTCTTCAAAATAGTTTTGAAGGACTGCCAGGTTCACCAGCCTTGCATCATTTCCAAAATGGTATTCAGAGCCTTTGCTTAAATTGGTAGTGGAGTAAGAGCACCTTGTTCCAGCTGCTCTCTTCACATCTAAATGGCTTAAAAAAGATAATTTGAGGATTTCTGCAGAAATCTCATCCATCTTCCAAAAGTGGCCATCAAGAGGGACACAGCTGCTGTACTACTGAGTGCCCAGTGGACTAGAGGGTAGAGCAAAAGTCCAGATGGACCCAACAAAACCTTGGTGTTAACCCAAAACTAACCCACACCTCCACGAGCTGCTGCTACCATCGAGTCAGAACAAGTGTGTGTTTTCCTGCGAATGTGTTCAGGCATTTGACTTTCAAATCCAGCTTGCTCAGGGGATCCCGCTCTATGTAAAACTGCACCTAGACCCTGAACATAATGTTTGCTAGTGGCATCCGTGTTCTCCTTGACTATGACATTCATAGCCTTTAACTACAGGTATTTTAGAATTATATTAATGTCTCCTATATTATGTAAGGCAGATTAGAGTTCTGTTCCATTTAATCTTGCTCATCCATCATTTATTTAACTTTGCACATTGTCATTCAAAGCAAGTGTTTTAAAATCAAGGTTCCATTAAACCTATTCAATTATCTGTTGTTCTGGGTAACTGTTATCACCAGGTGCAATAGCTTTTAATAAGTGAAACAGAACACTATGAAAATAAAAATACTATTGTTAACCTTGGAGCATCCCCAGGCCCTCGTTTTAAAGCAGCTCAGGCGTTAATCCTACAACTTATAAATAAATGATTATTTAAAAAAAGACTAGGAAAAGTTGTAGAAACAGACAACTAAGCAATGTCTTCCATCATTGATTTTGCTTTTTTAAGCAGGTAGGTCTTTTTTCCATGCAGCACACAGAATGGCTTTGATGTTTTATGTAATGCTGTCGCTCACTGAAAGGTAACTTGGAGTTCAGCATGAAATGCAGACTGCATGGAGGGTCTAACCTCACAGCCCCTGCACTTCTATTTATGAAATACTTTGTATTTAAGAGTATTAATACTGCTTGAAAACTATGTTCAGAAGACACACAATTGTGGTGACTCAGACTTAATCACTTTGTAATTAGATGTGGGTTTAGTAACTTCAAAGTAAGGGGAAATATTGGTCTATTTCCGTACTATTCTTACTCTACTTCGTGCTTGTAAAAACTTCAAAGTGATTAAAAAAAACAGTCTGATTTCATACATAATTAGTTATGGAACTGATACTTCCAAACAGAAGCCTAAGACAATAGCAACCCACTTTCTAGTGTTTGGCAAGGAACAAAACAAGGCAGAGAGAACAGCAGGAATTAACTGATGGCGTAAATCGCCCCCCTGCTTTCCAGAGGGGGAAAGCTTGGGATCACGCAAACCATGTGGGCTGCACATCTTTAGACTTCTCATTTGTGCCAGGAGGTTAGCAAGGAGCTCTTGTGGACTGAAACATATGAAATGGTCAGAGGTAGGTGGCTAGATCCAGAAACACGTTTGAAACGTGGACGTGCAGGAAAGTAACACACTTCAAGGGAAGATGCTCTCCAGAGGCCAAGGGTACCTGGTACAGCATCACACAAAGCAGCTAATAACGTGGAAAAATTGCAAGACTGCCTGTGAAATTTCAGGATGCTTACAGTCATTCATTTTGTCCCTGTGGACGCATTAACCCAGACTTCCTTGTTACCCTCTTTTTCCCAAACACTGTCCAATACCATATCACCCGAGTAGCCCAAACTGCTCTTCCACGGACAGCGGAGCTTGCCATCATCTCAGCAGTTCTCTGGTGCAAGAACCAATGCAAACTGCTATTAAGGTATATTTTTTTCTGTTGTTCTGCATCGCAGTGCAGAGAACCAAAAAATGCTTTTGAAAAGATGTAAATATAAGATTAGATGAATTACTGGCAATATGAACAAGAAACGTATGCAGGTATTGACTAACCTTATTGCTCAAAGTAATTATTGAAGGCTACAGTGAGGAAACTGCAGTCTCCCAGATACCTTCAATCATATCTCATTTGGCCTACAGCCAGATCAGCCTGCAAGAATCTTTTGAGTCATACGATCTTATAAAAACCAATTTTGTTTCATGATGATGATGAATCTGTTCTCTGACCTACCTCATTATTTGCTTGCTTTGAGAAGACCCAGATCAGACAGCTTCAGATTTATCCATACATTTTCAGCATTTTGTTAATCATTTTATTGCTTTATCAACATTCCCATATTGGACAATTACCTCTGTCTGAAGAACACTTGCCAATTGTCAATACTTGGGAGGCCGGGCATCGCGATACATCTAATTAGGGGAACAGCACTTCTGCTGTTCTATCAGAATGTAATAATCAGCTGTAAGACAGTAGGAAAAAAACAAGTGGAAAACAGAGTGAAACACCATGTGTTCTCACCCCTGGGAAATCATGCCAGACCAATAGCACATCATTCCTTGTCGGAGCAGGGAAACACACTTGTCCTCACCTACCCAGCGTGCGGCAGTCAGTGAAATGTCCCTGCACAAGTTACTGCTCAGAGGTGGAGCGGCTGAGGATTAACAACAGGAACCAGCTCTGTGGGGATCACTAGCAGGCTGTGCTGAAACGAGACTTCTCAGAGCAAGGACATTATCAGTGATGACAATCCTGTTCATGGTGGCCATTAAGGATCCTGGTCCACGAAGCAGCTGGGATGGTCAAGGAACATGCCAGGCTCCCGCTGAAGGCAATAGCTGTCTTACAGAGGAAGGCATAATACCAAATTATGTAAAACTGCAAAGTACTACTTGTTTTAAAACCTTGAAATGCTCGGCCTGAGAGTCAGAGAACAGGTGGTGGTATCAGAAGGACTAACACAGCTGAAGAGCAGAGTGCATCGCACAGAGACACGGCTCGCCGCTGCTCTGCACCGGGCTCTAGTCGCTGCCCCAGCGCCCTGGGAAGGGAAGCACTAAGAAACGTGTTTCATCTCCTGAAGAATCAAGATCTGAAAAAAAATAATAAATACAAAGTGTAATCAATGGTGCAATTTGCTTCTAATTCAGAAACTTTTGAGGTCTCCTGCTGTGAAATAGTTTATAATGAAGCAATTTCTCCCACCATGCTGAAGAGGACAGACGTATGAGCCAGGAACAAATCGAAAGCCACTCCACCAGAATTATCCCTCTTGAAGAGCCATCAGTATTGCTGCTGAAGTGCCTTCAGTGCATGTGACTTAGCATTTATTACCCATGTCGATGCTGAGCTAAGGAGCCCTGCACAGGTCAGTGCAATGCCAGCTCATCTCTGCTGCCCGTGCTGAGCCTGGGGGCCCAGGTGGCATCTGAGCTCCTCTGTGCAAGCAGATGTGCAGGACATGGAGTACGAGATGCTCCCATTTGCCTCCCAGAAAAACTTCACATCTAAATAATCAAGCACTAAAGGGAAAAGGGGGTTTGGAACACCAGCTGCTGAAGCCCATGTCTGCAAGGCCTCTGCCCCATAGGGAGCACCAGCAAAGGCTCAGCTGGTGCAAAGGGCTTAGTCCGCATGGGGTGACAGCAATTCCTGCACCAAGCCGGGAGGCCTTGCAGTGACCTGCCTCTGGTCACCAAACACCAAGCCAGGATTCCCTCGGCTCAGCAGGGACCACTGGAGCGAGCAGGAGCAGTGGCACAGCCAGCTGCCAGGACAGGCACGCAGGGATGGGGCTGCCAGTCCTGCCCAGTGCTGGCAAGGATCAGCCGGGGCAGCTTCTGGACCACAGCATCGTGACGAGGCAAGCTGAGCACTCACCCTAATGAGCTACCAATTACATGAACAAACTGCATTAATTTTAATACTCTCCCATTTGTGCCAGAGCCATTATGCTTTCGCACTCCTTTTACCTTACGGTGTCCACTGAGACTAACAGCAGCTTATTCCTAAAGCAGTAGCATCTCCATACCCCCATGAGCTGGAGGACCAAAGCTCAGGCAGGAGCTCGCTGAGACAGCTGAGACAGGGGATGCACGAGAGGGTGGACAGGCACCCTGCTCGCTGCCACCACCGGATTTCCCCAGGGCAGGAGCAGTGTTTGGCAGACGGGAGGCAATATTTTTGCATCCAAAACCATCCCAATGCCTTCGTAACTGGAGGGCGGCTGATGGACCTGAGCAGGATCCCCAGCGGCAGCACGCTGGGCTGGGCAGAGCCAGCCCTGGGCCCCTCCATGCAGAGCCACCCAGCCCGTGTGGAAGCACACGTCTGGTAGAGAAGGTCTGCTCATCAGAAACTGTGGGTTTCACGAGGGAAAAAAAACAAAACACCACCACCACCACCCCAAAAAAAAAAAACCACAAAAAACCCACCAAAAAAACCCCAACCAGGTGTCATTTTTCACTCTTTCCCATTGAATTTTTCAACTGAAAATACCACAATTTTCGAAGAAGGCTAAAAAGAAAAAAAAAAGCATAGTACATAAACAGAAATTAATAGAAATATATCCACAGAGTTTAAGCATAAAAAAGATTTTATAAATATCTATGGAAAAATTACTGCTATTTCGGATCAGCTGTGGAGTCAGCAGTGAGCAACGGATTTTGTTGAGCATCCACTCCTCTAGAAATGCTTCCCAGGATAGAAAGCAAAGCTCCCAGACTTCTGAGCACATTCAATTTGTTAATTTTGCCCATGGAAATCTACCCACAAAACCGATCTCTTCTTCTTTCAGACAGAGCAGTCCCAAGAAAAAACAACAGCACTGCAGACACTTCAGAAAAGTGTCAGAAAATAAAAAGAAAACAAAAAATAATTAAAAATAAAGTTAGCAGGTCTTTAATACTACATGCTAAATATAGCAGCTAAATATAGTATCATTAGACCAGTATTTTAGTCTTCAGCAAGCTTGTTTCAACAATTTGCTTTCTATTTAGCGTCCACCTGAAATTACTCAGTATCTTGATTTTTTGAAACAAAAACAAACAGTAAATTTTTATCTGTTTGAAGAAGCCCAAATCATGGTGGGCTGAATGCAGAAAAGGAGAGTGATACCAGAGAATGATGTAAAACCTAATTAAAGATCTTTGGCTGCCTCAGAATTCAAAACCAATTAAAAACCTCTTTTTGCCTAGAAAAGCCCCAGAAGAAATTCCTAAATCTTAATTTGCTTCTGTCCTTATCTCCATTGTGACAGGTCTCTGAAGCCTCTTCTGCCAAGCCAGGACTACAAAAGAGAAGCGAGCAGCGGCGCGGAGGGTCTGCCTCCCACTCCCCGGGCAGAGCTGGCTGGACCACGATCTTTAATTATGGAGCACGATCGGATGCTCTATTCGAGAAAGGGCTTCTAAAACTCTATTTAAAATTTGCTACGCGAGCCTCAGTACCTTGCTGCTAGAGTACAGCTCTCAGGAAGGATGGAGGATGATGCTCAGCCCCAGACACACCTTGAACCCACCTACTCCTGCCAGCAGCTCCAGCTGCTCCCAGACCAAGCTTCAGAGGGTCTCGATGGCCTGAGACCTCTGATCCACGTGCTGCATGCTGGGGAGGCCAGCTGCTGGGCTGGGGGGGCACGCAGTGGGCAGGTCGTGTCTCCCCAGCGGTAGAACGGGGAGCAGAGCTGAGCCCACCGGTTACCTCTGGTCTCCGCAGCTGCCGTGGCTGTGAATCTCAAACCCCAGGTCGTAATGAGACTGTCATACACAACAAAAAGTGGTATTAAAGGAAATTAATAAATGTCAAAATCTGTGTAAAAAAAACTATAGTTCTCATTACTCGCATGCAGCATGACACCCCCAGAATTCTAATTTCCAATTTCATCTTTGGCTGACCACAGATAGGAATTCATTCAAATAGCAAGGAAGGAATTAAGCATTAATTTAACAAAAAGGAAAGGCTACTGAAGGATTAGATTAGATTCTTAAATTAAATATAAACCTGTAAAAAGGCTTTCTTAGTGCTCCCAGCCTGTCTGCCTGGTAATTCTCTGCAGTAATAAAACAAAATGGTATCAAGTCTCTGGCAAAGTGCTGAAGCACTACCCCAAAGCAGCCGGACAGAAGTGTGCTGATCTTTATAATGACTTTTTGGTGGGTTTTGTAGGTGGTTTTTTTTTTATTATTTTCTCCTGCACATCTTCCCCTTTTTTTGAATGCTCCCTTACTCCTGTTACTGCTCTCCTTTTTCCTTCACCTCTCCTTCATGTCTCCTTTAGACCTCTAACACGCTCTGTATTTTCCTTCCCACCAAGCCAGACTCTGTTCCCTGCCTCCGCTGAGCCCCACGGCCAGCTCTCCCCACTGCAGGCAGCTGGTGACCCTGCTCACACCGTCCCTCTCACAAGCTCTTGTCTTCTCAGCTGGAGCAGGGGAATACACATTTTCCTAGCAAAACCCTCCGAGATGACGGATGACTGACCACTGCACTTTTCCCCCTGGAGATCCCACAGGCGATGTTTGAGCTGGCAGCTTGTTGGATTTTCTTGTTTTAGTGTATACCCATGAGTTTCCCAAAGAGCAGCTTGGGCAGTGCAGGTCCTTCCATCATTTTTCCTGCTCAAGCCTCAGGCTCCATCCAAGTCACCAGCTGCAGGGAAGCAGCCTGAGCCTGTTCTGACACGGGGAAGCACCGTAGCGCTGGTATTTACCAGCGATTAGCATAGAGCAAACTTTCACCTTGAGAAAATACTGACATTGTTTAAAACTTGTGCTCCGGGTGACTTTGCTCCAGTTGCCTGTGCAGACCAGGACGGCAGCTGTGATGGCTGCTGTGAGCATGGCACCCAGCGGGGCTCCGCTTTCTTCTCACTCCAGCCCCAGGGCTCTTGTTCCCCACAGGCAGGGCTGTGCACTCTCCCCTCCACCCTTCAGGTCTGCAGCTCCTAAAATTACTTATGCATTTGGTCACGCAGCTCAAAACCCTCAAAAAAAGCTGCTTTCTCCCGCTGGAAATGCCCGCGTTTGCTCAAGTACCTTCCCCTCATCCTGGTTTTACAGCATGGGAAGGGGCCGTCGGGGACCGCCTTGCCAGTGCCCACCAAAGCAATGCCTGCAGGGCCTCAGCACAGGGTGGTGACCCCCAGATTCCCTGCAAGCTGCTGCTCAAAGGAGGGAGATGGCAGGAGGGGGTGGCAGCTGTAGCACAGGGGGGCACAGGGGAACACGAGCACCAGGGCCCAGAGATCCCCGCCCTGTAACCCATCTTGAGCAGCTAAAAATCTCTGCGGAGAACCAGATAGCAACCTGGGCTCTTCCCCGACACACAAGGAAGAGGGTGTCCTCCTCCTGCAGAGGTCCACAGCCCCTGCCATTGTCGGGAACACGCACATGGGGCTCACCATGCATGGGACCTCGGTGCACGTGTGAGCTCAGCATGGCACGGAGACACGGCACGCCAGCGGGTGCGGGCTGGGGCCCCTCCACATAGAGCCCGTGCAGCTGCAGGAGTTTGCTGGGCAGGTGCTGCTGTCTCAGATCCCAGTCGCTGAGCCAGAGGCAGCGACGTGTTGGCCATCAGCAACTGTTTTGCTCACACATAGGTGTCATGCACAGAGATGAGTGATGAAAGCTGGAAAACCTACCTGCCCTGGGAACCAGCTTTAATTGCAGCATCTTCCCCCCAGGACGTGGGCCTTGGGGGGCAAAGCTTCTCCTCCTTGGAGATCAGCTGTGGCCCTGAGCTCTCACCCTCCGGCATGCTGGGCAATGTGCTCCAGGGCTCCGGTGGTCCTTTTGCATCAGGTGGGCGCACTTGTCATCATTTCACATTTGCAAGCAGCCCTCAAGGATCATTTCTACAAACAAGGGCGATGAGTCATCTGATCAGTTTTGCTTACCATGTCGGTGAGCTTTGCTGTTGCACTCCTTCCGTTTAGAAGCCAGCTTTAATTTGGAGAAAGCAGCTTTAATCCTGCCGGAGGAGAAAAGCTATCAGGAGTTCATTTAGCGCAGTTCGGCGGGAGCGCTGCATGTCAGTTCTCACGCCATCAGATGCTTAGTAAAAGGCAACTTCAATTGGGAATTAACCCATTTTGCAGTTACTGCTAAACCTCTGGGTTTAATTATTTTAGAGAAAGTATTTTAATCCCTATTCCTGGTCTTTCCCAGGCTGAGAGATCTCGCAGCCTCAAACCAGGTTCCTTTCTACTATGGCAACTTAAGGACCTTCTCAAAGGTAGATTGGATCCAGAGCTCAAGGGACCCTAGACCATGACACGCACCCAGGCATCCCAAGACCATCACCCTCAAGGGCTCTTCTACACGTAGAAATAGGCTCTTCTTTTCCCACCCCCCCTTCTCTCCATTGGTACAGCTAAACTTTATTTTCCTTTATACCAAGCCATTATTCCTGAACAACAAGCTGCCCTGAGAGAAGCATGGAGAGGAACTGTCTAGAGGCTTGTGCATTGTAAGGTCACAGCAGGCTTTCCCTGACGTAAGTCACTAATAGCATGGCTAGACACAGTAAATGACATAAAAGTCTAGAGTGGACAATTAAATATAATTTCAAAGTGATACTTATCCTACTTGGAAAAAGCATTGGATTTACAATGTCTAATCCTTTGCAAAATGTCTGTATATTAAACAGCAATATTTAATGCGACCACATATCCTCTTGGTGATCTCATTAGTCTATCCCCTTGCTAAAAATACTCTTGGTTTGTCTCTGGGAATACAGTAATTCTCATTAGCAAATCATGGTTAGTCTTATCTAATACAACAGCACAGACTAATATACATGGAAAATACATCAAAGCAGCTAAACGATGGCTCGACGTCTTTAAGGGGTAAAAATAGTCAAAGCAATCAGTTATTTTCTTGTGAGAATATAGCAGAAAAAAACCCTCCCAACCACTACATGCGAAAGCTTGCAATAATCTTGTGCATTTATCAATTAGACCATACACCTCACCGTGCCCAGACCATGCATATACCCACAGCTACACCCTTCCATTCCCTTTATGGCATCTCTTGGAGGTCCTTGATACAAGCCACACCAACCCGGCAGGGTTGTGTGCCAGCTGGAAACACCACCTGAAGCGCTCTACATCTATGCCAGGCTCATTTTGGTTTCTCATGTCGCAGCTTTCCAACATCTCTTCATCACAGGAACTTGGCCCCCTGTAATTTTACAGGCAGTTCCTTGCTGAATTTCTCCAAATGGGGTGTTGCTTTCGTGTCAGCCCTGCAGAAGTACTCCAGCCTGCAGGATGCAGCGCCAGCCCTGTGTTGTCCTTTCACACAAAGGCCAAATTTGCAAAAAAAAAAATAAAAATTAAAAATTAAAAAAAAAAAAATGTTTTACAGAAGTGTTAAAGCAAGCAACTGGGAATTCTTAAAGAGTATACAAAGTGCCTCCCATGGATGTGCTGATCGTGGGACTGCTTTGGCCAGTTTGGGCTCAGTCACTGCCCAAGTCAGGATCTTCTCCCTCCCTGCTCCTCAAGGTCAGTTCCCTCATTTACCAGCAATTAGGCTGTTCATTTAGAGGACTTGCAGGCAAGAAAGAGCACCTGGTTAGCTTATGAAACAGCATCAGGAAGACAAACGCACAACCACACCCACACGTTTATTTTTATTGTCGTAACAAAGATCACCCATCAGGGAGGAAAGGTAATGACGCTTTATGAAATACAGGACAACTCTTTGGAGGTAAAAAAAAAAAAAAGTAAAAATAAATCCCCCAAACCATGATGTATAGATTTTGCCTGGCAGTAGGACCCTCTTGGGATCTGGTTAGCCAGCAAATACCACTTTGTATGCAAGAACTCGTTTGCCTTCTCTGTTTCATTTAGCTTCTATATTGAGAAAATGAAGTGACCAAAGTAATTCTCATATTCTCCAGAAAGCATCCAATTTGGAGATCACCCACACAAATAGCACGGCTGAGCGAGGAGCAGCCAGCAACAAGAGGCAGCCCGAAACTGCTGGGCAGGTGAGTGCTGGCTCCTGCCCCTCTCACGGATGGAAACAGAGGCTGCCAGGCAGGAGGCTGAGCACGCCTGCAGGAGAGATGCTCCCTGCCTGGAGGAAAGCTGTGCCCCAGGAGGGTGTTGAAGCTCTCAGGTACCAGGCAGCCTTGCAAAAAGGCACGCACAAGGTCTGGATGCTTCGTGGCCTCCACCACCCCTAGGCAGCCAAACCCTAAGGACCTATCAAACAGGCTGAAGGGTAAACAGTATTTTAAAAATCACTGCAGCTTTCATCAAACTTTCATTTTACCAGTAATGTTATCATTTTGTTTTGGTAAAAAAAGCTCCCTCGCTGCTTGGTGACAGGCACGAACAGAACTCACCCCACCCTGTGCCTGTAGCAATGCCGGGAATACACTCCAGATTTTCTTCCTGAGCCAAAAATTACTTGCAACAGCTTTTCATCAAGACATGTAAATCTGATCTGTGACTGAAACACCAACATCTCAGCTTGTTCCACATTCACTGGAGCTGGAAGGAAACTGGACCTTAAATGACATCGCATCTTTTTCAACTGAGGGAAACCAGTTCCCCTGTTACATCCTTCTTGTTTTTCACTTTATTCAGCAGCGAACACGCAAGAACTGGTGATGGCTATCCTAAGAAGCCACTAGAAAGTTACTTTTAATTGGTAACCAAAGTTACTTTTAGTAAGTAAAGCTTTCTTGTGTGCCTACAGAACATATTTTCTCTCATGTTGTCCACATTCATACTCCCAGAGTCGTCCCACTAAGCAAAACTAGTAAATGAAGCACAAAAGTATCAGGCAATTTGCAAGATCTGGGTAGGACAAACGTTGCTGGGGCTATACAGTTTTGAAGAACAAGTTGTCACCAAACTACTGCACTGCTTCTCAGCGTCTTCACGATGGAAAGCAAAGGTGGGAGCCTGTTGGGAGGGGGTAAAGCACTTCCTACAGGCAAGGAGGGGAAGAGAAGGGCTGAAACCGCCATGTATTTGCCACTGGAGTGCACATTTTTGCAACCAAATGTTGATGGATAAACCATTACCTATGACGGAACAAGAACTAAAAATGGAAGAAAGAATATTTAGCTATTGTTTAGGCACTCAAATTTTTTATTCAGCCATTCAAGGTGGTTTGATTTTTTTTGCCTTTTTTTATGAAATAATTCATCCCACTCCACCTTGACAGCTTGTTTACAATATATCTCTAGCCACAGACAGCTGACAGATGTGATGTGAAGCTAGCAAGACGAAACAGCCTAAATACAGAGCAGACAGCACAGCAGAAGACAGCAACAGAACTGCAAGCTACTTCACAGGCTTTGACGTACCTACCAGTCCTGAAGCTTTCATCTGACAGTAGCGATGGGCACCAACCCCTGCAATTCCAGGCAAGGGAAGGTTCCAAAACCGACTGCATTTAGGAGCTGCCCCTGTTTCTGTTGAACTATACAGGAAAAAGTAGGTGGCTTTCAGTGGCTCGACTTCCAGACAGGAACATTTTCAGCCCAGTTCTACTATTGTTAGCAGAGTTACTACAATAATTATTGCAGTTCAGCTCGTGCACTGGTGACCTTCTCCTTGATGCCACCTCTGCAGCACTATGGTAACGTCAGCGCATGTGGCAGGCACTGCAGAGTGCCACCCTGGTCTGCAGGAGCAGAGGTGCCTGTGAGGAAACGCTCTCCTCCGATATTCAGAGCAGTCAGACACAAAGTCATCCATGTATTTTCCAAGCAAAGGAGTAGGGACCAGGAGAAAGAGGAAAAAAGAAATTGCCAAGTGAGTATCTCTAATATTGGTAAATTCCGATACCTGGGGTTCTCCCTTGCCAGGGTCCTGACATTGTCTACTTTGCCTTCTGGATAAAAAAAAAAAAAAAAACACCAAAAAAACCCCAAACAAAAAAAATCCTACAAAAACCAGTCAACAAGTAACACATTCAGATAAAAAGCCACTTTGCCATTTTTTGACTGGGCCCTTCCAAAACATTACTGTCCAGTTCTGAAGGGCACACGAGGGTACCCGATATTCATACCTCAGCGTAACGCATCTGAGAACGTGCTGTCCAGGATCCACAGACAGTGAGGTCACATGCCTGGTCAGAGTGCTTTACTTACTAGTCTGAGTACTGTTACTGAAGGCTGTCAGATCACATGGATAAAGTCCACAGTTAGCAAGCAGACACCAACAACGAAGCACGGGGCGTACCACCTCCTGCAAGAGCAGCACAGGTAGGTTCAGGGGCTGACGGTTCACATCACACAGCAGCGATGCGCAGCACTTGGCAGAGGCATTAACCAGAAAGGACAAGCATCTCTTGGCTCAGAATACAGCTGGCTGAGATGCCACCGCACTTTTTGAGCGGTTACTCATCTGGAAGATGGGGAAGTCCCCTCACCCTGCCTGCGGCCGTGGGATACCCAGCCAGGCTGCAGCCACCTCCCACACTTGAGCAGGGATGGTTCAGAGCCAGGAAGGGGCGGCCTGGTACCACGTTGAGACATTTAATCCATACCACACCAGACTTTTAATCACTCCTGCAATGAGCCCAAGTGCTTGCAGCAATTCAACAGCTGTTTTCATAAAACCACCCATGCTTCCTCATGAGGTTCTCCTATGCCTTCCGTGTGTGGTCAATACAGCCACTTGACAGCATAGTCTTTGCTGTTGACATCAAAAAGGTCTGAACCTGACCCACCATGTACCTTCAGGCAGGTCAAAAGATGTTAGGGCTTTAGAGAAAAAAAAAATAATAGTATCAATAAACAGTCAGAGAAAACAAGTACTTCAAACCTTACATGATAACCAGCATCAAAAGTACATCATGAATTATTTGCTCCCATTTCACGCATAAGGGAAGACAGACTTCCCAGGTGGCTTCGAAAACAGGAAAAAGAAAGGTCTTCCTTTTGCAAACAGGAGAATTAGGAAAATAAAGAGGTATTGCACCTTCCTACCAAGACCCAGTCCCTGAACTCAGCTCGTGAACAGCCAGGGCCAAGGGTGCCCCTCCAAGGCTCTGGCCCTGCCCTCCCCAGGTCTCCATGCGGAGCTGGGACAAACAGCAGTGCCAGTCCCTGTGAAGCTGAAGAGCCACACGGCTGGGAGGTCACATACTGCCGCAGGCTCGTGATGCTCCCGCTCCCAGGGCACTGGTTTTGCCCACTGGTTGCAACATTCAGGGCTTCTTCCAGCAGGTCCCCTCCACTCCCTGTGAGCGCTGTGCCAGTAAGATTTAGTAACACAGAGGTTTCCCTTGGCTGTTAGCTTTCATATTTGCATCTTACACGTTGAGCATTCCTCTGCTTAATTCTAACCCATTCCCAATGGCCTAGTAGTAAGATGAACACAGTTTAATGACTTGATACCACAAATTCAGCTCCGTGTGGGGCACGGGGAGGAGGAGAAGGCTCAGACTATTTCTGTATTCTGTAATTCAGATTCTGTAAAAAGAAAGTCCTGTAATTTTTAATTTGTTGCCAATTGATAGGCTGATTTTACACTGCTCAAAATAGTAACTGCTATTTCCCTTCAGCCAGTGGACTGTTAAGCTGGAATTTGTCCCAGCGTCCATATGGCACATGTCATCTCTATCAAGTTATCTAAATTCCAGAAAATCCACGTTTATAAGTGTATAAATATGGAAGAGGAAAATGAAATGCAATTCTTTAAGTGCATTTTTGGAGTAACCCTAAACTGCAAGATACAGCTGCTTATTGAATGGCGTGGTTTCTCCTGCCACATGGTGTTAACGGAAGAAGAAATTCATCTTAATTTGGAATAGACAGTAACAATGAGGAATGACATGGAGAACATAAGACATCTTAAAACTCTCGGACCTGATGCCTGGCTTAATGAAAATGTATGTTTACAAATAGGATGGGTTTTCTTTGAGGAGGAAGTCGGGAGAGAGCAATCAGGGCTGCAGCTTTTATCTCATCAGCATCCCTAAGTACAAGATGCACTTGGTGATGCGAGGTCTCAGCCACATTCCTGACTACTTAGCCTCTGTGTGCCCCAACATGTCTGGAATCAGACACACAAAATGTGTGAGAAATACTTCAAGCAGAAAATGGAGGGGGAACAACCCTGACCCTCTTCAAAAATCAGTGGCTGCTGAGTATTAAATCCGAGTGATCCCATCAAGACACCCTCTTAGAGCGGCCGCTACACACAAGGGCTGCAGCTCAGGCTCGTCCTGCGCTTTGGAGAGCCAAGATCCACATTCCTCCCACGAACATCCAAGGATAACCAAAATACCCTGCTTCCACGCAGCGGGATGAAGAATTCAGGGCTCCGCTGCCTGCACAAGCCACGCTGTGAGCCTTCCTGGCCCCTGCTCAGACAGGCACCAACACCAGCCCCCCGGCACGCACAGCCCCTCGCTGCCCCCGCAGCCCCCCGGTGCCACCGGCTGTCCCCAGGCTGGTGGCACAGGCACGGCACCTCAGCCTTGGCATAGACAAGCGTGCGTTGTTATTCCACAGCACGGGACAAAAGTCACAGCTCGGGGAATAACGCAGAGATTTTTTATTTTTTCCTTTCCCAGCACTGTGTCACTGCAGGCCAAATGGAAACCTCCTGGGTTATAAAACAAGATAAATTTGACAGGATCATAAATCATAAAATTGTCCCAAATTGCAGAGCTGCTGACAGCATACGCTATAATCCAGTTGGCATCTGACGCTTCCCTTTTCCTCGTTTCTTCTTGCCACAGGAAGAAACATTCCCTCCTTCAAACTCTACAGCGAAAAGCAGCAGCAGCAATTCCAAAAAACCTCAACGATGAAAACAAAGCCTCACATTTCATGTTTGCTGCATTCAACTGAATGCAACAGAGCTGTAACAGCGAGATACAGAAACTGGCTTTAAAAAAAAAAACAATTAACACACCCACACCCCAAGCATACCCTCTAATATTCTCTATAATTTTAAAACATTATTCAGAATCGACTAAAGAAAAAGTGACTCAAGGGAACCAGGGCATCGTTCGTGTGATTACAGCAGAAAAGTGAGGCGTTTGTCATATATGAGCACTTAAGACATCCCATACATAGACACAGCCAAATGTTAATAGTTAATTGGATATCAACGGGCACAACCTGTCTCTGTTTTGGGGACAGACTCAGGAATTCACTTAATTATTTTTCTTTACAGCAACAATCCTGTCATTGCCAATACCCTGAACTCCCAACAAAACATGCCTAAAGTACAGCAGCTTTCCTCCCCTTTCTAGAAACATGGGCATTGATTTATTTTCTTTCTTTAACTGCAGTTAAGAAGCTGCTTTGATTTTCCATCCAAGTCCAGTTCTCCTGTCCCTGGTGCAGGTTCTTCAGTTACACAGGGCTGTTCCTCTGAAGTGGGGAGCACGTGCACTCTCTGGGCCAACAGGGAGCCTTGCAAGCAGAGGCTGAGTAAATCTCACCAGCCAGTGCTCTACCCATCCATTAGCAAGGAATACACTTGCTATTCTATATAATAATATATCTATAAATCTATACAATCTATAAAAATCTAAAAATTATTTTAAAAAATATATAAAAACACCTACACAGGCATTATTTGCAAAAACATATCTGAAAGGGTAAAATATTCAAAACTAAACAAGCACACGCCAAAATAATTTGCATTTAAACGTCTGATCCAGGGCACGCCTGTTCCCCAAAGTAAGTTTTTTTTCCCCCCCCAGCAGTATTTACGCAAAGGGATGAGCCCTCTTTACTGTACATAACGCAGCACAGGAGCCTGCACCCATTACCAGGCGTTCTGTGACTCTGTAATGATATTTATTGACAGCTGTTAAAGGTTTGGGTAAGACTATGGAAAGACACACCGGCAGGCACTGCGTAAGAAACATGGGGAGGGGACTCAGGTGATCAGTGGTGTGTTTATTTCAGTGCATAAAACATGCAAGGAAAATTATTTCCACAAAGAAACCAAGCAATTTTTTTACAGTGATGTTGAACAACGGAGGTAAAGGCAAAGTTGTTAATTCAACAGAGGCCAAGTACTTTGGAACAATTCTGGATGAGGAACGCACGTTAAAATGGACCCGCTTAGATATTTTTTCCTTCATTAACTGATACCGTTCCATGAGTCAATGTTTAAAACCTGAAGTGTTCCTACAGTTCTTTTTTTCCCCACGCTGTTGTGCAGACAGATGAGAGTCAACAAGCTTGCTCTCTGCCGAGACCTGGAAAACATGCCCAGCCCCTGACCCTCCCTCCTGCCATTTCCGCACGGGCACAGGAGGAGGGAAGGGCAGAATCCAAGGAAGAAGCGCTGCACACCCGAGAGTCACTGTGCTTACCCGCTTCGAGAGGGCTCAGCACCTCTGGGGCACAGCCCTCCTTGAAAAGCAGACCAGGAGATTCTGGTGGTCTGTAGATGCCAGGGTAACTAAAATTTTAGGTCAGCCTTAGAGATTTGCTTCCGTACGCAGACCTCAGCCGGGTTTGGAAACATCGTGCGGAGCAGTGCGGGGCGGATGGGTGATTAGGTGTCAAGAGCACGGTCCTCATTCCACAGCTCCACAGGATCTTTAGCATGCCAGAACCATAATGTACTTTAGATGTAAAAAAAAAAAAAAAAAAAACACCTCAAAGCTCCGATTTATTTTGGAACTCAGTCAACAGGCAGCATGGAAGACAGCAGGGGTGCTTTTATGCTTGCCCAGAGGAAACCAGACACCAGTCGGCGCAGAATGCCGTGGTCTAAGGCAAAACACAGCAGCAGGCCAGCCCAGAGTGCAAGCAGGTAGGAACAACTGAGCTCTGGTTCACCTAAGCCAACCATACATTATTAAAAAAAAAAAAAGCTGTGGGAGCTCAATGTCCAAAGGAACCTCTGAACCATGCCAACAAACCCTTAAAAAATGCTTTCCTGCTTAGAATTGTAATTTTGTTCCTCAAGTTTAATTGCTTTATGTATGTTTCCAATACCAAACGCATTTTCGTCTAAGATGTTTTCACATTGCAAACTGAATTCTTCTAAATGCTTAGGAAACAGAGCCCTGGACAGAAAACATTTTAATGAATACGTGGATAGCCTGACAGCACGTAGCTCAAAAGAACCAACGGAACCTTTCACTCCCACCACAGATTCAGGGAAGCATTCCTCATTTCATGAATAACAAGGGAGAAACCCAAACAGCAGCAGCAAACACTCCCAAGGATGAGGGGGAAAAAACAGCATTCAAGAGCCAAAATAATACACAGAGGAGGAGACAATCCTCATTCCAAATCATCCCTTCTGGAATGTCAACCATGCACGGCTCCTGCTGTAGCACCGCTCCCAGATTACTGGGCTGCATTTCCTACAAATCACCTAGTCATTAAATAATTCTGGAGGATTCCCGCGCATCACTGATGCTGGAATCCCTGAAAAAACTAGACACATCTTACTGAGTAGCATACATTGTGCAACAAATCCCATCTAGGGGATCAGCAGGTCCAACAGAGCCGGCCATCAAAAGATAAAGCCTATGGACTGAAAAAAGAAGTTCACTTAATGACGTGTAAAAGACTGGCAACAGAAACATGGGAAGTAGTGTCAAGTCAGTCAAGTCACCCTACTTCCCTACCTTGTTCTCAACACCGCGATCACCTTTTCACAGCTGAATGGGTCCTGCAACACCCACGGGACCAAAAAATTTATCATTAAGCAAAGTACACATAACTTTGCATTTTAAGACTTTTTTTTTTTCTGACCACATCTGTACACAAAGAGCTATCATCTCCAGTTTAACTAAAATACGAAAGAGAAAAAATAGCTTGTAAGCAACGTATGTTGTGCAAGTAAAGAACACTTCCACACAGCATGGAAAGCATGAAGTGCTACATAAAAGAGCTTGACTCACCCTCCAGATCCCTGGGTAACCTATACGCACAACCTAAAACACCACGTAAGGTGTAAGCCAGGAGGAAATGGGACATACGTTACTCCAACACACAGGCACCGCTTACTAGGTTAAAACTGCTTATCTATTTCCAGGTACGCACAAGCTGAATGATGATTACGTTTATCAAAAGCAGGTTACATACCAGCAGCGGCTATTTTCTCCCTTGACATGAGGAGCATGCCACTAGGAAAGCTTCAGCTTTATCGATTCCAATTAGGAACAGAGGAAGTGACAAAGACGTCAGCTACAAAAGGGAAGAATTAAAAAACTAGCAACCAGCAGTGTCAGACACCAACACAAAGATGACGTAATTACCAGCTGGAGGATAAATTAAGAAGGAACAATTCTAGTAGGTAGAATGACATTTGCAAAAAAAAAAAATTAAAAAATATCCTTTGATCTTTCCAGATCAGATAATCCCCAAATCTTTAGCTATAAACTTCTCCAGACATTTGTACTGCACTCACTGCTGTGGCATCAAATTACTTTTTGATGTCCAACCAGTCAGCAGATTAAGACTGTAAGCTTTTGGGGAGAATTTTATTTATCTGTATGCAAACTGCCCTAAGCCAAGATTTCCATTATTCCACTAAAGAATCAGACTATTGGTTTGAGCTTGACTGTTACTAAAAAGCTACTCCTTGAAGAAACAGAATGGGCAGTTTGAAAATAGCGCTGAGGTATGAGAAAACAACTTTTTTTTTTTTTTTTTTTTTGTCCTGGGAATAGGTTAAGACTCACAGTGATTCTTCAGCGCACGGCAACTCTAGAGCCACAGGTCAGGCCACCAGCTGCCTTCTGCTGCTGCTCCAGTTCTCACCCCTTCATGCCAACTCCATTACCCGAAGAACACAAAGACTGCAAATGCCCCAAGGTAGGTTGGATTCTACCATGAACTACCTTCCCTGGGCCAGACTCTTAGACTTTATACAACTTTCTAGGGGAAGGGGAACCACGGAAAACTGGGCATTTGCAGATTACCGGCTCTTCGATGTGAACAGGGCAAAAAACTTCAAATAACCTGAGTTTTCCCAGGTTTCCTTCCCCATCATACTTGTCCTGTTTCAAAACACAGCACAAGGGAAGTGTCATCCCAAATGTCTCATCTTTCAGTTTCTCTGTAGGGATATCAGCCGGGCCTTGTGATGAGTTAAATACAGAAGTGAGCACTTTTGACATTTCTTGCTAATTGGGCACCAAAAAAAAGCAACGTCCAAATGAATTCTGAGAGTGGAGCGTGGGTCTGCGGTTACTGGGAGAGGGCAGGCAGCTCCAGCAGCAATCCCAGCTAGCACACTAATGTAGTCTTATTTGCTCTCACAACAAATATAGACTAATTGCTTTTTATCCAGGTGCTTTTCTCATTTAGCTACCATAACTGCAAAATGAAAGAATTCAAGATGTATGAAAAAAAACAGGGCTGCTTATCATCAGGACAGATCATAAAGGCAGCCTCACTGAAAACAGGGATTGAATATCTGCTGTATCTACACGTACACCTACAGTTGTGGATTCAGAGATGGAAAGAGTTTCTTATGCTATGGTTAAGAAAGATGTAATAAGCATCAAGTCATTTTACACTGCATTAACAGAAGAATTTTGCAGGTTTTGGCAAATCCTTGAGGTTTGCTTTTCAATCCTGGTAAGCAGGTGTTAACTAATGTCATTATGAACACCTTAATCTGGAGAGAGATAGAAGAAAAAAAAACCTCAAAGATTAATTTGATTGATGCACTACATTTAATCCACTATGCTGTGTCCAACACTGATAACAAAACGACATTAAAAAATAATTCTTCCACTTCAAGTACAATAGATAATGATACACTAAAAAAAAAATATCTCTACATCGTGGCCATATACCAGCTCCTGGGCTACTCTCAAGGCCCGTCAGACACGGAACTTTGACATCTTGACTTCTAACCATCTCATAATGGTTAGAACCCACCCTAAGCTTCTTCTGAATTGAGAATATCAGCAGGATACCTGCTTTTAAACAGGGTGCCTCCTCAACTCCAGCACACAAACAGCAGGATATATTTACATTATCCAAAAGGTGTTACAACTACTTCAACTACTTTTCCGTTTAATTAATAAATATGGATTTCAAGGGACTTAAATTTAAGCAGGCTCTAAAATCTGGTCTCCGAGCTGGAAAAAAAAAAATATTAGTAGCATGTGACGCTTAAATGACTGGCACATACTTTAACGACAGAGCAACCTTTTCCTATGTGGTGCTTTGCACAGCATTAGAAGAGTATTCTTAAGGTGATGAGTCAGTTCATCTTCACTGGCTACTTTCCAAGAGTATCCACTGGCGCCACTATTCCACCTATAACAACCTTGCACAGCTACATGGAATTCAGGTATTTTTTTAAAGAGGAAGAATTGCTTTCGGTTTTAACCAAAACAGTTATGTAACCTAAAGCTTACACATACATCTTGGTAGTGATCATTACTAGTAAATGCAATAAATTACCAGTATATGCAATAAATTACTAGTAAACTGCATAAAGAATAAATATCAGCACTTCCAAAAGTGACACCATAGTAACGTGCTGCTTGATGCATCAATCAGGGTGCATCAAATACAAACGGCACACTCCCAGCAAAAGTCTGTTCGGCTTTACATGGTTATTGCTAACAGGTAGCGCAACCAAATAAGCTAACTGGTTTAAAGACTTCCCCAGACAATGCCCCTCTGACTGTGTTCATCAGCAAAACCACCGGTAACATGCAACGGGAAGTTCAGAACAAGCACGATGGTATTAGACTCCTACAAGCACTCGGAGCTGCAATGTGCCAGCAGCGCGCTGTATTTCAGAGCAGATAAAGATTTCTGTAAATTTGCACGGCTGCACACATAAGCAGTAGTTCTCCAAGAAAAAAATTAAGACAGTTGGTTCTTTTATCAGTCCTTAACAATAAAATGAACACATCAGGCCAAAATAGTTTCTTAAAAGTAGGTCAAAATACCCATTCATGATCATTCTGCGTTGGTTTCCTAGCAAGTTAATCTACCCACACAGATATACATAATGCGTATCCTGGAGACAGTGAGGAAGAAAACCAAATACATTAATGAGGTAGCTTAGACTGAATAACTGCAGTTAAAAGTTTTATTGAACAAAAGAAGGTAAAACGTGGTAGTCCAAGTTCACTGAGCAAAAGCAGCTCTCTCGCTGAAGCTGCACTTTGTGCTAAATAACCTTATTAACTGAGACTATACAGAGGACACATTATGCAAGTTATCTCAACAGCAAAGGAGAAAAGGTAGATTAAATTTGTTTCGATGGAATGACTTGGTCAAATTCAGTGGCTTAAGTTAATGTTTCTAGCCCTTCTCTACCTATATTCAGTACAGGCATACAACAGAATATACAACTGCACTGAATTCCCGTTTGTTAATAGTGTGTGCTCCCATGCAAGTGGAAGCCAATTCCTCAAAAAAACCAAATTAAAAAACCCAAACGTTTTAAATCTTTTGTTTGAAGCATCACTCAACCGACTCAGGAAAAACACTCGATACATGTTATAAAAAAACTCCCGGCCTCTACAAGGTCCGCTTCCTGTATAGTGTTAATTTTTTAAAATTTTATTTCTCCCCTCTGCCTAAGAAACTTCATATGCTCTGAAAGCACCCACAAAATCAGGTGGGTAAACAGATATGTCAAAAATACTCTGTGAAAAGAGGGAGGTAGCTCAGGCCCCTTGGCAACCTTCTGTCATAGTTCACATTGATGTGGTCTACCTCCCCTTGTTATCTGCAGTCAAAAATGAAAGGAAAAAGGATTTCAACTACGAAATTTAGTGAAAGAACATGTTCAATACAAAGTCTTCAAATCTGACTCATTTGGCTTCCAAATGTAACCTATAAGATACCTCACACCCAATACACAACATTAATAACGTACCTAGTTCATACATTTTATAGACAATATCTTCTCATTTGTTAAACATTTGGCTCGGGTGAGTACATCTTTTTTTGTTAACCACTTGACAAACATTCTAGGCCAAACAAACAGCACAAATAATGTCAAAGTCTTTTTTTTTTTTTTTTTCCCCAGTAACTGTATGAAATGCTGTAGGCTAAGCCTAACAGAAACTATTGAAGAAAAATAATAGACTCCATGATGCAGTGCAAAGGTGTTACTACAACATCATAAGTCAAGGGATGTTTTTTAAGGTGCTGAAAGAGGAGATTCTCTAGACGGTGACCCTGTATTGTCCTCCGGTGGGAAAACAGTAAGAGTGCAGGCTCGAATGCCGCCAAGTGATTCTGGAAGGTCAAATACTTTATGCCACTCATCTTTTTCTGGATCATATTTCTGAACTATTTCCACCATACACCGATTATTCCAAGAATATCCTCCAACAACATAGATTTTATTTTCAAAGACAGCAACCCCAACATCACTTTGCCCACGTAACATGGCAGCAATTGGAGTCCACTGGTCTAGAGTTGGCGAGTAATATTCACAGCTTAGAACATCATCGTAATCACTTGTTCCTCTGAAGTGATTTCCACCAATAACATATAGCTTGTCTCCTACAGTACACATGCAATGCAGACCTCTGACTGTCGTCATTGGAGCTTTCTGAGTCCATTTGTCTGTGTCAGGGTCAAAACACATAAGTTCCTTTTGGAAAGTATCATGGGTAATTCCCCCTAAAGAAATAAAACAGATATTAGAGTAGCGTTCACCCTAATAAGCATTAAATAGCAAAAAAAGACATTAAGTGAATTAATTACATCCTCCTTAAAACTTCTGCACTTCACCTTAGATTACTACCACATATGTACTCCGTTTCAAATGATATTTTTAACGTACCTTGTTCCTTTAAATCCAAATATGAAAAGAAGCCATGGCTCAATACAGTACTTACCAAAGATGACACTGGCAGAATAAAAGAACAAAAAAACTGTTACCTACGCTTCATTTCAGCAAAATTATTTCTTTGCTTACATTTGTTCGGTTTGATAGTTTTGTTTCTCACCACGAAGAAAACCAAAATCCTTTCAAGTTTTGATACTATGCTGTTGTGTTTCAAGTGGTCCTATCGCTTAGCAGATTTTTCTTCAGGAAACTCAACTTGAGCTAAAGAGAGAACACAGCTTTCAAATATTCTTCTGTTAATAAATACCTGTGGTTCTCTCTGTATTTACCTTCCCCATGGCTCCTTGCAAAAGCAGTTAAGAGAGGCTTCAGGGGAAATCACAGGGCTACTTCCCATCAGTAGGTGAAATAGCCCCACATTTCCGCAAGGTCACCAGGCAAGGTCAGAAAGCAGTCACGCCAGTTTCAGACACCATAGGCTTATTAGCTATGGTTTAAGACCATAACAGCCATATTTGAGGTGCTAAAAATTATGCAGAGAACACACTGCTACTGAACAACCTCCTGCAGGGCTAAGCGTTCAACATTGAATTACCACGCTTGGATTATTAGCAGACAGAGATGGCGTGGTGTCTACAGGAGTGATGCAAGAAAGTGCCCAGTTCTTCAGCTGGACAGTAAGAATTAAATACAGAAAAAACACCCAAACACAGGGGGACTGTCCAGCCCTGATACTTAATGTCAGCCGTAGTAGGGTGGCAGTGCTTGGAAGCCTGTCAGAGAGAAAAGGTTTTAGTGACAAAAGGAACTAATCTTCACATTTTCAACCACAAAAGTGTCTGGACATGGGGATATCATCTGAGAGGACAGGAGGTAAAGAAAAATTGCTGGGAAATACAGAGCATCTACATGAAAAAAATACAGCAGGGAGCATAAGTACGTGCTGCCTGCAGTATAACAAGCAAAATGGGCAAAAAAGTACAAATAGCAGCACAATGATTAGAAGCTAGCTTAATGGACTTGCTCATAGACGAGTAAGAAGCTGTACCTTATGGCATTCTGGTAAATTTTAAACCAAACCCCTCCTAGCCTACTGGCACAAGGGCCCCTGATTCAAAACACCTCGAGGATCAATCTGCTCCAGTGCATCTCCCCACCAGTTCTTTACAGCTATGCAACCTCAACCCACCTCTCACCCTGAATTTCAGCTCAGTTCTTAAAGAGCATCCCTTAAAATTGCAGTAGGAGAACATACACAGAGGTCTGTGCTCTCTGTGGAGATCACTGACAGACAGATTGAATCTTCTTTAAAAACTGATCAGATACCAGACCTGCAGAAAACCTACCGCCCCCAGTTTGGAAAAAAATGGAATGAAACTATAACCTTGACGACATGGGACTGAGCATATTATAAATGAAACATCAGTGAAAGTACAGACATCATTCATATATTGTGATTAACATCAAAACTTATCCTTTTCCATCAGCTCAATGAAGGCTGATGCTCTTTAAAGTACTAAAATTTCTAATGCTTTCCAAAATGTATCAAAAAGGATGTGTTTAATGTTTATTGCTATATAAAGGTATGTATGTAGTGCTGCCATAGAAAAATGTATTCTGACAAAGTGAATAACTCCTTTGGAATTCAAAGTTGTCATTTACTGTGTAAATGCATAACATTATCTAAAATAATCTTCTCAGACTCTGCAATATATACCCTATTTGATTGGCTTCAAATGAAATTGCATCACTGCTTATACCGTGGCAAACCTACTGCAACTAGAAACTGATTTTTATTGTTTCCCACTGAAACAGGAAAAGTTAGGTAGGTAATTGTTCCACAGAGATGATATGATCATAGGAGTTGTTTACCTGAAATATACATTAATCCCCCATACACGGTTCCAGCATGACCATAGTGGGGTTCGTTCATTTTCGCGACATAGCTCCATTCATTCATTCTGGGATTGTAACATTCCACAGTAGCTGTTTAAAACAAATGAGAACATAAAAATGTTGAAGCTAGCATGGCAGTTTGGTTTTGAGTGCAGTCGTAGTGGCAGTAATATATTCATAAACAGAGCAAGTATCAATGAAAAACATTGTTCGACTGAGAAAGTGTCAAGGGAATTATTGAGCATTATGTCCACAGACAATACAGAAAAACCTCAAGCTTTGTCCCGGAGGAACAAAAAGGAAGAAAGAAACCATCTTGCATTCTTGTCTCCCACTTGTCTCATTCCCATTCCTGCTTGACACAACCCGCCCCAACTCACGAACCCTGCCAGAGGTACAAGCTGTGGGACATCAGAGAAAATGGCAACAAAGCTGGGTGAATTCAGCTTTTCTGCCCTTTCCTCTCGTACAACTCCCTCCATTGTCTGCTGTATAGAGAGAGGGGGAATAAACTTCAAATTATCTCAAAGAGGATCTACACATCTGGCAACCAGAAAAGACCCAACTCTTCAGCAATGTCCCATCCATGCAGAAAATCAGGCTGGATCTTCTTCTTGATATTTCCACATTGAAATGGTCCTATGCCCTCAAAAATGGAGCAGCAACTTGTTGACTAATTTTCTACTGTCTTGCAATGTGTTATTAAGCAACTGCACAGCATATACAAGTCACCAATTCAAACAGTTTATAAAAGCCAAGCTTTAAAAAATTCAAGGTGAAACACCACTGAACCTTGGATAGAGAGCAACAGTGCTTGTGTCAATACACAGATCCATTTGTGCAGTTTTTGTGCACTGGAATGTTAAAATGATCAAAGGATTTATCAAATTGGAAATTGTAGAGGCTAGTAGTAGGTTAAAAAGAAACCCCGAGACCAGGTGTCCTTGCAGAAAGCATTTCTGAGGACTCCTCTCTTCAAAGCATGATGGAAGAGATGAGGGGTTGCAGGAAAAGGGCTATTCAAAAAGCACACAGAATGGAAACAGAAAGCAGATTTAATAATGGCCCCGAGCAAGCTTGATCAGTACAACATGACCAAGGGGCTAGAGATCCTGAAAAATCCTGTACAGTGACCTTACGATGCCCAAAGCGGTTAATAATTGTGTTAAAGACAAATTAAAGCTCATCTTAAATACTTAAAATTAAGAATCAGACTCTAATGCTTGTTATACAATGCTTGATCTCTGAAGAGAGATGTTTACAAACTGTGTGTACAAAATTGAATCTGTCTGTCAAAGTGGCCTTTTACTTGCTCTAGAACAAGCTTTTTACTCAATCAAGGGTAGAAAATCTGAGTCAGCTCTATGGAATCAGTGATGGTGACACAGTCCAGGATTACATATCAAATAAAGAGACAAAAAAAATATTTAGAAGCTGAGAAACTTGCCATTTTAAAGGCAGAAACTACTTAGTATAAGCCTCCAGCATTCACAGTACTGGCCAGGCCAGTAATACATACTGATCAGTAACACTCAAAACAGTGACCGTCGGGTACCTCACCCTAACTCCAAATCTGTCTTTTAAAAATATCCTTTGGAACATTTTGGAAGAGTAAGGTACATCTATGGTGTCAGACTACCACAAAAAAAATCCCTAGTCACAGAAAAAATTAGCGAAGACCACATTACAGCGACCTTCTGAATTATCTTTCAGCTGCTGTAAAATGCACAGCCTCCTTATAGTTGCAAAAGAGGACGATATTTTGTAATTCCATGCAGTTAGTATCTAAGTAAACACACTCAAAATAAAAGATTCCAGTTCCGGGAGTACTGTTTGACAACCAGTTCAGCAGCATCCAAGATTAAAAATTAGGAAAAAAAAACCCAAACCCCAAACTATATCGCTCGTAAGAGTTGCTAAATTGTTATAGCACCCTGGATTTTCTTCAGCTTTTACCCAACCAGGAGCTGAAATTTAAACTTAAGAAATACAGAAAAGTGTTGGTCTAGAACATTATGTTCATGATATAAGGCAAAACACACTAAATTCCTGTTTCAAAAGACATTATATACGTTTATTCACAGGTATGAAATGATTAATTTCATATTCGATACGTTTATTCACAGGTATGAAATGATTAATTTCATATTCTTGAAACTGTTTAAAAATAGTAATGAAAGCCTGAAATGCTTCTGGTTTTGTAGAAGTGCCTTGCATATGGGCTCCCAGTTACGCCAGCCATCTCAGGGCTTTATAAGATGGACAGAAAATAAAAAATCTGATGCAAAGTAACTGAAGTCGAGTGTGTCTTAAAAACTCCTGTTGACATGCCAAATTTGTGATTTAAACCTGCTCAATACGGGCAAGCTCCCAAGTTCACTCTAGGAGATCAGTCCTTCACTGAAGACTTCTCCTGCGGTCCAACCTTGTTACTCCATTTCCTACCTCGGCCATTTGAAAGGAGCCTCGAGCCACCTTTCACATTACACACATGTACAGGTAGAAGAAAGTCAGCATAAGAAAAGGTATGAAAAGGCATTCAAACATACATCTGCAACGGCAATTTTTAAAGTCAGGCTTGAGTTCCTTTAATAAAGTAAAAGACTCTTTAAAAAAAGTTGGTGTTTTTCCCGTTTGATATCCTGCAACCTTTGCACATCCATGAAGGACTTACATACCATAAAGGCAGTGAAAGCTGGAGACAGCCTCTTCCCCACATAAAGGTACAGGCACAAAGAATTCATTCCAGAAGTTACACCTATAACTAAATCTGCATCATGTTTCTATGCATTGCCATGTTGACACCACATGCAGCATCTGCCCAATCCCCAAATAAATCCACGCTCTTTTTCGTATAAAATTTATTTTTTCATTTCAATATTCTTTTCTAAAGAAGAAAGCTCCTTTCTACTCTGCTCTATTTAGCAATCAGAAGAAAACAAAGATGCGCAGAAATTTCAAGAACAGAGAAAAAACAAATTTGACATGCAAGTAATTATAGCTGTCCCAGTTCTACCCTGACAGCAGACCCTTCCGACCTGCTGTTCACTGCTACGCTGCAACGAAATCATCATTCTACTTGCTTTCACAAAAACAAAGGCATCCTCCTTCCCACGGTGCTTCCAATCCATGCTGAGGTGAGGCTCTTACCTTACCAGTACACTGTGAGGACAGGAAGAGCTGAGTGTGTGCAAAGCAATCACAAAGCCAGCAGCGAACACATTAACATGACATTCAACGCTGGACAACTGTTTATCTCGCTCAGCAGTTCAGATTGCATTTAAGAGAGAAATCCTTGCCAAAAAATCAATTTAGCAAGAGAAGATAAAACATGCAGAAATCGGTATACGTTGCCACCATCACTATCATCGCATTGTAAAGACATTAGTTATCTGAGAAAACATGAAGTTGAGTCTAAGATCGCTTTCTGATGTGGCTTCAAAATTCTCTCAAACATTACCAGTACAGCTAAATACCACCTGACAGTATTTCAGACAAACCATCCCAACTCAAATCTCAAATCTCCTGTGCTCTGAAACAAAGCTAATCACTTCCCAGATGAAAAAAATCCTACTGTTCTGTTTGGTTGTTCACACATAGCTGTCTCCCCGTTGCCTTGCAAGGTCATTCCGTTTCTCTTTTTTAACAAGATCTCCCTCTGTGCTGAAGGAAAAAAAATATTCAAAATTCCAGCTATTAAAGGTGCCCATCAATTTAAGAGAGGAGTCAGGATGTTCTAGATATCATCTGCAGACAGAGCACAGCTCACAAACACTCAAAAGAACTGCTACTTCACTGAACCTAAGCATATATCCTATATAATATAGCATGAGACTGATGGATTCATTCTCCAACAGCATGAATGACTCAAATCAGGCTTTATTTATGTCTAACAGTGGAGCTTCTGACCCGTTCATTACCATAATCCAGGGAAGACAGGCCTCGTTTTAATAGAATTAAGCAATCTCAAAACGACACGGAGCTTTGGCAGTCCCAGGGGACGATCAGCCTGCGCTCATTTTATAGTGCCATCTGTGATGCTCTTTGAGGAGTATACGGACATTTAGCACTTCTCTGTCAGTAGCTTCTAATGTGTCTTGAGGTTTATTACAGCAGCACTTAGCAAGTGTGTGTGATGTCCCAAAACCCAGGATCTTCATTTTGTAATATTATGTCTATAATACAGCTCGCTTCTGTGGAACTCAAAGCTGACTTGGTTAAATTACGCAGTCCTGAGTAATTCTGTCCCTAGGACAGCAAAGAGCCACTCCAAAATAATCTCCTATGCAAGAGGTCCTCCAGTTCACACTTTGGTTTGATGTTCACAGTACTACACAGACAGCAAGCAGCCCAACTGGGTAACGATGCGTATTCTTTTCCTTAACCAACAATATTTAAAATATATATATTATATAAACTCACAAAAGAAGTTTTTACATAAACAAGAAGTTGTTTGAAATGAGGTTTAAGCATCACAGAAGGCACTGGGAAAATAAATGCCTTCCCACTTGCTGGGCTGGGGGTCTGAAGAACGCGTAACTGTCCTGCCCTGGACTACAAGGCATCTCTTTCTGTCTTTATTGCAGCATGATGATGGTGTCAATGAATCTGTGGTTGAGTCACAACCCAACATCCCTCAAAGTGCTTAGGAAAAGCTCATATACAAAAACGTCAAACTGCACTCAAGCCATCGGCAGCAGAGCCTGAAGTATCTGCAAGGTACCTAACTGCACAAGCTTTCAGATACTTTCAAATGCACAGCTTCTACCGTTAGCAAAAGCACCACAACTGAAGTCTTTCAAAAAGAGCTACAAAAATCGACTTGTCTGAGAAAACAGTACCCAGTGCCCTGCACAACAGCACAGCTGGGAACTGCCAATGAGCTCCGCTCCACGAGTATCTGAGAGCCACACCTGGTTGTCCCTTTGTCTCCTCTTCCAAAAAGCCTCACCTTTTGCACACCTGCCTTCTCCAGGCTGGTCTCCTCACGCCAGAGCGCTGTTCTCCCTGCCTGCTGGGAACACTGTGGCAGGTGCCTGCCTTGACAGTGAAGAAGAGCCAACCACAGTTACTTACAATACTTTTGGGAGTGGTGCATGCTTCTGCACTGCCCTCCATCGTCATGGGGTAGAAAAATCTGAATTATGATCTCATCATTCAGACTGTTTCAAAGACATTTACCACATTGACGCATGTACCATATATATATGCAAATTCACCCATCCTTAGCAATGAACTAAACTTGTCTCAGCAGCAGGCACTGTTAAAACAGCAGCTGTTTGTTACTGCTAAGCCACGTACTACTGAGGTAGAGCATGGCATTCACAAAGTTCTCAGAAGATTAAAAATTTGACAACTGTTTTGGTAAGGCTTGATAGGAAGTCTCAAAAAATATGATTTTTATTCCACTGACTGTCAGCAGAGAAAAAACAACCCAACCAAACAAACAATGAAGAAATTCATTTTACTAACTTTAATCCTTTGGCCCTTTTCCATAAGAACTGATCTTCCAGAAAGCTGAACGCCGGTTTTGGGAATTCTTCCTTTCTAACAACAGACTGAAATTAGTTTGAACCCAAGGGCAACTTCTTTAATACCTGTCCAACACATATTTGACCTTCTCTTCTATGAAAAGCTTGAGAGTTTTTCTCATCTGAAGAGAATGGGAAGTTTAAGGTGGATTTCATCTCTCAGCTGTCAAGGTTTATGAAAGAAACATGAAAATGGAAAGTGACTTGCCTCACAATTAACAAGAAAAGAAACTGAAGCCCCAAATCAAAGCACTGGACAGCTACAATATTTAGTATTTATTGAGTGCTCTGCCCGCAGAACGAGCCAATGACAATTTTCAGGTCTGTGTGGAAATTGCTGCAGCATTTTAATGATATCTTCACAGAAGAATTTTAGACAGGTGATAAGATTCTGTATTTTAATTAAAGCTGCAGAAGAGTTGAGGTCAGCAGAACGATACTGCTTGATCTAATTTGAGAAAAACACTGTGCTTACAGCCTGCTCTACAGACAGGTGGCACTGGCTTAGTGACAGTTATTTCATATTTATTTTGTTAGACTTGCAACTTTTTCACTGATATTCTTATAACCCTACTCTGTTTAGGTGGTACAATACACAAGGACAGCAATCTGATTATCTGCTATTAATTCATACCATTAAAAAAATAGCTCAATGAAAGTCAGGTTTTCTGATAGGCTAAAGAGCAATAAATATTAGTTTGTACATTTGGTATTTTACAGGGTATTAAGCTTGGTTTAGAATTTATTTTCAGGTAGGCGAAATGACTTTAAAATAACTCGGAAAACCTTGGGATCTGCATCAGAAAATGGCTGTCTAGGGAAAACAAGTTATTGCAAAACAGTTTCCCAAATTTTTTGGAAAGAGAAGGCATTTTTAAATGTCTTTTTTCACCAAACATTAGAATGTATTTTAAACTTCTATCAAACCCAGCCCAGTCGTGTGTAGTGGAAATAACGTACTATATGTTTCCTAGGAAAGTGTGAAATATAATCATGAAACAAACTACATGTGAATGACCGAGATGCACTGATTAAATAAGGTTACAGATGCCACAGCGTACGTCAGGGTTTGCATTGTTTCAATTAAACACGTTTCTCAGCACTTAAAGACATTTGTGCATTTTTAAAAAGCAAAATCTTAGCAGCAAGAGATACTGCCACAAAAACTTACAGGACACTGTGAAGTATTGGGCTGAAAGCAAACAAAATTATGAAATGTTACACCTGGTTTAGATGTAATATTATGATAAAATGCCAAGCATAATCACTGTAACATTTCAATTTTAAATCGAGTGTACACTCTCTGACCTGACTGCAAATGTCAGCCACTATGGCTTTGGAAAATGCAGTGGATTAATATGGACCGTCCTCTACGGACCTCTGTTAAATTAAAAGTTACATGTATTTATTCTTTTTTTTCCAACCATCTTATTTCCCTGAAATTGATATTTTTTTAGGGGGTTGGGGTTTTTTTGGTCAAGCAAAATGAATCATCATCTATAAAGGGGAGAAAAAAAGGACACAGCAGGACAGAGTCATTCATATAAATAAGTTAACTACATAGTCACAAGACCACAGGCAAAATATAACATTTTTAGTGATTAAAACATCCAGACTGTCAGGAGATCTGAATCTCACTGATCTGTGAGTGAAATAGATCACTCAGTCATTAGCCCACTAAGAAAAAAAAAACAGAAACAAAAAACCCCACCAAACAAAAAAAAATAAATCTAGCATTTCAAAATTACTATTCCAGAAAATTTGCATCTTTTACAACAGCGAGTTTCAGTTAGAAAGTCGTGTATCCCTTAAGAGTGAAAAGAGCTGGTTTGGTTGCTCAGCTTCAGTAATGATATTTTATATATACATAGAGAGAGCTGTGTTTATATGCATATACACACTTATATAAGTAGACACACACAGATTTAAAGGTGAAATCATTTGGTATTATGCATCAATACACTAGATACATGTATTTGGAAATTTTTTTGTGGAAGCCTTTCTAAAAGCAACACCTAACAGTATCCGGACAAATTTCTCTAGGCATTTACAGTATTTCCAGAATGAAGCTGCACGCCCACAACTTCAGCTCGATTCTTCTCCACCCGTTCACAGGGCAGCACGGTATTTCAAGGCCTAAAAAGCAAGGCAAGAAGCTATGCTGCAGGAGAAGCACTCACCTAGCTCACCCGCTGCATTTCGACCACCGACTGCATACAAATGTCCTTTGAGGGCACTTAGGTGGAAGAAGGTGCGCTTCTCATTTAAAGATGCAACTTGCATCCACTTGTTGTAGCGAGGATCAAACCTAAAGACCGTGTCAACCGCCGTCTTTCCTTTTGTGTCGTAATTGCTCTGGCCCCCGACTACATACAGAAAGTTCCCGATGACGGCGATGCCATGCTGGTACCTTGGTGCATCCATGGGAGCCAAGGATTTCCACTCGTGGGCCTTCTCGTCGTACATCCGTAACTCCTTGCTGACAACCAGCTGCTGCCTCAGCACTCCCCCCAACGTCACCAAGTGAGTGCTGTCCGACCGAATGGCAGTTCTCTCCGACTGCATCACTGGCTGCATGTATGGCATCATTTGGTAATTGCTGGCTTCCAAAAGCAAGTTTACGCAGGTATTGTCCGTTCTCATGAAGTCCACTGTTTGCACGTAATTAATTAGATCCTGGGGTGTCATCAGTGGAAACCTGATGTTCTTCATCAGCTTTGCAGCATACTCCATCCGAGGCTCCTCATACCGCAGCCAGCGACAAGCCGCCTTGAAAAGTTCGAGTTCAGTGCAGTGCTTAAGGCTATTACTTGAAAGCACAAAGGCAAGACGTTCAAAGGGGAGTTTCACAAATTCACCAGTACTTAATAATGCAGGGAAGTTCTTCAGGATGAAATTATTAACATATTTATCCACTTCCGTGAGATTGTATGTGTTGGCAATTCGCCCAACCTCAACACAGTTTTCCAACGAAACCTATTAAGGAAACAGAAAGAGGAATCAAAACACTGTCTTAATTTGGTATCTAAATGATAATGTAGAATTTAATGAATACTATAGACTCAGCAATATTTCATCCTTTTGCAGTGCTCAAGGTGATTTACACATGAGCAAATAAATGTTTGACATGATGTATATATTCATGACTGCAAGGGGAGACCCAATGTATTCCTTATTTTGAAGAAAGAAATGAGACAAGTAACAAGCAGATGGCATATATTAATTATGTCAGATACATTATACAATGATGATACACAGCAATTATACAGCAATTCATCTTTGAAAAGCTCTGCAAACATCTTTGTAGGGAAGACGTGGAAAATACACGTTAAGAGAGAGGTGATCAGCCCAAGGTGACAGAGAACAACCCAGAAACAAGTCTCACCATTAGACATTCTCTAACACCGTTAAAAACATATTGTAATAATGCAGCCAAAGAGAATGGCACGGCTACCTCTCCAACGCTGTGTATCTCAGACAATTTATTTAGTGTTCAATCCCATGAATGCATGCCATAGAAATGAACAAAATTGGATCTTTAGTAAGTCAAGGTGGTGCTCTTGCAGAATATGCACAAAATTAAATACACTTCAAAAAACGAATGTAGCGGGTTTATATAAATATATATATACACAAATAGTTGTTTGTTTTTTTTAAATCAATGACCTTGGGGGATTTCCCCTAGAAATCCTTTAGCAGTATGGATCATACTCTGATTTCATTCAATACTTGAGTGACCATATCTTGGTAACACTGTTGCTGCATCTACTTTCCTTGCATCTTTGGCTCCTAAATTTCTGAGGTCACTTGGGATTCAAGGCAGAGGAAGAAAGGACAGGACATAAAGTGGGTGTCCAGCGAACCCCGTCAATTAATTTCAGCAAGCTCCGTGGTACATATGCAAAGCAAGTTGATTTTCAAACACTGCTTGCTGAGAATTGCAGCTTTTTTGCATTCAGTCCTTACTCTAACCCAAGCTTCATCTACACATGCTTTCTGGCCTCTGTGCACGTCAGTCCTACTCAATGTTGACAATTTCCACAACTTTGTGAATCTCATTATATTTGTAATGCCAAAAGAATTTAAGATTCCAAATCTCATGGGTATTTTAAGAAAGATTACAAAGATTGAGGACTACAACCTAACTGCAGCCTAAGAATTCAAAACCCTTCAAATGACCTTCTGGTCATGACAGAGATTACAAGCTTTTAATACCGTATAACTCAATCTGATCACTGCCCTTTAATACTAGACAATTCAAAAGTTTAATGAGTATGGGAATAGGAGACATTTTTAATTCACTAGAACTGATCTAACTTGCCCTAGAGTTAAGATCTGCAGTCATTCCAAGTCTCCATTCACACACCCTCAAATGCCTTCATACGGGCAGAGGTTCCGAATCTATTTCTCCATCTCCAGGAACACTAATCCTGTAATCAGATCCTATCTATAAGGAATGCGTGGCAGACTCTCAGGAGTTCTATTATAAAAATATCCATACAATATACACATGGAAATTATGTTTGTATTACAAGACAGTCCACATTGCTTATATCAAAATATAATCACATCAGCTAGCAGTGACCTATAAAACATGCTCTGATGATGTTAAGAAACATCTTTTTTTCTTCTTTAGACTGTTTTTGAGAATCAGCATCAAAACAATTTCGATAAATTTCCTTTTAGGGTTTTTATTTTGCAGAAATTAATTGCATAATGGAAGTAACAGCATACCTTAAATTAAGTAAATTAAATAAAACATTCTGACTTGTAAAATTTCTTTCAAGTTGTATAATAAAAATAAAGCCATGGAAAAAAACCACTCTAATAAACAGCTGACTTGCAGTATAACACAAATCTTAATTCTTGCTCTACAGTCATTGTATTTAAAAATTACTTTGGAATACATTTACTGGCATCAAACTGCAGAGATGCGGAACTTTCTCCACATCAAGGTAAGCAGACGGAAAGATACTGAATACAAAGAAGGCATGCTTGAAGTAAAAGATCAAAGCAAAAAAGGTACAGATCATGTATAGCTGGCACATGGTGTTCAGGTTGCAATGAAGTATTTAGACCTACTGCAGAATACATGCCAGTTATCAAGTGCCCACCACGCACGCATCTAGCTGGTGTATTACCAGAATCACGTTACACTGTAAATCTATGCAGTTGAATGCATTCTTGGAACGCTTACATTTGAGAAATTTATAGACACATCACACACTGTTCATGACTGATGAACCAGACACCGGCAGTTTTCAGTCACCCCCTAATTCTCGGAAAATTTACCTTCTACTGCCTTAATTAATCCACTCGAATTGTACTGCACTCGGGGTTGGCTGGTTGCTGGGTTTTTTCATGCTATGATTGCAAGTACTCCCCAATATGCTTATGAAATTGTGCACTTTGGCTCACTAAAAAAAATTCCACTCACTTCAAATCAGGGTACCATATCAAACATTTCCTTAAAGTTTACTTTCCTTGGCAAAAGTACTATTACTTGTTGTAAAGATAACAATCAATGTATGAGGCTAAATTTCTTTGCAAAGATTTCAGTCATAAAAATATGTACTCTAGAGATTCTTAAGTCCTGAGCCAAAAAGCAACCCTTCAGAATGAAGTGATAGTTACTTCTACTGAAATATTCAAAATTGGGTAGCATTGAAGTACAATAACTCTATTTAAACACTTAAATACGTAAGTTACTCAACTGATTTCCAAAAAAACCACCTAGTTTCACTTATGCTATGGTACTTATGAGAGGCTCAGAAATGGTTTTCAGTGGAAGTCAACCAGGAGCTCGTCAACAAACAGAAGGAACTGCTACTTCTGGAAATCCCACTGAAGTGAACAGAAGGAATGGAAATATGAAACAAAAATGTAAGACTGGCCGTACAGTGAATCCAGTAACTAGTAAAGATACTCACACAGAAAGAGCTAGAAAGAGCTAAAAGCTGTAATGGGTCAAAGAGCTAAGCAACTTCTTACAAAGTCAGGAATTCTAAATAAACCCCATTTTACCTGGGCTTTGACTATTGAGCAGAGCTGCTTATTCACACTATTTATTGTAATTGCTCATTACAAAGCAGAAGTAAAAGTTCCAGAAAATACTAAAAAAGCTTTTCAAAAAAAGGGCAAATCAAGCACAGCCTGAAAAACCAAACGCAAAAGCCAAAGCACTTTCTTGAGAAAGCAGCTGACTTAATTCTTTGAAACTTTGAAGCAATCTCTTCCCAAGTTCTGGTAAAAACTTAACTGACTATAAAGTAATATAAAACTGGACACAGAGCAAAATGACTGCAAGTGTGAGAACCCTGGAGAACAACTCAGGAGAAATAACATGCACAGAAAAATCAGGTCCTCAAGCCCAGTACCACAAAACATTTAGGCGTCTGACTTTCTTTTGTTTCAGTGAGTGTTAGACATTGAAGCACTTAACATGGTGTTTCAAAGGGTCTGAGTTTAAAAGAGCTTGCATTAAATCCTCAGTTTTTCTGTGGGCTCCCCGTAAACAGAATTCTAGAAATAGCAGCACGGAAATTTGACCGGCTCAGAAAACAGAATCAACCGTACACCCACATTAGAACAGGTGAGATTCTGGGGGCTGGCAGAGCTGGCCCCGGGGCTTTAGATCCCACGCTCCCGCAGAACTGACACCATCTTGCTCCATCCCCAGTTATCCAAGTTCTTGTGACAAGACAGGACCTTCCAAATATTGAGACCTCAACACCTGACAACTTGGTAGTTGTTACAAAAATGTAAAGCACTGTATTATAGAAGGAATACAATTTTCTTATGCAGCTATATGACAGGTACAGCCAAGACGTTAGTTTTCAGTGTTTTGGAATGCTGTCTTTAATGACACTATAACATCCCCTTCCCCATTACCCTGTGATTTTCCCCCGAGTGCTGTCATTTACTTGACTAGGTTTCCCACCCTTCTCCATTTTGTACACTGCTGATACTTTTGCAAAAACATTATTGTACGTTCTCTAGCACTCGCTAATTGAAAACATTGCCACGGCATTTTTATTCATTTTAATTACATTATGGCTCATTTAGATGTGAACCTGGGAGTAGTTCTAGTCTATTGTATAGCTATAAATATTTAAAAGTAAGACTGCAAACATCTTACATTCCAGTATTTGCAGGGAATCTGGCTGTAGAGCAAAGCTTATGAGAGCAATGGGCTATTTGACAGGAGTAAATACAGAACAAATAGAACGCTTGGAAGTCAGCTCCAACATATAACCATTCTATGAAGGTCTCACTTTTTTTCCAGAAATTAAGCTGTTTCCTTAAACTTACGCTTTCCTTTGTAAGTATTTCCAATATCCTCTTATGAAGTAACACAGTTGCATTATGCTTTACATAAACTGACTTCTATAATCTCTTTAATAATGGACTCCCTAGACAATTCAAACACAATTAAGTATTTGACTGGGAATGGTTACATCAGCTCTCAGATGCTGCTCTCAGCTAATTTCAGTAGAAATAATCACAAGACTTCCTCAGAAAATTCATTTAAATTACAGAAACGCTCCTTCAAAAATGGAGCAAAACTAGTATAATGGGGAATAATCTTTGTAAAACTAAGACATGGTAATTAAAAAAGCAAAAAAACCCCATTTGCTCACCACCTCTGGTTCCTGTTCCAACAAATTCAAGTCAGTTCAAACTAAGTGCACTCAAAAGTTCATTCATATTTATACAAGGATGCTGAGAACGTAACTAGACTGACAGCACAAACTTAGTTTTGTACTTCCTCTACAGTTATATGATGATCATCTAAGGGGACAACATCATCGGTATGAATGAAGTATTTCAGAGAAGAAATTCAATTAAGAAAATGAATGAAGTCTTCTGGATTCTTTCAAAATGTAGTATCAAACAAGACATTTCTCACTTGAGTAAAAACAATGACTGAGTCACTGTAAGTGAAGGCGTCTTCAGAAAACAAGCATTTTAAACAATGAAAAAAATTCTTTGAAATAACAAGATTTAAGATGAAAGCAGCTCTTTCCCCAAGAAAGAAAAATAAACAAGCAGCTGCCCTGCCCTACCCAGAAAGGGAAAAGGGCAACACAGCATCCCTGGGGCTCACCACCCATCAAAGGGAGGCCACTCCATACCCCTGATTCAAAAGAACACTGAGATCTTTTTCCAAGTTGGCATTTATAGCAACGTCAACCCCCGAGAGAGGCAGACTGCATCGTTTTGGAAGGTAAAAAAAAAACAACAACCACCAACCCTGAGCAACGTAAAATAGGCAGTGTGGGATTTAAGAGTATTAAGATTAAATGAAACATTATCACAACATTCTCAGAGAACTGGTCAATTATATGCCAAAATTGAAAGCAAAACAGCAGCATTATAGAGCTTCTAACACTTTGCTTATGAAACAGATTGCTGTTATTAGCAGCTTGGAGTCCTCTTGCTTACATAAATCCCAGTTCCCGTCTTCATTTGTGAGGTCACATCTCTGAGCTCGTACTATGAGGAGCAATAGGAATTCCTGCTTCTTTACTTCTCATTACAGGCTATCAAAAAGCCAAATCCCAAATAATATTATAATTCATGTAAAACACATCAATTTCCTTGTTACAGGTAAAGTAAGATTTCTAGTAAAGTATATAAGCAATTAACATCAGAAAACCGCCACGCAACATCAGAAATAATGCCCAAGTATCTCTCTAGGCAGAACTGCTTTGATAGGACAGCTCATAACAGCACTCATTCTGCCACCCCACCAAGCACGTGCTCCTTATTGCTGGCGGGACAAAGAGTTATATTAATACAAGGCAAGGCAAGGACTAGGGAAAGTATGGAAGCCTCATATATTGGCATTGCTTATACACTGTGTTTAAGTTAGATAACTGCACCCATATTCTGAGATCGCACTGTTTTTACTATAGAAATCACTATGAAACAAAATGTTTGCAGTAAGTTAACAGTAAAATGAGTGCAGTCATGCAGTGCGACGCTGAAACCTCCGATAACTAAGATTTAAGAAGGAAAGGATGTTCAACAAATAAAACCTCTGAATAATAACCCAAGCTGACTGAACGTGTAGCCAAGCTATCCTTAATAAACAAGATTAAACAGAGGAATATAAATTCAATGCTTTTAACGAGAGGTTAGAGCCAGAAGAAGAAGTGTTTTCATGTCACATCTCACATTAGTTTTCCCACCCAGGAAAAGCCTTACACAAGAAGCCAGTTACCACTTCACAAGCTGAATCTGTAACAGCTCTCTTGTTTTTGCAAAAAAAACAGAAATGTGTTTTTAATACAGAGAAAACTGCAAAACTATTTGACATTCAACTGGAAGGGAGCATGGCATTCTCCAAAGCACAGCCTCAAAACAAAACCGGATACCAAGTCTGAAAAACAGAAGGGAAAGAAAGGAGGAGCAAAAAAGGTTGTTATCAAAGCAGACCCCCTGCCAATAGCGGGTTCAAGATGTGAGAATTTAATCTCTATAATAAATAAAAATCAGCAGGGCAACTCTAAACCATAAATAGACTGTACTACGTTGGAACTACAGTGTACTGCTTTGCAGGGCAAACTTTTTATTTGTTCCAATTGCACAAAAGCAACCATGCTACTTAAGTATTCCTCTCTTGACCAACCACTACTGGTAGGAGAGGCTGTCCCCTCCTTACAAAAGCACTTATTTTTGAGATTGTGAAAAAATGTTTCCCAGTAGGCATTCAAAGTTATTTTTAGTTCTAGCAAAATATGGCAATCGACACAAAATCCTTGTAGCTCTTCTCTCACATAACCAACATTTCTCTAACGTCCCTTTTAGTAATCCTTTTAGAGGATACATTATTCTAAAGGACTGTGACCAAGTTCACTGGTTTACAAAGAAGATGTAATGGTCTCTGTGACAATCACTACAATTGTGGGCTTCATTCCTCTAAACAAAAAGTTTTCGAGAAAGTGTATTAACAGACAGCAACAGCAGCTTGCTCTTTATTATTTGTTTTCAGTTTAACTCACCAAGTAGCTTTCTTACGGAAAGATAGAGAGTGCGAGGGCATGAACTAAAAAAATCCAGTAATGAATGTGGGAACTATGATTATCATTGCTGCTATCATCACTGCAATACACTTAGGAATTAGAAGAATTTTAACATGGTATAACATTTATATCAAACTCACACTGTACATAATAGGGAAAAAAAGATTTTCAAGATAACTACAAAGCAAACTTTTTCTCTGTGAATCCAAATTATGAATAATGGCAAGTTTTAGACTTAACATTGACTATTACATAGTCATTGTTGTTATAAAAGGAAAAACAACATACAGAAGCCTTAATCGTTGTAAGCATGAAACAAGTCGTAAGTCTTACCCCAGAGATAAGAAACACTTTACAGAAATCCAAAACAGGTAAAATCTGCAAAAAACTGGCAGCTTCCAGAGTGTCCTGAAGGTTGTCCATGTTAAGGGAAAGTTTTGCAGTATAAATGAAATCAATGATCTTCTTTAGGCCTATTTTGTTCACACCATGAAGCTTAATGCACATTAAATCCTGTTCCTTCATTCCTCCTGAAAAAGACAGGTAGGTAAGTTTGCATGATCATTTTGATTGGGTTGAAATAATTTCATAAACTTAAATAAAATTAAAATAGAGCTTTAAAATTTAACTTGAAAAAACAGATGCAAAAGCAGAGAGAGCACAACAACATGGAGTTGTTTGTAGTCCTGGGCCGATTCAAACCGTGAATCAAGTGTTTTACTGGACACGTGTCTGAGTGACCAAGCTATGACAATTTGGAGATAGCAGTATGCATGACTAACAGAAACACCACCTGTGAACATGGCCTTGAAGTAATCACTTGCAGAAGCCATCATCGCTCTGTGCACAGGAAACACTTCGTCACCATCTCCTGGAACAAGCGTCACATCACAAAGCAAACCTTCCACTCGCAGCTGGTCAAAACCCTGCAAGAAAAAAGCACAATGCGAAGCATCCATTTGATTTGGGAGTAGGAAATTATTTCTTTTCCCTTATTTACATAAGTATTTACTTTTATGTACATACATATTGTAGTTCCAAAAAGTCACTAAGAAATAATTTGTCATCTTACAACCATTATCTCTAGTATATTCAATGACAATCATCCATTGAAAAACAAGCAGCATAATTATTACTTTCCAGTAATGGCTTAAGAACTCGAAGTACAGTGGGCCTTAGAAAGTAGCTTTCTTCCACTAATGAAGTTATTTTAAGGAAGGAGTTTGTTTTGTAAGCTTGAGCTCCAGCAAATGCTTCAGGTAGGTCAGACTGATAACTTTTTTGGACCTACCCTTTTCAGACAAATGTATATTCCAGATATAATTCTGTTCCACGCCAGTTTAAGTGCTAAGAGGCTGCAAAATACCGCAGCCTGAAAGGAAAGCTGCCACCTGGTTCCACAATTATCAAATTTATTACCAAAGTTTACATAGCAAGAACTCCAAAATAAGCTAACATTCTATATCTGACCTTCTCTGACTTACTTACAATGGCTAACTGTACCAAAAAAGTCATCCACAACAGCGTCCTAGAGAAAGATTTTCCTATAAACACATGCCCAGCTGAGGATACTGGAGGATGGGTGAAATACTCACCTCCTTCATGCACTGCGGAACAGAAGCTCAAACATAAACCAATTCCCTTCAACCAGGCACGTCTGATGTTTTTCTAATACTAACAGGGATGTAAATATTGTCTTTATACATTTAACACTTACAGAAATCTTGGCATCAGCCCGCATGGTTTAAAACTTAAGGTACCTTAAAAGCAAGGCTGTATTTTTAAAACTGCAAATGTAAGTAGAAATGAACATTCAAATTTGTTGCACAGAGAAGAACAGAGTGCAAATGAAAAAAAATGAGTATGAGCTCTAATAAATCAGAAGCCAAACACAGGACTATATAAAACTAATGTATTTCAACGATCCAAACAACTTATCTGTAGTTCATACAAATAAGGTTTTACAACCTACCAGTTCTCCATTCTACCAAATTTTCAATCTACCAAACCTGGCAGGGCTTTGCCATCTTAGGGCACTGAAGAAGGAACATGAAGCTCTCCTCATCACATCCCTAAGGCAGCTTTCACGCAGGCACCGGTACAAGTGTTCGCCTAACATAATTACATGATTATATTCAAGTGCACTTCTTTTATACAGCTGTCACTTCAGAGTTTCAATGATCCTACCTTTTAGAAATTGAGAGTGGACAAGGATACAACACAAGGAAAAGGCCAGGGTTTTTTTTCCAAGTTGTTGTTAAAAGTTGAACTGTTAACTGGCAGGAAAAGTTAGAAGCCATGCATGCTTGTGGGCATTGTCAGCACAGCACACTAACGTGCATTTTTTTGAGGCTTTTTAGGAATTACTAGCTTGATAAGGTCTGTTGAGCAGAGGCATTATTTAGAGCAGCCAAAATTCTCAATACAGATCAATGACGACACAAGAATATTTAGTTACCTGTAATACCACAGAACTGTGAGTATTGCTGGTGAAAAATCTTGTGGTCCCTGTCTTCGAAGACTGTAGATGGGCAGAGACGCCCATATCGCTGCTACCAAGAGACACTTTCATATGAGGATCCTCCTCTTCCACCAGAGATCTAAGAAGATTAGAACAAAGAAACCTTAAGACCAAACTAATTTTCATTCAGTGCTCTTGTGTACTAAAACCAGTCTCCTGGGATGAAATGTAACAGCATAGAGGCTACAGGTTAAAAATCAGCAGGTGACAGAATCAGTCCTTAGTCATCCCCTTCAGCTAATCTAAAGAAAACAAAGCATTAACAGTCTCTAGAATAGCGTAACTTCAAAAACTTCATTTTCAGCAAATATTTTTTTTTTCCTTCCACCCCTACCTCCCCGATTAAGACACTGTGCTTCCAGTATCATAGGATACCTGCAGGAGTTTCATCCAGTTTTCAAAATCAAGTATCTTACCAGATTGCCAAGGAAAGCTAAAAGACTGAAACTCTTCAGTGTAATATTAAAATTCAGTAATCTCATTCTTACGGCTTGCATTATCTTGGCTCAAGTATGAATATAATAGAAAATATACATAATGGAGAGTCAAGCTGTAACTTCAAGCTACCTTTAGAAACACACAACTAGAAGGACACGATACCCAATATTTTGCTATTGCAGGTGACCAATTAATAATTGTAATTTAATATTTGGTAGTATGAAGTCAATACTTATGGGTTTGATTCCAAGCAATTAGTGTCCATATCTAGATAGGAAGAGCTAATTTCAGGTAGAACTGTTAAAGAATTACTGCATTATTATTAGCTTTCCATTTTAATCCTGAAATGTAAATTAAGTTTACATAAAAAGATATGCATATGAGATTCTAACTACCCTAACCTGTAATTAATACAAAATGTAAATAAATTTCATCTCCAGAAATATTAACAATAACTAGTTCCTGTAATTTCTGTGCTCTAATGTACTACCTATCAGCATGCATGGGGTATAATGCATATATACACAATATTAATTAGCAAACAAGCTGTTAACCCTCAGATGAAGGCATCTTCATTATTAATAAAGAACCCATGTTTGAAAAGATTCATAGCAGTTTGACATAATTGCTGCAAATCTCAGACACAAGAAGTTTTCCAAATTTTAAATGTGCAGTTTAAAACATTGGCCTCCAAGCCAGTTTCAGAAATTACTTTAAATAAGTGACAACAATGTGCTTAAATTCCTCCCCCTCCCCTCCAATTTTAATTGCAATCACTATGCATAAACAAATTGGGAATTTGCAGATGAAAAATATATTTTTTCCCCCAAAAAAAGTTTTGTTTATTTTTAAAAACTAATTTACCACTTCTTTGGGTACATGGACTGTGTAGAACAGTTTCTGAAACTCACGTGTTACCCTGATAGTGCAGATATGCCTTGTTCAAACCCATGAGTACATAAGGTCAGCTACAAAAACATATTCAAAACAAATTCACCATTCAACAGCGTACATGGGTTTGAAACAGTGAGGTTTTATGCACACAGACATGATGACAGATTGTAGGAAACAAGGGTACATCAAAATAGCTTTGACTTCTAACGCAGCAACCCAATACTCAAGACATTTGAAAGAATTAATAAATGTGGATGTACTGCAGCATGCAAGAATTGTGTCATTTTTGAAACAATTATCTCTATTTTATAGAGCAAATCCGGAGTGCAATTTAAATAAAGTTTGACAGGGTATACCTTCAAAAAGTGCTCTCCAAAACTTATCTTTGGCATTCAACAACTGCATATAACGATGTAAGACAGCAGCAAAGCAGCTGCTAGCTCATGACCCAAAATTATGTCGTTCACTTTGTTCTAGGGTGTTCTGGGTTTGTTTTCATTTTGTGCATACACATGTGTGGTTTTTTGTTTGTTGGTTTAGTTTTAATACAATCATATCAAGGGAAAAGGCTAGCATAATTTCAAAAGACACTCAGCCTCTAAATTTGTACATGTCTTTCTAAGAAGAAATATAAAATAATGTGGGGAGACTTGCAAGCGTGGGTGGGAAAGAACCACAGAGACAACTAGCATAAATCTGACTATTTGCTCTTGAAAGATCTTACTGAAATGTCAGATCAGATAGCCATTATACGAAGGGGTTTAAAATACTTTTCCTAAACTCAGAGGAAAACAGAAGATGTATGCATCAGTCAAAACCCTTAGGAAAAGAAACATCCTTTGGAAAAGAAACGTACAAGTAAACCAACCTTCTTGGTTGTTTGGAGTGGGCTATTTACCATGTTTGCCACCTACAAGATGCTACTTTATTTCTTGACAGCCAGCATAATTCATAAGTTTTACAAATGAAGGCAAAGACCTTGACGATTCATTTGTTCCAAGAATGTCAGTGATAACAGAAGCGTTTTTTCTGAACAGGACGTTACGCACACCTTCCCAAGCTTTGTCCAAAGAGGTCCTCTCCAGCACAAGGCGCCTTGTTCTAATTACACAGCCAACAGAGAGGATATGATGTATTTCAAAATAATTTGCAATACTTAAAAGTAGGCATTAGACATGCCAAGTGTGGCTATAAACAGTTACTTCCCCTGCCTGATTTTCAATACATAATGGGGAGTCGTCCAATACCTGTATCACACATACAAGCTCAGCCGCTCACAACCTGACACTCTTCTGCAGAAGATTTTCACTCTTGCAAATTTGCTGTTATATATGTACAGAAACTTGCATATGTAAATTAGACATTAAAAATTGCAACCTTACATATTATAAAAATACACCAGAATATAAATGCTACAGTTCTAGTCTCAAACCTTAACGTGGCAGCATATGACTCTCCAAGAATACATGTATTTAAAGATAAGAAGATTATGTTATTCCTATTCTGGGTTTTGCTTTATATCTAAACAACGATTAAAAAAAAAAAAAAAAGGTTGTGTTTTGGTTTTTTTGTTTGGGTTCCTTTGGTTTGTTTGGCAGGTTTTTGGTTTTTTGTGGGGGTACATTTTCTTGTTTCGGTTTAACTTTCTTTTTCACTACACCACCTTTTTTACCTGCAGCTTTACAGTTTCAGAAGGCCAAGCACCCTCTCCCATTAGGCAGAAAGTGACCTTCAGGAGCTGGTTTTGGCAGAAGTTACAATGACAGTCAGCATTAAGACTGGGCAACAGCACACTGATCCCCCGAATCCCAGCCTTGTGACATTCATCGAGAAGGAAAGAGCACTCCCGGAGAGACCAGAAATTATGAATTTGTCATTGGCTCTGTACCAGTTTCAGGATTTATCTTCGCACAACAAGAAAAACCTGACTTTGTAAGACAATGCGAAAACGCAAGAGCTCTTATGGGTTGCACTGATACCAACGGACAAAGAACCAGCAAAACCCAAGCACTGTATCATATACAATGAGAGTAATTAAAAAGTACTCTGCAAAGAAATTTTAAACTAATCAGTTTAAGTAACTTAAATATAGTTCTATTTAAACTTCTGTTTGGAGATCCGTAAAACGAATATTCAGAAATAACTCTGCCATTCACAGCCAGAACAGACGGGTAACATGCTTTGTATCCAACCAAATTCCCAACAAAAACATAGTACGTACATCTGTCTTGTTTGGACACTTACCAAAAGCATTATTTACATTCATTAACATAGGTCTGCTAAGCACTATAATTAGGTAATAATGAATGTAAACATATTGATATTTTTTTACTGTATTGTAAATACAGCATACCACAATTAAACACACTACCAAAGAAGAAAGCTATTTCATTTTCTAATTAATTTCATTGTTCTGATCATAGAAATCATTAAGCAAGAAGTGCAGCAGCAGCATTTTTAACCAGGGTTAAAAGAAGTTGGAGGAGACGGCTAAAACTACAGTAACATGTAGCGATGATAATTCACAAGTTGCTTTAGATGTGGGTGCTGACACCGCTTTCAACGTATACACCTGGACTGGAGGGGGCTGAGCATTACAGTGTCAGGAACAACGGAACGTCGGAGTGTAGCATGAAATGAGTATTAACACTGCAACAGCAAGGCGGAGGAGCTGCCGGACTCTGCAACCTCTGGGAAGCAGCGACTCGCCTTCAGGGGACAGAGGTTAATTAGTTGCTATCACAGAATAAGCTGTCAGTCAGAATTTTCCTCCCAACCTTATGTTGATTCTTTCAGGCACAGCACAGTTTTTTTCCTAGCTACTGGAACCAAATGTGCTTCTCGCATTACTCCGAGTTAATCCTCCAAGTACGTCCAAGTTTTATTTCAGTAGCGATGAAATACGGAGTATGCATTATATAGATATTACTTATATATCCATTTTCTGCATTCCTGTCAGTGCTGAAGGAAGATAGCTTTGCTTTTTACAAAGATGTTAAGTTTTCTGTCTTTAGGTGACTGCCCACTAGAACCATTTTCTCTCTGGAGATATTTTTAATCTTGTTCATCTACTAAAAGGTACCTGAACACACTCTTCGACAATCTATGCAATTAGCAATTATTTTAGAACTAGAAAGAAGACTCTAAGCCAAATGTTGAGCTATGACAAAAAACATGACAATAGTTCCAGAGTCCTGCCAAGCTAATGTGAAGCTACACTGACTTTCTGGGGTTTGAATGTTCTGAGGCTTTTTTGTTTGGGTGGGTTTTTTTTTCATCGCACAGGCAAAGGAAAACCATAGCTAAGCACCACCCCAGCAGAGGAAACAGAGTTCAAATTGGAACGGTTCAGTAACATTATTTAATATTTAATTAACTGGAAAGATACAAGTTCAACAGATTTTAAATATTATCAGGTATATAATTCCCTAAATCTTGTTGCAAAGCAGGACAAAATATGGTGGGATAACAAGAGCAGCTGACTTCTGTTAATGAAAAGAAGGTTGGAAATCATCTCAATGGATCTTCATGAGTTTCTAGGTTTAATTGCTGGCCCCTGCACACAGAGAAATGGCACAACTGGGGACCTAGACTGACACAAACATTAAGGAGCTTAGTATTCCAGGAGAACACTAAATAAGCAATTTGAAAACACACAGTGTGATCAAAGTATTTACAAGACTTCTGTCCGTTAGTGCTCCCAATTCCGTATGCAATCTCTATAGATTACTTACAGGGAATTATGGAAACCGTGAACCAACTTTAAAGGAGAAACGGAAATACAGATATAGGGGAAGAGCCACTAACTCTGTGACCACGACAGGACACAAGACCCTGTAAGCCTGAACTAGAACCTGAAATTTACTCAATCCTTAGCTGAAGGCTCGCTGGCAAACATAGCTGCCCACATCTCTAGCATAATTGCTGTTTGTACCTTCCTTCAAAATAGGCTTTACAAGTACTGGAACTTTCCAGCACATACCGACAAATACTTTTTAAGTGGCTGGAGTTACAACAGGACTCAGAGAGGCAAACTGCTTCCCAAAGCACTTGGCAAATATTAACCTGTTAAAACAGTTCGGAGGCACCCAGGTGACCCGTGATAAGCAGGGCTCTGTGGAAACTGTGACAAGTTTTACTCTCAGCTAGAATATTCAAATTATGGAGTTGCCATTTTGTATAGAGCTCGGTGGCATGAATGAAATATAACAATACGCTGTTACTGCGTTTTCTTAGAAGTAGCGGAACTCAGTCTGGTGCAACAGAAACACAGCAACTACGCGCGTTATTGGGGATTTGTTCATTTACATCAGTAAACCATTGATCTGTTTGTCAGAGCATAGTGCAGAGTCTTTGAAAACAAAGGAAGGAGATCAGCCTACAGCTACAGATATTTTAGAGTGCATGTTCTCCGATTTATTTAAAACCCACAGTCTTTACATAACTCAGTTTAAGCTTGCCAAAGCCATATTGGCCAGATAGTGAATTCTTAATTTGGTGAAGCCCAATAGCTTGTTTTTGAAAGGATTATAACCTTATTTTCTCTGTCAAATTACTGTTCAATGAACCACGACTGCAAGTGTTCTGGTCACTGGTAAATGGCATCTTCAGCAATCACTCCTGGCATGTGCCAGTACTCTGGTATTTATCAGCAGAGAAAGAACCAGGTTTCAATTTCATACAAAGATATTCTTATTACAAGACAAGTCTTTGCTATTTTATGATCTATCAAAATAATCTGGTATATTACAGGGCTATCCCTATACATCCAGCTATGCGTGTGATTTGCTAATGAACCTATTAATGAAAAGGCCACTGAAATACAATGAAAAACTTTCATTTGCTATTAGATAGAGTAATTCTTTACTTTGTATGCAAAGTATGCTTAGTCTGCCAAAAAATAATTTAAGTATTGACTGCCTTACTGTCTTCCCATTATGAACAGATGTTCCAGCTTCGTGAGTAATGAATTTAGGAATTCCCCAACAAATTACATGGCCACCTAGGAGCTCAATAAGCATAACTGATATGGCAGCATTGTATAAAAGAAAATCTCATAATGCTTCTATTAAGAAATTCAAATATTAATATAATTTAGATTTAAAAATTACACAATCATGGTATTTCATATTTCTTCCATTCTTTATCTTCCACCCACGCAATTTCAGGAAATCCTTTATTCTGGCAAAGAAGTTACTTTTACACTTGTCTTCCCCTAAAATAACATCTCATCTTTTTATTACCATTTTTTAACAGGAGTTTCTAACTTCGTTCCTCCGTAGTATATATTAGTAGCCCAGTAAAACTAGATAGTTTTATAATTTTTAATGGTTCCTTATTAAAATAATACAGCAAATGTTTCTATAGAAAATGCATTTTAACATTTTAAAATAGATACGTGACTCCAGCTAGAACACAAAGACAAAATATTTTTGTTCCAACAGGTTGACAGAGCAAGTTAACTCCCCCCTTAACCAACATGTTCAGCAAACTTCAGTTCTGGCTTTGGCAGCACACAGCTACTGACACAGGCTGCTGTTACAGATCTCAAAGCAGGATGAATGCAACAGCAGCCCTGGGAAGGCAGGACCTAAATCGCTTTGTGTGTATCGCCTTTGTGATGCAAAGCATCATCAGCAGCAACCATGCCTTTTTTTCCTTTCTTGTTCTAACCACTAGTCCCATGCTATCAGCTTCAGATCTCACCGTTTTTACAGAACAATTTAAAGGCTGCATTTTTAAAGATGAACTAGCTGCCGATAACATAACTATAAACACTTTGCATTTATCAGGTTACTGCATTTCTTCAAAACACCATTTTAATGCTGTTCACTTGAAAGGGGCCACCACAAGTTTGCAAACCTTTACCCCAAGTGAATTAACATTGCATTTTAACGACGGTGGGTGTGATTTTCAAAAGTAGCTACAGCAGCTACTGCAGAACACTGCTCACCTGGGGCAATGCTCTGTTCTTCGTATTTTAATATCTCACTTTTTATACCTGACCTTGTTTATAGATTAAGGACAGCAGTAACAGCAGAATATTTACACATTTGTTTAGTAACTTGATACCGAGCTCTTCTGTATCCCCACTCCAGGAGAAAGGCATTCCCATATCCATTTTCCACCTGTCCTCTAAACTAAGGGCGTTCTGTGAAAACCAGGCTCTATACAGCAGAGCAAATCAGTGTGAAGTGGCATATTACTTCCACAAGTCTCTGGCCAAGGACAGCAGGAGAGGAGGATATAGGCCTTCCAAACCCCCCAAATCAGCAGGGAACATCAAAGATTGTTTCTGGACACGTGCTGATGGGCAGCAAGCAGAGGCAGGTATTTTGCCAACTTTAAATGCTGTGTGGACACAGCGACAGCATGAGATGCTCACTGCAATGATCAGCTTAAGAAGGTGTCTAAAGGGGAAATCAAGGGGAAATCAACTTCCGAAGCTGTGTAGCCCTGAGCAGCTCTGCAGGCACAACCACCAAAAGTAGTAAAGCCGCAAGAGAAACAACATTTACAAACCGACCTGATGCACAGGGACACCGAACCTTGTTCGGCCAGAGTCAGGTTGTAACTAAGCTACTTAAGCTACTCTAGAAGCAAAGTTCTGGAGACTAGTGTGTAAGTGTCAAGCCTTTGACTGTACTTAAAAAAAAAAAGTTAAGTCTCTTTGAACTTCAACACAATCCCCATCTTGACAAAAAGGTTCTGCCAAGCAGAATGTCAGCAGAAATGATGACAGCTACTAGAAACGCTCGGATGATTGAAGACACGACCAGGGTTCCAAGCGCCAACGGATCCAGGTGGAAAGGAGAACACCACAGAAATTAGGCTATTCCCACCATCACTTGAACCTTTTTATTTCCCTTCCCAGTAAGGCCACACCATGACCAAAGCCAGTACAAAATTAGATCCCACAAAGCCATCACAAGCGGACCGAGCATCAGCAACCATTTCAGGATGATTTCCTAAGGATACACACACAGAAAATACTCTCCTCAAAATTCCTTCTTAAACAACTAAACTATCAGAGGTCTCAAGCTGTTTGTGGCATAATTACAGCCTGCTGGTTAATTCAAATTTGTTTTCCACAGAAACAAAGCAGTATTTGGCTCAGTCGCTGCTATATAGCTTTTGTTCCTAACAGTATTTAGTCTCTCTGGGAGCCTTAGTGTCACATCCACATTTATCTATTTGACAAAGGGTTTACATTCATTGAGCCATTTGTAGCTTAAATTTGCAGACTCAGATTGTTTAATGATGCTAAATTAGAAACTGTTCTCTAATGACTTTTTGCCAAAGTCAGCGTTAGTCTATTGATTCCGACTATTAAAAACAGAAAAAGCAAAGCAAATACACACGCTTTGTAGCTTTTCTACAGAATTAGAACTACTTTATTTCCTTGAAGTCCAAAAGGGTAAAATGCAAGTCACTCAGGGGTTTCACAGCTTAGGTTGGACTGACACTGCACATCCTACTCCCTGCTCTTCCTATTTGGTCTTAAGTGTTCAAAAGTCAAGTCATAATTTAGCTAGGCAGCTGAATACTTCCTATGCATTATGAAATACTTAAAACACTTTGCATGCACTAGCGGATTACAGCTCTACCTGATGTGTCTTTAAAGTTAGTTTCCATACACTTACCAACTGTTAAATGTGCAGAATGATTCCTCAGATGAAAACATCTATGTGTCTAAGGTGGCACCTGCACATTCAAGATTTGGTCATAGGACACATGCCACTGTACTGCTTTAACAGATTTAGGTACAACTCCTTTCCAGAGTATTGGCTTTTTTCTTCCCCCTCTATATACTGCACAGAATAATTCCGATAGCTTAAAAGCCAGCAAATAAGCGAACAGGATTCTGACATTAGATTTTGGTAATTAACCCCTGCTCTTTCTGCTGCCTAGGTCTGCTCGACTGTTCTTCTTGCTTTGTCACTTCTCACAGTTGCTTTGGCATTCCTTTATTACAATCTCCTGGGGAAAATGTAGGGGGACATTAATTACTTTCAATTGTAAAATATTTTTTCCCTATATGACAGTTTAAATCTAAGCATGCCAGATAACAGGTGTGGGTGACTTGTTCATCCCATAAAAAAATATTTTTGCAACTTCAATACTGCAACAATCTCAGTCACTGCTGGACAAAATATTAAAGCAATAATATATGTGTGCACTTCCACTTTAGTGTTATAGCTACGCTTGATTACACTACAATTCCCACTATAACCATTTAGAACAAGTGACTTAGTATTTTGAAAACCCAATATTCACCAAGCACTTTATGAAAATCTGTAGGTATCTCCATCCAAACGTCATCAAAAAACACTGCAAAACACTAGAAATCCCACTGAGTAGAGATTGGGCAACAAGATTTTTCCACAGTAACAAGGAAATTATGGCAAAATGACAAACCGGCAGAACTGACACTCTGGCAGAACAGGCTGAGTAACATAATCAAGACAATTCAATAAAGATTCTTCAGCATGTCACAACACTTCAATATTGCAGCTTCATGCTACATAAGGAGGAGAAGGTAATTATGGGGACCTGTAAGCCACAGCATCACCTGTAAAGGTCTGCCCAGAAAAACCATGAGCACTGGGAAACTTCAAGACAACCAGGTTTGGTTTTTTTCTGTTGTTTTTGCCAGTTTATTACTGCAATGAAATTTCACATTTCAAGAACTTAGAATAATCTATCAAAATACTTATTTAAAAAGCAAAATTAAGATCTACAGGCACAAATGATAACTCTATGTACCAAATTGCTGGGATAAAAAGCAATCTTCAATTTATAAGCCATAAACCCCTTCTATTCCACACCCACCCAATTAATCTGTTTGCATGCATTGCCAGATTAGTTTAAGAAAAATATATATTTGGGATGACCTGCACACTTTCAACATGTTGAAATGTGAAATATCTAGGAGGTAATTGCTTAACATGGAAACGTTGCCAAAGGCAGGCAAGCATTCCAGTGTGAATACCATGTAGTCTGTTAATGACCAAGAGCCCAAAAGTGTTTATTTACTAAAAATGACCAATGAAGACAGAAACACATAGGGTGGTCTCACAACAGAAAACTAATACAGATAGTCAGATGAATTATGCATACACACCTTTTCCCATTTAAGTATGTAAGATTGTATAGCATAAATTCAAAGAGCTCATTGTAGAGCAAATCGGAGATTTGAAAGAAGACACAAAAGCATTAACCTATATAAGCAGCTAAAACTAATGCCGATTACTCCAGAGTATTAAGAATTTATTCTGCTTTTCTGCACACTAACTGATTTCCATTACTGCAAAGCATTTCCTATCGGACAAATTTCATAACTACATGACTCAGGATAGATATGCTGCATTGCAAATCCTTTGATAGCAATAGATTTGGAATGTCACATTTGTTTATTTCTCTTAACATTAGTCCATTATTTATGAAAACACATGCAAAGGATAATTTCCATTTAAAATATCAACACACCATTCCACGTAAAAGGATAGAAGGCAGTAAGTTTACAACTGAATTATTCTGCATTAATAATTTTTTTTTAATTTTTCTGATTTTTAAACATGGCATGTTTAAACATGTAAATACTTAACTGAATATTTAACTTTTCAGAAAATATAGATAGGCTTATTATATAAGCATTTTTATAGGCTATATATATAAGAATAGCATTTTTGAAAATAGTATATTTGCATTATTGGATTCTTTGTAGATGTCCATCATAGTACTTCAATCTCCAGAGTTTCCACAAACATTTCCATTCGTGTTAATGGAAGATGTGCACAACTTTGGAAAACAATATAAATGGCATTGCTAGTGTGAATAAGAAAGAATTCTCTTCTTCGTTCTTAACATATGAGATGATGTAACCTGTAAATAATAATCGGGATGCATATTCCTTTATACCTCAAAGCTGAGGTGTAAAATTCTGAACCATTCCTCACCCTCTCTGAAGTAGTGCTTCTATTCTTAACCTCTGCTTATGTCAGTCACTGGGGTTGGGGTGGGATGGGATTTTTGTTTGTTTTTAACAGGGCTGTTAATACACAGCTATGATGCCAAGGAATACCACTTCTCCAACTCCATATTATTCACTCAGTCGTTTCCTCTAATTCACTTGCTGAAAGTGCTCACCTGCCCACATAATACGTTACTTCACCTAGGTCTGTCCCCACATAGTCAACACAACCACAAATATAAACATGATTTCACTAGTGGTGCATAAACTTGCTGTAACAGCTTTCACAGTTAATTTGACAAAAGGAATCTATATTCCAAACCCCAACACAGCGTCATGAAAGAAAATGTAAAGCAGCTTGACAAAGGCACGTGCATGCACACGCATCTTGCACATTCCCAACTCATGCAGTAAGCCAGGCTGCATTACACCTACATATATTGGTCACATGCCAGTGCTCCGATTCTAATACTACCTAATTTTCCCTATGCAATGTCACTGGATCTCTCCACCAACCTGGGGGAAAGCTCAAGCTACTCTGGACCAGTTCCACCAGAAGCCAGGGGATGTCTGCATTTCCCTTCAGAGGAAACCTTCACCCTGTGTATAACACGAAGCGTTACTCCTTGCAGTTGGAATATTCTGAAAATATCCCTAATAAATAACTGGTGGTAAACAAAACCACCAGCCAAGAGGCAGCATCTCACTGCTGCTCCTTCCCATTGCCAGGAAAGCAATACCAAAGCCAGCAAAACCAGCAGACTTCCCAGTAAACAGAACCCTGTCCTTGCCTACCAAGTCATCAGCTCAACTTCAGCAGGTCCTTTATTTCACGTACTACCCAGTCACAAGTTTCCCGCAGCAGAGAACTCTCTGGGACAAGCTCTCTGTACTCATTCCCCACCTCAGGAACTACCACAAACTTTTCCAGCAGAGACTGCAGCTAAACCGCCCCAGCTGCACGGCTCGCAGGGCAGTTACCCGTTTTACAGCGGCACTTTGTACGCCGATCCTGGCTTCATCCAAACCAAACATGCTCATGACCACCAGTCCTGGCATTTCGATGCAGGGAAACAAAGGCAGAATTCAGGTATCGGGTACACAGACCAAATAAAACACTAATAAAAATCTGCGTCCTGACCATCAGTTTAATCTCTAGGCAAGTTACTTTCTAAGTCATAAGCAGGATGAAGCTTTTAACGTTAAGGTCAACTTTAGTAGAAAAAACTGAAAATTTGGAATTTCATTTTAAGTACAAAAAACCCCACACCATTAAGAACTCCCTACTTCACATTCCAAATTATGCTACAAACCTGTAAGATTAAGATCTCAAGTATTAAAAGGATTAAAAGCTTAATTATACCTTTGTATCCTCCAGATGCAAAATACCAAGTACAAAAGTGTTCGTCTGTGAATTCAAGAGTTTTTATGGTCATTTATTTTACATCAGTACATGTTCCATCTCACATGCTACTTATTCCTGAATCTTTTACTCAAAACAAACCTTTTGCCAGTGTGCAGAGTAATACTTAAGACAGAAAACTTACACATATCAACATGAAAAATATCAGATCACATAAAACAGAAGCAAATTTACTGTAATCTCTGCAATGAAGATAATTCATTCCACCACCTATTTTACTGTTCAACCTAAATTACAAGTGGGTTTTTTATCAGTTGATATATACTGCCTAATCAAATAGGTGCCATTTCATAATATTTCTCATTCTTTATAAAGTACACGAATAATTGCAACATTAGATTTAAGAGTCCTGCTAATGTCAGGACTGTGTGCCAGTGAAGAAATGTCTCTATGAGCAGTGGGATACATTGACTCATTATAAAAAGGTGATTAAGGCTGCTGATCACATATTTCTCATGCTCCAAATAAGCTCGGCATCATATAGTTAAGCATGATCATTAAACCTGTTCACATACTTTCAACACACACTGAGATAATCAGCTACATGATCCCCATCATAAAAGCCAGAGCATACAGAGAGCTAGATTAGCAATTTAAAGGTGACACACAAAAGAAGTGCTCGGTTCCAGCAGCAGATAGATCAAACCAGGCTATTTCTGATTTTTCTTGCATTTAGTAAGTACTAGAGTTTAAAAAGAAAAGCACAACATACAACACTAAAGACACTATTCCTCTGAAATAGGTTCAAAAACCTCACAATTCTTATCATGACACTTCCTTTGTATTAGTTGTACTTTTTTAAAAACTCAGAGTAAGTGGCAATTTATTGGAAACAGTTTATCTTCTGGTAGCCTTAAGCATATTTGATGCATCTAGTGAGTGAAAATGCTGAAGCACTTCCATGAAAATTAATCTTAAATTGGAGCGTGCACAGCATAGGTTCTGTACAGCCAGGTTAGCTCCTTAAACCCCAGCCTTCTTCTTAAACAAAGAACACTAGTGACCACACATACGACGTTGTATTGTCTCAGCTCCACTGTTTAGCAATGCAATCCTCAGCAACAACTACAAAAAGACGACATTTAGAGGACCTGTAAATACCTATTTCTTACAGCATGTCCCTACAGTAGCTGAAGCAAAAGACTATCTGTAAGACAACAATGCAAGCGTAAAAAGCACTAATATTGAAGGTATTTGGCTGGAATGCTATTGGAAAGGAATAGTATTTATAGTAATTTCCAGATAGGTAAGTCATCTATACTGCTACTTGTGCATTTTAAAGCAACTGTTCCTCATTTTGAAAAAGCTGCTTCTTTAAATAAAGGCAGAAGCAATTCAGTACCCTACGCTTAGTTTAATTTCTCTGAAGGAAAAAAGCCACCTGTATATGCTAACAGAACTCAGAGCAACAAAAGGTGAACAAAAGCTCCATCAAGATTTGGCAAGACAAAGGCATATTGTTTCCATGTGTATTAAAATACTGTTTCATGTGAAGCTACTTTACATGGACAAAGTGCGTAACTACATAAGTACTCAGATATGAATGATTTCTATTTGTTTTAAGCTTTTACTGTAACTTTGTAAAAAGACATACAATCTGCATTCAGGCTAAGACTTTCAAGAATAAAACAAGACCAAATCAGGATGATTTCTTTTATATGAGAACTTACATGAACAAAAAGTGCAGTACAATACAGCAGGTGATTTCATGTTTAATTTCAAAGTGTAATAGTCAGGAGGACAAATTGTTAGCATATACACTACAAAGGAAAGCCTGCCTCAGAGCTTAACTTGTCAATTCAAGATCAGCTCTACAAATTAACAGCAACATGAACTTTTTAAATGAGCACATAAGATATTATTATGAATACGGCTTAATCTGCACAGTTTCTCTATGTTTCAACAAAGAGGGAAAGACTCAACACAACATCCATCATGAAACATCCAGGATAAAATCTGGGGGGGGGGGGGGTCTACATAGAAAACAAGGTAAAATTCTGAGTGCCAATGTCATTCAATATATAACAGGGTATTTTGCCACAGGGTAGTCTCACAAAAGCAATCCCACCTTATTATCCTCATTTCTCTCACTTACATGTATGCTGGAGAAAGTGGCGATGACCTGGATGTTTTAAGCACAGGAACTGGGAATTTCCAGATAGCAGGAGAGCTCGTTTTCCATTTCAATGGCATGTTGTCACCACGGTACTACAATAACAGTAAACAGCGTTTCCATAACAGACTACCAACTAGGACTTCCATTCCACACACTACTGACACAGCAGTGGCTGCTGCTAAGAACAAGGAAATGATTCTGCCAATGCCCTTAAACCGATGCTTCCAATCTGTAAAACAGGGCTGCAAGGCATCTCCTTTTAAATCCTGCTGTCCCCTAAAGCAATATGATGATTCTATCCTTCTAACTCAACAATAGTGCCACCTCGTTAGGGAAGCGCTGACTGCAGTATATGTTTAAAAAAAAAAAAAAAAAGAAAGACTGCACTGTGCACACCAGCACAATGCAGCTTTATTTAATAAAAGCAGCTAATTTTTAAAGAACTGTTTCTGATGCTATTGTTCTACCTTAACAGGGACACTGCAGCACCGTACTATAGTCTCTTCCTATTATAACCTCATTTCTGACCAATGGAAGCAGAAAAAAAAAAATGGGTTTCATATGAAAATGAAACAACATACCTACTCAGAATACACTTGTCATCCTCTGAACATTCTTCTTTTGAGCTGCAACAATACAAATGGGATATAAATCTCAGCATAGCCTTAGGCCACGGCTAATAGAGATCAGTGACTAAATTCAGCAGCCTGTTTTCCTCCTGTGCAAGCTCTGACCAAACAATACAAGAATGCCATTATGGAAAAAGCCCATTGCAAAAATCACAGTCCTTCTAATCCATAGCTAGGAAGACAAAATAAAGCACAAATCGCTGCAGGTTTCTGCATGCTCTTCTACTAGCTTCTGGTTCAGGATGCTCTCATTTTCCTATTCTCATTTCCAAGGAGGATGAGCAAAATCTCATGCATTTTGCAACATGCTATGGGAACGCAAATATCACTCTGTCTTCTGCAGTAGAGAAGCAGAGAGTAGCACGCTGTTAATAGCAGTCTTTGTAGGGAGGCTATCAAGAATCTAATTCTCAACGCCCCCCCCAGCAGCTCACAAATTGCCTGAAGTACTGACGAAGCAGATGGTCACGCAGGTGTCCATCAGGGACCACTCTGCAACTCTGTGCTCTGCTTGGTGACCTCCTGGGGCTGACAACAGTGGGGAGCATAGAAGGCAACCTATTAAAAAGGGAACAGAGAATTTAATAGCATATCGTGCATAAGCAGAGCACGTTTCTAGGGAATAAAAGGTAGACCTTCAACTATACTGACTCCCTTACAGGAAAAAAAAAATAAATTACTTCTAATGTATTGCCACAGCAGACCAAATCAACACAAAGATGTTTAATCTACATATTTCAGAATAGTCTTTGTACAGAACGACAATTTTTCTGTTCATCAGGACAGCTTAATCCTATAAAAAAAAGCCAACACCCTGTCACACTACTCAGCAACAAAGAACAGAACCAGGAGCAGGATTCCTGTAAATTTATACACTTTAGTAACATTTAATAACACCGATGGGTTTTCCATAATAGTGAAACATACACTGTTCAGTTTATTTTTGAGATGAAATCACTAGGGAATAATTTCTGCTTCTGGTCATTATTATTGAAAATGTTTGCCCAAAATAGTTTTGGGCATTTGAAGCTGTTACCATAACCACAGGCAAGGAACTAAAATAACCCAGGACGATCAGAGGTGAGGACTAATTCAAATGTCACCTATCTGACAAACAATTGAGGCGCTCTCTCCCATTTTTTGAAGTTCTAAGTTACACATGAGCAGAGCAGCATTAACACAGGCAACAAATTTCACAGAAATTGCTACCTGATTGCTGAACAGACATTTGCTGTGTAGGACAACAGTGTTTATACGTTATAAACATTAAGAAACACCAGCCCTGCAGAGAGCAAGTATGCAGTTTTAACATAAAGAAGTCTTACTTTTAGGAAAAGAATTCATGCATTTACATGCCAACAGCCACGCTCGCCTGCTCACACTGTAAATACCGCGTACAGTCTCACACACACATAACCTCAGACTACTAGATCATGCCTTCTCCGCACTGAAGGCCTAAAAGTTGAGAGATGTTAGATAGCAGCTATTATAACCACAAAGAAAAATAGCACAATTTTGGATTCATAACACTCAATTTTGCTTTTGCATTTGTCATCGTGCAGAAACTGTCTCAAAATACAATAAGCAAACGCTGTTACTCCCTTCCTCATCCCAAGCGCACAGCCAGTGCAACCAACTGGGAACTCATTTTAAACGTGTATCTCTGCTCTGCCAGCCCCAAGGAGCTGATTACACTTTTTTTTTTTATTAACAGTAGCATTACTAAATGAGGCCAAGGACAATCAATGGGCCACTTTTTCAGAAGTAACCCTTGAAATACCCTTTTGACCAACAAAAGAAAAGCCAGCTGCAGCCACACAGTCATTGCCAAGCACTGACTGGTGTTTTAAGTCAAGTCAATCACACCCAGAAACCAGAGTTACTTCTCACTTCTGACCCCAACAACATCACTCACCATACAAAGCAACATTAGCTCTCAAACATTTATTCTCCTTTAGGTGCTTCTGTTCCCATTTATTTTTCCATTTAATTTACAAGTAACCTAATTAAAAACTTCACAGAAGAAACGGTAACTAAATATTTTTTAAAGTATATGAACCCCAAGCACTGCTCAACTTCACCTCCTCCTAATGTCCAGCACACGCTGCTTGATCAAACAGCCAATGTACAAAATGGGGAACTGAAGTAATTAGCAAAGCCAGGTACTCTAAAAATAGGCAAATGCTTTTCATTTGCAAAAGGAAAACCACGAGAGAAATGAATCGCCTACCTGCACATGAGAAAAAAGTAAATCAAATACTGTTTTCTTCCTGACAGTCAGTTGTGTCTTCCCAGAGAAAATACTACCCAAATGTATTCTGTGCTTTACATAAACTATTCCTAAGACAACAGAAAAGTCACAGTATGTTATTCTGCTATTTTAATTAAGATGCCACAATAATAGTTTAGTTACACATTTAAAAATATGGGGGAAATAACCTGACCTCCTGGAGTGCATTGTACCCACTGAATATACATTTTCTGTTCTCAGATTACATCGCTTTGCCATTCAACCCCAAATTAACTCGTTTGGAGGGACAAAAGCAGCATTGCAGCTCTGTGCAGAAACCTGCTTGCCGAGAAAACAGTTATTGCTAGGACAAGCGTTAGGAAAACACACCAAACTGGAGCTTTGCTTTTCAGTTTAAAACCCTTAAATGCTGAAGTCCCACAATAACAATATAGATTAAACAGCTTCTTGGGACCATTTAAGGTCTTGCTTTCTGGTTTTTTTCTCACAAGCAAGTTCATGTTCAAGATTAAAAGGATCTAGCACTTAGGACTTGCTTAAAGTTACATTCTACTTACTATCAGTCTCCTACATATCTTCTATTCTATACACAGAAGACGAGAAAGAAGTCGTCCTTTGTTTTTAAAGTAATCATTTCCACACCAGTATTTCCAAAGCTGCACTGAGCACGTGGACAGTAAGGTAACTGACACAGTAACAAGCACTTCTGCAGAAAACTCCTCCAGAAAGTAACTGAACAGGTGGCATAAGAAGAAAAAAGAGGCAATAAAAAGACCAAAGGCAAGATCCCACATCGCCGTTTTACAGATGTGAGCTGTCAGCAAGGCCAACAGCTGACTGAGGCTGTACAGCAGTGCAGATCTGATCCCAGAAAAGGAGGTACATTGAGTGCATAACCGAGCAAGGCATTTCTTACTCCTCTTCCTCCATCCCTCACACCAAACCCTGCTTCGCTACAGGCCAACACGCAGGATTTGGCCCCAGGCGAGAGGAGCAGGCACGCAGCACCATACTGCACAAGCAGATGAACAAATAACACACAGGACCTCCCCTCCAAGTGTGCTGATCACTGCATCTTTTCTTCTGCCAGCCCTCCCTAACCGTGTAGGAATGCAGACAAAACCACTTCCCTTGTGACTGTCTTAATTTTTCTTGTGATACCCTCTTCCCTCCTTCGTGCAACTTCAATGCTAAGCTGCTACCACATCGTTTCGTACATACCAACTGTCAAGATATATGCCTTTGCCGCCTTTCACCTGGTATATATAAAATATATGCCATTATAAAATACAAGCTCGCCTGTTACAACCCAGTATGCTTACACGTCTGGTGCATGTGTACTTCCAACAAAACTTTTAAGCCATCTTTGCATGCCCCGTAAGACTTCCCTTCATCGTTGTTCAAAGAAAAAGTCACAAGCAGGGAGATACATCACAGCCCAGTGACAATGTCAAACTGTACTAGTCTACAAATATTTATTCTCAGCCTTGGAATGCCACATTATTTTTTTCTGTAGGAAAACTAAACAGAGTAAAAGTTCAGTTCTAGACATGCTGCTGGATTTTTATCAGTTTGCACAGATTGAGCGTAACTTCTTTTTTCTGTCCTTACACTGTAAAAAACAAAGCTGAAAAATATTTGCTCAGCCAAGTGATTTGCTGTGGCTGTTCCACTCCAAGAAGCTGCTTACCTCTCTCCTTTCATTCTACCAAGTACCAGAGGAACTGAGAGCACTAGGTGGGAACAGGGTTAAGCTATATGAAAACTTCCTCAAGCCTTGCAAACCCCTTCCAGCATGACCTGAAAAGTCTTCTGCACTTCCAAAGCCCCAGGCTTCTTTAAGCTTTACAGAAAAAAATAAATTCAGTTACAGTGACAGCATGATTTACATCTCCCATTTTCATCTAGAAACGTAGACAACAGAAAGGCCTACATATCTGTGTTGCAAATTTTATATTTTATAACATTAGACTATTTCCTGCTGATAGTGTTCATATACGAAAAGATGCCAGATTCAACACCACAGAAAAACATGTAAAAATGGTGGTGGTAAGACTAGTAAACATCTTCAGACTTTTGAGATTCTTTTCCCCCCCAACACCTGTGTTCTAAAAATTCATTGATACAAAGCCATGCTTCCACGTTTAAATGGATATATACTGTATTTTGTAATAGCTGTTTTGTGATATCAGCACTAGCAAAACTCACTCCAAATTGAAGGCAGAAACTCAGTTTCGCATTGGAAGGAAATGTTCAGATCTTTCGTGTTATCTTACAACTACCGACCTGCTGAGCTGATGCACACCGCCACCGAAGACCATTTTGACACAAAGAAAATAAAAAAGAACGCCCCAAATCCCATAAAATAGTCACAAAGCCACGGAGCTCAAAAGCAATCATCATTTCGACATCAAATAATTTCAGAATTTTAAATAAGGCTGTAAAGGCAGAAGTCTAGAAACTGAGTAGGGCAAATAAGGATGTGTAACATTTCTTTTCAGGATCCCTAAAAAAAATTCAGTGGGATAGTTTAGTTTGCTTCCTTATTCAGCTCTTTCCCCTTCACATGGATGCTTCTCATGCCTCTACCTTTGGCTTTTCAATCTATTAAACTGAATATGTTCCAATTACTGGAAGAGAATTAAAAGACAGTGTTGACAGTACTGCCCTACATATGAGTCTGGTACCATAATTTATTTGACTATATATCGGGAAAATATTCATATCAAAATTCATATGAAGGGAAAGCAAATATCTTCCTGAAGAGGAAAGCAATGGAAACTAGTGCAGTTATGTTTGCAGTTCCTTCACAGAAACACTGTAACATTCCTCAGATATTGAAGTATAGAAAAAAAAATGGCAATATGCACCTGACAATATTTTTATTGAAACTACAACTTTTCTAGAATCCTCAAAGATCAATCTTACAAAGAAACACCTTTCATTCACATTTTTTTAATTAAGAAATAAGCTTTAAAGTAACTGAAGACAGTTCCAAAAATTACACATGTACTTTGACATACTATCTGCTGTGTTGTTTCAAATATTTTTTATTTCTTTTATAACCGGGGGAGGGGGGGGGGGGGGGGGGGGGGGCGGGGCAGGGAAGCCCTCAGACAGTAGCTACGCATTAGAGCATCTTTTGGAAACAATTGCACTGTAGACATTAAGATGCACGCCGCTTCATAAATGGAACAGAGATGCTCACAAAATAGTTACTATTAAATATATTTAACTCTTAAATTGGGCTGACCGCTCAAGGAATAATCATAAATTGTAAAGCATAAAGAAGTGAGATAAATTAGGTTTGTAGCCATCCCCTCCTGCTGTCAAAATGCTGTAAGCAACACAGGTTACTGTCTTTATAGCAATGTGTTTGTCCATTTCTAAAACAGGGAAATATTTAAAGAGGGGGGATTATTATTTTTTTTTTTTTAGGTTAAGCAGACGGCATATACCACACGTTTAACAAAAAGTACTGCAGTTTGCCATCCACCCACTCAGCATTTTTTCCTGTGTGAGAAAATTGCTGCAGCAACATTTTAGGATGCGTCATTTCAGTAAACATTATTTTTATACAAAAATATACATATGCACACTATATATATGTATGTCTTCATCTATATACACACAAACTATATATATATGTACTATATATACACATTTTTATATACGTATGACCAATACAATATTGCCCTATATCTGACACAGCCACTTCCCCTTCCCTCCCAGACGCTCAGTTCGGAAACATTTGAGTTCTCACATGATTCTGAGACTACCCAAATTTATGTTCTTCAAAAAACCAAAGAGGCAGCAGCTGGCTGACTGAGAAGTAATTGTGTCGAGTAATGAGTTTCTCTATTTCATACATTCTTCCAAACCCCACAACCCTGGTCCTTGCAAGTATCATTCATTAGCAAGAAAAATATCTTGATGGTCCAAGCATGAAATTTCCAAAATTATTCAGCAACAGCAAACAGTTAAAAACTCACACCATTTTCCATCAGATCACAATCAGATATTTTAAAAACTCTTTTAAAAACCACAACTTAAGTCTTCAGTCAGCTTCCCAGAAACTCGCAGGAAAAGGGGGGACACACACACCAAATCTAATCCTTGTAGTAATCGCACTTTTAATATTTAGAAGGGTTAATTTATTACAATAATAAATTCAGTTTCAGATACATTTTGTAATTACACAGTCTCATAAATCTCTCAAATCTATTCCTAAGTGTGTGGGTTTGGCCATGGAAGTATTTTTTTATTTGATGCCACTTACGGATGCTCTGCATTTTCTTCTGTTTATTCCTGAAGAGGGCTTTGCTTTAAAATTGAGGTAAGATTCCTAGCAAGAAATGAATTCCAAGAGTCAAGATGCACCGTTAACTTAATGACAAGCTACAGGTTATAGTATGCAAAAAAAAATACTCAGCTTTGTTTAGGCAAACTACTCATACATAGAAAGCATTAGGTAAAATAAGGTCTTAAAACATTTATTAGGAGGTAAAAACCAAAGTGACTTAATGAAGGTTTCCAGCTTCTGATCTAAGCCTGTGTACTCTGCTGACAACATACCACTCAGAAGAGATGTTTCTGAATTAACACCAACTTATTCAGAGAACTGTACCCATCTTTCCCAGGTGATTAGATTTATTAAATCACTACAGAAATCTGAATGCACAGTCACAGCAGCCAGATTGACCCTGCTGAAAATAACCATCTGAAGCAACAGTTATTTTTATTAGGTCAAACTGTGAACTACAAAGAATTTCTTTCTGAACAACTTCTCTACAGCTGTTATGGTCTGTTGGCTGCACAATTTATTTTAGTGAAGTATGCCTAAATACGTTTACACATCTGACTCATATGATGCAAATATATTAAACAATTTAGTAATTGAAGGGAGGTTAGGATTGAGCACCAGCCACCAACAACTTCAGTATTTCCTGCACCACAGACAGCAAACTGCAGGTTGTGTAAAGTCACGTGTCGATTAAAGCTTTTTGAAAATATCCTTAAAGTAAAAGTTTGTAGGCTGCTTCTTTCATTCTTCCATTATTTGTATGCAATCTGTTAGTGATTTTGCATTCCCTAAACCTCACTGTCTTTATCCACTGAAGTGAGTTTTTGTGGTCCTGCGCAACTAGGCAAAGCAGTCCCCACAGAAGGGCAGGCCTGGGGAAGCAAGCATGAAGCACATGGATCACCACTTACTGTTTTGTCCCTAAAGATTAACTTTCTCTGAGCACAGGAATTCCGATGGATCTGATCTGCTAACCCACAAAGTTTCCAGTGGGGGCAGTCCGACATCTTTATCTGAAGGTCAGAATCCCTCGGGGAAGAAGGAGATTAAAAAGGTTTATAAAAAGATGCTGATTGCTTCATAACCAGGTTCTCAGAAATTGTGGCGTGCAATCTGGGAGCCGAGAAACAGCAGGAATGAGTCTTCTGGAAAACGACAAAGCTGCTGTACCATGCTGCCCACGGCCACTGCACTGCTGCTGGCTGCATCCCTTTGAGGGGTCACAAAAAAAGCGACACTTCATAGAGTCAATCAACTGGCCATCAGCTAGTCCTAAGCACACAGATACAATTTTTTTTTTATGGAATAGCAACCTGCAGTTAACGTTCAGCTTGCCTTCACACATAATGGTATGTGAAAGGCTTACATACCAACAAGTTCCGTTTACAATTTATCACTAACATTAGTATTTCCCCCATTCAGCATGAAAAAAGACACAGTTGCTCTACACTAGAAAAAGTTTCAAGTCTGCAGATCATTCCAAGTAAATGTTATGAGAACAGGTGGAATCCGTACTGAAGCTGGAACAGCTTTATGAGTCATGTGGGACAAAGGGTGTCTTGTACTAATCCCTCAGACTTTTTTTTTTTTTTTTTTTTTTGGCCTGTAAGCCAAAGGTAACCAGGAATCAGCTCCTCCCACTTGACAAAGGTAGGTGTAGTCCAAAGACTCCTTCCAAAAGACAATGTGGGGGACCTCCCTGGTTTGTTTGCTCAGGATCCTCCCTCCCTCAGCAAATCAAGCCAGTGATAACCTCCACCCTACTTGTTCCCAAAAGGAAAGCAAAATCAAGTAACTGGGTCTCTCATTTTGATGCTCTTCCATTCCCAACAGCAGCAGTGAAAACTGACAAAAATATACACTTTTCACAGGTTCTTGCACTTGGGAGGAGGCCAGGAGCAAAGACACTGAAGATGTGTGTTTGCATCTCAAGGAAGATTTACACCTCAATGGTATCTCTAACCATCCTTGCAATCTTAAGTGCATGGAGCAGCTTTAATTGCAAGATTTCTGCAGAATTCAATACTACCTCTTCAGAAGATATCTAGTCATCTTCTACCATAAAAAGGTTTTCTGTAAATTCCCCCTGTTGAGCTTTGTTACACAAAGGACCCAAAAGGCACAGCCTTTAACATTCAGCTGAATGGGGTGTAGGGAGGGTGTAAAAATCAGTATGTTCACGTGACAGACTTAATAACCACTAAGATTGTGCTAACATTTACAAAAAATACATGACTTTCAAAATTTATACCTTGCTTACATTTTCATTTTTCTAGAAGATAAAAAATTATCGCAGAAATGACACTTCATCTTATACAGTTCCATTTCTCTGAAATACACCATTATACTCTACTTCTAATTCAGCAAATGTCAAAATTCCTGTGTAATAATGAAATTATAGAAAGAAAATTACAAAGTGCTTTCTTCTTTAGCATCTATGTGAATATAACTTTAGAGAAAACTGTACATTTCCTAGGCAAAGTTTCAAAAGATGCAAGTTATTTTATTCAAGTTTGTTATGGTGGGCAAACTATGAACTCATTTCCAAAAGCAGATTTGAAATGACAGTTTTAACTTACTTAGTAGACAGGAACAAGTTTGCAGGTACAACATCCCTAATTAGTGACAACACAACCACCCAGATAATTTAGGGTCAAATCAGGACATACTGCTTGGCATAAAAAAATTGTACGTAGCGAGAAAAGCCTAAGCAAGCTGATTTTAGAAAGGCCCACAGAAGAATGGTAATCTTATTGGAATTTTTAAAAACTATGAAATATTTAAATCAAATAGTTTACAGTCTCCTGAATACAAACCTTTATTTATATACAACTTCTGACGCCTAATGAAAACTGAAGTTCAGTGTTTTCAGAAACGTTCATGTAGCAGCTTCTACAGGTCCCATCGCTGAGCCATTCTACCAGCGCTACCACACACCCATGGCAGTTTTTGAGATCTTTATAGTGTTGTAGGTGTGACCACACCACCTCATCCTAGCAAAGTGCCCTTCAGAAACACAGAACTGTGGAGGGGGAATAAATAAATTTTAAAAAATCAGTGGAAGACTGCACAGAGGTGGTCGAAGGGTCAGCCCGGGTGACAGCTACCAACAGCTGAGCCGCACCACTTCCCCACCACCCACCCTCAAGCCAGCAAAAAAAATGTGTCTCAGTTCTGCAAACACCACTAGACTTGTATGCAAAACAGTCACATCACTCATCCTGTGCTGCTCCAGTGAATCACAGCTGGCTCAGGAAAGGCCACATTACAGAAAAAAAAAAAAAGATCAATAGATGAGCATGATATAGAGGTCCTTGGGATGAAATGGCATTGCACAGCTGTGACGTGTCAAAAGACTGCACGGAAGTCAGCTAAAATAAGAAATATTTTTATTTTAGAACCTTCTACAGTCATCTACTTTTCTGCACTTGAAAATCTTTCTGATTCATACATACACAACACCAAACAACTGTGATAACTTTGAATTGGGACGAGCCTTTCTCTGGAACAGTTCAAAACAAGGCAGTGGTAGTTCAGGTGTTTGCCTGCCAGAGGGAGCTGAAGGAAAGAAAAAAAAAATCCCATGTATCCCATTATTTCCAAAGTTTTGGTTTTGTCCCACACCAATCAATTTAACTATTCAAACCAAAAAAGTTTTAATGCAAAATCAACATTTAATGCATGGCAACACTGCACAGAGACTAAGTTTCCAGTTTGCCAGAATGAAATACATATGATGTTGAAAACAGATTTTCATTTAAATGCTTATTGGTCTTTTTTTGCATACCCTTTCCACTTACTACTTAACACACTTAACATGGGTACACCTATGAATCTGCACGTGTTTATAGAGTTGCTACAGCATAAAACTACAACTTGTTAAGTTATTATATCAATAATTTATTCTTGCATAGCACCAGCTAACCTGAAGAGCTTAACACAGACAGGAATAAGTCTCATTTTGCAAACTGGTAAAGCAAATTATCTAATCAATGTGTTCATGGAAAACCAGGATTCTGTAGAACAGTTCAGGAAAAAATTCCACTGCACACATGATAGAAGACCCTTTCTTTCCATCCTGCACTTCAGTTAACTACTTTCAAATCCAGAAACCAGATCTAAAAGCCAGCATGAATCCCATCAGATTTTTCACATTTTGAAAAAGAGCAGAGTGAGTACATCTTTGAATAGCTCCCTTAATATTTAAAGGCTAAACTGTTCCAACTTTCCTTTGATCAAAATTTCACCGCAGCTTTCAAATAAGCTTAGTAGAATCCCGTGTATTACTTACAACCAAAACACTTTTAGGAAAATCAGTTATGCCACCTTCTGGTATTCTTAAGAACTGCTCTACAAGACAAAGACTAATTTTCATAAATTCCCATTTTAAATGGGAAAAAACCCAGCACAAACAGAAAACTCAATTCATGCAGAACACTGATGCGAAATACGACTGTCTTAAGTGTCAGTTGATTTGTGCAACATCACTAGCTTGGACTAGCTTGTGCCCAGCCGTACAAGTTCCTAAGCCTGTAGTACCTGCGGGCAAACACAGCATCATTCCCTCAAGTTACCTGGTTTGCGACGGGAGCTGTTCTGCACTTTGCCCCATCTCACCAGCTATAGCAAAGGAACTGGAAAAAGCAGAGTGTGAAAAGGATGAGCAAGCCTGCGAAATGGCTTCTGTAAGAGGAACAACTTGTAGATTGGACTTAACAGCACAGAAGGCAGACGGACAACAAGGAATACGTTAAGAGTGCACAGCGTCACAAAAAGAACGGTAAAGGTATACAGGGAGTCATTACTCATCAGCTCGCCGACAATAAAAAGAAAGCTTCAAATGAAACTAGCAGATATCTGGAGAAAAAATATAAGAAACTTCTTCACATAACATGCTTCAGCTATCACTATCGGCTTTCCAGTTACCATTACTTCTTACAACACAGATTCACAGAAGTAACTGTGAAAAGTAATTAAAAAAAAAGGTTTGTACTGAAAGGCACAGCAGGTGACCCAAAGCAGAGTCACATACAAAGCCAGTAACCAAATTTCTCCAGCTTTACCTCCCACTTCCAAAGTGTCATTAACACTGTCCCAGGACAGTGTTATATAAGTGTATATAAGAACTATAAACACTCTTCTTTCTGTATCATACCTGGATCTATGCAATATAATCTGTACTGCTAAGCACACAAGGAAAAAAGAATTTAAGATGTAACTTCATTTCAGTAATTTTAACATTTCCAACCCAAGCCTTCAACATAACACCATTTCGAGATGTCAAATTTCCACCGACAGTTTCCCAAGCAGGAAAAGGAAGAAAGGTGGCATAGAATTAGGTATGAAGTAACATTAATCAATTATGTGGATAAATGACTCCCAAGTGTGTCAACTCTGATGCTCCACTGTTCCTCACAAGACAAACCTTAACAATTCTCCAACTTTAGACAATCTTTGACCCACACATCAGAATTTCTGGCTATAATTTTCCACTAACTTTGGACTACTAAAGTTTAATTACATGAATTTAAAATGTAATTAGGAAGTTTGGTGTAGGTATCACAGAAACCCACTACCATGCTCAGGTACTTACGTACAAGTAGCAGAACCAACATAAGACACAGCTGAAATACAAGGACATCTATAAGCATCCCCACTTACTTATCACACCTTCCCACAAGCCTCTGCATATTCTTTCAGCTATATACATATTCAGCTCTTTGCAGTATGTGTCCCATTTTATAATCATTTTCTGGATTCTAAACAAAGCAAAACTTCTGCGTTAAGCAAAGCTTTGCTCTAACATGTTCTTACAATTAATGCTTTTACTCATTCTTAAGTTCAGCAGTTTGGTTTCTGGAAATGCTGTAATTATCATTTTGCCCACACCAGGCAGAATGATGATATGCAGAAAGGTATACACATACCACGAGAAGTACAAAACATTATTTTCATCACAAACATCACCACAAGTCATGCTGTAACACCACTTTATTTGCCTGAAAGATTTTCCAACAACCTCAAAAGTCACCAATAACACCAAAGTTGCACAGTAATATTTGAGAAGAATCATGGATAGTAACTCAGACCAGGCATAATGAGACTGTGACCACCTGAACAAAGTCTTGCTGCGTATTGCACAAAGTGTTGCCTGGAAAATGCAATGCTATAACCCCACATAATGAAGTGTTAAAATAATCAAATAAAAAAAAAAAGTCAAGCACTGCTGTCAGTCATGCCTGGACTGCTCCTGTCTACCCATGTGTTTACAGTCATTTAACTGCCACCGAAGAGATGCTTTGCTAAACTGCAAACATCTAGTCACTCATTTGGAACAGCAATTCTAAATTTCAAACCTTAAACCGAAATCATTTCTGGTGTCTAGCAAGTCAAAGGTAATCTCAGATGAACTCAATACTTTCATGATACTACAACCCTTGAGAGCTGAAGATTTTACAGCCTTCAAATAGCATATAATGGAAATACGAAAAAGCGGCAAGATTAAATCTGGGGGCACCTGGGAAATCTCTAATGAGCCAGCCATACACTACTCCAAATCCAAAAAGCACAGGGTACAGCACTCAGATTAGGAAGCGAGGAAGGCAGGGCAATATGCCAGGTATTTATTCAATAGGGTCAGCACGGAACTTGAAGCAAAACGCAGTTGGTAGCTCAAGATAAGATGAACATTTGCCACAAGAGTCTCTGTAAACACTGAAATAAAAACTTTCCAGTGAATAATAAACCTATGCAGAAACCAACAGTTACAGTAACGATTAGACCACAGGAGTTTTACATAAACACTGCTACAGAAGAGTGTTCTTTCTTTAGTACTTCTCATCAGATTTCTGCAAACTTCTGTTCTGGCTCACATCCTGAATCAAGCAACAACACGCACAAACATACCTTTTTCTTTGGTTCTTTCACTTAAGTGGAAACATAAGCAAAATACGAACATCTTGCTGTGCAAAAAGCAGCTGCTGGGGAATTATTTTTTTTTTGTGTGTTATATGACAAAATTGTGCTGGTTCCTGAAATGTGCTTTCAGGGATTTTGAGGGAGAACAATGGCAATACTCAATTTAAACACACAACCCTGATTTATTAAAAAGAAAAGACCTCTTTGAAGACTACCAGGGATGTTAAATAATTACATTCAATAAACAGTTAAGAAGTTGTCCAGGATTTTCAGCCCTCACATCAAACACCTCAGTGTAGAGTAACTAAATCTAGCATTTTCAGATAAGGAGACTATTTATGATTACCTTTTATCAACACTCTAGAAGAATGCACAAGGCGCAGCGTGACTAAATTTTTACCTCATTGCTGTAATCCAATGAAAGCATACAGAATCTAAAGGGCAAAAGTAAAACTAAGTAAAATTATTGAGCCTTAGCTTTCCATTGTTGCATGCACATAATAAATTCTTTTTAATAGCAAATTCCAGTAATGTGATTCAGTTCATTTACCCCCCTTCTCTCTCCCTTTGCTCCCAAGTTCTGCATTGTAAATGGTTTTCTAACCCAGCACGATAACTGTCCAGAGAACAAGGCCATTCTGTTCTTAAACAACACTCCTCATTACTCCTAAACCACGCATAGCAGAGAGATGGCTAGTCTAAATTCAGATCGAGCCAGCATGCATCACATAATTACTGCTCATCAGCTGACGTCTTTGTCACACCCCACGAAACAGAAAAGGATTTCCGGCTGACAATGACAGACCAGTGATGTCCTGGCAAAGCCCCGAGCAAAGCCCCAGACAGACTCCTATGTATTTAACTATATGGGCCCAGCTCTAATTATCCAGAAACAGAACTGAACAGTCACATCGGTGCTCTAATTACTGGGGAGACAGAACAAGAGAGGAGAAAAGCGCACTGTGGGAGAAAAGAGGAACCCAGACAACAGCCAAAGATGCTGCTCTAGCCAGGAGAGAACAGCTTTACAAAGCCTGCAAACTCCTCTGCTTCAGTTCTCATGTTCTGCTGCACTCCCACATTGCTCTGACTCACTCAGGTCACATCGACCCACATTTAAGCAACTGCGAAAACAGATTTGAGATCCTTGTCCAGCTGGGGTACTGAGGAACTTGCTGACTTGTTGATACATGACCTCTGTGCTCCTTAGGACAACAGAAGCAAATTGACAGCATCTGAAGATTTAACACGTTCACTTCAAACTATATTTCGTTCCAGGTCCTTGGCTGATAGATCTCCACCTACCTGGCTGTCAGCTTTGACTCAACTAGCCTGTAACAGGTGAGCTGGAGCAGAAGAATGAAACCAGAAGTCTGGAATTTGGAACAGGGCAGTTGCATGCTGAAAATGTTTGGAATCCAACACGATGGAGCTGGATGTGATAACATAGCTTGGGAAGATGGAAGGAGATTAACAAAAGGCTCAGGTTTCAGAAATGTCTTAAAAAGGTCAGGCATAAATATATGCAGAACGTTGTAACAAGGCAGAGTAGTGGTAATAGTTGTAGATAAGGGTTTTCCATGATGGAAATACTTGTACATTTTAACAGTGCACTATTATCTTCAGTTGTTAAATTTACTGTTACCTGCAGGAATCATATTAATATCTGGATCTCAAATTTCAGTGTCCATCTGTTTATGGGATTGGTAGTCACCAGGCTGTAGAAGAACACACTGCCTGAAAAAACGAATTGTTTCCCTCAACAGCCTTCACTGGTCCTGCAGAATACTTATGATACCTCTGAAGACCATGTCAAAACTTAATAGTTGCTTCTAATTTCACTGTCCAGGGCAGGACACTAATGCAAATATAACCTAACACTTCTCATTTTCACAAGTTATCCTTAACAACACTAGCTAGCTTGAAGAGCAGCTCATTTAAAATGAAAAAAAAAACCACAAAAAGCCAAAAAAACCTACCCAGTTTCAGATGCAAATCCTACAGATCTCCCCATACGGTGAACACCCAAGCAAGACTGGGTAGCCTGTTTTTCCAGCATAGTTTCCACTACTTTTCAATTATTTTTTAAGATATGCCTCATTTTACATCCACATGAACTAAAACCGGAATCACAGACATCCCAGCTGTCCAAAGACAATGGAATCGTCAGAAACTTATTATCATGCTGCACACATGAACATATACATGCAGAACACCTCGAACACCTCTAGCGTTAAAAAAATGGAATATACAAGTGGGGTTTGTTGGGGTTTTTTGACTGGTTGGGGTTTATAATGCAAGTTTTTCTGCTGTTCAGGTGTGAGGGTTGTTTTCCCTTCAAGTAAGGCACAAATACACACATCCTTCAGTTAGTTACTCTGGGGTGGGGTGCTGTTTGGTCATTTGTTTTTACATGTAGGAAGTACCAAACTATTTAGCACCCACAAAGAAATGTCTACTTCCCTTTTCAAAATTAGGTGCCTTCTTGCTCAGCAGAATGACACAAAAACTGATCACATGCAACCACAGAGAAGTTTTTTCTTCCCCCTCCCTTTATTAATGAAGAATAATTTAATTCTTCCATATTTGACTATATGGGAGGACACTGATTATAGCAGAACATTAGCACCGAAAGTATTTTCTGGGACTAAGTAAATTAAAGATAGCATTGTTGCTTTAAAAGATGACAACTTTTATTTCTGAAGTTGTTTAGATGATCAACTGCTGGCTAAGGCAGATTAAACAGCATATTAAAATGATTCAATTTTGCAACAACAGGAGTTATTTTAGTTTTTGAATGTTTTGTGCATTATCAATTTAAGAACTGTGCCAGTCTGTACCGAGAACTAATAGACCCAATTTAAATATAGGGTCGCAATGGATAAATTACATGCAGAAAAATCACATAACCTCTCTACGGGATAATGCTATACACGCTATTTGAGAAGATTATTTTAGTTTTAGGACTCTAAAGCACCTTACCATAAGCATAAAGTGGCTTTAACTTGACACATTAAATAAACACCAAACTGAGCAGGGAAACAATTAATTATAACACTACACCCACCACTCGCCATCAAGAAAACCATTCCAACCAATGCATATCCACCCAAGTGACAGAAGACAGGTATGGATTCGAAAGGGCAAGTGACAATCAGCATCAGATTACATTACACTGCTAACAACACGTCACCAGTTGAAGAACTTTCCAGACTTGGAACTTCTCAGCAAACACCGCTTACCCAGTCATGAACACAGTACAAACCAGCCAGATTTTCCAAGCAGCTCGCCTACTCTGCAAGCTTTCCCTTCCCATTAAAAGCAGTAGGCTCACCTTCTTCACGTGTAATACAAAGCGTTCTGGATCCACACCTATTTGCTTCCCACATCAAGATCAAGTTGCAAACATTTCACGTGTCAAAGGCACCAGTTTTCAAATCATATACTAAAATTATATTTGGGCAGATGTTAAGATCCAGAAACCACGTACAGAGGGAGTTTAACTGCAGTTAACCCACAAATGTACCTGAACCAAAACCCAGCTTTTAAATATACGAGAATGTTTCTACGTTGAACCACCGATCCTTTCTTCATGGAAAAAAAATAATTAACAGTACACCCAATGTTACCTTTCCAATACATTCAGAACTGCATATAAATTTCTAGTCACACAAGAGCAACTTCTGTTTGATCAAATATTCCATCACAAAGAACACATTACTCTTCCCTAGTCAATCTGGAAAAAAATTAGAGATTTTATTTAAATGCAAGTCAACACTAAAGCTGTGAGGTTTTACTTTATTATTCTTTAAATCATGTTGGTTAAAAAAAAAATAAAAAAAGTAATTTGGAAAGCTAAAAGCATTTATTGGAGGAAACACTTTTTACTGAAGAGATTATTCCTTCCACTGATGTTATGAAAACATTTCCTCCTAAACAAGCACGAACACTGTCATACACACCATACTGAGACCAGATGTGACCAACACAAGTACTCAAGAAATAAGAAACTTGTCATCTCCTCAAAAAAAAAAAAAAATCCACTAGATTTTTTCCAGTTCTTTCTTTTCTAACTTTAACTCTTACATGAATGTATTCACAAGGCTTCATATGAAAATGCCACCATTCACATCTCAAATGAAAACATACTTATAAAATATAAAAAAAAAAAGTGCACTTGCCTAAGAACAACAGACAAATTCATAAACCTAATGCGAAGGAGAGAAAATGCTTGTAATGTCACTGGTATAGACGGAGAGAGGCATGTCTGCTAAATAAAATCAAGTACAACAGAGTAACTAGAGGGAAATAGGATGGAGTTAAGAGGTACTCCGGGATTACTAGAGACTGGAAGCTGAAGATAAAGAGAACACATCATAGCTCTGCTTTAAGGAAAGCTTTTAGATTTTTTTTTTGTTCAAGTTTCATCAAGCATCATTCATTAAACAGCTGTTTTTCATGCTAAGCAGAAATGTGACTGACCAACACTGCTAAACGGCCATATGCATTCCTATGTATACTGAGTGCCAGCAGTATATAAGAATCACTCATACACAAGAGTAAAAAGTGAAACAGACTGAATATGCTTAAGTCACCATAAATGCACCCAGCAGAAAACGGGCACTTGTGTGCCTGTTATTAAAAAAAAAAAAAAAAAAAAAAGGTAGAAAATCTGTAGCTTCTAATCCAAGATCAAACGTACAGTGAAAAATTGCCTCAGAAGCAGAAAGCAGCACGCTGCTCAGTTTGATCATCCTACAAGAATGATTTAACTGCTGCCAACATATAACTTCAACTGTTGTCCCATGAATTATCTGTTTAGAATGAGACCAAGGTACGGAAGATCAGTCAGTGAAACTACAGAAGCTACTCATACAAACATTCAGATTTCTTCAGTCTAAACTTGCTAAAAAAAACAAGGTTGCTAAATGTCAATACAACCTTTGGAACAGAAATAATTGAGCATTTATGCTTCAGAAGAATGCTTAAAACAGTTGTTTAAATATATTAATCTAGTTAAATGAAAGGTTTAAATGATTAAATGCCATTAACCATCAATCAACATGAAGAATGTATAAGTCTTAAATGGCATTAATAGAAAATTGCTAGTCATGAATGATGCCATTTGATGCAGTAATATTTTCAACCACCTACAAAGGAAAACAAATTGAAACACTCGTATTCATGCTGCTATGTTTCATACAGCCGTATAGAAAAGTACCCTGTCAGTTGCTCAAACAAGAAACATCAAATCAAAACTAACATTCTTGGCATGATGAAGCTCCTTTACAAAGGAGTGCCAGAAACTTTTGTGCCAGCAGCTACTTCATTATAAACTTAAGACATCTAATCTTATGTTTTCTTTCCCATTTAAGCATGACATTCTTATTCAACTACAAAAAACGTGAAAACTAATCAAGATATAGCATGCACCTCCAAGATTTTCTACAGAAAGATACTACACTACAAAAATACTATTTTTTTTCTTGTTTCTTTGAAAGAATGAAACCAGTCATTCCAACATAAATTAATCAGATGAACCAAACCACCATTGCAGGCGTACAAAGTACAGCACAAGATAATATAAACAATTTTATAGCTTTCAGGTTGACTTAATAAAGGAACAATTATGTTTTAAGTAAGAACTTTATTTCAAGAAAGGAAGACACTGAAATAAGGTTGCTGGAATTTCTTCCAGGATAAGGTTATCATCTCAACTCTTGCTTTAAATCATAAAGCACAAAAAGATTAAATAGCAGGTAAAGTGTAACCAAGACAGACAGAATTGCTGATTCCAATATATTGTAAGACAGAAATTCATTTCCAGTCATATGAGGAATGTTTTCAGCATACGCTGAAAGACCGGATAGCAACTGTTATTGCCTCCTTGTACTAAAATTGGCCTTTGGATACCTAAAAGCAGATGCAATGGCAACTGGATCAACTAAATAAAAAAAATCCATAGAAATCTTGAACGGTTAAGGCTGGGGGGCAGGGGGAAGCGAAGGTGGAGGTCTGCTTGCTTTGAAAATTATGTAGTCCATCTCTGAGGAACAAATTAACTTACAAATCACTAACCACATCCTTTCATTTCTTAAGTCACTTGTTAATTAGCTCTTCCAGAATTCCTCAGTTTTCCAGATGGGGAAGAAAAAAAAAAGAAAAAAAAAAAGACCTTCCAGGCTGTCATTCTGAAGAAAACTCACGTCTCTGCAGGAATTCAGACACTTCCAACATACCTGTCATGAAGCACTGCTGACACCTCCCCTCTGAGCACAGAATGATCCATGCCGCCCAGGTTAGTAACTCCCCTGTTGACCAAAGGAGATAAAATGTAATATGTAATTTTAGATGAGACCAGACACACTGAAGAGTGTTTAACATGGCAGAACAAATGAAGCTGCAGCAAGTGACACCTGAAGACCTGTGGAGTCCACCTTTTGTTTTTGGTAACAAGTCCTGTTTGAAGAAAAAACTAAATCACAGAGAGCCACAAAGGAGATGAGACATTCTAAAATTTGTTCAGGCATAACAGTATCTGTGTGCTATCCATCTCTGTACTACCTTTTGAGATTTTTACAGAAATATGTCACGACTATCAATAGCAGGAGGAAAAAAAAATCAAGAATAAACGCCATCAACTGAAAAGTCTGAAGTTAAAAAAGGACACAAGCAAAAAAAAAAAAACAAAACCAAACCACAACATAGATCTTGAGTTGGGGAAAGGACCCTTAAGGGTCATCATGTCCAACTCCCTGCTCCTTGCAGGGCTATAATACTAAACCAAACATCAGCACACTCCCTGCCATCCTCAAGCTTTAGGTGCTTTGAGCTACAGCTGCCAGTGTGTACAGCTATGGGGCCAGGGCTTGCAGTTTGTACTGGGATGGGGCCCAGTCTGTACTGGGAAGAGGCCAGGAGATCCAGTTTGTACTGGCACATGGCTAGAGGACCCAGTTTGTATGCAGACAATATTAAAAATGCCCATCTCTACGAAAAGCCTTTATCACAACCTTCCACAAAGCTAGTGCACACGCACTCTTCTCTGCATGAATTCACTCTCTACTGCTCAGCTGCGTTGCCTGTATTTCTGCGACTGCCTTGACCACCATAATCTTCAATGAGTCATCTTCTGGCCCACAAAGGCAGGATCTAATCTAGGATGATAATTTCTAATTAATTTGTTGTGTTGGGTTTGCACGGCAAGGTTTTGGTAGCAGCAGGGCTACAGAGGCAGTTTCTGTGAGAAGGAAATAAAATCACAGTGCTCGATTTCAATGCAAGGACCAAAGCTTTGCTGTTCCTCAACTGCTGAAAGTCTGAATAGGAAAGGTAGCAGATTTGGGCCTAACTTGAAGCACAAACAGTAAATGAAGTAAGAAAATTCCATTGTTCTCTTATTTACTTATCTCTGTTCAGCTTATAGAAGAAAAGGTTCAGAAGGATCTAATCCCAAGTTTCCAATACCTAAAATGCCATTGTAGAGAAGAGGGACTCCCTTCACAAGGACGCACTTATATTTTTCCTTTTTTCTTCATTAAAGATATTTCTTAAAAAGGTGCTAAGAACCGAATTGCTTCCCAATTAAAATCACCCTTAAGTCAATTCTGTCACCACAAAGCATTCCAGACAATGAAAAATTCTGTATAAAAAAAACCACCACCGAACTTTCCTAGTCATTCTCCTTGCCAACAAAGCATTAAGAATGAAAATGAAATTCTCAAGTTGAACTAAGTCTTCAGACATTTTAATATTACAAAGCCTTGGGTGAACATGACGATATTTACATCAAAACAATCTTTTCATTTCTTCTTTTCTACCCACATACTACTTCGAGTCTTTGGACAGTTCTACATTTATACTTTTCATCTTGCCTGCAGTACTTACATCATTAAGGATGGGGAATTCTGCCTGACTGGCAACTCATTTGCCAGGGGGCAGTAAAGAAATTGCAGGATCGTTTCCCTTGGCAAAAGAGTGAAGACATAGGAAACATGAAGGTGCTGTTCCTCTAAACGGACTTACAATTTCAGACCAGCAAAAGCCTTTAACAAATGCAGCTGCATTGATAAATGACATTTATCAATATATGTCATCTATTAGGATAAACTGGGAAAAAGCCACACTTCACAGGCATATGCTGCCTGTATAAAGAGTTACCGTCAAATACACTTTTTTGAAAGGTGTTTCTACAACATCCTCAAGATGCAACCTTTTCTCCCTTGTTATCTACTCAGGTAAAATCTACCTTTCACAAAATTAAATTTTTCTGGTTTCAAACAAGCTCCACATTTCTTAAACCTTTGAAACTTCTGAAATGTCTTCCTACATTGTCCCTTCAGCCACATTAATTTACCACAGTGCATCCATCCAGTAGTCCTGCTTCCCTTCACATAAAGCATAAAAAGCTGTTTTCTAATGCCCTTCAGGGCTCAGCTTTGCCGTATTTGCAACATTTGTTCCCCGTAATTAGATCAACCTTTGGCAAACTGTCCAACAAGCACCTCTGTTTACTTTCATGTGACCCCTTACACAAAGGAGCCTTAAAACACGAGCAGCGAGGATTTCTCCTTCAAAACCACCACCAAGTCAGCAACAACACATGGCACCTGACAGCCAGAGTGCTGATACACCATAACTATTACTTCTTAGTAACTCTGATTTTCCATAGATTCCCATCTGCACCTTCTCCTTCATTTTGCACTCCAAGTTACAAGCACTTTGGATGAAAGACATTTGGTTTTACCTTTGTATACCAGCACTGCTTGTCAGGTGAGTTATTCACACAACATTACTGAAGAAGAGTTTCTGCAAACTAGATATTGAGCTGTACTTTTCACATACACAAAAAAAATTAATTAAAAGTATACAATCTTCAAATTCATAAGAATGAAAGATATCTATTTATCAGTCAGTTGTGCATATGGATAAAGTAAAAAAAACCTGCTGCATAATGAAGTTCATAAATTTCTTGAATTTTTGTTTTTATTTATAATTATAACACAAGACTGCCTCCAGTAAAATAAGACTATCGCTGAGCCTTTGCAGCAAGAACCAGGAGTTCAAGGCTGACACAGCACAGGTAAGCATTACAAGTGCAAGTAAGCAATTGTTAAGTTAACACTTTGCCTCTTGCAAACCCAGTACAAAAAGTCGATTACCTCTGATCAAAACTAAACACGGTCACAGCTGCAAGCCAATTGCCGAGCACTCTGCTAGCACAGTAACAGCAGAGACTCAGCCCTTTCCATCAGCAGCTATTCTGATCCAGCTGCAAACACCCAGATGCTGCTTAGAAACAAGCATTAAAGAGGGCATCTGATCAACATTTAAAAAATATATTCCCCATGGACTTTTCAATTTCATTGAAAAGACTACAAGAGTGTTCCTTACTACATTTTTTTTTGTTTTTTCCAAAAAGTAATACTGTTTCCAAAGCTATTCAGTTTTGGCTTCTTGAAGCAAAAGCAAGAGATCATCACTAAAAACAAAAGTTACATGAAACTGTCCAAAGCCTAAAATTTAAGGAAGCTTTGTTACTCAAAAAGACAACCCACTTCATATTGCACACAGGAGTTCATTAAAATTCAGCAGGAGGCACATGCTGGATCAGTTCACACTTCCCGAAATGCCATTTACAAGCAGTGCAATTTCAGGTAAGCTGCATACACCAAAAAGGAAGTGAGACTGTTTAACAGAACAGGATCCACTACACTGAACTCCATAATACAAAACCATATTTAAAATCAGTGCAAGTAATTCTTGTTCTATGTAAACCATTCTACTATAAAACTAGCCTGTACAGCAGACAGAGCACGATTAAGTCAATGTAAACACCCGGCTTGTGAAAAATACACTCTAACACGCAGGATGCAAGCCGGCAATGGAAACTTTACCAACGTGCACAGTGTAAAGCTCCACAAGATCTACTGCCTTACCCTGATCATCCTAAAACATGTCACAAAACAGTCCAGAAAGATGCCTGCACCAAATCAGAATGCAGTTTCACTGCATAGCTACAGCAATCTTTTATAAAACATACAGACAGCAAAATTTAAATAAACAGGGCAAGAAAAACCTTCACACAGTCTTAATGCAATCAAACCTATAATCTCAAAACCATTCAGCAATTTCAACCTCTGCACAACATTTGCAGGAACACAATCTTGCTACTGTGCTCCCATGCTAAAACAGGATTATTTCATTGCCTAAGTACCAGCATCTGTGCCCTAACAGATCATGGCTCTGAAGTCAATCTATGTTTTGGCAGTTAAGAGCTTCCTAACCTGAACTCTAAGAGCGACAAATCAGACAATAACAGAGTCATTGTTAAATTCCAAAGCAAACATAGAATAGCATTTTATATAAAATGTATATAACTAAAGTTTAAAAGCAGACCTCTCTGCTAATATACTCATTAAGCAACATGTAGGACAATACGCAGCTGGAGCACACACTTTTACTGAAACTCTAATCCACTAGTTTGAGTCTGCCACGAGTCAAAGATCCCTCCTCTCTTTGTAGATTATTTCTAAAGTTCGTCTGTTTCAAATGAGCTTCTTTCCACACCAATGACCTTGAAGATGACACTGCCTTGTGTCTGAACTAACACAGCAGCCTGCCTGCTACAGCTTTGCAGCCAACAGCCTCTGCAAGAGCGGAGACAAACAGCTCTTCCCCACCAGTACTACACCATCCAGTAGACCACCCAGACACATCCCTCCAGGCTGTAGTGGAAGGGACACCTCTTGCCACATCAACCATTTCAGGCAGTATTTCTGGTGCTGGATATGAAACTGTGAAGAATCAGGCTGGTGAGTCCCATGCACCTGACATGCATTACAGGTGGCAGTAGGGTTCTCCCTTGCCCCCCTCCCTTTCCATTCTTCAAATGTCCTTATTTTACTGCCAGCAAAGGTAGCTTTTACCTGAGCATTTCCAAGGACAAAAAAACTACCTTGTTACACAGCATCACACCTTTCCCACAAACAGGGCAAGGACCTGAAAACTCACCCATTTCCACAAGCAGCTGCATGTGACACTAGGTCAGAGTACCGTGCAAGGACAGTCCTAACCCACTGCACTGAGAGTAAAGTAGCAGAACGCAAAATTTTTACAATGCTGAGGTGTGTGTACCAAAACATTGTTTTAAATGAAATATTATTTTAAATGCAAGCCCACTCATCAATCGTTTCATGCTTGGATTTGCACAATGAACCAAATGTAAACTCTCACATATTTATGGCAAGATGAATAAAAATATTACGAAGCTTATTAATTGACCCAAAAATACCTAATCAGTTTGATGTAGACATGTTCTTAAAATGTTTGAGTCCTCACAGATTTACCTTCAGTGTAATGTAAAGGACTTGCATTTCACCTGCATCTTCCATCCCTCATAAAGCCTTTCACCTACAGCTACAACTTCAGCATATTAAAGTTCATTGATCACCACCTATACTTAATAAATGCACACTGCTGAATCCACTGACAAGTTTGATTAGATAAGCATGGCACGTAAAAAAAAGCACGCAGAAGCAATCCCACAAATACAAGTAAAAGAAAAACCTGTATTGTCTCCAAGTAGACAACAGGACTCATGACATTTGGATCCCACTTTCTCCCCACTAGCAGTGAAAAAAATCCTGGTAAAAAAACCACCTGCTGACTGCCAGTTACTCTAAGAGCATAAAGCTTTACGTGGTTACTAAGATCAGAGAAGGCCAATGGAACATATTAGTCCATTCACGAGGAAACCAAATAGCTTAGATACATCATGTCCCTTCCGTGTCCAACTTGTCACATACACCCCTAATCTACTTTACCGAGGGCACAGCTCAAGTACCTTTTACTATTGTACAAATTAGACTTACTCAGACATGGGCAGATGTCAAGTACAAGAAGGCACCCTCGTTCAGCCTGTCAGGAAAAAAAGAATCAGCATAGGGAATGGGTGCCTATCTCCGTTTTGGCTGAAGTACTTTATTTCTACAATTTTAAGTTAAATATTATCCAGTATACTCAGGCATTAATATTGTTGAAGTTTATGAATGTAGGAGTCAATGCTACTAAATGAAAAAGCTTTTATTACACATTCTTATTAGCAAAGACACTTTTTTATGTAATGGACTAAGCTGCAGTCCATATTTCAAGTCCTTTAAACTTGCTGCTTGAGCATTCAAAAGGCAAAACATTTTTCCACTTTTAACCAGAAAGAACGCATGTTCTAACTGCACAGTAACAACCACGATAAAAACAGCAGTAACAGGTAAATAGCAATTTCCATTATACAACCCACAAACTTTATATGACCACATAAATACCACTCTACAGAAAGTAATATTACAGCGCAGAGATAAGCCAAGTTTATGATCATGTAGAACTGGGAAAAGAAACCCGTTCCTGCGCCTCCAACCTGCAACAAGGACTGACTCTATTCAATTCACAAGCTATCCCAATGTATCTCACCCGTATTTACCCTTTCAATAACCCCCTAAGAACTAAAGGAACTAGCCAGATAGATACTACCTGTTATTGCAGCTACTAACGCTGACACAGAGTAGTCTTAACGTAGGCAAATCCAGAAACACTGCTCACGGTGGGTGTCACTGGCTATAAGCCTTATCCACTCTCTTAAGTATCAGAGCACAACCTGACCCAGCCATATGCTCGAGACCATGAAAAGCTGACTGCAATGCAACTAAAAGGTCCTTAACAGCAACCATCTGTACGAATTAAATGCTAGCCCCACAAAATAACTGTTGTCTATTTTTCAGAGCCTTTTCTGAAAATTACTACGCTAAAAATAGTCAACATCTGTAAATACACTCAAAGAAAAACGTATGTATTATCAGTAACTCTGGCATCACTATGGAAATATTTTAAGCTATGTAGACAGACACTCGGAACATTTATATCTAAACTGTATCTCTTGTAAAAAAAAAAATTATCGATCTAGTTCCAATTGTATTAAGCTGTTAACAACGAAGATATCTTATTAGTGAAAATAATTAAGTTGTTTTTCAACTGCAATTTTTTCCAAGTTCTGTAGTGATACCCAGCTGGCAAGTAAATAAAACTGCGCTTTTCTAAAACACTGTACCTGTCTAAAACACAAACTTACGCAATCATGTAGATTAGATGGCCACACAACTACTACTTCCCTCATTCACCCTTATACCTTCTAGAAAGCTACAGCAAGAGTTTAAAGAACATTTTCTTTTTTAAAGGATAAAGATTTTTGGTTAAGAAAAAGCTCATTTGCCCTAAGCAAGCAGCCTAGAAAGCTGAAACAAAAGAATCTGAACCAAACCAAGTCTATAGTCATACCCCCTCATTTCATTCCTAACAGCAGGAATCTCTGTTGTTGAGTTTGGAGAATTTAAACAGGGACACTTTTAAGCACAGTGCCATCCATGAATGAAGCAGCCCAAGCAGGAGACCCCTGAGCAACTCCTACCTGACTACCTGGGTCAGAGGTGGGACAGCCAAGAGATGATGGTCTCAGGGGCAGGCTGGAACAGCTCAAGGAGCTGCAAAAAGCAGCTCTGCCCACAAGATCTAATCCAGGGACTCTGCCTGAGCCCTGACAAGAATCTGAAAACAAGAACAACGTGTGCCATGACCAGTAAATCAAATAATCCACTACTATGGTTATTCATAAAAGGTACCACAGAACATAATCTTTTTATTAAAAATATTCATTATTATTCTTAAGAGTTATTAAAGAATGTTCCATATTATCACTGCTACTCAGCCAACTGTAGCAAAATCTCCATGGACTCTGGCCACAAGAGTGTGATCTCAAGGTCAGAGAGTACATCAAATTAACACTATCTCCTGGGTAAGTCAGCTGGATCAGCACAAGGATTTCCCCTGCTGCTTCATAAAGAATCCACCACCCTGCCAGGACGCTGTTATAAAGAAATTCTCCTGGAGCCCTCCTGAACTGAGAGCCAAAGCCTGGAAGAAGCCAAGGGAAAAAGGTGACTATATGACAGTATTAGCTTGAAGAGGATTTTCTCTTGACTGAAAGCAAGACAGACTACCAGACACTATTTGCAGATGCCAAACCTCACTCTAGAATGAGGAAATTAATGCTTAAGCATTAATGACAATTTTTTAAGTAGTTACACTAAACTACAAATCACAAAATCATATCTATGAAAGTATGCAAAGGGCGAAAGGAAAAAGGAAAAGGAAAGCCTAAAAAAACATTAAAAAAACCTTTTCCTTAGATCTAGGTAACAAAAAAGGCAAATCCCATGTAAGAAACCAAATTGGTTTCTAACTAGGAGTTAAAAACAAAAAAAATTTCATTATATAGCATAAATACTATAAATGCAAAAGAATTTAGAAATTGAGGTGCCTGAGGTAACAGCAGTTCTCCTCTCTTGAGCTCTTCAGTGCCAAGAAAAGCACTGAAGTTGTCCACAAAGGTACCATTCTCCCAGATAATTATCATTAGAACAAAGCAGTAGCTCCAGAGTATCAAAGCTTATGGTTTAAAAGGCAGCACTCAAGACCACATTACTCATATTATATTTAAAACAAACAAAAAAACCTAAGCACAAAGACTATAATGGAAAATCCTATAATTACTGGAATTTTGGCCAAAAAAAAAGGAAACATTGGGACTAACTGCAGGAAAGGAAAGAGCTGGCCGATGCATCTATACCACTAGAAACATAGCATATTTATGGAGTCCATCTGACAAGCAGGACATTTCATCACCTAATTGTAGCCATTTAAAAAGTGACCTTGTTTCCACAAAAGTAAACCCTTTAAATACTTATTTAGGTACAGTTATATTATGTCACAGAAGTTCATTCTCTCCTGTAATATTTTGGAAGCGCAGTTTAACTGCATGATCCCAGAACACTGTTGTGTTCCAGTAGATGGGAAGTGAAAACTTTCAGGAAAGCTTCTATTGACTGCTACTACTCCTATTTTCTTTATGGCAAATATATCAGACTTCCAATCAAAATCAGACAAGGACAATAAAGCATTCATAACCTGTCACATAGAATAGGTAGCACCTGTAAGCTTGACAGAAGAGCTTAAGTACCAGGTTAACCCTACTGAGGTTAACCCATTTACCCAAAGTCATTGGGTTTTACCGACGCCTAGCACACATGCTGCAGCCAACAGTAAAAGCCTTCGGTAGACTGATCAGTATAAAAAAGTTAGGCATCATGGTTAATCATTTATGAAACCATACATATTCTATTGCTTTTTCCAGTTCTACTTCAACTATCAGCTTTGTCTGTGGTTTCCATGAAGGGCTCTATATCCACAGCTTTCCAGAACCAAATGAAGCTGTCAGGCAAATGGCACAGCTATTCTAAATTAGTGGGAACAAAAACATAAATTAATTCCCACATTAGCATTTTGGGCTTTGCAGAAAACACACATCGGTTACTCACAAAGTGTCTCTCCACATCATCTCTGATAAGCGGAAATATCTCCTCTGTTCTTCATGCACCTGTAGTCAAACAGAAAAGAATTGAAGCAGAGTCACAGGCAGACATCCCAAAATAGCATCTGCCTCTCAGATCTCACAGATTTTCACAAAACCAACCAAGATTCATTCTAAACATTCACACAAAATATGACTTTTCCCCCATTTCACTGACTTTTTCCAGTAAAATCACAGAGATAAAGGAGCACAAAAGAAAGAAAACTGCTTCTTGTTTGCACGTATTACACTGCTCTGTGCTGTGGAAACAAGGATGAATTATGAAAACTAATCAAGTGAACAGAGAGAGCACATGCCCTAGATTTTTCAAATAATCTCTTGGTTTAACCCAGTTGTTCCTGAGCCTGCCTATCCCGTGAACAATTTACTAAAATGGATGCTGTGACTCATTAAAGCCACCTTTTATTTTAAGAGGGAGAAAAACAGTTCAAATTATTTATGTGCAAGACGTAATCACATTAATTTGTACAGAAGAGGCCAAAATTTTAATGAGTTCCATGTTTAAGATCTAATATAATTGATAAATATTCCTTGGGGGTTTTTTGTCTCAAGAATATCTTACAGCCATTAACTGAAATGAAAGACTACAGACTACTCAAATTTGTGAACTCGTACTTCCACTTGAAGGGACAGTGGAAAAGGTGTAATGTTTCAATTTGCTGACATCATTTAGCAGCAAGCATTACAGAAATAAACTATGCAACACTCCTGAAAAAATACCACGCTTCTGATTTTTGGTCTTTTGTATATTTTCCATTGATAAACCTAAGTGAATGATAAAAAGATAGTAGCTGTATGAATTAGATATTTCTTTACTATTTACTATTAACTCACAGCCCAAAGCAGCAATTCCTACCCCTTAATTAATACTTTCAACATACACAAGTAAAACGGTATTTTTAGATATGGTCACGAAACATTAAATCTATGTAACAGATTTGAAATAATAGGTCTGTTTATACAAAAGAAAAAACAAACTTCTGCAAATCATCCTCTCCCCTCCAATTCCTCTGTATCGTTACACATAAAATTCTGACTTCAGAGTAGCTCACAAGCAATGGTAACTTAGGAGCCTCTCTAAAATTTTACTTTGGTAAAGCAGATTTAGACATTTAGGGGAAAGAAACAGCAGACAATATTTGTAAACATGAATTATAAATTTAGTCTGTGCTTTGCAGTACTTTAAACATGCCATAACAGAGGCGGCATCAAACAGAATTGCTTAACAGCACCTAATTTGCCCACTCCCTCGCACTGATGCTAAAGCAGCAGGTAGAATAAGACGGTTCTTAACTCCTGGCGTTGCTGCTTCTTAGGACATCCCCTTGTTCCAAATAAACTTCAAGGTTTTCCTCTATTGAGTAAGTCTGATGAATAAATAGAACATGTTTTATCTATCCTCTATCATAAAACTAACATGTTCAAAGAGTACCATGTACTTCTGAACCACTCTCCTACCATCTTATTCAGAAATAAGTTATTTGCAAAGTTCTACATGATACACAGTGTGGTTAATGTAATTAGGATGGACACTGTAGTCTCACTCGTTTTACCATCCTGTGGGCACTGCACAGGCTTCTCTGATGAGGCAAATACACTACACAACAGCAGGAAGGGATCAAAAGAGAGTTGCCCCTCAACTTCACAGAACTCTAAGGCTGGGATTAAATTAATTCTAATAGATGAAGCTGGCCTCCTCTTGAGCAAGCATATACTACAGATGAGTTTGTGTATATAGTTAAGCATCTTTGCATACACCTGTGAGGTCAAAACCATGTTCCTTTGATGTGGTCTTTAACAGGGTTGCTTATCTGTACAGATCAACTATACTGCTCACTCCAGCTTGCTTAAAGACCAGGAAGAAAAGCTGGCCTTTCGATTATTAAACTATAAATAAAGGGGGGGGGGGGGGGGGGGGGGGGGGGGGGAGGTAATCCTTCCATTTTACATTAATTTCCCTAAACAGGTCACTCTTAAAAAACTTGCAGCTAAGTTGACTTGAAGTTTTTCAAGAAATAAGGGTTAGCAGCACACAATAAATTTGTGCTGTGCCCAACAAAACCAGACCTGAACTCCTGAAAACATCACTTTCACCTTCCTGCAGAGACTGTTTAACACATTAAACTGGCAAACGTATTTACACACAGTCAGTACTACTTCTAATAACTTCACCCCTGTTGCCTAGTTTCCAATACAAAGCTATTAGAGTGACTTCAAAAATTAAATCCCTTCTATCTGTATATTTCCTGCTCTCACCTGAAGGTATCTCTGGGATGAGGTCTTAGCAGAACAGCTTGTTTTCTGCTCACATTACTCTGCTTGTGAAAGAAAGCTGAGCCAATTATACTACAAGGTGAAAGCTGAATTTTTTTTTTTTTTTTTAAAGTTACGGGCTTTTTTTAAAACCACTGCTGACAGGACAAAAACTACCTCTGCAGCCACGTGGGGCTGACTTGCAGTAGAAAATGAGAAATGTTTTTTTTCCCCCTGTACACAGGAGAAAACTAAAGATTATAAAAATAAATAGTGCAGGCAAGCTGATGCACACAAGTTCTAAAACTGTCAACTAATGGATTTTCTTCCAATAAAGCACAAAATCCATCAAGTGCATGAGGAACATACACCAAGTCTCACTACCACAGAAATTCAGATAGTTCAAATTCCACGTTAAAAATAAAATTTTTCACAGTCAGAAAAGTTTTAGCTAACCTTCAACTTCAACAACAGCACCGCTATCAACTTTTCCATCCTCACCATTGATTCTACATGCCCAACACACAAATATGAGAAATTCACACCTCTGCTTACAATTTTACAGCTACTCACTGTGTCCACAGAAAGGACAAATCTGATCACCAGCACTAACTTGCCTCCCTGGGCCAGGAGCTGGGGGCTAAATTTCTCACTGCTGTGCAAGTTCCTCAGGTCCCTTTGGTTTGTGGTGTATGCTCGTGTTGCTGCTGTTATATTTTGTCATCATTCTTTCCGATATACAAAAGCAAGTACGTATATTTATGAATAACGATTCGTTTCCTATATAACAGATTATATTTGTTTTAATGACCCTCAGCATGAGTTTGGGAAGACAGAATAAAAGAGGTGTGGTCAAGACCCATGTATAAATTGACTAGCATTTCTCAGAGAAGTTACACTACTTCTAATTCCAATTCCATAAAGTAAATAAAAACACTACCTGTGTTGGTCATATGCCAGTGCACACAACACACATAGCAGACACCCTGTGAAACTACTTTATGCCTATATTTCATCTGCTATCAGAATGCTCTAGACGTTTCAGAGCTGATAGACAATGCACACGGTTTATGTAGGTTACTTGTATCAGTTACAGTCAGCTCTTCAAAAACAACAGAAAATTAGTGACACGTGTCAAGAGCGTACAATGAAGTGTGTGGGGCAGTCTAGGAAGCCATGAAATGAACAAACCCATGCATCCTCAGGGGTAAACAAAAGAGCGCACAGTGAACATGAAGAATATGCTCAGCAGGTCAGAGGACAGACCTCAGCAAACACGTCATTTCCACAGAAGGGAAGCTGTTTTCAAAATGATGCTCAGAAGTCACAAAGCCAGAAGATGCTGTGATTTAGCCTGACCTACAACATGAACACAGTCCTTTCTCTAGCACGTGAAAACTAATAGTAGCCAATGAAAATTAAAACCATAAAACAGAACTGCTGGAAAACAGACTGTTGACTAGATCTACAGGGAGCACGACACTAAAATCTAGCCCGAGAACATTAACGAAGGACACAGTTCCACATTACGCTTAGTTGGACCTAACTACCACTTGCTTACTTTCTGCTGAACCTAACAAACCAACCAGCTGCAGAATTCAAGAGAAAACAGCCAGCAGCACCCAGCACAGCTAACACACTGCCTCCCATCAGCCCAGCAAGGTGTTTCCACTCACCTGGTAGCACCCACACATCCCCGGCACCCAATGACCAACTGTGCAAAAAGCAGAAGACAGCACTGGCACCTTCAGCAGCAGCCGACTAAATCTGACACCAAACTGTACTCTTGAAAGAGCTGCTTTAATCTCTAAATAAAAGTAAAAATAAGAAAAATCTCTCCATAAATACAGAGAATTATTATGCCTAAAACAGCATTTTTATCTTAAAAGCAGGATAGCCTGACGTATGAAATTTTCATCATGAACTTTGTACGTGTTTCTGGACATCAGCACAGCCTCCCAGCTTTTATAACAGGCATCAGAGTTGAATTACCCAAGAGCAGCACTAACATATATCAAATATCACCCAATAATCAATAATTAACAAGCAGAATCATTACTATTTTCCACCTATAAACTAGAAGTATGTAAGTACTTAAACATTTTCAATAAAAATCAAGTCCACACACAAAAGAACCCCCTTACCTTAAGACTACAGAAGATGCAACTGAAGGTACCAGTTCGCTTCAGTTAACCAAGGTACCGCATTTTGAAAAACTCAGTGTCGTAAAGGAAGCCAACTATCTGTTGAAATACAACTCCAGGTAGCAGAACAGATCTTATCCTAACAGAAGTTTAATAATTGTGTTAAGTGAAGGCGTTTTACCCACCGAAAGCAATGCTACCACGCTTGTTAACTGCAATTACATAATGCCCTTTGTTAATGTGCTTTAAAAACATGTTCAATGAAAATTCTATTCAACTTATTTTAGGAACACAAACCAAGCTTCAATATGTTCACACAAGCTTAGAAGTCTTCAGTAATATTTTATGTACAACAAACAAGCTTCTCGGTATCGTATTCCACTCATATAGCAAGAAAAAACAGTTCTCGGAAGATCAAACCATTAATACGCTGCCTACAAAGCGCACCCAAGTAAAACACCTGCAGTTTTAAATGACACCACAGGCAGCAGGGAAATGCCATATTGGATGCCCCTATATTATGATCTCAAAACAAGGAGCTTCAGCAATTACAGCATAGCTTAATTCAACCTCAGAGAATGAATGGACGTTTTTCCCATTAGGTTGAGCCCTAACAAGACCAGCTCTACACAAAATGATCCCAGCCTGGGAACAAAGGGGCACAGGAGGAGGCTGCAGATGAGACACGAGTGGCAGCGAGTTTTAAGGTACCAGCACAGGGAGGAAACCAGGAGGCAGCAGGGACCAGTGTCCAAAAACACAGGAAAGCACATGTGAGACAAACCAGCTCCCTGCCAGAGCCATGCAGACCTGACAGGTTAGTAACTCTCCTGGGTTCACACTGGCTTTGTTGCTTGGACAGCAGCACTGCTCTGTCTCACCTGCCCTTGGCTCAGACATCTGCACCACCTCTTCACCCACAGCTGCAGCTCCAAGCATCACTCAGAGCTATGCACAGCACCCACAGGGTCTGGCAGTAGCAGCTGCCTAAAATGCTGATGCTCCACTGATGCTATCCCTACACCCAGTCCTGAGCAGGTCCCTACTGATGACGATGCCCATACTCGTTTGTCTGTGTCCAGACCATAAAGCAAGCATTTTCCATGCCACTCCTCTATTAAAAGCAATGCGGTCTTCTGCCTCCATGGTTAGGATGGGAGGAAGGCTTTTAATAGTTATCTCTCAAAAGCTCTGAATGTACAGAGTTAAGACCCTTCCATTTGTAAGGAGCTCCATTCTGGGGAGTGTATGCCACAGATTTAGAGGCATCAACTAAATGCTGCTCTGGAAGGGTTAATGAAAAGGCCAGTTCACACCCGACTGAAAATGAGTGATAACAACAGGAGGTGAAATTCCTAATTTTAATGTACGCTCCAGTAGACTGAAATCTTCCGGTCTTCAGAAGTGACTTTTGGATAGCCAGCATATATTACCTGCCCCAAAAAAAGCAAAAAAGCTCAGATCATTAAAGCCCACTTTCCCAACTTCTGCTACACCTCTCCTGTATCACACACCAGAGTATCAGAGACACCTACTTCACTGAGAAATTCAATCCATGTTATTTCCTTAAGCTACCATTCAAGTAGCCATGTGACAAGCCACCTTGGAATCACTTTGCACTAAACTCTGAGCCTTCCCACCTGCTGTTACTTTTGTCAGCCACGTCCTTCACCCACAGGCTTCATCTAAACCACATCCTTTGAAAAAAAAAAATATATATATACATATGCAAATAAAGTCCTGGGAAAAATGCTTCTGGATCAAGTTAGTCAGCATGATTTCAAACACCAATCATCATCAGCAAGCTTACTAATTTTGGAGTGCTGTTAACAGGTGAAGGCGGAAACTAAGGGAACACCAGGCTGTAGATCCACTTAAAAGCATTAGTTTTCTTTTGTTTTTTTAACAGCTATTTCGAGCATACCTTAAAAAAAAGACACAATCACTGAAGTGATAATTCAGGAAACACTAGGTCAATAAGGCTATCCAGAGCGCAACATAGCACACACAACTCACTGGCTTATCATAAGCCAAACAACATGAGAGTTGAATAAGATGCACTTCACATGTTAGTAATTTAGCTTATTACTTAGTATCAGGAGGACATGTTCTAACACTAGAGGATTGATAACCAAGGTGAGATTTAGATTTCTAATGCCACTTGTCCTAGAAATGGACGTTAAGAACCTCCCAAACACGAGAACCTTAAGCACCAGTACAACAGTACAACTCATTTGGCTCCAATAGCCACCTCAAAAAAAGAGCCGGAGGAGAAACCACAGAATTTTTAGGTAATTGATTGGCCGGGAACAAAAAACCCAAGATCATTCTAGATGTCCTAACTTATACCAAGAATCACTTCCTCCTTAAAATTCCTCTTAACTACACTGTACATGTGCGATTACACTCTGACATTACATACATTTATTCTCAACTCCAGAAGAAATCACAAGGTTTTGTCACAGCAAACAGCTGAACAAAGCTTCCTGCCTTACCTTTCAAGCAGTGAAGCCTGCTAAATAGGACAGTTGAAAATGAATGTTTTACTTCTGAGCAGCACAGCTTAAATTGTTAGCTCAGTCTATCCATGATCAGAAAAAGTAAACTGAAGCTTTAGCTGCATTATCATAAGATTTCAAAGCTACTTAATAATCTACAAATACATACATTTATCTTTTCCAGCTAAGCTGAACAAACTTCTCAAAAAGCTGAAAGCAGTCTTAACAGTATCTCCTTGTTACACCATTTTGTACAAAGAACTAAACAGCTTCCTCTGTCTCTATCAATTGTTCTAATAAATGACCTAAGGCTACGTAATTTGATCCACAACAATTTAACAATTACAGTATTTTCATCAAAAGAGAGTTCTGAGGTTTTCAAGATTCTAACAGTGCCTAACATTTCAAGTATATCAATGAGCTTTTGAAAGTCCTGGGTAAAACACTGCTCCCACAGAATTAAACATGACATGATCAGAGAGTTCTACAAAAGAAAACGAATTTTTTTTTTTTCATTTGAACACTTGCATGTTAAGCATTTAAACTGCTGTGAGGAGTTTAGATACAAGAGTTTCCAAGAGTTGTTCATTTCCAATTGACTATATCCAAATCATGATCTCCAACAATACACAAGCCTTCTAATTTCTGTCCCAGTAAAGGCTGACAAATAGCATCAACAGCAGATGCTGAAAATTTACACTTTACAAGCATGCTACTCACCCACACAGTCTCTCTTTAAGTTATCTATTTTGTACTAGGAAAATTCATCAGAATAATTTTCAATGCATCAATTTAAGGATGCCTACAACACCACCTGGAAAAAACTATATGAATAATACAGAGCATGTACATACCTAAATATTTATTTAGGTATTCAAACCAGAACATTTCAGGCTACCAACAACACAAAAGTATCTGAATATTTTGATTGACACTCAAGGATATCTGTAAAGGTGCCTGCTTCCTTGGATGCACGAACCATTTAACCAACATCTATTAAACAGTAAGTTTACTATAAGGAAATCACCACACGGAAGTCAGATATGAAAGGTCAGACCAAAGACCCGTTTAGCCAAGCTACCTGTCTGACAGCAGTTGATTGAGGAGCAGTGACGACAGCTTCCCTCAGCCACATTTTTAGGGCCTTCCTCCCACAAACTGCATCCAGAATGCCATCTTCACCACCCCACAACTCACTTTTTTCTTCCACTAATTTGTCTAATCACATTTCAAACTAATTTGCATTCAAGATATCCCATGACAATGGAGTCTCGATATAATTATACACTAGATAACAATGGAGTCTCACAATATAATTACACATTACAGGAAAGCATCCTTCAGCTACCACCTCAATTTCATAACGCACCACCCATAATAGCCTTCCCACCTCCAGTGTCATACTGGTTGCAGAGACCTCCCCAGTATTGTTTCCCAAAGAGTGCTCCCCTACTGAGCCACCCCTCTGACTTACTGTACTGCCTTTTTACTGCATGAAAAGCTGGGAGCACATCCACATTGAACTACACAATGTGTTGCCTAGTTAATGTTAATTGAACAGGAACAGTTTCACTGGGGTTTAGCCATTTAAAAAAAAATAAATAATGATTTCCATACACAAAGCATCTCAACTTTCTTACTGTTCATGGCAGGATCCCAGGGCTATGTTTCGCCATTCCCAAGTAGTCCAGGTTAATTTTGACATCTAGAACAAGGTTCAGGAAAAGAAAAAAAAATTGTCACATATGTCTGCACACTATTATTCACTGTAGATGTTATTTTAAAGAACTGCAGGGTATAGCATCTCCAACAGAGTTAACTATTGGCTTCTGCAGCTCTTTGAGCTCTGTCTCCACTGTGAGTGGAAAATTGGATAGCCCCACTTCTTGCCTGGAGGGAAAGTTCACATAACTCACAACAAATATGTGGCATCCTGCTCTTTTCCATGTATACAGAGTATTTCATACACAATTCTGGAAGGCTACAGCTTCAAATAAAAATCAATTCCAACAATAGCGCAGAAGAAAAAAAAGTTTGAGCTAATTTTTGCTTTTAAGCTAGTCAGACAGTCTCTATGTGTATCTCCAAAGTAGACCCTGCATTTTATGTAAATCACTAAGCACACACAAGTCACAGGAGGTATAGAAGTCCTAACAGAAGTAATACCCTGCATCATGATATTAAGCCAAGCGTGCTTTTCATAAATTCACCCCACAGTTGCTACCACAGCAGGAAGCTATCTGGCTGGGCTTGCAAAAAGAACACCAGTCACAATGGAGTTGAAATAGCACAAAGTTACAGTGAAAGGTTTCACCGCCATTTGGAAGTCATCTTACCGGCCAGAACGAACAACTGGAGAGCAGGATTTGGGAGAAGACACTGCTTTTGTTTCCTAATGCTGAAAAGATAGCATGTCCATGGAAAAAAGCAGCCAGTTACCCCAAAAAGGCAAAGAGCAATTAGCAGTATTGTAATTTGCAATGGCAGTCCCTTTTTTATTCATTCTAACGTAAAGCAAAGTGAGGAAACGCTGGTAAACGCGCTGCCACCTTTCACTTCCTCTGCATTTCCCCTCAGAAAAGAAAAAAACTGAAACATTACACTTGGCAACTCGTATTCTCACACTCAGTTAACGCCAGTGAGGGTCACTTCTATAATTCAACGAATTAATAATAATTTTTCAATTACAAGCCCTTGCCAACCTGAAGCTATTCATCCAGTTAAAACAATACTAACAATAAAAATCACATAGGAAACTGACAAGAAGCACTACAGGACATTCAATCCTCTTAACCAAAAGAAAGGAGTTACCTGAAGATAACAGAACCTATTGTATCTTATTCCATGAAGCTTTATTCCTTTTGATATTCCTCCTTGAAACGTGTCAAATTATTTTGCTTTTTACACACGCCCATCTATGCATGGCAGCCATCAGAAAGACCCGTGTTCCACAATTAAAATATTAACATGTCAGGAATGGCACACACAATCCACCAGGAACCCTCTTACACAGGTTGTTTCAGTGAAGAAAGCCAGAAAGACAAGAAGTTAGAAAACAGTTTCTGGTGGCAAGAAGCCCTCTGAAACCAGGAGGAAGACCCAGGCTTCCCACCATCCCCTAGCAGAGCATTTTGCATAACCTGCGTCTCTGCAAAGCCGTGTCAGGCTACGCCAGCGACACACACAAGCGTTACAGTGGAGGGCCTTATGAAAGGCTCTCAGTGATGAAAATCTCGAACAATGCCAGACTTGTTAGACACATCTGGGATGGCACTGAAACAATAAAGTCAATACAAAGATAGCGGTTTTTCCTCCAACTCACTCATTTTTTCCTCCTCCCATTTCTTTTTCCACCATTATTTATTCTTGATTCCATGTTCAGGACTATAAAGTGTTGCCATGCAACCTCTTCTCTTGCACATTCGCATTTTCCGGCCCACCCCCCCCCCTCCTACCATTGATTTTATTCATGAATAAACAATCTGAACTAGTAATGGGAGCTGGTTACAACCATGTGACTTTTCCGTACACACATGGGGAAGACAGGACACTGCTGCACATCAACCCCACACCTCATCCCACAGCACCCGCCAGCCTGGCGGCACCATCAGCAGAGCGCTAGCACTACTGCCCTCCCCTGCATCCCCATCAGCAATGCTTAAATTGAACCACTTCTTCTTTCACTCCACACCAGCAGATCAATACAGCCTAACCAGAAAACACACTCACTGCCTGTGAGGACGATGAACTGGGATTCTCTTACTCCACCTGCAATCACAGGGTTATCTGCAGGGGAGAAGCCACATTTCTACCCGTCGAGCAGCCTTTTAGCTTGCAAACCTCTGCCCTGGGTTTGGATCTCCTCCTCTCGATACAGCTGTGCCACAGGAGAGCTCAGCACCCTCAGCTGCTTGTCCCTGCTCTCTGCCAGAAGGCTACCAGCTGAGCTGCTTTAAGTATTTTTTAACCTGTTTACTCAGGATCAACCAATACAAAGTGTGATTATTTAGGCTGTTTAAACTACTCCAGCTTATTTTGGTTGGCGTTCTGCAGAAGAGCTCACATAATTGTCTAAGCTGCCAGAAGGAAGGTTAACAGCCCCCCTACTGAAATATTTTCTCCTTCTACAAGCCGGGAATGATGGCCAACAGCAAAACCACACAAGAAACCCCTGCCAGAGTCCCAAAAGAAACTAGGCCTGTTGGCACATTTGTCATGACTCAAGAAATGAATTTTAAGAGGAGGGCAATTCTTGCTTACATTTGCTCAGCCCTTTCTAGGGAAGTAATTTCACCTAGCTCTTAGAAAAGACGCAACTTAGAACTCCACAAGCCAGGACAGCCACATCAGCACCAATGGTCACACTGCATGCAAGCCTCTGCCCTTGAAAGAAGGCAAAAGATGCTGGTAAAAATCCATTAAGTTGCCTTAAGGCTACATTAAGTTTTGAAAGAGAAAAATGCTACCACCACAGGCTAAAGTTAGACTACATGCTTACTAAGATGTTGCCAACAATGTTAACTATTTTTTTTTAATCTGTTGTAGCCACCCCACCCACCACCAAACACAAACCCGAGCAAAATAACAAGTAGAAGACTACAGTAGCGTAAGATTTGGGAACAGAAACTGCCTTTTTATTCTGCACATGTGAAGCACTATCACACCAAGGTCTTGGTCCATCACTATGGCTCTTAAATGCCATCAGGTATACAGATCAGCAAGAGCATTAAGAAAAAAACCTGAAATTAAGGAATTGTGGTAAGAAAACAAAACCCCAGGGTATCCATCTTCTTGCTAAAAGGAGATGCTAGGGGAGTTGTACCATGCTCCATTTAGAGCATCACAGCAAACTCCTCCACATATCCAACTTTACATTAAGGTAAGCTCCTAAACAATTCCTGAAAAAATTAGCCTACTTGCAAAGATACAGCCCAGGCTCTCTCATAGCTAACGATACCACCATCACTAAGATAACTGGTGGAGTTATCTTCCACCAACTCCAAGATAGCTGATAATATAATCACCTCATTACTACTCTCCTTCAAATAACAAAACTCCCTACTTGGACATTAAGGACAAAATTTTCAGACTCAGAGAAAACATGGTACCAAGTCTCACCAAGATGATGAAACTCCTGACACTAGCCCTTCTGCCATTAAAGATACCAGTATTTTATAACACCCAAGTCAAATGAAGAACAGAGACTGTGAATGCTTATGCATTTACCGTTACTCTTCCGTGACAAATGTCAGCAGCCGCAAAAGACTGGTCTGATTTGCATAGCCATTGGGGGAGCAATGTAAGGCAACTTGAGCAATCTAGTAAATTCAGATTCAATATTGCTGAATTATCTAGATTTACAATTTGATTCTTTTGTAGCTCACTTGTTTCATTCATAATTTCCAGTTTGAATGTGTAAGCTTGCAAAGTCTCTAGTTTATATATCTCATAGGGCGTATACCCTGAAGGAAATAATTTAATTCCACTGTATAAAAACAAGCTTAGAACAGCAAACACAAGAGCCCAGCTTAGATTTCTAGATATACCATCACTGATAAGTTACAAATTCAATATTAAACAGAACTGGTTACATTCTGTCCCCGTTAAAAGCTTCCAGCATAAACAGGCAATAAAATATAGTTGTTAATAAGTGACAGCAATACAACCACATGTATTTTGTAACTTCTAGCTGCTACTACTTAAAAAGTTCCTCACTAGCAGTGAGCAGAAAGATGATCAGGGAGAGGAGGCTGGCGAGCGGTGGCGGGGGCGTGTGTGTAAACTATTAATACAAGCCTTCTACAACTCTGGCACCGTGGTGGGTAACCAGCTTCTAAAAAAAAAAAAAATGCATGTACAGAATACATGCCAACGTCTGTAGGATTCTAGTGCCACTCACAGCTTTCTTTAAATAACGGATGTGCTACTCACTTCCTCTGTTCTATTCAAAATCCGTGGGCAGCCATAACCTTGCCCAGAACCATGCCTGTTGCATAACAGCGAAGCTACTTGAGCGTCAGGCACAGAGAAGCCAAAAGTTGACAAGGCAGAAGGGCAAACCATTTCTCCCTCTCTGCTTCCTTCAAGAGCCACATAACATCTGCGAGCAGGATGCAGGCCAGCGGTTTGATTCCTCCAGAGCTCAGGAAAAAAAGCCTTTCCTCTACCTCACTGTAGTGCAGAACTCATGCTTTCATGTAAAGATTTTACGGAAAGCATGAAATGATGTGGATCATTCAGCTCCTACACAGGCAGAAAGCTAGCTGGAGAACAGCAGTCCCAGGAACATCTCTTTAAAGGCATCTGGAAACATGACTAGTTTCAAGTGGGAGCACTGTCCCCATCCTGCTGTGTTGAATGTGATGCTCCATCCCCAGCATTTGCTGGGAACAGCAGTCTTGCTTTCCCTCCACTCACCTCCAGCCACGTCACTCCTGTTTCTACCTGTGAGAGCAATAGTAAGGTGTAGCCACAGGGTGAGTTAGCAAACTGATAAAAACATTACCGAGTGGGTTAGTTTCCCATGAGATAAGCAGCATGAAAGAAATCACCCTGCAATCACATAAGCATTACCTCTGCCAAGGGAGCCGCAGCAGGGATTGGGGCACAAGGTAGGACCACCCGAGACGTATCAGATGAGGTACCTGCAGCACCAAACTGCCTCCAAAGCTTCTAGCATCAGGTTTTGCCCTCCAAGTGTGAATCTTCTGCTTAATTTTCAATCCATAACAGGTTTATGAAGGAGTTTAAAATTTAAAAGAAATGTTTCGTATTTATTTCTTACAGGATTATTTAAGTAGAAAACATACTACAACAATGTGTAACAGCTTCAACTTTAGAGAGCTGGGTTTTGTGCCAGTACAATAAAAATCTGCTGGATATTTCAGATCACCATCTTAACATACTGCTGGATATTCCACATTAGCATTATCAGATAAGGTCAGTTACTCAAAAGAATCAAAGTTCCCACGATGCTAAATGGAATGCACGTGGAACACATTCAACTTGATGTAAGAACAGACCACTCGCATGGAGATCATAAAAAACAATCAAAAGGAACTGGGTTTAAATTTACATGTTTATCCTTGCTTTCTTCAACATACAGGATTCTAATATTTAATCATTATTATACACCTCAAGAATTCAGCTTTATTTTATTCACAACATGGAACTTCACCTTCCTCCTAAAGTTTGCACTTGACCAGATGGAGGTATAATCAAGCTAATTTACAATGTATCACTGTCTTCATTTGTCCTGGTCTGCAATTTCTGAATGCTAGACTGATAAAATTGTCCCTCTATTTATTTTTCTCATAAAGAATAAAAGAACAAAGTTCTTCCCTCACTTCCTTACAAAGATGGAAATTTGCATTCATAATGGGACTAACGTATTGACATACTGAGTACTACAATATCTGTTAAAACATTTACTTTTAAGTCCTCAGAGCTAGCACAGGCAGTCAAATCATCCCATCCCTGTTTGAACCATGAGACCTGTGCAATACATTCCCACATGCTTTGTGCTGGCTGTTTTTCTTCTGCCAAGGTGGAACAGCTTAGACAGGACCTCCGTCCTAAAGCAGCTTATACCTCCCACCTTCAGGCAAATAAAGAGACTTCCGAGAGACAGGACAAACAAGTACGTATGCCAGTACGCTGCGGGAGCCAAAGGAAATTGTCCGACGATGTGGGTCAAGTCCTGCTGCTTTGACTACTGACAACCAGTTCTGCTTCTGGTCCCATCCACACCTGCACAAAAAGACACCAGCAGTTTGGCCCTGTCAATAGCCTTCCACGTGCACCAACATCTGGGCACCCCTCCGGAGCAGGGTCCCGTGGAAAGGAACAGCAGGACACATAACCTGACCGTTCAAGTGGGCACAGGGCACCTGCCAGGATTAATGCTCTTTAACATGGCAACGGAAAAGGTTTCAAGTTTCCCTCAAAATTTAAGCAACTACAAGTCAAGGCAAAAGCTCTGAGAACTTCTTTGAAAGCAAAACTTCTGTTCCCAACCTATTTTCATTTCTGCTTTCACCTGTACATAAGTCTTCTCATATTTAAAATATTTCATATTAGAGAAACCAAGCAGAATAGCTTTAAAAACAAAGAACATGTTGGCATTGCCAAACAAATCTCACATTTCACAACCATAGAACACACCACCAAGCAGCTGCATCAATCACAAAGAAGTTAAAACAAAAGCCCCAAGAAATCATATGACCAGTGTCGTTCGTATTGACAACAAAGCACTTTTTCCACATAAGGAAACAAAATTACATACTGCCCACAGCAAGTTCAAAGCAAAAACATTGACAACGCAAATCAGAAGCTGGTGCATTCTTCAAAAATTTAACATACCTGATTCATGTAAAAATGTCTTCTCAAAATACATGTTGGAAGACATCAAATTCATTATAGGACACTGAACATGGGAAATCTTTTGAATTTTCTTACTGTTAGTCTTCTCAAACATACAGGCCAATTAAAGGAGTCAGACTTAAAATTTTGTCCCAGCCTGCAAGCTCCTCTTGGGTTCAAACAGATCATGTCCTAATCCAAAAGATACCTTCAAGAAATCCACTTCTGAAACTCTCCTGTCACCAATACCAAGTCACACATCGCAATTCAATGCACTTGGAGCTTAGTTCCCTTGTCAGATCCTTCTGACACGGGACAGAGGCTATCCACACTATACAGCATAGGTGCGCTTTCACCCTGAAACACTTACCACTGTGTAAAACCCTTAGAGACAAAGCTTTATGAAAATAATTCAGAAGAAACCAGCAAATTTATCAATTACCCTGCATGCCCACTGAAAGCATGCCTTTTCTTCCAGAGACCACTGACATTGCTTAACTACTTCCTAGTTTTTCAAAGACACTTGGCTTAGGGATAGCAAATGAACTAAGAAAAGTTTCTTCCACGCTAGAGTTTTTAATTTATCCATAAAGCTCTAATCTCCCAATTTTAGGAAGCTTGTTGCATCACAAATAGTTAAAAAGAAAACCATAAAAATGTTTCCATTCAGTATTCTGACAATGCAATACAGCTGTGAGAATTAAAAAAAGCTGAAAGTAGAGAACCTTGAAAAGAAAGCAGAACATCTGTTGCCCCATCTATTTAAGCTTTTACCTCCCACTCACGCTGACACCATATACACTATGCCAGATCTGTGATAAAGGCATCTGTCCCTGTGAACCTAGCCCGAGGCCATCAAAGTCAACTCTCATAAGCTATTGAGAGTTCATTAGAAAAGTTTTGTACTACTGATACAGTGAAACAGCCAAACACCAAACAGTCTCTCTGAGGCTGCTAGCTCTTAAAACAAATGCTTCATGACTGTTCAATTTTTGCATAGTGCAGTGTCTCAGACAGTTTTGCCAGCACAGATATATCAACTAAAAGAATAAAGTAAAAAAGCCATGTACTAGACATCACTGCTACTTCAGCAACGTAACAACCATGAAAAAGCAGAGCATTTTTGATAGCTTTGCTTGTGGTATTTGTGGAGATGATACAGTACTGCTAGCAGAAACACTCGCAGCAGAATACACTGCAAATTCATTTGGAGTCTCTACCAACATGTTTCTTTGTAGTGTGGACTAATTGCCCCTTTCTAACAGCTGGACCATACTAAGAACATATAGCCCTTGAAGTAACATCACTGGAACTTTTAAATCAAACAGCAAAGGTTATGCTTTTAGAACCAGACATCCTGGGCTTGATCACCACTGTCAATGAAATGCATACAAGTATAATATGATACTGAGGTACACTCAACATGAGACAGTTTGTTGATTCCCCCACCCACCCACCACCCAGAAACTCCCAACACTTCCGTCAGCCTGTTGCAAAACGACAGAAACAAACCAACAAGATTAAGGTTACTAGAATTCAGAGGAAAAAGCAAGGCTTTACTTTGCATGCTCAACCCCACTGTGCTTCTCGCCAGTTCATGTGCCAGCAGCACAAGAGCCCTTTCTGCAGCAGCTACATTTCACTTCCCCTCTGAGCCCCCTTATAGCCTCATGAAGGATTCACCATCCATCTCACACACACTGCCTCTGTAGCACTATCAGCTGAACAGGCTCCCTTTCTCTGTCTCACCCCACTCAGCCCTGCTTTGAGCAAGCCAAATCCTCACAAGCTGTTTGAGATGATCCCAGTGCTCATCATCTCCCCACAGACACGCTCTGCTACCATTTGTGGGACCGCGCTGCAGACTAGATCCGGCAGTCTGTGCATGACCCTTTTTTTCTGGCTGGGTAAGTTCGCTGTTCTGCTTCATGCCTGGCACCACCAGAAGTTGTGCCAGCGACACCACAAATCGCTAAGTCCCCAAGCCACTATTACTGCTACAGTTTATGTACAGTTGAACTATAGCCTCAGCTAACTTTCAGTTTAGTAAATCTTTTACAGAAGAACAGAAGAAACTCTTTAAAATAATAATAAAAAGCTGGCTGGGGTAAAGTCGCTTTAATTCATTTTTGACACCTGGTGTCAAGCCAAGGCTCACGAGAAACAGTCTTGCTTCTTTGAAGCAGAACAGCATGCTAATTTGTGCTGGCAGCTCACTACAATTTTTTGAACTTCAGAAGTGAAGGAAAAATGTTTAGAAGCACAATTTTGATAATCACAGAATCAAAGAGATCACAAGAAGTGCATTCAGGATAGTATTTAATCCCAGTTACTACCCAAACTTCTTTTACTATCAACACTCTGCAGTGTATGCTAGTATTAAACAGGATTGAAGAACAGGCTTTACCATGAAATCAGAGGAGTGGGGAGAGTGCCCTGAAGGTTATTCATTAGCATTATCTCTATGTGTAGCTCACTGGGGAAAGAATAAGGAAGAGTCCTCTGTGGCATTCTATTCAAATGCATGAGACATATTTAAATGGGGAAGGGAGATATTTCTGATGCAGACTTCACAGCAGGTCCATGACAGCATCAGTTTCACTAACACTCTGAAGATCTAGGCTAAAGAGGCCTTTGCCATACAGAACTGAGATGTGCACCTTGCATCTCCTGAACTATACGAAGACCTGAGCCAAAACTCCAAGGGCTCTCAAGTTAGCATCACGTTTTTCATAGCAAGGCAAAAAGTCCTGAGCAGTACCTAGTAAAAACAGAGCATGGCCTAAATTTTATGTGAGAAGAAACCGACAAGTTAATTAAAACCTACAGCTGCATCCCCATTTCTAAGGGCTGCATCTCAGAAGTAATCCCCCAACCTCCTTCCTGCACCCAGACCTCAACCAGCCTATTTAAAGGCCAGGGAACAATAAACACTGATGAGCAGAAAGGGTCGGGGGAAGGAAGAAGACCATTACACTGACTGCGGAACGACTCCTGGGCAAGGAGAGTTGAAGACACTTTTTCGGAGGAGCACAAAGCACAGCAGCCCATTCCTCAGGCCAGCTGGGACCCCCAGCCCGGCCAGTTCCCCCCGTTCCCCGCCGCCTCCTGCCAGGACCCCCGCCCGCCGCGACCCCTGCGCCTGCCCCCGCTAACCCCCGTCCCCCAGCCGCCCACACCCCGCGGGGCACGGCACAGCCCGCTGCCCCCTGCACGCCCCTTCTCTCCCCTCGCACGGTGCTCCCGGCTGCAGCGAGGGCAGCCCCTCTTTTCCCCCCCCTCACAAGCCGGGTCTCCCCCCGCTGCAACACGCTGTCCTCCCCTTGCAGGGGGGTTACCGGCCCCCCCACCCCGTGCAAGCAGGGCACCCCGAGGCCCCCCCCCGCTGCGAACAGCAGCGCTCCCTCCTCCCCGCCCTCAGGGCAGCTCCCCCGGCAGAGGGGAGCCCCTTCCCTGCCGCCCGGCCCCGCGCCGCTCTCACAGGGCGGCCCCGCTCCCCGCCCGCCGGCCCGCGACCCCCGGCCGCACAGGCCCCGCAGGACACTGGGGGCCCTCGGCCCCACCGGGACCCCGAGCGGGGCAGAACCGGTGAGCGTTCCCGCGCACCCTTCTCACCTGCGGGCCGCGGCTGCCCGCCCGGCGCCGGCCGCGGGCCCCGCTCCGGAGCGTTCCCAAAGTCCCGAGCGCGGCCCCGCTCCCCGCGCCCGCCCGCCCGCCCGCCGCCGCCTGGCCCCGCCTCCGCCTGGCCCCGCCTCCCGGTACCGCACGTCACCGCCCGCGCCAACATGGCGGGCGCCGGGCCTGTGCGCATGCGCCTAGGGGGGCAGGGGACCAAGGCGAGGCGGGGGGACTGGCGAGGGGGCGTGCCTGGGGGCGGGGCGTGGTAGGGGCGGGGCTATGTAAAAGGGGCGTGGCTATGTAAAAGAGGCGTGGTATGTGCCCGCGGGCCGGGGAGGGGCAGGAGGGAGGAAAGGGGGGATGGATGGATGGATGGATGGATGGATGGATGGATGGATGGATGGATGGATGGATGGATGGATGGATGGATGGATGGATGGATGGATGGATGGATGGATGGATGGACGGATGGACGGACGGACGGACGGACGGACGGACGGACGGACGGACGGACGAGTGGACGGACGGACGGGTGGATAGATGGATGGATGGATGGAAGGGTGAATGGATGGATAGATGGACGGATGGATGGGTGGACAGATGGATGGATGGGTGGATGGGTGGATGGATGGAGGAAGGGAGGGAGGGAGGGATGGGTGGGTAGGTGGGTGGGTAGGTGGGTGGGTGGGAGGGAGGGATGGATAGATGGAAGGAAGGAGGTAGGGAGGGATGGATGGGGTGATTCAGGGAGCAGGCTGCAGTGCACAGGGGCAGGAGCACTGCCTGTGGGGGCTGTCCCCAGGAGCACGGTGCATCAAGAAGAGCTGCTGGAAGAGCAGGGAGGACAGCAAGAGGCAGCAACAGCCCTTGGTGACTTAGCGAATGCGAGTGATAGTTGTACAAAAACATCTCCTTGCGTTCTCCTGGGGATTAATTTGGGACCAGCGTTATTACCAAGTGAAAGGCCAGCCCCAAGTTGCTTTTCTGACCAAAGCTCAGAATTGCTTCACCTGCTCCTGTAACACTGCAGGATGGTAACCCCAAGGTTTCTTCACAGTCCTGTCCTCTCTTTCATGTGGCTGCAGCTTCGATTTGGGAACTGTTTTTCTTCTGCCATTCTGCCTGTATTGTTTCCTGTAAACACACCTTTAATTACTGAACCTCCAACATTCAACAAATTTTTGCCTGTAGGTAATCTTAGGGCAAATAACGCCTTAGTTAAGACCAGTCAACCCTGATGAAGTTATAGGAATTTCAGCAATGCAATTCAGGGCAGAACTGGATGCAAAACTAATTATGAAGCCATAGGTAGCCTTCCAGCCAAGACTGCAATAAACTCCTCATAGCAGCTCTGTAACTTCAGCTTGGTAAATGTCCTTGGCTTGAAAGATGCCAGCTTTAGCCCTAAAGGAAAGGTTAAACAACCTCTGAGATCATACCACACCATTTGAGAGTTGCCTATCTCCAGCACTGCTTGCTTTTAAAGCCGTCTTATCTGGAAATTTTTGAAATTGGCTTATCAAAGCCAGCATATCATCTATCTCAGAGTGAAAGAGATTCTGGTTAAGTAACTCTCTAACAGATTTTGCTATGGGCAGTTTCAGGTTCACTTCTGTTCTCTTCACATCTTTAACACCAACAGAAGCAAATTCAGGCACAGAGAACCAATCGTCGCTAGACTCAAGCTGTTAAGAAATTCAGTATCTCACCTGTAGAAGAAAGCATTTTTTGTGTATACTTTTCCTACTTCTGTCCTTGAAAATGGCCTCGTGCATGAGCCAGCGCCAATCTCAACTTATCTTTACAAAACTTTGGGAGGAACGCATCTCCACTGAGAAGAGACACGGACATAGTGACACGCTGGTTATTTCTTCCCAGAGTAACTCCAGTCTTGGAATGTGCTCGCTCGCAGTGTTTTACAAAAGGCAGGTTGTTACAGTGAGCTCTTCACCTTTATACTTACTTCTTTCCATTAGAAAGTGAAATTTGCCATTAAAAAAGTCTGTAGCTATAAAACACGGGTCCCTCCAGATACAATGCTCTTGCAGCTCTTTTTATTCCCAAGGCAAGGTAACGTCTACAATGCACATTTAACATGGGCTCTTGTCCAGGTTTCAAACCCACACTTCTAACCACAGAGAAACTTTCTGATCATTTTTGCTTACTTACGTAGCAGAAGGTGGGATTTTTACAGCCCATGTTCCATCTCATTTCACAATTGAATATACCCATATTTTTTGCTAATGACTTGACAAATGAATCTAACAGTGCTTCGGTGTTCTTTTAAATGTTCCACCTTGAAGACCAGGCAAGTTTTCCCAGGCTTTACTTGGGATCTCTCAGCACCAAAACCCACAGATGTGCCTCTGGAAGCCCCTAGATGACAGCCCAGCTGCACAGGCGAAGGGCTGGAAAGCCCTGTTCAGCAGACCTAGGCTCTGTCACTAAGGATTTCATATGGAAAATCTGTGTACTGGCGTCGCTCAAATGTTATATTGCCATTAACAAAATTGTTCCAAGCATACTTTTCTATGAAGCTTTGATGTCTCTGTTATCTATTTATCTGCAAGAAATCCACCTTAAATTTGCTGTAGACCCTCTGTCAGGCATCTCAGAGTATAAACACAACACAAGAAAAATATACAAAATTACTAATATAAAGCAATCTACAAGGCAAGTTTGTATACATAACTTTCACACAAGACTGTAATCACAAACATTTCCTATTAAAGTCTACTTCCAGCATAGTACCTTTCAAAACATCATTCTAAGTATTTATATCTGACATTTGATAACTATAATGAACACAATTTGCCGAGGCAATATATGTTTCCAGCATCTAACAGCAGTATAAAGAATGAACAAAATTACCAGTTCAGACAGAGCATGTTTATATTCACCCCGCAATCATTTTGCATTGATATTACAGATTACAGTGAGAGAACAATATCCATTCAGCAACAGTATTTCCTGTTCAGAAATTTTACAACTTGATTTTATCTAAAAAGAAAATATAACGCATACCCAGCCCCACCTGAGCTCAAAACAATTCACTCTGAACATTTGTCATAAATTATAACAGAATCTATTAGGAAGCCAAATGCAGAACTTGGAACTAAGGAACTAAGAGGAACCAAGCTCTATTAAGCTTCAATTGCTTGTGACGAGGTAGATTCACTATTTGCAGTTCTGCAGATAGTCACTGGTGAACTTAATTTGAGCGTGTGAGGAGCTACAGGGGGAGTACACATACATGTGTATTTAAGGCAGCGTTTCTCCAGCTGTTTTGGCTAGCATCGCCTGCCAAAGCGAACTGCACCATCCACGACCCCTTCTCCAAGTGCGATGCTGTAGAGTAAAATGCATCTACTTCCAGCTCTTGAAGCGAGCTTGTCCATTGCACGAGCACTTTTTATTTCCTTGCACCTTTTGCATTTTGCTGTTCAGAAAAGTTGCTTTCAGGATTTATGCTTTTTCTATACTGAAAATGTTCTGTGTTAGATAGATCTGCATATTCATGCCACAATAACAGCCTCACAGAATTAAAATAATTCTAAAATGACATGCGAGGTGCATATCTGTCAAGCAGTAAACACTGAAAATATTTTGTGATAAAAATAATTAATTTTAAGAATATTTAAAGCCCTCAACTTTCCCCGTCACCCCCAGTGACAGACAGCTTGATTCCAGCCATACACACTCATTTCCAAAGTTCACTGACTACTCTTGTCCCCACTAATGCATAACAAACCCTACAGAGCTGGTTTTTCCAAGTCAGTTTTATTAACCTGGTCTAAAAAGTAACATCTTGTAGTTATTTTTTAGTAACTAAAGCTGTCTGGAGCAGCTCCATCAGTATTACTCCAACCTCCAAGAGGGAGATAGGGATTTGAGCAGCAATAAATCATGTTTGCTGAGGCTGGTGAAGCCTTATAAAAAAATCTTTCCAGAGCAGAGCGTACCTACATCCTATTTGTGCTGTTTTCCCACGGTGTGAATTGGAAATTTCCCCAAGGAGGTTACCAAATTCAAAATCCTCAGTGGGAGGCTCACTGCCCCAGCAGTGCTCTGCCACGCTGCCCTACTCCACCTCCACTTCCAGCAGCTCCCAGGAAGCACCAGCCACTTTCCAGGAACACCAGAAAGGAAGGAAAGCCTCTCCCATTTCCCAGGAAGGGGGGATGTTCAGACCGATGGCATTTGTCTTCCCAAGTTAACTGTTAATGCATGACGGAGCCCTGCTCTCCTGGGGATGGCTGAGCTCCCGCCTGCCCATGGGAAGCGGTGAATGAATCCCTTGTTCTGCTTTGCTTGCCTGCGCAGCTTTTGCTTTACCTGTTAAACTGCCTTTATCTCAGCCCCTGAGTTTTCTCACTTTTACTCTTCTGATTCACACCCCCATTCCCCCGGGGAGGGAGAGCAAGCGAGCGGCTGCATGGGGTTTAGTTGCATGCCGGGGTTAAAACACAACAGCACAGGGGAAGTTTCTGGCATCTTCTCACAGAAGCCACCCCTGTAGCCCCCCGCCCTGCTACCAAAACCTTGCCGTGCAAACCCACCAAAGCTTGGAAGAGAAAATAACTGCCTGGTATGTGCTGGCACACATTAGCATTTTAGATTACAGTTGTAATACAGATAGACCCTGCGTGTGCAAGCCTTGATTTTCAGCCTTTTTTCACCATCCATAGTCATTCCCACAAACACAAAAAGGAGTGTAAAAAACTAACCTAAAACCTAATTTTTGCTGATACCGCTTTTAATGTCTCATCTCTCTTTGCCCTGTTAATGTCTGGTCTCTCTATACCCTCCATACAGTTTCCCACTGTGGAAATGATGGTTACTGGGGACAGCAGAGCAAACCGGCTGTTTGGACAGCCTGCCCTTCTCTACCAGGCAAAACCGCAGCAGAACAAGGAAGAAATCAGCATAAACATCATTGCTATTCTCAAAGAAACATTTCCAATGTAAATGGAGCATGTCACCAGAGAGACACAGTCAAAATACAAAAATGTGTAGGAAGGGGGAATTATTTTGGCCACTGAGCATTAAAATTCATCATGTGTAGGGAAAAAAAGACAGTAAACATTCAGGGTACGATTGATCCAAACCTTACGAGTTCAGGAAGATAAATGAAATGTGAAAGGAGTGGAAGGAAAGATGGGGAAATCAGAGAAGAGTACTGCAAGGAGTACAGTCCATAACTAACATTCAGGCAGAAAGGAAGCCATCCCAGTGCAAGAGGAGGGTTAAGCGCCTCAGGAATTTGGAGTGGTTGCAAAATTTAACATAGCAACTACAAAGACAGTATCTGACCTAAATATGCCACTTACATCCTTACATTGTCTTGTGCTACAATAACCTCTATAGTTTGAGAACATGAAGGACTAAAAAAAATGTAACACTGACATTTTAATCCTATTTTTTTAAACTCATACGTGGTAAGACTGCTATTTGAGTTATTCTTTTTAAACAAAATAGCAGTAGATCTTTCCTGCTGTATCATGCCAGCTCTGTATAAACAGGTGAAGTGGTGATCAGACAGTCCATCACTCCCTTTCAGCATCAGAGGTCCATTGCCCAGGGTATAAGTTATCATGATGGCCACACAAAATATTTTACCCACTTTGTCTTGCAAATTCTTGTCTGATTGCAACATTTACATTTGTAACAAGGGCTTCCTCATCTTCGGTTGAATAAATTGTTTTGGAAGCCTTCCTTGGGAACATAAGCAAGGACAAGTAACAAGCCTTTACCAACTGCAGTCTGCCAGTCTCAGCATCGAGTCTTCCCTTACCTCAGATGATTTCATTCAAAGAAAATAAACAGCAGTGGAGCTTGTAATTTTCTCCAAAGTCATTTTGGAATTTATCATGTTTTTCCTCCAGCTAATCTCAGTGAAGCAGAATTTTAGATTTGGAGGAATAGCTATTTTTAAAATTGAGTCCTTTATGTTATAACATATTATAATTTAAAAATCACTGTTTTTTACTGGCCAGCAAGTGGTTTTCCTTAGCTGCGGTAAAGAACTATCTGGGGAGCAGGGGAAGGCTGCAGGTTGTGCCCAAGAACTCAGTGCAGGACTCTGTCAAGACATTTCCTTGGAAATCCAGGCGTTCTTCCACAGCAGCCTTCATTTGTAAGTCCTACAGGAAATTTTTTGTAAAGTCTTCCCTTGCTTGCTGTCTTTGAGATACATATTCCTAAAGAGTGTTGGGGCAACCTAATATTTTAGTGGTACTATTACTCTGGATTGCTCTTTTTCTTAATTTCTTACACACGTTCTGAGACAGTCCAGGAAGAGTGGGAATCCGACATTTGAGTCATAGATTTTCAGAAAGTTCTAAGTCCTAGTTATCTGGGGTTTTGTAAGCCAGTTTTGTATCTTCACTGTCTCGTTTCCAAGGTTTGGGGTTTGATCTAGCTTTTACTATCTCAAGGAAAAAAATAGCCAGATGTAATCCTTTTTTTGCTGTCAGGCAATAAGTGAAGTAGTGCAAGTAAGGAAATGCTTCCAACAAATGTCAGAGGAAAAACACAAAATACAATACTCAGCTTGAACTCTACACATTTCCAAAATGTGCTACAAAAGGGCTTTTAATATCATTCCCATCAATCTCTCTTTTATTTTTAAATGTCTGTACAGCTAGAATGTCCCAACATTGAGCTTTGATGTGCCAGCATGGGAATGCTTTATGATTCATGAAATAATTACGTTCTCATTTACCATATACAAGTTTCAACAGCCAGCAGAAATGCTGGGTTAATCAATGTCTTCTGCAAGTCCTCACTGTTCTTCTAGTTTGGGCAATAACTGCAGCACTTTTTGCACAGGATTACTAGTCACCACAGATAACTACTTTCCCCTCTGTAGACTGTATATTCTCCAGGCTAAACAATTTATCATTGCATGCTTATATGCTTTTGTTCCCCGCTGGCAAATGGTACTGACTTCTCCCATATGACCACAGGTCAGCTTTAAGAATATGACAGGAATTTAAAATAATAATAATAATAAAATCGCAAACTTCAGTAAAATCACCTTGCTTTTGACTCCTAAAACTGGTGATACAGGTCTTTCTTATCACAAAGAGGAAACAGGGAGCTCAACACTTATCTTGCCAGGAATGTGGCAGGATAAAGAAGATCACTTTCATCTTCCTTCCCGTTCCCACAGGTGGGGATGGACAAGGAACAAGTGCCAGTGGAGGAAACTGCTCCAGCCAACAGAGTTCAGCCAGGATGCAGGAAAAGTGGCCTGTGCCAGATGGAGGGTTTATGTATGTAATTCCCCCTGGAGCAATAGGGAGAGCAGTGGCTTTTGATGAGGCAATAGAGCAGTGCACTACAGCACTGCACTGCTTTTTTGCTCAAGGTACATGGCACACTCCATAAGCTAGCTTGGTACCTGGGAATTTCTTTCCACATAGAAGAAAGCAATGCACCTTTGTTTCCTTACAATTAACATTAAGGTTAGAAAGTTTGGAACTCTAACAACGCCTGTATGTCGTAATAAATCATCCTTTATCACTACCATATCAAAGAAAAATACGGATCTCTGTCATATTATTTTCACTATAATGAGAAAAGTATTAAAAGCCAGATTTTCTTGCTTTTTGCAAACACTCATGCTGATCTTTGGAGCACTGCTCATGTGAAAGTTGTAAAATCTGACAGAATTTGGTTATGACACAACCTAACTATGTCCTGGCAGAAGAACTACCTCTTACCTGCCCTGGCATCACAGAAGTGGTGCAAGCAGCTGCACACTCTTGTTCTGCAGAATGTAAGCTGCTAAGCGGGCTTTCTGCAGTGATCAATAGTTCCTATATCCAAGCAATCTGTCTTTAAGTTCACTCCCAATTAAAGATCACAATGAATGTAAAATAAATTATTGATTGCTGTCAGGAAATACATTAACAAAACTGTCTCCAAGCAAGAACAGCTCAATGGTTCCAAGAGCAGCAAATTTAGTTAATGTCAGTGATGTGGAAGTACTCCATGCATCAACTGAGCTCACCCAGTAGTAAAGCATCTCGGTACTCTACGAGCTACCCCTAAACCTGGTCAGGGGGACCACAGGACTATGCAGCTGACATTTCCAAAAGCAACACTTCAAAAAGAAGTTTCAAGTTGCCGCAGGATAAAATGTAGTGCCTCATCACGATGGTCCCTGAGAGCAAGGAGGCACATGTCAAACTCATGTGCTCTCCTGCCCTGAGGCAGATTTGGGTACATCTACTGAGGCTAAACAGCACTGCGGGAGCAGCAGTGAAGGGTTTATTTGCTATGTTATTTCTTCAGAGATAAACAAATTTTCATGAAATATGCTTGTACCACTGAGATACTGCAGTGTGCACAGTATCTGCAGAATCTAATGAAAGCAGCTACCTCATTACAGGGTATTTTACTGCAGAAGTTGTGTGGGTATAAATCCTCAGTTTTGAGTTGTGACTGCACTAAAAGCCCATGCCTTTATCTTTCTGTCCAGAACAAGGATATTGACTGTGGAGGGAAAACAAAGAAGCCCTTCAGTCCAATACTTTAGCAACAGGGGAACGTTTCAGCTACTTGCATACTGATTTGGTAAGATCAAGATCTTTGAGACCAGAGAGGGCAGAGGTGAATTTTAGAGACCCCCACTGAGCCTGCGTAAATGGCAAAAGGAAGGTGAAATTCACAAACAAAAATAAACACAACACATCAAAAGAAACAACCTAAGCTCCTTGCAAGGTTCACAGCCTAGTTCCTGAAGAGACTGATTGCTGCGTGAGTTCTGCCCGGGGATATCTGTTCTGACCACAGAGATTTACCCTTTTCACAGGCTTTCTAACATGGGCTTCATTTAAGGAGGTGCATTTGGCTGTAAACAACAGCAATCGGGCCACAGGATCATCGTTTCACTAGTTCTAGTCGATCTCCCAGACAGTGTATTGCCACGTAGAGGCTGCATGAGCAAAAGCTCCTGTGTGTATGAGCCCTGTGTCTGCTATGGGTCACCCTGAATTTTGTGTATGAGAAAGAGGGGGCACAGGAAAGAAGGCCACTGCTGACAGAAATCTTGATCACCACCGGCCCTCATCGCTGTGCCCAGAACCTGTAAAACCCTGCTTGTTTTGTTGCCAGGGGTGGGGTAAGATATTATTTTAATTTTAAAATTTGATTCTCTGTGTTTTGGCCAAAGTTCTCAGCAGCGTGCAAGCCTCCCTTCAATGAGACACAATGAATTAGCATAAAGTGTGGGTTGTAAATTACAGGTCATCAGTATTGGCAGGGAAATTATAGGTGCTCGACAGCATGATAAATACTGGAGGTGAACCCGGCCAATTGCTTTCGAAACTCCTTATTTACTGCTGGTCCCAGCTGCAGGGTTCTGATGGCTCTAAACATCACTTTTGAATAACAGGACAGGGATCACATAGAATGCCTGTCCATAGGGTATAGAGGCAAACCCAGACACAATCCAGTGAAATGCAGTATCAAAAGTAATACAAATATATAGGGTGTCTGTATCAGTGAAGCTGCACTTCATTTGGTTCAATGCATCATTGAAAATAATTTCCATTAAACTGTACAGCAAGCATTTTCAAAATATCCTTGAAAGGCTCCTGGAAATAGTTGTGAGTGCCTGATGAGCGAGCACAGCTAGTGCTCCTCTTTGTGCCATTAAAACCAGAGGCGCAGAAGCAAGCCCTGATTGTCTTTTCTCCAGTGTTTTGTTGTCTGGGCTCTGTGACAGTATTTTTTATGTGATGATTGGAGCCTCCACAGCTGGGAATTCAGGGGGCTTTACAAGGCAGAGATTCCATTTTCCTTCAGATACCTTGGATATCTGCTGTATAGCAATCCCTTCAGTGCCAGGGAGGGATCCTTAGGGATGTTCTAATCCAGGTGTTCAGGCAAAGAGGGAAAAAGAAAACTGGTTCTGCATTTCCCTTCAGGAGCAGAGGTTGCAACATGCACAGTCCACAGGCTGTGCCTTGCAGGCAGCCCTGACTATTCAGTGCTTAAGGATGCAGCTAATAGTTCTTTGCCATCTCACAGACAAGCAGAATGCTTGATGTCACGGGTGCCTTCCCGAGGACACTGACCACCACATCATGCTGGGGTGTATGGTATCACATCCATTTGACACTAAACCTCTGCCTCTCCTCCCTGCCTTGGCACACTTGCCACTATCCAGCAGAGGGGCTCTTGTTCCTTTCCACCCGCACACCCCGGGCATGCCGATGGCAATCGATTTTCCTTGCACGGGCAGATGTGCACTCAGTGGAGAATCAGCCACCACTGTGCGTGGTTTCCATCCTGCTGGGCTGCTTCATAGCCACACTGGGCCATGCAGGGCTGCCTGAAAATATCGGTGACTTTATTCCTTTTCTTATTCAGGGAGGAATTTAGACCATCTTTGTTTAATGTTTTAAATATACACTTTAAATTTTTTATATCCAACTCCATTTCATGGCCAGCCCTTGTGTACCGGTGGGGTGATGTGCCTCCTTTGTGACTCCTCCTGGAAGAGAATCAGTTTATTAAAAAATGAAATGAGGATTCTCATTAAATGAGAAAAATCATGTCCATTCTCAGACCTGCTCTGTCTCAAGGCGTCATAGCTGAGCTGCTTAACCCTCTTTTCAGTCTCCTTGCATGAACCCTTTGTATGCAAGACTCCAGAGGCAGCTCCCAAAGTCCCTGAGCTTTTCAGGAGAAAAAAATAAAAATTGAGGTACTTGCAGTGATTATACTTTTTTTTCATCAACAGATTTGGCATTAAAAATACACATTTCTGACAGCAGAAACTTCCATTGGTCCCACCAAATTATTGCCAAGGAAGCCTTTAAAAAGAGATTACTGCTCCTGCCTCACTGCATCCTTCCTGCTTGCCCATGGTGCTGCTGATGCTCAAAAATGCAGCAGGTATCCTGGATGCTGCCTGCATTTTATTGTGCAGCTCCTGAGGGGTGGTGAGGAATCACGGTTTAATACAGTGCATCCAAATTGTAACTGAATTGCAGCCTGCAGCTAAGTGGAAAGACATTAAAATCCAATGTCAGTGTTTCACTGTGTATTTGATGTTCCACCATACCTCTGAAATAATTGATCATGTTTCTCTATATATATTGTCTCATTTTTCACCCATGGCTCTGCAAGCCCCTGCAAACAGCCTGGTACAATTTCCCAGGCAGGTCACAGAGATGTGGACAAGTCCCAGTGACACCTGCTCAAACCACTGCCTGATGCTGGCAGTGCTGGACCACACGATTTTTCTGTGTAAACTCTATTTTAATGAGGAACGCTGTAAGGACAAGGTTTTACAGATAAACCCTGAGTATAAAGAGAGATCGTGACAATGTACCCTGAATCTAAAAGAAAGTAATCTCTCTAAGGAGGTTGTCAAAATGAACATCGACCTCTAGGCGGGAGGTTGTGTGCACTTCAGCTCACTGCTTTTTTTCAGAAGTGAACGGCCAAAAAAGTGCATTTTTCTTTTCTAGCTAAAGAAGTCTAAGAAATCACCTCTATCCCATTACTTCCCAGCTAAAAGCCTTCAGTGGTGTGGAGTCTCCGCTTAGCCAAAGCAGGACAGAAATCAGCATCACTCCAGGAGAAGAGATCTGGCCAGCAACACAGGACATGTGTAATCAGTCCCACTGCAAATTGTTGGCAGAAAAGCTTTTCCAAGGAGCCGCAGCCCTCCACTCCCTTCTCAGCATTGTAGATGGGAGGCAGCCTCCGGGCTGGCACCTCTAAGTAGCCGGGGAGCATGGACCACAGCCAGACACATATCCACCCTGCCGCTGCGAAAGTTCCTGCAGAAACCAACCACAAAAATAAATATTATATATGCTAAAAAGCATAATAAATAAACGGCATAGACCACTTAAAAAAATATATGAGTCACTGCGCACTTCGTAGCTCCCCAAATCAATTCTTCTTTGAATATGATCCAGTGGCAGCTGCAAATTTATTTGATTTGAATGTATGTCGGCCCACTTAATTCATCCTGCCTGGGTTTTGCAGCGTGACTCCATCCTGGTGCTGCAAAATACAAAGTAGGTGTCAGAAACAAAAAGGTATTAGATACATCCACCCTTGCGCCTGGGCTTTTTGGGCACACAGCACCCCAGAAATAAGAGCAGCCAGGATGCCTGGTTCCTGGAGCATTCTTGACAGCTTGCTGATGCCTGAGAGGCGCGGGCAGTGGTGATCGTGGTGGTCAGTGGAGGCTTTGGCCCCTACAGAGGCCAAAAGACCCTACAGGTTAATATAACCTCCTTTGGCTACAGCAACTGCATTCACTGTACCTCTTTTCCAGGCATGATTTAGTTTTCACCGTGGGTGCTATTGTTCCCAGTTGCTCTATGTGTAACATGAACGTGGAAAAAGTGCAGAGGAGGGTTGTAAACGTTGCTGTTTTAGCTGGGACTCAACAAAAGAATGAGAAAAACCATAATCAGGAACACCGAGCAGCTATAAATGAATAGACACACCCTTGCAAGAGTGGAGATCCAATAAATATTTGAATATACTGACCTCTGAAATCAAAATGCTAAAAATAGTCTCTATCTTTTGTGTTTCTAAAGGAGAGTATCCTGTTGCCAGTAGAGGTTTCTATAGTATTGGAGAGAGCAGGTTAGCATCACGCTTCCCTTGTCCCACTTCCATCCTCAAACCACCATAGCTCCAGGAGTGCCACTGCTAAGCATTTTCTAGCCATTTCTCTGTTTCCCCTGTTTTTTTGCAGGGGGGTTCTTGTTTTAAAGAAAGTCACAACAATATAAGAAGCAACTTTACATTAAAGAGCAAAACTTCCTTAGTATGTCTCACTGCATCATTGGAAAAGGAACCGTTTTCCCAGCTCACCTTCAGGTACTCTATCCAACAACCTTCACAAAGGTATTTTGTATATTTTACAAGTAACATTTAAAATCTATGGGAGAGATGAACAAACAAGGATCCACACACAAATTCCTTGAAATTTCTGTGATGTAGAATATGAACGTGATTTGTGTAAAAGGAAAAAATATTAATCCTAAGATGTGAAAGGCCACCAAGCAGCCCTGCACCACAGCAGTGTCAGCTGGCTCATGGCTGGCTCTGCTCCCTGAGGTGGTTAGGGGGGATTTATACCTTTCTGTCACTTCCAGCCAGTGGCACTGGGGTAGAAATCGCTCACTCTCCTGGGGCAGCAGTTGGAAGCTGGCCTGAGCTTGCTCCACCACCTCTCAGGTGCTGTGAGCAGCAGTGGCAGGAGAAGGCTCAGACATAGTCCTGGCTCACTCCAGCATGGACTCCAGCAACAGAGCATCTCCAAGATCAGGGTGGGAACACCGTGAAGGGAAGTCCCAGCTCCTCCCTGGGAGCCCCGAGATAAAACAGGCAGAATTTTACAAAACTTTAATAAACAGTAAAGCAGTGTTTAATTGCAGCAATTAATATTGAACGTAACAAACGCACAAAGCAAAAATGCAAAGGCAGCACTAACTGTAGGGCAAACTGGGGCATTTGTGTTAACCATCCTGAAGGGCTCCCAGTACCTGCCCTGTTCAATCGGAGCAGAGGATAAGTGACAACCCAGGCTCCCCCTACCCCCAGGAGGCATTTCAGACCTTGGGGGACCCCAGAAGACTGGGCTCTGCTGTCCTGGGGACACACGCTAGTGTCCTGCACATTGCCTTTGGCCCTTGTGAGCATTTGCAAGCCACAGGGATAGCAGCTAACACTCAAATTCAGCCAAGAAAAGCATCCTCACAGGAAAGGCGTTACTACCTGCACTTGCGTGCTGGAGAACCGCAGAAAGGTGCTCACTGCAATAATGTATGTTACTGGAAAAGTCATAAAGTAAGAAATTAAAAGAGTCTGGGTATCGTGACAGAGGAGAAAACATGACTGGCTGGGGAAAGGAAATATCTAGGAAAAGATACACAGAATGCTGCTGATAGAGGACAACTGCTGTCCTGTGACAGCTTCTGGAAGGTCTATAACCAAAAGCACTGAAGGTCAGAAAAGAAGTGTTGAAGTGCCAGGCAAGGAAATATGCAGAGAGCAAATGCAGGTTGAATATGTGCACGCAGGGGTGATGCCCAGCGAAGCTCAGACGCCTGCCTCTACCAGTGAACTCCTTCAAAAGGAGATGTGAGTCTGAGATGATCATGTGAGATGATTTCCACTGAGATCTGGATACCTGCCACTGCTGGCTGATCTTTGAGAAACTTTACAGATTATGCTGAGACCTCTACCAGGCATCATTCTTGCTGCTGTTACTTCTGTAGTAGCCTTGACATGTAAAAGGACGCTCAGAAATTACTTCTGCAAAAGATTTTGACTTTCAGTGCCACAGCTTCAGCTTCTGGGGAAATGCTCTCAAACAGGAATTCCTTGCATTGTTTTGAAGAAAATGTAGGAAAAGTGCATAGGCCAACAAACAGGATGGACGTGGCCAACAGAAGCAGGGAGAAGGCTATATGGAGGTAAATGCAGGCAGAAATATGGGTTCAGTGTGTCAGCCTTGACTTTCTACTCTGAAATAGGTCTTGGCCCCACTGAAACATGCTGCCGCTACCTCTGTCCCACTCATCTCAGGCATGGTTATGCCAATGGCCATGGGCATTAACATGCTCCCTCACTGCAGCCATTCAGCAGCACTAAGCTGCATCCATTTTTTGCATTAATCTGAAGTGCTTTGTCTGACTCTCATGTCCTCACAGCTCTCTCTTCAAAGCATTTGCACCACTTCAAGGAGGATGGGGCATCACTGGGGCTGGGCTCTGCCTGCTTTGGGCATCTGCCTGGGGCTCACGGGAACCACAGGGAAGAGTGGTCCCTTTTCACCCACCCATCAGCCTTGGACTGAGATTCATTTGAATGCACATGTACCATCACAGAATGTAATTGCGTTTACAAGCATGAATGAATCTCATCAGTTTTGCTTATTATTTCAAGGGGGAGGGTTGCTTGCTTAATGCTCCGTAGTTATTGTCTCTGCTGTAGAAGAGACAAAGCTATTGCTCTGTTCTCAGTCACAGCTATTTATATCTTGTAATAACACTCCTCAGGATACAAGGAAAGGTATGAAACCAATAGTGTAAAATTAGGGCAAAGGCACAACCTCCAGGGCTTTTCTGCTAAAAACCTCTCTCTAACATTACCACCTTGCTTTTGTTTTCTCTGCTGGATTGCTCCCCTGCAGTCTCTCAGGTAGACGTTCTTTAATTCTGCTTATTTAAGTGTAATTCAAAGCAAAAGGAGTCCGTGTCTTTGGGGAGATCAGTCCCACATTCAGCACTAGACATGCTGACACCTCCGAGAGGCCAGTGACAAAAAAAACTTTTAAGACCCTCTAAATGCTGAGGAAATCAGAGGTAGCTATTGCCAGCACTGGTCAGATAACACCCCAGCTCTGCCTTTGATTGCGGTTCTTGCTGTGTGCAGCCGATCAGGGCTGGATGTGTCCCAAGCCTCCTGGTCAGTGTGAAGCCACTTGCTGGGGAGAGATTGCCAAGGAAGCAAAGGGAAAAAAGACCCGCAGAAATCCAGCCACATCTGAGCCACTTGGCAGGTACTTATTGTGCCTTTTTAAATGCTTCCTCTAACTTTAAAATCACAGCTTGCCTTTTAGGAGTTTGTTTGAGATGCTGCTTTGCTGCCCCTGAGATGTTTTTCCCTTAACAATTCCCTAAGGAGAAACTGCCTGACAAAAATAACTACTTAGTGATTCTTCAGAAATCAGATGTGGATGCTATTGCCTTAAATCTCCACTGCCAAAATACATATATTTGTAGCATATATACCGTTCCTTGTGGCAACTTGTACTCAGATGATTTTCTAGTTGTTTCCCCTGCTATTAAGCCTGTCTCCTGAAGTTTCACAAACATCAGAGGTTCTACTCCCTCAAGAAAACTTCTGTGCTTAAAAGTGACTCATGTAACCAGATGTGCCACAGTGTTACACGCATTCAGTGCTATTTTTATGCCTCTCTGTTTTCTTCAATGATTAAAGGTTTTATTACGTAGCCCAGCACTTTGAAATGGAAGTTCAACACCACAGTTCAGTGCTCCATCCCACATTAATCTCTCCCTGATTGCAGGGAGATGCTGCCCTAAACACTCTGGGCAGACGGGGCCATTGAGCGCATCCACAGCGACGCCTTCTCTGGGTTTTGTTTTGAGAGGTGTCTCCTCTGGATAGGGATGAGCTGTCTGGGGTGTCCTTTCAGGTCTCCTTGGGCCTGATGGAAGCCAGTTCAGGCAAGGAGAGCTATGGGGATGTTCCCAGCCTGCCCTTGCTTCTTGCCTGCCTGCCAGCTGTGGCCCCAGCATCATTCACTGGCCAAACAATTCTGCAGCTGCTGGCGGGAAAGTGAACCTCAACTCGTTCCCTTACTCCTTTTCCTACAATTTTTTTCTTTCAGAACATATGCAGATTGAGATTGTACACGGTTTCCAAAAGCTTTCAATTACCTGGCAAGGTCATCAGAAAAATACCAATAGAAAAACCCCACCTACTGTGTAAAGTTTGTAGAAAAACACATTAAAAACAAACAAACAAACAAACAAACAAACAAAAACTGTCAGTATTTCAAACCCTAATGCTTGTGATCAAGAAGGAAGGAGCAGAGCTGTGCCTGTATTTGTCTCTGTGCGTTGCCTCGTGTCCGCAAAGATCATGCCTGGGGCTGTCCTGCTGCTCCTGAACCCACCTGCACCTACATGGTTTCTTCCATCGGCTCAGAGCTGCTGCCTCAGCACCCGGCTGCGGGAGGGGGGAGCACTGGATCTAGATAAAGAATACACCTTGTTCAACAAACACTTGACTAGAAATGCACACAGCATAATCAAGATACCCATCTGCTTCAGAAAAGGATTCTGAGGAGTTAAGCTACACCCTTGCTACGTCATATATCCAATTATAATTTGGCTGCCTCCCCCTGGGAATTAGCATAGAAGCTAATCACTATGTAAACTGCAGAACGTGTGGGAAATTGTCTTTTATCAGCACCAGTGTCACCCCTGGGAATGGCAGGGTTCAGGCACCAGTATGCTAGGTCCTCCCTGCAGCAATGCCACCAGCTGCTCTTGGCTGCTGAGTGTTTTGAGGCTTGGGGAAAGGAGCTTGGCCCAGGATTTTTCCTGCCCCAAGCCCCGTGGGGTGGACACCACAGATCCCTGATATGGCTGTGGTCTAAGGCACGGTCTGCTCCTCACTATGGGTGGGAAAAAAAGGTGTAAGGGCTAGTGGTGGTGCCCAAGAGCTTCTCTGGAGCCTTGCAGCCAGTGGCACCAGGATGTACATGAAGGTCAAACTGGGAGGAAGGCTCCAGCTCCCAGGGCTGACCCACTCCTGGCACAAACTGACTCCCCCCGCAAAGGGCAGGTTAATTCACCCTGAGCATCACCGGAGCATCTGTACTCCCCACAGTGAGAGCCAGAGCAAGCTGTTGCTCTATAGGTAAGGATGAGTCACTTCCCTCCAGAGCAGCGGCTCCCAAACTACCAGCAGGCAGGATTTTTTTTTTTTTTTTTTTTTGCAACAATGCTAATTTTTTTGCTTGATCTTAAAGGGTGCACTCAAGAGAGCACAAAACAAATCTACGTACATGTGAGAAGATGGTGAAACTTTGCTCTGAGCAAGCTCTGGGAAGACACTGCGTCTGCGCATTGCCAGCAGGACTCAGCTCAGGATTTTCTAGCTAACTAACTACTAACCAGTGTTTTCCACTGGAATACTCTAGTGCTGAAGTACTTCTTTCCCACCGAGAAATTAAATAATTCATTTTGAGCCAGCTCTTTGAGGTCTTTCGCCTGCCATTCTGCAGTACCAAATCAAAACCTTTTTCATCCTCTCTCCAGCTGAGCCACCATCGTGTCAAGAGAAGGGTGGTCCTGACCCCAGCCAGGGGCTGTCTCCCAGGCAGAAGGTGCAAGCAGGAGGCCCTGAACTTCTTCTCCACGAGCGTAAGCAGGTATGCAACACAGTGAGAAAACACCCAGATATATGTGTGGAGCAAGGATATACTTTCAGAGTGGCCGATGGCTGAGGGGGTGCCTGCCATCCTGGGAGAGGCTGGGAGTTGAGTCCTTACCTGATGCTTCCCTGGGCATGGTGGCAGGGCAGGCAGCCCCAGCGCGGTGCTGAAATGTTTTGGCATTTCCCAATTTACTCTTTTTTTTTTTTTTTTTTTAAATTTTCCATTTAACAAAGGCATGATACGTGCACAGTGACCTGATCCGGGCCACAATAATATGTCAAGCTGCTGGCTTCTCCCCAGGCCTCTCCCCATCACTGCTGACCTTTGCAGAACAAAAAGCTGCCTGAGCATCGTGTTCTGAGACAGCTCTCGGCTCACACGAGGCTGCTCAGGCTAAAGGTACAAACTGGGGCTTGAGGTTTGCCGATGGACCGTGCAGCCCAGAGTACAGCAGCAGTGGGGACAGACTGCTGTCAGCTCTCCAGGACATTTAGAAGAACATTTGGAAGATGGTACATTTATATGCTGTTACGTTACAGAAACTCTGTGGGTCATGTTCCTTGATTTCTGAAGTCACTCTGCAGAGTCGCCTTTGTCTTTACAGCCAGGTATAATTTGTGGTTTCTTATTGCTAGTGTTGGCCTACAGTAAATAAACGGCAAAAGTCACATTAGCATTTTCCCACAATAGTCTCCTTGCAAGCCAGGGCTGTGGTGTTATCTGCATCGGAGCAGCAGCGAGTCCCTGAGCCAGAGCCCTGATGTTCCCTTTGATTAGGACCGTGGTGCTGTAACAGGAGTGCCTGCAGCTGGCACAGCGCAGCGTGGCACTGCTGCACCGGAGAGCCCTGCGGTGGGCATCCAGGCACGACTCGGTCCCACAGCACTTCACATGAGGAAGCTCAAAGCAAATATTGCCAGTTTCACATTCCTGACTGGTTTTGTGTCAGTGTACATCAGCATAAGAAATGGGATGAGTCCTCAGGCTGAAGCAATATGATTATTCTTTAGATCTAATGAACCATAATAGGTAGAAATAGAGGAATACATTCTGGGCTGAGGAGTAAATCAAATGCGAGTGGGATGACACTGGTGTCTAAACTCCGATGTGCTGAGGGCCAAATGCATCCAACAAGAGTACGAACATTGTGATTCCTAACAAGCTGCTCTTCCCAGCACCCACCTGAGTTAAACGTGTCAAAACACAGACTGAGCCATGCTTTCTGCTGCATCCCTGAGACCACAGCTCTGCAACAGCCACCCCCTGTGAAAGTCCTTACTTTACTATGCAAAGGTGAACAAGTCATTTCTGCATGTGAGTGTGCCCAGTTCAGTGTGCTGTGCAGGGGTTTTGCATGGGCTTTAAGCCTCGCTGATCTTGTTTTATTCAGTCCTTGACTAATGGGAAATAATTTGAGCATTGGTGTTAGCTCCAGGCTCAGCAGAACTACCGCCACAGACAGCACTGGATCTGGCCCGGCCCTCATTAGCAGGAATAAGGACAGACGGTCACAGTTGCCATCAGAAGTCCCTGCCTGGCCCTGCTGCTGCACCGCAAAGGATTCCATCCTGTATAAATAATAAATGCAATAAGCCAGGCTTGATTTCTCCCCATGAAGACTAGACAAAGCTCTCTTCAGAACAAATGAAATCTGCTTGCTCTCTTTTGGTGATGAACTTGAGGTTGACGAAAGTGAACTATTTATAGCACTAGCTAGAGGCACAAGTGAACGGTTGGCAAAGCACTGAGTGCGTTCCCCTGCCCTGCCAGCACATCCAGCCAGGACCTGCACTGCCCAGGCACGAAGGGTGCCACAAACCTCCATGCTGTTACATAGCCATGCTCAGCCTTGGCCCTTTCCACTTAAAAGTATGCTCTGCACTGCCTGTTTCACAAAGAGAAGCTCCTTCCACCTCAGACCTGCCTTGGGTCTTGCTTTGCCAGTGCCAGGGATTAACATCACTGTGTTTAGCACTGGGGTGCTGGCATGTGAGCCCTATAGCTTTGCCCCTGGAAGAACACTGCTTTTCTGCCTTGGAACAGCTCAATGAAAAAAGACCCTGGTGCAGCTTGTCTATGCTGTGAAGTAGCACATCGCAGGCATCACCATGCACTAGAGAAGGATGAGGAATCACCGCCTTTGGTTCAGGGTCATCCTCAGTAGCACGAGCTGGAAATTGGTTTCTGCTGCACACAGTGCACCGTGCATGGTGACGGGCGGGATGCTGGTACCAGAGCTCTGCAGAAGCAACTTTTGCTTCCTCCAAGTGCTCTGAGGGCTGCTGACGATTTCAGCTTTATTTATTGTTGTGTCCTTTACTGTGGTCATTTGTCTTGTTCCTTAAAGGCTACGGTCTGACATTTGGTCTTTGCTGGATTTCACATTGCTTGTGAGTGTAAAGGTTCTGTCTGCTTAAATAAAGTTTTATCCGAGATGCTATTTACAAGTTTCTCTTCCTTCCTCACCAAAATGTCAATATTTGCTTTTACTGCAAGCTGGCAGGGTACCTCCTGCTTATTGCTGAATAGCACTGCAAGTAGCATGTGCTCAGCTGCCAGCCAGTGTTTCTGAGGGTCCAGCAGAAGCCTTCCAAGGCCTGGTGCCCTGGGGACCTGCCCGCCCTGCACATCCAGCTGTGGCTCCTCCAGGAAGGGTCTGGCTCCTTTATTTCAAAGTTCATACTAGTAGTTACTCATTGGGCTTTTTTATACACGGGTATTATCTCTTGAAGTGTTTTCTTCTGTTCCTTGACATATTTCTTTGTGCTGCATGCACAGTTTGCCTGCTTGGGGACGTATACTGGGTCCCAGAAAGGGCAAGTCTTTCCTTATGGGCTTGGTAGAATTAGCTGCTCATTTTTCTGTTGTAAAAACAAATGAAGGGTTAAAATCTGCAAGACAGGGAGATGCTGTCTTGTGTTTCCAAACACCTTGTGGCACAGCCTGCACTGAAGGAGCAGGAGGTGGTAGCCCCCATGGCCAGAGGAAGTAGTGAGGGTGAAGCAGGGTCCCTGCCTGCAGCAGCTGCCAAATCCAGGCCAGCATAGGCAGAGATGTGTGCCTGCCAAATGACGCTGATATCAAATGATTACCAGAATAAGTAATAAAATCTTTTTTTTTTTTTTGCTAGAAGTTTAATTGCTAGAGGTTTAATTTTAAGACAATTGAAACAAAGGAGTTCTTAATGGTTAATTCAAGTGATAAGTAATTCTGTATATCATGCTAAGCACTTCATTGAGTATCAGTAAATCCTTTGTCCAAAAGAGTAACTTCAGAAGGAAGCACCCCCACAGAGAGATGAGCTGGCTGGGAGTTCATCAGGAGGAATGAGCTCAGCAAAAACTAGGGGAAAGATAATTCCATAAGGGGTAACTCACGACCACGACCCATTGACCACCGACTCAAGAAATCCCCCAGACCCAAAAAGAAGTTAAGACTGAGCATGTGAACTGATTAAAATGAGACGAGGAAGAATTATTTGGCAAATAGGAAACTGAATACTGAGAAATGAAGGAATTAGGTAACTTGTAACCAGTGAAGGCTGATGTCTTTGTAAGCTAAACTGTATAAATAGTGTAAAGTTTTGACAGTCGCGGAGCTAGGCATTTGTGGTGACCACCTAGCTCTCTGCTTTGTGCAAACTAGAATAAAGGAGTAGAAATACCTCACAGTGAACTGGCACTGTGCACCAAGTAACAAGCCCACCTACGGGACAAAAGCACAGTTGGAGCATCGCTCCATGAGCTTCCATCCATCCCACTTATGCTGCAAGGTTTAAATCTAAAGGTAGTGATGGCTGTGCCACCTGAGAAACAACAGGAAAACAATGTTTTACAAAGAAACATTTGAAGAGATAGATACAAAATATAATGAATGTGATTTTCCATGACACAGGTTATCTGGTCTCTTTGTGCACACCAGCCTCGATTACAACAATGTACATAGGTCCTTCAGTTACAGGGAATTGCCTTGAAGTCGCAGGAGTTAATCCATTTACATGACTCTGTCCTGATGTAGGACACCAGACAGACGCTGGACATCAGTGCTAAGGCCTTCTCTCACATATCCTGTGCTGAGGGCAGACAGCGGATTTACCACTGACAGTCACCTGCAAGCATACCACAGATATGCATCTGTTAAGAGCTGCAACATTATTTGGGAGATCTAGAGACTGGGATGGCTGCAAGAGTGTTTGCCAGGATTTTAACTATGCATTTGCAGTATTTTCCTGACATTAATAACAGCAGTTGATAAAAATGTGACTATGAACATTCGGGCATCAGAAAGACCTCACAGCGTTCCCGTGGTGTAGCCCTTAGCCCTGGCAATCCTTGCAGCATTTACTGCACTGCAGCAGTGCCCATTCTCCCGATGCCAGCATCACCCTGCGAGCACTGTGCCAGGGAGCAGCAGCCCTCCACGGCTTTGCAAACTGCTTTCCAAATCAGGTCTTCAGACAAAAACCTCCAGCAGCCTGTATGCTAAATGCTTGGGGGCCTGAAGCTGCTTTGGCTCTAGAGGCAAAGTGACTCTGCAGGGGATCTGGCAGCAGATATCCCCCCTGCCTGCAGTGTGACTCTTGCATTCATGCATACACAGTCCCCCGCAGCGGTGCCATCTGCACGTGGGAGTGCCATGGCACTGTGGAATCACCCAAACCCAGGTGGCAGGAGGGGGAGAGGAGCCTAAGGATGCCACCCTCAGCATGGTACCCAGTGCCAGACCCCCTCCTGCCCCTGCTTCCCAATGCCTGCCCCAGTGCCAGGGAAGGGGGAGCTCCATTTCCACCGCATTTCTTCCCCCACGGCAACATGTTTTTCCAAGTTGTTATGGCAGAAGCAGTGGTGCTTTTCTGTTGTACCAGAATTACCTTTCACTCCTGCCCGAGGAAGAGCATAGCAAAATGTTGTTTGCTCTAAGACATGTGAAGGAAGATAAGCACCAAGCAGCAACCTGAGCAACAGAACAAGCTCCTTCCCAACAGACACTGGCCTGCGCCGAGACCCGTGCTTTGTGCGATGAATCCGTGTCCTTCCCAGAGATCTTACGAAACAAGATTCCCTTAATTCCATGGTATTCAGGATACAGAGCTATACTCACAGGAGTTAATCTATTTAAATTACCCTGTGATATATACTCAGGAAAACAGAGGTACACCCATAAGAGCTAATCCATTTAAAATTGATTTTGCCTTCCAGCCTTTCTGAAATATCCGTGCAGAAGAGTCTGCGAGCCTCCTGCATTTCTCAGCAAAGAGACCAGCCAAGTCAATCTGTGCACGGGGCAGACCTCAGCTTGCTTTACTGCAGACGCGCTGCAACCGGTATTTCAACTGGTACACAATAACCAAACTGCTGGAAATGAGCTGGGAAAAGCCACCAGGGTCTTATCGCTTGCAGAGAGGGTCAAAATAACCCGAGACCTGCTGCAAGGAGGAGCAAGTGGAAGGGTCCAAGGGACTCAGCATGCTCAAGCTCAGCCTTCATGTGGAAGAGAAATAGCTCCGAGTTAGTTCGCTTTACCATCCCCGGGAGGGAGGCATAATCCATTTTTCCTTAAGGATGGCTTTAGCTGTTGGATAGCGGTGGTGGGATGTGCTTGCTTTCCCCTCAGAGTATCGAGCCCACGCTGTCCCGGGGGAACCAGTGGTCCCAAAGCCTCCAGTGGGGTTTGAAACCAGGGCTCTGCAGCACAGCCAGGCTGAGGGGGGCCCAGCCGGGCTCGATGAGGATGAGCGCTGGTGTGGGTGTGGGGGCTTCGTGCTGCGGCCCCCTGCCCAGGTGCTGGGGCATCGCTGTGCCCAGGGCCAGGGCTGTGCCCTCGGCGGGGCACCTCGCTGGGGGCTGCCTCTGCACCCCGCCGCAGCCCACCGCAGCCCGCACCTTGGGTGCAGCGCGCTGCTTTGAAGCAAAAGCAAGCGGACTGCAGCCAGGCAAACCACTTCTCCCCGATTTTTACACCTGTAGCCGTGACCCTCCGCTTTCTTCGCTACAACCCGGTTAATTTCTTGCCCCTCCGATATGCCCTTGCTCTGGGGGATCCCCCGCAGACCGCTGCGCATCCCGACGGGCTGGGGATGCAGCCCCCGGGCCGCCCGGTGCCGGGAGCCCGGGTGGCGACCGGCAGCGCACGGCGGGGCCCCAGCGCCACCGTCTGGGGACGCGCCCGGGGCCGCCCGGCCTCCCACCGCCCCGCCGCCGGGGGTCTGCGCTCCGCTCCCCGGCGCCCCTCCCCGGGGCCTCCGGGCGGTTGGCCGGGGTGGCACACGGCTGGCGGCTGCGGCGAGCTGCGGAGGGGGGCCGGGGCCGGCGCCCAGCCCGCTCCTTCGTCCTGCGGAAAACGGCCGGGATTGCGGCCGGCTTGCTCAGGAGCTGTGCCCGCTGCAGCCCCTCGCCCGGCCCTGTGCCCACCGTCATTTCAGCACATCGTGCATCTAACGACGGCCATGCTGCCCCCGGGATGCTGCTGCCACTGGCCATCGCTCTTGGCGGTTGTTTCCACTGCTGATGCTGTCCGGCAGAGCAGCAGCCTGCCCTGACGTGCTCCCCAGCCCCACCAGTACACCGTCAACCACTAGGTAGCACTTCATATGAGATGTCTTTACTGACTGCTATGCAACCCTGCATGGGCAGCAAAATACTGTAGGCACAGGTTATGTTCTTTCTATGGAGTGAGTCTGTGCCCACAAACAAGCGCAAAGTTGATTTTCCAGCATGGCTTCTGCCCCAGGATCTGCACCAGCAGTACAGGACTTTGCCTTGTGCCCTGGTTTCCCAGTCTGGCTAAGTAGGGCTCCGTGCGAGTGGGATGCGGGCACTTTTCCAGGAAAGGGCATTGCAAGCAGCTTGGCGTAAGCTGCTCCGGCATAGCTCCGAGTAGCCCTGCCATACACATCCAGGCTCTGCACTGCAGGTTGCAGCGCTGGAGCTACTACACACAGGCAGGGACTGTAAGGTTGAGCTGACTCTCCCGCATCATCTGCTCATCCTGCTCCCCACAGTGGGGGCATTGAGCCTCTGTGCTGCCTTTTCAGCAGTGGAAAGGAGAGCCAAAAGGAGAGCCAGCTGCACTATGCTGCTGTGATACCTCAGGAACGCCCAGGAGCAGCAGTATCTACAACCACTACACACCTGCAATTATCCCCCGTATCCCAGCACCTTTGCCCATACTGCCTGCCTGGGGACCTGCTGACTCTGGTCCCTACTCCTCTCACTCTTTGGTGGGACCAGCCCTTGCTCAGACCCCTCCAGCCTTGGTCCCTCGCTGACCCCTTCTCCCACATCTTCTGGCCCAAGACTAAGACTCCCACCCTACTCTGCCAGGAGATCACTAATGCTCAGCATTGGATTTTTTTCCTGCAGCACTTTCATCTGCATCCCTGAGTCCTGCTCTGTCCTCAGGGACACCCTAGATGCCAGCAGTGCCGGTGCCAGCCGCTGCCAGGGCCAGGGGCTCTGCATGTAGTGGTCCTTTGCTCTCACTGCCGAAATGCAGCAAGCACAAAGCACACAAGGGCCAGCAGGGATTTAGATCATGCCAAATAGTTGCCATTTATTTGTTAGAAAGCAGCTGTTCAAAAAAGGTGTGTTTGCAAAGACTCTTAAGTCTCCTGTTCTTGTAGGTAAAGGATCAATTTTTTAAAGGCTTTTTCTAAAAAGAACTGTGATTTTATTTGGCTTGATCTCTTTTAACATAAAAAGGGGTTTTGTTTCTTTGTTTCCTGATCAGCTCCAGCCCAAGGAAATCACATCCAGGAGGAAGGATGCTGCTGCAAAGGAAGCCTTGAAGGAGAAGCAAGACATTCCGTAGCACACCTCTCCAAATGCTGCTCATGCCAATGGATATTCTGAGAACAAATTACCATATAACTTTAGTAACATGCCACGGATGTGAGTACTCTATATCTGCTTATAAAAGACTCCTCTTGTTATTTATTGTCCCTTTCAGGATGAGCTGAGGAAGGAAATGGGAAATTGTACTCTCTGGCATGTCACGAAGGTGGCTGAGATGTTGAGGAGGAAATGAACCAGGGGCCAGCAGAGAACAGCACCTTCCAGCCGAACCCCGCAGGGTGGTTTTGGCCTGTGTGAGGAGCGAGGCAGCTGTGGAAAGACTCAGCATTCCTCAGATGAAAGTTTAAAACCAAATCAGTGCAGCAGGGAGCATTTCTTCTGCTTCCTTTCATAACGACAAACTCCTGCTAAGCCACAAGCTCAGACAGAGGATCCTACTGTGGCGCTGGAGATGGTGACAGGCTCCCAGTTGCCTCACACTGATGGTGGCAAATGCTCCATGTTGTCCCCAAAAGCCAGCAGTGATGTGTCCCTCACTTCTCCAGTGAAAGCCACCGCTGTCCTGCACTCTGGGATGCTCAGAAAGGAGGGCCAAGCAAGCTGCCTTCCTGCTGGAGTGGGCATTTCCCTCCCCTGCTAAATAGGGGAGCAGACATAAGTAACCCTCTTGTTCTTCCCAGGGTTGGCTGGAGCACAAGTCTGGAGGAGGTTTTTCGTTAGCTTCCACTCCCGGCTGCTTCCCTCCCACTGCCAGCACAGCCAGAGCTGGCACGATGGGGAAAGCTGGCCCTTAACACCCCACTGCGACCTCCAAACACCTGCCTGAGAACACGCCTTGCCTCTGGGCTGGCTCTGTGCAGAGGACATAACGTCCAGTCACAGCCAGATATTTATGTGGGATTTCTTTCCCCATAACCAATGAACGTTTGCTGGAACTCTGACCCGGCGACGCATTATAACCATTAGCAGGGCAGTGATTGCTATGGATGTGTAGAGCTCCTAAATCGCAGCAAGAAATAGGTGATGGCGCAGCTTCAGTGCCTTTGCTGCGAGCAATAGCAATGCCAGTCCCACCAAATCAAGCACCACAGGATATCTGGGATGAACACACTACACCCACACAGGGTCCAGGCAATCTCTCCAGGGTGAACCCCCAGCTCCAAGCCACCAGGGCCCAGGGCCATAGCAGGAGCTGCTTCCTTTCAGCAGAAAGCAGAATCTAAAGTAAGTTACATCTTCTTCACTGTTTCTTGGCTCCAGACTCTAAAAGTTCAGACTGGTTTTGTTTTTCCTGGTGTTAGTCATGCACACAGATTGGGAGCCTAACCTGTAATTCTGGCTTTGCTGCTGCTATAAAACATTCACACTGTGCTTTTCTAAACCAAGAGCAGAAATCTTTAATTTAATTCCACTAGAGGAGTTTTATCTAGGACTATGACATTTCAATTACTTAGTAATGCATATTTAACATTTAGCTGTACACATCCAAAATTAAACCAAGAGAAGGAAAAATGTTGTATATAAGCAACTACAAGGATTTTATTTAAAGCCAGTGAAAGCTGTAAATTTAGAACAAAGATCTAAACAAAGACTCTGCGGTAACCCCTTTTTGCCTGTTAGGCTGTATGATTTACGAAGCTTTGTTCCAAATGAAATGCTTGAGATTTCCATTTCTCCCTAGTTTTGAATTTTGGGCTGATGAGGGACAGAAAAGTCTCAAATACTGAAAATTTCCTCAAGATGGGAAAAACATTTCTGCGGGACACTGGTTCTAGTCTGGAGCATGCAGATGTTCCTCATCCCCAGGGATTCAGTGCGGCCATACAGGAAACCACTTGGGTTTGTTCCCATCACTGCTGAGGGCCAGGTGTGCTGGTTTTCAGCCTAGCAGTCCATAAAATAATGGGATAAGCAATGTGCTGGTAGTTTTGCCTCTCACACAAAGAACATAGGCTCATTGTTGCCTGCTTTGGCTTGATATCCTTGTATCTACAGGTCCCCTCCTGGTCTTCAGTGGGGCCATGAGTTCCCTAGGGCAGGGTGCTTCTCCTCCCGTGCTAGTGCGGATGCTGGTCCAGCGAGGTTGCTCATCTAGAGCTTGGCATTGCCATGCTGCAGTATGTGAAGTGCTTGATGTCTTGGCTTTCTTGAATAACTGTGTCATTAAGAAATATCTTCAATTTTATATTCTTTAACATTGCTGCTCTCTGAATCGCCATAGATGGTTGTTTATTGCCCACTGCCAGAGAGGTTTTTGCTCCTCTATAAAGTAAGCACAATAAATCAGGCTCTTTTTAGCACAGCCTCAAGAATTCCCAGAGCAGTTTCAGCTCCCCCAGACCCACAGCATGACTCACAGTTGCAAACAGACAACCAGAGCTCCCCAGTAAACCCCTGCTTCTACACTGAAGTTATTGCTGGATATGGTTTGGTTTCATGTCGTGGTCAGCACTGGGGATCTCTAGCCTCTGGCTTAGCCCCTCCGAGCAGGGTGTCGCAGGGGACACAGAGGGGCTGACATGGGGCCCCGGAGAGCCCACGGAGTGGGTGCCAGGTGGGATGGAGCAGTGGGTGAGCAGGGGAGAGCTGGTGAACAGCAAAGGGGTAAAGGAAGAAATCCTGCCAGGCTGCAGGGATTTGGAAGCAGCTCTGCGGAGGCAGCTGTTCACGGGGGAGAGGAGCTTCCTGGCTTGGGCTTGCGCATGCACACTGGCCCAGCACGTGCAGGACACAGCTGGGTTTCTGCACTTCCTAAATATTTCTGGGATTATTAATATTACTTTGTTTAATTACTGCAGGGAATTAAGGGAGGTGAGAATGAAAATGCAGGTGTCAGCAAAGGAGCTGCTTTGTTATTTCTCACCCAAAGCACAGCAGGGAACCGGAGCTGCTGGATAAGCCACAACAATATCAAGATTAGAGTCTCGGAGCTGCTTTTACAAATGACTATTGATGTCTCTATTAGCTTCCACAGCAGATATCAACACCTGTAGAAGGAAAGAGATTTACCCCCACTAATAATACTTTCTCTGCTAGCGATGGAGACCAAGGCAAATGCTGTTAGCTTTGTCTAGGAATGAAACATCCAGGACACATAGTGCCCTTTTAAAGCTCAGGTGTGAAGGTTGTGCTAAACTCCCCACCAGTGAGATAGGCAGGCGGCTTCCCTGGCTGCCAGAACATAGAATGGCGTTAGTGTGGTCCCCATCAGTCTTTAGAGGAAGAGTAAATACTGAATTTCATAAATACAATAACACGTAATAACATTATAATAATTTCCTTAATGCTTGTGCTATTAATAGTAGATATTGACCCAAATGTGGGAATAGCTTTATCCAGTGTTCTATCATCTAACATTAATCCTTATCAGCTTTGTGGTTGTGTACAAGGATCTCCCTCGGGAATGTTTCCTGTACACTATTAAACAAATTGCTTCTGCTGGCTATAATTAAAGACATATATTCGGTAGCAAAGGGGCACAAATGGAAGTGTACGTCAGGAAATTGCTGCACCCTGTGTTACCCTTCAAATAGAGCACAATGGCAGAATAAGGCACACTCCCTGCTGGCAAGGAAAAAGCAGAAAAGAAAATAAGGCTAAACGCAGATGGCTGCACTGCAGTCTCTAGGGTGCTCTGGAGTTACCACAGCAAATACTTTGCTGATCTGGGGGGGCTCCAGCTCGTTTGACCCCAGCACCTCTGCTTCCCACTGCTGTTACCGCAGCTTTTACTGCCACCCTGCATCGACACCTCTCCGTCACCACCTGGTTTTCTTTGCCTGTCTCTGCCCTCTGCCAACATCACTTCTTGCGCCAAAGAGGACAGCTCATCTCCAGGAACAGGGCAGGTGATTCAATGAGTGTTAGGGGGTTTTTTTGTCAATTCTTTCCGTAAAAGCTCAGAAGGCCCATTTCAGACTGCTCTCCCACATCTGGCCAGCCAGGTTCATGAATATTCACCACGTGGTGTTTCTGGGCACTGGGAAGAGCAGCAACGGACTGTTTAATTTCCTTTGGGATACAGAGTCCATCAGGAGAAAAAGCAGCAGAAGAAGGTAAAGTTACGAGCAAATAGTAATTATCATCAAAAGAACAGATATAAACTGGGGTTAAGCTGATACTAAGGTTGAGGCAGAAACCATGAAAGCAGGAGAAACCAAAGCCGGGGCTGCCGTAGCAACCCCGCCTCAGGCCAGGCGGTTGGGCATGACAGCATTTCCCTGGAACCTCCCAGTAAAGGCCGACGTTTGATTGGCATTTTAGGGACAGGTAACGGAGCTGATGAAGAAAGCGGCTGGTGCATTTGTTCAAGAGGACGCAAGCTCTGAGGGAAGAACTGGAAACCCCGTCCTGGAAGGTGCTAATACACACCCCAATAAATCTGGGCTCACAAGTGAGGTCACACATGAAGTCCTGAGCCCACAGCTCCAGCAAGCCATGGGACCACTAGAAGCTGGTCAGGATAGCAAAAGTTTCCGTAGTGAAACTTGGAATACTGAAATCCCAGCTGCAAGCCCTAAACCAGAGCCAGCTCCAGCACAGGTCCTGCCCCCAGAGCTACGAACTTCCAGCTCCCACTCTGCCCAGTAGATACCTCTCTGCAAAAAACCAGCTTTATTTTTCTCCGAGTAAAATTCTTTGCAGTCATTCTTCTCTAGATGTGGCTGAGTCCTGCTTGCAATTGTTCTGTAAAGGAATGGAGTCTAAACCAAAGACTGATAGCTGATAAAATCTCAGTTAAAAACAATTTGACTTGCTTGTTGTAGCCCAAGAGAGTCTGGGTTCTCCCTGAGCCACATCTGAGGGGCAGTGTCCCGGCAAGCAGCTATGGTTTATTAATCACAGATGTGATAACCAGAAGCCAGAGAAGTTTTCTCAGTACTGAATGGCTTTGTGTTAATGGCATGTATAGAATTATAACTTCTAGACGCCATGGTACTCTGTGGTGGTATTCTTTCTTTAGAACTCTAGCTGATTTTTGTGAGCATTTTTAGAATGCAGCTATTTTGGTGTGAATTTGGGTCCAATAGAAAATGCATGCAATGTAATTCCTTCACTGTAATGTCAGTGTCTTTTCTACTTTCCTTTCAAATATAAGTGTTCTGTAGAACCACGTTAGCAAAAGCTATGTATTTCTTTCTCATACAACACTTACATTAATTTTGGAGGTTTTTTAATCTTTGCAAGTAGCAAATTACCTTTTCAAACCTGACAAAATTCACTTCAAAGCAAGTTGCTCACAATTCTTCCTTACAAGAACAAATACAAAACCAGCAAATTAGTGCGCATTGCTTTGATCATGACTTTTGGTGAGCTGCACTGAAGAACAAAAGTAAATCTCCAGAGGAAAGCATAACGCATAGCTCCACTACACAGTGATACACCAACTCTGATTCATAAACTAGCAGCACGCTTTTAGGCATTTAGAGATGGAGCATAGAGAAAACAAAAATGTAACAGTCGTATATGAAAGCATACGCATCCACTGAGCATCTTCAGACAAAAATAAAACATGGAAATCTGGAGAACAGAGCATTTGCGTTGGCAAATGCTGCCACACAACTCATCTGCACATGGAGAAACTGTCAGCATGCCAGGAAGAATGATTAAAGAGTATGTCTATGTAATTAAATTGGTTTATTTGTGAGAGCAGCTGATGTAGTGCAAGTCAGAGCAGCAGGAAAAATCTTTGAATACAAATCCATGCGCAGTCCGAGTTTTGGGAGGGCGCCTTCGAGAGGCAGGTGGGACTTTCTCAGCTGTTTCTTACTGCATTCAGCAGGCACAGTCTGCACCTCACCTTCGATTTAGCAGCTGCACTCCATCCTGTTTCATACTCTCCATAAAAATAACAAGGCTATTTCACTTCCAACAAACCAGTTTGATGCTCCAGTTCTGGAAGAAGGGAAAACCCCCAGACATTGCCAGTTTTGCTCAGCCCATCCTGGTTCCTCCTTGCGAGGGACCAGCCATCGCTCCTCAGCTCCAGGCAGGGTTTCCTGTGCCTGTGGGATGGAGGCAGGGATGGAGGCAGGGTCCAGTCTGGCCTCAGCCTGTGCTGGGAGCAAAAGGACCAATCTCCCAGTGGACATTAACTCCTCTCCCTCCCACCTCTTCAGCCACAGGAAGGAGCCTTCACGCTGCATTTTCCCAGGGTGGGACTGGCCTTTGCAGAGAAAAATCCAGCCAACAATTTCAGCTACCCTGTCCATTCAGGGAAAATATTTCCCACATCTGCATTTCACAGCTATGTGGGATTTCTTTCCTGCAGCGTGCCTGGTGCTGAGCACTTCCCATGCTCCAGGAAAGGAAAGCCACATGTTACAGCACCGCGTGCTCTCCGCCAGCCTCATAACCTGCCGGAATACAAACCTGTTTCATTGGCCCTGGTGTATACAGCCCAGGCACAGGTCTTGCAGTGTGACTTCATGATCAGCAGCTGGTGAACACCAAGTCTCAGTTGCCATACCTGCCACACGCAGTAGCAGCCACAGCCAACGTTGCTGTGTCTCTCTCCCCTGCCACACCTTCTTCAGAAAACATTTTGCTGGGTGTATTTTTGACAGTGTGTTTGCAGTGATCTGGTTTGGTATTTATGGGGCTTTTGTCGCTGCCCTTACCTGAATACCCAGGGAGGGCTGTGTGGGAGCCTTCAGCTGGATAAGAAGCATTTCCCAGCACAGGTCTTCCACTCCTCTGTGCCTGGAGGCAGGTGTTGAACCACGTTCCACCAGTCGTTCCTGTGTTTGCATTTCTCAGCACGTTTCTTCACCCCCTTGCAGGATGAGTTGAGCTCCCCCATAGTGTTTGGCTGCAAGCTTACAGGGATTCTCACTCCCTCCTCCAGTTTCCCCTGGATCCTCTCATTGCTGATACTTCCCTGAAGCTGCTTGCCCCTCCTCATCCTCTTGAGACCCTCCTGGTGCTCCTGCACCGTTTTGGGTGGTGGCAATTTCTGGAGGCTCTGTAACAGCCTGTGGCAATGGGATGTATCAGCGTGCTGGGATAACAGCAGGGAGCAGCGTTATCTGCTGGGCCTCTACCTGGGACCGAAGCAAGGGAGAAAGCAAGGGAAAGCAAAAGGAGACTTAAGTGGTGGAAATCCAGGACAAAATACACAAGCATCTCTGAACATAAGCTCTGTCTGACTGCCTGAGCTGTGTACAAGCAGCGGTTGGGTTCAATGGTCGTAGCTGGATCACAGCTCCTCATGGTCTGCTCAGCCTTTGCTGCATCCTGCATCATGCTGCCTTCCTCCCTGGCATGCGTTCCTGGCATGTCAGCTACAACAGCATGCTGTGCATGTGTGTCTGCGTACCGACACACGTGTATGTTTGTGTGTGCCCCTATGCATGTGCAGGCACACACAGGTCCAGGATGCTATTTGCTGCAGCAGAAGCCACAGGAAATGTCTAAGGACATGGCCAGGGTGTTGTATGCTGCCCAGTGCACAGTTAAAACTTTATCTTATGTGACCACCATTTGCACAAAGCTGCCTGTGCAAGACAGTTGTGACCCCACCAAACCTCCCAGCAACGTCTCTCCAGTACAGCACAGGGGCCCAGGTGCCACCATGTGATGGCTGCGGTGGCGTGTGCTGGGGAACCTGCCCAAGTGGCAGTGGTGAGTCAGCAATGGTTTGCATCACTGGGAAGGAGCAGTTTTTGCAAAGAGAACCAGAAATCATTATTTACATCAATGGGCTGACAGACGAGTTGGCAAATACAGATGCTTCTGTGTGGTGCTCAAGGTATGCAGCTTTTCCTGTTTTCCTGCCCCTCTTAGACCGGCATGGGCTTGGTGCTCAGGACTTTAAATTGGAGGGAATCGCCCTCTTATATCACATCATCGATGCCATTCCCAAGCCACATCACAGCTCCACGCAGTTGTCACCTCTGGTCATCTTTGTCTCTCCTACTCTCACCAAATTCTGTATCCCAGGGGGCAAGGTCACACAGATAAGCATCTCCAAGCCCTGGGATGCAATGCAGGAGATTTCAGTGCGATTCGTGGTTCAGCCACACATTTTGGGCTTGGCTTTGATCCTCCTCTCCTCATGGGAGACCTGGGACCAGCAGTCCTTCCAGCGCATCTATCCTTTGCCTCTCCCTGCCCCAGAGGGCAAACACAGATCACCCACTGGCTATGCTGCAGGAGGGAACCAGCTCAAAGTTCTCTCCACGTATACTTCCTGCCCTTACTTTTTGAATGCAATGATAAAAAATAATTTTACTTTAAAAGCTTATGTCCCTAGGTGACCAGATGAATCAGGAGACTGCTAATACTTCACAGAGACTGCAAATCTATCCTATATCTGTCTGCAGTGAGTGTACTAAGATTTAGTGGGAGTAAGACCTATCTGTCAGCATCAGCAGTGTTAGCAAACATGCTAGGAAAGAATAGCGAGGGACCACGGTGCTTTCTGGGCCTCTGAACTAGAAAAGCAGCGGCACACTCACTTAAGCAGACACAACTGTTTATGCTAGAAGTCAGCCTGGCAGTGGCAAAAGACCAGGAAACTTCCACACATCACTGGTGATTTTGGTTGGATGGTCCTGCTGACACCACAGCACGCTCGGAACAAGCTAACATGTGAGCTCTGATTCACGGGAGTCCTTGGGGGAAGTTTGCATCTAAGCCAAAGATAAAAACTATCATCACCTAGTCATGAGCAGAGCAGGCATGTAGGACCTTCAGTGACCGGGCACAGGGCTCAGCCATGGGGTACTGGGGAAGCGCTGGGACCAGTCTGTGCTCACTCAGGTATGAAATGCATAGACTACCTGTTGAGCAGTACATGGAAGCCAGAAAGTAATTCAAGTCAACTGTGTATGATTTTATGTTAGAAAAACTTAGCAAATGTACTATCCACTATGCCAAAGAGTCTGCCATCCATAAGATTTTTACCTATGACCTCCTTTTCTTCCTCAGATGGGTTTGGCTATTGGGACAGCTGGCCCAGGGGACAATGTTGGGTCTAAGTCTGAGGATTTAACAGCCCAGTCCTTACAGAGCTGGCCACTGCGGTCCCTCCAAGCCAAAGCAGACCACTTCCACAGCAAGGCGAGATGAGCCCTTGCTAGCGCTCACTGCCACTCCAGTGCTCATCCCTGCCTGCAGCCTGGGAGAGGGCTGGGCAGCCCCTGGGGAGAAAACATCGGGTATTTGTAAACACTAATTATAACCTTTCCCTTCTACCTCTGGAAACTTTGTCCCTGTCACGCCCAATCATCCTCTTGGTGATCTCTACAAGCAGCACAGATAACAGCAGTCAGCGCTGGCAATGCTCTGCAAAGCCCCAGCAACACCCTGCAGAGTCTGGAGCCAGCGTAACCCCTCTGGCACCTGCCAGCCAGCAACAACACCCTCTGTCTTGGTCAGTGGGTTTCCCGATGCTTAGATGAGACCTTCATAGCCAGTATTGTATTTGCCTCCATGGACAAAGGCAGGCTGGGCTGTGTCACAGTGGAGCTGTGGTTAAAATCTTCCTGGTAGACCAGGAGGACACTCTGAGAAGCCACTCCAATGCAAAAGGCAAATGGGTTTGGAGTGGGAAGCTCAAGATGACTGCGGTTAAGCTGAATTTTAATCATCATGTAGACCTGACCAAACACCAGAATTGGGCTTTTACTTTAATATTCCTCAATTCTGCAACTATATAATTTCCTCTGCCTAATAAAACATGAAGTGGTGCAGCTGCCATCAGTTTATCAGCAAACTGATAAACAATTCAAGATGCTTTTCACTAGCATTTTTTCCCCAGTTTCTAGAGCCATCTGCCTTCCCAGTTAAGGTTACATCATTGTTGTCTTTAATAATTTAGAGGCCATCCTACTTACTTTAACGCAATCATCATGTTTGGCTGTCAGTTAGAGCTGGAGCAACGAGCAATCAATCACAAGTCAGTGATTTTCCATACTACTGATCTGCCAAATTCTTCAACGTTAAGGCTTTAAGGTGTGTGCCAGACTCGTGCTTCCTTATTTTGAAGAGGAATCAGAGTAAATGCTCATGTGTTTCCGATTCATCTCCCTCCTGTCATCCCAGCCCTTCTCCTGATTTGGCTGAGAATATTCATGATTTTGGGGGGGATGTGGCCCACCACAAGCACGTGCAAGGGCAGGTGCGTGTGTGCATGCTGCTTGTACACAAGCACCTCTACGGCGACGCATTTGACAGTGGTGGCTGTCTCAAATATATTAAGCCTTTATCCATTTTACAAAAATAAGTGCAAAGATAGAGAGCCCTAGTTTCTGTCTCAGCTTTGGCAAAGCCTGTGCTTGTCGGAAGACTCAGGAAAAGGAAAGTTGCCGGAGAGCGAGAGGGACAGGTCAACACAGAGAATGTCGAAGGAAGCCTGAAATTATAATCAAGTTGTCATTCACACCCATCGGTGAAGGAATACTGCCGTGGCTCAGCAGCAGTGCTCAGTGCTGTGCAGGTATTATATTGAAAGGAAAAGTGTCCCAGGTTTCCAAGGGAAGCTCTTTCCTTCATGAGTTATTGCTGTCTGGTCACTCACTATTTGGTAGGAGAAAAGTGAGCGGCAGAGCAGATGAAAAATTACTGGCAGGAAAATACAAGGGAAACCAAATAAGGCGCGCTATAATTTAATTCCTGCTACCAGTTTCAAACATTTGTTACAGGGGTTAACGAGAGCAAAACCCTTCTAAGGTTTCTGAGCAGCTCTTCTAATAGAGCGTATTAATTCTCTGTCACCTGCCTCTCGCTGTTACCTTCATTCTGGTCTCCCACCATGGCAGGGAACGATGCCTCCCGCCTCCCTCCTCTCGCCCCGGGCGGCTGCGGCCCCTCACGGGCCAACCTTCGGGCAGAGTTTCACTGCAGGGACACTCGCACCGGCTGTACCGGCCGCACCGGGCACCCGCACAGCGCCCGCGGGGCCACCCACGGCCGCACCGACCCGGCGGGCCAGCCCCCCGGCAGGGCAGGCGGCAAAGCCGCAAAGCCGGGCTGCGGGGGGAGCGGCTCCGCGCTACAGGGCGGGGCGGGCGGAGGCACACGCGGCCCCGCCGAGGCTGCACCGAGGCCCCGCCGGCTCCGCAAGATGGCGCCGCAGCGGGCACATGCGCCGGGGCCGCCCCGCGCCCCGGCGTCACCTCATGCGTCATGGCCGCGCCCCTCCCTCCCCTCTCCGCCCGCACTTCCGCCCGGCAGGGGGCGGGGCCGGTGTCGGTCTCGCGAGAGCCGCGCGGCCCCCGCCTCAGCCGCCCGCCCGCCCGCCCGTCCTGCCCGGAGGTGGCGGCGGCCGCCCCGCGCTGCGCTGTCGGCGGCTGGGCCCGGCGCCGCCATGGCCTCCGACAGCGACACCGAGGAGTTCTACGATGCGCCCGAGGACGTGCACCTGGCCGGCGCCTCCCCCGCGCCGTGAGTCCCGCGCGGCCGCCGCCCTGCCCTCCCCTCCCTCAGCGCGGCCCTGAGGGGAGGCGGCCGCCCCCGGCTGTTACAGCCGTTGGGGAGCTCCGGGGGGGCGGGAGGCGGGTCCACCCCGAGCCCGGCGTCCCCCCACCGCAAGACACGGGGCTCCGCGCCCGGGGAGCGGGGTGCTCGGCCGCGGGCAGGCGGGGCTGCGCTCGGCGGCGGGGCGGCGGGCGAGCCCCGCGGGCAGGGGGATGCGAGGAAACGGAGCAGTTCTGGACGTATTTTCCCAGGCTTGTGGGGCTGGCAGTGGCCATTACCGTGATGAGATCACATCTGCCTGCCTTGGGCGGGCAGCACGGAGGTTTTGGAAAAGAGGTGCAGAGGCGAAATCGGAACCGACAGATTTACTCCCTGAAATACGATAAAAGTAACAGATTTTCTGAGGGGAAAAAAAAAAAGAAGAGAGCAAGTTTCTTCAGCAACAGGCTAACTGTTGCTGCGTGTAAAAACTTCTGGTGTGCTCGGTCATTTGATTTTAATGGTGTTGCTTCGATGCTTCTTGTATTTAGCTAGCGTGTGGTTCTGTGCAGCGAAGTTGTAACAATTTTATCGTGTAGATTCCTAGTGCTGTTACCTCAGCGCTAACTCTGTCACCATATTGCTGATGCTAGCCAAATACGCTGCTGCTTTTAAAATTGTAAATATAACTTTCTGGTTGCGTGCTAAGCTGGTTATGGCTTGTATCAGTTCTGTTCCTCATGTAGCCTGGACCAAACCTCTCCATTGTTTGACCTTGTAGGATGAGGTTTCATGTAGCTTGTTCAAAGAGCAATAAGATATGGATTGTGGGATCCATTCATTTGAAGCTTTAATAATTGAGTAAGGGCTTGGTTTAATCTGTGTGTCAGTGGTCATTGGATGCCTAGAACAAAGGAAAGACTAGATCTTTTCTCCTCATGCACACATCCTGTATCAGAGCTTTTATGAACTTAGCCTTTTACATAGCCTGGTGAAAAGCATATCTTGGCATATGCTTCCACAAGATGTGGTAATGCAAATTAACAGCACTTGTGCTGAAATGAGGTTTTCCTCCAGCTGTTTACCTTGCCCAGGCACTAGTGATCATCAAACTGTTCTACCAGTTCCCATAACCCAGAGTAATTGACAACAGCTGAAAACTAGAAACAGCAAATACTATTAAAAAAACCACAACCTGGAACCTGGCAGGGTTGGGACAAGAGAGGGTGATGGTGTGGAATTTGTGTGGCGAGAAGCCACAGGCAGGAAGGGGGGACCAGGCCTTTTGGTAGAAATGAGCCATTAAATCTGGCCCAGCTGCACATCCTACCTTTTATTCGATACAGATAATGCCATATGTTCTGACCTTGCAGATTTCCACCACCTGTATCTAAGTAGAACTTGATAATATGAAGTCACTCACTAGAAATTAAAGTGGAAGATGCTTTTGATTTTTCTGTTGCTTTTCCATAACTCATAAAGATGCATCATTGACTCAAGTCAATAGAATTCTGTCAGCTTGAGTCAAGTAAGGAGGTGATCTCAGAGGGACTAGTTTGCAATACAGAGCCTGAATCTGTAATTCAGTCTGCCATCAATTCTGCACTAACAACATGGAGAGTGTTTTCTTTAAATAAGCTTTGAGATTTCTTAAGAGCTAATTTCACATTTACATTGGACACTTCTTGGAAGCAGGCTTGTAGATTGTAGTTTTGAGGCCCATGCATGTGTAGTGATGTTGAGTTGGGACCTATGGGAAAAAAAAATCAAAACCACCTTATGGGAGGAAGGGCAATTGAAAACAAATGCATGTTGCCCTCTGCAGTCTGAAGTGTTTCCTCATGCGTTCGGTGTTGTGATGATCAGCAGAAACACTTGGGAATCTTTTTTGGCAGCATATGCTATAGCCAGTTTTTAGCATGGCAGTTTAGATGTGTTTGCTCTCATTAAAAATGTGGGTTTTGTAGCTTCCTCCCGCCTGCCCTGGCTGGGGAAGTTTAATAATTGCTGATATAGAAATTCCAAAAGTGGTGACAACCGTGTACGTAAACATGCTGACTTCTTTGCTAGGCTTGTTTTATTGTCTCATGATGTGCAAGAATGGAATTTTTAAGTTCGATGTAAGCTCCCACTTCCCACTGTAAGTCAGTAAGTACTGATGCTTAAGCCCCTCTCAAGGAAACCACTATATCTGCATCCTCACGTACATATATAACTGGTGCTCTTTAGGAATTAATTAGCAAAAATTACAGAACTTGTTACAAAATGTTTCCTTCAGATGATAGTGCACAGAGATAGCTCTCCTGGGTTGATGGCTTCCCTAAGGTGAAGTGTGTTTAAACCAGATGTTTGGAGACTACTGTATCCCCTGTGTCCAGGCCTATATGCTTCACATCTGTAGATCTTGCCTTTTACGTGCAATTCTACATTTGACAGCATGTGTGGAGAGTGTCGATCGGTTAGATAACTAGGTCCCAAACAATAGCTATTTCTATGTGCTTTTCTAGTCCCTAGAAAAATGCTGTAGCTGCTGATGTGGACTGATCAGTGAAGGCATCTATCTGTTGTGTAGTCAGAGGAGTGGAGAGGGAGAAGTAGTGTGACAGAAGATGCCCTTATTTAACCTCTGTCAGTCTGCTTTCAAAAGACTATAGGCATGGAAGAGATTTAGAAAAAGACTCTGAAATTGAGGCATGAACTGCCCCATGAAGGAGGATGTCAGTTTTGAGGGAAGGAAAATACGAAGTGAAGCACGCTTGTTAGGATGCAGGCAGGTGACAGACCCTCTTATATTTTATTTATAAGAAAAGTGATCTACTCACTCTGAAATTAAGAACTGTCAAACCTAATAGTTTGAACATCATATGCCTACAGTAAGGGGCAAGTTTGTTCCTAGTGTACTCATACCCTAAAAATTGTTATGAGAAACCAAACAAAAGGCACTGGGTTCAAGAGATGATGTAGATAATGAGACATATGCTCTGGTACTTTGATTTAAATTCTTGAATTCTAACTTCAGTAGTCCTGTCTTTTTTTTTTTCTTTTTTTTTTTTTTTTGAAGTTGCTTTAATGCTTTTCCTGAGGAATCTGGTTTTCCTCTATGTAGGAAGCTAGATAATGTTAAATTGTGTCCTCTTGACATGTGGGACATGCTTACTACAACTTTTTTGTTCACGTGTATTTTAGCCAACATGCAGACCTGATCTTGGCAGCAAACAGATGGAGTGAAGTGTTAGTTACATTGCTGTAGTGACTTGCAGCACTGCAGACAAGTTTCTGCGTTCTGAGTTAGCCCAAGTTCCCACGCGCTTTTCAAGGGCAGCCCAAACAGTGCATTGCAGTAATGAATGTTTGTGGTTTTGAAGGTGTGGACTGCCACAGAGAGCTGCAGAGAGAGTAATTGTAGCTTCCAGGCCAGCTGTAGTTTAGAGGGAAGAAAACATTGTGTGCCTCTGCAGGCTGAAGGACAGCAGTAAATACAGTTACCGGGCTCATTGTTGAACCTGTATGTTCTGTACGGTGTACTGCTGCCCTGCATACAGGTTAAACCTCTTTCCATCCGCCTGTTAGCACACCTGCTTTGTAACAATGTACATCCTCCCAGGAAGCAGGCAGTGTGCTTCTGGGATTTGGCCAAGGCCAGGCCTTCATGTCAGGGTTTTTTTTCTGGGGTAGTTTTCTTTTTGAAGGTCTAAAAGGTTTTGGGTTTTTTTTCTGTCACAAGACTTAATGTGTTGAAAATGTGAAGCTTAGTTCAAATAGGTGCCAGGCTGGAGTTACCTGATAGTGGGAATGGCAGCTTCCTATCATCTGGTCAGTATGAGGATGCATTTGACAGCTGAATAAATAAAACCAAAAAGTTCTTCATGACTTTATTTGACTTTCAGATTTATCAGGCATCTTTTTATATTTATGCAGGTGAAATTGGGTTTTTCTTTGAATTTTGTTTAATCTTTGTAGATAACCTTGAGCCTCTCCTTTGTTAAACTGGTGTTACAGTGGTTTCACTTAAGAAAACTTAGGTTATAAATATTTTTTCTGACATGCAATCTACAAGATCTATTTGCATCAATTTTTAAATCCCACTGTTGACTAAAAAAATCGTACTAGACAATAATTTTTTTGCCTTATGTTTTCTGTGGAATATGCCAGTCTTTGTGTTCTGCCTGATAACCCTGTAAAGCTACAGACCTTTCAAAGCAAAAATCAGTATTTGATCATTGGATTGATCTTTACACAAATCTTTTCAGGCACTTTTTCCACTACATATACTACTTAAAAAATGCAAGCATTTCAGATACTGCATCCCTAAAACTAGTGGCCTTAAAGTAAAAGTGGGGAATTGAGAAAGCTGGTAACTTCAGGTGGTTGGAAGGGCAAGACCATTCCAGAGTAATGCTGAGCTACAAGAGATTTCAGTTATCAAACTCGCTCTGTGGCTGACTTTGTCTTTATAAATGTAATAGCACATAAGCAGCAACTGATCACAACTAAGGGAGCAGTGGTGCTTACAAACACATAGCTCAAACAATCTCAGGCAAACTACTAAACTCATTTGGCTATAGTATAAACTGACCTGAAAGTGATGTTAAGGCCAAATAGTTGTGGAAGCTTTGCAGTATTTTAAAAGCATGTAATTTCAATGATAAAGCTTCACCTTAATGTTTAAGATAGCTCAATATAGCTCACATAGATATCAGCACTGTTTTATTCTGTACCTGCTAGCTCTGTAACCTTTATCGCTTCAGCAGCTTTTCCCCAAGGTGAGTAAAGCAGGACAGTGGGAAATAACACCTGTTTTAGTCTGAGCGCAGATTTTCCTCAAAACTAATTAGCTAAAGAAGTCTTGAAAAGGGTAGCAGTGTCTTTTGAACCTCATATTTTGTGTTACCAGTGGAGGAATGATATGCCTGTACCAGAAGTGACATGCTAGTTGGTGGGAAGTGTCACAATAGAAACCAAAGTATCTATTTGCAGTTAAGGGATCTGCATTTTATTGAGGTTGTAAAGTCTAAGCAGTGCCTTGTACAATAGGACCCTGTGCTGAAGTCTAAGCATTAATGTTGTAATTATAAATATATTTTATTGTTAAAGTCATCTTGTGGATTTAATGATCAGACATGTGTTTCTGCCACTCTTTCTAAGGAAATCCAGGAGTTGATGGTGGAACTGAAAATGTTTCAGTAACCGGAAATTCAACACAGGCAGTGGCCTTTCCTGGCAGTATGTTTTGGGAGACAAAAGATGTGTTTGTTTTTTAGGTCAAAACACTGATTTTGCTTTTTTTTTTTTTTTTTATTTGCACATTGGGGTTATTGCCTTCTAGGAGGATTATGCCTCAAAACAGTGTTACAGATATTGTGTATCTTAAATGTCAATATCTGACAGAAGTATCTAGGTTTAAGTTGTTAAATTAGTTAGAAATTACATAGTCTTTATATACTAATCCACTGTAGTTTCTTGTTTACTTAACCCTGCTGTATAAATGTGACCTTTTCTTTTTGTGATTAAATGCTTTCAGACAGTAAAGAGAAAAACTGCAGTTCTTAAAAATTAATTAGAAATAGTTCTCTTTTTCAGAGGGTATTGTCTCTTGAAACCATCACTTTGGAGGCAGGAGGGGCAAGTTAGACAAGAGATCTCTGTATTGGTCTGTATTGCTTGATACAAGATGATACTCAAACCTGTCAAGTGTCACTGACCTTGGTGGCCAGCTTGGATGCTTGTACAATCCAGGTTGCAGATCATTTGGTAGTAAGCTTTCAAGGAAGTCATCTGTAACTTGGTCTCTACTTGTGACTGATAAACTAGTAGAATCGTGGAACAGCCCAGTTCAGAAGGAACTTAAAAACGTCATCTGGCCCAACCTTTCAACTTATTATTAGGAACTTACTTAATGAGTAAGATCTTGTAATCAGAGTAGACAGTGCAATTAAATATTTAAATATATTGTAGAGTTCGGAAAGTCTTGTGGAAAGTGTAAGTTCCGGATATATTAAGTTTTGACCGTTCACTGATTGAGTGGTGACCTGAAGAGAAGTAATTATTTGATACCATTCCCCTAAGATACCTTTTTCTTTCATGTAATTAGTGAAATGAGAGGTTGTGTGTGAGTGAATGCTAATGCAAGTTCACTGTTTCAGAGTATCTATTTTGGAAAATAGTGCAGAAGTAGTTCCATCCTGTTGTAATGTAAATACTTACACTGAGCATGATGATTAGGAACAAGACCTTACATCTGCTAGAGAGTCTGAAGGGCAGAGTGGCTATGTTAGTGTTGTCTCTTCGGGCATTTGATTTGCAGGCTACTAGAGCATTTGTAGTTCTGCTTTCTGAGAGTTTTGCTTTCTTTGATGTCCACTCTGTGCTCCCTGTACATGCTAATTTTAAATTCTCTGTAATGCACAATGCTGTCAAATGTGTACTTGGAATGGTATCAGTTTATTAGAAACCAGGACAGCGTGATAGAAATATGATTTTGAGAAGATTCTGCTGAGAAATTTTTCAAGGATTGTAGAAGCTGCGGGTCTCTGCACTGTAGACAGTTGGGCACTTAAGTCTATTTGAAGCCTTTTATGTAAAAGAGTGGTATGAGAAACATTCACTTTGTTGCTTGTCTAAAGTATCAAGTATACGTTCACTGTAAAGGAAAACAGTGTTATGGACTGTTTAATATGAAGCTTACTGTCAAAAGAGATGGTATTTTTTTCTTTGAGCTCTAAGTCTGTCTTCTCTTTCTAACAGATCACCGACGAGAGTTGGATCCCACGTATTAAAGGTGAGTTTCTTCTTAAAATGAATCAAATGCTTGTTGATGAACACAGAGTTGAGCATTTCTACCTAAAGTAGATGTACTACAGTAGCCCTAACGTTTACACAGACAGGAAATTACAGGCTTTCCCTTGTTGTAGGTAGCAATTGTGCTTAAGTCTCTTGAAGTTTCAACTTTACTTTTATTTAGGGTATGTTAACATATCTTGAAGCTAATTTTATTCTGAAATATGTATGTGCAGTTTAATTGAGCTGTACTTAATTACTGGACGACCCTCTTTCAAGTGATCTGTGAGTAATAAGCAAGTCTCTGCAGCACTTGGTTTTTCGTCTTGATTTATACAAAATAGTTGACTTTGCTCTCTTCTGTCTTCAAAATAAGAAAAATTTCAGTGTTTGTACTTCAAAAGCCTCCCCTCTAGGCTGTGTGAAGATAAAACACTATATTTAGCTTAATGAGACAGCGTTGCCACTTCCCACGCAGGTAATTGGTATGCTGCATCTGTGCATAGTGACAGTGGGGCTGAATCTGGCACATGTTAAATAGGTGAGGAGTTGGAACCTTGCACAAATAACACTCTTTTCCTGGTCTCAGAAGGGCCAAAGGTGATGCTATGCAATGCTTTTACGTAGAGGAAAGAAGGCTTGACATTTTGTCTGCAAAGTGTTGGGAAGTTGTAGTGAAAATAGTGTTTCTGATTTGTCAGCAGTACTCTGCTCTCAATCAGTCATCTTTTTGCTGTGATACCATATCTTAAGGCACCTCTTACAGAACAGAGCCTTATCCCCTATTTTGTGTTCTGTTTAATGTCCTTTTAACGATTAAGTATTACATGTGTAAGTCTTTCAAGAAATATAGGGGTTTTTTTATCTTTTTAAGTATCTTTCTAACTCCCTTGTTCAAGGTCTTCCTAAGTCACTTGTTCAAAGCTAAGTTTCTGAGGGTGGAAAAAAGTTGTTTCTCTGCTTGGTACCATATCATTTCAGTGAATGTGTGACTAATGGTATAGTTTGTCTTGGAACGGGTAAGAAATATTTCCCAAGTCCAAAGTTTAACAGGTGTGTGAGTTTAATGTCAACAAAATTATAAATTAATATAATGAGCTTCTGTAGACACTGATTACACTTAAGTATTTAAGTCGTCATGCCTTTGAAGATAGATTTTAGTGATAAGGCAAAGTAGAACTTGCATTTAGCTTAGAAACACTTTGTGGAAGGAGGGTGAGGGAGTGGAGAGGGCGGAAGAATTTTTCTGTAATTGGAGCTGTCTCTGCATGATATGCCATTTCTTGGGGTCAGAACTCTCAAAGATGGATGTCTACAAGAGTTGTGTGGTTTTTTTCACACATAATATATTAGTATGCTATGAAGATTCTGTTTGACTAGCTGTCTAAGGAAAAGTCTAAGGAGAAATGCCTTAGATAATCCGTACCAGACTGTCGGTCTAAATCTTGTCAAGGTCCAAAAAATATGGGGAGGTCTTTTAAAATACCCGTTTAATAGGTATCTTGTGCATATCCAAAGCTGTATAAGTGGAATTAAATTAATAGCCTAACAAAAAGAGTTTATAATGGTAACAGCCTTTGGGGGATTTAATGTTGTGGGTAGGCACTTGAGCCCTGCTGACTGCAATGGAATAGAGTTGCGTATCTGTAGACAGAAAGGAGGAGTAGAACAGCAGTTCTGTATCTCAGCTCAAGGAATCAGTTGATAAATGTTTTTTTTTTCCTTCATGTTTTAAGCCAGGCAACTAAATTCTTCAAGTCATTTGTGAGAATTTTTTCCTCTTTTGTGAGACAAATACAGGCTTTTATCTGCAGCTTAGGTTACCAAATAGACTGTGCCAGGAAGGTCGGAGTGGAACAAGTTGCATGGAGATGATGTGCAGTCTCCATCCTTGGATATAGTCAGAACCTGACTGGACACATCTCTGAACAACCTGCTGTAGTTTGCTCTGCTTTGAGAACTACAGAATCTTCAAAGGTCCCTTCCAATGTCAAGGTTTTTATCAAATTCGCCTTCAGATATTCCTGACGTATATGCTTACAGGCAATGTGATCTTGTGCCCTTTCAGTACTTAAAGGGGGCTTGTAAGAAAGATGGGGACAAACTTTTTAGTAAGGCCTGTTGTGATAGGACCAAAGGGTAATGGTTTTAAACTAAAAGAGAGTAGATTTAGACAAGAGATAAAGAAGAAATTTTTTATGAGTTTGTCCAGAGAGGTGGTAGATGCCACATCCCTGGAAACATTTGAGGTCGGGCTGGATGGGGCTCTGAGCAACCTGATCTTTTTGAAAATGTCCCTGCTTATTGTTGGGGGACGGACTAGATGATCTTTAAAGGTCCCTTCCAACCCAAACCATTCTACATTTCTAATGATTCATGTACAATGGAAGATGCATGAAGAAGTTCCCACTAGACCATGTTAGCTGAGGTTAAAACAAGTTTCTGGTTAAAGCAATACCCTTCTATGGTATAAACTACTTGCTTTTCTGAACCTAAGTTTTTCCAGGAATTGATGGATGCGTTCACTCACAAATAGAATATTTTCAATTCTGTTTTAAGAGTTTCTATAGAATAGCCGTACTTAACATGCCCAAAGTGTGATCTAATTCTACTATTCCTAAGGCTGCCTATCTTAAGTATGATTTATTTAATTATTTTTTTAAAAAAAAGTAAATACGACTGAAAACTATTACGAAGAATTACTATGTTATTTTGGTGCATGAGGCCACCTTTAGTGAATTGCTTTTATTAAGTCTTTGGTAGGATATGTCAAAGTGATGCTGTTTGCACATCTCAAAACTATACTTCAAGCTGACTTTGCATCAGTAGTATAATATCCTGGTATTTGATTATAAATACCTAAAGAATAAATTGTATACCCAGCTTTGAATATTCATGCAGCCTTTCATCCAAATGTTCTGAAAATGTTTTTGATTTTTGCTTAAATCCAGTCATTTCATTGTTCTGCTGCAGTTTATTTAGGTTTTGGAAGGATCTGCATGAAGATAGCAAAAATAGACAATGTGCACTAGGAAAAATTGTAGAATGGAAGATTCCGTGTCAGATCCTCAAAAGCATATTTGTGGCCTTTTGATAGAACTGTCTGATTCAACCCGGAAATTTCTAAGGAAGCTTCTATTATGTGGTGATAATATGATTCTTGCACCCTTTCCTACAACCTGATAAAGAAAAAAATACAGGTTTTCTTTGCTGCAGGTTATTAAACATGTATGCTTCTCTAAACTTCATGCTACCTTCAGTTTTATTTTAGTTGAGGTTGAAACCACTTAAAAATAACTGCCTTTTTTGCTTATTGGTATACAGGTTTTCTGTGTATGATAGGTGGTGTGAAATGCTTGTTTGTACTGTGAATTGGTGTTTAAACATCTGTCTGGCAGCAATAACGTGAAAATGTAGCGGAATGCTTGTTCTTTATGCTATTTAATTTGTTGTAGCTATATTTTTGTTAGATCATCTTACTGAAGAACTTACTACCATCATACCTTTTTTTTCCATAGGATATGGATAGCAAATTACACAAAGCTGGAAATGAAACCTTTGTACAAGAAATGAAACAAGATGATTCAAAAGAGGTTAGTTAAATACAGCTTTGTGCTTCCAGCATCACACTGGAAATATTAAATAATTTAATGATCAGCCTTTATCCTGAAACTAAATAGGTTAGAAATTGTCATTAATCTTAGTAAGAATGTTCATCTGAAGGGTAAAAATCAAACCAAGCGTTCTAAAAACACATTTAGAATTCACCAGTGTTTAATTATTTGTGTAACTTACAGGATCATATTTAGCAGTGCATGAGGCGTCTGAAGAGAAGACAGCTTTTGTTTGCTTTCTCTTAAAGTATATTAAAGAGGAATGGGAATTAGTCACTTTGTTATATCTTTAGTTTTCATCTTTAGGAAATAGCTGTTTCTGCATGTAGGTTCTGGTCTTCAGAATTTTTTAAAAGAACGTATTTTGTATTTAAAACAACTCTTCAATGGAAGAGTTCTTGTAGACATTGTACGGACTGACTGGTAAATGTACCCTTGAAATGCCTGCTATTTTTAACAATAGAATGGTTTGGTTTTGTTTCTTAAGATTATTGACAGTATTATAGAAGAAAGCCAGAAGGCCCAACAACTAGATGATGATTCTTTAGCTTCTAGAGGAGAAGAACTGACTGTTCCAACTTCAGATGCAAATGTTTGGATTTCTGGAGCGGGTATTGTTAGTAGTATTCCAGAAGTATTAGCTGCTAAAATATCATTACAAGAAGATGCTAGAGAACCGGTATATCAGAGTGTGTGTAAGGACACTGAATTGGAGTCTGGGAAGCTTTTGTTTACTCCTAAGCAACAGGAAACTCATAAACTAACAAAAGAAACAAATGCAACTGACCATAAAATGGGTGAAACTGAAGCCCAAGAAGAAACATCAAAAACTGAGGACATAACAGACAAGAAAGAGGCAAATACTTTAGAACAGGTAGCTTCAGATTTATCTACCAAAGACCTTTCTACAACAGAAGAAATGCCTCCAGCAAAACCGCCAAGGCAGCTTACTGTGGAACCTGATATAGTTGCTAGCACAAAGAAGCCTGTCCCAGCACGGCCACCACCTCCAACAAATGTTCCTCCTCCAAGACCACCACCACCTGCAAGGCCAGCTCCACCACCCCGGAAGAAGAAGAGCGAACTGGATTTTGAAGTGCAAAAGCCTGGTTTAGAAGGCAAGTATGCTATTTTAGATAGGTTTAGTTATCTGCATGGTTACTATTTTTGTGGTTTGAGTGAAGAGTCATTCGGTCTTGTGATTTTAGTTCATCTGTAAACAAGCAAAAATGTTTTTCCACAATCTTAACTTCTTACAGTGGAGAAATACCCTTTTGCATTACAAGTGTTCCTAATTCATAGACTTTCTTGTAAACTAACACTTCCTACCAAAATAGCTACTTTTGTAGCAAGAAGTTGCCTTATCAATGCAGAAACTAAAAAAAAGTTACACGCTTTAAATAAAATGTGTGCAATCTGTATTTGCATAGAAATAAAAGTCAAGATGTAGACTGAGAGCTCATGAAAATGAGTAGTCTTGGGTTACTAGGGAAATGACTAAAAAAACCCAAACTGTTAATAAAGCTTAAGAGGACTAGGGGTGAAATCATGCCTGTGCCTCCAACTATATATTAAATACATAATTGATAAGGCAGATTGGTGACAGTTGATGTTTAAAAAAAATCAGACTTGTCAGAAAGGATGTTCAGGACTGGCACTGTGATGTTAGGATTCTTAACAATCTGTAGCCTATCTATGGCAAGTGTGACGTTCTTTCTAATATGAATCTCTCTTCAGTTTCTCGAGAGAACTTCTCAGCTGGTGGTCTTTTAACTCCAAGTACAGTGACAGAAGGTGTGCCCAAAGATTCTCAGCCTTCTTTGGATTTGGCAAGCGCAACTAGTGGAGATAAAATAGTCACTGCACAGGTATTGGGAAACTGTTCAATAACCTTAACATTTTCTGTTACTTTAATGTCACAGTGGAGATAATGTATTCTATACCTGCAAAATTTCAGGAAAATGGGAAAGCAGCTGATGGCCAAACAACAAATGAAGTACTTGGACCACAAAGACCCAGGTCTAACTCTGGAAGAGAACTCACAGATGAGGTATTAATGAATGTGATCTGTACATAGCACCTTCTTCTGGTTGCTTTTCCAGTCTATTGAATGAATTAGAGTAGTCACATGTCACTCCTTGTACTCTAAACCACTACCTGCTGCGACCAGGGATGCAAATAGCAGTGATGGTGTGGTGGCTTTCTCCACCTGAGCACTTTGTGGTCCCCGAGTCATATGTGGTATGAGTGTTTGAAAGTGTGAGCTGTAAGCGATCTAGAATGCTATGAGTTTGTGTTTGTAGCTATGCAGACACATTACAAGATTTCATGTGAGGAAACACCAGCAAACTTGGCGTTTTGTCATGCATCTGAAGGGGAAGGAGTCAGCAACAGGAGAATGATTTTTCCTCATATTAAATATTTTCTTCATTTAGTAACTGTGCTTAATCCTGATGATGTTACTGGACTGCTGCCAGTTTTCATTTGTCTTTATCTTTTTTAACCATTGCTGAACGGATGTATGTGTTCATGAGATGCTCCAAAAAAAACCCCGTTTCCTTTGTGTAGTACTAGTTAGGTGTAAATGCTTTTTCTCTGTAAGTAAAGGTTGTCTTTGAATAAACCTGAAGAACAGCTGTTAGAATATCTGAAAGGGGAAGACTTTGATGTCTTAATTACATAATATGTTTGATGTTAGCATGGATGGTGTCAGGCAGTGGCTGATGTCTGTGTAGCTGCATTTCTGATTTATGAAATTTAAGCTTGTGATGATGCGTAATTGTTCATTTATGTACAGTGGTTGATAATGTTTGCACTAACACACTAAAGGCAATTTTAACATAAACTTAGTCTTTGTAAAATAAATATAGTAAGCTACAGAATTTCCCATTAAGATAAATAATCTGTAAGATCAGATGATTTCTGTTTTGCTCTAGGTTTTGGAGTCTAATCAAGTCATCTTGATTTCACATCTTACTTTTTCCATAGGAAATTCTAGCAAGTGTAATGATAAAAAACCTTGATACAGGTGAAGAAATACCCCTGAGTTTGGCAGAAGAAAAGTTGCCAACAGGCATTAATCCCCTGACTTTGCATATCATGAGGAGAACTAAAGAATATGTCAGGTATGAATGATGATAGCTTTCAGCCTTTTATCATACTGTTGCTCTTGTAGTTTTGCATATGTGGAGGCTGCTCTTATGCAAGTAAAGAGAGTCCCAGTCCATCTGTCTCTGACTAATTTGAGTGGTAATTCCCAGTTGTCTATGAACAAGACTGTTTAGTCAACTTAAAATAATTAAATAAAAGTTGATGGTATTGCTGGAAATTTACAGGCAATTATGTCTGAAAATCCAGCTGAACTGCAGTTAGCACTTGAGGCACTAAGTGTCATTTCTATGCTGAATTAAACACAGTTTATGTGCAAGCACTGTATGGTGTTCATGCTGCCACCTCCTGTAGCTTTTTCAGGGTTTGATTTAGTAGACTTTGGTCCTTTGAATATTTGTCATCATCAGTATAGCTGACTACTTTGAGGTTTTCCTCTTCTCAACAGAGCTTTAGGTCCTTCTAACATGTAAAACTGAGTATGTAAACTTTGATAGAAAAATACAGTATCTTAGTGATCAGGAAATCGTGTCAGTCTAGATTTTTTTTTTTAAAGGCCTAGGTTTATATGAATTTATACATCAAACAATTTTTAGGTTTTTTGCATTGCTGTATTAGCACTGAGAAGCTCACTTCTGTAGAACTATACTCTTCTGCGTGCAAACTTCTGTTTCAAAATTAACTACTACTAATTTGATCTATGGAAAGCAAAGTATGAGAACAAGGTGGCATGTTACCAGTTCTAGTAATGTAATATATTTTGTCTGGTCTTAGCTTTCACAGTGTCACAGTAAACTTAGGTTTGAAATTTGTGGAAGGGAGTAATGTATCTTTGGCATTTGGACAGTGTATACAGTGTTAGTATCAAGGTGCCTAAGAATTGAAAGATCTGTTTTATTACCTGATTAACATCACATCCATGGTTTTCCACTGTGTTGCATGAAGGAATAAAGATGGATCCTAAAAGGCAGATCCTACTTTAATGATTTTTCAGTCAATTTAGATTCATTATGGTTTCATATTAAACAATCACTTCTCTATTTCCTAGTAATGATGCAGCACAGTCTGATGATGAAGACAAAATGCAGACACAGCAAACGGATTCTGATGGAGGGAGGTTAAAACAAAAAACGTAAGATACTGTTTCACGTCCCTACAAAGAAAAGACAGATTTTGGTTTTCTAAGCTGAAGCTCCCCTTCTGACTTCTGAACAAGTATCTTTTAAGTACAAGCAACACCTGAATTTAGATAAGCCCATTGCTCTGCAGTTGAACTGAAGATTACACAACTGCTGGCAAATTAAATGCTTATTTTAAGAAGCTGTAATGGAAAGAGATAATAGTGTATTTCAAATCAAAACTTTTGATTCATAATAGTGAAAAATGAGACTTTGCCAGTGTTGTGTGTTGAAAAACTGCCCTTGCTTTTTAAGGACCCAGCTGAAAAAGTTCCTTGGCAAATCTGTAAAGCGAGCAAAGCACCTTGCTGAAGAATATGGTGAACGCGCTGTAAATAAAGTTAAGAGTGTTCGGGATGAAGGTAGGTGACACTGATTTTTTCATTTTATACATACATATATAGTTTTAATAGGATAGTCTGTTTATCCTTGGGCTTCTAGGAATCAAAGCTGGCTGAGGGACATATACTGCTGTATTCTGCCACTGTACAGTTGATGATGTGGCTTTTTAGAGTTAAAGGTTGAAGTTTGGTAAGCATTTTAAGACTAGCAGGTTACAAGGATGAATTCTTGTAAAATAGTAGTTGGGAGACTTTTTCAGCTAAGCCAGTTGAATACTATAGGTTTTGTTGTGCTGTTAGAAAGCTGTCTGGATATCAAAATATAAACTTATTTGGGAATTTATTCCAGAAAAGGTAGAAATTTAATAAAATCAGATTGTTTTCTGACAACAAGTGCCTCTGGTAGAATTCTCATATAGCTTGATCTCCTGTTAGAAGATTTCCCGACTGCAACTAAATTCTCCCCTTCCTGTTTCATCAGTGTTTCCTTCGGACAGACTTCTAGTACTGCAGTAAGCCAGTCTACCCACAGCCTGAGATAAGCACCATAGAACTGCTGCACTTTACTAGAACAGCTGCAGTTTAGCATCTTACGTTGCCACTGGCCGTTTGCCCCAGCTCTTTTGCAATTCTGAGGCTTCGTGGACAAATCACTGGACCATTTCAGTGTATTCAGTCTGAGGAAACCAATACAACAATTTTCAGTACACATTAAACTGACATAAGTCATTAGTGCAGGATCTGCTAAAGACCCAATAGAAAGAAAGGGACAGAACAAAAATGGATAGCAGTTCTTATTCTGAGTGTACAGTGTTTGGATTCACTGCAACCTAAAATTAGTAGAGATGTGTTTTTAGAACTTAATGCAACAGTTCTCTTCTTTTGCTTTAAGATCTTAAAATTGCCTATAAAAACTTGCTAATTCAAGACTAGTCTGCTACCAAAAAGTACTGGCAAATGCTTACTAATAAATAAAATGTGTGCTGCTATATGTACAGCTGAATTTGTGTTCCTCTTAGTTTTCCATACAGATCAAGATGATCCGTCTTCCAGTGATGATGAAGGGATGCCATATACAAGACCAGTTAAGTTCAAAGCAGCACATGGCTTCAAGGGACCTTACGATTTTGAGCAAATTAAAGTTGTTCAGGATCTCAGTGGAGAGCATATGGTAGGTCTCAAATTTAATCTGTGGTTTTGCTGAACCTGTTCAGCCTGCAATCCAACTTTTTGTTTTCATCTACTTGGTGATATTCAAAAATGACTGTCAGGTTTATTCTTTTTGAAGAGCAGTTTCATTCTGAAAATAATATTCTGGGAAGAAATTAAAATTTAACAGTTCTTCAGGGGTAAAAAAGTCTGTAGGTACTCAAGCTTCAGGGATTATCCAGAGCTTTTCCTTGAAGAGTTTTGGTATCGAGTGGTACTTGGTTTCTTGGTTCCTGCAGTTACAAATTTATACTGAAATAGGCTATGTTTCGCTACGAGAACTGAGCACAGAGTAGCAAGCAAATAAACTAGTCTGCCTATTAGAGGCATGAACACAAGTATTGAACAGAAATGCTAGATAGGTTTTGGAGGCAAAAATGGGAGATATTAATAAGGTATATGAATCAGAATGATAAGGAGGGGAGAGACTGGAATTACGGTATTTGCAGAGGTGCCTGTGAAGAGTGAGGCAGAAAAACTACCTATTCATCACTGTTGGAAGTGTGCATGCTGCCCTTCAGAGTCTGAAATACGTTCTAGTATTCCTGTCTTTCCAGTTCCTACTGCAGACAGCAACTGTCTGACAATTGAAATGGGGTACCCCATCTTCAAGTGTTAGGCTAAGGATAATGACCTACAGCAATCAGTTTGGTGACTGGAGATTGCTAGCTTGTCATCCACAACTAAAGTTTCCAGTCCTACCGGTAATCTATCTGTGGTAGTTTCCATCATGCCGGCATTTGACTTCTTTAAACCTAGAAAATCCCCAAAAGCATCCTAAAAGGTTGGTGGATTCAAATGCCTAATGGCTGTTTGTTAAATAACAGGAAGAAGTGGAACATTGCTAGTGTGGTACTGTTGGTTTTTATTGACTGCTGACTCTTCAGACTTTGCAATGGAGAAAACTCTTGTCTCCACAGACTTTGTAAAATCCCCATGCCAAATCTGGATTTAACAAATCTTTGTAGTACTAGTTTTGGTTGCTGGAATTGATGTTACCAACCAGAATTTTTACTTAAAAAGAAAGAAAATAAAGATGTTAGCACAGCTTGCGCGAACTTCAAGTGCAGCTACGAATACTTGCCAGCTGTACAAATCAAATAGCAGGTTATAAGTCCGTGAACGCTGGCTGGCTGACTGTTACTAACTGTGCCAGTTTCACGTAGGATGCTGTGGTAGTGCTGAGCTCCCTTAACTCCTCTAGTCCTACAGTAATGTGCCCTGTGGGCTGTTTCTTTCAAACTGTTTTTGCAAGAATGTTCCACAATCCACCAGTCTCGACAATTACTTTTCACTGTTTGATCTACACTTTATTGTACTTGTGGTATCTTGTGTATGTACTAAATCTTGTCAGTTGACATTATAGAAAGGCTTTTTGGTATTGAAAAAAGCACTTTATGTAACTTCAACAATGATGTTTTTGTTTTGACAGGGTGCAGTTTGGACAATGAAATTTTCACACTGTGGTCGTTTACTTGCATCTGCAGGACAGGACAACGTAGTAAGGATATGGGTTTTAAAGAATGCTTTTGACTATTTCAATAACATGCGAATGAAGTACAACACAGAAGGTATCTTTCTATGCGTTGCTGGGGCTCTAAAACACTAGAAATTCTAGTTATTTGGGAACTTGAAGTTGACCATGGTGCTTCTGCCTGTTTTCTAGGCCGTGTCTCTCCCTCCCCATCTCAAGAGAGTCTGAATTCTTCAAAGTCTGATACCGATGCAGGGGTACGTACACTAGATACTGGGGGGGGGGGGAAGAGGTGGGGGGCTTATATTGTTCTGTAATGCCATATCTTTGTTGTTGCTCTATCCAGGCACACATTAAAGAGTTCTTGGCTTGTGTCTTTGAGGCATAGACAAACTGTCTTATCAATAGACATCTTCAGTCAAATACTGATATCCCATGCCTACAGGGTACAAGCAGGAAAGTACATCACTAAACTTAATGTATTACAAAATATGCATAGCTTTGCTGGGGCCTTCTGCCAGAGTAAATTTCTGAGCGAAATGCTAAAGGGGAACAAAAATCTACATTGTTGAATTTCCTGTCTTAGAGGTTTTGCCTCAGAGCATTACTTATGGTCAACATCTGACTTGATGCCTTTTCTGAGGAAGGCCAAACTGAACAGTGATTAGTCAGAAGCATAATAAAACCTGATGTATTTAAATTTTTCACATCTGTGTAGAATAAAATGGAACATGACTGACGAGAAGTATTAAGACACTCTTACTTGTAGAGTGTTCAGATACTTTAGTAAACTTGCCATTAAAGTTAATGTAGTTAAGGTTAGGGTTTTTTCTGGGTTTGGTTTCCAGTAGTGTAAGAAACAGATGACAAAAATCAGGGTTTAAGCAAAGATTTTGGCAGTAGCGTTATTTAATGTGCACTGTTTTGGGAGGGAGGAGATGAGGGGAGGGCAAGAATCTTTTTTTTTAACCGTAGTTAAGTGAATAAACTTGCTTAGTCACGCATACTAGGAATGTTGTTTTGACTGTATTTTTACTGAAGAGGTTTTGTATAGGTACTTCTAGAGTGGTGGTTTTATTATTATTGTTACTTTGTGCCTGTTTATTCTGAAAGAGTCTCTTATTAGGAAGTTGTTATTCTTGATGCGCGCTAGAAACATGGAAACTAACTCACAGTTTATGTTCTAAATTGGAATACAGTTTTCAAGGTTGATATACTTTGTTCCAAAAACTTATCTTTAGACATTTGCTTAAAATGCTGTCAAGCTTATCCCATTGAATAAAAGTTATGTGGATGGAAAATGTAGAGCTTTGCAATTTTAGAATTTCAAGATGATATTTTATAGCCCATTGTACTTTAAATTTACTTTGGTGGTTTATTGTAGAGTCATAAGAGTTACTCTTCAAATTGTTATTGGCCCTGTACTTTTTCTAAGCAGTAATTGCTTGGTTATTCATTTTTCCAGCTAACATTTTGTGATGTTTCTATACATTTCTCTGATAGATTTGCAGTGGAGTTGATGAAGACCCAGATGATAAAAATGCCCCATTTCGTCAAAGACCATTTTGCAAATACAAAGGGCATACAGCAGATCTTCTTGATCTTTCCTGGTCTAAAGTAAGCACCTTAATACAGACAGTTCTCTTGTTTTCATTGTTTTCTTTTGTCAATTGCCATTGGAACCATACAACTAAACAATATGAAACAATCACTGGAGTTAAGAGAAAATGTTTGTAGAGAGCTTACTCCAGCTGAGATAGTTGGGATAAAATGAACAAATCTCCTGGGCTTGTGTCTTCAAACTTGTCTTTAAAAAATTAAGCTAGTAACAATTACAATTGTGTATTCAGTAGTGAAGTTAAATTGTTTAGAGTTGGAGGAATTTCCTTTGAGCTGTGTGATTTCTGATTTATGGTGTTACCACTCCTGTCTTTAGTATGCTTCACTGGTGTGTTTTTTGGGGTTTTTGGCAAAGTGCACAGATTCTAAAGTTGCTGAATATATACCTGTATCTTAAAATTAGAGAATTACCTGACAATTACCTTATGCTTAACTTTGAAAATTTTTCACATAAAGCTTATTCAGTTAATTCTCTTCATTGGAATACAGTTATAGTTTTAAGAACACAGTCTGGCTGAAGGATCTTAGGCAGGAGAGACTGTCACTCCTTCTCTGAAGCCTGTTGTGCTGTGTCTTCTCTGAATGCTTTAACTACTTTCCAAGTATTCATTTCCATTGACATTCTTCCAGAAATTTTTCTCTGTCTGAACATCAGTGTACTGGTCTTAAGGAAAGCACCGATCAGTAATGATAATTTGGATAAAACATTTTATCTGAAAGGATAAAATTAGGAATTTCATGTCAACAAAGAAATTGGTAAGGCTTTACCAATCAGATTGCTTTTGTATTTTCTGTTACTTTTCTGTCTGTTAATAACCATGGAACTCTCTTGTTTCACAGAATTACTTCTTGCTTTCTTCTTCTATGGACAAAACTGTCAGATTATGGCACATATCAAGAAGAGAATGTCTTTGCTGTTTCCAGCATATAGACTTTGTCACTGCTATAGCATTCCATCCAAGGGTAAGTGTAATCGCCTTCTTTCTTCTAGAGAGGCAGAATTTGATATTACAAGAGTTCTTCCCCCTTTATTTTCAAGTAAATAATAATTGTTGAATAATAGAGCGTGTGTGCTTTAAAGATACCGCTACTGGATAATATTCTGGAACTGAAGTGTTTGTCTTCACTAAACTTTACTTGCAGTGTCCATTTGGTTTAACTGTTTGTAGGCATGATGTGGAAAGTGCGTTGTCTATTGGCTATAACATCATAGCTGGTATAGTTTTGAGTAACTTTGGAAATTCTGACTTTTCACAATGAGGGATATTGTAGTTAAATATTAGGGTGGGGGGAAGCAATAATGGAGTTAATCAGATTGTCCAGAGACCACGGAATCCTTGAGGATGTTTAAAGCTTAACAGGATATAACCCTTTACAGTCTGATCAAACTGTTGAGGCTATCCTTGCTATGAGCAAGGGAGGTGGACCAAAAACCTCCAAAGATCCTTTCCCAACCTATCTTATTTTATGATTTTAAAAAAACCCCACACAGTCCTGTAATGAAGCTTCCTAATACAAAATTCAAGTAGAGGAAAAGCATTTTTCAGTGTTCTGTGAACATACACAACTGGTAGGTGTATGAGGAACTCTGAAAGGAGCTTTCAACTGCTGACAAGGTTAATGTTTTTCTAACTTGAGAGAGTAAAAAGTAAGTGTGGTAAGTGAACAATTTTCTCACTTGAGATATACACACTACAAGTGTGTTATCTTGTCAAAAATCTGTAAGAAATTGAACTCTTATTTACCAGTAATTTTAACATTGTCTTTTCAGCTGCTTTAAAGGTTATAATCAACTCACCTGAGAGTTCTTACTTGGAAGATTCTGGAGAGATGCTGTTTGGAAGTCGGGCGGGAAGGTTTTAAGGAAATTAGGGCATACTCATAGCACAAGTGGAGATTAATGTAGTGTGTCCTCTCAGGATGACAGGTACTTCTTAAGTGGTTCATTGGATGGGAAACTCCGACTCTGGAACATTCCTGACAAAAAAGTGGCATTATGGAATGAAGTAGATGGGCAGACAAAATTGATTACAGCTGCCAACTTCTGTCAGAATGGCAAATACGCAGTCATAGGTACATATGATGGAAGGTGCATCTTCTATGACACAGAGGTAAAAACTTCTTAAGACTGGGTATTTTTTCATGTTAAATAACAGATTTAAGAGTCATGCTTATTTAAATATCAAGAAACTAACCTATTTGAACTTGAAGCAAATTAAATTTTCTGCGCAATTATTTCAAATCAGGATGTGTTTTAATATCTTCTCAGCACTTGAAGTACCATACACAAATACACGTGCGTTCTACCAGAGGCCGAAATAGAGTTGGAAGAAAAATCACTGGCATTGAACCCTTGCCTGGAGAAAATAAGGTACTGTCTGTCAGTGCAACTTTGGCCCAGTAGTGGAGTCTGATATTCATATCTAACGCTTATTAAATTTGTGCTGTCTTGTTTGTAGTCACTGACCTAAATCACAAGTCTTTTAACACTACTAAAATGGACGCTAGTCTTTGCTGATTTAGTCTAATACAATACTAAATAGTAGTGAACCAGAAATATTTTTGTAAATGGCATTACGCTCTCTTGAATGTAAAGGTGAGAAAATGCTTACAGATGGCTTTTGGCGAAAAAATTCTTCGGCATAACTAACCCTTCTCAAATTTAATGTTTGTTTGGAAATGTATTTCGTACAGAAGCTGTTACCCAAACCAGTGTACTCCATTCTTCAGGATCAGTCCTTTTATTTAGCTTCAGTCTTCAACAGCTGTTATCACCTATATTGTATTTTTATCAATGACACAGAAATTACTTAATTCCAAAGATGTGCAGAAGATTCAGAAATCAATAGTGCCTTTGGGTTTGCATCAGTCGTAGTGCCTTTGCCTGTTAGATGATGTAATAAAACACAGCTCAGCATGAACTCTTTTGAAAACAAATAAGAAGTTCTGTAATCTGATGGTGATGGTGTTCCAAGAGTTGTCACAACTTTGTTGCATAAATTACTTGACTGCTATTCTGCTATACCCTTTTCTTAGTGTCATCTTGAGACTTACTGCTAACCTACAGTGTTCTCCACTTCTAAGATACCGTAAAAGGTCTAATCAGCTGAATGCCCCTATGCGTTTTGACAACCCTTTCATAGACTTCTCGGTTCCTTTTAAGTACATTTAAGCTTCTCATCTGGAAAACATGAAAAGGAAGCAAACTCATATCAACCAAGAAAAGCCTGGTTTGTTTATATAGCAGATAGTAGCCTCTGATCTGTGCTTCATGATGGATAGGTCATGACTGCAGAAATTTACTTAACTCGAAAGTTCTGCTATATTATTGTGGAATGTGCTCCAGAATAGCCTTTGCAAATTGATGACTGTTCTCAGGGCCCACATTTTACTTCAGTAAAGAGCAGTTGTTCTGGTTCAGATCAGCTGGGATGATCCTGACAGTGAAGTTGTGATCTGTCCGTTGACAGAAGAGAGAAAAATATTATTGTCCTGAATCCTGTTCTGCTTCTTTGGGCCTATTCTTTGTCTAGGTAACTTTTTTTTTTTTTTTTTTAATCAAAAGAACTGGAATTCTGGCTGTTTGAATGAAGTCTGTTGCTCCTTCTTGGGCGTGCAAATGGTTTCCACTCCTAAATTTTATTTATTTCTTTTCTAGATACTAGTGACATCAAATGATTCCAGAATCAGATTGTATGACCTAAGAGATCTGTCTTTATCTATGAAATACAAAGGTTATGTCAACAGCAGCAGCCAAATCAAAGCCAGCTTTAGGTAAGACAGTATTACAACAATAGAGTTGTTGGATTTGGGAAATGCTGTGGCTGAAGTATATGAAGTTTTAAGTAATGTTTACTTTGTTATGAAACTGATCCTCTGAAATGTCACTTGGCTCAGAACATAGAGGTAACAAAAGGCTCTGATCAAGAATGACAGCTGCCTATGAGCAGGGAGCTTCTGTGAATGAGTGAATCCTTCAACAGTCCATTACTGTTGCTGTAAACAGAGGAACTGTGCTAGAACTGGTGGGGCTGGGACACTGCATCTTTTCTATCCTCCATGATAAATAGGTTTTATTTCCTTAATTTTGTCAGGTATTGTTGCAGGTGGGTTGGTCACCCAACTGTTGCCCAAGCCTGTCGGTCGTTGCCTGTGTATCATCACTGTCAGGAAACAGCCTGCAAATCTGAGTTGGGATTCTCTTTTTCTCTGTGCTGGCCTAAGATGCTTTTCTGAGTTTGAGTGTATTATTGTGACTATCATGGCAATACTGGGTTTTAAGGTAGTAAAAGAGAGGGGTTAAAAGGGGGAACAGAACAAAAACTCCTCTCCCTTCAGTCTTGCAGGAGCTCAAGGGGAAAAACGCTTGGGTATCTGTTTAACTTGGATGTTTGAGCAGGGGAGGATGGCAGTGCTTAAAGAATAATGCTAAGTTTAAACTCGACTGTCAGCTGTTGACCTTTGAAAGCATCTTTAAGGCTGACCCAGTATTTCACAGAATGACTGAGGTGAAAAGGGACCTCTGGAGGTCATCTTGTCCAACCCCCCTGCTGAAGATTAATTTCCCAAGTTAAGTCATCCCTACTTACAGGGCTGGAGCATAGTTGGTGATAGAGTTTAGGTATGTGGTATGCTCATGCAGTAGGTAAATTAAAAGTAAATACTTGAGATGGATTTGCAGGTACTGTTTTTCTCTGTCAGTGTGCATTATACAGTCATCTGGTTGCAATCTTGTTGAATGCCTTTCATCTTCTACCTGTGTAGATTATTTTTTTTTGCCCATGACTGTATTGTAAGTAATTCCTGTTACACAGTCTCAGATGTTTACACAAGTTTCATTTTCTTGTTGCTGAGTATAGATGTTAGACTAACTCTCTTCTGTGTCGGAAGCTGCAGGAGAACAGCTGCTGTGTGCTATTAGTGAGAACTATTTCTTTTGTCCCGAGGGAGAGCATCAAGAAACCTGCACGCACATTCATTTGAGGCCTAATTGTATTTTTGAGCTGCAGTCACTAAAGGATTAGTGTGAATTGTGAATTTGGCCTGATTGCGGTTGTAAAGCTGCAGGTCGTCTGGAGAGCTACTGTAATGGTTGCTTCAACAGCTAAGAAAAATGTTTTTCTTTTTTTAACTTTTTAGCCATGACTTTACCTACATTGTAAGTGGTTCAGAAGATAAATATGTTTATATTTGGAGTACATACCATGACTTGAGTAAGTTTACATCTGTAAGAAGAGACCGTAATGACTTCTGGGAAGGCATTAAAGGTAAAAATCGGCTTTTGATCTTTGTTTTATCAAAGTGTATGTGATTTAAAATATTAAATACTTTTATCTTTTAGTTTTTATTTGCTCAGCAGTGCTATTAATCTATTTGAACAAATTCTTAACATAGCAAGATGCCCTGTAACTGGTGCGTTTTCAGTAAGTGGACTGTCAGAAACCTTGTCCAGAGGAAACTCTACAGATGCGTGATTGGGATGGGAAGAGACAGTAGCTAAAAAGCTTGTCCAGAGATTCTGTATGAGATTCTGAATGAATGTAAGGTTTTGCTGGCAGAACTTGATTGTATAAGTGTAGAAATTAAAATAATTGTAATCCTTAGATCCCTTACAGATAAATGACTTTGAAAATAAGTGCAAGTTCTTTTTTTTTCTTTATGGCAGTATTTCAGAAAAAAACCCCAAACCCAACTCTCTTATCTCCTACACACACACAGAGCTTTTGGGAAGTGTGGGGCCGTGTTTATATCAAACATGTTTTGGAGCTCCTGCCAGTTAGTTTTAGGCACTTACAGGAACTTCTGAGATCCATGAGTTTATAAAACAATGACAGTTGCTCCTTGAATGATGAGCTTACCTGGTGCCAGCAGCACTAAGATTCTTGGGTATTTACTAAAATTTATGCCTGCTATTCTTGTAAAATTAACAATTCCTTGAAATAAGGTAATCAAAATTGGATTGTCTTTCTGAAGCGCACAATGCAGTGGTTACATCTGCGATTTTTGCTCCCAATCCTGGTTTGATGGTGTCACTGGAAACTTCTGAAAAGCAAGAAACTGAAAGTAAGGGAGAAGATTCTGAAACATCAGATACCATACCCTCTGGTAGGTGTTTGAGATGAGCTCCACTTGATACCATGGTATGAAGAGAAAAAGATTATTAAGAATTGCAGTGTAGGACGGGGGGTTCTTGAGAAAAAAAAGTCCTTGCAGTGGCATTGATATGTATTCCTACCTTATCAGTTGAACATTTTGGCAGCTGTTGCATTTTTAAAATCTGAGAATGTGAAGTGAGGGGCATAGCTGTTGTCCTGTGTACTTTAGAATTAGTCTTTTTACACCTGACGTGTAAAAAGGTAGAGCTGTACCAACATATAATGAAAAAAACTCCCTTTCCTAGAAATGCAGATGTTTCCTGTTCTCTAACCAATACATCAAGAAAGTGATAGAGGAAGAAGGGTGTCACAGTGATAGCTTGTCTTTTAATGAGAGCTTGATTTTTATGTTTTCGTTAGTGAACTAACAGTTTATTCTCTTTCCTTATTAAGGAGCTTTGAAGACAGATCACACAGAAGTGCTTTTATCAGCTGACTTTACTGGAGCAATCAAAGTCTTCATTAACAAAAAGAAATATGTATCTTAGTTGGTTTGCAACTGACAGCATAAAGCTATGGTACTGTGGGATTAAAATTCTATAAATAATGTGGGCAAAAGCAAAGTATCTAATATAATAATGTTACAGGCTGATTTATTTTTAAATCTTTATTTTAAGGCTACTTAAGTATTGGATCTTTGGAAAGCAGTGTCTGCCTATTAACACCTGGGCTTGTAGAATAGAAAGGAATGTGTAAGAATAATCCTGCCAAACATTAGACTCTAAACTTTCTATGAACAGTTGTTTAGCAACGTAATTGTGAACCTGCACAGGTTTCTGCACGAAAACGTATTCACACATGTGTGTGCCTTGTGGTTACATGCACTAATTTGAACATGTATCAAAAGGATTTTAGTGCTGCATGTGGCCACTAGATGTCAGGAATGGGGATGGGAAGGGAAGGTTGGGAGGTACGGCTGAAAAAATACTGAATGATCGTCTGATCTTTGCACAAAATTCCATTTGAGAAAGGTCTTGAATTTGTAGTAGCTATTGTTCAGAATTTTAAGTTATGCAAGTTTTTGATGGGTCAGCAACCATGTGTAAATGTTTTTATAAATTTCTCAACTTCAGGACGTGAAAATTTTTGTTGTCTTTTAATTGTTGTGGACTTTAGATTCCTTTCATATATATAATTTTTTGCACACTGGAGCACAATACTTGTGTAAAGAAGTCTCTCATTCCTTGTTCACGGGCACCAGGATATATTCACTTTCCAGACAAAATTAAGCTGCGTTAGAAAGTTCTTATATTTTACAACTATGTAAAATAAACTGTTTACATTTTTTAAGCATTGTAGCTTAAAGTTTTAAGTTCTTCTCGTTTGTTTAGTGCCACTGAATTTTGAAAGTCTTTGTAAATATTCATATAAAATACCTATGAAGTAACATTCTGGGTATCATAACCCATGAAATGTTATTGATGGTAAAGTGTTTCAGAGAGCAGATGTATCATTAAACTTGGTCACACACCTGGAAATTGTTGCTTCTTTTCCATTTTGATTCATAAATTTGCCTTTTGACTAAGTAGTTTTGATCTGTTTCTCAGATGATCTTGCATGTACTTGTTAGCATTTGAATTCTACTTTTCCTGAACTTGTCACTTCTTTGTTGACAGCTTTCTTTCTGAAGTAGTGGGAAATAGAGTACTACCACAGATATTAAGTGGAATTAGGAGTAGTTATGTGATAGCTCAGTGTGAGGAGGAGTCTTAGAAAGTGTGTAAAGAAGCCTCTCCTTCCTGTTAATGAAAGAATGAAGGCATGGAAACGCAGGAAATCAGTCTCTGCTTAATTCTTTTCTACTCAGGTGAATTTGACCACGACTTCGCGTGAAATTGTCTTGAACAGGAAAGGCAGTTGCAAGGGGGTATATCATCAGACAAAATAAGCTAAAAAAAGGTACATTCGTATAAAATTATTTTCAGTTGACACACTTGGAGTAAGTTTGACTCTGATTTGAAAATACCTGTATAAATGAGACAAGCCAAACTCAAGATTTTTTTGTTACTTTGGGCTCCACTGAATTCACAGAAGTGAGGAGATGGCACAAGAAGACATTTGGGTTGTGACTCCAAAACTGAGTTTCTATGGTAGGTTATATATGTAAAAGATTGTAGTTGACTGTTATTGCTGTGAGCTGATCCCAGACACTTCTGGAGTTTGCTATAGATATTCTACATGTTTAGTGACGTGCAAACTAAGAAGCTGCTTTGTGCAGTGCGAACACCATCGTTTGCTTACAGGTACCTTCTCTCTAGTGTCCGCATATGGCCTTCCCATCTCTGGAACTAGAAGCGCAGACTGGAGGAAAAGGGATGTGGTCTTCGCATTGTTTCTTTTGGGGTACGCTAATTTTTTTAGGTATGCTGTTGTCCCGTTCCTGCTTTCCCTATGTTATAGTTAAAACGGTAACTGCAAAAATTAGTAATGAATAACAGGAGGAAGGCACACTTACAATCTGATAAGAAGTACAGATAAGAGGATGGGTCCAAGCCCAGCTTTTCAGAGCGACTGAAGACCTGGCATCTGTCAACATGCAGTGTTTCATGTATATTTGGGACTAAGTGGGCTTCAGGAGGGATCCTGCAACAGTGATGGCATGCATCTTGGCAGGTTGTTTTAAATGTTCTATGCAAACAGTCTCTCTGTAACTTCTTAAAAAAACCCCAAACATTCAGATTATTAAGATTTAAACGACTGCTTTGGAGATCAGAGTTGAACTGTAGTTTTGCCTTGTAGCTGCCAGAAAGTCTATTAAGGTGTTGTGTTGGACCTGTTAAGTATTCGGGTGATCATTAAAAAAGGTTATTGTTGTTCGTTATCCAGGATCTTGTGCAGGCAGTAAACAAAGTTGATCTTGAGGAAGATGTTTGACTTCCATTTATCTTGGTATTTATGTTCTAGCACTCGCAGGTCCGGTGTTCCTCTGCAGTGACCTAGTATTCTTTATGCTTTTTCCCCAGCTGAATTGTGTTGCGTGTTTCTAACGGTTCAGAAGTCATTGTCTCTTTCCCTCTCCTTCCAAAAGTTACATCAGTTCAGTGGTGTTTGAGTCTCAGTGGTGCTGTGTCCTGTCTCATCTGCTACTGAGTCTTAAGGCTTGTCTGGTACCTTTCATAGCTGGGTTCTACTTCTGTGTGGAGCCTCCAAGTTCTCCTTGCAGGTGAATGTCAGGTTGCAGGTAAATGTCAGTTACTCTGCTGAGCCTGTTCCGTTCAGTCAAGTGCCTTCACTGTTTGTACATCAGGTATTGCCCTTGCACTGCAAAGTGATGTTCCCTCAAGCAAAACATGGGTGGAGGTATGTTAAAAAACACTTCCTCTTGTGCTGGAGGGTTTGTTTCTTTCTGGACTGCTTATTCCAAGGGCCTACGTAACATTTTGTTCTTTAACAGACATTGTTGACATCCATGTAATCCAAATTCTGCTTACAGAATATGACTGAGAATTGCTAGGAAGCAGAAATGAAGAATTGCCATTGTACAGGACCTTGGTGCAGGAGATGTCTGAATTAGCACAGTTGCTTCCCAAGAATCAATAAAACAAGCTGATTGAAGTGTCATAGATCACTTGAACTCTTCCCTTTAACACCGAATTTCTACAGTAACTGGCTCCTCCCAGCTAGTTCTGGCAGCAAGCAGCTATGAATGGAAACAAAGCTGTTTCTCTGCTACCTTTGTCTCTTTCAGTGCTGGGCACCCAGCCCAGTGCATGTGTAGAGGACAAAAACAACAGTTCAAGTAGATTAATAATGCTAAAATTTGATCTTTAAATGCTGCCCAAGTCACGTTTTCTCAAGTTAAAAAGGGTGGGGGTATTTGGCTTTTTTGATTGGTGAGATTTTTTTGTTTTTTCACTGAAAGCTATGCTGAACGCAGCCACTGACGTGATGCTAACACTGTTACATATAAGAACATTAGCCAAAGACCTGGCAGAATTGATTTATCAGGCACAGGGAAAGTTGCTGTATGCTTTTTTGCCTGCCGTTAGCAATTTATTGCATGCATGTTCAGGAAAATGTTGGAAACTGGCTACTCTTCAAATTTGATTCCAAGTGAACTTGCAAGTATGAATGAATGCTAAGCTGCTATCTTCTGAAGCAAACTTGCATGCTGTCTTTTTCTGGAATATCAAGCAAGACAAATTTATTTGTATTTTGTCAATGTCTGTTTTCTGTGCATTATCAATCATGTATATGTAACTGGAGAGAAATCTTGAGAACTGCATGTAAGCGCGTTGCTTAATTTTGTGAACGTGGGAACAGGCTTGGAAGGCTGTAGGGAACTGTTGACTAGTTCTGAGGATGTGGTACTGGAGTAGTGATTCTAGGTTCTTTATGCTAGTGGCTATAGCTGTTACTTCTGCTTTCCTGTTATTTTGCTAATAGTATTGGCCTGCTGCTGAGATGCTACAGAGGCTTTTCAGTTCATGTGATCAGAAACTGGTCTTTTTTTCCTATATGTGCTTTAGCGACAGTGCTTCAGGCTTCTGTGTGGAAATCTGATCAGAACATAATGCTAAGTAAATGGAGCATGAAAAATAAGTGAAGCCAAGTGCCACAAACAAAAGAACATACAAAAAACCATTCAGAAAAAGACTGAGTTGAGTACTTGTTTAAGGCTGTGGGTATATTTTGCATAACTGCAGTAAGCAGTAAGCATATGCTTAGAACTGTGCAAATAAGTTTGTGCTTCCAATAACCGAAACTGCTTTGACGACTTCAGGATTCATACAGAAATTTAAGCATGTTCTTAACTACCCTCCTGAATAAAGGTTAGCATTATTTTACGGTGGTTATCAGAACAGCTTGTTACAGAATTGCACAATACTCAAGGTTCAGGGGGACCACTGGAGCTCTAGGCTGAGCTCAACCAGGGTCAGAGCAGGTTGCACAGGACTACGTCCAAGCTGGGCTTTTAATATCTCCAGGGATGGACACTCCACAATTTCCCTGGGTTACCTGTCCTGGTCAGGCTCCCACTAAGTGTTTTCTAGATGTCTGTCTGTCTTTTTCTACTTAGTCCCTCTGATTGTGTACTTAGATAAGTGTACTAATGCCATTTTTGTCTTTTTAGTCCTGTTAGGCTTTGCTTGGGTGAATTTGTGACTTAAGTTGTTTGGTTCTTCAGCAGGCTGTTTTTATGGAAGTAACTGCTAAATGGTCTGACACAAGGCTGAGGTCAGTTTTGATCAGTGTATTTAACAGCCACTTTTCAGTGGGTTTAGGCTCAAGACTTAAATTTCTGGAAATCTCTGAAAGACCTTGCACAGTATATTCTCAAACTCAGCACTGCTGGAGCTTCCTCTAAACTGTTGCCAGTTAAAAGGTTCTGCAGCGGGAACCCTTGTTAACTATTACAGTATGCACATGCTCAGGAAGAAAACTCTTCTAAAACTTCCTGCAAAGTCAGTAAGCTCTTACTGAGGACATGTTTCTTGTAAGATGTTACAGACATTCTGGGCTGCATTATCCACAGTGCTACTCAGATTGTACTTGGATTTGCTTGGGGGAGATTTGTGAAAGGTGGGGTTTGAGACTGCAGTAGTGGAGTTTTTCCCTAAACTACCCGGTGAGCTGGTAGCTTTTATGCTCGTACCAAGATGATGATGATTTTTCTAGTACTGGAGGCGAACACGGTGTCAGATGTGTTCTGTATTTCCCCAGTGTGTGTCCTATAGCTGCCAGGGTTGTCTGACTTCTCCAAAAACACATAATAATTCTTTGGTTCTGTTATCTGTCACCTGTTGCAGGTGTAGGTAAGATTCTTCTTACTTGCCCCAAACCATGTCAGTGTATTCCCAGTTATTATTTGACTCTCTACTTTTAATTTCTTCTGCAACAGAAACAAGTAATAATTGATGAACATGTTCATTTAATTAAGTAGCAGTATGTTACTTTGAGTTAGCCCAGCATTCTGCTACTTAAAGCACTGAACGGTTTTTAAGTCAAGTACAGATAGAGACAAAGGCTGACACTGTTCTATTCCATCATTCTGTCTTGAACCCAGATTTTTATTTTTTTTTTTTACGGTAAAAGTCTACTAACCTTTGGCTTCAGTGGCAACTCAGGAAATTCTTACAAGACTTTCGGAAACCAGGTAGTATTTGACAAGCCCTCTGTAATGTGAATTTAATGTCAGGCTGCAGCATGCTCTCTCTAAGCTATCCTTTGATTTCCTTGATTAACAATCTAATCCATGAATCTGTGTTTTCAAAAGTGTGAAAATCCTGCAGTTAGATTATCAATTAAGTGGGGCTTGTGCTTCTAGACACTTGGGTGCCTTGAGAGTAACATCTGCCTACCAGATCCTGAAGAACTGAAGTAAGCATGTTGTCATCTGTGAAGCACGAAAAGTCATAGGCAAAAAAGAAAACCACATCAGTAGGTAGAACTTAACCTCATCGGGCTTCCTCAGATGAGAACAGCCATCTCGTGAGACATGGGTGGGAGCTGCTGTCATACCTGCAAAACTGCTTTGCTTTGCTTTAGGACAGTGTCAGTTCTGCTGCTGTCACTGAAGCTGGGAAGTTTTTCTCTCTGGAAGGGAGAGATGGCTGCCTACAAGAATTCACTTCTGCCTTCAGTAGGAAAACCCCAACCAGCCATCACTGTTCTACCTCTGAAGAAAGCTGTGGAAAGCCTGGGAGGGTAGTGGGGCTGCTGGCCAAGACTTTGTTCCTCCATGTGGAAAAGCGGCTCAGGAGTGCCATGGAGTTCTGGAATAAATATCAGAGCTGCTTTCAGACTAGACCACACTGCAACCTGTTCTGCCTACAGTTCCCTTGTCTGAGATCAGTGCCCTTCTGCATGCTGTGATAGAGCCAGGTCCTAAACCAACCAGCTCTTCATACCTACTTGACCTGTCTTGCTTCTGGGCTTGGTCAGACGTTCTCCTATGGAAGCATCCCCTTCAGAACTGGGCTTCAGCCATCGTCCTGCTTTCCGTCTTCAGGGTGAAGACAAAGCATTGTTCTGCAGGAAAGAGCTCTGTAATGGATGAAGTGTCACACACCCCCTGGAGGGTCACATTTACACAAGACATTCAGAAAACAGACTTGGAAAGTTCCAGACCATTCCCTAGTGTTCCATGGGCAACACAACCTCAACTTCTGATGTATGTGTTCCTGCACAAGGAGCAGGAGATCCACATAGCTGCCCTTATAGCTCCTTGCTTTTGGTGTCTGGAAACAGATATTAAAGAGTAGTAACACAGTTCAGAAATTTTGAAAAGGTGAAAAATTCTTAAATTGGCCTGATTCAAGTGCAGTACTTCACACTGTAGAGCATACTGTGAAATATTTTTTTTTTTAACTATGTTGACCCCTTCATACAGTTTTCCAGTTGGCCTAGCATTTCTGTACAAGGAAATAAACATCATCAAGGATATTTTTACTACTTTCTTTTGCTTTTTCACACAGACTTGACCTGTAAAATACTTGGCTGAGATGAGGCAGCAATGTTATTTTGACCTCAATTGGGATGTCCAGCAGCTGTGCATACCCTCCTCTTAACTGCTGTTGTCTTTGTCCGAGCTAGAGAGATGCTCATGGGAGTTGTGTGAGATGTTAATAATCCTCTTGTGTGGCAGTTACTGTAAACGATCTTTAAAGACTTCAAGCACAGGAAGATAAATAGGGGAGCTGGATTCTGCTTCGTTACCGTATGGCTCTTTCTTAAACCAAAGCCTGGGCTTTCATACCGAACACCTCTGTTCAGGTTTGATCCAGGATGCAGGAAAGCGGGCCAGCATGAAAAGGAGCATTGCCAGCAGTGCAAGGGAGGTATCTTTTGCCTCTCCTCAGCACTGATGAGGCCACTGCTTAGTGGCCTCATCAGAGTGCAGTGCTGGGTTTCCCAGTACAAGAGACATGGACGTACTGGCGAGAGTTCAGCAAAGGGCTACTTGGGTAACGAAGAGCTTGGAGCATCTGACACATGGGAAGAGCCCTGGAGAGTTGGGGCTCTAAAGCCTGGAGAAAGGGCAGCTCGGGGGCATCTTACCTACATTTATAAATTCCTGATGGGTTAAAGACAACTCATGCAGACTCTTCACAATGGTATCCAGTGAAAGAGTAAGGGGCAGTGGGCACAAATTAAATAGGGTAAATTCCATTTAAACATAAGTGGGTTGTATGTGGGTTTTGGTTTTTTCCCCAAGTCAGGGTGGTCAAGCACTAGAACAGACCAAACCTGTGCCCCTTGAAGTGTTCTCTCGTGGGCTCGATTTACCAGAGTTGTTCTTGCACCAGGGAAATGGTGTCTTTGCAATGTTCTGCTCGCTAGGGATGTAGATTGCCCAGCCAGCGAGACAGCCAGGGCAGCGCTGTTCCTGCGTGTGCGACCACGTTCATGACGTGCAGGTGCAGGCAGCAGCTCCACAGCAGCTGTCAGTGCTCTCCGCTTGCACGGCGAACCCGGTGGGTTCTGGCTGGCCCTCACCAACACCCATGTCTTGACCCCTCTCCCATGGTCTGGGTGTACAGAATACCTGAAGTGTTTGGGGGGGGTTCTATCTCTATCCAGTTTACTGTAGCAGAAGGGAAAAAAAAAAAAGTCTTTTAAGAGAAATTAAGAAGGGGAGATCTAGAGATATGCTGGAGTAGCTGCCCATCTAATTTGTAGTTCTTTATCTGAAAATAGTTAACACCAGATGTTTCAGAAGCAGCATGTCTCTCTGTTTCATTTTCTTAAATCAGATTTTATTATCAAGTATTTTATTTTCCAGGAACTAAACCTTGGGAGAGCTTCTGTTTATTGCACTTCAACAAAATATAAAAGTCTGTTGGCCAGTATTGTCTCTTCAAGGCTTATAGCTATACTAAGGACAGTGTGGTACGTTAAAGGGATTCACCATTATTGGTGGTTCCTCTTCATGCTACTTCGGTGACCCTTAGTGCAAGGAGGAGTTCACCCATAGTCTCTGCAGACCCTTGTGTGTTCTTCCATGAAGGTGGACGCTGTTGGGAGCTTACGGGATGCACCAGCAGCCATGGATGCAGTGCAGCTGCCATGACTGGCATCCCCAGAAGCTGAGGAAGGAGAACACAAGGAGCACGGCAGCCCTGGCATGCAGCACAGCAGTGTCTAATCCTGCTGAGCTGGGTACTCACCCGGAGGGTGCCCTTCTGGGGAAGGCAGCGCCTGGACTGGCATTCCTCCCATCTTCCAGGAGCTGTGCCCGAGCAATCCTGGGTAAGTCAGCGGAGGGCAGCCCTTTAACAGCAAGGGCTTCGTGGCCGTGGATTAAGCACCAGTTTACTGCTGCACAGCACCAGTTTACTGCTGCACAGCTGGAGCAAGCTGCTTTCACAGGCACAGGGAAGCCAACAGTAAGTAGCTGCTTACTGACAGTCCCAGTGCCACCTGCAGTGGTAAGGGACACGATCGGTAGGCAGGACAGATGGCACACAGGCACTAACGGCAGGAGCTGTGGAGTCCAGCTGGCAGCTCTTGCCATATCCAGCTTTGCACGGTGTTTATAGCTGTCCTGGTGCTGTAGCTGGGCTTCCGAGCACACCAGAAGTGCTGGCTGGCTGCGTGTGTACCTAAGGAGCGATACCTGATCAGATTACCCAAATACGTAGTTTTTCCCTTGCTTTGTCAGGAGGCACGAGCTACGCAAAAGCCATTGCTCAAGGAGTTCTTCGCTTGCGGACCCGTCGGCAGTCTGTGTCTTCGCTTTGGTATCGAGAGAGGTAAGTGTGCAGATGTGATTATAAAGCTACTTTTTTTCTTTCTCTTCTAAATCTCAAATACTTGAACTACAGTAAAACGTTACAGCTGTATCTCACTGGAACTTCCAAGCTGGGAAGCTGAAGACATAATGGCATTTATAATCCTCTCCCTCCCCATCAAAAAAGCGTGTCTGAATCGGGGTTACAGAGTCCTGCAGGTTTGCTGCCAGCATGCCGGCCCCTGTCCAATGGATTAATCACCTGCTTAAGGTTAATCACATAGTTAAGTGTTTTTCTAGGATAGGCCCATTTGCAGGTGACAAAAAGGCCCACAGGTAACTGGTGAAGGCAGTGCGAAACAGGATGATTGCCTCATCCGAGATAAAAGGCACTGCATAACATGACTTGTGAGAAATAAAATTCTATAACCTGCCACTAACCCTTCAGCTTTGGGAGGTTTTCATAGCTGGTCCAGGAATCCCCTATATATGGTTCCAGACCTTATATTGGCATCAGCTGCAAACTGATGTTAGCCAAAAAACCAGATTCTTCCTTAAGGCATCCTTGGTGGTGTAATGCTACTGGTAAGTGGGAAAGTTTCTACTATCACTCTAATATTATGTCCTCTGCAAATTTTGTTTTCTTGTAGTCTGTGCTGACCACTAGATCTGGGGAGGAGGTGGCAGGAGAGCTGTTTCACCCACGTTGGCTATACCTCCCAGCGTGTTCCCTCACTGGTCTCTACAGGCTGGTGCTGCTGCTCAGCCTCTGATCAGCCAGGCAGGTGTGGCTGCCCCGATGGCTTGGAAGCAAACCCTGAAGGCTGGAATAGATGTAAAGATGCATGTCTCTTTGCAGTTAGCTTGGGTTGCCTGACTATGCTGTTTTCTCTGGGAACATTGATTTCCAGGGTGGAAAGAAAGATTGTCTGTAGAGTGGCATCACCCCTGCCTTCCTTTGGCATCACCCCTCCCTTCCTTTCTCATCTCCTCCTTGGCTGCTGGTTGAAGCAACCTGGACAGCTCTTAGCCCACACCCCAATATCATGGGTTTTCACTATCAATACACATCATGCAAAACACTGACGTTTCTGCTGGTTTTATACCATCATGTCATTAATCTGAGCTTGCTGTAAGGTTGGTTCAGGTCTTTCAAAGTTGATAGTAAAAAGCTGGGAGTTTTGGATCAGCCAAGAGTTCCTTTTTGCCTGTGAACTCCATGTTGTCTCAGCAGACCCACTTCTTTTCCTTTCTTTTTATTTTTCTTCCCTCGCATTGATATTTATGTATTATTGAAGTTTCCTTTTGGGTTGGGTGGGTCATAAAGCCTGTCTGGTAGCAGAGCATGTTCCTGTTGAATTTGATTCTTTCCTCAGAAGAGGAATTCCCTGCCTGAACTTTGTGAGTAGAGGGTGACAAAGAAGCAGGGAAGTGCTGCCTGCCCTAAGGACAGTCTCAGCCTGCAGCAAAGACTGTCTTCAGAGAATCTGGTGTTCATTGCTGTTCCTGGGCTTCCAATACGTGCATGTGCTTGGGAAAAGGGCAGTCAATCCATCAGCCTGTCAGCTGGAGAGCGTGATGCTCAGAGCTCTTGATTGAATCAGCTAAAGGCAAAAGAGAAGCTGCAGTTGTGTGCATGGGAAGAAAGCAGAAGTGATTTCACTGATGCTTCTGTTTTGGAAAGGCCTGGATAGAAATGACAAGAGAGGCTTCAAGGCTCTAGTCTCAGTGAAGAGGTGAAAATGTTAGCGCAGTTGAGTTTGTGCGTTCCGTGGCAGGCTGAGTTCAAGAATGTTTGGTTGTCTGAAGCAGTACCATTCCTCAGCACCTCAGAATGCCCCTGCATGCTCTTGGGCGCCTTTCTTATGCTGATAAACCATTACTGGCCTTTCTTCCCTGTGAAAAAGGAGATGAAAACCACAGTCCTTGCAACTTCGGGCTTGTCTTGTCACAGCAGTTCCACAGCTGCTGTTGTCTTGCCTCTCTTTGTGCTTGAGACTCTTATTCTGATGTTTGGCCTTCCTGAGAGGGAGTCACAGCTTTCTGCATGTTGTTTTCATGTGATGTGTCCTTTCCATTGCTTCTATTTTCCTTTTGTTTTCATGCTTAGCTCCAAAAAACAGCCTCACTGTTCACTGCTCTTCCATGGCTGTTTGGCTTAGTTGAGTGGGATGCTGATGGGCAGCTGATCAGATGCAGCCCCCCCCCCGGCACCAAACCAAGCTCCTAACCTTAGTACGAACTTTTTCCTTCTGGCTGGATAAACAAGGGGTGAGTGCACTGGGAATGATTTTATTTCTTGTCAAGTGACCCGTCACAGCACTCTTCTCCACCCCTTGGCAAACACACCAGTTCCTGGGGCCGTTCCTAATGGAGCAAACCAAAGGCAGAACTGGCGTTGCCCATTAAGTATTGACCTCTGGTAGCTGGTGGTGTTCTGGTTTGTGCCCTCCTGCAGTGCCCAGCCTGCTCGGAGGCACCACAGGGCCAGGGGCTGTCCCCCGTAGGCAGGGCTACCCCGTTGTGCTATGAGCGACATTGTGCTACCTGTCCCTTCATGGCCAGGTGATTGAGACCTCATGATTTTACTTAACGGTGTAGCTACAGCCCAGTTCATCCCAGTGCAGTCACTGGGGCTGTATGGTATGATAAATTGAAGTGGTTGGTAAAATGTCTGCAAGAATGTGTATGGGTGTGGGGATAAGGAAGTGAACCTCGGCGTGCTGCAGCTGAAATTGCGTGTCATAATGGTTTTTTTGCTTCTTAACACAGATTTGGAAAAGCTTTGTTTACGACAGTGCTAATTCTCCAGCTCATAAACTTTTTTTTTCTGTCCTTCATCTAACAGATACTTGATAATTAACAATAAACTTGTAAATTTGTTTTGCCTCTGGTGTAAAAGAATCAGAGCAATGTTAAATACGAAGTGGTATCTGCTGCCCCTTCAGTGAACTGCTAAAAAGCAGAACAATAACTGGCTTGCGTGCTTTGGAAGTCACAAATAACATTTGGAATGGTTTGGATCATAATAGCTGTATTCATTACCCCCTACAGATTGGCTCTCTTAATCGAAACAATTTCTCTATATGCTGTGTGACTTACGGCATGCCTGTAATTCCAGCAAGGTCCTTGTAGATAGTATTGAGCAGCTGTATGGCAGAGTATGACTAAACGGCAACTCTATCTAATGCAGCATCTTGCTGTAAAGACACAGCACAAAGTAAAAGAAATTTAAGAAGTAAGGCTTTCATGTACGGAATGTAAGGATCTATTATAATTTCCCAATCACCGTCCTTAAAAACAGTGCACAATGACAAAGTAACAAGGGCTTGGAATTAACTTCAGGCCTAAGGAACCTTCCTTCCACATCCTTACTTCTTGCTTTTGCAGCCAGGCAGGCACATGGGGCCGTGGCCTCTATAAGCGAAGCGCTTTCCTATAGCAAGTCCTATAGGTTGGAGACGCTCGGGGGTAAGAGCTGGTCCCGGATCTGGTTTAGCCGTGCAGGAACCGGGCGAGTGCAGCAGGGACACACCTCGGGCAGCGCTGCGCCGAGCCCACCGGGGCCAGAGCGGCAGGTCCCCGCCGGGGCAGCGACCCCTCCCCGGCGGCAGCGCGGCACCGGCGCGCCGTGGCTGCGGCTGGAGGCCGGTGCCTGGGGACACACACGGAGACCGCCCCCCCAGCCGCACGGTGCCCCTCGGGGCACGCTGGGGCCGCGTTCCTGCAGCTCCGTCCGGGGAGCGTCCCCCCAACGCCCGGCAGCGCCCGGCTGCGGCACCGCACCAGCCCGGCCGCCCCCCGCCGGGCCCGGGGCTTTGTGCGGAGGCGGGGGGCGCGGCACCTGCGGCGGGGACAAAGCGGGGCCGGCAGCCGGAGCGGGGCGGGCCGAGCCGGGGACCCTCCCCGGGCCCGCCCGGCGCTGGGCGGCTCCGCCCGCCCGGCCCCGCCGCGCCCGCCGGCAGGGAGGCAGCGGCTCGGCTCGGCGCGGCCCCGCGGCGCTCGGCGCGGACCATGTCGCCATGTCGGAAGTGAGGAAGTTCACGAAGCGGCTCAGCAAGCCGGGCACGGCGGCCGAGCTGCGGCAGAGCGTCTCGGAGGCGGTGCGGGGCTCCCTGGTGCTGGTGAGCGGCGGGCCCGCGGGGGGACCCCGGCGGTACCTTGGGCAGCTCCCGGGCGGCGGCGGGCAGGGGACGCGCCGAGCCGGGGGAGAGGGGAAGGGGAGGGGGCAGAGCTCGGGGGGGCTGCGCAGGGTGTGGGGAAAGGGCAGAGCTCGGGGGGGCTGCGTAGGGCAGGGGGTGGAGAGGGGGCAGAGCTCGGGGAGGCTGCGCAGGGCGGGGGATGCGCCGGGCAGAGGATGGGGAAGGGGCAGAACTCGGTAGGGAAGGACCGGGAAGGGGCTGGGGAAGAGGGGGAGCTCGGAGGGGATGCGCAGGGCAGGGGATGGGGAAGGGGCAGAGTTCGGAGGGGGCTGCGCAGGGCGGGGTATGGGGAAGGGGCAGCATTCCCCCTTTGTGTTCCGCTCCCTGTGCCTTGTGCCGTGCCATCCCACCTGCCGGCACCGTGCCCCTCCGGGCGCAGCTCAGCGCCGTGAGGATCGCGGGGAAGCGGCGCTTTGGCCGCTTTTGGGGGTTCATTGGTGCCTGTGCGGGGGTTCAGGAGCATCCGTGCGGGGCGCCGAGCAGGCGTGTAACGGGGCGCACCCGGCACAGGGCGCAGGCAGCGTCACACCGCGAAATAAACAGGGCAGGACTGAAGGGCACGGCCTGGCAAGGTGAGACGTGGGCACTGGCGCAAGCCGGGAGTGCGATGTGTCCCGGGAATCACGCTCGGATGTCTGGGGCGAAAGCCACGTGCTTCCTCAGATGCTCCATCCCCGCGTGTGGGATGCTGCAGCAGGTTGTCTTTGTTGTGCACACAGCTGTGCGGTCCTGGGCGCTCTGCCCTGGCTGGGTGTTGCTGGCGGTTCAGAGCTTCCCTGGGCTTTGTTGGATGTGTTTCACTTTGCTCATTGAATTACTCTAGCGTGTAATCAACTTTGACCTTGATTTTGACGGAAGGTTAGTCAATGGGATGTGCAGAAAGTGCAGCACAAGTTGGGCAAATAATTCCTGCAAGTTCTCTACTGTCAGATTAAACGGTACGTGCTGTTAAACAAAAGGAGGTGTTTAAACGATTCTTTTAAAAAGAGAGTTTTCTTGTAAACTTACAGATTTCTAAAGCTGAAAAAAGCTATGATGATAATCCAGTCTGATTTCCTAGCACCGTGGCTATTGCTTCCTATGTGCAGTTGTTCAGGGATCCTTACGGGCTTTCCCTCTTTCATAAAAAGTACATAGGGACAAATGCTTTGTGCAAGCTGATGGAGCCTCTCATTAAAAATGAAATTGTTTGTATAGGACATGAAGAGCTTTGGTATCCTACAAGGCATATGGTTACTCGGTGCTTGTGCCAGATGCCTTATGTTGAAAAGGTAAGGGATGGGTGGGACTGCAGATGAAAATAAATAAAACCTTGCCAAAAACCCACTGGAGCTGGCAGAGTCCATCAGCATCCATCAGCAGCCTCTCTCTTTCTGATCTTCTCTAAGGTTTCATTGCCCACACCGTCCCTGCCAACTTCTCTGACAGGCAACGCCCCCCACCCCCCACCCCCCCGAGCTGCTGTGCTGTTTAGCATGTTTGTGGCCAAGCACAGGAGGAGGGTGAGGGCAGGTGTCTCTGATTCCTGAGTCTTGGCGCAGTTTCCTGCTTTTGATAGTCCAGCAGCAAAGGATAAATCCCAGCACTTCTGCACCACTAGGAAGAGCCATAAGACACTGCAGTGTTCGGGGAGTGGGGAAGGAGGTGGCATAAGCTTATAGGACTGTCTCAGCACTTTGGCCACCCTCAGTGATTAAGGATGAGGCTCATGCTTCTTAGATTGCTCCAAGAGAAGGGTGGTTCCTCTCCATCTACCAGGTCATTGTCCTTGCAAGGAAAGGATATCTGAGCGCTGGTGTGCTGGCTCTCGGGAGAGTGAAGGTGTCCTGGGAAACCATGGTGGGGAGTGGTGGAGAGAGGGGGAGGCTGAAAAGCCACCGTTTCTGATCCTGCTCCCAAAGTGAGGCTCAGCCTTGGCACTGATGAGCTGGGGAGCTGCAGAGCGTGGTGTGAGCGCATCGCGTGGTGTGAGTGCATCCCCTGCCCCTCTGCCCCCTCCTCACCATGGGCAGAGCGGGGGAGATTGAGGGCCCCAGCATCAGGTGTGTGCCATCGGGCTGCAGTCCCGGCTGTGCCTCACCCTGGGACAGCGCTGAGCTCACTGGTGCCCCTGGGAGGCAGGGGGTGGTCGGTGGGTACGTGGGGAGCAGGGGCCGCTGCTTGGTAAGTGGATGGAGCAGGCTGGCAGCATGCGGTGCTGTGCATCCCAGCGTTTCGGGACCCAGGGTTTCTGTCAGTCTGAAGCAGACTGGAGTCACAGTAGGGACCTTTCTTGGCAGGATCCCATCCCTTTCCTGCAGCCTGGTCACAGCAGGTGATGATAAGTCAATGAAAGCATGTGAATAGTTTTAATACTCCCAAAGACCCTGATGACACCCTGTCCCTTGGTGATCCCATCAGGTGCCTTGGCTGTCTGCTTGCCTTGGGGCAATCACGGCTGAAACCACAGGTGCCGGTGGTAGTGAGCATGCATGAGGTGAAGGGGTGGGGAGCAGAGGTCATGCTGCAGGTCCCAGAGGATGTGACTTCAGTGCCAAGAGGAGTGGGCATTTAGGGCTCCTTCAATGGCAAGAGGAGTAGGCACTTAGGGCTCCTTCGGCGTGTAAGTTGATCTCAGCTTTTTGGGCATTCAAGGCACAACCTCGACACAAGGAACTGTCTGGAGTAAGAAGCCATTTGTAGTCACTGAATGAAATACTAGTAAATGAAAATGTCTCAACGAGGGAAGCTTTTAAGGTCATGGAAACAGTCAGCTTGTATGGAGCCATAATTTGTGCATTAAAGGAGATGCATCTCAAGCCAGGAGCACTGTGCTCCTGCATGGCCAGCCTGAGCAAGTGTGATGTATGATGCAGCTCTGAAACTGCTGTCTCGCAGGTGCAGTGAAGCTCATGTCATCCTATTTCTGTTCCTGGTTTTCCATTTATGCTTGTCTAGCACCAAGAGAATATTTATGGTTCTCTTTGGTTGGCAAAGCTGGAGTGAAGTTGGTGGGAGTTTGGCAGGGCTTTGCTCCTTTGTGCTTGTGAAGGGGAAGCATTGGATATGGTGGTGGTCAGATATCGGTAGCAAAGGGAGGTTGTCCCTTTCTGAGGTGTCCTGGGGTACTCGTGTCCCACTCATTGCCCCTTGGACCAGCTTCTAGGATGCAGTCAGTGCTGTTCCACTCACCGTATCGGCAGAGCTCTAATCCAGAACTGTAGCAGTGAAAGTAAGCATAGGCTGTGGTGGGGAGCTCAGGGGCACTTTGGGCCCTGTGGATGGGGAAGGATGAACTGCAGCTTTCTCTCGGGGCTCTTTTCTTTCCACTTACTGTGGTGGTGTTCCCAGCGATCCTGGCTGTCATTCTGGCCTTGCATCACGTTCACAGAGGGGCTGTGTAAGGGAGGTCTTGGCGAGAAAAAAGGCTTCAGCGGGAATCCCTTGAAAGCGCTCACGGCCCTGCAGAGCCGAGTCAGGAGTGCCGGGGGTGCCGGTGGCAGTCAGGGTGCGTGGGAACCCTGCTTCTCTCGGTGCTTTTTCCTTTGCAAAGCTGTAGGGCAGATCGTGTCAATTCCAGCTTTTGAATGGTCCTTGATGTGTGCTACTGATTATAACTCACGGATGGAGTCTTGGCAGAACAACTGACTAACAAGGTCACTGTTTAAATAAACAGACGAGTCTAGCAAAAACGTTAAGTTGGCAGGTGGGATAAACAGCATGCTAAAAGATGAAGGAAAATTTTGAGATTAAGTTAAAGAGAGAAACAGTCAAAGCTGAAGCGTGATAACCAAGAGACCACCTGCAGCTTGAACCTGTAAAAAAAAAAAAACCAAACAAACCTGTAAAAAGGGGCATCAACAGTAAAATACTGTGCTAGAAGTGCAACTTCAGAGCCAGAGTGCTGACGATACCTGGGAAGGACAAGCAGGCTAGACCTCGGGGAGAGCAGCCAGGGACCATCGGCAGTGGATAGACATGGGTGATTTTGGCTCAGACCTTCAGTGCGATCTCCCGCCTCCCATCCTCCCCATGCTCAGGATGTTGCTGAGTGTTCACGGGAAAGTCGTGCAGCAAGGCAGGGGAAACCTGCACCGAGGCACTGGCCGACGCGGGACCTGGGCAGCCCCCGGAGCGTTGCAAGGAGGAGCTGAGCCCTTGCCAGCAGGATGCACACGCATGCTCTGATGTGCTGGCCCCTGGTCTGATGGAAGTGCTTCTGCACCCCGGTGCTTTCCTGCTGGACGTGGTGTGGGGTGTTGTAGAGTTGAGCAGTTTAGGAGCACACGTGCATGTGAATAAGATCTGTAATCCCGGGCCTGGTGGCACTGCCAGGAAAATAGCAAAAGCTCAACCTTCTGCCTCAGGACCTGAAATCAGCTGCACAGGGTCACTTGTTTTCCTGTGTGGATGTCAGGCCACGGCTGAGCCAGAGCCTCCCCTCTCTCTGGCAGTGATGTGCTCGGCGGTGGTTGGGGCCACGCAAGGAGGGGGCTGTCTCTCGAGCCAGCTGCAAGTTTTCCAAAGGTGTCGTTCTCAGTGTCGCGACAGGGAAATAAAATGTGTGGGAGGCATGAGATCAGAGGAGCAAGCGCTTGACAAAACCCAGACAATTCATTTTCCCACAGTGCTGCCAAAAGGAGTCATCTGGTGGCAATTTTAAGTCTCCCACAATTACTCTGATTTTCTTTAGATCATTTCTATACAGATTAAATGAAGATACATTTACTGCTTTGCCATGGAGATGTACAAAGGATGTGGACCCGGAGTCTCTTATCTGAGAAGGAGCAGCTGCAAAAAATTTGGCCACACTGAGCATCAGCCGGGCCAGTGGGTGCACCCCCAGGCACCCCAAGGCACAGCTCGGTGGCACCCCGGCCACACCTCTGCCAGCACACGAGCTCCCAGCCACTGCAGTGTGGGAGAACCGTCGCTTGCAAACAACTGCATCGATCCTTGCCGTGCGGGGGTATTCAAACCGAGCGTCTGCTCGCCGGTGTTACACGGTGCTGTGGGATGTGTTCCCTGAAACCTCACCGTGAGATGGCGGGCAGCGTGCCAGGAGAAGATGGGTTTTGTTTGATCCTGGCTTGGCTGGGCTTATATGGGTGGCTCAGTTTCAGGCAGACACAAAAAGGAGATAAAAGCTCCTTAACAGCGATACTAAGAAGGTTTTGACTGGAGGCAAAAAGGCATTTTGTTCTTTCTGTGGAGTTTTTTTTTCAGCTTAAACTATATTATTAGTGTCTGAATTTATACTCATGCAGAGGAAGTCAGCTTTCTGCATAAAATCTTCTTTTAATAAGCTAAATTCACTTTGATCAACGTGAAGACTGTTTATATGCAGTGTTTGTAGTCATCTTGGTGCTCAAGAGAGACAGAATATATGCATGTTCCCCCTTGGGTGTAGTCAATGTGCTGTGTTTGCATAATTTACATAGAAAAAAGAGATGTATATGAGACATAGGAGGAAATTCTGCCCCTGCGTAAGTGGGTGGGCGTTTTGCTGTCGGTTCAGCAAGGGCAGGTCCTGCCTCCGGAGCCAGCCACCACAGCTCGCTCGGGTGACTTCTGTGGAAGTGCTTACGGAGAGATTAATGCTCATAGGGGCTTATTCAAGAAAACACTTAAACGCATTCTTAAAATTAATCACATGCTTTGCTGAACTGGGGCTCGTGTGCTGTAAGGGGCTGAATTTAGCTCAGCGCTGGCAAAGTGCTGTGGCAGGGCTCTGGGCGGCACATGCGGTGGAGGTGGCCTGGTTTGCTGCTGCCTGAGCACACACCGGCTCTGTGTGGGTGAGGCGCACTGTTTTATGGAGAGGAGTGAGGCCCCAGGTACGCTGTTGCAGCTATTTCGGGCCACTTAACAGATCCCCAGCATGTCTCCTACCAACACCCAGTTCAGAAGAGGTGAAGCATTACCTCGCATGCCTGTGTGCTGAGGAACGGATGCTATAGGATGAGCTGTCGTCAGTGTGTCCGTTTCTTGAGGTTTTCGGAGGCTATGACAAGCTTTTGATGGGCTCTAAATCTTGGCCTTCCCAAGGCATCATTTAAATATGTGTGTCCCTCTCCCCATTATAGGAAAGCTCTAGGAAGAGAGCAAAGCGTCCAGCCTTTACACGCATGTGCATATACCACTTACCACATTTTGCTAGCCTTGTGACCGGGGTTTTAGCACTTGCTGGGCAAGACTGAGGGTGGTTTGTTCTATGCCAGGGACGATGTCATGAAAATGCAGGTGTCTCTGCATTGACAGCATCTGCCCCGACTTGCCACCGTCAATGCAGTGAAACGCCTGGAACAGATGGTTGGTGGTGGTGCCTGCAGCTAATGCCAGCAATGCGGTTAGGGATGTGGTGCGCTCAAAATCCAGAGAGGGGATGGCTGGCAGGCTTTGTGTCAGCCTCTCCTGGTATCTGGAGATATTTTCAGAGACCCCCCACCCCCAGGACCAGGAGCATTTGAACCTGGGCTACCTGCTGTAGTGCATGTTGTAGCATCCTCTTATATATGCAGCTTGGTGGCTCTTTCAGCATTTCATTTAGCCCTTTGCACGCTGATTTATTATCTCTAATGATGCAAAATTACACAAAGCTTTTGACATTTCTGTGGCCTGAGAATGCAAGTCATGGTCACACACAGCAGCTGAACAGCAGCCAGGCGTGGGGCACACGTCTGCTTTAGCTTCCCTGGTTAATTGGCCTCCTCGCTCCTGCTCTGTCCAAGGAAGAAAAGAGTAGTTTTTATATGCCTTTGTGGCTACTGCTGTTATCTTAGAAATGCTGGAGTATGTTTCCCTGCCACCAGCTCCCTCCATCTCTTTAATTCCCTTAAAAAGTACAAATCAAAGCTTTCCCTTGCTGGCTCCTCTTTCCTTCAGCACAGTCCTGACTTTATCTTTGCAGCTTTCCCTGCCTCCTGCTGCTTCTCTGATGGCGTCAGGTCTGCTCATTCCTGAACCCTTTCTCACCCCTCTCCTTTCTTGCTGAAATGCAATTTCTGCTCTCCCCTATTAATATCTGCTGCCACGGAGCTGTCACTGGGGACTAGTTGTGGCTGGAAGGAGACCCTGCCTGTTTCAGCCCAGAGCGTCCCTCATTACCTCGTCCTGCTCTGGGCTCCATGCTGGATGATGTCCTCATGGCCTGGCCCCTCTGTCCCCAAGAGGGGACAACAGAAAGCCACCTCCTGTAGCAGTCTGGGGCTCCAGGAAAGTTGCACTGGACTCAGACAGGTTTCCTTTGCAGTTCTGCCTTTCCCCCTGTGCTCGGGGAGCCCTAATCACTCCCTTGGCCCCTTGCATGATGCTGGGGCTTGTATGGGTGTCTTCATCTGGGGGGAACTTGGAGCTGCTTCTGTCAACAATGGCATTTTGACTGCGGGCGGGTTGAAGTGTTGCAGAGCCTGTCCCCAGGTCCTCCTGTGTTTGCTGGAGAGAAAAGAATTTAACTTTGCAGCCGCTGCAGCCACCTGCATCTGCATCCGATGCCTGCAGCCCAAAGGCAGAGCGTAGACGGGTGCAGAGACAAACAGCTTCCTGAGCTGTTAAGCCACTGCTGGGGTGTTTATGGTATTGCTAAGGCAACACAAACTGTCTTGTGACTTCGTGTGCTCCTTTTTCCCCTGGCGTTGCTGTTACGGGCTTGGGCAAGGCGCTTCGCCGTTGCCTGCCTGGGTTGGTGCCCTAGCGAAGCCGAGGAGCGGTTTGCCCGCTCGATTTCGGGGAGTGGCTGCACACTTGGCTTGGCCCCGCATGCGAGTGGTTTCTTGAGTGAAAAACAAGAGTTTTTAAGAGCAGGCAGGAAGGGGTGGGGTTCTGCTTGTGCGCAATTAATTGCTTTAAGATGTTCTGAAGCTGGCTATTCTGGAACTGGATGCTAAATATAAAATTGATACTACATAAATAAATGATGAAATGCCAGTGACATCTGAAAAGCACTTTGGGATGCTCCAGTTAAGAACTTACATAAATAACATGTAGTATTGTCATTGTAATTACTGTTTTCTTTTTTTAGCATGCCTGTGCTTACAGAATGTTTTGAGAAGTCCTATCTGGCAGAAATTCAGCTGTCCCATAGAAACCAGTACCCTTTTGCCAATTTCTACTATTATTTTCAGAGGAGAAATTCAAAGCTGTGCCGTGTTTTCATTTCTCTCAGGCTCTGCGGCAGCTGCTCAGCTGGATGCAGGTGCAGCTCTGCTGATGTAGAGCTACGCTGATCCCTCCCTCTGCTCCTCGTGCAGAAGGGCTGGATTTGAGCCAGGATGTACCTGTGCAGCTAGGGACACGCAGGACTTTAGGTGTTGTGTCTGGGGCCCGGAGATGCCATGGCAGTCTGTACTGAGCTGTCACTGGTGTCTCTCACACAGAAGCACTCGGTGATTCTGAGGAAGGTCAGGGTGCAGGAACAAGGGTATGAAAGCAATCGCAGATGCTTGCCCTAATTCCCTGCCCTGTGCAGGAGCAGTGCTGGGTCACCGCAAGTGTGTGTTTATGCCAGAGATGGGCCATGCCCCCAGCTGCCACTTACCTCCGCTGGTGCTTTTGCTATTGATTTGGCACTTGTTCAGGGCGTGATTTTCAGAGGTGATGTGTGAAGGTGAAGCGCGCGTGGGCTGGAGCGGCAGCACTGCCTGGCAGCCTGGGCCGCTCACGGGGTGGCTGTGAGCTCTGGCTGCTTCGTGGCAGCGCAGCTTCTTTCTGACAGCTGTTTCCTTTGCCCAAGCGATTATGCAAGGATCTCGAGCTTTAAGGAAAAAACAGCGCTGTGGCTGCAGAGCTAAGTTTCAAAGGCTGCTAAGGGCTGCAAGTGTAGAGTACACTTCTGCTTAAGTGTAAGGGAAATAAAGAGCCATATGCTGATTATCCTGACTTCGTGTAATTTCTAAGCCAGTTTGAAAACATTTCAAGACCTGAATTAGTTTTGTTTTCCAGGCCTAATAATGACAGGTAAATATTTGTATGTCTACACTGACATCAGCTTTTGACTGTTTCTTCTTTCTACAAGCTGGTGTCCTGCACTGATGCTACGCCACTCTCGGAGGCAGTGCTGATAACTGCACACTCTTGCTTTGTCACTAGGGAATTGGGCATTACATTGAAAAAGGAGACATACAAGTTGCAAAACAGCCAGAACACAGTTTGCCCTTCGTTTAGGGCTCAGATGAGATTTCGCTGCCAGCCGGGCCTGTCGATGCAGGAGGAGAGAAGAGAGTTGTGGCTCGGTGAGATCCTTTTGCACAGGACTTGGACGGGGTGGAGGGAAGCTCAAGAGAGGGGACAGGCTTTTGCTCTTTACTTTTGGAGGGAAAGTGTGAGTCATTTCCACTGAAAGTGTTTTCTCGCAGGGTGCCAGGACTATGCACCCATTTTCCCCTTTCCCACCGTGTGGCTTTTTATTTGTCTGAAAGCTGCTGTGGGATGCAGCCATCTGCGCTGAACGCAGAGCAGGGGGAGAAGGGGGTGCAGCAGCCTTGTGCTGCCTACACTGTTTCAGAGCTGGAGTGTGGCGCAGAATGGCACGTAACTCCTGTGTGGAGATGGGAGCGTGGGGACTGTCACGCAGACCCTGGACTAGTGAGACCCCTGGAGATGATGTACTTGCAGCTGTACCTCCTGCTGTCCAGCTGCTGGGCTCTCTTTGCCCTGTGTGCCCATTTCTGGGTGAAAAAGAGACAAAGTGAGTCTTGTAGCTTGCTGTGGGGGTGCCGGGTAGTGGGGAAGGGAGAGTCTGCTTGCCTGGACTGCAGCTGGGGAAACAGTTGTTTCCAGGGTATGGGATGAAGGCATCACTTAACAACTCCTCGGGGAGCCCACGCTGCCCAAGGAAGGATGTTTGCTGCTGGTGGCAGAGAAGAGCCCTTGGAGGGCTGGCGTGCCACAGATCTGCTCCCGTGTGTTGATCTGTCCCGTGCAAGCCTGTGTCCTGCTTTCCTCTTTCTGCTGTGGGCCACAGAGCATCCACATGCATCCGTGTGCTGTGTGCATCCATGCAAGGTAGTGCTGCCAGCTTCGCCCTGGATGTGGGTGAGCAGGGAGTGGGGTGCAGGCCAGGCCACCCTGCAGCAGGCAGTGCCCGCTGGGCAGGCTCAGGCCCTGGGAGCATCACGCTGGAGCTGTCAGGAGGGGTCCTGTTCTGGAGGTTGCTCATTCACTGCCCGTGGGAGGGTGCAGTTGGCACCTGATCTCTCCCTGCCAGGCCCCTTCTCCTCATCTCATCCTTCTTCCCTTCCCGGTTGCCCATCGGGGCTCCCTCCTGTCTGCAGCACACACCCTCTCCGCCATCCCCTCTTGGGCTCCCTGTTCCCATTTCTTTCCCCCTCTTGCAGCTACACAGCCCCAGCCTTCACGCAGGACCTGTTTCCCATGGCATCTCCTCTGTACTCACCTGCCTCCACCACAGCCCGTCCCCAGGTGAGCAAACCCTGCATCCCCCATCCCACCTGCCTCTGCACCACCTGGGACTGGTTCCTGACACCCTTTCCCTCCCCTTGCTTCCTCTGCTCCTTCTCCTCAGGAGGTTTTCCTTCCTTGGCATTGCACAAAACGCTCAGTGTTTCTATGTCCATCTTACAGCCCACGTTTCTCCCCTGTCCCAGGTGCAGACATTTCTCCTGTGGTCTCAAGCTCAGTGTTTCTGTGCCTTCAGCATTGCCAGGATTCCTGTCTGGGCATTCCTCTTGTGTTTTTAAACTTCATTCTCTCTGGCCGGTGTAAAAATAGTTTTGGCCTGCTCATACCCAGCTTTATTGACTATTTTTCATCCTTGTGGTTTTACCGTAGCCCACCTCTGCGCATCTTGCCCTGGGCCCTGCTGTTACCTCCAGCTGAGTGCTGGGTTTGCAGCACGCTCACAGGCACGAGCTTCCCATCGCCTGGGGAGAGCTGCTTCGTTGCCTGCCTTCGGGTTTCCTCCCAAAATGTGGCTTTGCTGAGAAGCCCACAAACCTCTTGGCAGCAGCAAGGCTGCATCGTGTTGTGACTGCTGCCATGTGTGCTGACTCACAGTGCCTCCCGGTTTGCCCTTCCTCCCCTCTTTTCTCTTCCCACCTCTTCCCTCTCCCGTGCTTCTGAATGCGGAGTTTTTTAGGGTGCAGAGTTTATTCTGGCTTTGCACAGGGCTATGGTGGTTCCAGGTGCTGGATAGCCAAGCTCAGGGTTTCCCACTTTTCATTGTTCTTTCTTATTCCCAAGTTCCTGGAATGATGAATTATGTGTGAATCTCAGCTTTTTAAAATGAAACTCTGTAGCCTTCCTGCAAGCTTGCGTTAGCGCCTGTAAACGGGACCAGGCGGCAGTGCAGGAACTGGGGGCAGAAAAAAGAGTCATAAATGTACTATTAAGAAATTTTTTTTAAAAAAAAAGAGCTATTGAAGACCACATCATTTGAGAGAGCCTTGACCTGAGATCTTTGAATCCCTGGCTTTGAAAAAGCTTTTCTACGAATAGAAATTCCGTAGTTCCATGTGCCCATACAGTTTGCCAAGTGAGTTTTCTCAGTTCCCAGGCACTGTGTAAATTCTCCCATGTACCGTCATGTACTCCCATGTACTGTCAGGTTTCATGAGCAAAATAAAAACCAGGGAGTTCTCTTCTCTGTCTGAGAGGTATCCTCGTGTTTCCTGACGGCACACTGCGGTGGGAAGTGGTCTCTCTCTGCCCCGGGCTGTTGCCGGCCTCGGAAGTGATGTGACCGTGACTAGTATGTCCAAAGGGTAATTGTACACTTCAGATTTTTTCCCCTCCTTTAGCTTTTAATCAGTTCCCCAGATTGACTTTGCCTCCTGTTTTCTGTGTGTTTCATCTACTTGGCCCTTTGCGATTTGTTTTAAAATCTGGGCTTTGCCAGGCTTTCCGTGTAAGCGTGTTACAGAGCTGCAGCTGATGAGGCAGCAAATAGGTTGTAAAATGCTTGCTAAATTTTGGGGAACAGTTATACAGTCTGACACCACACAGTTATATGTACACGTGGTGCGTGCTATTTCCTGTTGTCTCTTTAGCTGCTTTAAAGAACTGTTGTGGTTTAACCCCGGCCGACAACCCAGCCCCACACAGCCGCTTCCTCACTCCCCCCTCACCCAGAGGGATGGGGAGGAGAATCAGAAAGGAATGTAAAATGCAGGGGTTGAGACAAGAGCGATTTAATAGGTAAAGCAAAAGCTGCGCAGGCAAGCAAAGCAGAACAAGGGATTCATTCACCGCTTCCCATGGGCAGGCGGGAGCTCAGCCATCCCCAGGAGAGCAGGGCTCCATCACACCCAATGGTTACTCGGGAAGACAAACGCCATAATGCCAAGTGTCCCCACCTTCCTCCTCCTTCCTCCAGTTTATATAGTCAGCATGCCGTCGTATGGTATAGAACACCTTTTTGGCCAGTTCAGGTCAGCTGTCCTGGCTGTGTCCCCTCCCAGTTTCCCGTGCCCCTCCAGCCCTCTTGCTGGTAGGACCCAAGAAACCAAAAAGTCCTTGACTTCGTATAAGCATTACCCAGCAACAACCAAACCCACCAGTGTGCTATCAACATTGTTCTCACACCAAATCCAAAACACAGCACTGCACCAGCTACCGAGAAGAAAAATAACTCCATCCCAGCTGAAACCAGGGCAAGAACCATCACTTGTGTGTCTCCAGCTGCTTTGTGAGTGTAGGTGCATGCACTGGGTAGAGCTTCGTTTCTGAGGAAGTGAGAAAACCCCACGTCCCGAGTGCTGTCGAACCCGCAAGTTTTTCAGTGGAAAGCACGGAGGAAGCGTTGCAGGGCCGGCTGCACCGGGCAGGGATGGAGGAGCATGTGTGTGTGTGTGCTGGCCGTCAGTGCCATGAGAGGCGAAGGCTGAGCACGGTGCTGGGGGTTGCTCTGGGCTTGGCTCCCACCGTGCAACGGGAAGCGTGTGCTGGCAGCCGCTGCAAGGGCTCGTGTCAACACGAAGGGACGAGCAAATTGGTGAAAGTGGAGCCAAACCAGCTGGGTTTGCCATTTTCTTCTCTGGAGATTATTTTAAATGAGAGCCAGCCTGAAAGGGCTGAAAATACAAAAGCTTTCTGATAGTTTAAATCCTTAAATAAAACATTTTTCATTCACTTTTTGTACATTCACATCACTTGGATTATACCTATTGTAATTCTGGGAGCAAAGGATCTCAGGAAAACATTAATCATGTAATAAAAACATTGACATGTTTGTATGGTATACAAAAGCAGAATGCTAGAAGACAGGTGGCTACTGTTTTTCACGCAATTAAACTTTAAAATAGAAATGTCCTTTCCTATACTCCCATACATGGATACCTCCAGCTGTCATTGTGAACCTTTGTTTATAAAGCAAATATAAGGAATTGTATAGTTTTGGAAATGTATAGAGGAAGGTGACAATGTGATCTGACTTCTTAAGATTCCCCCATCTTAATTAATGGGTAATTCTTTTGCTAAACCTTTCCTTCAAGCTCTGGTGGGTTCTGTCCAGTGGGGGTTTGTGCTGGGGCTGGCAGCGGGTGCAGGACAGGCAGGGCACTGAGGATGGGGACCTTGACTTGGGTTTTTCCATGTGCGGGGCTCTTTGTGCTTGTGCTTGGCCAAAGGCAGAGCCCTGCGTTGGTGTTCGTGGGCATGTTTCTGTTGAAGTAATTTCATTGAATTTCCTGTTAAAATGCCAGCCAAGTCGCTTGTTGGTGCAAAGTGGATACTGTAATAGATAGGCTGTTGTTTCGCCTGTGCTGTCGTCCACGCGGAGCCTCCTGACCCAGCCTGGATGGGGGTTTGAGCATGGCAGATGACCCCCCCTGTGCTCTGCCTGGCCCCCTGTGCAGGGGAGCAGGTCTTGGGGCAGCAGCAAGACCCAGAGCACAGCGTGTGGGTTTGGGAACAGCCTGGCATGGGGGGCTTCACCCAGTGGCTTTTTAAAGAGAGGTGGGTGGGCTTATCTGGGAGGGTACGCTGCTCCCCTGTTAGCTTCGTGTAAAATCATGATTATGTTTTTCCCCTATGAGGTGTTTCACACAGGTCTTGATTTTTATCCTGATGCAGTGGGCTTGGGCTGGGATCTGCGGCTGGCTGTGCTTGGGGTGCTGCAACAGCAGCGTGGGCAGGTTGGGGTGAGCTGCCCTCTCCCGCAGCCCCTGAGGTCAGAGGAACCCGAGGAGCATCTCGGTGCACCCGCCTGCCTGCCCTGGGTAAATAGCTGCCCCGCGTATGCCAAAGAACGGGGTGGCTTTGACAGCAGTGCATGTTTTTTCCTGCAGAAACGGGTCGATTTTGTTGCTGGACTGGCAGCATTTCTTCGTACTTCAATATTGGCTTTCCCTGTGGAGGAATTTGTGGTTTCTAATACTCTAATTACTTTAGCGTAATAGTTTTTCCTCTGCTTTCATAATGACTTTGGTGGGTGCCATCTGCTGTTGTGATAGCACTGGGCAGCGTGAGGCCGAGCCCCGGGTGCGAGGAGGTGTGTGCTTTTAGCAAGCTCTTCAGGAAAACTAAGACTTTGAAATCTGATTTTCAGGGCTTAAAGCTTTATGTCTCACCCTTTGGGATACAGAGTGAAAAATATTTGTGCTGGATTCTTCCTTACCCTGCAGGTCTGTTTGCAGGGGCATGAGCGTGCCTGGCCCCGCGGGGCAGCCAGCACCGTTTGGGATGGATGGAGGAGCCTGTGTCTCCTCAGTGGTGGGCAGGAGACAGGTCACATCCTTTTGTGAGCCGCTGTTTTGCTTGCAAACAGCTTAACCTGCATCTTTTGGCTTCGCTTTAGAGACGTTGCTGTGGTTCCTGTCGTTGCCTGTGACTGGCTGCGTTGTGCTGGGTGCCAGCACGGCCAGCGTATGCCATGCTGCAGGTGACGCAGGGCAGCTGTGTGCTGAGGCAGGGAAATCACAGAGTGATTGGGTGAGGAGAGCTCTAGGGACTGCATTTCTAACAGCCCCAGAGGAGAAATGCCCGTCTGTGGGTGCTGCAAAGCCCACCGGGGTGACAGCTCCCGGCAGCCTTGCAGGTGTACGTCCCTCACCTCCTGGAGCTCCCCGGGCCATCAGTGCGTGTCTCAGGGCTCGGCATGGGCTTGTGGAATTACAGATCCCAGCACCAGCCTGCACAACACGGTCCGTTCGGTATCGCTGACTCCACAAGAGTGGAAGGGCTGTGGTGAGTTATTTTCAGGAGCTTTTTCACAGCCGTAGTGGGCAGTGCTGTATGGGTTTTGAAACCTCTCACGTGAGGGTGTGGGGTCCTTTTCAGTCCTTACCCTTTAATTGTCACCGGATCCCATGGGGGTGACTGCCAGGACTTTTATCTTGCTGGTCGTTGGAGGTGTCAAAGCTGGAAAAGAAACGTTATCGAAACCCCAACTTTTGAAAAGAACAACTTTAGAAACACAGAGTTCCAGGACAATGTTGCAAAATAAAAAAAGGACTAAAACCACTGTGTAATTGGAAGGCCTGAGTTCTGTGTACCCAAGGCTAGTATTTAATGCTATAGCAATATAAAACGTTTTTAGAGGGAATTTAATTTACTGTTACAGCTGCTGGTAGGGTGAGGTGAGACAGGGAGCTGGTGTAAGCAGCACTCAGGCTCATGGCACTGCTTTAACCAGCTTACACTGCTGAGTTTTGCTGGGATTGCTGCAGTGATTACAGCGAGAAGTGTCAATCGGGTAGATCGGCAGTGAGCCGTGCGCCTGGTCTGTAGGGTCCTGCCCGGTCTGCTGGGGCGGACGAATTTTGGGGATGCGTGGCCCCAGACCTGCAAATGGGAGAGCAGCTCATGAATATCCTGTTAATTCACGTTAATTTGCAAAGCCTAGCAAATTTTCAGAAGCACGTAGTGTTATCCTGAAATAAGACCGCTGTTTCAGACGATTAATGAAATTCAATTAAGCATTTAAAGAGCGTGAGACTAACTGAGGGAAAATTACGTTCTTTTTCTCTGTCTACCTGCTGGGTTTTCGGGACTTCTATTTTTCAGATGGGCTCGCTCTTTTTTGATGGGATTCCCGTGCAGCTTAGGTCCTGGGTGCAGGAGCAAGAGGCGCTGTGCGTGCAGCGGGGCTGGCAGCGTTCGCCACACCGTGCCCCGGATCCCCACAGCCGGGGGAGCGGGCAGAGCCCCTGTACGCTCTGGCACCCGGGGGGGCTCTCTGCCCAGTCCCCTTGGCTTTCCCACCGGTGGGCTTGGTAGGCTTCTCCCATGACGGCTGCAGCGCTTCTGCTGGTGCTGAGGCTTGCGAGGTTCCTTTCAGGACTGTGCAAACAGTGAAGCAAAGTTTCCAGAGAGCGATTAAGAGGGGAACTGTTTCAGATAGCTGAGCTAATCCATGCTGGATTCCTGCAGCATGGAAAAGAGACGTTATGAATGCAAAACTGTCTGGGGCAAGAGGTATATTTTCTGAAGCCAAGAGTTAGAGCTTCTCTGTGGATAGCCAGAAGCGCGGCACAAGTGGGTGCTCAGCAAAAGGCTGTGCAGAAATAGCTCTGCCTGGAGGCTTGCACGGGACCCAGGTGTTGCTTACATGAGTAAAACAGGCTGTAACTGCACACGGGTCAGAGATGCTGGAATGTCGTTCTGCTGCTGGGAAGCAGTTCTGGGAAATCCAGCGTGAGAGGTAGCCGCCTTGCATTTCCGAAGTGCTGTGGGGAAAAGCTTTCATCTCAGTTTTGCTTTCTGAACGTATTAAAAGCTCACCAGTCGTGCACCTGGGACCGAGGAATGGCCTCTGCTTGGTGGGGCTGGTCCTCTGAGAGAAGCCAAAGGCAGCCTGGGCGAGACAGCTGCCTTCACTGCTCCAGCCCAACAGACCGCCCAGGTTTGCTACAGAGTATGGCAAAAAAGGAGAAAAACCTTTTTCTACAATTCTTTGACTGTTTTTTGCAGATGCTAGTGTATGAGAAGATACCACCATACAAAGATCTTCTGCAACGTTTCAGAAAAAAATGAAAACAAGATTAAAGTGTGACCACCCCCAAACAGCTCCTGCCTGGGGGCGTTACCCCCTTACGTGACAACTGCCTCCCCAAAGTCCCAGCATCAGCTCCACTTCGATGCAGGAGATGCTCCATTGCCATTAAAGCAAGACCCTGGCTCACATTTGCTGCAAAGGGCTTGAAGACGTTAATTAATGCATCCCAGAGGCTCAGGAGCCAAAGGCATAGGACAAACCCTTGGGCTCTGGCTGGTTTTGAAGGAGCAGTCTTGATTTTTTGGCTTATCTCCCGTGTCACAGGCAGTAGTGAGCTGTTTGGGCGCTTGGTGATGCAGCTGTTTACCCAGAGGTGCCGAGCTTTTGGTCCTTGTTTTGGACTCATTTTCTTGGGCTGCAGGTTTTGCTGTCTACAGCAAGAGACCTTGTACGGGTCTCATCTTTAACTCAGGGCTATGTGAACAGTTCACCGCCGCAAAACCATTCAGCAGGGAGGAAAAGTGTGCTGCTGGTGGGGAAGCATCTGACATTCCTGTTTTGAGAGTGGAGAGCCCAAACACACCGTCCTGCAAGGGTGTGTACTCCAGGGGCACGTACCATCCTGGCATCACACGGCTGCTGCAGGGTGTCCCTGGATGTCCATGGCATGGCCAGGCATCAAGGTTTTGGGTCAAGATTCAAAACAAGCCAAAGCTGATGTATCAGAATTTGCTTCTCATTTTATTGTGACCATTCATATACAGAATTATGTGTTTGCTTTTAGTGTGAAGGTTAATTTTCACAGTTGCAGTGCTAACTCTTTTCTGGGCTTGTAACACAGACAAAAGTAGTGCAATAACAAATGTAATGGCGTTCTCCTAACAGTTTTAAATTGTGACTCCAAGGATTTTGGGTAAGTTCCTCTTGCTTCCCAGAAATGGAGCTGAGAGCAAAGCTAGTCCCCAGATTTTTCCAGCCTTCAGCTGTGGCTGAGGTGTGATTTATGGAGAGGGCTTTCCTGCCTTTCCAGAGGGATGCTGCTCTTCCTTCCACAGGGCGAGAGCCTTGCTCTGGAAGCTGTAGCGGCTGGCCTGCTCTCCTCTCGCCAGGGGCAAGTTTCCAGAGAGAGAGCTTCTCTCATCAGCTCCTCGAGCAAAACCGACTTCGAGCTGAGCAGCGCCAGCGTAGGAGACCGTATTTCTTCTGAGCTGCACGGATGAGCTGCTCAAACATAAATACGCTGAAGCTTGCAGCTGTTAAAGCTGTGGGCTGTCCAGGAAGATTTCTTGCTCCATTAAGAAATTAGAGACTCTGCTCAGATGGGAGCAGCTCGGTGCTTTGTTTCTTCCCCTAGCTTATTACCAGGCACAAATAACTTAACCCTTTTGTTACCTCTGTCTGTGAAACATGCACACTGGTGGCTACCTGCATCACACGAGAATCAGATTGCTGAATTAATGAGTAGTCCATTGGTAACGCAGTTTGAAGTTGTCAGGCTACATTAAGCACAAGATGTTAGTTAATTGTTAGTTTATATATTATATATATGTAAATTCTTCATCTTCTATTTTTCCTGCAGGAAAAAACAAAAGTGGTTGAACCCTTGGACTATGAGAACGTGATCCTTCAACGCAGAGTTCAGATCTACAGTGATCCCCTCCGGGACCTGCTGATATTTCCGATCGAAGATGTATCTGTGAGTTTGCACTGGCTGGTTCTCATGTTTGAGGCTCATTCATCTCCGGTCCTGCTTACCTTGGAAAACTTCCACCGTTAACCTCATGTTCATTTTGGCTGCATTACTGACACGCGAAACCAAAAGGACCCACTGACGATTTGAGCCCACCACGTTTAAAGCAAGTATCAAGCCCTGAAGACCCAGTTTGCACTGAAAACATGTTCTCCTCTTTCCTGCAGATCTCAGTCATTGGTCGACAGAGAAGGACTGTCCAGTCAACAGTGCCAGAAGATGCTCTAAAGAAAGCTCAGAGTCTCTTTGTCAAAGAGGTAGGGGCAAAAGTCTGCGCAACGCCTGCCCTTAGCACTTTGTCCCTTAGGCAGGACGCTCTGCCGTAGCTCCCAGTCTGTGAGGTGGCCGATCACTTAGCTTTTCCTGCTGGGAAGCACCGGTCACAGGCAGGCTGGCTGCAAGAGATCATTCTCGTGTGTGTCTCTTGCTCAGTGCTTCTTTCCAGCGGGTTTTGTGTGCAGATAAGGCGTGTGGCTTTGCACCACCTGCCTGAGCTGCAGTGTGTACATCAGGGTCCTGAGTGCCACGAGTTTGTTAGGACCATTCCCTCCAGGTGCAGTGGAACTACATGCCAAGCGGTGGTCAATGTCAAGTTAGAGGCATTACATTTCTGAGGGCAGAAAATTGGCGCTTTCTGGAAAACAGTCCCCTCCCAAATTGCTACTCCTTTTTTCAAAGCCCTGGGTTGATGTAAATACAAAATCAGTAGCCGTGTGGCAGGCCAGATGCTGTGTGATTTTGTTTCTGTGCTGCAAAGATTCCGTATGAAATTCGGTACTGCAGCATAAAACAAGTGCAGCAGCCTTGTTCAGACCCTTTCCACTTGTGCTTGCCTCACCCAGCAGTCTGTATAACCTTTCAGAGCTGTGCAGGGTTTTGTTTTGCTTGGTGTAGCTTTCAAAGAGCTGTATTGTTTTCCTTTCAGTGCATTAAAACCTACAGCTCTGACTGGCACGTGGTAAACTACAAGTATGAGGAATACTCAGGAGACTTTCGGATGTTGCCATGGTAAGTGTCATGCTCCCTTGGAATACTAATGCATGGTCACAGGGCTGGGGTTTGGTCAGGCTTAGCAGAAATTGTCTGCCCTTCGTCCTGATGCCTGTCCCACAAGCAGCCTCCCCTCCGCAGGCATGGCGCTGTGAAGGTTGGAGAGCCAGGGGTTCGTGGTATCACACCGTTGTCGCTCAGCTCTGTCTCGGAGCTGCTGGCAGCACTGTCAGCGTGAGTCATTGCTCCACATGCTATCCACCAGCGTGCAAGCAGCCCCCTCCACCTGGGATGAGGACGGACTACAGTCTGGACTCGTGGCAGGATAAATAATGCTGGCCGTGTCTGCTCATCCTGAATTGGGAGCCTCGTTGTCCCACTGGGCTGATGCTCTCTGGGTGCTAGGCATGGTGTTCCCATGCTGAGCAGATCCTCTTTGTGCCCCCTGTCACTGAGAAATTGTTTGACAACTTCAGTCTGGTGGTGTAGTATCACTGGTCATGCTGGCAGTGCTGGGGAGTGACGTACTTTGAAATGCTGGGCTTTGCCAGTGATTCCAGCCCCAAAGCTAACTGGGTTTTTCAGACAGGCGTATACATCTCGGATTTCTGGTGGATTGTTATTTTCTCAGTGATGGCGCCGGCTCTGCTCTTGCATGCCTGGACCGCTGTTCAGGCTGCTCGTGTGCTGGCAGCTTGTTAAATGCTTTTTGTTGTTAATTGGCTGAAATGGGTCTGTTCTGAGGATCTCGCAGGGATGTAAAGCAGCAGTGGGGCAACACTGTTGATCAAATCATATTAAAATCTGTGAACAACCTTGCAGTCTGATCTGGCTTCTTTTTTAGCAAGATGGAATATGAGCTGACCTGCTGCATCTGTGTTGCATAGATGCAAGTCAGCAAAATCACAGAATGACAGAGTGGTCGGGGTGGGAAGGGACCCCTGGAGACCATCTAGTCCAACCCCTGGGCATGGCCAAAGCAGGGTCACCTGGGGCAGGTTGCACAGAGTCACGTCCAGGTGGGTTTTGAATGTCCCCAGAGAAGGAGCCTGCACAGCCTCTCTGGGCAGCCTGTCCCAGGGATCTGCCACCCTCGTGGTAAAGAAGTTCTTCCTCATCTTCAGAAGGAACTTCTTGTGCTGCAGTTTGTGCCTGTTGCCCCTTGTCCTGTCGCTGGGCACCACTGACAGGAGCCTGGCCCCGTCCTCCTGGCCCTGGCCCTGAAGATACTTGCAGACACGATGGGATCCCCCCTCAGCCGCCTCCTCTCCAGGCTGGACAGACCCAGCTCTCCCAGCCCTCCCCCATCAGGGAGATGCTCCAGTCCCCCCATCATCTTCATAGCCCCGCGCTGGCCCCTCCCAGCAGCTCCCTGTCTCTTTTGAGCTGGGGAGCCCAGCACTGGACCCAGCACCCCAGATGTGCCTCACCAGGACAGAGCAGAGGGCAGGGTCACCTCCCTCGACCTGCTGGCCATGCTCCTCCCGATGCCCCCCAGGGTCCCGCTGGCCTTCTTGGCCACCCGGGCACACTGCCAGCCCATGGGCAACTTGCTGCCCACCAGAGCTCCCAGCTCCACAGAGCTGCCTCCCAGCAGGTCAACCCCAGCCTGTACTGGTGCGTGGGGCTGTCCCCGCCAGGGGCAGGACCCTGCACTGGCCTTTGTGGAACTTCAGGAGGTTCCTCCCTGCCCAACCCTCCAGCCTGCCCAGGTCTCGCTGAATGGCAGCGCAGCCTCTGGGGCATCAGCCGCTCCTCCCAGCTCCGTACCGCCAGCAAACCTGCCCAGGGCACACTGCAGAATCAGACAGCTAATAAGAGGAAAGCTAATTACATACTGCTTGTGCTTAATTTCCATGAGATGCATTCAGAAGTTAGCTTTCTCTGGCAGTAAGGGGCTGTAGGTCTCTTGAAATCTGTCTTCTGCAGGAGGACAGTTTTGCTGTGCTCTGTAGTCCACAGTTTGGCTATTGCTTCTGGATCCAGCTGCTGGCTCGGACAACCCTCATGTCCCAGTCATTAAAAATGAAAATGTGTTGTGATTTCAGCAAATCCTTTAGGCCAGACAAGATTCCAAGCCATGTGTTTGAAATTGATGAAGACTTTGAAAAGGATGAGGTAAGGAGATTATTTCTTTTTACATGTTTCACGCTAAGATCTGTTAAAAAGCAAATTTCACAAAGCACAGTCAGAATTCGGTTCCCAGGAAGGGTTTTCTGGCTTCGTACTGTGAAGATGGGACTACAACTGAGACAGTGATTTATTTTCAAGTATGACAAGATAATCACTTGGAGCCAAGGGTCTCCTAAATTATCTGGAATATTAGCCAGAATATTTCTCATGGCTTTTTCCCTTGAAAAGTAAAGGGGGGGGGGGGGGAAGGGAAGCCAAACAATTACTAAATAAAATTCTTCATGTCCAGAATTAAAAGTGAGCAATTTGGTTTTCAACTACACTGCAGTATTGGGGTCCTTCTCTTAAGTTTTGTGCTCCACCACATAACCTGCAATTCCTCATCAGCTGCTTGACCCGCTGTGTTCCCGGCATGTCGGACCTGTTCTGTATATACTCTGCAAATGTTCAGAGGCGTCTGCTCGCTCTGGAAGTTGGCGTGTTTGTGCTCAGCTGGTTGCAAGGAAGATGTGCAGCCCTGGAGCTCTTCCATGGGGGTGTGCTGGGGGCTCTGGCAGTTGGGACATCTCAGACCGGGTGGTCATTTTGGATGGTGCAGGTGCCATGTTCCCCTCTGCACATCATGGTTGCTACAAAAGGGAGGGGTAGCGTTTTTCTGTCTCAAGTACCACATGAAGCTTAATTCACGCCCATGACATTAAGAAGTTTTAGATCACATCTGGAAGAGTTTAGCCCAGCTGTTCAGAACCCGCATGGCACCGAGGTGCTGCTGCTGGGGAGCTTACAGAGGAGAAGGGGAGTTTCTTGCAGAGCTGAAAATTTGAAGGGGCTGTTTCATGCACGTTTCTCACAGTTACTGTGTGTGTCCCAGCACGTCTCAGGTCTGGACTGGGATGGCCTCTTTGTAAGTGGAAATGTATTGTCAAGTTTGGCCTTAATTTGTTTTGGCTGCGTTGTTGGTTTGCATTACATCGTTGACTTGAGGTGTTACCTCTTTAATAATATCTAATTTGGGCTGGAGACAGAGCTGCGCGGTCTGTTATCAACATGCTTCTGAAAAAGCAAAAGGACAAAAATATGCTATACCAAAATTTGGTGGAGAACTTTTTTCTTCTGGTCAGTGTCCCAGATACTCAAACAATTGACGTTACTGAGGTTGGTTGTGGAAGAGTATTCCATGTGCTTTGGCAGATATTTTGGCATTTGTATCTTTTGGTGTGGCCCTATCTAAAGGATTCTGTTACAGTTTCCCGACAGCATTCGCATTAGAATTAGGTAATGGAAATTCAAGTAAAAGAAATCTCTTGATGAAAAAAAGGAGAAATCATGGGTTGTTTTACCCAGGGAAATAAAGCGTCAGAAAATCTACTTTGTCGTTGTAAGTTTGACAAGAAAGGGGTGAAAACGGATGCAGGAGATGATATAAAACAGTCCCTTCATAGCTCATCGGCAGACAGTCCAGGTCCACCTCTGCTGCTGAGTCACTGGAAGTCCCAGGGTGAATTTTTTTCATCAGTCTGGGATCTCGTTTCCCTCCTTCCCCAGCGGAGGTCACAGTGGGTATGGGTGGAGAGCCGTTCCCCCTTTCTGGCAGCCTGGGCCAGGAGCAGAGGTGGAAGTCCCAGCTGGTATGCCAAGAACAGCCTGGTTGGGTCACTTGAAACTGTTTGTTTTGATAAATGTGAAACCAGTTACATTTCAGCTCTTGGGCTTTGGTGGGTTTTGCCTGAATTTAAAATGGAGAGTTGATTTATCAAAAGGAAATGACAGAATAAGTCTGGAGTTCTGCATTTTGCAACTTCCTAAACAGACCGTTTTGAAACTTTCCTTCTTCACCAGGTTTTTGAAATACTGCAGAAGAACCAGTATGTATTTCCTCATTGCAAAATTGCTGCACAGCTCTATCAGTGCAGATGTAAGCTTTCTTTTTTAAAACTGACCCAAACTAGCCTGTTTTGCCTCTTTTTTAGAAAGAGACAACCCTCAACATTTTTGTGATGACGCTGAATGTGTAGCTGTACATCTTACACGTGCATTCCACATGTTGCTCTATTGCTGTAGTTGAACCAGTATTGCTTTCCAGAGTGGACATATTCTTTGTGTCCAAGGGGAATTTTTTGTAGGAGGCAGTTCACCTGACCTCCTCTTTTTCTGATCTTTTGCTCTTTCAGGATTCCTCGTCCCTGTGCTCCCAGAAAGGCGGTGTGATAAAGCAAGGCTGGCTGCACAAAGCCAATGTAAATAGCACAATCACTGTCACCATGAAGGTGAGTTGGGTCCAGCGTTACGTTAGTCGTGAGCGAGGCCCGAGGTGGAGCTCAGACCACGTCTGCAAAGCCAGCATGAGTGCGACGGGTGGGGTTGGGGTTGGATGGGTGTCTGTCCTGCTTGTAGAGCATCCCAAAGTGGACTGGAAAACCCAGTCTGGCAACAACCTTTGACCCTTCCTTCCCCAAAATATAAGACCAGTGCACCTCAAATCTGAAAGCTGAACAAAAAGGCGAAGCGTGTTCAAGTGAGTCAAGGCTGTTTTCTGAGTGAGCAGCTGAGGCCTGGGAGGGGAAGGGAATTTAAATCACTGAAACAGCTGCCCTGCAAAGAAAACTTACTGAATTGATAGTTTCCTTGCTGGTAGGAAATAATATACGGGGACCAGCTTTAAATTGAAATGGCCAGTTTTTGCTTTAAAAGCAGGGGTGATATCGCTGAGAAGATGGAGCATTACTGACCTCGAAGCAACAGCTGCACTGTCCTCTGTTCTCCACTCTGTGTAATCCGGTGTGACATTGCTTGGATTTTGCAGTGGAGGTTTTTAATAGTTCGACCACAGGTTTTTTTTGTGTGGCAATGAGCCTGTCTGTTGTTCCGCCGTGCAGCTGCCTTGTTACAGCATAGAGGGAATATCAGGGTGTTACGTTCAGCTGTGCAGCTGGAGGATGGCCGCAGTGGGGCTGCTTCATAAGGGTATTGGTAGATCTCAAAAACTTCAGTTGTTCTAAAGCTCGATTCAAGGATTTACACTTCCATGAGAAGTGGAGCAGGACCGCTTATAGGGCTAATTTTAATGTGAGTTTTAAAATGAGCTTGAAGGCAACAGAACAGGATTTTCTGATCCTCTGCTTTTCCGAGCAGCAAGGTTGAAGCCATTTCTGCTCCTGGAACTTCTGGAGGAGGTGTCGTACATGCTCAAAGCAATCGGGTCCCTTCTTGAATGCACCTCTCAGTGCCCAGCACCACAGACCCACCTTTCAGAGATGATAACCCAAAATACACTGGCTTCAGTTCAACGGATAGGATCCACAGAGTCTCTTGTGAAACTTGGACATCGAAGTACCGAAAATCAGTAGCCATTTTCTGAGCTGGTCCCGGTCACTTCTGTGTCTTACAAAACGCCTCCTAAAGCATATGTGAGAAATCTGAGGACTTTTGAACTTCTTCAGCATTATCACCACTTTAGGAGGCTGCTGTGCTATCACAGAAGCAGAAACATTCATCTTTTGAGTGCTGGTTCTTCCACTGCCGTGACGTGCTGCAGTGTTGGTACCATGGTGTTGCTAAGCATGTGCAGTGTGTATTTTGTGGAGAACTAGCCCACGAGCAAACTGTAATTAAGCTACAGCTGCCAATTTTAAAGTAGCCTTTCCTTTGCAGAGAGCTCCCCTGGTCTGGCCCAGCCCTCCAGCTGGCTGGTTTGCAGCATGCTGCATTACAAGCATGGCATCAAGATTTTCTCTCTTTCTTTCTTTCTTTCTTTCATCTCTGCCCAAATGGACTTCCCCAGTTCCTGACCATCCCTCTGCAACTGCGATGTTCACCAACAGCATCTGTAGCCTGATCAGAGGGGACCATTCCCTCTGCTTCTAGGTTTATAGTATTCATTTCAAATGAGCGTGGTCTTCTGACAATTATTTCTGACAGCAGTGCTTACAAGAGGGGGAAGATCATAGGAATAGTGTTTACTGCTTGCTTCTGCATTTCCTTTTGAACAGAATTCAGAAGATGCAAATGGTTTAGCATGAAATCCAATACCCATGAGGGATATCAACCCTGTAATATCTAGAGAGAGATCTATCATGGGTTTCTGTAACATCCGCTGCCAAAAGTTTCTGAGATTGATTCAGTGAAGTGCTAAATCAGTGTTTAAGCTGGCTAACGCTTAGCATACATAGCTTTCCATGTATTTTTATGCTTTATTGAACTAAAGGTTTAGTTAAATCTTGTAAAATTTAAAGGTGAAAAACGTTGGAGCATCTCCACAGCTATCTAGTCATCTAAATGATGCCAGAGGTTACTTTTCAGAGGGCTTAGGTTACCGTTCAGAGCGCAATGCTCCCTTCCAGTTCTTTGCAAGCGAGTGGTTTTATTAAACATGTGCTGGTGTCAGTAATGATGGGAGCAGGAAATTACTAGTAGTCTCCCATCTGGGATGAAAAATTATGTGTTTATTCGTAGATCTTCCAGTTATGCAAAACAGTGGAAATACTCACAGTGCAGCTTGCCCTGGCTTCCTTCGTGGTTCTCCTAACACAGATACCCAGCAACTGTGACATGCACCCTGCTCCTTACAGACCTGACAGCGTATGCTGCTACCGTAATTGCTACCAGAATGTTCTCCTGAATTACAGTCCGCTGCCTTTTGGCTGACAAACGTCAAGGAAGATGTTCTGAGATACTGGAGAGTTGGGGGTTTTGTTGTTGGTGGTTTTTTGTTTGTTTTTTTTTTCTTCATAAAAATCAATAGCTCAAACATAGGAACACTTCTCCCGAACTTGCTGCTTTCGGAGGTGAGAACTGAACACTAAGCCCAAACCAGTTAATTAAAATAATTTTCTATTAAAAAAAATACAAAACCAAGCAGTTGAATGGATTACTGTGTCTGTTGGCTTGCATTTGAGCGCTAGGAATTTCCACATGTCTGTTCCAAAGTCTTCAGGGGAGTTGCTTTGTAATTCTAACTGAGGTCTTTATCAAAAAGGCTCTGGAAATACTGCTCTAGGATGGGGTGAATCTTCAAGCAACGTGCTGATCTGAGTTTACCACGCAGAATTACTTTGTAAAGATGAGTTAAGCTGGAGCCAGCTGAGAGACGAGCTGGAAGCCCTGGGGCTTTGCTTTAGATAGGCAAACTTATAATAAGAAGAAGGAAATTAAAATTAAAGATGACGACGAAATCTCTATAAAACAAATCATACTCAAAGGGGTGAATCTGCAACACTCTGGGGTCATCAGTGTTTCTTGTTACGGTATTTTCTCAATAGCAGGAAGGCAGATACCAAAACGGTGGCTGTGGTTTGTGATTGTGTACAACAGAGTGAATACTTGCATGAGCAAGGCTTTGTACTTTTGCAGGTATTCAAGAGGAGGTATTTTTACTTGTCACAACTCACGGACGGCTCCTATATTCTGAATTCCTACAAAGATGAGAAAATTTCGAAAGAATCCAAAGGCTGTATTTTCTTGGATGCTTGCAACGATGTTGTTCAGGTAGGTGTGCTTTCCGCGTGGCTGTACATGGGCATTGCTAGCTCCAAGACAGACGTGCTCTCCAGCTCTGTGTCAGCAAGGGGTGAAGGCGTGGATATACAAATTAACCCAGAGCTGGTTTGCTCTGTCAGCTAATCTGATTAAAAGGCACTCAAGGCATTTCATAAGGGTGCCATATGTTTGGCCAGGAAGACAGCAAGTGGAAGAACTGCTGTCGGATGAAAACGGAAGCATTTCATCGTTACCTCATCTGCTGTCACCCTGCTCTGTCCATCTTCACCTGGTTATCACAGGTCAGGTGCCTTACTGAGGGCTGAAGCCAGTAAGTAGTTGGTGTGATTCAGTCTTGGGCAGCTTCACCCTCTATTTGCTGCTCGCACCAGCTTCTTGTTTATGAAGTTACATCCCAGTAAGGCCGCGCAAGCATGCAGCCCTTTGGGACTTACGAACTGCAGAGGGCTTGTAGGGTTTCAGGAGCCAGTATTTGTACAGGGCTTAAAACCTGGGCTTGCTTTGTAATGCTGAGAGTGAAATGCAGCAGTGGATTGCTGCTGTGCTTTCTGCCATTGCTATTTCTGCAGAAGCTTCAAGCACTGAGCGTGGTGGAGCAGCTGAAATTACTCTGGTGGTTTGCTTCAGCACGGATGAGTCAGAGCTGTGCGTTTCCGTTTATCTTTCTGAACACAGTAAGAGCAGTAGCGCACACGCCTCAGTGATGTACAGAATGCACTTCCCGAGCTGCATCAGATTTGCCTCGGCTTCTGGTTGGAAAATGCTGTTTAAAGGCCAGTGTATCTCAGAAAAGTTGTGTTGAACCACTTGCTTTTAAGATAGATGCCTGTAAGCATCCTGGAGTGCAACGTTACTTACTGTGTCAGACAAACCCAGTTCCTGGCTTCTCTGGGTAAATATTAAGGGTCTGACAACATAAGAAGGAGCTTGCTTCTGCTCCTCAGTGCGCTGTCTGTCATCCAGTCTGGCTTTCTGCCACTTTGAGAGTTGCTGGCAGCCATGGATCTGCGTACTGCTTGATCGCTGCCTTGAAGCCCTTCATGATTACCTCAGGAAGGGTGCTGTGTAAAGGGGGGGTTCTTTGCACCGTAGTTCACAATATTTCAGTTCAGGATGCTTTCACAGAGAGGAGCCTTACAGCAGATACTGTGCTGAGTCATTGAGGAAAACGTAATACAAATATTTCTCTTTCTTGTTCATTTAGTGTCCTAAGATGCGCCGTTACGCATTTGAACTGAAGACCATAGACAAGTACAGCCACTATCTCGCAGCTGAAACTGAGCAGGAGATGGAAGAATGGCTGGTAACTCTAAGAAAGATCATTCAGAGCAATGCTGAGAGTTTGGTGCAAGAGAAGAAAGATACCGTGGAATCTGTGCAAGGTCAGTTTATAGATACCTGCCTTCACCCTTCTCCAGCATGATGCAAGCAGCGTGCCTGGAGAAGTGTATATTTTTCTTCCTGTATTAATAGCGAAAATTGTGGCTGACACATGATATCATGCAAAAGGGCTTAGTATAATGTGGATGATAGCCCGAGGAATAGAAGGGGAGGGAAACATGACCCTTCCTCTGGATGGGAAATCCATGGCGAAGTTTCAAGACTCCTGGAAAACTGGCTCTGTGCTGAAGTTCTGTTTTGGAAAGACCAGGCAGGCTGTAATAGTATATACTCTGCTACTAGTAATGTATGGAAAAATCTTACTCCTGAGGAATGGAAAAGTCTTCATAAACTGTTTCTGTGCTATTGTAAGCAAATATTGCAGGATGCTTTCTGGCAGAGAGGTGCTCCTGCAGTTGGTTTGAACATCTGGTTTTTGTGTCCTTGCAGATGATGAGTCAAGCACGCAGGGGAAATCAGAGAACATCCTGGAGAGCCTGGAGAGAAGCATGCATCCAGAGCTGATGAAGGTATCCTGTTTGCAGAGGTTGCCCTCCTAGCCCATAGCTAGTTCTCTCCACCGTGTCTATAAAAGGGATTTTCCATTTTCTGTGTCTGCAGCTCTGGGGGAGCTGGGCAGGCGCCAGTGCTGATGGGGTCTCTGTCATCTCACCTGCCTGTCCCATGGATGGGGCTGTGCGGTTCGGGGCTGCACGCTCCTCACCTGCCTGTGCGGGGCCCTTAAGGAAGAGCCAGACTTGGAGTGAATGAAGGGTTGTTGTGGTCAGCACCACTCATCCCTGCTCAGCAGGGGTCCCATCCTGGCCGTGAGGGCGGGGGGGCAGTTAGGTGGCAGCCACCTTCTATTTATGATCCAGAGCGTGGCTGCCTGCTACTGTCTGCTCTCCCATGCGGCAGAGCCGCGTGGCTTTACTGTCGTTGCACCGTTCTGGGGGCTACAGCTGAGAAGCCTTGCATCGTCTCGCATATCACAAAGGGAACCTGAAAAACACGTGTTTTGTTTTGCTTACATTCTTTCCAAATAACAAGTGTTTGCCTCTGTGTGGCCAGACGGTAATATCAATGCCTTCCTTTCTTCTAGTATGGAAGAGAAACAGATCAGCTGAACAAACTGAGCAGAAATGATGGAAGACAAAACCTCTTTTCTTTCGACCCAGAAGTCCAGGTAAACATCACCCGTGTTTGCAAATGTGAGGTTTTGTTCTGTGCCGTGTCTCCCCCATTCCCTTGCATGGCCACGCTGTTTGCCTGCAGAGGCAACGTGGTTTGCAGGACAGAAATGCAGCCCACATCCCTGCCAGCGAGAGCTGGACAAGACGCCAATACTCTGGTGATCGCTCAAACAGAAGGAAAGACTCGCAGCAGCCCCACACACCTCCTCCCTCCAGCTTTGCTGGCTTCTGTGATGCATCTTGATGTGGCTGGATTATCACCTGGGCCTCTGGGAGCTTCTTAGGGTTGCAGAAGTGGAGAAGTGGTATTGCAAGGACACCAGCATCACTGCATGGGCTCAGCACGTGTGTTGAACCACTTGCTTTTAAGATAGATGCCTCTAAGCATCCTGGAGTGCAGCATTACTTACTGTGTCAGACAAACCCAGTTCCTGGCTTCTCTGGGTCAATGTTAAAGGTCTGACAACATAAGAAGGAGCTTGCTTCTGCTCCTCGGTGCGCTGTCTGACATCCAGTCTGGCTTTCTGCCACTTTGAGAGTGGGGTGGGGAGCAGTGATGTCAAAGACCATGATAGGGCTTTACAGGGAGAGCCACAGTCTTCAGGGAATTTTCAGATGTAAGGGATATACAAGCAGAAAAAACACCCCATGCCGTTCTCATATGCCGGAGTAGGGGTTCACTGACTAGTGGCTTGTTTTCCTTTCAGCTTTGATGCCTTTGTTGAGCTCTCTGCCAAGGTCCAGGTGTGGGATTTCAGTGGAATGAGCTGCAATTGTTAACACAGTTTTAGAGAATTGTTCCAAGTTATTTCATAGTTGCTGGTTCTCCTTCTGGAGTGCTTTGGCTTGTTCGCACCTGTGAAAAAGAACATTCTGGTTTAACAAGGAAATGAAATTACTCTTTAAAAGGCTTAGTTGTACAAAATGAGAGGTTTTGTCTTGGCACTTCTTTAAGGTCTTTAACAGGAAGAAGATAAGCATCCAGGAGATCCAGGAGGCTTTTTCTTTTTAAGAGAAGCTTTGAGAAGTTTCCTATATTCTAGTCAGATAATAAAAATGGAAATATTATTCTGTGTGGAGCGCCTAAGATATCTTCCCCCCCCTCCCCCCAACCAAACGGCTAGGCTGAATTCACTGCCCTCCCCATCTACCCAGAGATTTTCACTCTGATGTGGATCAGTCGGATCTGCTATAATACTGGGCATTCAAAATCAGTGCCCTAGTCGATGCTGGTGTGCATGTGCACAGTTGTGTGCCTGGTGCTAAGGAAACTGGGGGCAGGAACATATACCTGCAACATGCTTTCATAATTGAAAGGAAATAGGAGAAACAATGGGGAAAGTTTCCCAGAACTGGATTAACAATTGCAGCATACTTTGCTGAAATTACTCCATTGTGAGGTATCGGCGCCCAGCGTTTGGCGTGCAGGTTTCTGCAGGATTTGAGGGGGGAAAAAACCAAACAGGACTATGCCAGATGGTCACTGAGGCGTGTACTGGTTTTTAGGGGTGTTTGGTAGCTCTGTGTCCCTGGTACGATGGCTATGGTGAAGCCTGAGGGTCTTTATCTGGCTGATGGTATTGTGGTCATGTACGTGTCCGCGCCCCGGGAAGGGCGGATGGCGAGGCACAGACCAGGCATGGATGTTCTGGGTTAGGAAGGAGGTGATTATAATCCAGCCTGTTTGGATTGCCCAGCTGGCTCTGCAGGCAGTCTTTGTTGTTTGTAACCACACCGGTTGTTGCTGTGCATCTAGAAATGCCTTCCGCTTTCAGATGTTGTTCATGATCTCCACGGCGTGTGCCTGCTCTCTATTTCAAGCACAGGGTCTATCTCTTAAACTAGTCAAATCTTCAAAGTGGCAGGTACTTTTCTGAGTGTAACAACCACCTACGTTCCGCATTCTTCCCCAAGCTCTAAGTGGTGTTTGGGAAGATCCCCAGGGTTACAGCAAAGCAGAAAGGAACTGAAATCATACTGAGGTTTAGTTTCCTGTGCTCCACAAACCAGATTGCTAAAAACTGATACATCCCCATGAATTCATGTCTTGAATACATTTGTGTAACATCACCAAATGGCACTCAATTGTGAATGTCTTGTAACTTTGGTACCACTAGAAAAAAATGGATCAAGATACTATTGGCCATGATGTGATCCCTCAACATTATTCAGGCGTTTATTTTCTTTTTTAATGAGACCAGATTTGTTTGTTTGCTGTCTAGAGGCTAGACTTCTCGGGGATCGAGCCAGACGTGAAGCCATTTGAGGAAAAGTGCAGCAGGCGCTTCATGGTGTGCTGCCAGGACTTCTCCCTCAACCTCCTCGCCCAGCTCAGCGACAGGTCGGAAGGAGGACCCACCAATGTAAGGGGAGCTCTGGCATGTCCCGCTTCGTCTTCTTTCTCCTCACGGGCAACAAAACCACTCAGCAGATTAATCTAGGTGGATAAAAAGGTCCCATTTTGCCATGAGCTCCAATGGGACCTGGGCAGGTGGTGACTGCTGGCCCAGTGTCATTGCAGGATTTGTCTGCCTTGGTATTGTGATGTTCCAAAAATATGTTTGGGGACGGGGTCTGTCCTGATGTGCCTCAGCCCGCCAGGAACTGGGAAATCTGGGAAGTGAGTGGTTTGGGGGCATAGGGAGTGGGGAGCATGTCTGCCACGTTCTGGGTCCCTGTGGAAAGTTCTGCTGGTAAATGACTAACGTCCCATCTCCAAACAACTCACTGCTGTGTTGTATTTCATTTCCCCTAATGGCAAGGGATTTCCCTATTCTGAAACCTTCTTCTGACTCCCAGCCTAACTGTGTTCACAGCCACTATGTTATATGTGTTTGTTATTGTGCCAAAGTTGTGCCTTAGCCTAAAAAGCTCTTCCTTGTGTTTTCTGAGCTTCTGATGTCAGTAGACAGCTGTTACCTCTCTCCACAGCCTTTGTTCTGCCGGGCTGAACAGACCAGGCTCCTCCAGTCTTTCCTCCCAAAATGTAATCCCTGTTATCATGTCCAGCGTTTGCTTTGGCTGGAGTCAGCCTTTCGAGCAAGGGTGCCAGAGCAGCAGATAGCACGGCGGGGGGGCAGCGGCACTGGCACTGATCTCTGCCGATGGTACCTTGCCTGATGCCAGTTAGGACTGCAGAGGCTTTTTTGTGATGGTTTCGTACTGGCAGCTCACAGCTAGCACACCAGGCTCATTCTCCTCAGTAACTCCCAGTGGATGAATGCATTGCTGATAACAGAGATTCTTCTTAATCGTCTTTAATCAGGCCCAGAGTCAGACTTCATCAGCACATTTTTAGTATTGATATAATGCCTTCAAGTTATGCTGTAATGTCTTGAACAAACTACAGTCTTATCTTCAGGCCTTCATTTTCATTTTTTTTCTTAGGCGGACGCACGCCTGCTAGGATTTTTGAATTAAACATACATGAAATTATTGCCACTTGCCCTGTGCTCTCAAGGTCAATAGCTACAAATGACTTGGCAGATTTCGCACATGCAGTTCCTCAGCAGTGTTAGCCTCGTATTTGAGCTTTCCTGGTTGGGAGAGCTAACCTGGCTCCTGTGCCATCCGGCACAGAGCAGCTGAGGAACATTTTGAGTGTCTTGAGTTGGGTCATCCAGAGCTGATTGACTTTGGACAACAAGTGAAGTGGTCCTTGGCGTGTGAACGTAAACACTCTTAAGTTGATTTCTTTCTCAATGCAAAGGATAAACAGCTCTGATGGATTTGGGTCATTTTCCTAACTTCATAGTGTATCACTTATATAAAAACCCCTATGGATTTCATTCTTTACATTTCATTGATGGTTTTAAAGTAGCTTTGTTCAAATTGACCGGATCAAAATGCAAGAAGGTGCGGGGAAAATACAAGTTTATGTATTTATAAAGCAAATAAACATGGATCGTCTGTAAGAATGATCTAAAATGCTGGCGTGCAAAACTAAAGGAACAAACAGGTGCTGAAGGCAAACCTAGCAGGGAAGGCAATGCATGTTGGTACTCTTGAGCCTGTAGCATGCGGTTTTTTCTTGACACATATATTCAATCAAATTTCCAGGTGGAGCCCTTTTTCCTAAGTTTGGCATTATTTGACCTGAAAAATAATTGCAAGATTTCAGCTGACTTCCATGTGGACTTGAACCCTCCGTCTGTCCGTGACATGCTTCTGGACAGCTCTGCGTCTGGAGCGGAGGGAACCAAGGGACGTTCGCCAGGCGAGAGCTTTGTGCACGGCATCCCCGAGTCATGCCTGCGCTACATAAAACGGGTGAAGAACGGATTTTTCTCCTCGTTCTGTGTCTCTGTTGAGCTGTGCCTGTTCGGTAGAGTTGCACTGTGTTGCTGTGCGCTGTGGAGAGGCAGCAGTCAGCTTTTCTCTTGAGCTGTGGGGTTTCGGTCGGTGTCTCAAGCAGATTACCACTTCAGGCTCACTGGTGGCAATGGGCAAAGCACCGAGTAGAGTTTTCCAGGACTTGACCATGTTCAAGCCTTGTGAGCCCCCATGGCCCATCCATAGCGGTGACCTGAGCAGGGTCTGTGTGGGCTGTGGGAAGGGACAGCGAGATGACTGGGGCCAAACGCCGTGGTGCAGGTAAGGGTTTCCTGCTCTCTGACAGCCTACTCTGTATCTGTTGCAGGGCGTTTTCTCTGTGACTGACCCACACGTGGAGATCTTCCTGGTGGCCCGTGTGGAGAAGGTGCTGCAGGGCAGCATTACACACTGTGCAGAGCCGTACATGAAAAACTCGGACCCAGGGAAGGTATTGGATGGGGCCGTGGGAGTATGTACTTAGTGGTGCTGCCTGCTGCTGCAGGGAGCAGTGTGGTCTGAAACTTGGGCTGTTTCTGCTGCTCTTCAGCTTCTTTCTGGCCTGAATTGGTCTTCATCCATTCTGCCACTTGCTGTGTTCCCAGGCTGGCTTCAGCTGGGCTGTCCTGGGGGATTTGGTTCCTTCCCTTGGAAAGAGGCAGAGGATTTTGAGCCGAGCAGCTGGGGCAGGGTGACCACGAAGCAAAGTCTGGGCTGGCAGCAAAAAACTAGGACACTCCATCCCCAGAGAAACAGGCTGCACTGCTAAAAGGTGCTACACGCAGTGTCTTGGACTGGTCCCAGCTCACTCCCACTGGGAACAGTGATGTTTTAGTAGCAGCAAAACGTGGGCTTTGCACTTGATTCTGCTCACCCTGCCTCCGTCTCGCTCTGCGCAGAGTGCCATGATCATATGGGGAAACTTATGCAAAGGGTGGTCAGGGAGGGGACCTGGTGATGCCGGTGGCACCAGTTGCTGCATGCCGGGTGGAGCTGATGCTGCCGTGCTGCAGCCAGTCAAAATTAGTCCCTGATAGGAAGATCAATGTATGGAACGCCTGGTATGTGATGGCATTCCCTCAGCACGCTTTGCAAGTCTGTATAGGATGAGCTAATTACGGTCAGTTTTGGAAAATAAACTAATACCCATTGGAAAAAAAAATACTAGTAACACATAAATAATAAATAAAATATCCTGACAGTTTAATGCAGAATCAAGAGGAGTTTTAATTTGACTGTGCCCACAACATGTTTGCTATTGCTTTGCAAAAGTAATAATTGGGCGGGGTGTGTGTGTGTGAAGTGATGGACAGGGATGCCTGTTGGCTGCTTGAGTGACTGTTGTGTGGTGTGCCTGGGGAGCTGTGTGGTGTGCAGTACAGAGAGTTTCTCCTCCCTGGAGAGTGCAGCACTCTTTATTCTTTTTCCAGGGCAGCGTGGAAGCCAGGGCACACACTGACCTCTCTTGTGTTTTGCAGACTGCCCAGAAGGTCCATAAGGTGGCCAAGCAGGTGTGCAGCCGTCTGGGGCAGTACAGGATGCCGTTCGGCTGGGCTGCCAGGTTGGTCACGGTGGGCTGCGCTTTGGCCGTGGTGGGAGCTGCTGCTGCCAGTTATCCGGGACACGATCCAGCCGAGTGGGCAACGGGCCAAGTGACTGGAGTCAGTGGAGTTGCAGCCGAGGGCAGAATCTGGCTTTAATTCCCAAGGCAGAATGGGGATCGGCCTGAAATGTTCCATCTAGAATTAGAAACAAAATATTAAAAAGTAAACAGTGCTGGGAAGACAGTAACCTTCCTGCTGACCTGTAGCTACTGCTATCAGGACAGAACATTCCTGAAGATGAATTACACTGTCCCGTGCTACTGCGGGAATCGGTGTGGGAATTGGCACAGCAGTTCCCTCCTGGCATCAGCCATTGCCAGGGACAGGGTGAGAGCGGAGGGTGTCCTGGCCTGGCGGTGGCAGTAAGCTGGGGTTTGTCTCCCATCTTAGACTCTGCTTTAATTAATGTTCTTCAGAATGACTGGAGATGGTGATCCCAGTCCCTCTCTGTTCTTTTACTGGGACCGATAAAGTACATCAGTGCTAATCCCTTAAATCTCAAGTCAGAGGACGGCCCGAAGGCGAGTTCATCCCTCTGCCACTGCCTCCTGTTGCTAAATTCTTCTTTGGTACTAACAAAAGGGATGGTAATGACATGGGAACACCAGATGACCGTCGCAGTGGGCTGCGATTCGGTGGTATGCAGCTTGCAATGTGTATTCTTGAGCTAGATTTTCCTGTGACACTGGCTGCTTAGCTTTGGGATGGTGTTTTGGGGATGTAGGTTGCTGCTGGGAGCCAGCACACAGCCTGTGCAGCGCCTCAGCCCTCGTTCAAGTGATGCCTCAGCCTAGTGGTGGGCTCTGTGTGGGCATGGGCTTTGGTGGGCTCTTCAAATTTGTTCCTGCTGGGTAAAGAGCTGCATTTGGAGAACCAGAAGTTGAGTGCCCAGCTGCGGGGAGCTGTGTTGTTTTGCATCCCTGGAACAGTTTCCCTCTGGGTTTCAAAGGGAGGTGTTTTCTCGGAGAGGGAGTACAGATGCTTTAATGTTCTTATTCTACAGATACCCGCAGCCTTTATATTCAAGGGTAAAGATGCTGGTATTCATCCAGGGCAGAGTCCAGCCTCCTGCTCTGGGTTTTCAGGAGGAAGCTGATGTATCTCCTGAGACTGGTCTTCATTGCACACTCCTTTCTTAGGAGGATTTCCATGCTCTGACCCCATGTGCAGTTAGGAAGATACTTTACCACTTGGTGTTAGTGGGAAGGGGTTAGGAGGACGTTTGTGCCTGGGGACCAGGCTTGGAACTGGGCTGTGTGTGTCCTTCTCACCTGGCTGGGGAGAAGGGAAATGGGTGATGTCCCACACAATGTTGTGCGACACGATGGATTGCAGTCTGTGTGAGGTCTAAGCACCACATGAGGATGGGAGAGTGATCGGGAAGTCTAGCGGTGTTCAGAGCAGTCACAGGCCAGTGAACCTCTTGCCTGATAAACTGCCCTTCAGCCTGATGTGTCAATGACCTCAGTGTCTGCATATCTGCCAACATTTAATAAATGTGTCTCTTCTTTTCTGCAGGCCAGTTTTCAAAGACTCCCAAGGCACTCTGGATGCTGAAGGAAAATTCTCACCTCTGTACAAGCAAGACAGCAGCAAACTCTCTAATGAAGATATGCTGAAGCTTTTAGCAGAGTATAAGAAGTAAGTGTAACAGACCGGTGCAGAGACTAAGCAGGCATTTTAATATAATTTTTAAACAGTTAAGCATAAGCATGAGATGATCTAAAATACTCAGAGGGTAACAAAAAGCACTGCTGATGTGCTCAGCACCTGAGCTTTCAACGTTCACGCTCTTGTTCCTTTCTCCCTAACACAGACCAGAGAAGACAAAACTACAGGTCATTCCAGCCCAGCTAAATATCGTCATCAAAGACATCCCGCTGGACTTCACAAGTAAGGATCTTGCATCTTAAAATAAATGCTGATGGCTCTAGCCTCAGGAGTTAATGCTTCTATGGGGAGTTTTGCTGTTTCATTAACAGGAGTATCTCGGGGCTGCAATGAGAAATGAGTAATACAGCACAACCACGGACCTGTAAGTCTTTCCAATGGGTTCTGTGGAGGGATGTGGTCCAAGTGCAGAGGTTTACCTGAGAGGTGCATCTGCTTTGCAGTTTGACCATCACATCCTAAATCTAAAGGAAGCTACCTGCCTGCTTTTGTTGTTTTTATTTATTATTATTATTATTATTATTATTATTATTATTATTATTATTATTATTATTATTATTATTATTATACTAATCTTATATAACATTTTTGATCCCTAACGCCAGAGGGCTTCACAAACATGGTCGGTGTCATTTTTTACTTCACATTTTAAGAAACCGAGGCAAAGAAAAGACTCGTTATATGTTCAGTGTCACTCCATGGGCCTTTGGCAGCTCCTGTCACAGGTTCTGTCGTCTGCTTCCCTGTCCAAAAGGCTTTTCTGGTGACTTAATTTTTCTGTTCTTTGAAAGGCCATTACTTGAGATGAACTCTCCCTCACGGTGGATGTGAGTCCCAGTGAATTAGGCAGGGCTTGTGCACTGGTGTTCGGAAACAAACATCTTTCTGAAGCAGAGAGTGGAAAAGGACTGATGCAGTGGGACTGACACACTTTGAGACACCAGTATCAAGGCATCATCTCAGCAGCCTGTCTGCTTGAGTCAGGTGATGTCTGCATGATAAAACAGGAACTTGATGGGTCACATTCCTGGAAGACTCAAGGTGCAGGTCCTGGGCAGAGCAGCTGTCCTTACCCAGACGTGGGTTATTCACAAGACCCTTTGACTTTGCCCAGAGCTGCAGGAAAGTGCCACTTCTGCAGTCCCCACTGGCAAGGAGAGCAGAGCCCTGTGGTGCCCATCCACCCCTCTTTTCTCAATATTGCTAATGCAGTTGGGGACCACAGGTGTTGCATGATCAAGGGGAGAATTTTCCCTTCATCATTTCAATGGGAGTGGTCCAAGTCCTGCTGCCTCGTCTGGTGTGAAGAGGACTGCGTGCTTGAAGAGTTTCAGACCCACAAATTTCCTTTCATGGGCTGTACTTCCCATGTTTGCGGGGTGCGCACTTACCCAGGCTTTCCTTCTCTTCCAGATTGTGTCACGGCTTCTTATATTCCTATAAAGCCTTTTGAGAAGAACTGTGAGGACATTGCAGTTGAAGTGGAGGAGCTTGTCCCAGAAGTTGCAAAATACTGTTATCCCTTCACTGTCTACAAAAACCACCTCTACGTCTACCCCTTGCACTTGAAGTATGAGAACCAGAAGGTGTTTGCAAAGGTGAGTGACCCGCGGAGCAGGCTGCAGCCAGGCTCAGCGGCCTCTGGGCTGATGCTGCTGACCTGTAGCAATGGCTCACCCTCCTGTTCTCCCTCATTCCAGGCAAGGAATATTGCTGTCTGTGTCGAGTTCAGGGATTCAGATGAAGCTGATGCCAGGCCGTTAAAGGTGGGTGCTGGCTAACGGGGCTGCCATTTGCTCGCTGTGTGCCAGCCGGGCTGAGCAGGACGGTAGGAAAGCACTGAGTTTCCATGCTCGCTGTTCTAATTTGGCCAGCTAATTTGGGGCAGCAGCAACCCTGAACGCAGCTTTTCATTTGTGTTTCTAGTGTATATATGGCAAACCTGGAGGCCCTCTCCTGACCACAAATGCATATGCTGCCGTGCTGCATCACAACCAGAGTCCAGAGTTCTATGACGAGGTAAAACAAAGTAGTGGGAAATAACAGTTTTTCCTGGATGCTACAAAACCAAGGGGCCTTTCAGGATACCTCTTTTTCCAGGGCTGGGTGAAATACGGGTGAAAATAATCGCCAGCCCTTTGCCTCAGTAGAAGGGCTCAGCAGAGCCAGAGACTGTCAATTTTTAATGCCAGTTTGTTTTCTGCTGTCTTTACTGTCATGCTTTGTGCACTCCAATCACACACCCCCATTAATAAGTAATGTGTAAATGTGATGAACACATTAGGCAGGAGTTATTTAAGATGGGTAGGAATGTGTCTTGTGTAACTGCATGCAACATAGCATTTCTGAAATAAAATAGAACTTAAAATATTACTCCACAACTAAAAATACAGTCTTATCTATCATGGTATCATTTTAGATTAAAATTGAGCTTCCAATTCACCTCCATCAAAAGCATCATTTGCTTTTCACCTTCTATCATGTCAGCTGTGAAATTAATACAAAGGCAACATCGAAAAAACAGGACACCGTTGAAACTCAAGGTATGTTCAATGCTTATATTACTTCTGTTGGAATGTAGAAGTCCAAGATAAAATGGATGTAGGGACATGAAAAAATATTTGATTAAAATACTAGCCTATCTGAATTTTCTTTTTTGAAAGCAACCTAGTACAATTCACACGTCTACACTGGAATAAAACACATCGCTTTTATTGCATACTAAAGTTCATTTTTGCTGCAATCTGACAGCTATTCCTGCGTGTTCTTGACTTGGCTTGCATGAATGAGCTATTGTCACCCAGGTCACCAACAAAAACTTGATGCTAGATCAGGGCCTCAGGGGCTGATCCTACCAAAACTAGGGATGTGTAAGGGACTGAGTGCACCCAGGTCCCACGGGTTGGGCTGCCTCTCCGTGCAGCCTGTCCTCAGGCGACTGAAGGATGCTCGTCAGGATGCCCAGCCGTGGCTCACGCACTGTTATCTACCCCTCAAACTCACTCCTGATCTTGGTTGTGCTGTGTCTTGAGTATCGTTCACCAAGTCACCAGCTAAAATGTGCCTTAACAAGGCTGACCCAGCCGATCCCAGCCTCGCTGAGGCCACGGCACAGCTGCGAGTTTGATTTTCTCAGGGTGAGACACAGCTCTTTTTGGAGCTTGAGCTAAACAGGTATTGCTGTGTCTCTGCTAACTCTGGTCCACTCCGCAGTGGGATACGCTTGGGTCCCGTTGCTGAAGGATGGGCGGATTGTCACCCTGGAGCGGCATTTGCCGGTTTCATCCAACCTTCCACCTGGCTACCTGGGTCTTGGGGACACGGAGTCACGAAGGGTAAGAAGCCATTTAAAATGGACTTAAATGTAAAAGGAAGAGGAAAGCTGAGCTTTTGTTACCGCTGGAAGTTCTGGGCGTCTGTTGGTTCTCTGCTCAGCTGAAGAGAGCCCTACTGCAGGGCAGCCCCCAAAACTTAAGGTTCTTAGGGACGGGAGACAGGGCACTTTTAATTCCACTTTCTGTGGTTATGTAGATTGCATAGAATATTTTTGTGGCAGGCTGAACTGGGCTGGGGCAGTGGCACAGAGCAGGAGTGTGGGGATGTGCTCTGCGTGCATGTCCTCGCAGGGACGCCTCTGCCCTGCTGCAGTCAGGTCGCTGGTGTTTGTGCCTGGGGGGAACCCCTTCTCCCACCGCAGCCTGTACCTTCTGACCAGGCATCTGTCTGCACAGAGCCACCTTCTCACTGCAGTCTGAAATCAAGTATTTGAATGTCGTCTGTTCACAGCAGCCCAGCGTGGATGCAAAGTGGGTGGATGGAGCAAAGCCACTCTTTAAAATCAGAATCCATTTGGACTCAACCATTTACACCCAGGTAAGTTGAGCACCTCACTCTTAAAAGATTTTCAACACAAATGCAGAGGAAGCAATTGCTGTATCTCTACTACTGCTGTGCTGTAGGTGCTATGGGAAAGAGGTACCTGTGTTTGCAGAGCAGCACTGAGATACTTCTGTAGGAGCTGGTCTGGGATTACTTGCAGGGATCTGCTCCTCTGGATGTGAGAGACAGCTGGGAGTGGATGAGCCTGGGGAGAGGCTGATGTTTTCTTGGCCAGCTGCACTGTAACTAGGCAGGACCAAGGAGACATTTGAGCAAATGAGCTACTTTAATGATGCAAAAGAGAGAAGTGGTGCAAATGAGAGATTTTTGCCAAATATCAGATTGCTTATTGAATTTTTTTTTTAAAGTTTCCTGACAACAGCAGACACAAGGAAACAAAAGTCCTGATTTCCCTTTGAAACCAGTTCAGGCTGTTTTACCATGTCCTTGTGTGTTCTGCTGTTTTAGGGTAGTGACAGACTTCCCCAAGCTTCATGTGATGTGCAGCAAGGATCCCTATCACATGTCCTGGGGCACCTCCTGTCAGCACTGCTCCGGGAAATGCCCTTGGCAGGGCTTGTTGCCCTGTGCTGGGTGTAGTCAGCTGCACTCACATCACAGCAACTCGCTTTCAGCATCATCTGTAATCTGGGTTAGGGTTTTACTAATCCCGTGCAGCACTGAGAGCAGCACAGTAGTTTCACTCCCAACCAGATTGCATTTACAGATACTTTTCAGGGTTAAATACTCCAGTAATTAAATTGAAGGAGGAGGGAGAGGAATAGGAAGGAGAGTCAGCCTCAGGTGGACAGTAGGAGGTCAGTATGGCAGTGTCAGTCACAGCCGGGAGAGGAGGGCTCCCGCTGCTCCAGGCCAGCGTTGGATGGCGATTGGGACTCAGGGCAGTGCAACCACAGGAGAATTTTAACACCGCTGGCAGTTTGGTGCTTAATCTCAGGGTTAGCTGGGAGTCAGGGGATGGGCAGTGACTGGGTACACTGGAAAAGGCAGGGAGCAGTACTGAAGTCCTGGGGGATGGCAGCCAGGGACCAAGAGTGCCACTGGTAGCGACATGGAGCTTGCTAGGGACATGGCCTGCTGCTGCAGGTAAGTCAACAGATTTTCAAGTCTAAGCTGCGTAGTAGGGGTTGACAGATATTAAGGTTGCTGCATTGAACTTGTTTGTCTCTTCCAGGACATGCACTTGCACAAATTCTTCCAGTACTGCCAGCTGGTTCAGGCGGGAGCTAAGGAAGTCCCAGGAGAGCTTGTTAAATACCTAAAGGTGAACAGTGCCTGTCGGTGGGCTTCCTTCGTGTTTTTACAGACCATCCGTAAACACCCAGACCCTGCCCTGTAGGAAGGCTCACTGGCTGCACCACTGGTACCAGCACATTGTGCAATACCTTACCTTTGCTTACTGACACGACTGTCTGCTGCCTGTGAGCTGCTTCCCACTGCGTTTCACAGCAGATAGAACATGTAGCCAGCATCGCTCTGCCATGCTCATGGCAAACCCTCCTCCCGGTGTGCTCGCACACTCCTCCCCTGCCGCCCTAGATCTGGTTCAAACCTTTGAACTGTAGCACAATTCCTTGTTTTTAGGATTATCCGTTCAAAACAGGATTATTTTTTTTCAGGCTGGAAAAGATTGGTGAGATTATCAGTCAGTTAAATCTGACCACAGATGATCTGTGACCCAGACCCAGCTTTTCGGCAATCACTGCGGCATGAGTAAGGGCCCTGGAGCCGGTCCAGCAGCAGCTTCTGCAGAGAATAGACTTGCTGGCTGCTTACTGTCCTTGTTTACTTCCATAGAATCATAGAATGGTGTAGGTTGGAAAAGACCTTTAAGAGTCAAACCATTAACCTGGCACTGCCGAGGCCACCACTAAACCATGTCCCTAAGTGCCACATCTACCTGTCGTTTAAACACCTCCAGGGAAAGTGACTCAACCATCTCCCTGGGCAGCCTGTTCCAGTGCCAGACCGCCCTTTCAGTGATGAAATTTTTCCCAATATCCAATCTAAACCTTCCCTGGCAGAGCTTGAGGCCGTTTCCTTTTGTCCTATCGCTCCTTGCTTGGGAGAAGAGACAACCCCCACCTCAACAACTGCCTGTTTTTGAGAGTGGTGCTGTAGCAACAGCTCAGCTCCCAGCGGTGGGGATTTATCCTCACAAAGTTACTAGGTGTGTTTCAGATAATGTAAAAATATTTTAAGAAGCAGAAATAATGGCAGGTTTTGAAGCCAGGCACTACAGAAACAATTGCTTTGTTGTGAGCATTTCCTCAAGGAGCTCAGCAGGTCCCAGCCCTGCCCGGCCACAGTGACCTCGCAGCACCCTGCAGCCAGGGGAACATTTACATGCTAACCACGAAGGAGGGCTTCGTACCTACCGATACCTCAATCATTTCAGTAATTTAAATAACTGATACAGATTTAAAACCCTTTCATTAGGCTTGAAAACTGAAAATGAAACACACTCTTTCCTAGATTTGTATCGTGAGAAGTCTGTGAGGTGGGTGGAGAGCATATGAACCGGATGATCTTGACCTTCACCAGGTCACTTAAATCCCATTTGCAACAGCAAGCTATGCTCTTCAGGGAAGAGCCTCACTGCAAGTCTTTGGGCATCAGGTTTCCCTGTTCCAAAGACATTTGTGCAAATGGGAGTCACTTCAACAAAACGTCAGAAGTGATGAGAAGAATTGGGAGCAAAACTTCAGCCTTAAATTTTGGGTTGTTGGGATCAAATCGTAGCATGTGACCTTCAGTTAAGTCATAGCTGCCTGGGCACATCTGACAGGAAGATTAATGAGTGCCATGAGTGGATTCATGTTGCTCCCCGAAGGCATGCAGCTGGGATCCGTCAGCTGGAAGGCAGGCAGCGAGTGCTGCCATGGGTCCAAATCTGCCTGTCCTCTGGCAGGCTGCAGCAGCCCGCACCCTGAAGCGTTTGCTAATGCCTGTCCTATTGCCACAGAAATGTCTGTGGACTATAAATATTTAACATCTGCGAAATGTCGAACTAAAAGTGTCTGTGTTTTGAACATTTGTTTTAGTGTTTGCACGCCATGGAGATCCAAGTAATGATTCAGTTTCTACCTGTAATTCTTATGCAACTATTTAGAGTCCTTACAAATGTGACCCAGGAGGATGAAGTAGCTGTCAACTGCACCATGTGAGTGTTGGGTAAACCATCCGGTTTTCTTCAGTTGCAAACGCAAAGCCGCAAACTACAGTGCAAAGCAGGGTGTGGTTTCCCAGTACAAGGTGCTGAGTGACAGCATCGCCTGCCTGGCTGCTTGCTGTCCTGAGCCTGCTGTGACACACCAGCTGCTCCCTTCCCTGGCACATCTGGGTGGCACGGGGGACATCGTGGGGCCCTTCTCCTGGGAGCTGCATGGGGAAAAATGCAGTGCTTTAAAGATACTCCCGGTTTGTTTTTCAAAAGAAAAAGGGTTGGCTGGTGGGGATGGCTGTGTCAGCCGAGGTATTGGGGCAGCAAAAGGCTCCAGAGCACCCGAGCATGTCCCAGCTGCAGGCAGCAGATGTGGTTTCCCTGCGGGAGCGATGCCCCAGCCTCGCTAGTCCCTTGTGTCAGAAGTGTTGCTAAAAATCCCCTGGAGCTGCAGAATCGTCGCCGCCTCTGTGCTGGCTCAGAATACGGGGCGGCGGCTTGCGGAGCGATGCTCGGCCGTGCCGGCAGCCCCAAGAGGGCAGCACCGGCCGGGGCCCGGTCCCCGCGGAAAGCTGCTGCTGTCCCCAGGCGTCTGCAGGGCCCACAGGGAGCAAAAGGTGCAAAACCATCTTCCCCGCCTAGCTCTGGCCACGACACCCCGAAACTGATGGATGCATTAAAACATCCGTCTTCCTTCTGTGATTCTTCCTCTGTGGAGTGCTGCAGTGCAAAGCGGGATGCTGGGTGCCACCCCGTGGGGATCTTCCTCCGACTCCGGGAGGCGTACTGTGCATCCACGTACCAAAAACGTCTTGCTCCCATGAAATCAGAGGTCAGAGGCTGAACCCTGGCCCCCCAGGGATGCAGATCCTGAGCCCTGGTCCTCCAGGGATGTAGAGCCTGTTGCACACACAGTCCTGCACCATGTGGTCCAAGACGCGGGGACTTCTGTAAATTCAGTAAAAAAGAGCCTTGTAGAATTAATAAATTCGGGAGATGCAGGAAGGTATCAGAGTATAACAACGATGGAGAATTTTTCCTCTGCTTCTCAGCAGAGATCCTGTGGGGTTTCTGTGTTCGTTTTGCAGACCTGATGTAGTGGTATAGTTGTTCATTGTCACTTGTATTATCATTAGGAAAGGGCTCCAGTGAGGGCAGACTCCACACATGACAAGCTGTACAGTGTGCAGGAGCCTGTGGTGTGTGCAGGAGCGGCAAGGAACTTGCTCTCCCTGTATCAGGTCCATGGATACAGCCACAGAGAACTGGGTGCAGAGATAATTAAATTCCTATTTTTGTCTTCGACTCGTCTGACACCTGAGCATTGTTCAGGTGCCTAATGCTCGTTGCAACATAAATTTAAGTAGCGGCAGGCTTTAACCCTGGAGTACACGGAGGCCAAAGATTAGGATATGTCCCCTGTAGACAAATGTTTCGCCTCGCCTCCTCAGGCACTGAAGGCAGCCGGTCTGGGTGATACCTGGTCGAGCACCGAAGTGGAGAAGAGGCTTTGGCCACCTCAGCTCCGAGTGCTCTGTCAAAGGGCTGTGCTGTGGCAAGGATGGTGCAGCTACAGGAGCTGTGAGGGGTGCTAGCCTGCAAGTACGGGCTCTGCAAATCAGGCTGTGCCAGCAGTGAGGCTTTTAGGGTTGAGCCGGACAGGACACACATGGTGTCTGCTTTTGTGAGCTGGAGGAACTTGCCCTTGCATTGCATGCTGAACACAAACCACATTTTTCCCCAGGGTTCTTCTGCACATCGTGTCCAAGTGCCATGAAGAAGGTTTAGACCACTACTTGCGCTCCTTCATAAAGGTCAGTCACGACACACCACTCTGCAAAACTCCCTGCTGGGAGCAGGCACGCTGCTGACACTGTTCCTCTTGCCTCAGTATGTCTTTCGAGCTGAGAAACCCAGTGTCACACAGGCGAAGATGACCCATGAAATCTTGGTCCTTTCCATGGCCACGATCTTGAAGCAGTCAGCAGATTTTCTAGCCATCAATAAGCTACTCAAGGTAAAGTACTGACAGTACTTGGCTGCCAAGGGTGGGGGGGAGGAAAAGGGGGTCTGGCATAAAGCCCAACACTTTCACCCATCTAAACCCACCACAGGAGCAAAGCTACCACGGCAACTCCTTGCATACGCGTCCTTGAAGTTCTCCCCTTACAACAGAGAGGAATTCTTGCAGGGAAACTGGCTGTGTTAAAGCCATGGCAGGACGCAGCAAAGGGCTTTTCATTTTGCCAGTTTTACCCATTTTCTTCAAACCACACGTGAGGGGTGACTCACGGTTGGCAGACTGAGTTTCTGCCTCTCTGGGCCTTTGCAGGGCTTGCACCCCAAACTCTGCCGGCTCCTTGCAGGGTGCATCGGGGTGCAGAGGGGATGGGGCTGTTCCCACCCCAAGACTGGCAGGACTCCTCCAGGTAGCAAAGGCACCCATGCCAAGCCAGCTGTGCAAGCCCAGCCATGCTTTCAAAATGCTGTTTGAACATGAGCCCTCCCTCCCACACTGCTGTTTCCTCACATAACAACTGCCAATGCTGTCAAACATGTTCAGTCCTGCTGAGAAAAATAATAGTATTCTTTGTTCATTCTAGTACTCGTGGTTTTTCTTTGAAGCACTGGCAAAGTCAATGGCAATGTACTTACTGGAAGAAAACAAAATCAAGGTAAAAATAAATTAGTTTGATGCTGCATTATAAAGCCATCACAAACAAACTCTCCTCCAAAAGTTTTTCTGAAAAAAACCTATGTAACTCTTTATTTAAAAAAAAAAATCCTGACAAGTGAACAGCTACCCAGATCTTTCCTTTTATTCGACATTAGTTTTTCCCTTCTTCCCCTTTTCATTCTCAGTTTTAGTTTAAAATTTCCAGATCTCCTTACGGCTTGTGCAGCCTTCTTTTCTGTTATTAGCGACTGTAGTTTCAGCCAGTGCTTGCTTTGTGCCAATGTTTTATTGGGATACAACATAATCACATGCTAAAGGGAACTTGTGCCTGCACTGGATTCTCCCCAGCTTGTAGCACTGAGCGTAGGATGCGCTTTTGGTTTCAGCTGCCCAGAGGCCAGCGGTTCCCCGAGTCCTACCAGCACGCCCTCCACTCCTTGCTGCTCGCCATCATTCCTCACGTGACCATTCGCTATAACGAAATCCCCGAAGAGTCCAGGAATGTCAACTTTAGCTTGGCTAACTTCCTAAAGGTCAGCAGTTTCTTTCCTTCTCCCAGGCTTTTATCAGAAAAGGAAAACAGAAAGAAGCCACAAGCAAACAAACGTGTTTGTACTTTAATCCTCTCTTTGGTTTCTTCAATTACAAAAACTCTGGAGGGGATAACTTTTTTTAGGAAAGAAACTCCGTCTTTCCAAGAGAGAGACTGTGATACTCTGTATGTTGTCTAGTGTCTTCAGTTGTGCCTAGCAACAGTTCAAACCCTGAGAGGAAATGTGTGCGCTCTTATTTTAAATATTTCTGTTGTCCACTGGGGTCTTAAATGAAGTCATCCAAACAATTTCAGAGAAACAGGGTCAAGTATGTTCTGGAAAGTCAGCAGCAGCCCAGAGGATCAAATCTGACTGCTGGCAGGACAGTAGTATGGAGACGATTTAGGATGATGGCTTTTATTTTTAATGATTGGTCACATGTTGCTATTTTTTTTTTCTCCAGCGTTGTTTGACCTTTATGGACAGAGGATTTGTTTTTAACTTGATAAATGATTACATTTCTGGATTCAGCCCAAAAGACCCTAAGGTAAGCAGCATGTTTCTTGACAGGTGGTTTGCACTTTTACATATCCATGTCAGGCAAGGTCTGTCGTGATTATTTTATGTGACTCTTGGAGGCCCTTTTAGACACTGTTCCTGCGGAGTCTCCTGGAGGCAGAGACCTCTTTCTCTGGGCCAAGAGCTAAGCTTTAAAACGGTGTAGAGTCAGAACTAAAGAAGAGATTGGTTAATAGTCTGGATGAAAAAGGTAAAGAAGACCCAAGTGACAGCCACATGCACCGACACTTAGGAGGAACAACACAAAAATTTGCCAGTTATCGCAGAGTTTCATCAAATGCTATTTAGATTCCCCAGTCCTTGTGCAGCACATTGACCTGGAAGCAAATGAGTCAAACCGAAAACAATTTATGTTTATCTTTTTCTTCAGCTGCTGGTTGAATACAAATTTGAATTTCTTCAAACCATTTGCAATCACGAACACTATATTCCTCTGAACTTACCAATGACCTTTTCCAAACCCAAGCTGCAAAGAGTTCAAGGTACGTTTCAAGAGACTGGCTAGAGAGCTATAATTTATTAGTCTTGATGGCTTCTGACCAGATAGAATTTGGTTTGATGTCAAGGAAATTTATGTTCTAGTTAGCCTGATTTACATTAACCTCGGCAAAAGATGCTGTTCTGTCGGGTTTACATCGTTTTGTTCCAGAATGACAGGCAATCAGTCCTTTCAGTATTTCCTATATTTAAGTTTGCACGGGACTAACAATATCTGAAAGAAACTTCCGCTATGTCAGCGCACACACAAGTTGCACAAGTGTAATCCTCTGTTCCCACAAGTGCCAGCATCCCCTGAGAAGCAGGGCGTCTCATCCGTCAGCGCTGTGGAGAATGGAGATACAGGAGAACAGATTGAATTCACTGCTCCACTGCCAGCTCTCTGTGGCCACAAGAAGGTGATTTACGTTACCTTCTGCTTTCATTTTGAGCAAGAGTAGAGCAGTGCACGGTGCGTTCAAGCCTGTACTCAAGCCTGGGCTGAAGGCAGCCAGCGGAGAAGTTGAGCCCATGCCCCATCCTTAGCGCGTACCAAGGGCATAGGTACTGTGGCACCCCTGTGTATCCAAGCTGCTCTCACTGTCACACGGTGTCCCCTTTGGTCCTGCTGCTGCTCACCACAGGGCAAACAGGGTGGCAAGGGGCTGAGCTGAAGCACTATGCAAGCGTGGGTGGCTGCAGCTCTGCTCCGGGTGATGAGCGGGCTGCAGTGCTGAGCCCAGCGCGTGCCTGACCAGCCTGCTAGGGTTGCTGTAGGCATAACCTCATTCCCTCTGGGTCCCAGCTTCTCATCTGTGCTGGATAAATACAGAAAGATTGCCAGGTTTGGGTGCTAGTAGCCTGGCCAGGTTAAGTACCGGAGAGGAGGGTAAGGTTTGGGATTCCCCCACGTGAAAGCCCAGTGGATTTACCATTCTATGATTTATTCTGATGGAGGCAAGGGGATGTTTGGTCGTGCCTCAGGGTGCAGCCATACAAGTCCCAAAGTGGTTCCACACACATCCAAGTGGCAGAAGCAGCAGTAACTGTGAAGTATCCCTTATTTTGGTATATTTCTGACTGCTTAGGGCTTTCATGACCAGCTGCTAACCTCTTACATTTACATCAGTTTGGCTACTTGCCTGGCATAGTTTAACAAAGTGTACTGCTAGAAACGACTGAGAGAAAAGCAGCCACAGTGCTTCCCTGTTGCTTGTTAGTGGCATGATAACATAAGGATGCTCTTCCTTGGTTAACGTTCACCTTTGCATCTGTCTCACTGTGACTGGGACCTACCAGCTGAGGTTCACGCACATCTCTTGACAGTAGAGCAGCCTGTCTTGGGGTAGCAGAAGTGCCTTTGCAGTGGTGCCTGTGCTCTGCCTGCCCTGGTAGGGACATGTTGTGATGCATCTCCATTGCAAACGTGTCTGGTTTTATGGACAGACCTGTGACTACAGGGGACAGCGGGCTCAGAGGTGGGGAGGTAGGATGTGCACATCACCAAGGAGGTATCCTGCTGGTGTGCCTCACCTCTTTATCAGCTTATTTGGATGAGCAGAGAGGACATGCCCAGCTCCCTAGTACTCTGTTTCTGGGAAAAGAAGGAATAGCGCTGGGAAGGTGGCTGAGGGGTGCTCCTGCAGCAGAAGCTGGTGCAGCCAGGCTTGCAGGCAGAGCACATCCCTGTGGCCACATCCTGTTGCATCTTGGAGCAGTTTCTCTGGAATGTCGCGGCTAATAAGGGGCTGGTTGCTGGTCTGTGTCCCTGCTGCAGGGGACATGTGTGTTTCATCAGCCAGAGCAAACCCCTGAGCCTGTCCTCACAGCCAGCAACAAATTGTTATTGCAATCTTGTGATAGCAAAGAACCAAAGAGACTGGCAGAAGCTGGGAGTTAAGCAATAGCCTTATGAATAATACTAAGACATGATGTACTGTCCTGTTTCTCCAAAATTTACATTACTTATTCCTGGTTGTTGTTTTTTTTTTCCCCCTGTCTTTTTATTTGTCACTTTTCTTTTTACATGTGTATTAGATTTTTTTTCATTTGCTGTGGAACGGTTCACTTCAGTAGGTAGGTCCAGCTGGGATCAATGAATCCTCTAGTGTCAAATCAAATATGCTGCTTCCAATCAGTTAGCTTGCATCCAACTAATGAAATAACCATGATGTGTGACACTTAGGCATTTGCTAACATGACTAACAGTGAAAGCCAGATAATGCTCCAGATTGCTTTCTCTTTCCTCTGAATCAGACTTTCACAAACCAGTAAATGCTACTTATGAATCAACAAACTTAAAAATATCTTTTGCAGCCACAGAGCTGTTGGAACCCTTTGGCTGGAATTTTCAAAGCTGTGTGTATGCACCCTGCCTCACCACAGAAAAAAATTCACACCTGTGGGGTTTTCAAAAAAAAAAAAAAAAAGTCTGAGCTGAGCACACAGCATTTGTACCCTTTGGGGAAGAATGCACAGCTTTGGGGTTATTCCTTTGGGAGGCTCAAAGCAACAGTCAAGTGGTGCCTGTTGTGGCTCTGATTAGGTCTGTGGGTTGCCTGACAGAGCTAACGGTGTCAGAGCAAGGTCATTCATAACAACCAGAGTGCACACACACCCTGCACTGAAATCTGTGTCTCTGTCCCTTCTCTGCTGCATTACCCAGGCACCTCAGCAGAAATGATGCCTTACCCTTGTAGCAGCCGCTCCTTCAATCACAGTATATAGCCTGAATCTACATGAGACACAGGGTACAAGTTCAGTTAACCAAGGTGATTAGGTACTGAGCTGCCTTTCTCCTGGCAGTCAGTGCAGTTTTTAAGGGGTGTGTTCGGTATCTGCTGGTGGGAAGGTAAAGGAGTCTCGCAGTTTCTGGCAAGCAGCTGCCTGGAACCCTGCCCTGGCTCCCCAGACCTTGAAGTGGGGCTGGAAAGCCTGGCTGGATGCAGTAGTGGTCACTTGGCACCATGTCCTTGTTTGCATCCCCCATCCCAGCAGGAGTATTTGCCTTTTCTCTGCTCTCTGACCTAGTGAGAAGGAATGCGGTTTTCAGAGGATGTGGAACAAGCTGCAGAGAAGGCACTGCTAGGGCTGGGCAACTGCGATAAATGCCCCATCTCCACTGCCCGTTACCACCCTCCCAGCTGCCTGGTGGAGGCTGGCACCTCCGCTGCCTGGCTGGTTTGGGGATTTGCAGGATAACCCCTAGTCAGGAGCAAAACAGGCCCCAGGCAGTGAGTCATGCTGTCTTTTCCCACTGCATCCATCTCTGACTTTACTAATTACTCTGTGGAGCGGTAAGCTTTGTAAAGCATTGCACTGCAGAAATACTTCTTTTAGCTGCTGCTGTACAGTGAGGGCTGAAATTAATGATTAGCCTGAACTGGAAGATGCCAAGTGCTTTGATATGACTTACCTCAGCGTTGCACAAAACTGTGGTCGGTTCAGGCCTTATTGAAAGATCAGTGCACTGTAGGACAGAGAGCGATGAACCATACTTGCGTGCCGTTGTGGCTTACATGACCATTGTCTTGCTCTGAACAGATCCTTGGAACAGTTCCCTTAACTATTGCCTTGCTATTTCTTTCAGATGTAAATCTTGAATACAGTTTAACTGACGAGTATTGCAGGCATCATTTCCTGGTGGGGATGCTTCTCAGAGAAGCCTCTGTTGCCTTGCAGGACAACTACGATATCAGATACACAGCCATCTCAGTCTTAAAAAATCTGTTGATAAAGCATGCCTTCGACAACAGATACCAGCACAAGGTCAGGCATATTTTGTTGGCTTTTAAATATAATGCTCTTGAATTTTGTGAAAAAACTCATGTTAGAATTTTAAATTTTGGATGGTACACCAAGTGTATTCTCATTGCTATTTAGGGAGCTGTTGTAAGTAACCAATAGTTCTGGCATAATAGTAATAGCTCAGAGAAGTGATCTAGGAACACAAACAGTGCAGTCAGATAACTGCAGTGCTCTTATTCATGCTATTTTAGATAATAAAGCCCTCAGCCATTAAGGAACTTGAGAGTGTCATTAGCCAAGAGGCAGTTCAACAAAATCAAGCAACGCCAATGTTCTTCTGGTCTTGGGCTTAAATTAATATCCTGCATTAACATACTGTAATTAGGAAGCCTGACTGATCTCTGTTGCAAGTCAGCCGCATGTTTTAATAATTAGTGAATCAGAGGAGAGGATGTGTGGATTCTCATGAGATGCTGGATTTCCGCTGGGTGGTAGCTTTCAGTTTTCTCTGGTCACACTGGGAGATGGCCTTGTTTTCTTTCTTGATGCTGCTCCCTGCTGACCCATATGTCCTTGAAAGTGCCCAGCTACCTCTGCAGACACTACCTGTCCTTGCTCTAGGCTGAAAACATGCCTCTGTTTACAGTTTAGCTCCTCAAATTGCTCCTAGCGTGCTGCATTGCTAAGTTTTATCTGAGAATGTGGGCAGCCTCCTGGAAGTAACTCAAATGTGCCCGGGGCTGCTGCACCGTGCACGGACCCAGAGCCAGCTCCTCTCCCTTCTCGCCTGTTTGGAAGGGCTGAGCGGGAGGTGGGCTTGCTTTTCTCTGCAGTGAGGATCTGTGGTGACTTGCACAGCCTGGAAACAAAACCGTGGCCCCTGGTAGTTGGCAAGGCTTGATATTTCAGGAGAGGTTTGTGAGCTCCCTGCCAAGACTGGGTCAGAGGCAGCCTGTTTCTGCTCTTCTGGGTGTCTGAAAACCCTCACACTAATTCAGGAGCCGTTTGCCCCCTTGGCAGGCAGCGCTTTCCCTGCCTCCTCAAAAAACACCACCTGTCTTAAAATTGTCCCACTGGATTTTTGTGCATGTGCTGTGCTCCAGGCTGCAGTGACCAGGAGACTGCCTGGAGCCGGGGCAGGATGCTCAGCTGGTGTGCTGAGACACCAAAGCAAAAAATCATGCCACAGGCAGGACAGGCTGAGCATGCTGTTGCAGTGAAAAACCCCAGCTCCATCAGTGGCTGAGAGAGGGTCTTCTCAACCCATTTATCTTTTGTCCTACTGAATTAGAAGAAAAAAATGGATTCTTATATTGGTCAATATGTGCCATTCAGTTTGCAAGCCTGAAATTTCTTTTTTTTTTAGCCTTTTCTGCAAAGTCCAAGATAATCCATTTTTAACAATTACAAATAACGTTTTTAACAAATGCATTTTAACAATTTAACAATTTTTAGCAAAAAAAAAAATTGATGTAATAGAGCCTTGCATTTAGAGAACGTTGACCAGATCGTTTTTTATCTGTATCACTTAATCCAAATTTATCTGTTCCTACAAACTGTTTTAACTAGAAGCATTTTCTATGGAGAGTATCTGAGTGGAAGCAATAGTTAGTACTAGATGAGGAGCAAATGTTTTTGTTTCATTACTCCTGGGTGTTGCACTCAAAAATCAAGCTATGCAAGTGAATTGCCAGTTAAAGAGTTTGGAAATCCGGGATTTAGTTTGTCACACATCCTGTATGGTGGGGAATATTATTCAGCCCCCAAAATCCCTAAGTGCCCCAAGCTTGCTGCTAGAAGGGTAATACATACCTGGCAGTTCTGGAAGAGGAGGTGAGAAGACAAACCAACCCGTATCCTCAGACACCATCTACAGTGTGTAAACATATATATATATATATAGAGAGAGAGAGACAGATGTGTATGTGTTTTGGCTCTTGTTGGAAGCCTGGGCTCTTACCTACATTTTTTTCCCTGTCTTTTTTCAGAACCAGCAGGCAAAAATAGCCCAGCTCTACCTGCCGCTGTTTGGGCTGCTCCTGGAGAACCTCCAGCGAGTAGCCAGCCGTGAGGCGCTCTACTCCTGTGCAGCTGCCTCCAGCCCTGTGAGTAAAGCCCAGCGATGCTTCTTTGCCCTCCTCCTCAGTCCTGCTGTTCCCTCAGACCCCCTGTGTGACTGCCATGTTAAAGTATGTGTAGTGCCCTGAGGTGAGGGGCGTCCCTCCAAGTGCAATGAGTTGCAGCAGGACTCAACCTCGGACTCCAGCGGCTGTTGTGGGGAGTTGCCCGTCAGCCTGAGGGTTGTGTGTGGTTCCCAGATGGGTTTAGCCTTGCAGACTAGACTTTCCTCCTTGTTCGGGGCAAAACAACAACAACAAAAAAGACTTTTGAGAAAAACAATTAAAATTTGTAACTCACATGGTGAAAAACAAAAGGGAAAAAACCTGCTGTGACTGACTTCAATATGTTCTGCTATTCTTTGTACTCCTCCCCAAGTCATTTGTTTCCTTGTTATAGAAGTAAGGAAATAGATTGCGGGTGTTTCTTTTAATCTGAGTTTTAAAAGCTGATCTAATTTGCCTTTTTTATTTCACAATTCTCTTCTGCAAGAGATTAGGTGTTAACTTCTATTGGTCACAAGAACCTTATAATGCTTTACAGGCATCCAGGGATGAATTCATGTACAGTTTTGCATCCCCCTCGAACAGATCCAGCCTGATTGCAGACAAAGATCCAGGTAAATCAATCTTTCTAAACTTTAACTTTCCCATTTATTTTGAATGTAACTATTACCAACCCCAAAACCTGAAATATAGCCATCTGCCAATAGACCTCTTAGAGTCTCTGTGATTTTCCCTGAATGTGTTGTCACGCCAACTGGCCTTTCTAGATTAATCAGCTTTCAACAGCAAGCCCCGTCTGTGCTGTCCAAATCACATCCTCCAGCCACTGTTTGATGCTCTGAGTGCGGGTGCAAAGGGGTTGATTGTGGGGTTTGGGTTTTTTTCAGCCTGCGGAGCAGCACTTCCAAATGGCCATGCAATGAAGCGAGAGGACTCAAAGGGATCCCTGAACTCGGAGGGAGCAACCAGTTCCCCAGATCAGAGTGCACATGTAACGTATCTGGGGTTGGAAAGAACGGTGCTCGCTGTACCAGTCTGTGGGCTGTGTTAAATAAGGGGGAGGGAAAAGGTATTCTCCATGGTAACACTCTCAAAAGCCAGCTTATAAATGTCTCTGTTTGGAAACAGTTTCATGTTTAACAGAGGAGGTCAGACTCATTGGTCTGGTATGTTTTCCCTCCTCAAACATCTCTGAGCCAAAAATATTCCTGTTGGCAAATTACTTCTCAAAGATGAAAGTCAAAATCCATGGGGAAAATCTCTGCTCCCATGGATAGGGCATTTACTCATACTCAGATATGCTTCCACTGGGGATGGGTCTGGGTCTGGCCAGTGCCCGGTGCATGGTGCTGGGAACTCTTGTCCACACACAGCTAGGAGGCAAAGCACCCCAAGATAGGAGATTGCCAGTGACCAGAGAAGATGAGGTGTTTGTAGGAAAATCAGCATAGCCCCAAACTCGCACAAGTGACCATGATCACACGACAAAGAGCTCTGGCCACACTATTCAGACAGGGTGTACTCTCCTTGTTGGCAGATTGCACACATGGAAATCAGATATTTGTGCAAACCAGCTCCTGGTTTTCCTCAAGGCACTTTCCAGACGTCTTGGGTTGCTGTGAACGTTGATGCATCTTTAAAAAGTTTGGCCCTTATCACAAGCAAGGCAAAGATTATCTGGGCTCCTGCTGGCTGTGTCCTGACATGCTTAGGAGAGGTGGGGCCTTTCAAGCTCTCCCACATGAATCATGAAGCTACAAGACCAAGTATAGCCAAACACTTGACTATCAAATTGTTCATATTCAGTGAAGCTCCGAGTATACGCTTCAGCCCTTCTGGTGGGGTTTGCAGAAAGTATTATTGCTTGCAGCTCAGCATTTCCCCACAGCTAGACGTCCTCTTCTGTGTCCTCAAACATGCTTTTCAGAGTTGCTGAGAACAGCTTTTCCGTTAGGGAATGCAATGTCCACAAAACCATGTAAAAGCAATGCCACGTGGAGGAGCACAGCTTTAGTGCTGCTCTACAGAGGTGGACCTGTTCCCCGAGTTGTGTGCCGACTTGAAGAGTTTGGTGTGGTCAGCAGCGAAGTTCTGGCGATAGCACTGTATCTCCAACTCCAAACTGAATGTTTAATTCTGTTTTATTATGACTCACATCCACAGCCTGTCCCCGAATAAACAACAAATAAAATCTGAGGATCGCTATCCAAACATGTGAGGCACAGCTTTAGGAGAAGCGTCCTGCTTAGAGTTTAATTGCATCCATTTGTTGGAGGGTATGGCGAGGGTGAGCACAGAGAATGCAAAAAAGAAACCCAACGGTAAAGCTTTAGAAGTTGTTCCTGCCACAGAATGCCCAAACCTTTCCCGCACAGATTGACTCACCAGCAGGATTTCACTCATCTTTGCCTAAATCACTAAGCAGGAGGAAAAAAAAGGAGGCACATCCAAAAATCGGGGAGGGGGGAGTTTCTTGAGCTGAAATTTCCTGGTTTATCAAGTAACTGACACGTTGTCTTGAAGTGTATGTGTGTCTTTAACGAAAAGTTGAATTCTTGCCTTAAACTGTGGCAGCGAATGAACTACTTTGTTTGACAAGAACTGACATTAAAAATGTCCAGGAGCTTAGACGCTGCAGGGAGCAGGGGAAGTGAAAGCAGGGCTGCCGTGTGTTTTGCTGAATAAGTCATCGTTCTCTGCGCAGACATTTTTTTTCTGGGCAGAGGCACGTCCAGCCATGTGTCCAGGATTCCCAGACCACTCATCACTGCTTGGGCAGTAACCCCAAAGGATGAAATGTCTCACAGGACGGTGCTGGGGAGGTGCACATGGTGGGGGACAGGAGGAATGCTGGCACGGCTGGTGCGTGCCGGGGTTGATGTGCCCATGCTGCTGCACGGCACTTCGCTGGGCACAGCCCAGGCACCCAGGCCACTGGCCTCCACGTCACCTCCGTGTCCCGTTAGATCCGCAGAAGCTCCACGAGGAGCAGTGTGTCACACTGCAGTCGGCTGGACCAGTTTGAGATCCGGACGCTCCTGATGTGCTACCTCTACATTGTGAAGATGATCTCTGAAGGTTGGTGGCTTTTGCTCCCTGGGGGACAGCCAGAAAGACAAGAGACCATCACTGGCAGTTTTTCTCTGTAAGGTCCTCCTTCCACTTTTTTAAAATCTCAGTGCACTGTTGTGTGTTTCTTTCAGATACTCTTTTAGCTTACTGGAACAAATTCTCCCCCCAAGAGCTGATCAACGTCCTTGTGCTTCTGGAGTGAGTATCATGAGGCTGCGATTCAAGCACTGCACCTTTGGGTGGGCAACGCTGGCCAAGATGAAGACATGAATGTGGTGTGGTGTGCCTCGCCGGGTGCACGCAGTCCTCTGCAGCACTAGAGCTGCCCGGCCAGGTTGTAATGAGATGCTTTTCCTTCCTCTTGAGGAGAAAGAGGTGTATATCGAGGGAGCGGGTGAAGTGAAGGAGCACTGCCCTGTGCTCAGTCCGTAGGCTAGCAGGGCTCACGGCACAGCCTCCTGCCGTAACCGGCACAACCTCCGCTTTGCAGCAGGTTTGGTGGAACGGATGGGTTAGGAGACAGGGATATTCTTTAGGGTTTGGAAGCGGGAGGTGTGAGGTCAAGTGACTTGTAAATACAGACCCAAACCTTCATGCACAGCAGAGTGTGTCTGCAGACAAGGACAGAATAGATGTGAAATGTTCTGGATTCACCCCTGGTCTGCAGATTCTGTAACGGATACATATTTTCTTTCTAGGGTGTGTTTATTTCACTTCAGATACGTGGGGAAGAGAAATATTGCCAGGTACTGTATTCTTCTGTCCGGGGCCTTGGTGGGGGGGCCATCCCCGTGGTCCCTGCCGTGGCTGAGGCAGGAGGGGAGCGTGCACACCCATGCCGGGCAAACCCAAGCAGACAGGCAGCCTGTGGAGCTGGGGCGCTGCTCAGCACCATGCCACAAACAGGGTTCCCTCCCCTTTGCACACTGCCCCTTCCCTTCCCTCCAGCTCCTGCGTGAGACCCCCAGGCCCAAGTGCTCCTGGCTGTGTCGCAGGTTGGCTTTGTCCCCTGCAGTCAGCTGGAGGTGAAGCACAAGTCACAGCTGCATCTCTGCTCCCTGCGCAGCAGCGCTGCTGTTTCATTAGCTGTAGGGCCATCCAGTGCAGGCAAGGCCAGGGCAGCCCCACTGGGATTTCCCAGGATAAACCGGGTTAGTGCATTGGAGGGAGGCCAGGTCTCCATCCAGGTGCCTCATGTAATCCTGCAGTGGTGTGGCCGCTGCTGCTTGTCCAAACCTGCGGTCTTTGCTTCCCCTTGCAGGGTGCACGACGCCTGGTTATCCAAGCACACAGGAGCCGATAGGAAATCCCAGACGATGCCAGCGCTCCGCAGCAGAGTTGGGGGGATGCAGGTGCGACTCCAGCATCTGGGCAGCTTGGAGACCTCCTTCACACTCAACCACAGTATGTACAGCAGACCAAGACGAGACCATGGCGTATTAGCCTGCTGAAAACTGCATGTAGCCATTTTCCGCTCGCTGCTTGTTGCTTCAGGATATTCAAACTCTGCAGAATTACATGCAACACTCCTAGACTGGTGGGGGTGACATTTAAGCCAGCCCCTTAAGAGTCACCCCTGGGATCTAGGACTTACATGGCTTTTTCCTCTCACCCATCTCGGCTCAGTTCCTTGGCTGAGTGTGTGCACAGGCGACACCTTGGTTTGGGTAGCGAGCTGGGCAGGCAGGAGAGCTGCCCTGCACAGAGACCTGGGCTGGGATCTGCTCTAAGTCTCTCCACATGGATGAGTTTTGCTCCATTGAAGCACCTTGCAGTTTCCCTTCAGCAGATACAACTTGGACACCTCATTCTCTGTCTGGCTTTAAAGACAGTGAGATTAAGGGGAAATACTGACATTGGTTTTCTCAGTTGGCATCAGGCTGAGGCAGCTTCACTGAACGGAGCTGGCAAATCCAGCATCTTGCTATTCTTACCTCATCTCCCAAATGCAGCGATGTGCAAGGGGAGAACCTTATCTGTACAGCATTTAGATCGTGTGGGAGCTGGAGTGTTGAACAGTTTCCTCCTGATTTGCTTTCTGTCCACAGATGCAGGAACCTCAGAAGCAGATATTGTGCACCAAGCATTACTGGAGGGCAATATTGCCACCGAAGTGTGCTTGACAGTCCTGGACACCATCTCTTTTTTCACTCAGAGTTTCAAGGTCAGCATTGAAATCAAAAGTGTTGTAGAAAAGCGTGCTGCATTTCTGTATGCATGCTGATTTGGGTGATCCATTCTCCTAGAGTGGCAGATTGTGGAAGACTTTGCAAAAGCAAATCTTTTGCAGCTTGTTTGTTTTCTGAAATGCTGAGCATTTCACAGGGTCTCGGAGCAATTATGCGCTCAAGCAATCTTGCAATTTCTTCAAAACTGCAAGACCAGAGAAACTTATGTGGTTGTTATACTATAAGTGTAGGCATTGCAAAAACAGAGTAAGAGGAAATGTACATATAGAGAAAGGAGGGACTAAAGGAAAGGGAAATGAAGATCTAGCATTCTTAGAACAGTCACTGTTTTCTACCATAAATTGCCTAGAAGTGTGGCCCAGTTTTCTTGGAATTGCTATACATTAATGTTTCTGGGGCTGAGCCATTCCAGCTGTGGTTACCAGTTCAGATAGGACCAGTACCACTGGTCGAAGTCTCCTCCTGCATATAGTGTTTCACACTCCTGACAGCCATTGGAGCCTACAAGAACAAAGCCTCTGTGGTGAATAGAACCCCAGGCTGGCAGCAAAATACTGAAATACTGTTCCAGGAAAGGTCTTCCTCAAAATGTGGTTGGAGGAATCCTGCGAATAGCAACATGTCTTGCATAATGTCACAAGAACAGCTTCAGATTTCAGAGTAAACATAATGAAGGTTTCCTTTTTAGATGGATTGAACAAGAGGAAGGTCATCATATCCTCTACTTCTGTTCCAGAGCGAAAAAGCCATCCTTGTGCATACGTTAAATTTCTCTTTACAAGTCTGGCAACAGCAGAAGGATGTAGATGCAAGAGTTAAAACTTGCTTTACTTTCTCAGTTGCCTCTTCTCTTCTTGAATATGGCTGAACCACAAAACAATGTGCTTTTCAAACCACAGGATAGACTGGATTCCCTTCCGCTTTAGTGGGCTTCTGCTTTGCTTTTATGGTCATATGGTGTTACCGCACAGAAGCATGCTTTGTACTACAGTGAAAGTACTGATGCTGTTCTTATTGCCAGAGTGAAAGAGTTAAAAAGTATGGATCCTAAACCTACCCTGCTACAAGATATGTGTAGGATGTCAAAAGAGAAATCTGAGCCAGCCCAAGAACTGCTTGGACTGGCAATGAGATAGGGACTAGTGGTCTCCTATCAGTATGGGGCATCCACATCCTTGCTGGGTGGCCCTGATGCAGCAGCTTCAGGGGGAACAACAGGCACAGGCAAGATGACTCTGACACTAAAGTGTATTAACCCTCTCCAGGTAATTCCATGTTACCATATCTCCAAGAAGGTGCAAACTGTCCAAGCTTTGTGGGAGACAAGGGAGACGTACTGACTTACCACAGCTATGAAGCATCCAGTGAAAAGATGTTGTATTCTTTTTTTTTTTTTTTTTTTTTTTTTTCCTTCCCTCTCTCTTTCTCTTTTGGGCTGCAAATGAAACACTTATCAGGACAAATAAAAAGAAATGGAAAAAACAGTGTGATAGTTATGTTGGTAACACTCTGTTTTATTTAAAATAACTCTAGGCAACCGGTGACAGTTGTACAGATTATTGAGTTAGGTTCTGGAATTAGTAATGCGAAAGTGATCAAATATTTTTGGTTTATTCTCTGCTATAAAAATAACCTCTGACCAACTAGTGTAAGTTTGTACTTGCTGTCACATCTATTGGTTATATTTTTATGGAAGGCCCTGTTCCTTATCTGGCTTAAGAATTGATGTGATTAATTATGCAAAATTAGCTCTGTCATTTCCAGCTTCAGGCACAGCATTTCTGCAAAACAAATTCTCTTGTTGCTTTCCAGACCCAGCTTTTAAGCAATGACGGCCACAACCCACTCATGAAGAAGGTTTTTGATATTCACCTGGCTTTTCTCAAAAACGGGCAGTCAGAAGCAGCTCTTAAGCATGTGTTCGCCTCTCTGAGAGCTTTCATTAGCAAGGTATGTACATGACTCCAAAGGTGCAGAAGAATTTATGTAGGTATGGTAGAAGAGACCAGTATGCTTATAAAATCCTGTTAAATTGCTATTTTGTGCTGTTTGGAGATGTGTTTTAGAAAACAACTTCTTCACTGGTTTAGAAACCAGCCCAGGTTAATCTGTTTCAGCAATTATTTATTATTTGTTGGCTATCAGGAAACAAAAGGAGAAATCATGAGGCATTCCCTCACTTGCCTTGGTCGCAAAACTGCTGTTAAAGACTAGTATCTGTTTGACAAAAAGCTGGTACTTCTTGAGTCTTTGCCCCAGACTGTCGATATTGCTGACGTGCTGTTGCTTGAATAATCCTTGTTCTGACAAGCTGCTCCTCTCCCACTGCATTTGAAAGAGGGTACTTGCTGAACCTCTTTCTACACTTTTCTGAGCCCTGGTACCCAGTGAGGCTGTTTAATCTCCTGAGCTCAAACAGCATCAAAGCTGCAGCTAACCATTAAGAGCGGTGACTGATGCTGTTGCTGACATTGCCCTTCATGTTTGCCAAAACTCATAAGTACATTTTCGAGACCAGGCGTACATGCAAACTCCGTTCCTTCCAAGCTACGCGGTTATCATAAATTCAAAATTAATCCAAACCTCTCGAATCACTTGAATGCAACACTTCATTAATGAGGTAAATGCATGTGGTGTGAGATTGCAGCCAGGCAGAGCACAGTATGTGAATGTTATGCAGCAAAGTGTTATTTCCAAAGGAGATCTTGCACTAATTGTTGAGCAAAGTTTGATTGAAGAAAGAGACTGGTGAACTGTTTTTCAAAGGTGGGAAGGATCTGTACTATGTACATTTTACTATAAACTCACAGCAAAGCTAAGAGCTATTATGACTGTGCCTAGGGCTGAGGTTTGGGTTGTTCTAAGCAAATGCGTGAGAAGCAGAAAACGCAGAAGTCTTGCTGGCTGCCTGGCTGGCTCCAGAGAGCAAGGTCTCCTACAAAATGTTTTTTCCATGGGGCTTCTTAAAGCCTGCTAGACTGGCAGCTGGCACTGGCAGGAATCATCCCATTTTTCTACAAGGTCCAATACATGTTTATGGCTCAACTTTTCTTCTGAGTTTTCTGCTTGCCTGTGATCTGCTTAGCCTTGAGATCCACCCTGCCACAGATCTGCACGCACCCCGCTCGGTCTCTCTGCGCTTCTCTTCCCCTTATTCATTGAAAGTTTGTTTAGGCAGAAATAGTTGTTTTGTGCCTATAGAAAATAAGAGACCTTCCTTGCCTCCCTGGCACATTTTCTGTGGCTGTGGAAACATGAAGCCGAACCCACACACCTGCTCAATTTGATCTCACCATCAGACCTTCAAACCCTGGGGACCTTTGAGGGTCCCGCGCTCGCTTTCCAAAGCGCCGATTGCAGCAACACAGGCTGTGCTCTTGGCTGCTGCACCAGCTTGATTTTCTTGGATAGATGTCAGCCTGGATCCACACGGAATTTGGCATTGTGGGCCTTCAAAGATACAAAGAATTGATTTCAGTTAATTTCTCACATTTCCCTTACGACGGGACACAGTGTTGCTTCTGTAAAAGCAAGATATGAGCCCAGCAGATGGTATCTATAAGGAAGTGTTTTCTTTGCCAGCTCCATAACCGCGAGTCCCAAACTTCCTTTTACGTCCTCTGAAGGGCTTGTCAAAGGCCTGAAGTGACAATGAAATAGCAGGGGGGTGTCACTGCATTTCATGACAAGTGCAAGGATGCGTGTCTTCCTGCAAGTTTGCTTTGAAGTGTGAAAGCTGCACTGCTTTGCTTTGGGTTGCATATCACTGTTAGCTGTAAATTAGTGTCAACTTCAAGAAAAAGGAAAGTGAGTTATACCTTTGATGCAGCTAGAATGGATAATTTGTGATTTTTATGGCTTTTCATAGTTAGTGACAAGGTAACCTGCCTAGTGGATGAGGGAAAGGCTGTGGATGTTGTCTGCCAGGACCTTAGTGAAGCCTTTGGCACCATCTCCCACAGCATCTCCTGGAGAAACTGCAGGGTGTGCTCTGCGCTGGGCTAAGAGCTGGCTGGGCGGCCCAGAGCGTGGTGGGGGATGGGGTGACATCCCGCTGGCGCACGGGGTGTCCCCAGGGTTCCGTGCTGGGACCAGTCCTCTTTAGTTCTTTACATGATCTGGATGGGGGGATGGAGCGCACCCCCAGTCAGTCTGCAGAGGACACCAGGCTGGGGGGCAGGAGGCCCCGCTGGGGGGTCTCGGCGGGCCGGGCCGAGGGGCTCACGCCAATACACGATAAACAAGCGACAGGACAGGAGGAAATAGCCTCAAGTTGCTCCAGGGGAGGTTTAGATGGGGTGTGAGGAAAAATTTCTTCATCAAAAGGGTGATGAAGCACTGGAACAGGCTGCCCAGGAAGGTGGCTGAGTCACTGTCCCCAAAGGTGTTTAAAAGATGTGAAGATGTGGCACTTAGGGGCATGGTTTAGTGGTGGCCTTGGCAGTCCTGGGTTAATGGTTGGACTTCATAATCTCAAAAGTCTTTTTCAACCTAAACAATTCTACCGTGCTGTAATAATTACAGTGGGAAGAATCCCCCCCCTTATTTAGGGTCACAGCAAGTGGTTGCTGGAGTGCAAAAAATTCCTGACATTTATTCTGCATCCTAAAATCTGTCCTAAAAATAGCTTGCTTTCTGCATTAAATCTGGTTACTTGTACTTTTAAAAAAAATGTGCCAAGAAAGCAAAGAACAAAACAAGTTCTGTAATTGTTTGCACGTTTGCTTTTGGAGGACCATTGGGTCTTGAATGAGCAGAGCACATCTTTCCTCTGAACCGATAAAAAACATGATTGTCTCTGTTGCCTCTTTGTGCCAGAAAATTCTCTGGGGCTGGTCCCCAGCTGCCGCAGAGAAGCAGAGTGCCGCTGTGCAATGCCCCGACAGCCCCCGCTCTGTCTGGGAGGTGTTGGTGTCACCCCTCCGCAGCCAGGTCCCTGCGGTAGCTGTGGAGGTGGCTGCGTGCCAGCACAAAACCTTTCCTTGTTCTGCTTCCCTGTCCCCAGCCCGCTGCGGCCACAGTGGAAGGAAGCCAAGTGAGGTGCCACCTCCCTGCCAGCCACCGCTGGTGACTGCCGCCAGACAGGCATGTGTTGCTGGTCCCCAGCCCCAGCCAGCCCTGCAAGGGGGGCTGCTGCCCACCGGGGCAGGGCTCTGCTGCAACCGCCTGCTTTTCAGGCACCGCAGAGCTTGTCCCTGCAGACACGCTCGGAAGTGGGTGTTTGGCAAGGTGATAGACGTGCTACAGCTGCGTGCGGTGCTGGTCTTCCCCTTCTGCTTTTCTTCACCCCCGAGCCCCACTGCTAACCGAGGGAGCTCACGCTGTGGTTTGGCTCAGTCCTGCTGGTTCCTGGGGCCAGCTCCATCTGGGGAGCCGCGGCAGGTCACTAGGTCCCAGGCTCTCTGGGACAAGCAGGTCTCTTGTTTGCATTCGTGAGAGCGCGCTGGCATGATTCTAGGCTTTTCTGAGGGGACATGTAGAATTAGCTGTGCGAGCATCACAGGTCATGTTTCCCAGTGAGGTCTGATTTCTGGGTGGGCTCTGGCAGATTTTCTGATGTCCCAGATGACATTCCCAGGTGGGAATGTCCATGGGACCTCTCCTCTCTGCCCTGCTGCTGGTTTTTATGGCTTTTGTAAGAGCATGAAAGTGCTGTTTTTCCATTTTGGTGAGAGTTTGCTGATGAACCTAAATGTTGATAGAGGAGGGGATAGGCAGATATACACAAGCACATCCCCAAACAGTGCGACAGCAAAGTTCACATTGCTCTAGGAAATATGGTTCAAAATAGACCCTGAATTCATTCCCACAAATACTTTCAGGCTTAGAACTCTGGCAGAAGTTTCATTGAGGCTGTCCAGCCTGCAGCCCAGTGTGTTGCCCCCTGCCCCTCTGAGCCCTGTGGGTATAATTTAGTGGTGTATTTTCTAATACTAATAATGCATGCCTCTTTGTGAAGTTTCCCTCAGCATTTTTCAAGGGAAGGGTGAACATGTGTGCTGCCCTCTGCTACGAGATCCTGAAGTGTTGCACTTCCAAGGTTTCCTCCACGAGGAATGAAGCTTCTGCTCTTCTGTACCTCCTGATGAGAAATAATTTTGAGTTCACCAAAAGGAGAACATTTCTGAGAACGCATCTTCAGGTCAGTAACCGGGGAAAAGCTAGAGAGCAGGACACCTCAGGTTTAATGGACGGATATATCAGTATAACTATGTCACCTCGTATCTTCAGAGGATCTTGCTGTTGTTATATGGAGAAAAAGCCTTTTGATTTCCAGGCTTTGCCTAATTCCTGCTTCCAATGAGTGGCCCAGGGCCCTTTGAATAAAATACACTGCCATCAAGTATTCCAAGCTGTTGAGTTTTTGGAATCACAGACACAAGGCACACCTCTGCCCTTGAGGCTGGCTGGGATGGGGTGGGAAGGACAGCAAGAAGAGCTGCCTTTGAGGCAGGAGAAGAGGTTTTCCTGGAGCTACTTTTGCAGCATTGTGTTTTTTAAAGAAAATTTAGATACCTAGTGGGGTAGATGAATAGCATCCGGGTTGTAATGAATCATAGAAGGTGGTAACTAGTGTACAAACAGGATTTGTATTACAATTGTTATATTGTTAATTTTGTGAACTCGCTGTTCAGCAAAGCAGTTTGGTCCTCTGGGGAGTACTTGTCCTTGGGAGATGTGACAGGAAAACCACAACAACAACCATTGCTTGCGTTGTGAGAAAGACATGATGTTTTCCCATGAACTGTGACAACAGAACTCCTCTACTAGGGCTTGCTTAAATAAAGGCCCTACCCTGTCCCAACAGATAATTATTGCAGTGAGCCAATTAATAGCAGATGTGGCACTCAGCGGTGGGACAAGATTTCAAGACTCCTTGCTCATCATTAACAACTTTGCAAACAGTGACAGGCCTATGAAGGTAAGTTGGAGATGCCATATCACATGTACTATCAGCCATTAATGCAAGACTGGTGACGCACTTAAGGAAATCATGTTTTAAGGGTAAGGCTAAGAATTTGAACTATGACCTATAAGCTCGTAGCGTGCTGTATTTGCTCAGTAAACAAGTATTAATGCCAACAGCAATAGGGCCAGCTGCACAGGCATGTCATGCTCCATCCGTGAGCCTTCATGCCAAGAGGAGGGAGCTCTGCAATTCAGGTTATGCTTTGCAACATGTGCTGCTTGCAAGGTTGTCCAAAGAGCCTTCCAAGAACTTCCAGCTTTGAGAGTAATGACAAGGAGGATCTGGTACTTACGTTGCCTGAAGATACTAATTCACAGGAATTCATTTTAATTAATGGTCAGTAATATTAAGAAAGCACTCTTCCGTAGAAATTAATGGTTGTGTTTGAGAAATAATTGTGCATCTTCGCACTAGAGTCAACAGCTTCTACCCAACACATTGAACAATACATTGTCACTGCAGCTTGCTCCATTGCACACAGCGTAGATGCCAGGGTAGGACAGACAAAAAGGAAGCATTTTTACAGTTCTTAGATTATCCTAGGACCTAACGGTGGAATGGGAAACTCAGTTAGGTATTGAATTTTAACAAATTTATAGTTAGGATATACCTGGAAAAAACATCAGTTCTCTCTGTACACAGGTGTTTATAAGGGTTTCACTGCGCCATACTTTGCTGCTCATATTTTACATCACGAGACTATCATTATATGCAGTTTATGTATTTTTGTAAGTGAAACAGTACAAGAGGAGGGTTTTCTATACACTGGAGAGGATGCTGTGTAAGCCACAGAGATAGCTCTGGGGCAGGAACCCAAGGAGAGGGAACGTGAGCCAGGCTTATGATGGAAGAGAGAAAGCTGAGGGGGAACCTAACTGCTGCTTTCCACTATGGAAAGGGAGGTTACGGAGACAAGGAGGTCAGGCTCTTCACAGAGCTGCAAAGTGGCAGGCAAGAGGCAGTCGGCACAAGTCGCTGCAAGGGAAACTCTTTTAACAACTTTTACTTAAAATTATTTCCCAAGGACATGGTGCAGCCATGGGGTAGGGCCCAGAAAGGACGTAGGACTTCTGTCATTGGAGATTACAGAACTTTATTTATTACATTCCTGTGGTGGGAAGCTCTACAAATGCCTTTGGTGCTTTAGGAATTGAAGAGTGACCACATCAGAGACTAAACAAGCTGGATGTTGAATGACATAAAAAATAACTCTAGGCATGGTTTACAGTCCCGTCCCAGAACATTTACATGCATGTAGCACTTCGGTCTCGCTCTCACACCAGCTCCTCAGGATGCCAGAGTACCTGCCTCACTAACACAGGAACTGCCAACTTGGCATCCTGGCATGAACAGGAGAGATTAGCCCTGTGCACACCCAGGCTGAAATGCCTCTAATTGCATACGAAATACTGCACACTGTGTGCAGTGTGGGTTCAGTAAGTAAAAGCTAATTAGTCTTATCTCTGTGTTCTCGGTGTTTTCAGATGGGCAACAAGTGGAATGTTGGCTGAAAGGCTAGCGGCAGCCTTTCTTTGCCAAAGCCTGGAACACCTGTTTTTTTCCTGTATTTGCTTCTAATCAGATTTTTTTTGTGTCAGGCAACTGCTTTTCCTTCTGAAGTCAAAGATTTGACAAAGAGAATCCGTACGGTGCTTATGGCTACGGCTCAAATGAAGGAACATGAAAAGGATCCAGAAATGTTGATAGATCTGCAGTACAGTTTAGCCAAATCTTATGCAAGTACCCCAGAGCTCCGGAAAACTTGGCTGGACAGTATGGCAAAAATACATGTAAAAAATGGAGACTTTTCAGAGGTAATTCATGTAATTAAAAACATGGTGCACAACAAGACAGATGTACAGATGACATTTTAATTTCCCCTTTGTACTTTGCAGGCAGCCATGTGTTATGTTCATGTAGCAGCTCTCGTTGCAGAGTTTCTCCACAGGAAAAGTAAGTGTGTGCTGTTTGGGAGGTGCAGGGAAGACTATGCAGTGATGGGTTTGGGAGGGATCAAAGTCTTTTTAAAGACTAGTTTCTCTCAATATGGTAATTTTATTTTTTTTTTTTACCAAAAAAACTTTACATTTTAGAAACAAGCTAAAAAGGAAAAAAAAAAGTACAGTAGATAAAGCTAGAAGAAGATGAGCGCTTTTTAAGAAAGGAATCCAATTGTTCATACACAGGCATTTACTAGGCTGGCCAGGTCTGCTCACACAGTCGTGTTGGCATGTTGCTGAGTGAAATAAGAACTGACACATCATGTCTTGGTTTAAATGCTCAGTTGTATTTTACATTAGGAAATGTGCTCACAGGGGAAGCCCATGTTAAAAACTGGCTGTCAATATGTTCATCAGAAGTATCACTGTAGACAGTACAGAAAACTATAGAATAAAGCAGTCAAAATTCAGTCAAAAAATGAGACTATAGCCTAACTATACAAATATGTAAAGAACAATCAGAAAAAGTGTTGTGGTTTGATGCAAAACAGAAAGGAAGGACAGACTTGTGTGTTTTCAAGTAACACCACTTTGCAGGTTTTATTTTAAATATCTGTTCCACAGTTGATATATTGACCCCATTTCTTGTTTCCATGTAAGGGAGTAATTGTTGAAATGGACACTTAACATTTCAGAAGGTTAAAGCTACGTATGAGCTGATCACATGCACTGCCTTGGCTGGAAAGGTCTCGAGTGCCTTGCTCAGGGGGCTTGGAGTCCCCACAAATTCTCTACTTCATGTTGGCTAAGTGGGAAAAACCAGGACTTGTTTTTCTGATATGTATACACCTTTCACATGGCTGCAGAGGGGAGAGCATTAAAAGTTAGCAATTCTTTATTTGTACCCTGGAGGCTGCTTACCACAACCGGTGGTAAAGGAGAACAAACAAAAGAGGAACAAATCTAAAGGAATATCAAGTGAATACATTGAGTTATCTCTCTCACTGGTGCTCTTTACATATACATAGGCTGGAAAGGGTTCAGTACAGGCTGAACTACCCAAAGCTTTGGGGTACATAGCTCTGCTTTCTGCTAGGAGTGTACAGTCCTGTTCACTTACCACCCAGCTCTCCAGCATCCAGCAGCAGCTTGCTTCTCGTATCTTCTGTGTAAAGAGATACCCTTGTCCTTCTCTCCTGACTTTCGGTTGGTTGCAGCTGATTAGGTCGGTTAAAGATGACTTCCAGATAGCACACTGGGAAATGTGTTGTGCTTGGTGTTAGTTACATGCTAGGAATGACTCCCACGGCAAATGGCTGGGGAGGTTCTGGTGTGTTCAGTCTCGTGCAGGTAATCAGTAGCAAAAATGGGGCTCAGGTCCCCTGTTAGCTGTCAGGCTCAGTGCTATCAGCTAGACTGCTTCCCTGGCCATTAAAGCATGACACATTTGAGATATGTTATTCGACTAATCCATTTGCTTTTGTCTGCTACAGAACTTTTCCCCAGTGGATGCACTGCCTTCAGGAAAATTACTCCCAACATTGATGAAGAAGGTGCAATGAAAGAAGATGGTGGGATGATGGATGTACATTACAGTGAGGTGAGGTCCTGTAGTATAGACTACAGGATATCTGATAGCTGATTAGGATTTAAGTTTTAGAATTCGTTCGTGTGAGCTCTAACAAATTAGACTTGTGTGCCGGCATCTGTAAGGAAGACTGTTCCACGGTAATTTCCTGAGAGAAATCTGCATTGAAGGGTTTTCTGTATGCAATTCAGATAAGTAAAACTGGTGTAAGTTCTTGGTTCTTTTGAAAGGCTTTTCTAGCACTGAGAGTGAAAAAGCTGCACCGCAATCTTTGCCTGCCGTGTTATGCAAATGCTAATGCTGCCAGCACAGGGCAGCACAGCGTGGTATTTCCAAGGAGGGACAGAATGCAAGTCAACCCTGCCAAGTGAGAGGTCAGCTCAGGTTCCCCTTGAGTTAGAGCTGTGCTGCAGGACACTTCGTTAGCAGAACAATCCAGAAACCATAGCAGGGCACTGGGGAAGCGGGTAGATCCTCCCATGAGTCATGAAGTCTCACAATTCTGCCCCATCCCTGTACAACTGCATCGGGTGGCCCACGTGGCTGGGCAAGGTGGCCCTGCAGCCCAGCTGCCCGATTGCCCATTCATCAGGACTAGGCTTGAGGATCCTTAGCATCACATGCTACTGCTGTTGCACACGTGTTCCTTGGACATGTTTCTCAGGCATGCACTTCTGACTTGCAGTGCTGTCATCTCCATTCCCTCCCAGAGTTTTGGCATTGTCCTGAGGATGTGGCTAAATAACCAAGGCATACTTGCTGGCTATTTTGCTAATGATTTACTAAGAATGAATGAACTTTTGAAAAATAACTTGTCCTTTTTCCTTTGTTCTGCGACCCTGCCCAATTTAGAATGCCTTTGGAAAGGCTGGGAACACACAGGGTTTAAACTTATTTAACTGTGACTGCTTATACTGGGACCTATTAAAGTATCTGAAGTTAAAATTATTTTCTCTTCTAACTTTGAGTGTTATTAACAACACCCGTTTGGTCACTGTGATAGGAGGTCCTGGTGGAGCTGCTGGAGCAATGTGTAGATGGCCTGTGGAAAGCAGAGCGTTATGAAACAATTTCTGAAGTTTCCAAACTGATAATTCCTATTTATGAGAAGCGGCGTGAATTTGAGGTAGGTATTTTGAACTGGTTTGCATGTATCAGGCGATTTTCTAGATCGCTAAGAAAAAAACAGGAACTTTATTTTTGAAGTTACAAATTAATAAACTGGTGTCGGTGAAGCACAAACTGTGCTTCATTGCTGGTCATTAGACAAATTGGTGAAAGCAGTGGTCTGGAGGGTAATTATTAAAGCTAAAGACACGGAAGACTCATATTTAGTGAATAATTCCCACTTTCCTTCTGCTAAAATAAAGCTGTCATCATCCCATATACGCATCAAAGCCAGATTCTTTTTGAGACGTGAGGGTTTGAAGGGTTAAAAACAGAGGGAGAAGTGTTCAGAGGAAGGACTAGACCTGCAGGCAGTTCAGTGGCCAGTGGAGAGGAGGGAAGGAGGCTGTTACCAGCCCTCCACCACACTCCTTCCCAGCACCTGCTGTGACCCCTGCTTTGGTGAGGCTCTTGCTCGACTGCTGAACAGTTGATCCCCTCCACATCAGGGCAGCATCCAACTACAGAATTGAAGCTAAGACAAGCCTTGATTTATTTTTTCATCTTAAAACTGTGTTTAATCAAAATAGAATTTCTGGGTAAAATACTGCAAGCTGCTTTACCCTTAAAGGCTCCGTCAGGGAACAGGCTGAAACAGCAGGCTCAGCCTTCTCTCCAAGGATAGTGGTGTTATTGCAGTCTGTGGTACCTTTCAGACCTGAAGCTAAGCACGTGCTTAAGACTGAGACTCTTTTTTCAAAGAAAATGGCATGGGTTCAACCTCTCCAGAAATTCAAGTTTGAATTCTCCAAAGGATTGTGTTCAGATACCTAGTGTTAGCTAGAATTTCCTGCTTGCAAAATTCTGCTTTAATGATGTCAAGACTTGATTTCCAGAAACTTACTCAGCTGTACAGAACACTTCATGGAGCATATGCTAAGATATTGGAAGTAATGCACACAAGGAAGAGGCTTCTTGGAACCTTTTTCAGAGTGGCATTTTATGGACAAGTAAGTATATACCCTGGCTCACCAGCTACCCCTCACCAGCCATCCTGGCCCCTAAAGCTGCCGCAGTGTCAGACCTGAAGCTGAGAAGCCTGCTGGCTACTCTGGTGCAGCCACTGGCACGTCTGCGTGAGCGTTGCAGCATTGCACCCTTGAGACGAGGGTCTGTGTCCCTCTCCAGGAGCACTTGATTTGTTATGAAGTTTGTTTCTGCTCACGGGCTTTTCATCAAACAACGCAGCAGTTAGGAAATGGCTTAATGGGTTCAGAAAACATGGTGGGTGGGGAGGGTAGGAATGTAATTATAGTTATCAAAAGTCACACAAACACAATTTAGCGTGTATGGTGTATAAACAGTAATAGTATATAACCATGGTATGTAAACAGTAGCAGTAACAGCCATTTTTGTCTACAGAATTGCTCTTCTCCCCTGGGAGAAGCTGGAGGCAAAATACGTATCAGTGTTGGTTACGTACTTGTAGAGACAGGTAGGGGGGTTTGTTAGCTGAGATAGCTGGAAAAATGGACAAGATCTGGGGCCCAGTCTCAAGAAGGAGCATGATCTTACCGTATCCGATGCAGCCTTCTGAGCCTGAAAGCAGCCATGTGTTTATTTTTTTTTCTCCAGCTGTAGCAGTTAATCTAATAAAGTGTGTTACCCCTCATCTCCCTTGTGTCTCTGAACTATCAGCTTCTGCTTGTGGACCCATAACCAAGGGGGAGATGCAGGATCCCTCTTTAGAAAATGCTATGTAAATTATATTAGCCCTGCCTTTCCTTGTTCCTTCCTTTAGAGGAGACAATGAATACCCCTGAAAACATCTTGAGTTTGTGCCTCTGAACACCATTGTCATTACATGCACAACATATGGGAGCATTGACTTTTGTTGCAGCAAACATAGGTTTTATTTTTGTCCTCATCTTCAACTTTGGATATGTAAAAAGTAAATAAGATTAGCGATAGATAAAAGGAAAAAACTGCTAGCTTAGTTTTCTAGAAGCTGTAGAAATTACTGGATCGGCCCCTAAAATTAAGCTATGTAAAACTTCATCCTGACAACCAACACTTGATCCAGTTTTGCACTTTAAAGCTTAGCCGGCTTTATATGCCAGCTACACAGAGATATTTTTGACACTTTATCACAACTTCTGACTGGAACAGCTCACCAAAGCATGAAGCTTTCATGCTGTTTCCATTACAGGGAGGACTGGTGATGCAGGCACGACCTTTAATGCAGTTTTGTCTCTTTGCAGCAAATACACCAAATCCCACTTCCCAGAAAACAAGAGGATCAAAACACAGGAAACCCATTTCTTTATTTACTGCTTGAAGTCCCTTGCAGCCTACACAAAATCCTTCTTTTCAGACTGTTCATGTGGCTCTGCTATCAGGGCTTCCTCGACTTATCTTTCTGCTCCTCCTCTATGCCTTATGTTTTTTGTGGATTTTCTCCACTTGCCTCTTTCCAGCCTTCCAAAAAGCCAGCTTCTGGCCAAACCCATCTTCCACATTGTTTAGATTTCTCCCTGTCACGCGCAAGCCTCTGTGTTCAGCAATGACACGTTTGTGTTGGTTGAGGAATTTGACGATTTTTTTTCACATGGTTTTTAAAGAAACCCATTAAAACAGGCCACGTTCAGTGAGCCATAACTGTCTAAACCTTCTTGACTTTCTCAAATGTTAGTAGATGCTTGCTTTCAAAGTGGAAAATCAAAAATCAAGTTTTCCAAGCAAAGAAACCCAGCCATTCCTCGATACTCATTTGTGATTAATTTTAGACGTTCTTTGAAGAAGAAGATGGGAAGGAATACATCTATAAGGAACCCAAGCTGACAGGCCTCTCGGAGATTTCCTTCAGACTTCTGAAACTTTATGGAGAAAAATTTGGGTCAGAGACTGTAAAGATTATCCAGGATTCTAACAAGGTAAACTGCACGAACAAGCTAACAAAGTGCTATTGGCAGTGAACGTCAAGGCCACATACTCGAGGTGCACTGATGAGCGTGACAAAAATGCCGCTTGTATCCTAACACTGGTCAGGGACTGGGGCTGCGCTGCTCTAAGCACTGTGCAAATGGAGCACAGAAGGATGAGCGTTGCTCTGTGGAGCTGGAGGTGGGAGACCACAGAGCATCCCTTACTTCTGCCAGGAGGAAGGGAGGAGCGAGCCTTCTCTCCCACCCTCTTCCACAAAGTACCTTGCTTCCAATTGTGCCTCGCGGCCTCATGCTCCTGTGGGGACGTGTTGCACAGCTTGACAAGTTTTGGTGCTGATCTGGCTCCAGGTGGAAATGAATAAATTGGGAAATATGAATGGAAAATTGCAGTCCACATCCCACTGAGCCCTCTTGTTGGGAGGCGTTTAAGAGCCAGCACAGAGGAGCAGGTGATGGGAAGCAGAGTTACTGTTGCTTTGACACTGCAAGTCTAAATCTTGTGGGGCCCTGTAGCTGTAGCTCCTTCCTTTTCCTATGGAATAACCATTGTTGCTCCCTGCAAGGGCTGTTCACACCCTGAAGTTGCAACCAGGGGTATGTCTGGGTTACCAAGGACAGTGCTGGTGATCCCAAAGCTTGCTTTGTGCAAGCCTGCAGGTTTGTATGCTGCAGCACAGCACTGTGTGAGCTCATGGCCTGGGAGCAACACGGGCGTATTAGAAGGACTGAGTGGCTAAGGCGTGTGCTGCGCGACGGGTAAGGCAGTATGGCTCCCTGTTCCAGATGCAGCTTGTTTGGCATCTGATGAGTTATTTCTTGTGCCACACCTCCTTGTCTTGTGTATCTGCTAGCGATGGTCTAGACATCAAGGTGAGTTCAAAGGGAGTGTTTGGTGTGTCATTCCCCTGCGTGCAGTGGGGCTGGGGCAGCAGGGAATCCGTTTAAATCAGATCTGAGTGGGTAAACTAACCATTTCTAAGTTAAGTTGTTAACCTTTGTTGTTCTAGTGAGTAACCACCTTATTTCACAGGTCAACATTAAAGACCTTGATCCTAAGTATGCTCATATTCAAGTGACTTATGTGAAGCCCTATTTTGAAGACAAAGAAATCTCCGAAAGAAAGACTGAATTTGAAAGAAATCATAATATCAATAGATTTGTATTTGAAACTCCTTATACTTTATCTGGAAAAAAGCATGGAAGCGTGGAAGAACAATGTAAAAAAAGGACCATTCTAACTAGTAAGTACAAGCATATGAACATGACAGTGTGTATCAGCAACTATCTTTAGACTATTTTTGCTCATGAGAATATCCCAAGTCAGAGTCAGAAATTCTCTCAGCCACATAAACAGAATCACGATACAATATTCTGGTTGGGAGGGGGAATTTACCTTCTATTTCTGTTTGCAGGTTTTTACAAATTAATAAATTGTGCTGGTAAATTACAGCCTTGTCCAGGTTTTCACACACACTGAGTAAAACCCTGAGGGCAAGGATCTGCTGGTATATGTTCTATGAAGAGTACTTCTATTTGTTGCATGACTTTTCAAGCTATAAAATCCCTTTGCTGTTTCTGCTAGCTTTGAACTCCTTTCCGTACGTAAAGAAGAGAATTCCAGTCAATTATGAACATCAGGTTAATTTAAAACCAATTGACGTTGCTACCGATGAAATAAAAGACAAGACAGCAGAGCTGCAGAAACTCTGCTCTGCTGGTGATGTTGACATGATCCAGCTGCAGCTCAAATTGCAAGGCTGTGTTTCCGTGCAGGTAAGGCTCGATGTCTGTTCAGAATTATGTTTATATACCCATCTCAGAGTGAGTCATCTTTTTGCAACGCAACACATTTGCTTTCCAGAAATCATTAACTACCTCATTTGCAGCGCTGCAACCATCAACCTGCCAGCGCAGCTTTCCCTGCCGCGTATAGCGGGACATTAGCAGATGGGTCATGGTAGTAAGCAATTTGTCCAGCGGTGTTTACAGTGTCAAGTCCAAGGGTAATTGCACATTAGCTGGCCACGGGTGAATGCTGAAATAATCTGCAAGAGTTAAGTATGTACTGCAAATATCAGGCCCAAATAGCCTTTCTGTAACCCTGACTTTTCAAGCTGGATAAATGACCTTAAGACTCAGACCACACTGCTTTTCCAAATGCAAATAAGAGAAAGGTATGAGGAAACAGATTGCATCTCTCTTTTTGTCTCCGTTTATCTTTTAATCTTACAAAACCTAGATAGAAAAACTGATAACTTTTGAAACTTCAGGTGCCTCCGGTGATGTTAGTAATGCAGAGTTGGTGGCATTCAAATGATATGCTAATGCTGGTTCTGTTTTGTTGTTGTATTTTTTTAATTGTTACTCCCTTCACAACTGCCCTTAGCCACTCAACAAAAGTTCTAGCATAATTTCTTATTTCTTTGGTTCCAGGTTAATGCTGGTCCCTTGGCCTATGCCAGAGCTTTCCTAAGTGACAGCCAGTCCAGCAAATATCCTACTAAGAAGGTGAATGAGTTAAAAGAAATGTTCAGGTAGGATTTCTAATATAATAAAAACTAGTCAGCCAGCTGGAACATAGTACCTGCTTTGCTTATATTTTTGTCTGTCTCCAAAATCAGCAAATGCTGAATGCTTAGATGTGCCTTATGAAGATCCAGGTCTCACAGCGTTGTGGGTGCTCAGACATATGAAAAAAAGTAATATAACTATATACGTCAAGAGTTCCCAAGCTCAGGGCTGTGATCTCCATGGGGAGATTTTCTCATTCCGGTCCCTTAAGGGTATGTTTTAGCTCCCACTTGAAAGTGTCCCCCCAAGATATAATCAGGTAGCTCCTGCTTCACCTTAGGATGATGAGCCTTTGGCACACTATTTTCTGAACTTCCCCGTGACTCCCGTTTTGCCCATTGGTCACTGTATGGAGAAAGCAGCATTTGGGCCAATCCTGTTTTCCTTCACTGTACTGAGTAACCTAGCAAACCATGGAACAAATACAGGAAGAAGCCCTGCAAACATGCCACATGTGGATGCAGAGCAGAGGGAAGGCGGTTTTACTTTCCAGCCTTGCAGTGCAGCCAGAAGGGCAAGCACTATCTCTATGTATGCAAAAAATCCCAGAAAATCCCAGTCATGCTTGTATTTTCATTGGAATCTATTAAAAAAAAAAAAAAAGTTACAGTAACCAAGAAAAGAATATTACAGCCCCCATGACCTAAATTTCTTTCTGGAGGATTTATCTGCTGTTAGCAACTTAACCTCTCAAGCACACATGGTACAACACATACATCCAAGTCTGTCAAGCCCTGTACAATTCATTTCCCCTCTGTGCCTGACCACGGCATCCCTTGGGCTTGTGACCCGATGTGCAGCTGGTTGGGCTTACCTGGGACCGGCAAGCTGTGTGTGGTCCTACAGTCAGGGGTGAAGCTGTGAGACCATGGTGTTGCACCACGGGTGCATGTGTCCCATCTGCTGAGGATCCAGGCTGGAAAAAGCTCCAGCAGAAAGCCCAATACCTGTGCTGGAATCCCTTCCCATTCCCTGATCCGCTGTGCCAGGGATGCTCCTAGAATGTGACTTGTCCCAAATGTTGGAGAAAAGGTGGGGGGGAAATAAGATTTGCCTGTCTGGTTGGTTGCTTGCTTCAGTGGAAAACTGGGCTATTGTGATGCCCAAAGTTCATTCCTTTCCTCCCCAGGAAGTTCATACAAGCCTGTGGAATTGCTCTGGAGCTCAACGAGCGACTCATTAAGGAGGATCAAGTGGAGTACCATGAGGGGCTAAAATCAAACTTTCGGGATATGGTGAAAGAGCTTTCTGACATCATCCACGAACAGGCACGTACTGCATGTCAGGAGCCCGCAGAGGTGGTTCTCTGCTTGAAAACTAGCTAATGCTGAAAACTGACTGCAAACTAATTGAAAACTCGATCGCTCTTCATGTTGTTGAGCTAAATATAAAAAGGGCGAGTAACGGGATGTGGAAAGTAAATGATACACTTGGTGGATTCCTAAAACCAGTTTCTGTTGACTGAAAGCCTCAGCCTGGTGTTGGTATACAGTGTACATCAGGGTGGAGTCTTCACTGACACATACTGTTAGTCTCCTCACTGCTGTGGTCATCGGAGATCCTTTTCTGGGTTTTACCTCATGTTTTCTACATTGTAATAATCTGTGATAAGTCACAAGTCAAGATTCTCTGGCAAAATTTCCATTTCCTCAATTATATCCAACTTAAGTTCCTTTTATTATTTTTTTCTCCCATTAGAGGATGTTTTCTTTTAATTTTGGCCAAATGCCAACATGCTATTTATGCGCACTGTTAAAATATTCGTGCTAATTTATCTGACCTATGTTTTAATGTTTTCTTGGATCATTTTAGGAAAATGTATTTAAATAGTAGCATCAGAGAGGTGAGAGAATCAAAGAACAGTTGTGCTTCTACCTCGTGTCATGCTGTGAAATTAGATGAAAACTGGCTTACTGAAGTAATCTTCATACCTGTGCTCTTTAATTTTGCCTTCATAATGACAAAAGAAAGCTCGTTGTAAATCTGTAGTATCAAGCACATAAAATGAACGGTACATGCTGCATTGTGATTCATAGTACTTGAAGTTTAGAAGAATGGGTTTGGAATCTCCCAGTTACTCAACACACAGTCCATGTGTGACTTAGCTAAAAATGCAGCATTTTAAGTCTCTAAAAAATATATAGGCAAATTCCACAGTAAGTTGAACAGTTGTTCAAAATAATGCAAAAACATGCAAGTGGCAAAGCACTACCACTGCACCAGGCTGCTGTTTGTAAGTTAGGTTTATTTTCAATAAAATAATGCTTATGGCAATCAGTCTTGTTATGGAAGAGTGCAATATCATTTCAGGTGAACAGTCTCATGAAGGGGCTGAATTTTGTTGTAGGAGTGTAAGGGAGGATCCATTTGAGAGTAAGTGACTGCTGCATCCCCTTGCTTTTGTTAGATGTCCCTGCTATTCTGCTCATGACCACCATTTTCTTAGTGTGTAAACTACTAATTTTGCACATTTGGCTCACTCATTTTTTCACGTACATTACCTACCATGGATACTCACTGCTGAACTTTGCTCAGAGATACTCGTTCATAGGACTTGCCACCTGCTTACTCTAAGCTGTTTGCAAGTAAACCTTTCCAAGACATTTAATTTGCATGCAGGTGCTGGAACTTCTGTGGTTTCTGAATTCTGCAATAGTCAAATCAAAAGCAAATCACTCTGTTCTGCACCGTCGCAGTACAATAGTTAAGATTATCTTAGAACATATAAGTATTGTTAAAGCACGCTCCCTATTATCTTGATAGATTTACAAACCCAATGTCATATTGATTTTGGTTAACAGGCAAAATATTACAGCAACTGGAATGTCAAAGTGGAGGGCTCACTGTGAAGGACATACTTTTCACTTTCTTCTTCTATTAGACCAAAAGGCAGCTTAAAAGATGATGTTTACAAGCACTGTTCTTTATGGCTGTGCAACATGATGTAGAAAGCCACTGACTTGAACTTTACATTGCTATCAAGTGACTTAAGTATCTAACAAATTAGACTTAATAGAACATGTTTTCCTCTTCTGCAAAATTACTCGATTAAACATTAAAAGTATATTACGTTAATTTAGGGCTCTTGTTGCAAACAAAATATGCTTTTCTAAATATTGTCAGCTCCCCGGAACATCACAGGCAGTCCACTTGGTTTGAGATGGCAGGGCAGACGGGTCACTCACTGGGTCAGCCTGTGACCTATCTACACATCTTTCAAGTTAGGGAAATGTAAACACAAAAAATTGATAAACTGCAGCTGAACAAGTACAGGAAGCCTCCGAGAGTGGCAGAAAGCTGGATGTCCAGAAACTGTTTATGGTGGCCACTGATCTCAGTTTCACTAACGTAAATTCAGGCTAACTAACTTGTTGACTGGTGAACCTCAGGGTGAAGAACAAATAACGGTCAGCTCTAGAGGAGTCTAGTTAGATCCTGTGCTGTAAGACTGTCCTTCAGGCCAAAAAATACAAAGTCTTGTCACGTGGCACGGATGTAGTGAGCGTCTACTCTATTTAGCTGCATGTTTTCCCCCTTTTTACCGGAAAAAAAAAAAAAAAAAGAAAAAAAAAACATTAGAATTTTGTTCTGCTAAGATCTAATAAAAAATTACTGCACAGAGAATTGTTTCTTTCTTATACTGGATAGCTGTAACTAAAAATGATCCGGTAATACACAGAACAGTGCCTATATGAATGCTAAGAAATTGCTAAATTACTCTTCTTTCTCATTTCTTTGTTATGCTGCCTTTGCGAAACAGCTTTGAAGACAAGGTTGGATATCTTTTTTGCGTACCTTTTTAAACCGCATGATTATAATAATGAACTGAAACTTTTACTGAATTTGTGATTATTTTTTGTCTAGATCTACCACGAAGATACAATGCACTCACCATGGATGCATGACTCCCTACACGTCTTCTGTGCGATCAGCGGAACATCTGGTGATGAAAGTTACTGTTCACTCAGACCCACTGCTGAAATATAAACATATCAGTCGTATTTTACAGACCTTTCTCAGGAATACTTGGAACTGTACAAAGGATGTTTTAAAAAATCCATTATGAGCAAAGATTCAATTTCTTTTTTCCCCAGAAAAAGTTGCCATGCTTTCAAACAGGGTGCTTGCTTATTTTGCAGAGCAACATTGAAAGTGCCTGGACGTTGCACCACTGTGCTTGTTTTCTACAATTTTTTTTAAGCTAAATGTATAACAGGACGTGGGGAGGCAGTTATCTAAATATGTATTGAATTGCTGAACTATGAATTGAAAGGATAACAGTACTATGTAAAGTTGTACAATGCAATATAATAAAATGTAAAACTACTTTGTAAATAGAAGGAGCATAGAGTATATAGAAGTTAGCATTATGTCATATTTGCTGCTAAAAGCTTTGTTGGAGAGGGAACATGAAAGAGAGATTTCAGTCATTAGTAAGAGACCTTCCTCTTCTAAAAAGTGACTTGGGATGCAGATGCCCCTGTTGCTCTCAGACCATGGAAGTAAGCTTGCCCTAGTTTGGAATAACTACAGCCGAAGTCAGAAATGGGGATTTTCATACGTCCTCTGAGCAGATGATTCTCAAGTAACCTCCTTGAGAGCTGAGCCAACTGAGGCTGATCTCAATTTTTGCTAACCTTTCACAGCTGCAGGAGGATAAATTGTACCCACTGAGGACCACCGGACAGATTTGTTATTCGATGTGAGTTTTTCCATTTACCGCTCCTGGTCTCACACAAATGCAGACTCTGAGGACATCTTAAATTGAGCTGGCAATTACAAAGTGCTTTAACACCTTTCAGAAAAATTTTGATGATCTGTGAGATGGGCTTTAGAAAAAACAATGCAGCACATCAAAATAACTCATACAAAATTGAGGGGAGGGTTTAACATCGTATGACATGCGTGTTCCCTCCAGTTAAACAGATCTGTTTTCTGAAAGCCCGTCATTTTTGTTTGACAAGTGGTTGGAGAAAATGTCTTTTCCAGAATTCTTTTACTCCTTCTTCCCCTCCCCAAAGCTTTAGTACATTGCTTCTTATTCATACAACACTTTTAGATGCAGGAAGAAGAAAACAGATCAGTAATTCTTTTGTCCAGCAACATTTTTAACATCCATGTTTTTCAGAATCCCATCAATTGTAAATATGGTTCCAGTAGTTCATATGGGAAGGGTGGGGGTTTTTAAGGCTATGTAGCAAAATGCCATAATAAGCAGACTCCAGCTGAGTATTTAGCTTGGCTATAGTGTCTATAAAATGTTGAGCTTCTAATTTCTGTAACAAAAATTATCTTCAAATAGTAACTGGACCACATTTCAAAATGTTTATTATGCATGATTCTAAAAATACCTAAAATTAATTGTCTCCTGAGAAAATACTTTTGTGATCCATAAAGTCACCCGTTAGCTGCTGCAGGCAAAATACAGATGTGCCTATGTTACAAACAGACCACATTTCTGCTTGTATGTGCTTTTATGCCAGGCAGGCTCTAAATTTAGCTTAACAGAAAGAGGAAGAGAGACTGGTATATTTAAATATGGTTACTACTTTATCGATTTTTCATCTTTCAACGAATAGTATTTAAAGGCAGATAGTGAGAGTTTTCCAAATTACTTTGTTAAAAGGTGATGAAGCTGTTGAATAGTGGATACATTACAAGATTTTTTTGGAGCTAGTTGAACTCTAAACATCAATACTAAAGGCATATATTGAATACCGGCAGCAATGATGAGATGTGGGCATCGAAAAGCTCTTGCACTATAGCTGTTTTAAATCCGGCAGCTAACCTAATAGTTTTCCTGGAATTGCAGTGAAATTCTTATTCGTGTTTTTTGATGTCTTTAATGTTCCGAAATAACGTTGTTAGTTGTATTTTTAATTCCTGTTCCTTTTTTTAACTGGAATTCCAGTGCAATTCTTACATCTTCAGATTACTTTAACGGTCCAAGATGAATTTTTGTCTGAACTTTTCAGTTTATTGGTGGTATTGGAGTTGTCCTGTCTTTTTACTTCAATATACTGGAAAGCCATCTCGGTAATTAAGCCAAAAAAATATTTAATGTAAGTCCCATTAGAATATATACAGTCAGTACAGTTCAGAATACATGCTTATATGCCATTTTGATGAACAGCAAAAATGATCATGCCCTAAGTATTTGCCTTCTGTCCTGCAGGTAAATAATTTGACTGGATATTTAACAGAAAAATCTCAAAGGAAAATTTTTCCTTTTTAGGTGGGTTATAAAATGACTGGTAACAAATCAGGTTAGTTTTTCTTTACATTTTCACCAATCTAGAAATGATAGGGAGCAGTCATTAGATATTTTGCAGCTGAATCTGGATGATGATGCCAAGAAGGTGTACGCGTTTTCTCTACCTATTCTTTTCCTATGTAATTTTAAACATAATTTTCCTACATAAGTTTAAAGAAATTCTCCAGATTTTTTCTCATGTCTGACTGAAATAGCTTAATTCACAGATATATCTGGGGACTATACTATATACGTGCCTCTTTTATGTAGCCGGTACTCACACTGGGTACTTCCTATTTGCTGCCTTTTTTTGAAGAATATAAACGTTTATTGTTCGTTACACTTTGGGTTTTCTTATACTGCCTAAGGAATGGCAGGAGGGGTTTGGTCTATAAAAATCAATAGACATATTTCAAATTGCAGCATGGCATGCACCCTTTTATATATCAACATAGCTACACATACATATTTTCTATGTACACCTCTAGTTACTTTTGCTGCAAAACTGCTGTATAACAAATCAAGTCTTCAGAAGGGATGCACTGGTGATTTTGCATTAAAGGATTAAAAATAGGATAAAGTATCTGTCCATGAGGATTAAAAGCACTTGGCTACTTAACAGAGGACTGTTTTGGATAATGGTATGTGTTGGAGCCAGGTTGTTCGCAAATAGGACATATAAAGCAACACAGGGTCTGCCAGCACTTTATGTACAAGAACATGCTTCTAGTGACTTATACACTTAGAAGGAGTAAGCAAAGTATAAACATTTACTCCCTTTGACTCACTGCTTTTCTCTCTGCAGAGGGATTAGAAAGTAGTATTTTAAGACCAGTAACTTCAGCAGTACATTTCTTTCCCCCAAAAAATCTGGAATGCAGAATTTAGTGCAGCCAAGGACATATTTCTACATACTTCTCAATGTCCTAAATTTTTTCTGGTAACAGAAATTTTTGTGAGATAAGCCAACAAATGGAAGATCATGGATGTGAGAATACCTGTAATGTGTTTATTTTGTTCCAGAAACCTTTTGAACATATGCCATATGGTATTTTGATATAGAATAAGAGTTTATGTAAACATAACACCTTTTGTGTCAAAGTAGATAAAGTATGTTTGTTTCCCCTTCCCCTGTTTCCCTTGTATCTATACAAGATAGAGTCCCGTGGACTTCACAGCAGGCTTCAGAATAACCCTACAATTTGACGTAACACAGCCCGAAAGAACTGGAGGAACATCTAAGTGGAAGTCACGGGCTCAAAAGTCTCATACAAGTTAAACCACATCTTACTGAATTTACCTGTTTGAGGAGAGCAGCATGTGTTCATTCCATGTTCACTGAGCTAATTAGTTCTTCTAATTAAACGAGTTCTTACTGGATCGAGGAATATTCTGTACAGCTAACTATTACACAATCACCAACTGTAGTACTTTAAGTAATATGCTTGTGTCAAGCAATGGTGAACCAGTTATGATATACACATAATATTTCAGCTGTTCTGGATGTAATTGACTCTCTTTTCATGTAAATTTAACACCTGCTACTATGTGTTCATAACAGAAGTGCTTTTATCATGCATGTTGTATATATGTGTGTTGTACAAGCCCTGTTTAACCTAAGTGTGACAACAGAACGGTACATCGTGTTCGTCTCAGTTGTGAATTGATGTACCGGTGACACCAATATGCAACACTGGACCAATATGCAACACTGGTCCAGAGCTTTCTGAGACCATCAATCCTCTATTGCTCTTTTTTTTCTTGGTATCTTTTTTTTTTTTTTTTTTTTTTTAAGAATCAATAGTTCTGACAAAGGCCAGGGCAACATCACATTTCAGTCAATCCAGATAAAACAGAGTTTATTCCAGGTCAAAATAAATGAGTACAAACCCAGGAAAAATAAGTGTTGCAATAAACATGTTTTGCTCAGGGGTTTTCTTCCCTTTACAGAACAGGATGAGTGATCTGAAGCTAATACCGGTGTAAGATACATGGGACTGAAACATAGTCAAATGAGCTATCGCATATGCTGCCTCTAAAGAAGGTTGCTGTAATAAATCTTCAGATACACCAAATGAAACTGTTAACACTAAATTATTCAGTGGCAAATAGCTGTTGATTCAGAAATCCTGAAGGGGCACAAATAAATACCATGCATCCAGCTCGGAGGATCCCAAAACCACAATTCACCGGGAAGCCTGAGATGGACATAGAAATGCATACAAAATTATGTATAGAAATAAGGTGTGAGTCACTAGTAAGGAAATGTCCCAGCATATCACCCTGCTTTCCTAAAGAACATTCAGTAAGTTTGTGATCAGGTTTTTTGCTCTGTTTTGTAGTTCCAATTTTAAAACCCAGACTTTTGCTTTTGGGGAATGTATTTGTTATCGCTCATGTCCAACTAACTAAAGGGCTAGTACAGGAATATGTGCCGAGCCTAGGCAGTTGTACCAGCTATTACACTGTGTAATGGAAGTCAGGTGTAACTACGGTTATCTACCTCACGTTATCTACCTCACCAACGGGTAAAAGGACAAACTGCTTTTGCTACCACTGTCTTCTGCTGCCAAGGCTTCCTGGACAGGACTCCTGCAACTCTTGGCCAAACAGCTGTAGAACCAGGTTCATGCCCTGCCTCTCTCGATGAGTGGAGGAGTCACTCCTTGCCAAGTAAATAGATTAATTAAACAGACCTCGGTATTCAGGGAACTGTGAGCAGAGAAGTTGATGCATGGACTTGCAACAGCAATTGATCAGAGAGGGATGCACGTTTTGCACAAGGAAAAATGGATTCCACATCTACCCAAAAGTGCTTTTTCAAAGGACACAGGTTGTATTCCGCGTAATTTCTGGTTTCCGGTGGTGCCTGGGCAGTGGCTCAGAGAGAGCTGTCAGGGTTCATGGCCGTTTTGAACACACATATCACAAAACTCGAGACGTTCCCCAAAGAACACTGAGGTTGAAAAGGGAGAGGCCCCGTGAGTCAGACCGGGTTTTTTCAGCTCACAATTTCGGATTTTTGTGTCTCAGATCCAGCTGTATTCTAATTGAGCCCTTTTTTTTTTTTTTAACTGACTCCAGCTGTCTTCTGAAGAGCCTATAATTATGTCTGTTGGGACTTAAAGTACTGACAGAAGCTGCTACAAATTCAGACATTAAAAAGGAGGAATCTCACCACTGGTGTGGAGCAGTGGATGACTCTTCTGCTCCCAGAAGGGACTATTCCCCACAGCTCCGTGCTGCTAATTACCGCTGCTTCGTGTTGGGCCTAGTAATCATGCAGCCACCCCATGCATCAGCATCATTTGTCAATCTGTATCAGGGAACATGTACAGAAAATAATTGTCAGTTGGTTGGTTGAGTTTTTTTAATGCATCAGCAAAGTTGCTGCACAGCCCCACCATCGCTAGCTTTGGTTGCGTGGGTGGAAACAGCAGGACCACATGGCTGAGGGCAGATCACCAGTGTGATCGTAAATCAGTTTATATCAAGCATGAAGCCATAGCCCAAATGCTTTTTAAAGATACCTCAGGGGTGTCTGTATGAGTTGCAGTCACTGCAGCACAGGCATGTTGTCTAACAAGAACATGGGATTTGCAAAAGAAAGATGCAGGATGACTCCATGAAATTAAAAAATGGGAAGTCTCAGGTAGGTGGCATGGATCAAAAGCTTTGGCAGGAGTTCTGTTTGCCACGCACTGGGATGGGAATGTGACAAGCCGAGCACTCAAGGAGGAGGGAGAGAGCCAGGGAAAAACATTACAGCTGCCTCCGACGATGGGCGGGCAGCCAAAAGTGTGTGAACTATTGGATGTGTGCTTGGCAGCGGCTCTCCCAGGAAAAGGAGTGGACAAAGCAGAAAGAAGGAAGGAAGGAAAGAAAACGTTAAGCAAGGAAACCACGAGGAAGAGGGAGATCGCTGTACCTTGGATCAGCTCTACTCTACAAACGTCATCACTAGCAGGCATAGCCCGTGTTGCCTGTAGGTAGTCGCACAGCCTGATCAGTCACACAGCTTGAATGATCCATGTCCTGGAACTTTAAGCCACAATTTTTATTTGAATATGATTGCAGGCCTTTGGGCACTTTCTAACGGAAACTAAGGAATTCGCTAAATCCTCTTCTTTTCCCAGAAATATAAAACCAAACAGGCAGAAAAGCAAAGAAAAAAGCAAACAACAACAACAAAAAAACACCCAAAAAAACATTAACACAGGATATTCCCCGCCTTATCATAAAAAAATCCACTTCCCTTTTTCTAAAATGAGTGTCTAAAAAGCAGATGAACTCTTGCAAAACTCCTTGAAGAGCTGAGTAAATGCTGAAACATTGTCTTGGCTTAGGAATAAATAATTTTCACTAATGTGTTTTGATTTGCCTTGAAGCTTAGCCAAAGTTTCCTCTCTGTTAGATCTGTACCCTATTTATAATAGCTGTATTCGGGTGGCAACTAGCAGCAAGCTTGCTAGCTCCCACGAAAATCTAGTTTAGAAGGAAAAAAACCTTATCCCAAATGTTTTCTTATCCTGAAACGTATCAAAATATCACTTGCTTCGTATTCCAGCTTCTGTGAAAATGCGGGAAAACTGCTTGCCACATCACACCCGTAGAAATGACAGCAAGTGGCCAAATCACGTTTGGAAGGCGCCCAAGCAGAGGGCGTTTGGGGAAGTTTGTAGAAAGAACAATCTGTAGTAGTGGCTCAGAAAATGAACAGTGCACATTTTTTTGTACAGATGAGAACTGTAGAAATGACCTGAATTTGCAGGAGGGATTTTGCAAACAGGGGTCCTGCCAGGGGCGGGGGTCGGAGAACCAGCTTCAGCATCAGGGGAACTGGTCGGGGCTGTGCCACCATCGCTGCTGTCCCACTGGGAGTGTAGGGATGTCATGGGCACGTCCCGATGACCACAGAGGCTGCGTGTAGATCAGGCTGTAAAAGGAAAATGTTGACCCCCAAGACAAGACGTTGGGATCTTGCCGGGGTTACGGTCGGGGTGCAGCGGGAGGGGAGGCGGCCGGGCGCTGCGGGGGCGCACCCCGGGCCCTTGGGCAACACTGCGGTCACAGGGGGTGACACGGGGTGGCACAGGGGGCAAGGAAAGCGCCTGTGGGGCGTGCGTGTGCGGCAGCGATGGCCATCGGAAGGAAGGGAGGGGGCGACGCAGGGTGTGACACAGAGGGTGACAGCAGCGGGAGGGGCGCGGGGCCGGGGGGCGGTGGGAAGCGGCCCTGGCCGCCGGGGAGCACCGGGCGCCGGTGGCCGGGAGGCGGGGCGGGGGCGGGCGGTGCTGCCCAGGTAGCGGGGCGGGCCGGCGGGCTCCCCGCGCCGCTCGGGTTAACCTGGGCGGGCCGCGCCGCCGCTCTTCCCGTCTGGCTCGGCCCCCGCCGCGGGAAGTGGGAGCCGGGGCCGCGCCGCCGGAGCCATGGACGGTCCCGCGGCCCCGCTGCGCTGCCGGCTGCTCCTCGCCGTCTGCTGGGCGGCCGCCGCGGGGACGGCGGCAGGTAGGGGCGGCGGGGGAGGGCACGGCGGGACCACCGGGCTCGCCCCGCCGCGGGGCCGCTCGCTGCCGGCCTGCCCGGGGCCGGGACACGCGTGAGGAGGCGGCGGCGGGGGGCGCGGGCGGCGGCGGCGGAGGCTCGGGGCACGTCGCTCCGCGCGTTTCGGTGAAATACGTTCTTTTTGTAGTAGAAACGGCCCCGCAGCGCGTCAGCGGAGCCGGCGGTGCGCCCTGCCGCTCGCCGGGCAGAGGGGCGGCGGTGCTGGGGACTCTGCCCCTCCGCAGCGCAGCCTTTGAGAGGTGGGCAGACGGCGCGTGAGCGCTTCTCTGGGGCTGCCGGGGCTGCCTCTGCCGCCGAAGCCCACGCCGAAGCCCACCGCCCTCCTGCCCCGCGGGGGCCCGGCGCGGCAGCGGTTTGCGGGGGGCGCCGGCCGCGAGCGGTTCCCCCCCAGGGGGCTTCGGCCGCGCCGTTGCCGGCCCTTGCAGCTCCCACGCTTTTGGCAGCGCGGACCTTTAGTTGCGGGAAAGATGCGGTTGTGCCGGGAAGGGTTGGGCAAGAACCGGGGCTCGAAGCTTTGTTAGTTCTGTCTTTGCTGGTGTGCAAAAATACACTTGCGGGCATCAGAGGTTCGCTGTTTTCCAGCTGGCTGCAATTCGTTTGATAACGATGAAATCACCCTCCAGAAAATAAAGGAGGGCAAAATACAGATACAAGTTTTACAACACTTCTATGATACGTGATGTTGATGATTTCCTCATCACGGCTTTTCGAAATGAAATGTTGTCTGGGCAGGATTGCCCCAGTTAATCCCTGGTGGTTGCTGCTGCGTTTTATTTTCTTAGAAGCTTCACCGTGGCTTTGTTTTTTAAAAATGAAATAGTGTCTTGCCTATGTTTTGTAGTTGCTCTTTGAGTTGTTCTGCTAAATTGCTGTAGCAATGAGATTTTAGTAACAAAAGTATTAGCCTCTATGTATATTTTATACAACAAAAGTACAAGACTGGCCAAGCCTATGAGTGAAAGCAAATCTTCAGCTGAATGTAATGTTAAAGCCGTGGGCTTTAGAGCTTCAGGATTGTATAGATTAATCTAAAACGTACTAGATTTGAACTTCTGTGCTAATACAGTTCATTAATTTATTTATAAACCTTGAATATTCCTACTTCTTTGTGTGGTTAGAAATCTGCAAGCTTAAATGCAATTAATCCTAATCAGACCTATTAAAAGGAAACGTGTAGAACTTCAGAATGGCAATCAGGGATGGCAGTGTAAATTTTTGAAATGGTTTGTGACTCTTGTAGGTAATAAAAAGTTTGATCACGAAAAGACAGAATGCTTGGAGCTGTGCAGTCTTGTTGAATAAATATTATTTTTTGTTGGGTTTACATGATCTAAAGGACATGTCATTTGCAAACTTAACCCGATGCTGTTCCTGAAACCACTCGTATGTTTGTTAGTGGAACAGGTGATAGGCAGAGAAGATCTGGCTAGGTTCAATTTTCTTGGGGGAGACTGTATTTTTGTAAGAACAAAGTTTTCTTCTCTGCTCCTGAGGTCAGCTGTAAAACTGAATAAACAAACAAAAACTTCCCAAAAGTTCTAATTACTCAAAAAAGCTAAGCATGTTTAGGCTAAAACAGTAAATCCTAGTAATTTTCTGTGCAAGCATGCATGATCGACACATACATGTGGGCACCCAGCGGGTGATGGTGGCCATTCTCTGCTACTGCCTGGCCTTGAACTACGCAAAGGTCTGAGAAAGCTCCAGGAGTTTGATGAACTTTCTTCAAGCTTTGGCAGCTCTGTCTCTTGGGAAATGTAAGATAATAGTGACGTGGATGCTTTGAGCAGATTTCTTGCTGAAATAAGCTGTTTTGCCTTTCCATCTGCACTCTTCCTTGTGCTAGCAGAAGGAAACGGTGCTGCACCGTGACTCAGATGGGAAAACTGATCTTGGTGGAATTATTCTGCTCTTTCCCAAATGCTGGAGCAGGTTGAGCCTGGCTGTTGGGATGAGAAAGTTTCCTGGGATGAGCAAGACCTGCAGTGCTAGTTGATATCAGTTTGAGGTTTGTGAAACTACTGCGTAACAAGGGTACTTTCCACAGACTAATAGGTGGTGGTGCCTCGGTGATGTTACCTGTAGATACTTTTGAGAAGCAGTCTCGTTTGGCCTCTTATTTAACATCTAATAGTACACATTAGAATAGCCCTTTAGAAAAACAAAATTCACTGACTTTCATTTTCTTAGGGAATTACCAACTGGGTTTTTTTTTTTTTCTAGAATTGGAGTCTGACACATACTTTAAGTTTTCCAGGCAGTTTTCTAATTTTTTGTTTTCTAATGCAACCTTTAAGCTGTGTGACTGGGTATTGAGTAGGCTGTGACTCAGTGCACAAGAGTAAGGAAGGGTAAACGCAGAAATGGATTTATCCCAGCAACTATCTCTGAGTCATGGCTCTTCCTTTGCTTCTACATGGCTTCTGGAGAGGTGAAAAAATGTACTGCTGAAGTGTGCCAGCAGTAAATTGCCACTTGTCCCACACTGGTTTTGCTCACTGTGCTAGGGCATAGCATTAAAAGTTTAATAGGTGAGTAATTGAAAAAGCATTGTGGTTTCTTTGTTGTTTTTTTAACATTCTCGGTTTTGCTTGGTTTGGGCTAAATTGTGGTTCTGACTGTTGCTTGCAAGATGCAATCACTTGTTTTTTTAAAGTTTTCTCTCTAAAACTGCATTGATGGGTTATTGTCGGGTAGAATAAAGTATTAATTGCTCCACAAAATATGTGTGCTACTTTTCCTAAAGTTTCAGCATGTGTGATGCAAATTCACAGTGGAAAAGACATGAAAAATGAGACTTATCTTCCCTCCACAAGCATAAGTTTCATTACCACAGCCACTATATTGTTGTATGCTGCGATTTCTTAAAAATTACTTTTCAGTGATTTTTTTTGAGTGTGTGCATTTCTTATAATTATTTAAATAATTGATGGACTGAGCAAGAATAGTAGAAATAATTTAGTGGGCAGTAGCTTAATCTGATAGCAAATATGAGCTGAGAAAGTTGAGGAGTCATTTGTGTTCTTTTCTGTTGGAGCGTTAAAAATCTGTCAGTAGTACAAAAGGTAAAATGTGGACCAACAGGATTGTGACACCGATAACTTCTTTCTTTTAGGAGCAAAAGTTCTTCCACCTCCATCCAACCTGGACTACTCATTTATCCAAATCTGCACCCTGAACTGGACATGGAACCCCCCAGAGAACGTCAGCAGTAGCTGTGACCTAGAGTATTCCAGTGACATTGTGATTGGTGAGGTCCTTCAGCACAAAAGAGTGAGTGCATCACCTCTTTAAACTTTGCTATGCTCCGGTAAATGTCTCGTTGTGATAAAACTCTGTGTGTAAGCATATGAATATGTATCTATATATAACAATACAGTTTTAATATAGCCTGTAATTCTTGTCATGGGATCAAAACCTCAAAAATGAGTCATACCAGTATGTGGGATCTTCAGGTCAGAAAAATCTGCCTGTTGCTCTCTGATAATTGAGCTGCTACCGATAACACAGAACTACCATAATAATAATAATAATGTGAAAACTCTTGTTTCAGTCTTTGCTTATGCAGCTTTCTAGGAAAAATAAAACATATGCAGGGCAGTCTGCATCCTTAGGACTTGAAAGGGAATTTGCAAAGGCTATTCTCCTTTGCTTTGAACTCAGTTTAAGAAAGAGGTGTGCACCTTAGCCTTGGTGTAGCTGTGATCTGACAGCTTTTGTCTTCTGGAGGTAACGCCAAGCATGGTGCTCCCACGTTTGCCCTGGCCCTGCGCTTACGATTAGTCATGGGGGTTGTGTTGCAAAGGCAACGTGGAACACATTTGTGTCCTGGAACAGAAATTGTAGAACTTGTTTGGTTTGGGCATTTGTTTTCCATCTGTGTCAGATGGTTTGCAAGCCCAGATGTGATCCCTGGTGTGGATTAGCAAGTGTTTGGTCAGGACCAAGAGCAGCATTGCCATGGTACCGAAGGAGCTGTAGGACATTTTTACCATTTATTGCTGGTGAGATGATACACTGTCAGCCTCTAATTCTAACCCATGAGAATCTGAAGCCTTGAATAAACAAGTGTGGGGTCAGCAGCACCGCTATTTCAGATACAGTTAAAATCGATACAGAGCCTCTTGGAACAGCCCGTTGTTGAGCCCTGTTACGGGTTTATGGCCTGAAGTTTGCCATGGCCTCGGTGCGGTGACTGCCGTAGTCTTTCTGACAGCTCCAGGATATCCTGAGCTTGAAGTAACACTGTGATCCTTCAAACACCTGAACTTATTTAATGGCTTAACACTGCTAAAAGGGTGGTATTTCATTTTTGACACCCCTTTCTCTACTGATCTTAGCTGGACCTTTAGATGAGCCAGTTGAACTTGTGAACCCAACAGAAACCTATTTACCTTTTCATTAACCAATGAGCAAGTTGAAAGTCTGCTTGGTTAACGAGCTGAATGAGTTTGTGGAAGGGTCTAATGGACGTTAAGGTCAGCAGCAGTGAAAGAGCTGTGGGACAGCAGTTTCACATGACAGGATGGAACAGACTGTGCATCATCTGGGTGCATCTTTTTTGCACGACAGCTGGTAGAACCTAGTTTGTCCATTGCTATTTAATTTCCTTGCCCTCTTGTTAGTGCCAATATTATTTTCTTTTTTTTAATACACAAGTGGTTACACCATTTCTTGGTCGTAACAAAGATATTTTTTTTTTATTTTTTTAATCCTGTTTCCAGTTAAATAAAAGGCATCCCCCTAGCCCAACAAAAGATGCTCAAGAAACTATGGTAAAAGGGTAAGCCTTTTTCTCATACAAAGACAAACTGTCTTCTGAAAATGGAAGGTCATGGACTACCTGGGCCTGATGTGGTATCACTGTATTTAATTGCTGTTTGTGGATTTGCTTTCATTTTCTTTTTCTTTTGCTGCTTAAATCCGTGTCCACTCTTCTTATTGCTTTTGGTTATGTCTTCAAATGTTCCTTCTTATGTTTGTCATGCGCTTATGTGCGCACACACAGAGGAAGGTGCCAGGTTAGATCTGTAAGCTCTGTTTGTATAGCTGTAGTATAAACACGCTCATTTTGCGTTATCCATGAAGACTTACTCTAGGATCATTTTCCCCCACGTTATACTTGTTCTTTGATCTCTGTGTGGCCTTTGCTCGTGTCTACAGCTTGCTGAAGTAGAAGTAGTTTTCCTTCGACTTCTGAGTCTGCCTGATAAGGAAAAAGAAAAGCCAGGTGATGCTGAGGCTTTCCACGTTGTCAGACACTTGTTTCATTTGGCTTTGAGCTCAGACTTTGAGGGCCTGTAACACATTCTTCCATTCGTAGTAATTCCCGTGGGTCTGATGTGGTACACCAAATGTTCTGGTTTTCTTCCCCCTTTGAAACCCAGGAATGGAGTAAGAGTCGCTTCCGTGTGACAGATACGTCCTTGAATGAGGAAATGCGTTTCAAAGTGAGAAGTGAGTGCAAGTACGGTAATGTCAGCGAGCCCAGCCGGTGGGTGGAGACCTCCCTTCTGCCCAAAGGTAACACATGCAGCAGCCAGACCTTGGGACAGACCTGGCTTGGCCTTGTTTTCTCTGCTATTATAGCAAAATATTGCAGAAATACGTCATGGGGAGATACCAGACACAAGGGTTAGCTCAACTGACGGAGCTTCAACAGAGCGATTCAATTATCCTACATTTAAACATAAACAGTCTTCTGATGCTTAAAAAAATTATGGGGAAGCTTGTAAAATGTAAATGCTCTTCCAAGACGTTTAAATGATTTTTGTGGTTCCTGTCATTCTTGTCCCTGCTGTGCTGTGGTTATGGGACAAGAGATAACTTCGGTTGTATTAAGCCTCCTGACTTTGTAACTTAACACCTAAGTCGCTTTATTTTGTATGATTTTCTGTACAAGCAGAAGTCCCTAAAGTAACGTTACCGTTGTAAATGAGAGAGCGATGAATCTAGCAAATTTAGCAACCTGTCGAATAAATAAATGACTTGAATAGTTATAGTAGGGTTTGCTCTTTTTCAAAGGAGGTGACTAGGGTCTACAAAACTGTGCATAGCAAAATGAATAGAGGAAAAACATTTTTTTGTTTCTAGACACCCAGAAGCAAGGGATCCGTAGCAAAATTGTTAGGAAGCAGACTGTAAGGGATAATATATTCTTCTGGATGCTGGAAGCGAGGAGGTACAGCAGTAGAGCCTCTTGCCTTGAGTAGTAAAAGTCTGTCTGACCCAAGAGTGTGACTTGATGTGGATGAAAACCGTGTGCAGACAGGAGAATCTGAGATCTTACCAGGCTTGTCTGTCGGTCTGTCAAAGGGGTATTCTGGGAACCCTGGGAAGTGGATCATTAGGACAGCATGTACTTAACAGGCCGGGGCTTTTAAAAGTCCGCTTGCAGATAAAATATTTTTCAATGCCCCTTCTAATAGGAAGACTGCTTCATTTTCCTATACTATTAGACAGTTGCTGCTTCAGGGAGAATGCAGGCTGGGAAGTAGATGGTAGCTGGGCGTTTGCTATCAATAAAAGCCTGGACTGTTGGTAAAATTAGCATGCCTTTTACTTTCAGTTCATGGAGATGTTGTTACTTGTTACAAGGAAAAAATATCTAATATGCTGTAATGTGATAATAAAGAATTTGTACAAAAATGCAAGATTGAATATGAAAGACTTGTTCCGTAATTGCTCTGCCTGGGAGATACATTGACATCTCTATTCACAATTGCTATGTACTCCTTTGTACTTACCCTGAAAACCCAAGTTACAGAATGTATGTTAAAGAGGTTCAATGTCTAGAGGTATATGGGTGTCAACTAAACATTGAACTTACCCGGTGTTGCTTTTGTCCATGTTTAAGTTCTACAGGTATTTCCATATTCAGAATACTCAGAAACCTAATACTGTATCTGGAGAAGATAACTGTAATTAAATGCTGACTGGTTTTCATGTTGATGGCTGTAATAACTATAACAAAGCTAAGTGCTATCCCTATAACTGCCAGTGACTTTAACTCCTTTCTAAAGTAGCTGTAGTTTAAGAGAACAAAATATTTTCCTGGCACAACACCTTGTCCTTAGCATCAGGTAACTCAGACATGGTGGAAACTGGGATTTGCTGTTATGATTAGCTTGCATTCAAAAGTTCCTCTGCTAAGATTTCAGTTGTTGCAAGCAATAAACAACTGGAATTCATCATTTGCTGTGCTGAGATAGGCAGTGCAGCCTGAGAGGTAACCCACCTTTGCCTTCCAGACAGTTTCAGTTCTGTAAAATGGGATGTTTTACTTCTGGAAATGGGGGAGAAGACTGCCCTAGCAAAATAAGAGACCTTTCCAACTTGCCTTGCAGGTATTCCAGGCACTGCTGCTGTTGACTTGAGCTGCATTTGGCACAATTTGGAGTACATGGTTTGTACATGGCGCCCTGGGGAGAACACAAGCAGTGATACCAATTATACGTTGTTCTACTGGTTCGTATGATGTTTTTATTCTCAACTCTGAAGTGCTTTAGTGCTGATCTTTAGTTTTACGTTACACATTTTACTTGTCTGCTTCCTGTTGCTTTGCAAGGTCCCAGGGCATTGTGTACAAATCAGTGTTGTGTCCTGTCCAACAGAAAAATTCACGGGGCCAAAGGGTGGCCGTTGCTGAGTCTCTTTGGGAAGTTGATATAACTATTATATGAAGCACTGGCAGCTTCTGTAGCTCACTGTAAAAACAGCTATTGCTTTCTAATTTTTTTCTAATTGTGGATTCAAAGAGGGAAGAATTGAGAACTGAGCTAGACTCATGTATTAGTTGCTTTCTTTGCAGCCCAACAAACACGTGCTGTTTAAGTCAGAATCACTCACTAATGTATGTGTTAGCTCTTGAGTCATTGGAAAATGGTATGAAAGCACTAATAACACTTGGCAGTACTTTCGCTTGTGTCTTCAACGTCATAAATAACTGATTCACCTTGAAAATTATGGAGAATATCTTTTTATCATCATCCCTGCTTGCCAGCTGACTGCTATAAATAGACTTGTTCCAAAGAAACAGAGTTGTGGTGTGAGCAAAACCTTGGCATCAAGATCTGTGTATGCTAATCTATGCATACTTCTGCATGCCGATGGGGCTTGTGAAATGCCAGGCTGCATTAGCTTCTATAGAAATATTGGAGGTTTTTTTCTGAAAGCTTCTTGTAGTTTTAAATTGGCTTTCTGTTATCTGAACTAAATAAACTTTTTCCTCTTCCTCTCCAGTGGCAGTCTCACAGGCTTAATGCATTTGGGTGGCAGACAGCAGAAAACTTGCTGCTTCTGTTAAATGTGGAGAGGACTGTTCTCTCTCTAGGCTGCTACTCAAAGAAATCTTTTCTTTGTTATAAGAACAGTACCAATGAGGTGTTGAAGATATGAATTTCTGGGTATATGGATACTTACTGGAGTAATGTTTTAGATTAGAGCTATGTATTTTCAACTTACCCCTGAATTTTAATGAAAGATGTAGCTGTAGTGACAGCAAAGTGTTTTAATTCATGCTGCTTAGAAAGAAAAATGCTCATTTTTAAAGCTGAAAACAAAGGAAACCCTTGATTTTTTTATTTTTTTTTGACTGGAAGATACATTTTCCATAATGCAGGTGAGGTGGTTTTTTTGGTTTCGTTTTCGTTTTTCAGAAACGAATGAACAATTACCTGAAAAGTTATTGCTTGCTTCCATTTTATATTCTTCTTGATACTTTCCTCTTAAACGCTGTCTTTTCATGCAGCATGAATGTGAATGTAACATTAGCTTAGAACAAACAAATCCAGCCAGTGCACAGTGATACTTGCTGAAGTGGAGGCTTAGGAAAGCAGGTTGATGGATCTGCACGTTGCTCACTGTTCTGAATGCCTCCCATCTTCATCAGCCCCAGGGTCGGGAGGTGAGAAGGGGGGATAAAAAAGGGGTCTGTCCTGACTGTTTTGGCTTCCCCAGCCCATGTGTGTTGAGATGTGAGGTAGGAAAACGTCACTCCTATTGTGCTCCTAAATGAAGCTCTAACTGAGTCTATATCGCTGTTAAATAAATTTTAAAAAAATAATAATCTGTTTTCTCAGGAGGAAAAGCTACTGGCATGTTTTCACTGGGACTTGGGGAACGGAGAGAAGCAAGGAAGAAAGTTTGTCATAGCTTCTCTGTTATTAGAAGTGAATACTGACATTTTGAAAAGCAAATGCAGGCAGTTGGTGAATCTCAACTGTCTCAAGCAAGAGCTGCAATACGTGGGCATAGCTGAAGGAGATGGATTAGCTTGTTCTAGCACAGAAGTGAAATTCTGTTGATGGGAGGTGATCCAAATTAGTTTGCTTTCTGAACACTTTTTTCCTCAGAATTGTTTTCCAATTTTGAAAATGTGAACCAAAGCTGAAAGCAGCTGTTATTTTTGATGCTGTGACATAAAGCAAACCTGCCTCTCTTTCTGCTACTTGACACTTTTAAAAAATAATGTTCTTTCTAAAGCTTGAGATAAATCAGAAGCTTCTGACTTTGCCTAGCTTTACTTTTATAGTACAGCTCTAATGCAAGATTAATCTGTAGAATTTTTAACACAGGTTTGAAAACAAGCCTGCCCCTTGCTGTCCTATTCTTTTGACATTAAAAAAAAATATTTTTATTCCCATAGGTTTGATGGTTTGAAAGACCATAAGAAGTGCAGTAACTATTCTATGCATCAAGGAATCTCTGGATGCACTTTCAATCTTAGCTTCCCAAAAGTCACCAGCACTTACCCAGCTATAAGTATTTTGATTAGAGATGATTCTGAAGAAATTAGGCCTGTGTGTGCAAGTAAAAATCCTACCACCCTTGGTAAGTTTAACACCACATTATAAAAAATAATAAAACCCCCAAATTTACTAGTATATTGTTGTGTTTGGAAAGCTTGCACCTCCTAAGCTGTGGATGAGACAATATGTTTGCATGTTAGATGCTCCCATCTTCTGTTGATCTTTGATTTGGGAATTATATAGACAGGGTTTGCTTTTCAGGAGTGGAGGGATATTTGGGGAGTTCGGGGGTCATTTTCCATTCATTTTTACTCTTATTCTTTACTGGTTTTTATTTTTTCTTGACTTTTTGGTGGTGACTTTTTCCTTTCTGTTCCTAAACTTGTATTAAATGTAGTAATATGCAATACAGGACTTGAACAATTTTTGTAAACAGTGTGATACACTTTTTAACTAATTCTTCCTTTTTGCTTTTCAGTAAAACCTGCTACACCGAGACAAGTTATGCTGTCAAAGATTAATGATGAAATATATCTAGAATGGAGTGAATCAGACACCTTCCCAGAAAATTGTTTATTTTATGAAGTTGAATATCACAATGGAGATTTGGACACAGCTCAGATAATTAAAGTAATTTTTCATTACTTACAGTTAACTGTGATTTCTTTCCTAGGTATCTCTTCTAATTTGTGTTGCTATATTCACAGTAATGCAGAATTTGCTGTTTAAAAATGAAAAATTGTGTATGCTGCATGTGAATGAGTCTGGTGCACTAGGTGGAAGTGTTGCGTGGACCTAAGATTTTTCTCCCGTACAGAAGGTTTCTGGCAGTGATATCTATACACCACAGTTCACACGAGTCTTCTGAATCCTTGCCATCGTTTGTTAGGGCAAAGCCGTAACGTGTAAGAACAGTCCGATACAGAAGTATGTACTGAAGTAAACAACATTTATCAGGAAAGACACAATGGTGCATGTACTTGTTTGCTGCTCAGTGATACAGGACTCTGGTCTGTTGGTGTTGGGTTTTCTGATTGTTGGTCTGCGCTTGGTCATATGACTGCCTTGTTCTTGAATGGAGTGACTTGATTACCAGAAAGCAAAATTATTTTCTGGTGCACATAAGAACACAGAATGTTATACAGAAAAGCAAGGGGGTGAAAACACTGAGAATGGGGGCAGGGCGTGGAAAAAAGGAAAAAGCAAACGGGGAGAAAAAGTGCACTCTGAGATATGCTGATTTTAATGTACATATAAAAAGCATTGAGTTCAGTGTCTGGATATACTCATGCCTGTATCTGCATAGCAAAAGTGACTGTACTGTTTGATCAGAATGGTTAACAGCCTGATAAATTTCAAAGTAAGGTGGTAGTCTTCTCCTATGGCATATATTTAGTTGTTTGCCCTACCCTAAATTTACCAGACTCGAATAATACCAACTTGTCTCGTGAATCTGGCATTTTGGATCACAAGTAAGTGAAGTTCTATCCCATCTAGGGTATGTGTCTCTGTAGAGGTATCACAGAAGACTTCAGTGTGGTTGAAGTTAGATCAACATTGCTGCCCTGACAGAGAGGGAATGGCAGCATATATCTAAGATGTTTCTCAAAAAAAAAAAAAGGCACTATTCCAGATGCTGAGTCTTAGTTTAATCATTGATGCCAAATGCTGTGTGATAGAAGTAGCAGTGAACAAGAATAAATCTTAGGTTTGGAATCTGTTTAGGCAGTCTGTGCTGGTTAAATGCCACTATGTCCTTTTTTGTGGAGTACAGTATTCACAAAAAGATCTTCCATCAAAACATTCAGGGTACGTTAACTGCACAATGGAAACAGGCTTGTAAATGACTGAGAATGGTAATTAATTTGCTTTGTGAAATTACTAACATTTCTTTTTACCTTAGGTTGAAAATAATTATATGTCAATGCCTAGTGTTGATCGTAGCAGCAAGTACATCTTCAAAGTGAGAGCAAAACCAAAGCCTGAGTGTTACAGCAGCAAGCTCTACAGTGACTGGAGTGAAGAAAAGAGTGTTGGTGAGAGCAATCGTTCCTGCAATCTGCTGCACCTTATTCTTAATCTGTAAAGCATCAAATACCTTTTGTCTGCTAAATAAACGGGAGTCAAAGATCACCTCCCTAGATCTATTTAATTTTACTTACAAAGAGGGCAGGAGAGTTCTAGCCCTTCAGCAGTGTCATCAGTTACTACCTGTACTGCTATATATGTTGACGGGGTTGCCATCTATATAGTTGTGCAATCACCCCTTTCCAGTGCTGTCAGTTTTTAAGCCTTGAGTCTTGCTGGTTATGCATTTTCCTGCCAAATGTATCTACATCACAATATCATGCTTTGAAAAATGAGTCGTTGCCTACAAAAGTGCTAGTGTATTTGAAAAACATTCAGTCTGTGAACAAATTAGAGAATTACTTAATTTGCTGTCATAAAAAGCCTCTCAAAATATCCCTAAGTTTCTAAAATTTTTGTTTTCCTTTTCCAGGTGAGAAGGTGGACTCTACATTCCATTTCGTTTTAATAATCACCATTCCATTAATAGTAGCAGTATCTATGATAATTCTGCTTGTTTATCTAAAAAGGTAAATAACAGTCTCTCTTTATTTGCAATCCACTAATTCTGATCGGTCTTTGACTAGTGTTACCTGCAAGAGAGAAGAATTGTAACTGTCCATGATGTGGCATGTTTCAGTAGCATCTCTTTTAGCCGGAACAGTATTGCATAGCAAAAATGGCAGCACCATTGTGCCTTAGTCGTTAGAATTAGCTTTACAGACTATACAGATGCTGTGATTGCACTTGGGTAATGTTGCTTATATCTGCTTACAGTTAGATTCTTGTTGCACAGCTATTGCATCCCGTCTCTTTCAGCAATGAAGTCTAAATTAAAAATTAGGCTTATATGTAAAGTATATTTTACCAGATTTTTGTAAAAAAGTCTACATTTGCTGCTCTCTTTGTCAAGAGTGAAAGTTATCTAGCATCTGTTTGTGTGAATATTCCCATTTCCTTTTGGTTTGGGGAGTAAAAATAAGAATTGGATACAGTTACACAGAAGTGAAGGCTGGCCAGTGATGCCAAAGCTGACTCCACAAATTTTCTTGACTGCACCCACGTATGACTCTGAAATGGTGATTTTTAAATTAATATATCTTTTATCGAAATCTTCTGGTTTTAATTTTCTGAAGGCTGAAGATACTAATTCTCCCACCAATTCCGGACCCTAGAGAAATTCTTAAGCGCATGTTTGGAGAGCAGAACGAGGATTCCCAGGTCAGTAAGAAGCTGTTGGGCCAACTAATCTATTGAACTGGAATCTGTAAGCTTCCAGTTTCCTTCTTCCTAATACGTTTGTCTAAAACCAAACTGTATGGAAGTAAGCACGTTGTATGAAGATTAAGTATTTACAATAGTAAGAGTTGTTCAGAAACAATTATCCAAAGCTGAGGGGATTTTTTTTTTTCCCCCTCAAATTGCATATACCTTTATAAATACGTTGGTAGAATTGCATTATTCTGTTAGTTCACAGACTGCTAGTCTCTTAAATGTGTTTTGGGTTGGATTTTTGGGGTGAGGGTTTTCTGGTTGTTGTTTCTGGGGTTGTTTGAGGGGGGATTAGTGGTTTTGTTTTGGGGTGGTTTATTTTTTTGTGTGGTGTGGGGTTTGGTTGGTTGGGGTTTTTTATTGCAACTCTGTTAAACTACTTCTCCTGAACATTCAAGTCTTTCTCCTCTAGTTGCTGATATTTATGATGCTGGATAAAGCTATTCGTATCTGACTTCCATCAACTTGTAGTTTTGGCACTTTCACATTTATCAGTTACCTATAAAGTAAATCAGGACATTTAGCTTGTCATTGGCGAAAGAGCAAAACTAACTATAGTTGCTTCAGGGTTTGGTTGATGAAAGACTGACTATGGGCAATTATTTCAGCAAAAATAAACATAATGCTGATTATGGAAAGTCTTATTTCTGAACAAATTTTAACTCAGCAGCTCTTTATGAAATTCTCGAGGGAAGTACACTGACAAGCCATAATTCAAACCCGGACATGAGGCAACATTTGTTGTTCCCTGTGGTCCTGTTCATATGCGGTCCTCGTATGGAAGGGACCTTCTGACTCACTGTGGCATCTCAAAACTTGTGCCACCTGTGAAACATTTGCAGAGGATAATGACTGTCTGGGTATCTGGTGCTGCATGTGCATTGCATGTTCTCAGTTGAATAGGAGTTGCAGGAATTGCTTGCTTCCTGAAAGTAAGTCTCCTTTTCAGGCCTAGGCTTCCCAATTGCAAATGGAGTCCAAAATCCAGAAAAATTCCCTTTTTCTACGGGGGCATTCCAAGTTCACCTAATAATAAACTAGAACTATGTGGAAAGCATAGAATCATTTAGTTTGGATTGTTTACCCAGCGCTGCCATGGCCACCACTAAACCATGCCCCGAAGTGCCACATCTTCACATATTTTAAACACCTCCAGGGATGGTGACTCCACCACCTCCCTGGGCAGCCTGTTCCAGTGCTTGACAACCCTTTCAGTGAAGACATTTTTCCTCCTACCCAATCTAACCCTCCCCTGGTGCAACTCGAGGCCGTTTCCCCTTGTCCTGTCGCTCGTTACCTGGGGGAACAGACCGACCCCCCCTGCCTACAGCCCCTGCCAGGGAGCTGCAGAGAGCGGTCAGGGCCCCCCTGAGCCTCCTCCTCTCCAGACCAGCCCCCCCAGTCCCCTCAGCCGCCCCCCACCAGCCTCGTGCCCCAGCCCCTTCCCCAGCCCCTGCCCGGCTCTGGACACGCTCCAGCCCCTCCACGTCCCCCTGGCAGTGAGGGGCCCAAAGCTGAACACAGGATTCGAGGGGCGGCCTCACCAGTACCACGGATAGGGGCCTCCTAGTTCAATATATAATATATAATAATACATATTTCAGCATGTATTGGCCTTTATGGGACTAAGGCGGGACTCTCAGCCATGGGGATCATAAATATGGTAGCTGTTACGCTTTGTCGTGCCTTGACAAGTGCTTTGTGACTGCCCAAGTAATGCTATGTTCTTGCCTCAGTATTATCTTGATCTTCTCTGTGTGCTTAGTGTCTCAGTGAAAAATTTACTAAGCACGTACATCCTCACTTGTACATCCTCCTGCCCGAGCTTTGCCCCTAAGCTGTAGTAGGAAGCACTGTTGAGGTGGGGACCAACCTTCAGTCTTCCTCATCTCCAGAGAGGACAACTCTTCCATCAACCAGGCCTAAGCCATGCCCCTAGGAAGCACAGTTTGTTGCCCAGCTACCGTGGCTTTTTCACCGTAATAAAGGCTACGCCTTGTGGAACGGGTCTGTCGTCTTGGGCTGAAAAAACAATGCTCGTCATGAGGAAGTGGTGTTAAAAATGTTGTTGTTCTCTTTCAGAGATGTGCAAAGGATGATCAGGTGCATGCTTACAACAGGTTAATCAAGGAAGAAGAAATTCATTCTTTAATCTTAACAGAAACTCCAGTGTGTGCTAATTCTGAAAACGAAAACTGATAAGCTCTGCTTTATCAGTGAAAGATGAGGAAACTTTCATTCTTGCTCCCGTACCTCAGGTGACAATGTACATGTGAAGGGACCTGCAAGACATTCACCAGCTTTCAGCTTACCAAGTTCCCTCTGAGCCTTACTTCTCTGACGTTCAGAAGACACATTGCGAACAGTGCCCATTCCTCCGTCTCTGCTAGAATACTTGTCTTGGATCATTCGAGATGAGCATGTACATAAATTTCATGTGACTGCATTGCAGCATCTCACATTTTGGCTCCAGCCAGCTCTGCCTTATTACTTGTCATTTGCACTCGTGTTTGTGCCTCATGTTAGACTGTAAATGAGTTTTTTGGAGCAAGCACTGTGACTTCTCTGAAGTATTTGGTTCTGTTTTGCAGCCGGTGGGATGAGGCTCGTTTACAGTAGGTGGCTCATTAGTGCTACTGTGCTGAGCTGCTGCTGGTAGGATGCCAGCACACGGACCGTGTGTAGATAGCCTGTTTCATGTGATCAAGGGCAAGGCGCTTTCCAGAGGGCATTTATGGACTGACCTTCTTACACTTCTGGTTGATGTGTGCCACTGTGGCCTGGTCAAACCCCATAGAAGAGAGTTGTTTTTTCTTTTAAAATGTGTATGGAAAGCCACTCCAGGTTCCTGTTAGCATTCAGACTATTCATAGAAAAGACCTGGTTTTTTAACCTTTCAAGTGCCTGTCCTCGGATGCCTTGCCTTTATGGACTTCTTGAGTTAATTATACTTTGTTTAAGATGATAAATAGAATTTTTTACTTGTGTTACGTAGTGGCAAGTAACTGTATTGAGTCTTACCACACTGATTCTGCTTTGGCCATATTGGCCTGACAACACCCAGTTTTTGGAAGTTAAGTCATCTTGAGTCTGTCCAGCAAAATTACCAAGTTGGATGTGTGACTCTGAGGAGCTGTGGTCAAATTGATTAGCAGGTGCTAAACCACTGAAACCAAATTAATTCAAAGGCTTCAAGACCCATCCTTACTGCTAAGCTGATGGATTTGAAGGAAGAAGGGGTGACAACCTTGACCTTCTTCCAAAGGGATAAGCTTTATTCTTTCTGTGGTGATGAGGTTGTGATTTGAGCTTCCCCTCTAGGAGCTTAGCAATTTAAAACAAGGTACTGATTTGACTTCTAAAAATATTTTTCTTCTGTATGTTAACTTGATGACTTTTTTTTTTATTTTTGTAAATTGTGATTTGATTTGTTAATTTGATGGTTTTGTTTTGAGGTTGCTTTACCCAGCAAAGCTCAACAGATGTTTTCTGGCACAGCTGTGAGATTTCTCTGCTCAGAATTCTGAGCATTAGTTTCTACCCTGTGCTACAAGAGTGTTAACAGCAGTTCCTTAATTGTGCTGGAGGCAGAAAGTAATGCAATGGGGAGAAAGGGATCGGTGCAAGCTGTTTACAGTTAGTGTTCAGGAATTTCTTGCTTCTCCCATTAAGTGCAGACACGTCTGTCAGTGATGTAGTCAGTCTTAGCAGACTGGGAAGAGATGTCCTCAGAAGTTTGCTAGGAACAAATTCTGTAGCCACTAAGCTTTTTAAAGTTTAGCCCTGTCCTCAAACTCCATTCAATCAAAAATCTGAAATTAAATCCTATAGGTTTAGAACATACTGTTCAGCAAAAAGTAGAAATAAAAGCCCTTGGGTTTTAGCTACAAATTTACATCCTTTATACTCTTATATATTCCCTCCCTCTCAATAAATCCAATTCTTCCCTCAGTCCCTACTGAGCCTCAGATAAACAGTTTCTTCCACATCTCTCGGTACCAGAGGTCGAAAGGAGAGAAGACATGTAGCAGAACTAGCAGACCCCATATTAGCTTAAATCTTTTACTTACAATCAGGCTAAAAAAATAAAAAGACGTTATAAAAATTGGTTAATGAAACAAAAGAAGAATAAAACCTCAGGGATTTCAGTGAAATAAAACAAAACTCAGGTTATACAAAGTCAGCTAGCAGCGCTGTCTGGTATTCCAGAGGTAAAGGAATAGCGTGGGGAGAAAGGGTAATTAAATTCCTCTGCCAAGTTCATTCCCTCTCCCCCACAACATGTTTATCGTTATAGTGATATAAATACTTCTCAAATCTACCTCATCTAGAATGTAGCTCATCATAGACCATTAGACAAACAGAAATGTATGATTTCAAGGTAAGTAAGCATAATGGTGTAATATAAAGTTTTGTGGCTTTCAGTATGGTGATCTAGGAAGATGATCCTTGGTGTTTGACCCTAAATTCTCGTGAGTTTTGTTTTGGTGTTTATGTTTAAAAAAAATAATTCATAAAGCCAAAGGAGGGGGGGAACACCAGATGGAAGGTGTTAGACCAAAGGGAAGACACAGATGCAGAGGATGGTTTAGATCACTGTACAGAAATGTTTTGGGTAATTCTTTGTTTCCTGAATAATATTAATTGACACACTTCCTAATGGATGGATTTCCTGACCCTGTGTTTTGGCATGTAAAGTAAGTGTCTGAGTATATTTTCATCTTAGTGTCCTGTTTATAGCTAGGGTATTTTTAGCTTGACGGTTTCCAAGTTTTGCTATAATTTTTTTGTTCTTCATTGCAGTTTCTTGATCTGTAAGTCTGCTTGTTTATATGAATAAATGTTTGTTCATTTATATAAACAATGTTTGAATGTCTTTCAATATAATTGCATTTCGTTCTTGGGTTGAGAAGGTAAACAGAGACAGAAGTGGTGTAATGAGAAGCCATGTTTGAGGCATGCAAAGTGCAGAGTAGAAAATCTTGAGTGTTGCTTTGCCTTCTTCCCTTTCAGAAGTGAACTTGGCCCATGCAATCGGTGGGGAATGCTACAGCTGCTGGTTTTGTGGCTGGGGTAATGAAATGGAGATGGAGCTGTGCACGAGACTGCTGCTGTCACCCTCTGCGTACTCAGTGCCATGCTACTTTCTGGCGTTGGCATGTTTTTTCGTAGTGCTGTAGAGAGTTAATAAATTCTCAAACTAGAATTTGACTGAGGTTGCTGCAGCCTTACCAAACATAGCTCCGGTATTTTATGTGTCTTTGTTAGCTGCTGAAGTCGTTGCAAATGCCAGGTTGCTAAACTGATGAAAGCCATTGCCTAGTTGCTTAGACCCAAACGTGTTCAAGTGCCAAATAAACACGTTAGCAATGGCTTCTTTGAAAGATTCAGAGAAAGCATACTTTGTTCCCTTCAGTTCAGTGAGCAGATCATTCATAATTAAGGCATAAATTGTGACATTAAAAAGCAAGATTGTTTGGATTTTTTTCCCCAGTTCTACAGTTTTGCTGGCAATAGCAAAGATGATTTTAATCACTCCTTATAAGTGATCTTTTCCTATTTTAATACATTATGTTAAATAACTTAAGTTTTGGCCATCCTAGAAAAATTAAACACTTCATTTCTTTTTTGTGAATTTTAATTCAGTTAAAGAATGCCATGAGATAGTTAAAGGAGTCGATAGATGAACACCGAATTGTAAGCCGTGGTGATTCAATGCTTACTAGGCTGAGCTATTCACAGATTGGGTATTTCCATTCACTGGAAAGTATTCAATAAACTTAGTTCTGAGTTGGAACTTCAAATATTCAAAATTTCCCCTGAAAGGGAAATGCTGATTTATTTTTTCATTAAAAAAGAAAAAGAAACTCTCAGGTTTGGAGGGTTTTCCCCTCACCCACGCAAGAGCAGGAGGTAGGTGAGTGGAAGCCCAGGTGTGGTGGGGACACTGCAGAAACCCCCCTCCCTTCTCACCCCAGCACCATGGCCAGGCAGCAGCTGAGACCTTCAGGTCCAGGAATGGACGTGGTGGGGCTGGAAGGAGCAGATCTGCCAGGGTTATTGAAGGTTCATCAAGATCATTCGCAAATACTTCAGCTTTACTCGATATTTGCAAAACAATGTTTTATGGGCGCAAGCCCCATGGGTTGCATTGGCAGCTGTGGAAATGTGGCTGCTAGGTAATACTTCAAATCCAAATGCAAAACCAGATTAAAATCTCTATCTTTGGATGAGCTTCCTGCTAGCTCTGTTGAATCGTGGTGAAAGTAGGAGACTTGAGATCACTTTGATGAAACTAAATCTACACTATTACCACAGCAAAGCAATCTGGGTTTGGGTGGGAGGCACAGAAAGGAGACAGACTTTCAGGTCCGGAAATTCTGCCTCAGGTCTCTAGCACGTAGGAGCCTGAAAACTTGTTGATGATTTTGGGGCTTTTTTTTCTTTCTTTCTTTCTTTTCTCCAACTGTGTTGGTTAGGTTAATGAAATCCTTTCTTTTTGCTTGCAAACCTTGTGTTGCTTATCACGACAGTATCCCTTCTACAGCTGTACTCTGATTATTGCCGAGTGGTCTTCTGAAGGTAGTAACTCCGTGGAGAACTACAACGGCTGCTGTCACTGCAGAGCTGTAGAACAGCCAGTGTATTCTAGTAATACTCACTGCTCCTTGTTTTGCTTTTGCCAGAGTCCTGCAATTATTTTGATGACTCGTGCACAAAGCTTCTACAAAGAGATGTTTTCTAGTTAAGCAGTACTTCCAGTAATCATACTCTTAGCTTATTACATTAAAGTTCTCCTCTGTTTAATTTGGCTCAAAGTGCTAAAATGGACTTGGCTAAGAGCATGATGAGATTGAAAGCTTAGGGAGAAAGAGGTTTTGTTAAGCTCAGGCACAGTCACTCTTTGGAACCCGGACAAAATTTACTAAGCTAGATCAAAGGTTAGGAGCAGCTTGAACCAGGAGTTAAACTAATGTCTTGCTTTGGACATGGAGCTGGCCCTGCATCTTCTGTGCTCAAAACAAAACAAAACAAACAACAAAACCATACACAAAACCCCCTAGAAAAACAACTGAATGTGTTTCATGCGAGGAACAAGTTGGTATGTGCGATAGGCATCCTTTCCTATTGATGTAATGAAAGATTGATTAGATCCCATGCTATCAGCAATTGCTGTCTCAGAACTCTCTGCACATGTACAGTGTAATTCTGTAAAGTTTGAAATACGAGAAATGAGGCATTTTTAAGGCACTTAGCTATACATTTGCCTCTTCTTCTTAACCTGTTTTAATGTAGCAAGTTGAGACAAAGTCCGCTGATTTTTGGGTTTTTTGACAATGACAGTGAGAGCACCAAAATTAGCTCATGTCTGTCTCTTTCCCCTGTTGGGGCCTTTCTCCCTCCTGCACTTCAAAGCCTCTTAGACTCACTAGTTTCCTTCCTTTGCACAAAATGTCAGTGTAGAAACTTCAGAAATGCCAGCTGCATACTTGTAAAAGGTGTGAAATTGCTCAGACCTTCAAATGTCAAAGTTGGCTACAGGGAAAGTTATTCAGGGTATGCCTAGTTAGTTTTAACTTCACATCCTATCGTGTTCTGGGGGAGTATTCACCTGTAGGCAGCCTCGACTAGATCAGCAGAGCCATTAGTTGATGTTTTTCCACAGGTGATTTTCATAGGGCTTTTACTGTGTACAAAACTTTGTGGCTGGTTTTCCTAGGAGGAATAGAAGGTAGGAAAACTGCTAACATAGCAGTCAGAGAAGGGCATCTGCCTCCCTGTGTGCAGGACTCAGAGGTCTGTGTTTGAGCTTGACTTGCAGCAAAAATCCTGCAGCCTTGGAAACGCTGGGCTGTTTTTATTAGATGTGTAACATTATTTTGTTTGAGATATGTGTGAAATGGTATCGATCATCCATACATATACATATTTATATTTACATATATATATAAAGCACCTATCACCATATTGATGAACATTCTTTGGAACCGCTCCTGACAGCAGAGGTAAGAACAGGAGTCAGACTGTTAGTACCTCAGTGCTTCTGTTTCCAAACAATTTTTTAAAAATACTAAAAAAACCAAAAAGACACAAGACTTTGCTGCCAGCCTGCCTGGCTGGTGTTTAATACTGCTTAGGTATTAAAGCTTAGGTAGAACTGGGAGAGAATTGTCAGGCACCACCTCCCTGTGCTTTTCTGCTGAGCAGTGCCAGGACTGCACTCTTGGTGCAGGTTTGTCCAATGTGTAAAAAAATCTCTAGTGGAAGATTCTCCCAAATGTTCTCACTGTTGTATCCTCCTTAATTAGAAAACTCCCCCAGCAACTGACCTAAATTGATTTTGCTGCAAATTAAGTTGCCTTCTCCTCTGTCCGCCCCTCGTCAGGGGCCATGGTTCTTTAGCATCTGGTTATCTGGTTTGCACTCTGCTCATGCTGCCTCGAGTTCTGTCTCTGCTCTTCTCTGCTTAAAAAAAAAAAAAAAAAAAAAGCCTGCATCTTTCAACCTTATCTCCTAAGTTATGCTGTCTAAATCATTCATCATTCTTGTTGGCCTTCTCTAGAGCTGAGTGTGTTGCTATCTAAGCCAGACTGTCAGCCTCAAGCCAGCAGAACAATTACCTTATTTATGTCTTGGTCCTCTTCCCCCAAGTTCATCCAGAACAAGCAGCTTCTCCTTCTTTCTGTGGCAATGGATTGTTCTATAGCTGCTCCTCAGTTTGTGGCCTTCCGCGATGTCAGAGCTTTTTAGCAATGCGGCTGCCCTGTCAGTCTCCTTACTACAAAATTGATTTCTCTGGCCTAAGCAGAAAGCTTTTAACAATTTTATTGGATTGCACTTTTGTCGCTTGTGTTGCTGTGCCATTTGGAAAACTGCTGCAATTTTTTTACAGTCCAATTGTGTCCCTGAATGTCTTTCTGGCCATTCCTTCTTTGACAGAACCCATGGGATGCCTTCTTTCACACCATCAAATTGTTTAAAATGCTGAATGAAGCTGCTAACCTGACAGATTCCTGCAAAATAGCAGCATTCACTGTCCTGCTGGGTGGTCAAGTGCTCTTGAAGAGGCTTTTTTTTCAGCTGCATATCCTTCTCAATGATTAACTGTTGTATTTCCTCAAGCTGGTTTGAAGGATGTTGCCTCAGATGCTGCTCCTGTCAAAAAGGGAAAATGCTTTGGTGTGACACAGACTGTTCTTGATGGCTGGTAAACAATGCAAAGAAGGGATAAAAAAACCCTGTTTACTCTGTTCCAGAATTACTCTAGGGATGAAAGTTGTACAAATGGACCGATAATTTCTTGGATGCTTCCTTTCTGAAGACAAACATAATGTTTGTCCTTCAGTTTCCAAAGACTTCTGTTTTCTGCAGACCTCAAAGAAAACTGCCTGTATTTCAGGTTGCATCAGTGTTTAGATCATGATGCGCTGCAGGATTAATAAGGCCCTGCCCACCTGCAGACATCCGCTTTATCTGAACGTTCTCCAGCCTGTTCATCTGGATGTGTGTTTATTTGCTTGTTAATTTGCTCTGCTTATGGATGATCCTTTTTGTAAAGTTTAAAACAAAAGAAAAATTGCACCAAGCTGCACTGCAGCTCGTTCTGATCTTTCCCATCTGGTCATGAGCCTGCTCATCATCTTCCTTTAGCTTGTAAGGTATCCAGAGGCTCTTTTCTTGCCTGTTTTGTCCCCTGTTAATCAGGACTCCTTTTTGCCTGTTGCTCTCATGCCCCCAGTCGTGCTGGAAGCCATGGTTCAGAGCCTGGTCAAGGCTGGGGTGAGGGCTGGAGGGCAGAGGAAGCGCATGCTCAGAGCAAATGAAAGGCATCACCACTTACCAAGACAGTGACCACAAATTACAGCATATACAAAACAGGCTTTATTGCCAACTGCCTGCCAAGCCAGGTTTTTCCTTCTGGTCTTCCGTCCTCATTACTCTACCAAATATGGTCCAAGTGCCTGGTGGGAATGTGGGGAGGCAGAACCCTGCCAGTGTGCACGTCAGCCGGTTCCAACATTCAGCGTTCCCCTGCTCAGCGTGCTCTCAAAAGTGGTTTGATGTCGCTCCTAGGTAGTTCACTGGCCTGTTTTCTTTACACGCCGTGGTTTTTTGCACACTCATCAATGGTAATTTTGAAAATGTTAAGAAATTTTTTTGAAAGTGCATGTGATGCAGATTTTTTGTTCTGTTGCTGTGCTCTTGAAGTAGAACAAAAATGGGAATTGTACACTAAAAAGCAGCAGCCAGAGGGTTCAGGGCTCTGTTTGTGCGTATGTAGGATGCACTGTAAGTGTAAGAGATTTTCAGCTTGCTAGGGCACAGCTTCATGATACTGGTCCTTAAATGGTCTTACTTACACCTACAACCTTTTATTCTACCTGTAAGTGGGGAAGCTGTATAGCAACTTCTTAATGCACATGGGTTTTCTGATGCTCAGTTTATGCAAGACTTCCAGAGCTGCAGATTTACCGTAACAACGCGGTGGTCCGTGTGGATTTGTGGATGTTAGTAACACTGGGATTAGAGTGGATGTCTCTCCCTGGGTGATGGAGGTGTAGTTTACACAACCCAAAGCTGATTCAGCTGTTTGATACTGTGTTGCTTCCTCTTGAGGAAATGTAACACCCTGCCTGGGATTGGGAAATGTCATTTTTTACTTTTTTTTTTCCCTAAACTAGGAAGAGGAAGCAGCCAAGAGCTTTGTCGCTATTGCAGAGCAACCTTTGCTGAGCTACTTTCCCTCCCACGGGTACAGGTAGGCAGCCCAGAAAGGCTGGGAATAGAGTTCCCAGTCCCTCCAGCTGGGAAGGGGCTGAGGGGCTGGTGCTCAGCCTGGCCAGCCAGGGCAGGGAGCTGGGGGCAGCTGGGTCCTGCTTGCTGCAGCCAGTTCCTCCCTGGGCATCTCCCGGGTGCTCTCCCTGGGCACAGCTGCTCCCAGCCTTGCAGCTCTTCCTCCATCTGTACTGACCCAGCTCCTGAACACCAGCATGCTCGGGAGAAACTTTCCTCCTGTAATGGGCATAAAGTGTCTTTCTGGATGATCTGGAATGCAACCCTGATTCTTCATATTTAAATAACAGACATGACAAAGCAGAGACATTTTCTGAATGATTTTATAAACATGCTTCTGCTTTTATTGTCCTTCTATTAAATTTATCTCTGGACCTGTCAATTGTGTTTCCACTTTTATTCCCTGCTAGGTCAGATAAGTGAAATATGCTTGCAAAAGAAACATTTTCTGCGGCATGCATAGCTTGTGATACAAGGAGAGGCTTGTTAGCAGATCTTCCTAGCCAAGCCCCTGCCACTATTATAAATGAGTTTTGTGCGGCCTCTACAGGGACTGGTGCACAATTAATGCTTTTATTGCACTGCTTAACTGTTATGAGACGCCTCTGAATGAGTGATAGAGAAACAATTAAGGAAACTTGCTGTTGTCCGTAAGCTAAAACAATACATTTTATTTTGTAGTCCTGCTTTGAATCCTGAGTAGCAGGAGTAAATCCTTCCACTTGGGCGGGGGGGGGGGGGGGGGGGGGGGGGGGGGGGGGGCACGTGGAGAAAAAAAGAAACTCAAACTTTATTTTTCGAGCTAGATCCAGATAAAATTGAAAGCTTTATAGCATGTTGTATCTCCAGAAGCACAGAATCCAAACTGTCTGGTCAGGACTGATGCAACACAGATCCAGATGGGACTCGTTATACTGATTCCCCGTCCGTCGTCCCCCCCCTTCTTTGCCTTTTTGGTGCAATCAGGTCGGTTCCTGGCTCTCGCTTTGTAATAAGGAAGATAAAAGCTTTGCTTTCTAGGGGAAGCTATAGCCATTTGTCTTCAGGATGTGGAGCTCTGGGAAAATGTCAAACACTGTGAAATTCATGGCAGGCCATGGTGTTACTTGCACCTCTTTTACAGATACTCTGCGGCAATGCTATTGCCAGCTGCAAATGGGGCATGTCTGTCTGTAGTTATTAATGCTGGAGGCTAACTAGCTCCTGGGGAGAGCTTGGGCTCCTGTTGCATTTTATTTTTGTAGCTCAGAGGGTGGACAGGGGCAAAAGCGTCATACTTTGCCTGCCAAAGAAAAAGGCTGTGAGCACTGAAGTGACTGAAGCCTCGATTCCCCGGGGCTCGTGCTGCACGGTGCCTGCCAGCCCCTTGGCAGGTGGATGCGCTGCCAGCCCTTGCCTGGGATGTGTTCACGGGGCTCATCCCTCTCCATCTTCACAAGCTGGTAGCAGCAGAGCGATGGCAAAGCCCTTTCAGCCCTTTAACAAAGTCAGCTGAAAGTGGCCTGAAGGTCCAAAAGTTACTGCGGAGAGGAGACGGTGTGCTCAGCCCCGCCGCTGCACCTCCGAAAAGTCACGGTAACACAAGAAATGGAAATGTAAAATCTGAGCGCCAAGGTGACTAGTGAGCAGAGAGGGGGTGACACTGTCACCAGCCGTGAGACCAGCAGGCACGGCCAGCATGGGGGGGACAGAGCTAGTGTCATCCACGGGGAGATTGTCCCTGTCATGCATGCGTTCAGGATTCTTCTGTGGCTGCGGGTTTGTTGATTGTGTTTTATTGGGACGGGGGGTTCTTGGGGGTAAGTTTGTTGTTTTGAGGCGAGGAGGGGTGTTGGGTTCGGGCTTTGTTTTGTTAAACCGATGGTTTGGAAAGGTGTTTGGTGGGAAGGCAGCGCCAGGCAAGCCCCGCGGGCGCGGCGGGGCAGGAGCGCGGAGCCGACGCTGGGGGGCAGGAGCCGCCCGCCGAGCTGCCCCGGCCCCGCCGGCACCGGCTGCGCTGCGCGCCCCCACGCGTGTCCGGGACCCCTCCCCTGCACGCCCGGCCATCCCTGCACGTGCCCTGGCACCCCCTGCGCGCACCCAGCCCACCAGTGCCCTGGCACCCCCTGTGCGCACCCAGCCCACCAGTGCCCTGGCACCCCCTGCGCGCACCCAGCCCACCAGTGCCCTGGCATCCCCTGTGCACACCCAGCCCACGCGTGCCCTGGCACCCCCTGCGCGCACCCAGCCCACGCGTGCCCTGGCACCCCCTGCGCGCACCCAGCCCACCAGTGCCCTGGCATCCCCTGTGCGCACCCAGCCCACGCGTGCCCTGGCACCCCCTGCGCGCACCCAGCCCACGCGTGCCCTGGCACTTCCTGCGCCCACCCAGCCCCCCATCCCACGCGTTCCCTGGCACCCCCGGCGCACACCCAGTCCCCCAGTGCCCTGGCATCCCCTGCACACACCCAGCCCCCCAGCCCACGCGTGCCCTGGCATCCCCTGCGCACACCCAGCCCCCCAGCCCACGCATGCCCTGGCACCCAGCAGCCTCACGGCCAGTGCACAAGGGCTGGGCGTGCAGGAGTTCTCCGGGGGGGGGGGGTGTGGGGTGTGTGCAGGAGTGCTCGGGGGGATGCAGGTGTGCTCGAGGTGTACGTGCGCATTGCAGGGCACAGCCAGCGCCAGGGCTGATGCTGGGTACCCAGTGTGGCGGGTGAGCAGAGGGAGCGCATCCCTGCAGCTGTTTGAGTAAACTGGGGGATGCCTGTCTGGGGGGGCATTAACAGCTCCAAAAACTTCTCAGAGCACAGGGACCTTTCCTCTGGGCATGTCCCTGGTCTACAGCCTCCCACCAACTCCTGCCCTTGTGTGAGAGTCCTCTGGCTCTTCCTGCTTCTCCACTTGTCCACAGCCCTCATCCCAGGTACTGAACAGCACCCAGAGAGACCAGAAGGGGCTTTGGTCAAGGTGCAAAATGCAGCCCAAGGGTGAGAGGGGAGCAGACAGATGGATCGGGCCCTCATCATTCACCTACAGATCCATCTCCTGAAATTTATTATATTTTTTTTTAAGAAAGTGCAGTGGGTGAGAGCTACCCATGGTTGCATTACGCAAGAGTTACCCAGTGCCAGCAACAGGTCTCACATTCCCTTTTATGGGGAGGGCTCTTGCAGCCACCTTCAACCCTTACTCCCTGGCAATAGCCAGTCCCTGATACTTCAACACAATCTGTTTGTTTTGCTTTAAACTGAATCTGTGTTTCTAACAGGCAAGACTGAGCAGCCTGTGACCAGCCACTCCTGGATGTTTGACAATGTGCTGCACCCACCCTGCTTTAGGGTTCCCAGTAGCAGAACATGGGCGCTGTGGTTGTGCAGCATGTGGCACTGATGAAGCCACCTCTGCCACTGCACATCTCCCCGCAGTCGCAGGTTACATCTGCACCATCAAGGGCATCCCATGGGATTGTGGACATCCAGCGCTGGCACCTGGAGGAACATCTGTCAGCACAATACAAACATGGTTTCTGCTTCTGCCAGATCAAGAGAAATTAGTGCGATGAGACAAAGAAATAGGAAAGGACCTGGAGCTGCTCTGCCAGGAGAGCCGGAGGCAGCAAAGGTAAAGCACCCTTCGGAAGTCCCTGAGGGGCAGAGGGCAGAGTGGGGTGCCCAGGCCCTGTTCAAAAGCCTGAGATGACAGGGAAGGGTGACATTTTATTAAGAAGCCACTAATGACCATCTCTTTGGCATTTCCTGAAAACTTCGTACGTTGGCTTTGCCTCGCCATCAGCCTTGCCTTGCCGTCTGCCCGGGAGCGCTCTGATGTCAGCAGCCAGCAATCCTGCTCAACCGGCCCAGCCTACAATTGCCTGAGAGCCAGCTAATCTGCCGTCTTATCTCTCCTCCGCCCCCGAATCGCCATCCACTTCAGGCATCAGAGGGAAGCTAATAGACTATTGAGCTTCCTTTTCGTGCTCAGACACCTCGTGTGACTTGGCTATTTTCTCTCATTTCTGTTTCCTAAACAACTCGGCTTCAAAGACGGTGCTGGTGCAGGTGTCAGTGCGGTGATAAATATCTGGCAAATAACAGGGGGAGAGGCCGTGCTTCACCAGGTGCTCGCTGCCTCTCCGAGAGACCTGGTTGCCGTTTTGCAGCCTCTCCTAGCTAACCAGGGTGAGAGGGAACACAGGGGCAGGACATCATGGGTTGCTGCTTGCCTTCCCTCTTCGCCCTTGTCCCCAAACCAAAGGGAAGTGGGGACTTTTGGGTGGAAAGGGCCAGTGTGGAGTGGGTTTCCAGGGAATGGGATCTTTGCACCGTTTCTCAGAATGGCTTTTGTAAATGAGAAGGGCAGATGTCTGTGGAAATGGTCCCCTGGTTTGAGGTCTGGTCCAGAGGGGAGGCTCCCACCTCCACCTTCCCTCACCCAGTAAGGGCTGACTCTCACCCTTTTCCTCCTCCACCCCGCAGAGTGCTGGACTACGCATGCTGCCAGCCTGGGTTTTCCTTTCCCAGGCTGGAAACACAGTGGAAACTTGGAGGGAGGCAGGAGATGCTGAGCTCTTACCCTGGCACCAAGTGGAGCAAACTAATCCCTCCACCCGTGCCATCTTGCTGGAGTGAGAAAACAGGAGCAGGCTGGAGAGAGCTTGTCACAAAGGCCCCCGTCCCTTTAATGCCCAGGGAATTTCAGGGAGCCCTGCAGGAAAGAAGCCATAGCCCTGCCCATCAGCATGTGCCAGGGGCATGCACTGAGCCAAGGGCCAGCTGGGCATCACCCTTGTCCCTAGCAGGGAGACACGCAGCCAGGTCTGCACCAGCCACCTGTAGAGGCAAGTCTCAAAAACCAGCCCAGGGCAGAGGGTCCCCTACACTGGGCCCCAGCGAACCACACTGGGTATTTCTGTACCATGACCTGCTCTTCAGGTCCCTCCTTAGGAAAAAAGCCCGGGCTGGGGGAATAACTGGGGCAAAACTGAAAGGCTGAAGAAGCTGTGCTGTAGGATGCATCAGGGTGTTCACTGAGGCGATTGAAAGCAGTGTGTGTGTGTGTGAATGGTGTGTGTGAACTTTGGCGTTTCTTTTTGATAGAGTACCAGCAGTTACATCCATCTGGCACAAATTACTCCAAAATTCAGGCACTTGCATGCCACAGGAGTACCAGCTTGGGCACACTGCAGACAGAGGGAGGCAAGGTGCTAGAGCTGATAGCAGAAGCATGTTAATCCAAGTGGGTTAAACGGGATCCTCCTATACAGGCACCTCTGGAGCACAGCAAAGATTCTACAGAAACCACCCTGCAGAGCACTGGGGAAATCCAGGGGAAGCGCTGCAACTGCAGGTGAGGTTCAGTGTGGTCACTGCTGCAGCGTGGCGGGGCTGGATGGCCAGGGCTGTGCAGAGCCGTGGCGGGGACAGGGAGGTGGGTGGGAAGCAGGATATGCTGCCAGGCCCTTACCTGCCCAACGAAAAGTGCCGCTTCAGGTGGGAAGCACCAGGAGAAGCTTCAATCTATTTCAGCTGTAATTAGCTGGGAGATGAATGCAAGTGTGCAGGCAAAGCTGCAGGAGTGCCCATGTCTGTCTAGCCTGGACGTGACAAGTTCCTGGGGACATTGCCTGTGCTGGGAGCAGGAGGGGTGGGAGTGATACAGGCGCAGGGGCCACCGGGATTTGGCATGAGGAATCCCAGCATTCTGGTGAGCGCAGAGCCACAGGTCCTGTGTCATGGTATGTGTCTCTGCCAGGGGCGATCCACCGCTGCTGGCCATGTCACTGCTCCCTCTACAGCCCTACACCAGGGAAAAAGAGGTTTCCACCCCCTTTGCCCACCACTTCAGGGAGAAGTGAAAGAAAAGCACTACAGATCAAAGCATAGCCACAGTGGTTGTCCATCCCTGTGGTAGCATGACCTTGCCAACAGCAGGCAGTTCAAAATCTACTTGTTAGGCTTGGGACAAGCCAGTCAGCAGCCAGAAATGCATCGATCAGAGCAGCCATAAACCACCAGACCGCAGCATGGGAAGACATGTCAGAGAAGACATTTAGGATGACAAACTGGCCAGGTGGGATCTACCTAATCCATGGGGGGCATCAGACCAAATATCTGATGGCTGGGCCTGTTTCTCAGGGCTAGGTGCTGCCTCTGAGCAGCTCATGGGCTGCAGAAGAGCTGTGGGAAGCAGCTGAAGTACACACCTCCATGGACTGGAACCATGTTGGGCCAGTCTGGGTACGCTGCTTGTCCTTTCTGACCTCACACTTGTAGACTGGTGACCCATCTTTCCCCAGGAGCTGGTAGGGGAGGGAGAGCACTTTGCAGGGTTTCCCCTTGGCAGGGGGATGTGGAGCAGGGAGGACATTCAAGGGCATCTGCTCACCCTGCCCAGCAGCAGCCACACCATTCCCTCATCCCCATGTCAGTGGCACAGGCGTAGGCAGCGTGGGCAGATACCAGTGACAGAGCTGAGATGCCATATGCACCTTGTTCTGCTCACTGGGCTGTATGGCCCAGGCTAGTACCTCCTGCCACTGCAACATTTTTCCTGTTACTTAGCCTGCCTCTGAAAAAATCACTTCATTTGTTTGCTGGCTTGTTTGTGTTACACGTGCCTATATGGCCCAGGCCAAACACTTCATCCTTTTGGCTTGTGCAAACCCTTTCAGGAGGCTGGCTTGTTCCTCTTATCTCTGAGTTGACGTTGTACCGAGTCAAGCATTATTTTGTCACAATCTTTCTGCTTGGCACTGTTGCCCTTGAGCCTTCCCTCTTCTCCTCCTCTGACCTTTTCAATCTGTCAGCATCTTTCCTGACTTGCCCTGCCACGAGCGCAGGCTTTTTGAGGTGACACTGTGCTTCATCCTGCTTGGCTTGCACAAACTCCCAGATCATCTAGTCTTCTGTACCCACCGTGGTATGGGCAGAAAGTGGAAAGTTCTGCCTCTAGCAGTCCTATACATTTCCCTGTGTGATCCATAAATTGCCATTGAAACTGTAGAACAGTATAGTCTTGCTTTCCTTTGAGTGCAAAGAGAGGACAGGTGCAGGAGAGGGGGAATGGAAAGAGAAGAGATTCCCTGTTGTGCTGCATGGGAGCAGTCAGACCAGCACAGCGCAAAACTGCAGCACACCAAAGTTTCTTTCTTTAAATGGCAAAAAAAACCCAGTTATTTTTGCAAGAATGCACAGCTCTGCTGGGTTTGTTTCCTCCTTGGGGTTACAAAATCTGCTCCTGGGTCCCCATGCAACAGTCTCAGCTGTGAAGTCAAAGCCTTGCTCTGGTGGGATGCTCTTATGGTAGGGAAGCTTTCAGGGAGTTTGCTTTAACCTTACAAAGGAAGGGTGAGCCCACCTTTTCACAGCTTTGTTGTACATTTTGTCCTACATGCCGTAAATACAGTTTTCGTCCATAAAATCGGTGTGTGAAATAAGGTTAGTCACAGGACTTCCTGGCAAAGCAGCTCACAAACAAGCTTTCCTCACTTCCCTCTTGTGAAAGTTCAGCTCTCCTCTGCTGCGCTGACTTCTTTGTTTCCCTCTTCTCCCAGTTATCCCCTGACTCCCATTAGTATCTGAGTCAGTCTAGCAAACATTTCGCCCCGTGGCAGCCTCTCCAAACACAGCAGGAAGATCAGGCTCTGGAGTGCACTCTTGACACATCTCTTGGGGAATCCTTTTGCACTCACCGGTGGGTTATTTCGCTGTTGTTCCTCATTCACACATCAAGAAAGGGGGAACCAATAGCCCATGTATTCAGCAGCTCGTTAGCAGTCAATGGCAATAGGGTCTGCAATGCTTCCTCTTCCCTTCTTTCCTTTCTCACTCATCTCCTCCCCATACTTTGACCTTTGTAGTGGCAGTTTCCTGGACTGGGTGTGCTGTTCAACATCTGCTGGTAGAAGGTGGTACTTAACTAGGTCTCACCATTTTTTACACTTCACTGAAAAATACACCCACTTTCCTGCATGCAAAGGTGGTCAAGCACTAGCACACACGAAGGATGCACCAACTGTTGTGCATTTTATAGATGCAGCCTTCCAGCACAAAGGTCATACTGTCACCATCATGGCATTTACAGTCTCACCAGTAGCCTTGCTGGCCTTGATCCACGTGTTTATGTCTGACTTCCTCGTCAGCACAAGGGATAAGTGTATGTAGCAGTTGGACCAGATAGAGGAGAGCTCCCAAAGCAGCCAGGAGAGATGTGTACTTATGAGTCATCTGCTCTTTGGTTGCTCCTACTTGGCAGAAAAATGACTCCGTACACACAGGGTTGTAGTGGAAATTTCCCTTCCTTGCTGCAGCCTCTGTCATTGAACCCACTTAGATCCACACAGCGCACCACACTGGTGCCTTGGCTTTACCCATTCCCCCAGGGAGAGCCTGGTGCTCGCATGGAGTTATGTTTTAGCTGCCAGGCTCTGCCTGTACCAGTATGATTGCGGAACTGGGACTGAGAATTGTCGGCCCTGTCGTCACCCCATTTGCCCCCCAGCTAGTCACAGCTGTGCTGGCAGCTGGGTTGGTTTGCAGCATTGCTTGAGGGTTCATTTCCTGGAAACACGAATTGTGAAGACAGGAAATTTTCCAGATCGCCCTACTTACATATTCAAATGGAGATGAAAACCCAGCAGGATTTTCTGGTAGCCCTGTTTCTTGTTTTCATTTCTGTTATCCTTTTACCCTGTCTTAAAGGAACACCAGCAAAACTCTAAACTGTCCTTACCCCAGCTTCAGATTGCCCCCCCTTTCCCTCTTACTGTCCTTGCTGAAGCCTTAAGCATCTCCTGGTTTTCTCTACACAGCAGCCACCATCTGTGGTGTCTAGCAGCACATCCAAAGCCGGGCGCTTGCTGTTCTTGTTGAGTGACAGCCCAACTGGGACACAGATGTTGAGCCTCATTTCCCACAATCCAGTTGCTTTTGGACATTTTTCCAAGAGATCGGTTCCATTGTCTCCTCTTGCTCAAGTTCCCTTTTAACAACCAGCTCAACTCAGTATGTCTTTTATGCAAACAGCAATTTCCTTTTGAAGCTCTCAGTGAAGGCCATGTTTGTCACTTAGTGCTCCGGAGGAATTAGGGTAAATTGGACCGGAGACAAGAATCTCTCTGTTCCCTCTCCCAGAAAGGTATCGGATTCCTGCATTTCATGTGCATTTCTGCTCTGAAAAGGAGCTCAGTAACAGTGGTATTATCACACTGTCTCTTCACCTTGATTCCTGGCTCAGCCACATCAAATTCACTCATTAAAAAGACATGTTACCAGTGTTACTAAGTTGCGGTTGGAGGCTCAGGTGGGTCTCCATAAGCCAAGCTGTGGTCTTCCCCCTGCTAAGGCATCATCATTAATATTAAAAAAAAAAAAAAAAAAAAAAAGAAATACAGCACTGTGGTCCACCGGCTGTAACAGCCATACCATCCTGATGGTTAGAGTTCACTGCTCCATTTGGACTCAGCTGGACATTGTGTCACAGCACTGCCTTCTGCAGGGATACAGGAATGCAACGCTAGAAACAGGGAGCAGAGAGGTTTGCATTTAGTGTCCCAGTTCGGCCTTGCAGAAGCTGTAGACAGAGGAAAAGGCAACGGGTCTCTGCCTACCCTGACCGCTCCTCAGGGAATTGCATGTGAAGTGAAAGCCACCAAATGCACATCCGTCCTTGCATGGGTTCCAGGGAGAAGTGCTTTGCCACAGCTGCATCCCGCTGCTTTCTTCCACTGCCTGCACTGGGGCAACTGGGAAGAAACTGTCCATGGGCTGGGGTGACGAGCACACGCCCCAGCCACATGGAAGGAGCTACGGTGCCACCATCTCTTCCTATCTGCCAGCATCACTGCAGGGGTGGTGGATTTCTAAGCCGTATGCCTCCAAGGGAACTGTGAAGTTATTTCTAGCTTTGACCAAAGTTTTGTCTTCCGAGCGTCCCTGTCTCTGCTCCCCACGGCGCTGTGGCCGCTCCGCCAGCCTGTTTTCAGCAGGTACCGATAGCTGTGATGTGCCAGGAGCCCTTGGAGGGCTGCCCGTGCATTTTGTGAGCCCTGTTGCCACGATACTGAACGCAGAGCAGATGTTTATTTCAACAGAGATGGCTTTGATTCCTTTTCAACTTTTCTCTCAAGCTGCCATCGTGTGTGAATACTTCTTCCTGGGAGCCAAGCGCTGTCAGAGCCCAACGGGCAGGCGCTGTCGCTGCAGCCAGTGTGGAGGGGAACAGGGTTGGGAGCCGTGTGGCAGAGTGGCACGAAGCGAGCTGGTGGCCCTGGCCTCTCAGGAGGGGTGGCTGAGGCTAGGGGAGACAGGCTGGAAATGTGTCTGTGCACACGCATGTGTGTGTGCAGGTACACGTGTTTGCGCGGCTCCAATTTGGAAAGCCTGAAAGCCTGGCAGGGCTGTGGAAAAGCAGTCTCCCCACAACTAGTGCTCCCAGCAATTCATTTTTCTCTTTTTCTTTTCCCTCCCAGTCGCCTTCATCAGATCATTGCTGCCTTGCTGCAGACCAGTGTGACTGGGGGCCAAGCTGGTGAGACCATCCTCTTCTTGAGAGCAAGAGAAGCCAGGCACCAAAAAATACTGAGGATGTGATGGAAGAAGTAAGGACATCTCTTTCTTTAGGACAGTAATTCCAGGTGAGAAGTACTGAGAAGAGATACCACTTCTTCTCCAATTTATTTTTTCCCTTTTCCCTTCCCCTTTCCTTTCCTTTCCTCCCTACTTTTCCTGTGGAATCTTGTCAAAATTATCCCTTTATTTTGTCTCATTCCTTTAACCCATTTTGTGCCTCTTTCTCCCCACCCTTTTCTTGGGGCTGGTGGAAGCGGGTGCTAGGAGCAGCCTGCCCCCACAAGGACCCTGCCAGGAGCCCTGCCCAGGGCTATCAGCCTCATGCCCCTTTGGAGCGGGTGCTTTGTTAGTATAGGAATTCCACCAGAACCAGCTTCTTGTTGCTGTTCCCTTATATAGAAATGGTTTTAATTCTATAAATACTGTATGTATTTTACTTAAAAAAAAAAAAAAAAAGTCAAAAAAAAAGTCAGACCAGCTATGCAAAGGCACTGTGCTGATGGGGCTGGCATTTTGTTTGCCCACTGGCAGGGCCTCTCACTCACTTCCTTCACCCCTTCCACTGTTGTGGCCAAACTATTTTTGGTATTCCAAGAGCGCAAGCTTTGCTGAAATTTTGGTTTCCTGCTAAGGGGGAAATTAGAGCAGGGAAGGACTCTTATTTAAAAGAATAAAATAGATTTCCAGGCAGGGAGAATACATGAGAACACTAATCTGCAAAGAACCATGTTCTGTGATGTTAAACTACTGAATTGGATATAACAGCCTATAAATACATATATGTGTGTGCGTGTGTGTATGGTTTATTTTACAAGTGGAAGTGTAAGCAAAGTATATTCGTGCTAAAGAGGTCAGAGACATAACACTCACCCCATCTTAACTTACGTTGCAATCTTGAAAGCACAGAAGACTGGCTTCTTTAAGCCAAATACTGTATTGAAATAGGAAATTCACCAGTACAAGGATCTTTTTGTGGGGAAGGTGGAAAGTTTGCCCTTGAACTTGTGAACATTCAATTTATCATAATCTTTAGTCACATAATGACTCACCATTCACCGCACTAGTACGATACACATTCACTATTAGCTTAGTACCTGTGTAAAGACAACTTACGGATTTTTTTTTTTTCCTGTTAAGGAAGACTAAAGATGATGTCAGTGAAGAACTCCCAGGAAAGAAATTAAACTGTGCTACAGACTCATGTAGTACCATGGGCACCATGTCTGCTTGCCCTGTTAGCAGGTAGCCCTGCCTACCATTGCAGGACAGTTCCTCCCATCTCAGCTGGATACTCTTTGACCAAATGTTAACCCCCCAGCTTGAAACTTCAGCATGGGAACAGGTTGCTCACAGGAGAACAAAGCCTGTCTGCCACAACAGCTCATCCCTGGCTGGAGCCCGTGGCAGGGGCTTAGGGAAGTGCATGAGGACAGTGAGAAGGGGCGATGCTTGCACCTGCCTGCAGGGATTTGTAGCTCACGTACTTCCTCAACCAGAGGTGCTAGTTTTATAAATAGTATTTCCCAATGTTGGTTTTTTTCTTCTATTAAATTGTCCAGTCACTTTTGGCCTGTAGCAAGGACTTCACCAGCTTAACTATACCCTGTGTGAAGAAGTGCCTACTTCTGTTTGTTTTGAACTTGGCACCTGCTTGTTTGATTTAATGATCCTTAGTCCTTGCATTGAAGGAGATGGTGAACCAGCATCCCTCACCCACCTTTTCCATCCTAGGCATTTACCTCAGCCTGATATTTTCCTTAAAAGTACAGGAAGTGTCAATTAAAAAATAGTTCAGCTATTTCTAAGAAGATTGCAGGAAGATGTATCATGTTGCCCTGCTAAGAAATATCATTTTGCACCCTTGCTTTTAAGGGAGGACATGGAATGTGGTAAAGCCATCATCCTTGTGTCAAGGATGTGCCATTGTGGTCTCCTGGAGGAAATGCACAAGTTGGCCATATTATGTGAAAAATCTCCATTTATGAGCAACTAGTTCACACTGGCAGATTTTGGGAGCTGAATTCTTTAAATAATCCAGTTGTGCTGAAGGAGGTCCTTGCAGCTGCTGTCCCACAGAAGGACTGAGCTGGCTCCTCTGTGGGAACTCAGAGATGGAGAAGGCTTTTGCCAGCCAATTCTCCTGGCGGCACGGGGCTGCTGTCACTGTGCTGGGAACAAGAAGAACTCTGCTTTATGTCCTGGCACTCACCTGCGAGCACCCAGGCTGCAGGAGGCTGGAAACAGTCATGCCAGAACGCAGAGGCAACAGGAAAGGTCGGATGCAGCAGGAGCTGGAGAATGAGGGGAGGAAAAGAGGGTGGACACAGGGTGTGGGAGGGAAAGTGGTGGGCAGAAGTGGATGTACTACTGTTTCTAGTCCAGCTGCAAGGCTTTATAATTTAAATTATTAACTGGATACAGAAATATTGAAGTTGTAATATGGGATTGATGAGAGCTACATCTATCTCCTATGTTAGTGAGTATCAGCAGTTTCCAGCAGTGGTGCTGGAAATTCTGCAGCTGCTGAATAAGTTGCTTCTAAGACTAAGTGATTTCCCTAATGCCTGTGAATTAGAGACTGATTTATGTCAAAGAATGAGGGTATCATACCCTTGCAAAACATTTTCATTCTTCCTTTTATGTCTCTGATGTTCTTGTTACTAAAATAAATATGCAGCCCTTTTTACCTGATTCCAGTCAACTTTTAACCTCCACAACATCTTTGGCAACACGTTTCAAAAGTAAAAACATGAGAGGCCTTGAATTTTACCAGTTTGGGATGCTGTACTCCAGTTTTATGTGATGACCCATTAAGCTGTGCTGCTTGCATTGAAAGAAAGGCGCAAGGAGAACTGTGGAGTTACCTCTAAGCACATCACTTGGGGTTGTCACCATGAGCCTGGGTCAGCACCGCATCCACCAGCTGCACTTTGTGAAAGCACTAAAGGGTTCAAAATACCCCAATTCACCCTGATAAGCAGAAACTGGGCATCACATTTCCTAGGCAGATGTGTGGGTCTGATGGGGTCTTTCCTAAAGATGAGTTTGCATCAGCTCTGCTGGAACCAGATCAGCCACCCACTGCCTCCCCCACCCCAGAAAATCACTGCAAGGAGCCCCTGGAGTCTGCAGCTACGTGATGAAGTCTTGTCCTGTTTAGCAGTGTAAGACATTTCATTTTATTCATTCATGTTTGGAAGGCTGAGGTGAATTTCTACCATTTTTTGTGGTAGGTCTAAACCAGCTAACATGGTGCGGGCACTCTCAAAGAGCCCAGTGTTTTTACTAGCTCCCTGCAGTCTTCTGATGTAGAGATAATTATATTTTCACACCAGCAACACAGAAATAGTAGTTAAATGCACAAAGTAGTAGAAGGTCTGACTTGGGTCACATTACTACTATGAGGCCCTGACAGCTGCCCTACGTGAATTATAGACACATTTTAAGTCTTGGAAAACAGCAGCAACAGGTATTTATGGAGCAGGCTGCGAGGGGACAGGGAAGGTCTTTCATACAGCAGTATCAGCAACTGACCATCTGATGTTCTTAACGCACAAATTAGAACTTGCTAATGACAGAGTGGCATACAATAATGCAACCCTTTTCTTAGATGTTATGGTGCCAGCTTACCTCACTTCACAGCCTGGCTCAATGATTCAGTCATTACGTGACCGGCTGCTTACTTAAGATTCCCTGACAGATATTCCTGCCTGGCTTCGCTCACAAATATCATGCTGGGGCTTTCTGAGCGAGTGTGGCATGAGCAGGCATCGCCTTTTTGCAGAACATTTTGCTTTGGTGTTCTGTCGCTGCAGTTCTCTCAGCCGATCTGCCACCGGTGGGAGATAACTACAGGTATAATTACTGGGGAGGATGCCTTATCACATGCACAGCAATTGTCCTGCTCTTACTTAATTAAATACATTTGTCACCATCTCTTTCGTGTTGTATTAAGCTGCATGCAAGTCAGAAATGCATAAAGGGCCAAAAGTCTCTATGTATGGCCCCAAAACATAAAGAGTGGATTGGCGATTAGTGTTCTTTCTGATACAAAGTAAAAAGGTGCCTCCAAGAGGAAATGCGTGAGGGAGAGTATAAAATCCAGACGAGGCTGGGATAACCAGTTAGCTGTGTTCTGGGAAGAAAACCTTAGGTAACGAATGGATGGAAAAAGAAAAGCAGAGCCTCGGAGCCAGCAGAGGAGCAGAGAGACAGTAATGCATTAGCAGCATGAAGCAAAACACTTCATCTTCCATTTGTCAGGGTTTTTTCAGGGATCATGTTCTAAAGATCATTAAAAGGTAAAAGGAGAGGTGATTTAAGTATGTTTGAGCAGAATGAACCAGGCAGGATTCAGAAGTTCCACAAAGTGGATGTTCATTCATTTGTTTGCTGAACTGCTGCGTATAAGTAAGGAAGCTTTTTGTCAGTAGAAATCCCCCTTTGTTCCCAAAGGTTTCTTAATAAAAAACATTTTTTAAAATTTAAGTATGTGATATAAACTTTCAGGAAATACTTGCCTTAAATATTCCACCCATTAAAATGAACTCCTTATAGGCTCCTAGGTAACTTAGATGTATAACTATCACGTAGAAGCCTTTTAAAGTCATGTTGTTTTTAAAAGGTGCAGAAAAAAGTAAATATTTTAGTAACGGTAAAGGCTTAATAAACTGGCAAACTGGGGGGGGGGGGGGCGGGGGGAAATGTTCCAGCATGAGCCATGAGCCTGTCCTTGACTAACAACACTGTGAGTTTCAAACCAGAGTGAGCTGAGGATGGAAAGACTGCCTAACTTTGGAATTCTTGGCTTCAGCCTATTTTAACACATTACCTTCAACAGAGGTGTTTTGTGTTCCCTGCCACAGTGCGGTATTTCTCCGAGCTGTGAGGGCGGGAGACCACCTGCCGTCACATCCTTTCCAACGGGACGCACCCCCGGGTATGGCCAGCGATCCAGCACCTCCAGCGTCCCTCGCATCTTCTAGACTATAAACCTGTGAATTTGGGGGAAGCCCTCACATACCCACGAGGGTGTTTGTGACGGGCCTGTGTGATTTCTACATTCTTGCTCAGGGGGTGAGGGGAAGAGCAATGTCATAGAAGACGTCAGTTTAAGCTTTGCTTGAGTAACTGGCAAAACTTTTGCATATAGGAATGTGAATCACGCACACGAATAGGTGACTCATGTACGAATGGGAAAAATGTCACCCAAAAAACACTTGTTATTTTCTCCTCCCCAGGCAGAAAGCGGTGGGCAGCCCACCCCACTGGGGGGGGGGGACGACAGACCCCTGCGCTGGGGGGGGTCCTGCCGCAGCTGGGGCTGGCCTGGGGGGGACAATTCTCCTCGGGGGGCAGGCAACCAGCCACCCCAACCCGGGGAGCTGAACCTCTGCAGCCGTTACCAGGCTGACACTACCCTGCCACGGCAGGCAGCCGGCAGCACCCCTGGGCCGAGAGGACACCCCGCTCTGTGTCACAAAAGCAAATAAACCCCATGGAACAGCCACTCAGTTATTTGCACCTGTGATTTTTCGGGGTGCAGGGGTACAGGTGTGGTGGTGACAGGGTGTTCAAGGGTACAAGGGCTGTGACAATGTGCCCCGGGGGGTACGGGGGCTGTGACAGTTTGCTTGGGGGTACAGGGGCCGTGACCGTGTGTCCGGGGAGCTGTGACAATGTGCCCGGGGGTATGGGGGTCTGTGACCGTACGCCCGGGGGTGCGGGGGCTGTGGCCGTGTGCCCGGGAGGGCAGGACCCCGTGACAGCGGCGGAGGGGCGCAGCCCGCCAGGCCCAGGGCGCCGCGCAACGCCGCGGGCGGCCTCGTCCCCCAGCCCCGGCCGGCGCTGAGGGGTCCCGGCGCCGAGGGGGCCGCCCCCGCCCACCCCACCCCACCCCCCCTCCGTGCGCCGGTCCCAGAGGCGGCCGGGGAGGCGGGGGCAGTGACGCCGGGGCCCGTGCGGCGGCGGTGGCGGCGGCTCCGCCCCGCGAGGCCGGAGCTGAGACGGAAGAAGCCGCCGCCGCCGCACAGCAGCCGCCGCCTGCCGCCGGAGCCCGACATGGCGCTCTGAGCCCAGCCCCGGCCGCGCCGAGAGCCGCCACCCCGCGCCTCTCCGGGGGGCCCCGAGCAGCCGCCCCCGCGCCGGGACCGGGGAGGGGGGCATGGGCAGGGCGAGCGGCGCCAGCCGGCAGGGCCGCTGCTAGGAGCCCGGCGGGCATGGGAGCGCGGCGCTAGGGTCCCCCCTTCCCGCCCGCGTCGCGCAGCTCGGCCCCAGCCCCGCGGCCGTGAGGTGAGCCGGCGGCGGGCGGGGGCTGCCGGGCAGGGCGGGCCGCGGGGAGGGAAGGAGGGAGCGCGGCCCGCGCTAAAGCCGCCTCCCCGCCGCTTTGTCCTTCCAGGCCCCGCCGCCGCCGCCCAGGAGCAGGGAGGCCGAGAGAGGGGAGCAGCGGGCGGCGCCCGGCCGCCGCAGCCCGCCATGGCCCACTCGCCCGTGGCGGTGCAAGTGCCCGGCATGCAGGTGAGCTCCGCGCCGCGCCGGCCCCAAAATGGAGGCGACGGGCCCGGGCTCGGCCCCGGAAGCGGCTATTGAGGCCCCGCCGGGCGGAGGCCGCCGCTGGGGCGCAGGGTCCGGGGGAGCGCGGGTGGGCGAAGCGGGGCGGGCGGCGCGGCCTGGCCGCCGAGGGGCCGCGGGGAGGCCTCGCTCGGCCTAGGGTGGAGAGCCGGCCGGGGCCCTGGCCGGGTGCGGGAGGGGGGGTGCTCTGAGGTAACGGGAGGCCCCGGCGGGGCCCCGCTCCCTCGGCGTGCCCCGGGGGGGCCGTGTACCTGCCGCCCGCCCCCGGGGGGCGAAGGGTTTCCTCTCCCGCCCTTCCCCCTTTGTTCGGGCTTGGCCGCGCTGCACCCAGGAGCACGGAAGAGCTTCTAAAACTGATTAAAGGCGAAATGAAGTTAATCGCAGGGTGTGTGGGTGTGCTGTAGATGACATATCGGGCCCGCTGGCAGGCGTACCTCCTGCAGGACTTCCCCACCAACATGCGCTTGGCGCGGGGCCTGCAGCGCAGCTTCGCCCAGGGCCTGGCGGTTAATGGCAAGGTGGTGAGCGCCAGGTCTGGTGGTGCTGCGGGAGCCGGCGTCCGTCAGAAACTTACACCTCTCTCGGGCTGGGAGTGAGACCCGGCGTCATCTCTGTGTGTTTGTGGTCTCAGCTTGGGAAACGGGAGAAGCTCATCTGTTACTGATTTTCATAGGAAAGGTGGAATGCCTCCGATTCATCGTTCTTACTCCGCTGGCTGATCTAGTATAAGTTTGGTCAGAGATCTTTATCAAACGTAAAGGAGCTGAGGACCAAACTCGTTTCAGTGTTGATTTTTTTGCTTGTCTGACACTGGCAGCCCAGTCAGTGTTTTGAGCCATCTCCTAACTTCTGGGGTAGCCGTGCCTGTGTAATATTGGACCATGCCTGTGTAACACTGGAGGGTTTTTTTTCAGTTGAAATAACATAGAAGCCTTTATGATACATCCCTATGTATGCGAGACATGTACAGTAAAGAGTTCAGGGGGGTTTGGAACATAAAGTTAAAATTTCGCTTGGTCAGGTACCTTCATGACTCTTAGAAAGTGTAGCATTTATGTATGAACGGTATTTATGTATTGATTTAGGCCAGTTACAATACCAAGGTTTGATTTCCCGGCTTCATTTCTAATAATTTGCAGGCTCTCTGAAATCAGTTAAATTTTGATCATCCACTGACCTTGTGGTGGTGGTAAGAGGATGCAAACCATGTTTTCTCAGCCTCTTCCCCCCCCCCCCCCCCCCCCCATTAACATGTCAGGGTTACTGTTGTATTGGTACATCCTAAAGAAATTTTGTGATAGAAGATGTAGAGGCTTTAGTCACAGCTTCTTTATTTATAACCTCTTGATTTATTTTTTTTTAGTGTGTTTGTATTTGGATTTTGAAATAGAAGTCTCCCAAGTTTGTCAGTATCTTATTTCTATATCTGCTTAATGTATTGCTGTCCTGACTTCCTTAGCTGCCCTGTCATCGCAAAAGGACCTTGAACTTATTTAAGATTCTGTTTTCCATTGTTATACAAATAAACTTTATGTAATAGCATATTTAGTTCCACTAGTTTTGTTGTTAGTTTAACCCAGACTCCTTAACATGTATCTGTATGTTCAAAACATTTTTAAGTGTTAGATATGTACAGCTGCGTAGAATTTAGATACATTCTTCCCTTGGTGACTTTTTTAACTAAGACTACTACACAAGTCCTGGAAGTCCTAGTATACAAAGTAATAGAATTTGGTGCAAATATTATTCTGCTCGTTCCTCTTTTAGAAGAGTAGTAATGCATTTTTTTTAATTAACACACCCCCCCCCCCCCCCCCCCCAAAACACGTTCTAGAGGAGTGTGGTAGTCTTGAGGTTAAAAAAAACCAAAACTTAAGAAGCAACCCTTATCTAAACTCTGCAGTCAGGATCATCCAAGTGATGATGAAAGTGTCCCTGCTTCCGCTCAGCATTAAAGTAAATGCATGGTGATCGATTGATGAAGGAGTAAACAGGTCATTCTGTGATGGAACAATATCTAATAGTTATGTTAAAACTATCACTCTGGGAAAGTGCCTGTAATATCAAACCCCTTGTTTTGTAGTCTGTCTTGAGGGGAGCATTTTATTGAATATGACAGTTAGAAACTGAATTTGCTGGAGAATGTGTTACAAGTTTGAAGTTTTCAGTGTTATTGTGATCTTACACTTTCCCTCCCATTTTATTATGAAGAAAAAAAAACCCCCAACCAAAAAATGCAGAAATAATATGTAATTCCCACACTCCAAAAAGAAGACTCTGACAGTTTATCACCAAAGTGTAACAGAAGCTTTTTTGGCTTTTTTTAAGATACTTTTTTAAGAACAAAGATAGTTAGGTTACCTTTAAAAAAAAAAATGAATGGAAAATTGCAGAAAGTCACATAGAGCTATTTTGGTGAACTGGGAGTCTGACTTTCAGTACCCTGGCAACGATGGAAGACCCAGAGGTAGTATTATCATTGCCTTTATGAGTAGTTACAGAACCATTTGTTTGTGTAGTGGTTGCATTCTGTTTAACCTGCCTTGTGTCCTAACAAAAACAGATTTTATACCTAACAATTCTTGCCTGTGCAAACAACTTCCTAAACACATTCGTTTTCCTCACTCCTTTGGAAAGGCTCCACTTGATCCAACTGTATGATGTTAACTTACTCAGCTGCCAAACTTCTAAGCCCATTCAATAAAATCAAAGTACTCAGTGAATGCATAAAATGGGTGCTCTGAAGCTGAGCATGACACTCCAAATTATTGCATTTTACACAGAATCCAAGACAAGAGGGAAAGAATGAAAGGTTGATGGAGCTATGTGAGCACAATTAAGGTGTCCTGGTTACATGAAGCACAATTTGCAATGGGTTTGAATGTGAGGTTGGAATTTCTATTCAGTAGTGTCATTGTAACTTTGTTCCTTGGGATAAGAATGTTCAAACTAGTTCTTAGTCTGGAATGCTTTGAGGTCTCACAGTGAGAAGCTTGTCCACTGGCACTGCACTGTCTTCCAGGAATCCAGTGAGCTCGTACAGAGCATTCTTGGAAGCCATATCCAAAAGAGGTGGTGTAGGAGCCTACTGATGTCTTTTACCAACCCAGGGCCTGTATTGAAAACAGAGCTGGAGTGAAGGTGTTGGACCCCTTAGTAATTGGTTGTACGCTACTGCTTTTCTCTTGCTTGGCAGGCAGGATGCATAGTTCAGAGGGTTATGTTTGTTTCAAGTGATCAGAAAGTTTAAAGTATTTCAGTCATTTCAGATTGATGTGTTTCTGATGAACTTACGTTATTGGCAGCATCTCATACAGTACTCCAAAACCTCTTCATAGATATAAGAGGCTGGAAACTGTTTAACTTGTAAGTGAATAACAATTAACCTTTCTAAGATGAACAGTGACAAAATTTTCCTGTTTGTCAGCATCCTGAATTTCCAAACCTAGTCTGTAAACTTCAGTGATGGAGCACTGCTCAAGTAGTAAGTGCCTTTTTTGGCTGGTAGAGTTTTTTGTATAAACTTTCCCTTTTCCTATTCTAATCTGTTGTGAAAAAAAAAAAAAGTCTGTGAAATATTCATTAACTGATGGAAACGTTGATTCTTCTTAGTTGTGTTTCTTTTGGTCAGTATATGTGTCTTTGGAACCTGTTATGGGGCTTTATTTCTTTTTGTCTCTGCTATCCTACTCATCTGAACACTTTTTGTTTCCTTTCTCATGGCTTTGTTGATGTCTCCTGATCCTGTATGACAGTAGTCTTGAGTGCAGCCAGAAAGGTTGTTTAAACATGATGTCCATCTGTTTTTATTGGCATTCAGACTATCTTGCAATAAAGAGACTAACTTCCTCTGAAAGCAGAGCAGCTAGAAGCATGTGACCTGTCAGCCGGCGTACTCTGATTCACAATTGAAGGATTGCTTGATTAAATACAAATTTGGATGTAAAGGTGAGCTTTGCTCTCTGTGCTGTGCTGAACAACCTGAGCCTGCCAGCTGGAGAGTTTCTCCCTGTATGATGCTCAGAGGCAGATCAGTTAATGTCTAGTTATTGGATGGGTATAGAAAGATTAAAGGAGAGGTAGCATTTAATTCTGGAAGTGGTCTTTGTCACAAACCTCAAAAAAACCTCCCCACATTTTCTTTTAAGTTAGTGCACTTGTGGAAATGGGCTCTTCGTGTGTGGTGCCTAAAGCTAGTCTGGAAGTGTGTCAGATTTCTAGTAAACCTTACGCATTGTAGTTACAAGAATATGACTTCTGTTAAGAGCAAGCAGTCTATTACTATCAAATACTTAAAATGTTTATAGAGGGTGGTCATTAGCGAAGCTTAAACCTTTGAAGAAAGATCCATTCAAGGATCTGTCAATTTATTCCTCTCCTAGGAGCTGAGCTGTATCCAGATGCTTCTACAGTGAGTCTGAAAAGGGTTTAAACTTTTATTATTTAGACATGACTTAAAGGAAACTGGAAAGTCTAGCACTTGCAGGACACCAGGAGACTTCCGCAGTGCCTAGAAAATGGATTTCTTATGATTAAGCTAGGGTGGACTCCAGTGTTTTGGTGATGAATACCTTGTCCATTTTCAGTTCCTTGATTTGTACTTTGAGCCACAGTGCAGGCAAGACTGCAGGAAGATAGTATTTTAAAGACCTGTGAAGAATATGCCTGTTTGCTACTTGAAGCAGATATGCATTAAAGTATTTGTGGAATCAAACACTGCGGTGGTTCCTTTGCTGGTCATGCTTGATGTACAAGATGTATCATATCCAGCAGTAGTCTGCTAACTGAGCTCAGGCTTTATTAGGTGAATTTGGTTCTTCCATCTTGTGCATTCTGATGTTACTCTGATGACTAAGAAAAGTAGGGCTCAGGCATACTTGTACTGTCTTACTGTTAATCAAAGGAGGACAGAGAGCTCTGGGAAGTGTTTGATACATGGGAGCTGTATAGGTATAATCACCTGGAATTCAGCAGGCACTTTTATTAGGCTTAGAAGAAAAAAAATGGACAGCAGTCTTTTTATTAGTATTTTTTTACAGTTTTATACACACATTAAGTGCACTGACCTGGAATTCAGAGGCAAATCTGCTGAAGCTGGCAGAGAGCACATAAACTCGTCTTCTCACCTTAATCTCTCTGTTGTTCTGTACCATCATATTGTCAGTTTTGGGCAGAGGGTAATTTCCCCCAAAAGATAAAAACATTACATCTGAAACCAGACTGAAACTAAAAATACATAATTGTTGCTTTATTCTGTCGTGTTTTTTTCTGTTGAATTTAACATTGGAAAGAGTCACTTTGGCTGTTTTTGAACTCCAGTATCTCAGCTTTACAAGTCCTGGTGAAAGTTTTATTTTTCTGTTGTCCTTTTCCTTAAAAAAAGGAGAATATATAGCAAGACATAGCTCAGTAATACGTTGCAATTTGTTGTTAAAAAATGAAACACAGTTTTTATTCAGATGCTTATTTTGAGGGGATGATTGTTTCTTTATACATAGTAACTTTGTGGCACACCATGAATAATATGTATGACTAAATGTGCCTCTGCAGCAGTATTTGTCCTGCGAGACCTATGAAACATCCTAAGTAAAGTAGGCAACTGTATTAGCCTCAGTTTTAATTGTTTCCGTGTCCTGAAAATATGGTTTTAAGTCATCCCTAAAAGTGAAAGGAAGAATTTCAAGCCTGTTTTAATAAAAGTACCACTTGTTTGCTCTTTGGTGATTACCTTCGGATGTAAGAAAGAGTTGCAAACTCTGAAAAGTAATGAGACTATTATTTTGTGTTTTGTTTATTCTTAGGGGCTGAATGTAATAATTGACAGACAGAGGAGTTCAGGGATGGGGTTGAAGATGAACTATACAAAGTTTTATTTGAAATTCTTCTGTAACAAATAATTTTCTGGCATGCTGTAATTAGTGGCTACATGTATGTTATCTTTGAAGAAATGAAGTATCTGTTGTTACTGTTGAGGTATCAGGAGTTACTGTTCCAAATCCTGCTATTTCTTTCTAACTTCAAATAATTGAATATCACATTCTTTGTTGTTGCTGCCTCACCAGTTTTTACTCTATTTAAAGACTGTCATTTGTTCTTTAAATTTAAACTTCTAAGAGTTCTTCTGGAACAAGTCTGTTCTGCTGATTACACGGGGATCACAGGGCACACTCCTTAGCTCTGAAGGAGAGACTTAAATCTCATGGGAAGGGTGCCCATATTCACTAAAATCCATTCTGCCAGAGGGATTGCTAGCTGAATAAATCTGGCAAAAAGAACTCAGCAAAACTATTAATAAAGGGACTGACAAGGTAACAGGAGCTTGCCAGTCTCATTCTTCCTCTTATCTTGTGCATGTGGTTTAGCAGAAACGGGCTGTATTGGTTAGGTCCATAGCTTGGGAAAGAGCATGGCTTCAGCTTACATCTTTCTTCATGAAGAAAGCTTTGAAGAACTGCATAGTTGACTCTTAGAAGTGTGAAGCCAAGCTTGTCTTGCCAAAATCTGGATTCGAATGGTCTTGATTGAGGCAGTGTATCTGGAATAGCTTTGTGGCATGATCTGTCTTGATTCCACATGAATTCTGTATGCATCGATGAAGGAGAACAAGGAGTGAGAAATGTTAGTTATCTGCAGGTTTCACACTTGAGCTGTGAAAGGGGGAGTCTGAGAGCCCCGGGGTGGATTCACTGTTTTCAAGAACCAGAAGTCAAGCACCATGTGTTCAGTCTTGAAGAATGTGGTTTGTTTGCGTTTTTTGATTCCTGTTTCCCTCCTGTTCCCTGATCTTTGGCAGGCCTTTCTTTCAACTGGATACTGTTATATGTTCTGAATATTTGAATAATGTTAACTGGGGGGACTGGATCAGGGGGTGTCCATGCTTTGCTAGATGTCAAGTTGTATTTCAGTGCAGGCTTCTGTGTTGGGAGCTGAATGCAGAATAATAAAAACACTGTACAGCTTGAAATGACCATGAGTGTTGTGCCTAAATGTAAAACACTGAACAAGAAAGATTTAATTTCTACTGATGTAAATCAATACAGAGAAATATGAGGGGAGCAAGATGATCTTGCTGTTGATCTCGCCTAAGAAGGTGTCATCTGGCAGCCGGTCATAGCAAGAACATTTTTACATTCCTGCACAGCTTTATTCTAGCCTAGTTGGCAAGAAGAATCTGAATATTTTTTTCAGGGTGTTTCTCTTCCTCCCCTCCCCCTTCCCCATGCCTTTTATGTAATGAGATGCTTTGCCATGCTATGAATGAGCTGCAAAGTAATTGAAAAAGGAGTTTCCTGAAACGGGCAGGTTGGTTCTGGCAGGGTATGTTTCTTCTGTCCTTTGTAGCTCATTTTGGAGTTGTATTTCTGGTTTTTCGTTGTGCGCTTCTTGTAGCTTCAGGTCCAGTATGATTGATATGATCAAGGGCCAGTATTCAAGAGTACAGTTTGCAAGCATGTGGTTGTCTAGCCTTGGGGAGAGTACAGAAATCTGGGATTTTTACAGACTGGTGTGTTTGCCTTCCTTTCTCAAAATGGTCCCTACCAAAGCTAGAGGAATGGTGTGACATCCTCTAACCCTGGGTTCCCACTTGGGGTTCATTGCAGGCAGTGGTTATGCCTGGAGATTTATTTGTGGTAAATAAACTTGTGGCCTGCTCTTTAACCCACATTGTGTTTTGAAGCCATCCTTTTCCAACTGCTGTTTTTCTGCCTCGCTTTAATTTTGTTTAGCCTGAAAAGAAGTAATAACTACTTCAGTAGAGAGATTTAGCAAAGATACTTAATGTGTGTGTTAAGCTTGAGGTCTTGTTGCTGCTTTCTAGTTTATGGGCTGGCAAATTAAAAAGCTGGATGTTATTTTTTGTTTTAGCTGGATTATAGTACGAGTTTAATCTTATTTGAAGGAGGAAAACTGTGTATCTAGTTCTAACTTGCACAGAAGAAAATGCTAACATGGCTTCAAAGATAGAGCAGCGAGGAGGCCTGTAAAATTTATGTAGCAGTTGCCATTTAGCTGTAGATACTGAACTTCTAAATATTAGGAAAGTGGTAAAAATGCTGCAGTGATGTAGTTTATTGCTGGCGGAGTTCTGACGTAGTTGTTCCTTTAAATGGGTGTGGCAAAAAATTGTTTGTGTACTGATAAGCAGGCTGCTTGCTGAAAGGAAAGGCATACTGCTAAAAGTAGGCTGTAGCCCATAAATAGTTATTTTTCCATATTCCTATTAGATGTGGCTTTTGTAATCTCTGTGCAGATTAGGTTTCTCAAAACAGTTCATGACATGGACAGGTTCCAAAGGTTCTTCAGCAGTGAGAAATTGCTGTAGTCCTCTGTCTTCTGACTTCTAATTCAGGTGTGAAGGCAGTTAGTTCATTGAGGTGGATTAATTACGCATTCAACAAAGGAGACTAAATTTGTTTTGAAAGATCAGCTTGTTGAACTCTATTAAAATACGGAGCAGAATTTGAACACTTTGGGATACCAGACCCTGTTGATTTCTTGAACTGCCTTTTTTTCTCCATTTAAGCACTTGGCGGCTTAAGTCTTTTTCAAATCATAGTAAAGACCTAGCCACATAATTTGTGCCCCCCTCCTTCTTTAATTCCTCAGACTCTCTTGGTGGGCCATGTTCCTCAGACGTGTGAGCAGACTGATGGATATGCAGCTGTGTGCAGTGGTTTGAGGATATTTTTTTTTTTTTAAGGATACTAGGTGGTTAAAAGGTATTGATACATAGAATGGAAGCTAAGTGGGACTCTGTTTGAAGTTTAAGGTTATTCAGCTACAGAGAAGCTCACTGGCATGAGAATTTTTTCTTTGTTTCCTCAATGCAGAATACTCTTCATAAATAATTGGTGTAAATTTTTTTAATTGCCTGTGTCAAAGAGCTAATCTTTAGGAGATGTGTTGTTATTCTTTCTTTTTGCTTATTTATGCTGTTTCTGAAGTTGCTTCATGTTATGTTACCGAAGTGAAAGAATGGCTAAGAATAGAGGAAGTGAGTTCAGTGGTTTCCATTTTCAGCACAGCATACAATTGACAGCTTGCATCTGCCACAGGTCAGGGATTGCTTGAAGGTGAAGGTAATTCTTTCCTTAAAAATCTGAGAAGGGGTGGGTTTGAATGCCGATTTTTAAAGTTTTGATAGTCACATGAATTTCCAGGCAGCTTGCCTTATGGCTGACTTGATGAAAACAAAGCTTGCTTATTTTTACTTCTGTTGTATTGAAGTTCTCCAGGTTCTCACTAAAAATGGCAGTGAGTCTTCGCCTTGTCAGATAAGGGAGATGTTTCATAAAGGGTTATAACAGAGGTCGGGTCTCGAGGACAGCAAAATTCATATCTAGTTTTTGCTACCTATGGTGGAGAAAAACTTGATAATGTGAAGGTTTGATACTTTATAAAATCAGAGTGTGTTGTTGTGAAAATTTCTTCTTGAGTATGTATCGTACAGTTCCAGTAAATATAATGAAGTATCTACTATCCTGGTATTTGAGTCTTGAACAGGACTGCAGGGTGGCATCAGAGTTTAGTTACATGCAAAAGTCACTGAGAGGCGAGCATGTGTGCAAGATGGGGAAAAGATGTTTACAGGTTACGCCCCTGTTTTGAATGTCTGCAGGTTCATTTTTTTCTTATTTATAATTAATAATGGATCTACAACTGTACCTTCAGTAACTTCAAACTTTTTAAATTTTTATGTATGCACACATGTGCCCCTATGGCACTGTTTGTGTAACTTTAATTGTAATAGGATTTTTAAATAAGATTAGCAAGGAGAAGTGAGGAAGAGTTCCAGGAATTAAAATCTATCACCATCTGTGGTGCCTTTCTTGTAAAGAAGTAAAATATGGAAATATGTATAATATATGAGAATGTATGTTGCTGTAATAGAATATGCGTGGTGTATAATGTGTGTTTATATATATGTAAAATATCTGAAACTGCATGCAGGTAGTGTATGGAAAGATATTCAACTAAGAAGAATGCATCTGTTGATTTAGACATTGCTCTAAGTCCCATAGCCTCTCAGGTTTACCAAGCTTACTCCCTTTTAATGTCATGGGTTTTCTTGGGTCTGGACAGAAGAAAAACTTAGAGGTACTTTATTATCTGAGAATAGATAAATGTCTGTGAATGGACAGATTATCTAGGATTTCCATGTGTTCAACCCAGATGCAGTATTTTGTAAGTCAGATAAATACTGAGAATAGATGAAATGTCTTGACTTTTAATCTGCTTTTCTTTGTTGACTTCCAAGTGTCTTTTTTACTCATTGTATTTCAGGTATTCATTCTTAAGACAATAAAAGATGTCTCGGAGATTTCACAAATAATAAAATAGGCCTCATAATTGCTATTTAATTTTATTGTTAGACATAATTCACACAGTGCAGTCAGTGGGATTTAAGAGAAATGGTACAGTGCATGCTGGCTTCAGCAACCAAGTTGGCATACATTTCTCATCTGGCATTTTAATGCTAGTGTAACTGAAACTGCACAACAAATTAATTACTGGCACGTTTTTTTGGTGGTGGGTTGTGTTTGGTTTGGTTCTAAATATTTTGCCATAACATAACTTTCTTCTTTTCCTCAAACTTTCTGCGAGATAGCTCTTTTCATTACAGTTTACCTTTGACTTCTCCCGGGCTATGAAGATCAGGTTTTTATTTTCATGTGCAGTGCTTGAAATGATGGTCTTTTAAACACACAGGTAATTCTGATGGCTTCCAAAGATACCAGCATGTATTAGGGTGCCATAGTAGTGGATACTTATAAAACATAGGAGTAGACACTCTGGTCTTCTTTTGCCAACCTTTTATAAAATCTTTTGAGCGAATTTTTCCACCTTTATCTGATGCATATTTGAGTAGCATCTCCCAATGTAAGTGAGCTCTTCTATAGTACTGCTACAATTTTAGGGGAGCTTCTGTTCTAAAAAAAAGCCTGGGAGATGCTTGAAAATCCAGATAGTATAACAGCATTTCTGGGGCAGGTTTTAGACATACTGTTAAGACAACAGGATATGTTTTCTCACATTGACAGACTGCTTAGCAGAAATTGCACAAGGCTATGTTAAATGTATTTGCTTTGGGGGGACCTAGAGGATCCAGGTTTTTATTTTGTTACAGACAAGGCATTAGTTCAGTCTCTGTCCAAGATTCTTTGAAGCTTTGTTTTTTCATCCAGTTGTACTCGGTACCTTTTAATGAAATTCATTAATGAACCTTCTTAGAAGACCTGTTTCTGTAAAAGAGCTGCCCTGCACTGACAGATCCTGAAGCAGTCTAACATACTGTTTCTTCTAATCTGGTGTATGTCATTAGATATCTATATAATCTTGGAAGGTAGATATTCAGTGTGCTTTCACTTTGTTTCTTAGGAAGAAGGCAGAATTTGGAGAACAGGTATGTTAAAAGGGTCGGAGGTGGGAAGGTGAGTCAGACAGTCAGTCTTGTAGCAGAATTCATCCAGGGCATCACTGCATAGCTGTGTTTATTTGAATCAAAAGAAAATGCTTATATAAGCTGTATTGGTGGAATAGTTGATGTAATTACTGCAGATATGCTGGCAAAAATTATGCTGTAATGTTTTTTATTTGGGACTTCTGAGCAGGCAGTTGGACTAGATGACCTCCTGAGGTCCTTTCCAAACCGAATTATGCTATGATCCTGTGACTCTATATGTGTATATAAACACATACAGCAATAGCATATGGTTGGATAAGAGAGGAGGAGAGATTTTACTGAACACTAGTGCAGGCTGTATAGTTGTGCGGGACTGGTGAAATGGTGGACTTCCAGAGCTATGCAGAGGGCTTGTGATGTCATCACGCTTGTGCTGGTACTGTTGTTCATGCAGGAGAGACTGAAGTTGGCATGCGAATGTGCCTGTGCTTGTCATACTTGTTGCAGCTTTTGTCTGTGGAAATGGGCTTGCAGGGGAAGAGCAGTAGATTCTTTTCCTGATTTGTCTGCTTATAGGTGTTGTCTTTGGAGAGGTGATGATGGAGTCCATATACTGCCTACTGTATTGTTACCATCTGCTGCCCAATAGAAACCAGCATTTATTAAAAAAAACCAACACCCTAACAAACCAATTATTGATGCAGGCAACTTTCAAAGCTTCTAAACCTTTTCCTGTTCAAGGAAAGATCTGTGAAAGAACAGGGAATAATAATTGATTGTTTTGCTCAGGAGTGTTAATAGTGTTAGAAATACTAATTTCTACCATATTAGAAGTTTAGCTGGAAACTGTGCTGCAAAAATTTATTGGTGTATATTTCAGGTGTGTGTACACACATACACACTTCTATTTATGTAAAATACATCTCCATCCTTTTCTATACCAGGAGAAAGACCATAGGCATTACTGCATTATATAAAATTTACCTTTGTTTAAAAAGTAGTCTTTTAAAGTTGTTGGCGTTTCTTTAATTAGTTGTAGAAAAACATTTCTATAGAACAATAGTCTGATAGACAGAAAATTAACAAAGATAAAAGCAAATGTGTTTCAAAATGCACAGTCTTTGTTCTATGGCCATGTTTTAAGTTATGCAGTGTTCTAAGTTTGAAGCTTTTGCAAAGGACATTATCTCAATATTAGCCATAGTTGGTCAGAAATATTTGCCGTTATCCTGGAGTGTCCTACAGTCCCTTGTCAGCCTTGGTGAATAACAGAAGGTGTAAAGCTGACTTCGCTGTGAGAGGATTTTCTTAGAACAGAAAGATGTGACTCTTTTCCTCTAGTCCCACACAGTTTGTTCTCCTCTGATGCCCCTCTGTTCCACCTTCCCAGGGATGTACGGGGAGTTCTGCCCTCTCCAAGTCCAGCCGTGCTCGATACCTCCCTATACTCCAGCACTCCCGTGTAATGGCATTAGGAGTTGTTGGCAGTTAAAATAGCCTTTAAAGCTCTGATTCACCTGAAGTAGCTTGGGGGAGAGAGTTTGGAGGCCTGGCTTGTTTTCTTGATCACCGTTAAGTGGGTGTATAGGATCGAGTGATGTGCATTTCCACTGAGAAGCCCAGAGGAATTTTCTGCTTAAGGTTTCTCCTGAAGCAAAACCCAAGTGTTGCTCTTTGATTGTGAAGGGCTGGATTAAACTGCTTTTCCTTTATCTGTCTGGAAGTGTTTAACGGTTTCATCTCAAATCAACAATAGCTATTAGCGTGAATGCTTCTGAGGAATCCCAGACTCCAGGTGTGTCTCAAAATGAAGTTAGTTTCTGTGAAGATGAGTATTTTAGGCTTAATGAAAAGTTTTGCCAGTCCTCTCCTAAACTCTTTTGGTTTTGGGGGGTATGTGTCTGTATTTATTGTAAATGGAGAACTAACCCTTAACTGTTATTTTTTGGAACTAAGGTAGTTCAGGAACACATTAGCTAACTAGCTAAATAACAATCCAGCAGCTTAACTAGCGGCAGGAAAAGTCTGGGTGGCAGATGCTGCTGCTTTTGCCACACCTGTCCCTACAATAATTTTTTGGAACACATCTGAAAATAGATTTTTAATTCAGATTTTTTTTAATTACTTTTTTATTTTTTTGTCTTAACAATGAAAAGATGGCAGGAGCTGATGCAGTAGTATATGGCAATATGGCTATCTTTGGGAAGTTTGAAGATTTACTGGTGGTTATTTTTTGGTCTAACTAAAGGCTTTATGAGTACCTGAAGCCTTCAGTCATTTTCTTTACCAGATTATATATATATATATATGTAACAATAATAATTGTCCCAGATTTCAGACCAAGTAGTACTCATCCTCTTTTTTTCATTTGCTGTTATTATGCATTTGTTCATCTTTTAAGTCTTTCACTGGATCTATCAACAGAAGAAAATGCAACATTTTTTGCCTAATTATTTCTCTTGAAGGCAGGGGGTTTTGCTTTTTTTTATTTGTTTTTTTTAAAGGAGTAGATAGCAATGAGCTCATCATAGGCAAAGGGGAAATTCCTCGTTCTTCTTGCTTTAATGTACTGCTCAAGAACACATGTGTGTTTTATATACTTGCAAAATCTAAAAATTTTAACTCCACAGATCAGTATGAAACTGCCATACTACTTCATGTTCCCTCCTCTTGTGATAGCACAAATGGCAGCTTGGTATATATGAACAGTGAACTGATTCAGCTGAAAATAAACCTGACAAATCATACAGTTAATTCTTAGCTAAATCTGCTTCTTGATTTGTCTCACCATATTGTGGAATAAATTCTGGTTCTGGTAGAAGGAAAGAAGTGACAATAAGAGCCCAGTAGGGAAATGAGACTCCATTTTGGACTAGGTTAAAGTAATTTTTAATTTTTCCCCAGTAAAGATTTTTGCATCCATTTGCAAGAACGCCAGCATAAAGATGATTTCTGGAGCTTCATGTTGATACTTGAGTATTTTGTTAAGTAGGGTAATCTGTGCCTTGGGTTGAATGCCTGCTTTTGCCAAAACTGTCACTGCTTTTGCTGGTTCTGAGCTTTGGAGTGCAAGAAAGTTCCAAAGCAAAGCATATCTTTCATATTTTCAAGTGTTGCTGTTGAATCAGAGGGTTTTTTTGGGCAGATGTTGGCTGAGCAGGGATTGATTTGTGCATTGAGTTGCCCAGTTCTGACAGCAGCAATGTGTTTACTTCTGTTGCTCTGCAAAGCATGGGCTGTTCACTTAGCACGTCTGTCTTACCTCTTAAAAAAAACACTCTCCTTTAAATTTTCTTAGTATGGTCTGAAGTTTGTGTTCTTAAACCGTGGAACAAGTCATCAGTCTCTCAGTAGTCACTGCTGTGGTTTTTGGATGCACAAGTTTCTCTAAGTGGCCACATTGCATGCTTTATCTTGAAGGGAAAATGAGAATTTGCTTCCTTTTTGTTTCCTTTGTGACTACTTGAAGGAGTTGAGAAATTTAAAATATTTCTATAATAATCAGTCTGCCAATCTTAAGAGTAGTTAATCAACAGAGATTCCAAGCCAGGTATCCTCAAGCAGTGCTATGCCGCCTGGTGCTCTGTGCTGCCTTTTTGAAGGCATGCTGGGGTGATACCAGCCAGTTCTGGTCAGTACCCCACTTTCAGTACTCTGCTCCAGCCTGCTGTTTCCTTCTTTGAACATCTCTCAGCCCCTTCTGCTCTGCTTCTGTCAGCGCTTTTAGCTGCCCTGAAGATGACTGATCTTACCAGTTCTCAGAATCTGCCAGTGAATATCAGGTAGTGGAGTCCTCTTGCAGCTAGCTCCGTACTGTTTGATGCTCTGCACTGCCTGATAGGATGCTTTGTCTGCCTAAGGCTCTTGGCCAGGTAGAAAGTCCAGCCTTTTCTGCCTGGGTGATGCTGTTAGTGCTTCTGTGCCGTAACTGCATTCCTCAGTCTTCTCAATTACTGAACAGATAGGATTAATATTAAGAACAGCTCTTTTCTTTCGTTTTAAAGAGTTGTTATGTGAGGAACTGAAATGAGGTTTGTACCTGACTCCCTCCCTGGTGAGTCTCATTTACCTTTGACATAATTGCGTAATGTACGTTCGGTAACTAATAGCTGAATTAGATTTATTTCCTGCACACTGACTTCTATCTGATGCGAGCCTTCCAGTGACAATAAATCTGGATGATGTGCTTCTTGGGAAGTAATGAGGGCCAATAACTTGGAAGTAAATTAAGTAACTCATGTATTTCCCCCCTCTCCCCCTTCTTTTTTTTCTTTTCTAGAACCATAGAGCAGACCCAGAAGAACTGTTCACAAAACTGGAACGTATTGGGAAAGGCTCCTTTGGTGAGGTGTTTAAAGGAATTGATAATCGGACACAGCAAGTGGTTGCTATAAAAATCATAGACCTTGAGGAAGCAGAAGATGAAATAGAAGATATACAGCAAGAGATAACTGTTTTAAGTCAGTGTGATAGTCCTTATGTAACAAAATACTATGGATCATATTTAAAGGTAATGTATAATATTGCACAAATATTTGCTAGCACCCAGTTGTTTTGAATGCCGCTAGGAAAAAATTCCAAAATTGAGGAAGAGTTATCATGCCAACTTGACCATTTATTAGTAGGTTTTTGTTTTTCTTTGAACAGAGCTTTTCACTTTGTTTTGCTCCTTTTGCTGCTGCTTTTTGATGCTGGAATTTGCATGAAATGGCTAGGGAATGAACAGAGCTGATAGAGGTTTCTTCTTGCCTTGCTGTTGCTTTTGGACAATGGTTTTCTCTTCTCGCTCCACAATCCCTAGCACAATTTTGTGGCCTTTCTGGGGAAGAAAAAAACACCTTCTTACCTGTAGAAACAAACCCCTTTCTCTGATATGGAAAGAAACCCTGGACTGTGTAGAGATGTGCTGGTAATTATGCAGCATTGTAGGCCCGAGACAAAGTAAAACTGACATAATCAGAGTTATGTAACCACTGTGTGAAATGTTATCTAAGGTATAATTTAAAAACAAACAAACATGAAAACCTGCAAAAACCAAAAAAGTGTTGAGTAAGTCTTTTCAACTTGCAAAACTGTCCAGATATAATCACCTTAAGTATGGCTTAAACGATCTGTGGCGCATACGTGTTTTAGATGTTTTTAAAAAAACCTAAAGCCATGTAATAAAAGCTAAAGTATTAACTGTAGTTACAGCTGTCTTAGAAGTTGGGGGGGGGGGGTGGGGGTGTTTGCTTGTGTTTGGGGTTTTTTTTGTTGGGGTTTTTTTGGCTTGTGTTTTTTCTTGGTGGGTTTTTGTTTGCTTGTGTTTGGTTGTTTTATTGTGGGTTTTTTGTTTGCTTGGGTTTGTTTTTTGTTGGTTATGGGGGGGTTTGGTTTTGGGGTTTTTTTTTGTTTGGTTTTTTGTTTTTTGTTTGTGAATAGGGAAAGAAAACAGTCTTTTCATTATTTACGGCATTATAAGTATTGGAAGCAAAAACGGCGTTGCAAATCTGCCTAAGTACCTGTGCATCACAGTAGTTTTGTCTTTGGCCTTATCATGCAAGTCTTTCACTTTTTACCCTTTTTCTTTGATATCTAAGTATAGTTATTCTGTCAGTGCTATAAGACTATCAACTTGTGGTTAGGGATTTTTATTTTTTAAAAAAATGTACTTTCTTTACCACTGTGTGAGTTCTTTACATTTCAATTGTAAATGGATGAATTCTGAAAGATTAGTGCTGACCTCTTTGCTTTTCACACTTCCAATGTTTTTGGGGAAGGAAAACTTCTGTGTGTGGAGCTTGGGGAGGTGTTTGTGGAATTTTGGTTACTTTCCCATTCATATAAGAAATTCTTATTTTTTAAAAAAAAACTAAACCCCAAAAAACTGAAAAATGGTTCACAGGAATGTTTTTCATCCCAAACTAGCACAATGGGAATTCTACTGCTTACTGTTCCCCAACTAAATGAATAAAAATGTCCACAAATGAGTACTTTTAGTTCTGTAATTAAAAATAAATAAATAAAAGTACTGTTTAAGCAGTATCTTGGCTCTACATTTTTCTTAGGCTAGATTTATCCTTGGTTACTAATACTAGATCTTTCAGCTTGAGATTCCTCAGGGGAGAGTGTATTAGCTTTGTTAAATGTGCAAAGACTCTTCTATGCTGCCTTTTCATTTTAGTAATAACAGGTATTTTGAGAGTTATATCAGTCTATTATTTTATTTTTTACTTAATCACTATAGCTTTTAAGTTTTTATTAGCTATTATTCTAAGAATGGGTGTCAGCCAAAGCATTTAGTTGTGTAGTACTTTGCTGAGGATTTAATTTCTCTATATATTGTAGACATCTCTTGGAAGCAGTGGAATAGGCACAGTTGTCTACCAAATGACTGTATAATTAAAGGTTAAAGCACACTAAAGTAAAATTCTGAAAATTAAGACATCTTACTACTTGCAAAACAAAGTCCTAGGCTGCAGAGATTAATAGCAGTTTCCTATGGATATGACCAGTGTGAAGGTCATGTTCAAAGTGGTCCCATAGGTTTGCTGGTGAATACTTGGCTTTATATATAAAGATCACTGAAAATATTCCTAGAAATAGTTTAAGATAGTGGCTAAAAAAGCATAAGCATACAGTGAGTAGAAGGTATTTAAAAAATTCAGAGAATTTTTTTTTCCTTTGCATCTTTCTTTATAGGAAAACAAAACAGTTGAGCCAGTCTGCCATCTCTAAGATCATGTTTATGGAATATAAATAATTTACTAAAATATATTAATCCTACATGTAAGTTTCTCTGAAGCTCTAGGGAGTGCCATTAGAAATGTTTTTTTTATTATTATTTTTGCAGTGCTTAAAGAGAATTCATATTTTCCTGATTATACCGAAGCAAGCCCTCAGTGCAAAGGCATTCAGGGTGCCTACAACACCTATTGGTATTCCTTAGTTGAGTAATCTAGATCTTGTTTAAATCTTACAATCTGATAGGTTTTATTTTGAAGAAATTGCAGCTGAGACCATGTGCTGGCTTCAGGTTTTTCATATGTGCCTGAGTTCATCCACTTGAACTGTAACAGAATATCTTCTGTTGTAACTTATTCTTGTTTTTAAACCGATTTTAAGTAAGCTTTGAATAAGCAGATGGTTCTTGTCATCAATTTGTAGTCACTTTCAGTTTTATCTCCGGTGAGATAGCGTATTTGATACTTAAAAGTTGTTTATGACTAAAACAGAAAAGAAGAGATGTTAACTGTGAGGGTTTTCTAATTGCAAGCATTTCAGATGAGAGATTTTATTTTTGTACAGCCTTTTCTACACATTCTTCAGCTTTACAGTTTCCTTGCACTTTAGGATGCAAAGCTAGGCTTGTGGCTGAACAGGATGGAGTCGCCCAGTCTCAGGGAGCCCAGGGCTTACCAGCTACATGCAGGCTCTTCCAGATGCTCCTGCTGCTGAAAGGGGGAAGGGAAGAGTGTCTTTATTTCATTACTTGACTTACTAATTTGTAACTTAGTCAGCTCAGCTGATGCCATGTAAGATACTCTTATGTTTGCAGCCTAGCTGCTCATTAGCTACAGCTTGTACATCTGACTTGTACATGTGATTTTAAAAATATGGACAGTCCCTTAATATTTTTACCTAGCAGTGCAGTGTTATTTGTCTGTTACCGGATATTTTACTCTTGAAAAACCTTATTGTTAGTACAGAGTGGCAAGGTCTACTTACTTGAGGTTCTTGGAATAAAGCTGATGGCAGTTTTCAGTTAGTGATACAAAAAGGTGCAAAACCCCAACATCTTTGTAATTTGGGTTACCTGTATATCTTGAATTTTGGAGTTTGAATGGGAGTTTCCCATTGAATTAATCTTGGAGCTTAGGTATTAGTAATTTTCTTCTCGAATTTTCATTGGGTATCTGGCAAGAGCAGAACTGTTTTCTAAACATACTGGTAGGTGATGTACAAATACATCGTCAAAGAATGCACCATAATAAACACATTTGTGTACGGTGGTAAAATGTTCTAACTTCATATCGTGTGTTTCACAAATGCCTGTAGAAATGTACAAGCTTACAGCTGTATTAAGGCAACTTTTGTAGCTATAAGATAACTTTAAATCCTGATGTAGATGTCTGTAGATGTTCTCATTTGTGGAAGGTCAGGATCTTGCCTCCTCATCCCATATTGCACTTTGATTGCAATTAACATCACATCTCAATAAATAAAACATTGGTTGCGGAGAGTACCCTTGAAAGTGATAGTGCATAGCAACGCAGCAGTGTGAGTTAGGTTAGATAGCTAAAATGAGTGTTCTCCTCAAGCGTAATGGCTTGTCAAAATGTATTACTAACTTATCAGTTCAGGAATGATGAAGATTAAAGGTATTAAAAGTTACCTTAGTTCTGGCATGTTTTGGTTACACCAGTTTGTGAAGCTTGATAAAATACTTGAGCTGTACTTTACATGGGAATCCCATAGAGATAGATCTTCTCATGACTGAAATTTTATGCTTGGTTTCCCTATTTGTGCCATTTAGCCGAGGAGTTTAAATATCTATCCTTGTAAATATTATAGCCACCTGGGCTTGCTCTTTTCTTTTGCACTTAAAACAAGCCTGAAGTTATTAGTTTTTCAGATTTGATATCGAGAACTCTTGTAGTAGTGTCCAGAGACTTCCATCAGTATTATACAGCACTTTGTGCAGCAAAGCTCTGAGACAATCTAAAGATACTGTTTATTCTACATTGTCTATTTATACTTGATGGACCAAAAATAGCTAGGAAAAAGGTTGTTCATGCCTGTCTAGAAAATATCCACACCCGGTTACAGTGGATAGTAGCAGTTTCTTTGAGACATTATTTCAGAAACAGGGTACTTACTCATTTTCACCCTATACTGTTTTTAAATAATAGTCAAATCCTCCAAACATGTCCGGTAACCACAATGTTTGCCTTAAACTGGAGTTCCTTGCAGGTCTCCTCAGCTGACAAAGTTGGGCTTTGTAAAAACTGCTAAAATTAGCCAGCCCTTCCCTGCTGATCTCATAATATTGGAATAGACTCTCATAAATGGTGTGTTTTTTAAATTTGGTATAAATCTAATAGAGCCGACTTTGTTAAGATAATTGGATGCGGTGCTTTCAGAAACTGCACCTTTATTTGCTTGTTGAGTTTTCTTTAAATTTCTGTCACCAGTCAGGCAATAGGGTGGGAAACCATGCAATGTAGAATGTAGGAGGCTTTAAAAAATACTTCTGCCAGTAAGCTAGTGCTCTGTTACAAGGAACTAGCACTAGTAAATATTTGTTGGAAATTTAAACAGCATGTGTGGTACTTCAGCAGGTCTGGTTCAGTTGAGTATTTTTAGTAATGGTTTTTATTTGAAATCAAGAAATGTTTTTATTTGCAGAATTACTTAGAATAGTAGCCCACAGATTAATATTTTGGTTTCTTCTGAAATGTGAGGGGACTCTGGCGAGCAAATAGCAGATGATCCCAGTTTTGAAACATACACTCTGTAGATCTGATACCAAGTCTTTCGAGTTTTGTCTGTGAACCAGCTACATACCAAGGGCAAAGTCAGCATCTAAAAACCAGTGTTAGAAGTATTTGTCAGTTCTAGTATTCTAGTAGAGACATCTCCACAAAGAAAACAGAAACTCACCTATAGCCCATAGTGAAAGTATACATGAACTTTGCAATATTACTAGAAATAATTTAAAAAAATATAATCCGAAGATAGGTGCCTTAAGTCATACTTTTTATTGAACTACGTTGCTCTTATCTTCGACCTTTTAGTGGCTGATTTCAAATCTCTGATTGGAAAACTTCAGAAACCTGAGCACTTTTGTAGGGTTCCAAGTCTGGCAGTGCAGTTTCTCCTGGCTGGTGGTTGCGCAGCTTTGTACCTGAAAATTGGAGCTGCCCCTAGGGTAGCAAGCATGTTTTGTGGTAGGCTGTAAGTCCTTAGGTACAAGCATATTCAAGGGCTATCAGTTCTCGCTTTTTGATGGATCTGACAACTTCAAGTTGACACTTGTAGGCATGTTAGATACACACTTGCCCAGTTACCGTGTAGGTGAAGAGGCACTTAGCAGCTGCCTCCATTAGGCTTTACATTTCTGTTGTCTTTGAAGCGTGTTCATACTCCCTCACTTGCTCAAAATTAAAGTAAGTTCCAAGTATTTTCCTGAGATGAGAGGTGTGGTGATGTTACAAGAACGTTTCCTATTGTAATGCTTCTATATCACAAATGGCTGGAATAAATAGTTGTAATGCAAAGACAGTCTTTCGTAAGAACTACAGCCTTACATTTAAACACTTAGTTTAAACTTAAACCACCACCAAATCACTTTCTTCTCGAAGTTCTGTTGCTTTGGGTGAACTTTTTTAGGTGTCACTGGAAAATGATTGGCGGGAGGAGTGGTGGTGGTGTTTGTTGCTTTTTTAAATACAGAAGTTAAAATTTAATTGATATTTAGACAACTTGCACAGGAGCTGTGTGATACAAGAAGTAATTACCTGTAACTTGGTGATTAATGGGACTCTGCATTTGTGTTCTCCTAATAGTATGCTGGTAGTCTATTCAAATACATGGGGTTTTTTTTCTGTGGCAGCCTTGGACTTCTAACACCTCATGCCTTCCTTTACAGGGCACAAAACTATGGATAATAATGGAATATTTGGGTGGAGGGTCAGCTTTGGATCTTGTAAGTATATGATTTTTTTGCATTATAAGTACTAGTGAACCTTGTTTCATTGTGCTTTCATATCTGTTTATATATAATCTAGTCCCTGGAGGCAACTGCTAATCACATCACTGCTACATTGTAATGCTCCAAAAAGTGTGAATTTGAATGATAATTCTGTTATATTTAATTGATGTTGAATTTTGTTTTTACTGTTTGTCCCTAAGCATTAGGAAGCATCCATTTGTTCTCAGTCAAATGTAAGGCAATTTTTTTTTCTTAGTATGAGGAGAGGTACTGTTCTTGCCGTATGTGGTGGGTTTGGGGTTTTATGTTGGCAGCCCCTCCCATATCTCCTCCCCCTGGTAGAATTCATTACACTCGAATAAAAAAATGTTTCCTTTGGGATTGGGTCTCAGGAATGAATGAAGTGTGTGCCCACAGAGTCTGGTTAGTTTTAACTGGTTAAAAGGTGTTGGATTTTCCATTTTCAGGTATTTTCAGTTAAGCGTGAAAGTGCCTTTTACTTAAGATAGTGCAGCATTCATGAGGGATGTAGCTTAGAGAGTACAAGAGCACAGTTCACTGTATGGATGTGGTTTCCCCATACTTTCAGTACAGCTCTGCCTCAGCTGTAAAGCGTAGAGGCCCACCCTTTCCTGTAAGATAATACAACTCAGTCTTTGTTTGTGTGATTGTGAAGGAAACATGTCATGTCTTCAGTATTACAGAATGGTGTGTTAATTATATATTTGCTAACAGTGGTCCTGTCTGCAAGAGCTGAAGTATGTGCTTCACTTCACAAATTGAGTTAAACTTCTTAATGAAATTACATCGCATCAACTCAGCTACAGGAATGTAAAAGCATAGTAATTACGTGTAGCATGTAGTACTTTGTAGCTCTGGAACTTGGTCTTTTTGAGAAATGAGCTGTGACATATGTACTCTTAACACTTGAATAATTGTGGAGTTGTCAGAAATAGTGGTCAGAAATTGTGAAATAGCCTTTACTAGTGACATTGAAACCACTGAAGAATAAAACTTTAAGTTTTGCCACATTTACCTCACTTTGCCATACCATAATTTCATGGTGTTCTCTGTTTCAGTGCTGTGTTGATATTTTTTTAATAGCAGAATCACCCACCTTAATTGCTTCTGTTTTATTTACATAGCTTTCTAATGTGCAAAGCTTACACTTATTCCATACTAGCAACTTTATAGTAGCACATTATGTTCTTGATGCAAAAGCAAGCATGGTATCAAAAATGCTGGAACAAGAAGAAAAAATGCATCATTAAATTTAAAACCCACAGTCAATAGACTAATTTATTTCGAAATAAACTGAATTTCTTCATTTGCTTAATCTAAAGTGCAAAATTCAGTCTGCAGTGTTTGCTGTCTGTAAGAAACTGTAACTTAATGTTAAGCTTTTCACGTGCGTTGCGTGCTGAGGGGAGTGCATACTGTATGCAGTAGAAAAGTACCAGCATTTTCAATGTATTATCAATAGAGGACATGTAAAGATGATCATTCCATTGGCACCTGTTTCTGATAGAATGTTGACATACTTTATTAAATATTCCGTTAATTCTGTTAGTTCTTTAAAAACATCTTTCAAGTTTAAGATTTAATTAAATCAATAACAAGGCAAAAATTAGATACAAGACTAAAATTATTTTAATGTGTCTTTTCTCTAAAGCTGCGTGCTGGCCCGTTTGACGAGTTCCAGATTGCTACCATGCTAAAGGAAATCTTGAAAGGTCTTGACTACCTACACTCAGAGAAGAAAATTCACAGGGATATAAAAGGTGCATAACATTTTAAATGTTACTTTGTTAAAGCCTTTAAAAATCATAAGAGCAGTATTCTAATTGAGATACTATGTTTTTCCCTTGTGGCAGCTGCCAATGTCTTGTTATCAGAGCAAGGTGATGTTAAGCTTGCTGATTTTGGAGTTGCTGGGCAGCTGACAGACACGCAAATTAAGAGGAATACCTTTGTTGGAACTCCATTTTGGATGGCACCTGAAGTTATTCAGCAGTCAGCGTATGATTCAAAAGTAAGTATGAAAGTAGAATACCTTTTCTGTGTATCTGCAGATCCAACAGAAATGCCTTTGATTTTTGTGGTTTTAGCTCTATTAGCATGGAGAAAAAAAAGTGGATTTCAAATAATAAAATTAAAGGTACAATTGAATTGTTCTTACACAGTAATTATATGTCACTGTACTCGCATGCAAGACACATGCAAATCACTAAGTAAAATGATACTTTCTAGTCAAGAGTCTTTCAGAGAAACTCCCTGGATGCTTTCAGTGTTGTGGGTTAGTTGGTTGGTTTGTTTTTAATTTCAATTCAATGTTTTGCATTTAATTCAAACAGTGGTAAAGTTTTCACAAATTAGAATGCCATCAAAACTTATCAGCTTATTTAAAGCCAAGATGGTGGCTGAAATGTTACTCTTTCCTCAGATTTTTAGAAACAGCTCTGGATATAATTTCTTCAGTGGTATTTCTGAGGACCTGTGTAATGCTGAAGATTTTAGCACAGGTGACTGATCCTGAGGAGCAAAAAAATTTACTTGATGGGTAGCTGTGGTAGCATTACAGTACCTTGTACATTTCGTTGTCATGGGAGCTGTTGATGGATGACCGGTTGCAAAGGAGAGCTTCCTTATGTGAACTAACAGTAGAAAACCAGACCTCTGCCATGTTGTTCTGATGGTTGGGAACTGCTGCTAGAAGTGACAATAAGAAGGAACAGTCCCCTCTTCTCCCGTGTGTATACCTACAAGATGACCTATGTATGGCTAGTGAAATGGCAGTGTATTTTGCTGGCATTGGATTTTCTACACCCTGTGGATGCAACTTCAGATAGCAAGAAATCTAAAAATCTTGGTATACGCAAAGTAATACTTTCATACAATCTTTTTCTCAACTGTAACTGTACTTGTGATGTGCACATAAAGAAAAGACTGTTGAATATCTGAGATGTCTTGAAGATATTCACACTTCAGGAGACTTTCCCAAGATCCTTCAGATTTGATGGCATTTTTGTACATGTCACAAGGGTTCTTGCTGATAAGAAAGACTATGTTGTAGTTCTCATGTTTAGGGTTTCAGTGGTGCAACTGTAACGTGCTCCCCGGGGCATTTTGGAAAAGGACTCTACCCTGCTTTGAAAATGCGTGTAGTCCGGTTGAATTGAGAATAATTTGTCTCTGCTTGCCCTGTGTATAAATCAGCTGTATCACCCCTCATTTATGTTCTCCCAGCAACCTAATCTTCTGCCTTCCATATCGCCTCAATATGTTGTGAGAGCAGTGCCCTCTCCCTTTTCTTTCTATGCCAAAAGGCTGGTGGGAAAGCACAGAAGATGCAAGCCTTTGGTAGGACAGAAGAAGGGTTTTGGACAGGATACACTTCAATTTCTAGACTAATACTGATGCGTATTTTGGCACCTGGACTGAATTCTAACCTTTCTCCTTCTGTCCCTACTTCAAAATGACAGAAAATAAAAAATAAATTCATACATCTTTGCAGTGGTAGAGATTTACAAGCCCTATCTCTTCTTTCAAGACATTTTGCTCCAACATGTAGTTGTTGGTTATGATATTTCAGTAATAAACAGTGAACTAGTTTAATTCTTCAATATTAAGTGCAGGTATTTTAGTTCTTGTGAATAGGAAAGGAATATTGGAGAGTTGCAAACTGTAACTCTTGTTTACTCTATGGGCAACTTCGATTTGTGACTTCTGTGCCAAGCGTAGTCAACCATTGCCAGCCACTTTTTAATTAGAAGCATCTTTAGTGACCTTAATAGCTATTGTAGCTCATCTAAGAAGATGCAAGTAATGTATATTTCACTTGGGAAAAATCTCTAAATTGGGAAATAATTTTATAGTTCATAAGGTATTTTGGTAGAAAGACAGAATTTTTTATAATGCTTACCTTTAGCTAAAATAAATACCACTTCATTATTCTTCAAAAACTTACACTGTGAACTTGGTATTTCAGGTCTAACTGGTTGATCATCTTCTAGCTAAATTCATCAAGCAGGCTGTTAGGAAAGAAATGAAGTGATCACCTGTTGGATTTCATTCAGCTTTCTGCTTTGTTCCTTTAGAGTGAGGTTTCTAAAAAGGTTGGATACCTCAGTGCATCTACAGTTTAAAAAGTACCGTCGGCATGCAGTTTTTCTACCTAGACAAAAATCTGAATTGGGCATAGGAAATTAGTGGCAATGTGTAATTCATTATGTAGAAAAAAATCAGAGGGAGATTAATGTTTCTGAAGGTTTTTCCAAAAGCAAGTGCATTTAGGTGCGTTTGCTGACAGTGTTGCAACAGCAAGTGTGCAATAAAAGTGATGTTGTAGGTGTTTGTCTTTAAAGACTAAGTCAGCCAGGCCTTTGGGAATTATAGCCTTCAAGTATTAGAAAGGAATCTTTGTGCATTGTCTACTTAGAGCAAAAATAATTTTATAGATAGATGAAGTATATGTGAAGATTTCAGTTATTAAATGCTTAGTCACAATATTTTGAACTTAGTTTTGAACTAAAAGTAACTTTTCCCTTCTCAGGCTGACATCTGGTCATTGGGAATCACTGCTATTGAACTAGCCAAAGGGGAGCCTCCCAACTCTGATATGCATCCGATGAGAGTTCTGTTTCTCATTCCGAAAAACAATCCTCCGACGTTATTAGGAGAATTCAGTAAACCTTTTAAAGAATTCATTGATGCGTGTCTGAATAAGGACCCAACATTTGTGAGTAGAGAGATATATGTGTGTGTGTGTGTGTATAGACGTTTTGGTTTTGTTTTCTACTCTCATATGCTTGTGAAGTATTTTGCTGGTGTAGCACGTCATAGTTGAAATAATTTTAGAGAGTGTACTTTCCACTGTAAACGGTAGTGGTGCTTTTAAGTAACTGTGTCTCCATCCTAGTGTCTTTTGTTTAAAATACTGAAGGGAGGAGGGAGAATGCTGAAAGAAATTATGGTGGCAGGGACAGCTTCCTAAAATGCACTCAAACCTAGGATAATGTCAGAAGAGAAACTTTAACAGAGGAGAGAATCTTTTTTTTTGGTTTGGTTTTTTTTTCCCCTCCGGCAGAACTTTTTCTGCCTGTCTGAATTCTGCTTACAAGGAAACGTTGCATTGGACAATTTTGATTAGTCATTTTCCTGGGTGTGTACCTTCTAACATAGAAGGGTAAGGAGTATAGTCTGTGTGTGACTTGATCATATTTTTAGAGTGCTTGTAAATGTGGATTACTGGTTTTCTTGACTTCCTGTTTCAGTAATTTCCTGATACTTTATGAGTTAGCTTTAGGAGTCAGTTGTCTTACTAAATCTCCCTTATTAACATTTAAAATCATGAAATGTTAGCATAACTTTAAATATTTAAAGTGTTTCTTTCAGCGTCCCACTGCAAAAGAACTTCTGAAGCACAAATTCATTATGAAAAATGCCAAGAAGACTTCATATCTGACAGAACTGATTGATAGGTTTAAGAGATGGAAAGCAGAGGGACATAGTAGTGATGAAAGTGATTCCGATGGTTCAGATTCGTAAGTTTCTTTTCAGTTTAGTCTCCTTTTCTTTTTTTCTTTTTTAAATAATGTTACTGAAGTAGGTTTGTTGCAGTTTCTCTTTGTAATTAACACCTCTTCTGTACATCTGTCTCTGTTCTGTATGTTTTTCATTGGCTTCTTTCAAGAAAACCCCTTTATGACCCTAAAGACTAATACATAAGTTGTGCGCTCATTATCTCTTTAAGCTTTCTCTCTCTGAACTCAATTTCAGTTCTGTTTAAGTTCTGTGTATTGCCTAGTCTGAGGCTAGTGGTTGTACCAAAACCAATGAATCACAATTAGAAACATTGCAGAGCAAGGGTGAGGTGTGTGAAGAAGTTTGTACAATGCCTGTGGAACATACTTTCTGTAAGTCTCTTGCGTTTCTGGCCATCAGGTAACTTTAAATGGGATGCCATGGGAGAAGGTAGGCTTTATGTGTAGATAACATCTTCTCTTTGCTTTGATGGTATTTCAGTTTATTCAGCCTTTCAAGTTGTTTTTCTTTAAAGTTCAGTTAATGCTTCGATACCCAGTTTCCTTATTTTAAGGAATGTGGAACTAATCCATAGAGATTTATAATGTATTTGGGTTACCTATGCTTGCTTAGTGTTATGTTGTGGCTAGTATTATGTACATCGTATCCCTTTCCTTCAGGGAGTCCAGTAACAAAGAAAATAACTCGCATCCTGAGTGGAGCTTTACAACAGTTCGAAAGAAGCCAGATGCAAAGAAGCTACAGAATGGGACGGTATGTGCAGTCTGAAGAGTTCTTTCTAAGTGCTGGTTTTGAAGCCAGTTTAAGGAAGATAGTGGTAAACTTAGCAGTTACTCACTTTTCATAAGAAGTAACTATATTTTTGTAGTTCAAGAGATGATGCTTGTTAGTGATATGCCCATGTCAGCCTTCAGTGCGAAATACACCGCATACTAATAGATCAGTATCTGTTCGTAGAGATGTGAATTTTCAAGACGTGTATAATGTTAGAGAGGAAAAACTGAACTGTTTTTCTGATGATATATGATATTGTTTCAGATATGTCATCAGGCATCTGTTTCCATATCACATAATGTTTGATATATTGGGCCTTGATTGGTTTTGTAACATATTTCAAGCGCTTTGTTGAATTTAACTGAACTTCCAAAATCACATGTGCTGTGTTAAATTCACTGTATATGTTGTATAGGAATATGCTAATGTAATCCTTATTTGTTAACTTTCAGGATCAGGATCTTGTTAAAACCCTGAGTTGTTTAACTATGATAATCACGCCTGTGTTTGCTGAGGTAAGCCTCTTGACTTAAAAAACTTCTTTGAAAATATTACCCAATGCCTGATAACTTTTATAAGTTTTATCTGTTTTGGTTTGCTACCCAGCTCAAACAGCAGGACACAAATAATGCTAGCAGAAAGAAAGCAATTGAGGAACTTGAGAAAAGCATCAATGTGGCAGAAGCAACGTGTCCAGGGATCACAGATAAAATGGTGAAGAAACTTATGGAGAAATTTCAGAAGTAAGTTAAGGAATTTTTTTGTATTCATTGTTTAAAAAAAATAAATTAAAAGAAAAATGTTATAGTAAGAACTTAGGCACTGGCAAGGCTAGCTGACACTGAACAGCCTACGTTGGGTAAATCTGAGTGCTTTAGCGTTAAGTGAAATATCTTCTGTGCCCCGTGCTTTTAAACTTTTAGCTTTGGTAGTTAGAAGTAACACTTCTGTTTGAGACTAAAACTAATGGTAACAATTACTGTATCTGTTTGGTCTAGTGCTGCAGTTTTACTGTAGTTGTTATACCTTGCTTCCTTTAATTTAGCCTGCAGTTTTGTTGTAAGCATATTTGTAGCCAGTAAGGGAGCAGGACAATCGTTTAACTTCTCTTTGTAGCAATTTTATTTTTTTTTTAGAATGTCACTTCTGATGGGGTTTTATTCCTATAAACTGTTGAGATGAAGGCATATATGAGTTTAATGATGCAAACAGTTATGTGCTGTTAGCCAAGCTGAAACAATATAATTAACAAAACTCTTACTTGCATTTTTTTATCCATAGATTTTCTGTTAATGACTCATCCTAAGAAACTTCACATAATTGACTGCTGTTTCGTATGGACCCAGTGAAACCCACCAAAACTACTTCAAGCTTGGCAGTGCTTAGCTCATGAGCTCCTTGTGCCTTTTGGATCTTTGCAACATATTGATGGTGATTGAGGATTTGAAAGAACCTACTCAACTATTTTGTGGCAGTGCACATGGTTTTATATTTTCAGGAAATTATTTTGTAAAGAACAACTTTTAATATTGTAGTTTCACCTGTTTAATCTGATAAATGTTGAGGTGCAGTTTTGCTTTTAGAAATAACCATTACTTTAGTTAATAGAAAGTGCAAGTACAGTATGTTTTGATGCTATTTTGTTCCTGTACATGGGGATGTACAGGTCTTTTGTATTCATGAGTTAAACTTTTGTAAATCACTAACAAGCTTCAGAGAAAATAGCTTTTTCACAAGCGTATTCAAAACATGTAATGTAGTGGCAAGGGTATTGCTGTAGCACCTGCTTCAACCAGCATATAGTTATCGTGCCCTGAAAAACCTGCAACAGTATCTATGATAATTCTAAATTGGTACAGTATTTTAGGCAGCTCTATGATTAAATATATTTGAGAGCAATATGTCAATAGTTTGCAGGTGATATGTAGCAACAGGTGTATCCTGATGTACAGTATATGTATTACCTTTTAGAACAGGTTTTGAAGTAGTAATTCAATCTTATATCATCATGGTAGGAAAATTTAGAGCAATACAGTTGAGGGGGTGGGGCTTTTGGCAATAATGGACAAAACCTGAAGTCCAGTTTAACTTAATTTAATTTTTTTCCTCTGAGTATACATGCCTGGGTGGAAGGGAGCCAGAGAAGCCGAGCGTCACATGATACATACCTCACAAGCAGGTATAAGTGTAACACCAGCGTTCTGTGTGGTGGTGTTGTTTCTCCTGTAAGATATTTATACACATTTTTGTTCTTAAGTACGTTAAATACAGTACATCAACATAATTTGTTTATAATTTTCTGAAAGTGTATTTTAAATATGTATTTACCAGTTAATATGCAAATAACGGAGTTATAGATATTCTTTCACAAAAAGGTAGTACTGTGCAGTACGGAGTGATTTTTTTTTTTTTCCATAAGAAGTAGGTAAGACTATAAAGTTGCTTTCAGTTATATATTTATGGTACTGCTAGTTGGGTAATATCTTCTCTTTTGGGGTTTTTTTTTTTCCCTTTTTCAACCCAGTATGTATATTATGCTGAAGTTTTGAACTGGGATTGTTTTTCAATACTTAGTTGTGGAACTGTTGGTGTAAATTTATTTTTGATAAAAGCTGGGTGTGTTTATTTTATGGTTCAGACCTGCACATTTTGTTTTTGCACAAAAGTCATTTTAAATAATCTGAAATATATCTGCCAAATATTGAAAAAGTAATGGTGTGCAAGTAAATACTGCATTTTTAGTCAAATGTTGCCATTACATCGTTTTTATATAAAGGACACTTGTGAGAGATGGTGGTTAGATATGCCAAGGACAATTATTTTCAATGGTGCCTACACTGTAAAAAAATTACTTTTAACTCCTTGTTTTAATTTTAAAAAAACGTTTCTGTTTAAAACTTTCATCTGCTATATAACTGAAATTCAATTAGAATTTATATCTGAGAAAAAAAGTCTGGAAATAGTTTTTGAAAACAATGTTATGGATTAAATAAATATTTTTATAAATGTAAAAGCAGCAAAAGTTGTAAATACAGTTGATCTGAAGCTTTACAAAATAACTGCATCACAGAAACAAATTGTAGTGCTCCTCTAGCTTCTGTAGTTGTTAGTCTTGTAAATCTGTTTATAGATGAAGCTTATTTCAGTGTTTTGGGGGGGGTTAAATGGTTTAAAAATAAATATTTAAGTTCTGTAAACTTTCATGAGCTTGTTCTGTTGTTCTGTTTTGGATTTTAGTAGCTGTGCAGAGGTGTGGATATGCCTCTTACAAACTTGTGTTCTACTTCAAGAAAGGTGTTCCTGGCACAGAGTTGCATGGTTGCTTTGAAAAAGTTTGGGCCCCCACCCCATGCTGTTCTTGTCTGGAGGACACCTACTAGTTGCTACGCCACAGGGAATGGATGGAGGAACCCCAGGGGTCAGTTTGATTCCATTCCTAAAGAGGAGTCTTCAGGATCTGTGTGCTCAGATGAACACACGTGGCTAGTGACAACATGGTAGAGGTGTCGGAACGCTCTGATGTCATTGTGAACTTGTCATTGTGGAGTGGAGGTAGAAAAATGCCTGTGCCACAGTTACCTCGGCTTTCCCTTCAGCAGTCTCAGCCCAGATTTCATTTTAAAGAACTCCATCCAGATTTCTCAGAATTTAAAAATGTTTTTACTTAGATGTCGCTTCCCTTAAGGCATTCATTTTATGTGGGAGACCGAGGGGAGAGGTGATGGGAATTCCTCCCAATTTTGTAACTGGTGGCTCTATCCTGTTGACACAGGGTCTTTAATCTATGCAACTCTGTAAATGATTCTAGGTAGGTAGGGTTAGTGAATTAATTGGGAAATTGGAACTTGTCCTGTTTGTGATATGACTTCAACAAGTTGCTGAACCTATGGTGCCTCTTCTTTTCCGGTGAAATGGGTGGGATGTATACCTACCTCGCAGGACAGCGTGGGGAAAAACTCACCCGTGTGTGTATAATACAGCCTTTTTCTCTTACAGCACAGTCCATTCAGGAAGTTTTTTTTATTGTACTGCATATGGTATTTCCGCACCTAAAATCTCTGTGCAGCATAACTATATATGACTATAACTCTTAAGAATGGCTATCTGTATTACTGGTTTCCTAGAGAACAGTTGTCTTTTTTCCCCACCGTGTGTTAGTTATTGATGAACTGTGTAACTTAATCAGCAGTATTCTGTTGCTGGCAGATAGCTAACGGAAAGATAAATCAAAATATTCATGCAGGCACCATCTTCTCGCTTGTTTGGTTCGCTAGGCTTCCCACTGTAGATTGAGAAGAATTGATACTGAAGTAGTCTTGTCAAAGTAGTCTGAATCGCAGAATAGAGAAATGTATTTGTTCTTGGGTAGGTGAGTCCTTTAGCAGTGTAACCATTCTTAAAACCCGTGGTCTCTGACTCCTGTAGTATGACTCCGTACAGTAAGCATGTAGTAACGTAACCACCTGTTCTTGCATTCAGTTGAATGTCTGTAGCTGAATAGGAGAGTACCTAGGTTCTTAATGTGTTTGCACAAAGTTTAGCAATTGTTAAAGGTCTGATTTTTATCACGCTGTTTTATGACTTAACACTGGAATAAAATTATTTTCTTTGCAAAGTTTTAGTGGTATGTATGTTGGCTTGTCTTATTTCACATTTTGCCAATAAATGTAGTAACGCTTAATACAGAGATGAGGTAAATACACTGAAACCTGTCTTAGTGCTTCTCCAAACTGAAGTTCTTTGTATACTGTGTACATTTTGCTTCTTTTTGTATCCTAACGCGCGCACTTCTACCGAAACAGGTGCTGAACATCGTGCGTCTGAATTTTAAGATTAGCTTTATCTGTAAGTGATGTATCTTATGTGAACCTGTTATTTCAGTCTAAATGCACTGAGTAGCTTCATGTTTTGACACTGTAATGCTGCTGTGCCCCCTTTCATAATCCTTGCTTGTGTAAGGGCCATGAAAGTTTACAGTTTCTGGGTACCTGTCTTTCACCCTCAGCAGACCAGGTCATCCCATGTCCTTTCTTCATCCTCGTTTTCTTCCCTAGTGAAACACAATAGATGTTCTTGCCTCTCCTGGGTGATTAAGACTGAGTGGGAACCATGAGGAAGGACTCACTCAAGGGTTCTTTCAGTTGTTCCTTGACATGTAAACCACTGCTTACTGCGATTGTTCCTCTATTTCAGCCGGTCCCGAGAAAGCCGGTTCATGCAGTGAATGAATCTAGCTTGGTGACATTAATTTCTGTCACTTACAAGCTGCTTTGTTCCTCTGCTATTGTTGACCATCGTGTAGGATGTGCTAAGGCACAGTGCACACGCTGTGCTCTCTATTAAATGGAAAAAAAACCCAAAATAGTTCCTAAGTTCTTGTTTCTCCTTTTCAATATTGTTTTCCCAGTGTAGTCCTGAATGCCGGAGGTGGCAGCTCCTGGAGATCGGGTGGTGTGGCTGTATGCTGATCCCTGTTGGTGTGGGACTGTGTGTCTGTTCTGGGATATACTCAAGGTAAAGCTGACCTGGGCCAGGCTTTGCCTGTGTCTCCACATGCTTTCAGGAGCTAACAGTGATTGTAAGTTTGCCTGTGTGCTGTAGGTGTGACCCTTAAGGGGCATTTCTCCGAGGGCTGTGTGCTCAGTCTGTATTTGATGCTGCTGGGTTTTTTAACCCTCTTACCAAATCATGCATGTAGACTGCCATGCTTAAATGCTGTAATGAGTGGTGGTGCTTGCTCTTCCCAAGGTGCAGAGCTTTGGGAAGGGAAAGAAATAATTCTTTATAACCAGAAAGGTTATCCCTTTTTTTAATGGAACGTGCCAGAGCAGCATGTGGGCTCCCTGTAGCTGACAGCTTCCTCAGCACAGGGTAACCAGGAGCAAAAGCAAACCTTACAGTGTGCTCTCTTGTTGATCTAACGCGTTTCTTTGGGCAACTAAGCAAGAATGTGGTTGTTTTCAGCAGCATTCAGGGATCTTGGTGAGTCTTTCCAGTTGCTGAGACAGTGAGGGCACAGAGGGAGCTGGCAAGCAGCTGTGTGAGAGGGGAGCCAGCCCAGCAGCTCCATGGAGCGGTGAGAGCTGCCGGGGAGCTGGGGGTGCAGGGAAGGGTGGGCTGGGGGTGCAGGCTGCACAGGGCAGAAGGAGCAACCCAAAACTCTGGTGGGAGCAACTGATTTTTATTGCCCAGCTTCTAAAACAAAGGACAGCGATGCGCAGGGTGAGCAGTACCCGTAAGCCAAGTTCTTTTTACATTTTAACCTATTTTCTGTCTCTGTCTCAGCTTCCTTGTTTCTGAAATCCATTCTAGCAGGCTGCGGTTGTTTCTCAACTGTAGATTTAATGGGCTGTCCCACGCCTTACAGTCATGTCCTACAGGTGCGTACAGGGTTGTTCTTAAAGAAAGGTAATAAGATCCTCCCCTAAAATCTTACAGAGGTGTCATCATTCTCCATTTTTCTGAGTAGATTTCATGTAGGTCTAGGGTAATAATAAGTTCTTGTTATAAAAACAACTGCCAGGAAGTGGAAGTGTCTTTATACCTTTTCCCTTCTAGGGAGCAATGGATAAACCAGGAATCCCATCGTACCACACCATGGATGATGAGCAGTCCCATCTCCTGCTCCTTCTTTATAGCTAGAAACAGCCCTGGTAAAAATAACGGTGCACACGTGTAGCAAAGAGGGAAGCTGCGAAGCACCATGGTTCCAGCAGACTTCCTACTGCCAAGGGTGAGCACCAGCTGCCTGTTTCTTTCCTGCCCCTTCCTGAGAACTTCTTCCCCATGCTGCTTAACTGAGGCCTGATCTGGGGGACCAAAGGACCCCTTACTCCCCAAGATTTAAGCAGGGCACTGAGGTAGCAGGGCTGTGGAGGCCAGAAAATAAAGCTAACGGGCCTGAGAAAAGCAGAGCTATACAATATCATTTATTAACCTATTTGCCAGAGCTTGCTGTGGGATGCTGCTAAATGATTAACAAGCACGGCTGAGATGTTTCTTAGGGACAGGTAATGCGCTAAACTGGCCAGCAAGAAAGCAGAGCCGTTTGCTTGCTCCGTGGTTTGAAGCATCACAAGCAGCACCCCACACATACGACCTTGTCCTCGAGGGGCAGGTGCTGGAGGGAGGAGAGGCAGGATGGAGGAGGGGGGCTCCATGCTGGGGCACTGGCCATGTCCACAGCGTTCAGCTCCCAGAGCAGCCTCTCCTGAACATCCTGCTCCTCTCCAAACAGACCTCAAAAACCTTTCCCCCCACTGTGCTTCCCTGCAGCTATGAGAAAACAGATGTTTAAACCCTTCCATGAGATACCTCTTTTTCTTTTTTCTCCCTCCTTTGCTTGATGAAGATTACAATGGTTGAACTCCAAGCATGGCCAGCAGCCGCCAGCTTGGGCAGGACATGAGGTCCTTGCAGGGCTCTAGGAGAACCCTGGCCCCTTGTGTGTGGTGGCGGAGATGCACCGGCTTCCAGGCATGGTGCAGGAGTGGAGTACGACTTCTGAACGCTCCCTTGTTGTCCGTTAGCACATCCTCTGTAGCTAAGAGCCCTCGCACTAAAAAGCCCATCCATGTTTTCCAAGTGGTAAGCAGCCCTGCAAGCAAGATTGTCACCCTTCTGTGGCCCCGGGTCAGCACTGGCCACCTCTGCTCCCTCCGGCTGGTGTCAGGCACCTAGGTGAAATACCTGGAGGCCCCTCTGCAAGTCCTCTCTTCAGCAGCACTGGTGGCGAAGGACACCTCCTCGTCCTCTTCATCCAGCTGGAGGCTGCCAGAGGACAGCCGCACCCGGGCCATGGGTGACCGCAGCACCCGGCCGTAGAGGGAGCAGTAGTCAGCGGCCAGGAGGTCGGAGTCGGAGTCGCTGGACTCGGTGCTGCTGCCCAGGTAGCGCTCGGTGGAACGCCGCAGCCCCGGCACCAGCCCTTGCTGGGCCGGCACGTGCCAAAACACGGCTGCTTTCCGGCTGCTCAGGGCAGGGCACGGCCCCAGGGGCCGGAACTCGGAGCCGTAGGGGAAGCGGATGGTTTTCATGTCCGACTGGCTCCAAGACCGCTTGGGAGGCTGCTCCTGAAGGCCGTAATCAAAGGAGCGAGCCAGCGACCTGCTCTCCTGCACTGGGGCCGTGCTCGTGCCTGCGGCCGTGCACGCAGCCACGCGATGAAACTCCCCGGTCCAGGTGCCGCTCGGGCTCTGCCTGGGGGGCTTTGCTGCCACAGGGCCACATCCACCCACTGGTCCTGCTGCGTCTTCGCCGGGTGCCAGTGCATGGCACGGGGGCTGCGGGGGCCTGTCCAGGTAGAAGAGGACCTGTGGGGGCAGGGCAGCCGCGGGCGGGGGACACGGCACGTCTGTGTACACCAGCGGCCGGGCAGTCACCTCCTGCATGTTGCCCACCGAGGTGCTTTTACTGTTCCCGGCAAACTGGTGGTGGGGCCGAAAGGATGTCAAAGGGTTTCTGGCGCCGAAGTGGTCGGTGGGCTCCCACGCCCGCTCCAGCTCCAGCTCGGCGTAGAGCAGGGGGAAGGCAGACGAGCTTTTGGAGTGGGGCAGGAAGGCGGGCGATGCTTCGGGCTTGGAGCGCTCCAGCTCGGCGGCAAACGTCACTTCCACGGTGGAGCTCCGGCGCCGGCTGTCCAGCGTGGGCTCGGAGGCGTGCACCCCGTTGGCGTGGTAGGACCCCCGGCCGCCGTAGGCCAGGCGCAGCTCCTCCACCTGAGCAGGGGCAGAGGGTGGGCACCCAGACCCCCAGCTGGGCAGGGGGACAGAGGGGGGCTGGCAACGAGCCCCCAGAGCTGAGGGTCTGGCTTGTCCTACCTGCTTCGAGACGTCCGTCAGAAGGTCTGGGGAGGAGCGGCACTGCCTCTCGTCGTAGCGGGATGTGTAGTGCTTCCTGCAAGACCAAGAGGGTGGGTGGGTGGGTGGGTGCGTGGCCAGGAGGGTCCTGTGCCCTGCCCCCACCTGGGCACTGCCCCTCTCCGTGCCCCCCGGTACCTCTCGAAGGGCAGGCTCTTCATCTTTGCCTTCCTCCCATGCTCCAGCAGCTGCCGCTGTGTCCTCCCGCTGCAGCACAGAGGGAGAGTGTGAGCGACACCCCCAGCCCCAGCCCTGGGGGGACCCCCGTGCCCCAGGTGAGGTGGGGGGGCATAGCAGGACTGAAGCAATGGTCTCTCCAGGAAAAGCAGCTGTTGGGCATCACCCCCACCCCCCCCACACACACGCATCCAGCCGCGGCCAACACCAAGGGGAAGCTCAGGGCTGTCCCCACGCCCTTCCCGGCCCCAGCAGTTTGGTTTTCCCCCGGGACTTTACCTGTAGCGGAAACTGGAGCCCTTGCTGCACAGAAGGGCTTTGGGCTTTGACTTGGGCTCTTCAGACAGCCTGAAGAAGGCATGGTACTCCACGCACGTCTTCCAGAAAGCCTTGCAGGTGTCCCGGCTCACCATGGTGAACTCCAGCGTGTCCTTGCACAGCTCCTGCACGGCCAGAGACAAGCCAGCCGGACTCAGGGTGCGGGGCCAGGCTCTGCTGTTTGCCCTCCTGACCCCCCCAAAATCTCACACCGGGCTGCTGGTGGCTCCAGGCAGTGCAGCGTCACCATGGTGGGGACACAGGAGTGGCACATGCCACATTCGAGGGGGAAGGAGCATCAGCCATGAGCAGCAGGAATGGATTTCATTCAAAATCAGAGAGACTTTGCGTGGCCGACCTTCGATCCGCAGCTGCCCGCTGCTGAGCCTGGCAGCTGCCTGCAGCGTGGTACTTACAGAGACGTTGGCGTGGAGCTTGATGAGAAAATGCTTCCTCTTGAAACTCAGTTTGCGAATTTTGGACCAGTTGAACGTGTTGATCTTTGTATTGCCCTGCAAGAAGGGACACAGAGGTTATGGCAGGACAGGGCATGCCAGGAATTCAGAAATGCCACGGGCCAGGACCTGAGCTCGCAGGACACCGCCTGATTCTCTGCTGCAGCTCTCAGTGCTGCTGGGGTCTGGGGAAGGGGTGCTGGGCTTTGCTGTTTGGCTCTCTTCTCCATGAGCTGGTCCTAAAAGCAGAGATGGAGGTTCAGGGCTTAACTCTGCCTACTGACGCTATTTGTAAAACTGCAGGATCCCAAGACAAATCTCACAGAAGTCAAGGCAGGGTCCTGTCTGTCCCAGCTCGAAGGTCACGTGAGTTAATGCAGAATTGACTCCCCCAGAAGAAGTAAAACCCTCCTCTCCTTCGCTGGGAAGCACGGCAGCTCACTCCCATACCTCTGAACTCAGCTTAAGCAGGCTGCGGGCATACCTTACCCCTCGTTATCACTACGTATCAATTGATACGTATTACAGTAGCAATTTAGATGCGGTCCCACAACACTGGTGTGGCAGCAGGACCAGGTAAAATTGTGTCACTCCATGCTGTGGCACTGAGACCCTCTGAGCTTTCTGGGAGAGCCCAGGTTTTAATGGGCTCACAGATGCCTTAATCACACGTGAGGGGTGTTTATGGCTCTGAATAAATAACTGGGTCTGGCAGCACTAATTATGAACAGCAGCCCCACAGCTAGGACATTTTTTTTTTTCCTGCTCTAGCAAGATGTTCCCAGGTTGGAATTAGCCAGTGTGGGAGGCAAGCACTGCTTCACGCCGGCTGCGAGGAAGTCTGTATTTATTCTGCAGCTACACCGTGATTACAGCATTATGTAATTGCACAGACGTGAGGTGGCTATTTTTGCTGGAAGATTATACGGTGAACACATGTGACGCAGCCGTGCAACCTGCGGTGCTTACGCCGCCGCACTCACGGCAACAAGGGCCAACAGAGCGGGGGCGGGCACGGCGGCACACAGTGGGTACTGGTGGGGGTGGTGGGCTGAGCCCTGCAGCCACATCCCGGAGCATCACCTGCACACCTAAGGTCTCCTGGGGCACACTCCTCGTAGGATCTGGGAGGGTTTGTAGCACACAGAGGGGACAAAGGTCCCCCTGCAACTGGAGGGGATGCCCGTGGGGAGAGGGCACCCTGCCCAGGTGCTGTCCGCCCACCCCGAGCCCCGGGCTCACCCGCAGGACCAGCACGCCCATGTGTGTCACAGCCAGGTTGATCTGTGTCCCCTCGCCATCGCTGGCGGGGTGCGGGCGAATCCCGTACATCTCCAGCTTCCTGGCCACGTCCAGCAGCTGAATGTCTGACTCGGCCGGTGTCTTCCCTCTGGAGCCACAAGTGCAGCAGGAGGCAACAAGAGGGAGAAGGCAAGTGCTGAAATGGGCTGAAAAAATGCCATTTCAGCCATGCGCCTGCTGGCATCACACCCGCCCCATCGCTGGCCGTGCCTGCTAATGGGACCAGTCCCACCCACTGGCAGGTGTCCGGCCGGTGCTTTGGGTGGGTGGTCTCGGCACAGCCCAGCCCTTACCTGTGTCTCCGGTGGTAGTGCATGATCTTGTTGTCCAGGTACTCTTGGTTGGGCAGGTACCTGTGGGTTGCCAGGTGCTGCTGGTCTGTCTCCTCATGGAAGTCCCCCAGCTCGGCTGCAGGGCATACGGGGGAGCGTGGGTTAGGATGGAGAGGTGACCGCAGGGGGAACCCCGGCTACAGAGCCAAAGCCCCAGGGAGCGCGGGGTCCCTGGGGAAGGGGCACAGTCCCTGCAGGCACTCGCCTGCCCTTACACTGCAGCAGGTGGGAGACAAGCAGCGCCGCGCTCTTGTCGCTGCAAGGCAGCCGCCCCAGTGCCAGGTCCTTCTTGATCTGGAGGGTGAAGAGGTACCTGCGGAGGGGGACAGGAGCACGTCCTGGCAGGGAGCCGGCCTCAGCGGACTGCCGGGCGCCGGGCCGAGCCGCGAGGGCTCTGCTGCAAGGGGAGCAGGCTGCCCCTGCACCTCTCCCTGCGCTCGCCCGTGTCTCGGCCCAAGGGATGCTGGCCCATAGGGTCACAGGGGGAGCACGCAGCCCCTGCAGAAGGCTGTGGCTGGGCACCACTATGAACAGCACGCCCCTGCCATTGAGATGCCCGTTAGTAGGTTTCAGAGTTAACATTCCTATATGCTTTGGAGGGCATTTGCATCTCTCAGGGCTAACATTCTACAGAAGCACTGTCTTGTTTTTCTTCCTAGTTCCTGTTCGCAGTGCTTTCTCTAAAACATAAGGGCTAACAATGTCATTTTTAAAAATAAAATGTAGTTCTTTCAGAACACAGCTTGAGGCAGGAGCTAGACTGAGCGGTCAGACTCCGTGCCCAACTGCTAAAGCGTTTGGCAGTAAAATTGCAGCCTCTTAAGACGGCTGATCCTTCAAGTGGATTTTGTTTAAAAACAGAGGATCAAGAAAAGACATTCTCTTGGGCTTTGTTTTACAAAGTACAGAGCTCTTTCAATACTTAGAATAGCCACTGCTCACAGACATGTTCGGGTGGATGAAGATAAGGAATTAAATACATGCTTAACAACTGCAAAAATACAGGACTGTGGTAAAAAAGTAACAGAACAAGTACTGTACCTGGTCAGCTCTTCTCTCAGATGGCCGGGGTCCACTGGGAAAAATTTCACCATAAATTTGAAAAGAACCTCCTTAGGATCTTAAAACACAACATCTTCATAAGTTTTCTTTTACGTGTCTATTGGGAACATTTACAACTCTCTTCACACATGCTGTCTCCTTACAAAGTAAACTACCCTGGACCCTTACAAAGCAGGGATGGAAACCCTGAACATCATGGACTGCAGCCTGCTCCCAAAAACCAGCCTGCCCAGACCCCCCAGTGTTACCAGTGGAAGCGAACAGGGGGTCGGACACTTAAATAATACTAAAGAGAACATGCCCCAGCAATCCTTTAAGTCACAAAGACCTCTGCTAGGAGGGGAGTTCCGTGGAGCAGTGCCGGGGGTACGTGTCTGGAGTGTGGCCAGAGCCCCGGTGTAATTGCCACCAGCGGGGCTGTGCATTAAACTCAGCCATCCAAGCACTTGGGATGCAACAGCTCCGTGGGAGGCTGTTTGGGCAAAGAATTTTTGTGGGGTGAGTGAGAGCAAGCGGCCAAGCCCAAGGCAAAGAACATGGAGGGAGGGAAGCAATTTTGTAGGCACTGACTGTCCCAGGACACTATGGGACGGCTCAGGAGCTCCTGGAGGGACAGGCCAGAAGGGACATGGAAAAAGAAATTGGTGCCTGAAACAACCCCATTTCTGGTGCACCTAGGAAGGGGAGGCTCTTCACACGTTTTCCCCCCTTACGGGGAAATTTGTGCAACCACTGTACTGCAGCCTGCCCACTGCAAATACGGGGGGCACGGCCTCGTGCTCTCAGCTGCCTCTTAGTCGCCGTGTCTTTGGGGAAAATATCATTTGGTTCATCGTGGGGGTGCAAACGGGCATAGGCTGAAAGGGGCACTGTGTTAACATCGGTCACGACAGGGGATGCTGAGCCTGAATTCAGGTCAGGCTCCGCAGCATCCCCGTGCAGTGGCGGGGGGGGCTGGGGGGCTGGCGAGGAGCAGCCGAGCCTGCGAGGCACACGGCTAACCCTGCTTCACGCAGGCGCTTGGGCTGCTGAGAGCTGCCAAGGGGGAGGGAGGGCATGCAGGGAGGGATGCCCACCGCCCTGCCAGCGCAGCGATGCACACGCACGCAGCCGCCCCTGCGCCTCGGCCAAGCTGTCAGGCTATTAACGGCTCAAGCCTAAAATGGTGCAGGGAGCAGATTGCGAGGGCAGGGGTGTTCCTACAGGGTGTTATACAGGCTGCGGGGTCTTTGCAAACAATCCGGCCTCACACTAGAAAATGAGCTCAGGTAAAAAACCAGAGCCCCCATCCCCGAGCAAGAACACTGCACAAACGTGTCTGCACTAGTCTGTCACTGGTAGCGATTCAGAATTTTATTCTTGAAATACTTACTTTTAACTTGCTTTGTTATGGGTTTTAGCGGTTCCAACCAGACCTGAAAGAGAAAGCAAAGAACCGGGTGAGTAAACGGCACAAGACAGAATAAAAGCAGCAGCGTTATGCTGGAACGCAGCACAAAAACGCCGGCCAGCTCGGCTGCAGCAAGCTGTCCCGCTGGGCACCCTGCACAAACGGCCACGGAGAAACCCCACGTGGCTGCAAACAGGCTTTGCCAACCAGCTGGTGACCCCCCCTCGTAGCATCCATGTTTGAGGCGTTTTTGGCACCACAGCAAAACTTGCCATTGACATTTCCCACGTGGCATTTTCAGGGAGGTGCTGGCGTGCCCCCACCCGTGCAGGCGGCTGCTGCGAGGACATGGCACGGTGCAGTGTGGGGGCCCCACGCCACGAGCCCCACACCACAAACCCCACACCACGAGCCCCACTCACGTGGTTCCCAGCCTGGCTGCGGAACTCCAGCCCAAAATACTCCTTCTCCACAAGGTTGAGGTGGCTGCAGGTGAGGTTGAGCAGCCCTTTTCCGCAGGATTTTTGCTAGCAAACAAACACACCGCAGAAGCAAAGGGTTAGGCAGTGCTGGCAGCAGTGGCGATGGGATTTCAGTGGGATAGGGGAGAAGGCTGAGCTCCCTGCCTTCATCCCAAGGGGAGCTGCGGGATATTTCCTCATCATGCTGCAGCAGCATCTTAATAAATGTTGTTGGCTTCAGCATGTGGGACAGGACGACTACATGCTGTGCTCCCCTTACCTCGGCTCTTGGAAATCATATTTTAAATAAAGCATAAATTATGCTTGGAAAGCATAATTTAAATAAATACCTACAGGAGCAAAACACAATTTAATTTTGAAACTTTTAAAATGGCGAATGCCTTCTCATCGCTTCTGTATTAAGGAATGTAAACCAGAAAAATAAAGAAGAGGAAAGAAATCTTGCTTTTGGCCCACCTTCTGCAACCATCACTGTCTGGGCAGCCCTATGCCTGGCAAACCAGTGAACGATCCCCAGGACGAGCATCGTCTGAATGAGGGACGGCCATGGCAAATTAAGAGCAAACGGGAGCACGCCTCAAGCCTGTGTGCCCCGACAGCCGGCGACCGGATTGCTGGGGACAAGCTGCTATTATGGGCAATGGTAATTAACAGCAACAGGACCCTGCGGAGATCCTGGGCCCTGGGTCATCCGTGTGCTTTAGTAATATTAATTAAGTGGCTCTACATGCTGCTAAGGGAGGCCAAGCTGTAGTTATTCCCCGTAAACAGAAACACTCGGAGAGTGTTTTGCTTGACTTGTTGCTGTGCTGCGTAACACGGCTGGGGAGCTATCCGGGAGGCTCCTACTTTGGAAAATGCTCCAGAAAGCACCAGAAACGAACCTGGCAGTCACCCACCCCAACAAAACCCCTGCTACTCCTTTATCAGCTCGCGAAGAGCAGACCAAAACTGAGCGTGGGTTAGTGCAAAAGCAAGGCAGAGCAGAGGCGCTGGGTTAGACAGCTGCTGAACTGTGGCATTTGGGGTGACAGGGGCGAGGGCAGGCTGCGGCTGCCTGTGCCAGCAGCTGCTCCTGGCAGGGACGGGAGGGACCCGGCTGCTGGTGGTGATGCACACTAATAACCACCTTGCACGGCTTCTCCTGGGATGAAATTGCTGGCTCTGAGGTGAAGGACTGCTGAAAAGTGATAGCGTAATAACAGCATTCGCTCTGCAGCACTCCCGGTTCTCCTCAAAATTACTAGATCACAAGGGTAATTAAAACAATTATAAATGTTTATTTCCAAGCTAGAATTTTCTAGCATGAAAGGCCTTGGCCTTTGTCAGGCAGCCAGGAAAGGCAAGCATTTCTTACTGGGTTATTACCCACCACATGTCTGCTGGGAGCAACCCGCTTTCCTCCGACCCAGCACTGCCCACGGCAGGCACCGCCGGAGCCGGGTGGCCCCATCCCCAGGAAAACCTGCTCGCTGGGGAGACACGGCCCTGCTGATGCAGGGGCTGGTTTAAACGCAGGGCCTTTCCCCCCGCAGAGCGCTGCTTGTGGGTCCCATCCTGCGTTTGTGGTACCCAGGGCCCGGCCCGCGCTGCCTTCAGTCGTGCTTGGGCAGCAGGAGCCCTGCACGGTGAGAGCAGCGGGCGCTGTGTTGGAACAGTGCGGTGCAAGGCAGGAGCATGAGGTGTGGGGCTGGCTGCCCCATGTCTGACGCAAAATGTGCCTTCGATGATGTCGCAGGGCCGGGTTCACACCCACAGGCAGAAACCCCTGTGTAGAAGAGGCTGGCAAGGAGAGGCTGCGCTTGCCCCTCCTCTCCTCGGTGGAAGTGCTGGGACTTTAAGCAGTGTAAGAAAGCAAGAGGCACATCCAGCGGCAGACAGCAACCTACAGGACACACGGGACATGCACACCCATCCGCAAAGGACACCCTGGCAGCCCTTGCGCTCCAACAGCAAAGCCACGCTTCTGCAGCATTCCCTGCAGCACAGGCTGCTGCACCCAGGTCTGCGGTTTAGCGGGGAGCGACAGCCTGTGGGATTTGGTGTGGTCTTTCTCCAGCACCTTGGGAGATGCCTCCCATGCCGGGCATGCTGGTGTCTTCTGCGTGGCTGCAGCTGGCACGCAATGCCATGCACCAAAAGCCACCAGCTGGTGTGCAGCCAGCTCTGCGTACCTCCTGTCAGTGAATCCCCACCTTAACTCGTCCTAAGGGAGGTGAGACCATGGGAGACTTTGTCCTTCATTCAGCCCCAGCAATTAGATTTTCTGTACTTGCTCGGTTTGTCTTTTTCTTCTATTTTTTTTTCCTTCCCGCTGAATCTTGCCCTGTAGCAAATTCCACGAGCAGAGATGCCCTGGCTTTGTCTGCGCAGGCTGCAAAGTGCTTTGTCCTTTCGGTGCTGCTCTGGGAGGCTCTGGAGCTGCCCAGGCTCAGGCTGCTTTGTTTAAACCCTTTCCAGAGAGGAGAGCGACTCTGTTGGTGACAGCACATGCCAGGTCACAGCTCTAGGTATTCAGGGAAGGAAGAAGGGAGGCAGCTTTGCAATATCTCCTCTCAGCGCAAGAAACCCATTAGAGAGTGACCTGTGACTGTCCCTGTACCCAGGCACCCGGGCAAGGGACCCCGGTGCCCTCCCAGTGCAAGGCACAGGGCTCACTGCCAGGGTGGGCAGCATCCCGGCAAGATCCCGTCTGTGCCATGGCTCAGCCCTGGGGTGTTCAGCAGGGAGGGCACAACAGGGGACATTCGGAGATGTGCCAGGGCCCCACCACCCCCCTGAGCTGGGAGCTCCGACCTGGCTTGCCGGCTGCCATCCTGGGAACCGCCTCCAGCACCCAGACGGAGGAAATCCTGGGAGCTCAGCAGCCACAGAGAGGGTGCCGGGTCCCGGCTGTCGGCGAGGATGCAGATGAAGGCAAAAGGCTTTCCAGGCCAGCACCCTGCACTGGGAGAGGAGCTCATTCCTGGGCAAAGCCAGACTGGCAATGAGACCTCATGGCACGTGCCGGCGGCTGCGATACCCACATGAGGCAGGTACAGACGCGTACGCCAAGCGTGAGGCGGAGGGAGAGCCAGGCCTGCTGTGTTCTCTCTTTTGTCATTTTCCCTCCCATTATACTCAAGTACGACACATTCAAAAGAGCTTTCCAAAGTCAGGAGGGGTTTAGGGAGAGTGGCTTGAAATATCTGCTCAAAACTTAGCCCAAAGCAGTCCTTTTATAATGGAGAAGTCACTAATTCAACTATTCATTTAGCATACCCATACAGCATCAAATGCATCAAATGCCTAAAAGGGCTTTCCAATACCATTCCATGCGAAAAAAGGAAATGACCAGGAGTTCCTCTAATGGAAGCTATTTGCTGCAACGTGTCGTGCAGAGCTATAGCGCCCTAAGTGTTTTGGGCAAATGAGAAAGCAGAGATGGAAAAAATCGCAGCAACATTGTACCAGCAGCAGCTTTGAAATTGTCTCTCATTACGCCCTGATCTAATCAATATGAAATAAATAAAAAAAGACACTTTAAAACAACTAGTCTCATTTTTAAGTGGACACCAGCTCTAGGATACGTTAATTAAACTAAACTAAAAAACTTCCATACTGTGCCAAGGGATGGCACTGCTTTACAATCCTCTTTTGTGCAAAATGCTATTGCAAAGAAGAGGAGCAGTGCATCAAGACTGAGCAGTTCTCAGGCTGTGCTATAAAACCAGGAGTCTAGGAAATGTAATAGAACTGGAAAAAAAGCTCTTTTATATTAAACAGAAAATGCAGGTAAGTGCTAGAACGGATCTACTTGAATTAGCTAATTCAATTAGCTACTGTGATTACCAAATGCTAACCAACAGTAAATGCTCACACTTGTAAAAAGATGTTTTTAACACATAGTCAAGATAAATCTAGTTTCAGTTATCTATATACATATATAAAGCTAACACCATAGGTATTAATACTTAACATCTAAAACTTATTTCAGAGCTAACATTTATTAAATGTGAATTATTAATAACAGCATGTTGTGGGACACTGTCATGCAGAAAATAAGATACCGTGAGCTTTTTCTCCTCACTATTCCTAAACCCACAGAGTTTTCTTTTTCAGCTGAATGCCCAGGAAGAGACACATGCAGATGTTTCTCACCTGGCGTAATTTGGTTAAATATGCTATTTTTATTCTGTTCCCAGATTTTTCTTCCTTGTTGAACACTTATACTGGCACACAGACAAATGAGAGAAGAACTCGACACTTGTCAAGAACATCACTTCATATTAGCTGACTTCCAAAAGGCAATACCAGATAAGTAAAAGCCATTCCTCCTTCGTTATAAACAATGCCAATAACAAGGAACAGTGGGAGTGTGTTGGTGCTGAAAGACACTTAGCAATCAGCACTATAACCTCTTGGTTTGGATTTCAGGCTTATTTTCCTTTTTTTGTTGTTTGTTTGTTTGTTTTTTAAAAAGCTAAAACCCAGAAGCTATCAGAGCCCATACAATCCTTCCGAGTAGCATTGACTTCAATAATTAGCACAAAAAATCCCCCAATAAGAATATGATACCCACTTACATCAACTACGAAGATCTTCTGGGAGTCATCCAGAAACTGGACTTTCAGGTGCAGCATCCTCGAGCATGTGGCTGAGCGTGCGGCAGGCGCGGCAGCCCTAGCGATGTGAGCGGTGCGCCGGGTAGGGAGCCCTGACTCCTCTTGCACACATAATTTCCCTCTCAGCTGGATGGAGAAGGCTGCAGTCACAGATGTGGAGCGGAGGCTGGAGTGAGGGAACTGAACGCCTTAAAACAAGTTAAAAACACTGAATTGATACCTCCCCTGGTTTAAATACCACCACTGCGTTAAGGGATGTTTTCCCCCTGTGAATGATGAGTGTATTAATAGGCGAAAGGCCGTGCAGCAGCTCTGCAAGGGTGGCACTAATGGGGCTGGGATAAACGCTGAGCTTTTACAGCGGGTGATGAGCAATGTGAGGAGCAAAGGGAGCCCACGCTTTGCACCGCAGGGTCAGGGAAGAAGGGCTGAGTGGTGTTCCTGCCCGAGTCACCGACAGCGAGCATCACCTTTTCTCTGGTCTGGTTAAGGTGCAGGGAGACCAGCTGTGCTCGCTCCCCGAGGAGGGCAGATAAGGTCCTGTCCACTAGGCAGGTGTGTGCGGGATGGACAGACGGACCGATGTACTCCACCAGAGACTGGGAAATGTTTCCACCTGAACCTGAGGCCAGGTGGAACTTCTTCCTGGGGAGGCGGGGGAGGACCTGCTGCTAATTCCCAGCTCACACCCTGGTCTGGCAACTTTCGGACAACCTCATTCTGATTCCACACCCAAAAACCCCACGTCCCCACACAGTAGCTCAGGGCTGTTTGCTCAGCCAGCTGAGCCCTTAATTTTAAATACCCTGGACCCTGCTACCAGCATCCTGCATCCCACCAGCTCTCCCTGGAAGGACTTCAGTCCACCGAGTGCATCCACCCCCACATTAGGCTGGATGGTATTGCACTGATTCAGAGTCTTCTTCAGCCTCTCAAATACTCCGGTGTTTGCCAGGATGGACTGAGTAGAGCAAGAAACAAGAAGCCTCCTTCCTCCCAAACCCCATCCCCTCTTTTTTCCAAGGTGAACTTCCACACTGGTCCTTAGGGTTTGCTCCTTTGCTCCCCTGTTGGCCCGGGAAGCAGGGGCACCTGCAGGGCCGATGCAGAGCCACCACGGCTGCATTCTGCAGAGCCTCCCGAAAAGCTGAGCCACCAGCACTGGGCAGCAAGTTCAGCCACCATCCTCCAAAAAGGCTCACTCTGGGTCCTGGGGATAGGGGACAAGATGCCCCAACCCCCCTCAGTCCCTCCTGAAGTCACTCCTGAGAGAGGAGCAGGCTCTGGGAGAGCAAATTCTGGCAGAGACGAGATGCGACGTGCTGCCTTGCATCACTGTGGCTGCAGCTCTGCACACTGCTGCACCGTGTGCTTATCTTCAGATTCAGTTTACAGTAAAGGAAAATAAGATAGATAAAGTTATGGAATAGAGAGCTGCCAGGGGGTATTAAACACCATAGACCAAAAGGCAAGAACTGGCACCTGGCTCATTGCTGAGGAGAAGCACTCACCTTGTTTTCCACACTCAAAACATTTGTTACTGGCAGCTGCTGGAGACTGGGACTCACCTCGGTGGCCTTTGGTCTGTGGTGGCCTTTCATACAAGCAGCTTAGACCTCCTCTTCCTCAGCCGGGGCTGCCAGGGGAACATCCACGTTCACTCCTCACCCAGCCATAACCCTCCCGACTGCGGGGCCAGCAAACACCACGGCTGCTCGCCTGCCGTCGCCGGGAGCAGGATCAGGCAGAGCCGAAGCCCTTCTGAACACGCTAGGCACACAACAGGAGCATCATCCGCTGGGTACTACATCTAAGGCACGGCATGAATACTGCAAAACAGGGAAAATTCTTTCCAGAATAGGGCACTTACAACATTCCTGCTGCCACACCAAAAGGAACTGTTTCGCTCTCAGCTACAGCCCTGGCTTACATTCTACTTGCTTTAAGAGTTTTTATAAAATATGACACATAAGAAGTATTTAAAAAAAAAAAAAAAAGCCTGAAAGAACTGAGTTTGGCTTAAAAAGAGAAGAAGGAGGGAATGACAATAGTCTCCTGATCCATGCAGGGCTATTCCAGGAGGACGGATCAGCAGTTCCCAAGCTATGGGGAAAACAAAGAAATTGCAGGGAAGATCTGAGTTAGGTGCTAGGAAAGACCCTTAAGCTGTGAGGCAGGAGAAATACTGGAACAGGCTGTAAATCCAGGGGTGACTCAGACACACGTCTGTCAGGGACAGCCCAGGCACACTTGGACCTGCCTTTAAACCTTTAACAATAACTATCATTTTTCACTGACTTCACGAGACACATTATATCTCGAGCATATCTCAACAGTTATAGCTGACGCACCACATCCTGCTCTTCTAAAAACTTCTGCCTCAGAACCATTCTATTTATTGAATATAATAAGCAACGATACATTTGCATTTCCATCAAGTTTTGCCTGCCGAACATCAGCAAAAGTCTGACATCGCTCTGCTGAAACTACTTACTTGTAATTGCTGGGAAAATGAAAATTAATGCATTTTTTATTTCTGTTTAGGTGAGTTTTGCCCATTAGCATCCAACTGCGGGGTAAGAGCTCTCTGACCAGCATTTTGTTTTGATACCAAAAGGTAACATGAAGCAGCAGCATTTTTCCTCTCCAGTTTGCCCCAGTCCTACCCGTAAACATCCTGCAGCGGTGCGTCTCCTCCTCGCTAACATTCCCACCGAGAGCCGTACTTACAGCAACACAACACCACAAATACTATTCCCCGAGAGCAGCTCCACAGACACCCTGGCGTTCATCAGCATTAATAACTCTGCAAAATGATGAGACCGACAGGAGGGGCGAGCTTCTGCGCGTGAACACTGGCAGGAGCGAAGGTGAACATCCCCAGCGTTAGACTAGGGATTAAGACAATTTTAAAGATGAGTTGCGTTGTCTGACAGTCTCACACCGGGTGGGCCCAGGACAGGCGATGACACGATTACATGCTAGCTATACAAATTATTTGCATTGCTGTTCAGCCGGTGAGGATTACCAGATCAACAGCGATGGGGGTTTTGGGAGCAGCTCGGTTGCTGCGTGGGCAGCTCTCCCGCCCGCAGGCATCCCAGCAAAACCAGCAGACCCCAGTTCAGCACAACTTGCAGGCACATGTGTGGGAGCAGAGCGTGGCCGTGGCATAGTGGGAAGCACGGGGCCATTTCAGCTGCTGGACACAATTGCACTAATAATAAAAGAAATAGGTTCAGCCGAGTTTAAGCAGTAAGCCAAATTAAAAGTCAATCACCTGACTCACCCTGCATTATTTTTTTTTTTTTTGTTTAGTAACACTTTCCGGTGGTCAAGGAAGCAGCCATATCAAATCTTGCTCTTGTGATTATACTTTTACCTCAGCTTCAGCAGCTGAGGTAAATGGTTCTTTTTACCTACCTGTAATAACCGAGTAGGAAATCGCAAATAGCCTCGATTACGCACGAAAGACTCCAAACGTGATTGCAATTCCAGACACTGACAAACTAAACAGAAGTGCCAATTTTTCTTTTAAGTCCTATTAAGATATACTCACACCACGCTACCGAAATACTGAAATCTGATTTCCACACGCCCCCCATTTCTCTCCTGTTTTCAACCTGTGCAGCACCGTGTTCGATCTGCAGGGATGGAGCAGAGCCCCGCTGCTGAGGGACGGAGCAGAGCCCCGCTGCTGAGGGACGGAGCAGAGCCCCGCTGCCGAGGGATGCTGCGGCCACGCGAGCCCGATCCTTGCTTCCACGCTCCCTCTCCTGGAGGTTGTGCCCAACGACACACACAGGAGACCAGCTCGCAGGGAGGAGCGGTTCAGGAACAGCAGTAACACAACCTGGCGTGCTTCGATGTATATGGTTGACTTTTCTTCCTTTTTCATATTTTATATGCTATGTAAGAACTAATACCTGGCACTGAAGAAGGCAGTTTGCTGTAAGCAAATGCAAATGCCAGCACAAGCTACACAAGAAACTAAATAATAGTCTGACTCTGGTATCATCCAGAACACATTATCTCATTTTTAATACGCCCATTGCACTCTGTTGTTGGCACAGCTATATAAAAAGCACTCTGTGATGCTTAATTCCAACAGATTACTTCAAAGACACGAGAAAGCAATTTATACAGAAAAAGAAAGCCTTGTGAACGTACCAAGTCAAAGGAGCGCTGGTGCCTCCAAAGACGCAGGCACCTCTTGGCATTCGGTCATTTCTAGCTGGGAAGACCCACCTCACTGCATCTACGTGGAAGTGCAAAGCACAGGACTTGTCTATGCCGTCCTTAAGTTGTTCCAAGCATGAACTGTCCCAGGTTCACTTGCACATCCCCACACTAACAAGCTAAAAGGATTGCCAGCTTACCAGTAATCCAGCAGTCCTGTGACGAGGTCTCCAGATGCCCAGGCTCTCTGTCCTCGCAAGCGCTGTCAGGGAGCCAGACCGATCAACCCCCCTCACTACAGCTCTCCGTGAGTCACGGGCAGATCTTCCCTAGGTCGTGCCCCAAGCGAAATCACCACGGACCCCACATACCACACCGCAGAAATATGAACGACTGGTGGGCAGTGCCTGCTCCTCTGCTCAGCTCACACAGCTCTGGCAACAGAGGGTTACGAGACTAGAAGCAGCAGCACCTCTTCAGAAGGGAATTAAAGGCCAGGATGGTGAAAACCTTTGCTGAGCATCATCAGGAAGGATCCCACAGCCAAAGGCTTCGTCTGAGGAAACTGCCAAATTGAGTCTGCAATGCTGGGTGAAGAGACTGAATCCTAGTGGAAAGGATGGAGTTCTAAGGAACTATACTGCTTATTTTCATGGCAGATGTGGTTTCCCTCTTGGCTCAAGACAACTAGCTCTGGTTGAGTAAGCCCTTGATTACATCTAGGCACAGAAAGGCACGTGTTACCCAGGTACCTCCAGGCCGATGGATCAGACCTGTCTCACCACATGGATCTTCATCCCAAGTTTTGTTAACATGTTTCCCACCCAGGTAGCCTCTCTTCTCCCACTCCCTTCTTTACCTTTCATTCTTCCTTAAAAGACCCTTATCACACTTCAGTCCTACCAAAGCCCGCCAAATACCAAGTATATAGCTCAAAGCAGAGCTAAAATTGTGTCAAAGCCATTCTTCATAGCAGGCAGTGGAGGGCAACAGAGTAGCATCCACCTGAAGCTGGGACCTTGGTACTTCCGTAGTGATCCAAGGTAATCCCCATCTCATGGTTCCTCTCCCAGGGTCTTCTGGCAGATGGTAGTGGCTACGAGGCAGATGTGTTTCAAAGAACAGGAAACATTCCCACATCATGACTGTCCCAAAGTTTCAGAGGTACATTCATAAAACCTTCCTAAGTTAGTGATTTGGACCCCAAGATGAAAAAAATCAGATGGCCTGAGATACCGTGCTGACAACTAACAGAGAAACAGCTTAGATAGCTAAAAGGAAAAGAACAGCTGGATTCCAAGTACTTCTGACCATAGGCCCTGAAGCTAAGAATCTTTCTTCTAACCTATAAAAAAAAAAAAATACATCTGCATTACTGAAATCAGATGTAGGGCATTTGGCAGGTCCATGCTAACTCCCGGAACAACAAATGGAAATCAATGCCAGGATCAGTAACGTGACAGTGGTTGCAGAGACACGGGGCTGCAACGGACTTCGGGGGGTCACACACGACCACCCCATGTACAGAGGCAGGAACTACAGACACCACACGTGCTCCTTCCTCAGCAGCAGTTACCTGATGTCATCTCTGAAAATTTTCCACCACCTCCACATATCTGCAGCTTGCTCCAGCACTTCAGCTGTGCTCTGCGAGCAGCTTTCTCTCTTTTACAACATAAATCAGCTTTGCTGAAAATTCAGTTTATTTCTTATTTTCCCATAGCAGCCATGCTGCTGCTGATTACATGACCGTTATTAATTTGCTTTTAAGAACAAAAGTCTAAGGTCTATTACAGCACTAGGGTGAATCCCAAGCTGATGATTAATCATCCTATCTGCCAGTTCCCAAAAAGACAAGTAGCCCTTAAGGAATGGCACAAACAACAAACATATTTTCTCTTTTCTGGGCTGACCAGATAATTTAAATCTAACGTCAAAGCAGATTTTCTAAGGACATAAAACTGGATGAACTAGTCAGCCTAGAGGCAGGAAAAAAGAAAAAAAATTAACTTGAAGAGCCAGAAATTTCCCAGAAAGCTGATGGTCTGTTTGGTTTACTGAGCTGCAGTCATTTATCAATTACACCTTTTAGCAGAAGCATAAGAAATCTAAGTCTGAACCACTTACATTATAGCATCACAAATGTATGAAATTTACTAACGCTCTTCATAAATCTGAAAACATAACTTTGTTCTTTAGGTTTTAGCCTACTTATTTATTTACACGCAAGAAGGCCAATTTCAAAATTATGCTACAATGCTGGTGCATCTCATTCCAGGGAAGTCCCTCCTCATTTTTAACACAGCTTTCCACATTATGCCCCAGGAGGGAAGTGCTACAAGTACCACTTTTATTCCGAGGCAAGAATAATTGAGGTCACCCAGTAACGAGCAGCAACTCGGAGCCTTAAATTCCGTGTGAGCCTAATCACGGGAAATGTGATTTGGAGGAAGTCAGTCACTGTTAGAAAGCTGTCATAGCACACTCAGAACCAGCAGAACACCAAGGAGCATGGACACACCACAAACCAAACAGCAAAGCCTGCCTGGGAGCGAGTATTTTGTAGGTTCCTGCAAAGTGAGAGACTCTTTCCCATCAATCACTGCAGTTAATGAAACTATTGCTCCAGACTTTTTGGAGGGACTTGAAGAGAACCTTTGAAAGAGAGCACCAGAGGCAAGTAACTTAATCCCGTACTAAATAGTTTTTGTGGAGAACAACGAATCCTATCCCCTACGATTTTGTAATGGAATTGTATCATCGCTAGTAGCGGTGATAGCTAACGGCCAAGCTATCGCAAGCTCAATGCTGCCCTCAGCAGAACCAACGAACTACTACAGGTAGGATGTGACCTTTGAATTGAACACCGTGGCTGACTTACAGCTGGAAGTCCATCTCTGCTCCTTGCAGCTGTATTGACCAGACAGAGATAGATGTCCCTACTTAAAAAAAAAACCTAAAAGGCACATTATTTCACTTTCACAGAGCAGAGGGCCACCTCACCTCTTGACAGAGCTCGCCTGCAGCTACAGCAGCTCTACACGCACTTCCTCCAGCTGCAAGCTCCAGAGTGAGCAAGCAGTGACTCACCAAACCGAAGTGCCTACCAGCAACCCAAGCTAGCAGGACTGCTGACTTTTCAGCAGAGATAACAAACAGGTCAACACATCTTGTTTTAGAACCCGTATCTCATTTTAATTAAGACTAGACACTTCCACTTAGTTTCAAACTGTAATTACCGCCAAGCCTATTAGGGCAGAGAACAGCATCCTGCTTCACGTGAGGTGTGGCCGGCAGCTCACCCACCACCCACGCAGGGCATCTCGTGTCCTTCCTCCCAGGGCTGTCCCCACCAGGCTCTGCGCGGTCGGTGGTTCACACCCCGCACAGCCAGCCCCAGCTCTGCCTCCTCCACAATCCAGTTACGTGCCACCCGTGCTGGGTGGGGGAGCGGGGTAGGGAGGAGCCCTCTGCTCTGTGCTGCAGTTCGCTCCTGAGCTCCAGACACACTGGGGACACACCTGTCCTCCGACTGCGCTGGGTGGTGGGACACTGGGGAGCTTTCTGCAGGGCCCGTGCACTTTAACAGCAGGCTGAACTCCTGCCTGCTGATGGAAAGCAGTGAATGAACTCCTCGTTTTGTTTTGCTTGCACATACAGCTTTTGCTTTACCTATTAAACTGTCTTCCTCTCAACCCATGAGTTTTCTCACATTTACTCTTCCAGTTCTCAACCCCATCCCCCTGTGGGGGGAGTGAACAAGCGGCTGCTTGGGGCTTAGTTGCTGGCCAGGGTTAAACCACGACAAACTTAAATCAATGAAACCCTGTCTGTAAACCCACAGAAAAGAGCTAGCCTGGATTTAAAGCACCCCGACACTGTCACACCTATTTTACCAAGGACACTACTCAACTATTTGTACAGCAGCAGCAGAGCCCGCTCTCAGCACCAAGACTTTTGAAAGGTAATGGCCTTAAACATAAATCTTACGTGCTTCCTTAAAACTCCCAACCCAGACAACACCGTACTGTCACTTTGAAACAAACCAGTGGTGTAAAGTCAAAGGGACTTACTAGCTGTACCATTCACTTCCCAGCCTCCAAGTGGGAGCAGGAAGCAGCTTGCGTAGCGACACCGAGTCCCATAAGGAACCAGGAATGTTATTGTTCCATTATGACTTCTTTTAAATAGCACGAGAAATCAAGACTCAGACCAGTCCTAACGTGTCAGCTACCACACTCACCGACACCAGTCAGAACAGGGCATGCTTCACCCCCAGCCTCTCAGTGAGGTTAAAGGGAAGCACACATTTTGTCCAAGATCACTTACAAGGGCAGTCTGTCCTTCTGTGTCATTTTCCCCTCAAGACGAAAGCTAGCCCTCCGTCTCAGTAAAGGAAGCGTGAGCACAAAGAAGGAACAGCCTAGAAACCTGCCTACAAGATAAGGCTAACTCTGCTTTAGCTGAAGGAGGGGCAGTAAGCACGCCAGGTGGTTTTGCCTGTTGAGACATCACTGAGGACTGAAGGTACTAAGGTAGCAAGATTTTCTAAACTTGAAATCACATTTTGCATTAATACACGGCTTTAGTTGCAAATGCTGTATTAAAGGTCAGTACCAAGACTAAGTTCTGAGGAAGATGCACTTTTTGTTACAGAGCCCAGATGACAATTACCGACTTGGCAAACTCAAGGCTTTTACTGAGCATTTAAGATAATAATTATCAAATAGCTTTGGGCAGTTTGGTTAGCTGGAAGGTTTTTTAGAAAAATCTTCTGTCCTGCAGCAGAGCTCCAAGAACACTTACTCTGCTAGTGTGGTGGAGAGATGCCAGTCCCGGATTACTATGGTGGAGAGCAGCTACAGACACACTGCAAGATGTCAGGACTCAAAGCCATCTTCAAACACACAAAAGCCTACATGAAAAAATAAGAACATTAAAGACTTTGAGAAGACAAACAGAGGTACTTCTTTTGAACAAAGCTTCATCGTACCATCCGAGTAGAGGTACCATTGCTGCTTTGATCAGGCTCCCCAGCTCAGAGGACTCCCTGCCTTGCACAGGAAGATAATGCATGGTCCTTGCTCCCCTTACTTCCAGAGTACCTGAGACTGCAAGCTTTACACCCAACCTGGGCACAGTTTTACACCCTGTTTCCCCAAGCCAGAAGTCGTCACTCACAACAACTCAGATGTGGTAAGTAGGTTTAGAATAAACAGTATCTCAAAACAACAACAACAAAAAAAAGCAGCTTGTTAGTTCATTTTAGAAGATGAAATTCAACACAGACTAGTCACCTCAGTTTGGTAATACAGGTATCTATTTTATTAAAAAAGTTACAAACAGGTGGACTGTAGGGTTGTCTTACAAAATGACAAGAATGAATTCTACTGGAAAAAACTTTTTACAAAGCATTATAGGTAATTGTTCCATTTTTGCACTTGTTATTCCAGATTTCACCTATCACTGATAAAGATACAGTACATTAGATACATGATGTTAGGTTACATTTTTATTTGTAGAGCCCTACTGCAGTGATTTGAACAACTCCTAAACAGATGCCATAGTAAAGACAATACATATTGCATTTATTATTAGCCTCTTACTCTAATAAGCAACTTCACATGCAATCTATTGAGGAAGCCTAAAATAACTTTTGGTCCCTTTTTCCCCCCAAAGTGTGCTGAAGAAACCATCTCTCGTTTTCCCAGTCCTGTCACTCTAAGCTAGTTCAAGTTTAAGGTTTTTTTTTTTTTCTCTTTTTTTTTTTTTTTTTTTTTGCGCTGAGGTCAATGACAATGAACACTGGTTTGATAACTACCCATAGGAATGAACCACTGATTAATATTAACCAACTTTTTCCCCCTTAGACAAAGGAAAACTAAGATCTTTATGAATTACTTTTATTTCCTATTACTTCCTTACAACCTACAAAAAAGATCAACAACCATCACAAAAAAAATTATCTACTTTGAATACAAGGTTTGGTTTAATTCTGATATTAAAGTGCAAACCTAAGTATTAGCCTCAGCCTGTTTATAAAGTTTGTACAAACAGGGGGGAAAAAAAAAATTCAAGTAACCCCACAGGAAAATAAATCAGGTGTTTCAATACCCAAGCAGAAAACCTGGTGTCCTCTTCTTCTCAGGATTCAAATTCAACACTGAATGTAGACTCAGAATCTTTATTTCCACTAACACTGTAAAGCCAGCCTGCATTATTACCAATAAAACACATTAATGTTGAGATACTGTACCGGTGATCTTTTATTGTTTTAAATGCCATCATCCACAATACAATTCGTGAGTTTTCAACTGCTTAACCTCATATACCCATCACTGCTTTTACTGGAGCTTTTCTCAAAGTTATTTAGCTATTACAGGGAAAGAATGTACATTTCTAGAAGCATGTTCAAATGACTAAAGCTGGGCTCCTAAAAACCTAGAACTTTGGTGCAGTAGGTGAGCTGCAGTTATTAAGTTTCTGCAAAAAAAATGACACATTTTAAACCACTGCTAGAAAAAGCTCTCATGTATGCAACATGTTAATAAAACTGAACAAAAAGATTTCATCTGTTCTTTGTACATTTTCATTCTGCTCTTTATACCTGCGTTATTGTTAAAATTTTCAAGTATTCACAGAAAATGTTGATCAGGTAAACAATAAGGAAGGCAATGGCTGTTTAAAGCACGCTTGCAGTTAGTATCACTGAAACCTGGTGCTTTTCCCCTTGTTACACCAACTTGTCTCTAATATTAAACTTGTTTATTAGGGAAAAAAAACAAACTAAAAAGCAATTTGTGACAGTGCAAGAAAAACTTTAACAAATATTGCTTTAAAATATTATTCAGAAAGACAAATATTAGGAACTATAAAATGTAAAGTGATCTTATTTGCATTAGATTTACATGTGCAGAAGTCTACTAGATGTCTCTTAATGTGCCAGGCAAAGCTGAGCTGATGGACTAGACATACAGCCCATTTTGAAGGATACATTATCCCTTTTCAAAGGTGTAAAGAAGCTATTTGTAAACAAGCAAGTTTAGAAACTCAGTAGAAGGAAAAGCATGCCGCCGTTTTTCAATGCTACAATTGTCATTTTTGACTGAATGAGTTTAAGAAACCCACGATTGCAAGGAAAGAAGTATCAGCTGAGGACTTCACATCCCGTTCCAAGTAATCCCTACAGTCAGATCGGACCAGTTACAAAAACACAATGTCACAGCTGCATTTGCCAAGAAAAGGGATACTACATCCATACAACAGAGGTGCCTTCAGTATCTTTTCATGACACTGTCACACGTAAACAAAAAGTCTCAAAGAATGACCAACTACATTGTAGGAGAAAACTTTGCAAACAGAAATAAGCACTGATGCGAGGTAATATACAGAAGTAACCATTTGTTTAAGGCTCAATTTATTCTCCATTAAAACTCTCTTCTTTTAAAAGGCATTGAGTAGGTAATACTGAGTTTAAGTATTTAATAAATACAAGTTCAGAAATTGATTAAAGAAATCAATTAAAATATTAAAAATGAACTCTTGCATATTAGCCATTATATGAACTTAGAAAGCTATAAAAGGACTGATAGATAAAGAACAGATTTTTAAACTTATGGTAAACATGCTAAGCATTCTGATTAAGGTGTGTGGATCCTGGAGGCCACCAACCTTATGCACTTAGATGTATGGCAATGTGCTGTAATAGAGACAGGTTTACCAAGGCTCAGCTCTGCAACCTGGGCTGAAAGTTCTCCAAAGCAGCATCTGTGCAAGTTTCCTCTGAGTTTTATCTGCAATTTAAACAAAATAACTAATGAAAGCCATATTCAATACACATTCCAAGTGAACTCTGCTTCTCCCTATGCGTGGAACACCTGGTTTTCCATACTGAACTCCAAAGCACTGCTCTACACAGCAGCATTTTTAAGTTCCCCTTCTCTGATTCCGGTAATACAAGAGACAAGCAGGCAAACAACTTATTGCTATGAACTTTGTAACAGTTGCCCCTGTGGGATACTAAATTGCTTCTAAAGATCCGAAACAGCTAGGAACTTCAAGTTTTCCTGTACAGACAGACATACACTAGGCTTTGCACTGGTGGTGAGGAGGCACCATATCAGCCCGTAACGTGAAGCAGTGGGATTCCGCACAAGTTCTAATAACAGGCAGATGACCCAACTAATTCAGTTTTGACATCGGGGTTCTCAGCATTCAGATCCTCTAAATTACTACCAAGAAAACCCCTTAGCACTCAGACAGCATCAGTAGGGAGAACTGTACGCCACTGTTCTCAATCAAAACACAGAAATGTAACCAAAGGGACCAACACACCTTCTTATTTCTGATAACTTCCTTGCCCTTCACAAGATTCATCTGCAGAGACATCCTAAAAGCCTCAGTCAAAGCTCAGTGTCTGTACAAACTTATCCTTCACATGCACATGTATGCACTTCACTGAAGCTTAATCCTTGGCTTTTCAGGGATTTTGGTGAGTTTTCTCTATTCTTAAAGTAATTTCTTCAGAGAAGTCAGGACCTTACACTTCCCACAGTACCACTTCTTTTTAGCTGTTGGCATGTGCTCAATGAACAGTTTGGCACAACAGAATGCTCTGACATAGGGTTCCCCTTCTTGCCTGAGAACTGGCCACCCCCAACATTCAGGAGCAGTACTCCTCCACTGACAAGAGCCAACAGCCAGATTTTGCTTGCTTGTTTGTATGTTTTTCAACCAACAGCAATTCTCCCCCAGTCGGGTGAGCATGTGCCATGTCACCTTGTCATTCGTTCCACCCCCATCCCCCCAACCCCACTGCCAGTCCACAAATTTTAGATGGGGAGAGTCCCTGTATTGTCAAAACAGCAAATAAACATCTAGCTTTTAATGGGGATGGATTAGACCTGCTTAATACGTGTTTTATCTTTGCTTAGAGCACAGGAGAGGCAAACCATTTACAGTGCAGGCCCCTCACCCTACCAGTCACATTCATCCCAAAACTCCACCTAAATATAGTATCCAGTGCTGTGGCTGGGGATAGTATGAACAGAGAAAGCAAGTAATAGTATTTTCCTCCACATGCTCTTCTAGCATCCTTGTATTTCCAGGTTAGGGACCTCCCAATTCCAATTTGTCATCTTTCCATTTAATCTGTGCTTAGTTACTACAATTAGCACCATATATACCTTATCCGCTTCACCTGCCTATGAAATTTCTACAGCTGTCTAGTCTCTTCTTTGAACAGGCAGGAGAGAAGGGGATGTTAGACAACTTAGTAAAGCAAATTTGTCTGTGTTACATAGCCACACAGACCAGAAGACAGTACACTTTCAGGTTTTATCTCCAGAGAAGAGTACTCTTCCTTCAGCACTTGCTCATATCAGTTACTCATAAAGGGGACAGAAATCCAGAAATCACTAGTCAGCGTCAGTCTTTCACCCCAATATTAAGATTTTCCCAATCCCATTAGTACCTCTACAGAAAACCTTTAACGCAGCAACACTGTAACAGGCGCCATACTTTAAAGAAGATTTAAAATATGAAATATTGTGATATTGAAATATCAAGAGAAACACTAGAGCAAGGAACAGAGAGCAGCTACTGGAAATCTCACATCTCTGAGTGTAATAATGAAATGACAGAAACCACTGCAGAAGCAGGGAAGGTGGGGGAGGGGACAGGATGCAAGAACAACACACATTTTTAAAAGGAACCATGGGTTATCTCAATTATGTAGTTATGTTCTATCCTTCATTTCACCCACAGCAACTGACTGGAACAGTAATTTAAGCAACTGCTACTCAAAAGTGTTGTGAAAGAACCTACACAACATCATACTTGACAGATAAGCTGAGGTATCAGTACCAAAAAAGTAAGTGGTACTTGCGAGTTAAAACTGACCTGGAAACAGCCCTAAATGCTTCAGATGCCTTAGAACCAGGTCCAGCATATAATCCATCCCCCATCCCTCTCATTGGTTTCTCCATCAGAACTTGACACAAACTGTTTCTGTGTACTTCATTCTGAACTAACTGATCTGGACCTAAAACTCCTCCTGGACGCAGACAGGTCACAGAACTCAGAGGTGACAACAGTTATGCCAGGACAGAGTTACAGTTCAGGCCCATTTCCTACACACAGGTTTTCAGACAGCTGGCTCCACTTCCTCAGTTTCACTTTACCTAGGATGGGGTCACTGCTAAAGCGATGTCTGAGAAGCAGCAATTGTTCCTTGGATCACAGATAAGCAGAAGAATACAAAGCTGATTACAGCTATCACAAGACACCATCAGCTCTCCTACACTAGAGCACATCAGACAGAAATTATCAGGCAGCAAAAGCTTATCATAAAGTTAATGAGATCCTACACCTACTCAGTCAAAGAACAAGTACAGAGTGGGAGCCAGGAAGGAGAAAATATCCCAACCGTGTGAGGCTGAAGTTAAAAATACGGAGCATGAAGCCTGGAAAGAGCCAGGACAAGTAATAGAAGCTCCAGACATGGTGAGACCCGGACTGAATAGAAAGCTGCTCAGGCAGGAAAGACTGACTTGTTTGGCACAGGTGTCAAGACTACACTGGGCAGAAGCAACATCTCCTAGAAGCAAGGAAGTATTTTGCTGCTAGAGGCTTGATGTGACACTATGAGCTAGGCAGAATGAAAGGCAATCTGTATTACAAAAGCTTAGGATCCTCTCTCAAGAGGTCACAAAGGCATAAGAATACAGATGTTTCTCCTGAAAAAAGAGCATGCTTAGGAAACTCATCAAATCTAGATGCAAGTTACGATTCAAAGGAATAATATATATATATAGCCCTGCCTCCTGCCCCAGTGTCACTTTTTAAGATTAAACTTGAAATTTAATGCTAAATTCATAATCGGACAGGTTACAAAGAACCCTCCCTTATAAGTAACCAATTCTGGAAGTGTGAGTTTCATGGATAAAAGGCCTGATTTTGTCAGAGTTGGAGACAGCAACCTGCACAAGTTGAACCACTAGTAACCCAGGGGTTACTGCCATCTCTGATATGACACTTCCAAGTCCACAAACTCTTATTTGTGAAATGCCTCAGAAATAGCTGAAACACTGCATTACTATATATAATTTAAGATATTAACCCTGCAGCACTCTGTTAAAAAAGCAATAACTGCTTTGATTTACTCCTTCCTATAATCCCAAAAGGCTCTGCAGGTGTTAGTGTTAATTCATTTGTATTTCTCTCTGCTCCAATACAAGTAGTTGGCTTGCCTTTCAGCGAGCAAATCTTGAACTTAGACGCACCCCTTAGGTGACAGCAGCCTTTCCTAATTTCACAGAACTGGAGATAAAACCATCATGTATTATCTTTAGTATGACAGTGCTAGGGTCATGAGTACCGAAAACTTTACATCCACAAAGCACTTGATAACAATCTCAAAGCCAAGCTTTGAAACTTCACTCTCTGACCTTGCACTCAAGATTAAAGAGGATACATGGTCCAAAGCTTCCAGTAATAACCTATTTTCCCTCTTGTCACTCAGACACAAAAAGCTCCTTTGACTCAAGCAAGAGTTACTAGCATGGCAGTCAGAGCCTAAGCCTCAATCAGTGTAGCTGTCAAGAAGAAGAGTTCTTTCCCGTGAATTTTCATGTCCTCCCTCATCTCTGCACTTGCCCTCGAAGATCACATCAAGTTATTTGCCAAGGCAAGTCCAAAAGACAACTGAAGGTCTGATGGACCAGCTAGCTGCACACAGAGCGTGCCAATGATGTAGAAGAGCACTTCTCAGTAAGATGGATTCAAGCTGATTTTGTAACCAGACCTGCAATGGCTAGAAATTCAAATTGGGGGAGGGGATGTCTAGAACCACCTTGCACAGGAATGACAGCGCTGCAGTGTGCAGGGGAGGAACAGAACCATTTATAAAATCAGGTGAAAAAAGTACCAAAAAAGACCGCCATGTGTGTGAAGGGCCAAGAGCAGCTAGCCTTGAGGAAAAAAACCCAAAAATCAAAGCAATACCCGAGACAGGGGGAGCTTTACAGAGGCCCCTCTGAACACTGCGCTCTTGCCACACCTCTTATGAGTCACCAGGAAAGGAAAGAGTTGTGCATTGGGAAGCCATTTTACAGCGTGTTCTCTGCTCTGGTGATTTCAGATGAAGAGCACTTTGTACACATCCTTGACTAGTACATGAGGACTTCAAGCCACTCCTCACAACTCAGGGTGGTTCTCTTTCAAACTTATTTCACTGATAAGGCAGAAACGTACTCCTAAGTACATTCAGTTTCTGTACCATAGAACTGATCTATTTATTTTTTAAACAAGCTCAAAGTCTTCCCTGCAAAACTACTGAGAAACTTGGTCACAATAATCCCATTAAACTCCAAGGTAATTCCCGTTACTCAAAAATAATTCAGGTACCAACTACAACCAATGAAGAAACCCACTGCATCACAAAAACATATTAATGATAACGTAATGTCAAATACAGCACTGACAGTGAAAAGAAAGTGCAGATGAGATCACACGCTTTGTCTCACTGCAAAATTGCTGCAAGTAAATGCAATGTTCCCCAAGTAACCCTACTGAAGTAACGTAAGTCCATTTGAGTCGAGTAATCATGTGAAACCAAACGCACAAGCTTCCATCTCTTTCAGAGGAAGGCTACCTCCACATTAGACTACTTAATTTCAGACTCCCTGTCACGCTTTATCTGCTTGCTTAAACAACATGTTTATGCACCTCGGTTAGTTATGACTGTTCCACCAACCTGCTCTGTATGGCCATGATTGAGGTTTTTCTTAATTTCTCTCACTGGACGATGCAAGTTGTACAACACTGATCTTGTTTTTCAGGCAGGGAGGCATAGTTCATTTGCCTGACGATCTCAGCAAACAGTTCATCCACCATTGTTTTGCTCTTGGCTGATGTCTCCATGAAGGGACAGCCCCACTCCTGAGCCAGGGCTCTGCCTTCTGCAGATAAGACCTCCCTCTCCGACTCCAGATCCACTTTATTCCCCACTAGGATCAGAGGAACTTTCTCGTATCTCTTCACCCGGACAATCTGGTCCCTCATCGGCTTGATGTCCTGATTAAACAATCCCACTGGTTAGTACATGTAAGTAATCACAAGAAATTGCTATATAATCACTACAGAAGAACATTTTAATAACACTCACATGCAACTGAACATTCAAAATACATCAGAAGACTTCTTAAATTCATATTCATGCAGATTCAGAACTCAGAGAAAGTTTACTACCAATTTTTAATATAAGTTACTTTTTATTTTATATAAATGCATACAAATTTATAAAGTGTATGCATATATACAAACAGAAAATTACTACTGTACTCTAAGACATACTTTCAGTTCAGCTAGAGGAAGATACAGTATAGCTGCTTTGAAAGTTGATTTCAGTTTTCTGAAAAAAATTGTCTCGAGTCTAGCGACCTGGAGCATTAGTAGTAGCATCCATTACACAATCATTTAGGAAGCTTGTGTTTAGTTTACAGCTTGAGAAAGCCAGTCATTTAAATAGTCTTCTCACTTCTGGAATGCTTAGAATAATTCATTGTGAGCACATTTAATCACATGTAAGTAACCAAATTAGATGCTGTAAAGAGATTTTATTACCTAGAGATTCATTTATTCAAGTCTGAGCTAACATTGGGAGTTTACACTTGAAAGGCTGAGTCAGCCTCCTCTGCCCCCTGAGTGCTTTAAGTTACTATCAGTACTACTAAGTTCTACAAATTCTTGCATAGCTCTGGGACAAAGCAATTTAAGCATTTGAAGTTACCACTGTGTAAAAGAACTGCAGAACGGCTTACACCTACAGGCTTCAAAGTAAACATGCTATAGACAGACAAGAAAAATTAAATATTAACAGGATAGATTACTAACTGTATGTCCATCCCTCAAATAATGGGGACTCACTGGTCCCCAAGATAAATGAAAATGAGGGGAGAAGCATCCCAATGTCATTGCTGTTGTTTTCCAAAGAAAGTATGTCTTCAGCTTGCGCTTGTGCTATTCTGAGGCCTCTGCTAAGATAAAGTTTAGCCTTCAGCAGAAGCAAACATACTGATTCAGTGGGGGTGTGCAAGGCTTTGCCAAGCAGCTGGAATACACCCAACTCAGCAACTGAAGCCAATGCAGTAGTTGCAAATCCCTGTGCTGCATGCAGTGCTGCTAAATCTACTTATTCTCACAAATAAAGCCTCACTTCTACAGGCAGCTTTGACCAATTACTGAGAGAGATACTTCTATTTTTTTTGAGAGTTTTAATAGTAGAAATGAAATCCAGACCCACAAATTATCGCATATGGCCTGCTTCTCCTCTCCAGTACACCACCTACGCTGTGAAAGCATTGAGTTTATGCTGGACAGGAACAAATTTTGGGGGAAGGGGGCAAAAAACAGCTTACTCAGCAAGTCACAACTGCAGAACAATAAGACTCTCTTCAAGACTAAATAAAGAAATATGCCTTTTAAGAAGGCGGGTGGGGTGGGGGTGGGGTTAGGAATAAAGAAAAAAGGGAAGTCTCGATTTTAATATCCACCGATTTCTTCGTGAAAGGGGATTGCCAAAAGATTTCTGTCGGGCAACTGGGACCGGGTCTTTGTTAAATCCCAGGCAGTGTTGGAGAACAATGGTGGCAACCTGATAAGTACCTGCAAAGCAAGCAGTTTTCCAACAGGAAGCAGGGCTGGCAAACGCACTTTCGAGGGGGCATTCTCACTTTTGCCCCTTCAGAGATCAAGGGCTTGCACGCACACGTGGATAAGCCTAAAACTTCCTCCTCGGCCCAGCGCCTTCCCCAGGGCTGGATCGGCTGCGGCCAGAGAGGGACCGCCGGGGCCGCCGCCTCCCCGCCCGCCCGAGCTGCCGCCCCTGCCCCGGGCCCGGGCGAGGTTACCTGGAAGGACTGCTGGTTGACCAGGCTGTAGACGAGGATGAAGCCCTGCCCGTTTTTGATGTAGAGATCGCGCATGGAGGCGAACTGCTCGGTACCCGCCGTGTCGAGGATCTCCAGCACCGAGGGGGACGAGTCCACCTCAATCTCCTTGCGGTAGAAGTCCTCGATGGTAGGGTCGTACTTCTCGATGAAGGTCCCGGTGACGAACTGCACCGTCAGGGCGGACTTCCCCACCCCCCCACTGCCCAGCACCACCACCTTGTACTCCCGCATCGGGCCCCGCAGCCACTCGCCGCTCCCCCGCCGGGCCCGCCGCCGCGGCCCGGGCCTAGGGCAGGCGGCAGCGCGGCCCTCGCATAGCCCCGGCCCGCCTGAGGAGAAGGGCGAGGCCCCGCTGCTCCCGCGCCGTCCTGAGGGGGAGAGACAGCCGTTAGGGCCCGGCCCGGCCCCACCGCCGCCCGCCACCCCGCTCCTTACCGCCGCGCCTCACTCCATCCCGCTCCTTACCGCCGCGCCTCACTCCATCCCGCCGCGCCTCAGCCGCGGGAACCGCCCGGCAGGGCCGCCCCCGCCCGGAAGGGTTATGCTGCGGCACCCGGGGGCGCGCCCCTCTCCGCCGCCCGCTCCGGTCACTTCCGGCGCGGAGCTCCGGCCGCGCAGGCGGGGCCCAGCCCGCGGCTGCGTCACCGCGCCGCGGGGGACGGGTTAGAGTGTGGCACCGCGGCGGCCCCGGGGGCGGGGGGGACGGCTTTGCGTGTAGCACCGCGGCGTCCTCCCTGCCCGCCCAACAATGGCGGCGGCCGGCGGCCCGCGGGCGCTATGGCGGAGCGCTGCCCGGGCTGGGGGGAAGGCGGTGCAGGGGCGGGCGGCCCCCGCGCTGTATGGCCACGCACGGCTCCTCGCTGTCCCTCAGCTAGGCCCGGGGGGGCGGGTGGCCCCGCGGGCGTGGGGCGCAGGCCCCGCCACCGATCGGGGCCCACACTGGGCCTGCTGTGGGGCCGAGCTGCTGCCCGAGTCCGGCAGCACCGGGGCCTTGTCGGGGCCTGCCAGCCTGGAAGCCATCCTTCGTTTCGTTCGCGGCTGAAGTTCCATTAAGAGGCAGTTTTCCCGAGGGGCGCGCTGGGCAGCTCCTGGTGGACATTCGGTCCCTGCGGAGAGGGGCGGGGGGGGCTGCGGCACGGGCAGCGGCCACCGGGGGGTGGGGAGGGACGGGACCCCCTGCCGTGTGAGGTATTTCTCCAGGCATTCCTTCAGGTGCCTGAAAGCCTGCAAAGTGGGCTTACAAAAGACATTCTCACTTACGAGCGTTGCCCTGTACCCTTACACCTCGCCTGTCCTGTGCTTTCGCAGAGGTTTTGCTTTGTTCTGTTTTCTTCCCCTCCCAGCTCCCTGCACGGCAAGCCTCCCCCCCCCCCCCCCCCCCCCCCCGCCCCAACCGGCACCGAGTGCCGGGGCGCTCGGTCGCTGCTGCGGGCCGACAGCAGGTGTCAGCCGGGGGCCGGGCACGGCGCATCCACCCGCGGCGGCCCCGGGCGCTTTCGGCAACGGCCCTGACGTGTCATCCCGCACACCACCCCCCGCCCCGGTGCGTTTCCCCCGCTGTTAAGTAACTAAACAGAATAAACGTTTGTTTTCTTGGTGAAAGAAAATCCCTCCGTAGCCTCAGACCTGCCTCGATCATTTGCATGAAGCGTGCCCACCCCTAGGAGAAGCTACCCTCTAGTATAATCAAATTTGTTTCAGAGCACCGGGCTGCTGCTTCTCACAGGCTGCAGAATTTCAGCAGACACGTGTGAGTTGCAGGATATACCCCCTTCCTCTGTGCATCACCTGTCTGATTGCAAGTCTGCCGTCTATCTCTGTTGTGCCCGCCCCACGCTTCCAGCAGGCCCTAGAAAGGTGCCTGGTCAGGGCTGAGCATCATCCAAAAATCAGATAAGGTACCATAGAGGTGGCTCTGCCGTTTTCACAAACAGCGTTCTTTTATTCACTGTCTTTCCATAAAGAATACTCTTGTCCATTATGGGGGAAACTCGGTGAGGACTTTTAGCCACCAGAACAACTCTTAACACAAGTTACACCAAATTTGAGTCACACTTTTTATTATTTTTTTTATTACATGTAAGTAATAACCTCTCTCCTTCCTTTGCCATTGCCTCCGAAATTGTTTTGTCAAGTAAATTGCTGGCATGAGGTAGATGTGCCTGGAAGACATGTGGCTGGTGAATCAGCTCAAAAATGCAAAAAGGTGAGCATTAAAAACGGGCTGCCTCCTACTTCAACCCTATCATAAATCATGAGTAGTAGCAATGTACCAAATGCACTCAAGGTGCTCAGGATAAAGGAAAGATGCAGTCACTGGCAGAGGAGCTTCCCGTCTAATTTTAACCATGACACAATCAGCGACAGTGGCAAATGGGGGGGAGGGAGAAAAGGGGCAAGGGAGGATAAGGGTGACAATAATGAGATTACACGGTCACTTAGGTTCATTCTGTGCATGTCTTTGTGGCACTGCTGGTCCATTATGATCGCGATGGGTGGAGGAATGACTAAGGCAGAGGAATCGGAGCAAAGAGCATAGCAATGGGGCAAGCGGAAGAAAAAACAAACACATTTTTGTGCAATTTGACTTAACCAGCAATACTTCACTCTCGAGCTGAGTGGACAGGTCAAGCAGGTGGGCACGGGATTGGGAACCTGGATATTTTTTCCTTCAGGTGCATAACCAGTATCAGTTTGGATTCCCAAAGATTTATTTCCCAACTCACAGCACTTTTTACCTGGCCTTACATGTCTACAGCTGAAAAAAGGCTGATCTCAAAATGCACCCGATTGTTCGTTATCCTTAAGATGAGTTGTTCCCTTCATTGAACAGTTTGCACAGCTCTTTCACCGCCTTGTACACTACCATATACTTGGAGCCACAAAAATAGCTGGTGATGTAAAAGGTTTTGAAACTCTGGATGGGAAGAGCTGCTTCTGCCATAAATGGCCAAGCCCTGAGCCAGCCACGCAGAGCACCTCCTGCTGATAGCGCCGCTCCCTCGCTATCACCATCTCCGTCCCGGTGAGGTGTGGCACATCCCAGGTCAAAGGCCTGATTTAATCTCTGCCGCTGCTTTCTCCCTGCCAAGGAGAAAGGCACTGGGCTCTGCCCTGCGCACTGCCCCAGGAGGGTTTGCCCTCTCTCAGCAAAACAAACCTCCCAAATGAGCATCTGGGCAGGATTTGATTGCTGCCAGAGCAGCTCTGTGCTCTTGATGGACTCAGCTGCTCTATGCCATGCCCGCAGCCAGCAACAATAAAGTAGGCTTTTATTAAACTAACCTGCTAAAACACAGATCCTGCAGAGATGTTCAGGGAACGGACAGATGGCACAAGCAAGGGCCAGGAAAAATTGCAATCCCCATCTCACCAATGTGAGAGACGGATCCTGCCCCGTGCTGCGTCCAGCAGGGAGGCAGGCGAGAGGGCAGGCAGCGCCCTGCCCTGCAGAGCCAGCCCTGAGAGGTGACAGAGCAGCATTCCCAAGCTCTGGAGGGAGTGAGGCATCTGGAGGATCTCCTACGGTTGCTAGCGTGGGACTGCACCACCTCCCCACCAGCCAAAGCCTCCCCACCCCAGCCACGGCGTGGACACTGCCCAGCTGCTGCTGCTGCCTCTCCTCTCGCGGGCTGTCCGTGCTGTCATTATCGATCGTCTCGCTGCTGTGACTCACCGTCTCTGCCCGAGCTGTAAACCAGGCTCCTCTGCCAGGAAGCCTGCAGTAGGCTGCTGAGCGAAGGCAGCAGGAGTAGCCTGGATTTCACCTAAGTTTCCGTCTAGCTGGGCGTATCATTTGCATAAATACATGCAAAACCAGCTTAAGACCTGGTGTCATTTCTTCTCCACCTCCTCCAGCAGTTTTGCTAATCTTTTATTGTGCCTCATGTTGTTCAGCATGTAAGCTGCAGGGTAGGGACCGGCTCCTCGGGGCTCGCATGGCTGCCGGAGCACTGGGGGCTGCTCTCGCGTGCAGCTCTTTCAAGGGGGTCCTGTCATACCAGCCACATAACCATCACAACAACTTTTGATTTCAGCTCCGTCACATTACACTGAAATATGTCTTATGGGTTGGATGCATTCACCTGGCCTAGACTCCTAATTTTGGGGCTGTTTCAGGCAGTACAACCTGCAGAGATACTTTTCTTCTTTGCCAGGCTTTTCCTGCCAATGTAGAGATGACTCAGAGGAAAATTCTGAGCACTTTTCTCTAGAAATTTCTCATTTTCTGTCATCTGTCAGCTTTTAGCTGTTACTTTAGTAGCAACAAAAGGCATGCTGGCACTTAAAAAAGGTAAAGGACATTTTCCAAAGCAATTACTGACTTCGGGGCAGAAATGGGGCTATACTGAATTACAATTGATACAACAAGGAGGTTACTGGGATTTCTGGGAGGAGAAGCATCTCTCTTTAGTCCTCAGGCATGGTACCAGATCACCAGCCATTTAGGAAAGCTTGGCCCGGGAGCTGATTGTTGCTGATGAGCAGCACTGCAGGTGAAGATGCTGTTGTTACACCCTGCCACGCTCGCAGCCTGCAGCCCCTCGCCTCCGCGCCAGCCCTCCCTCCTGGTTATGCCCTCTGATCCTGCATCTCCTGCCTGCGAGATCAGCACCCCATACCGGGGCTGGCAAGTGGCTTTCCAAGTGGTGACAAGTCATGTGAGGACATCACTGGTGCAGCCAGAAAGCTGGTTTCGTAGGTTGTTCCTCTTTCCATTTTCTCCAAATGTCGAGCTATCTCCTCATTGCCCTTCATGGTCCGAACTAATATCATCTGTACCGCAGTGCCTGGGAAGTGCCTTCAGCTATCGCTCACCATATCTGCCTCGGGTTCCTGCCGAGCTGCAGCTCAATGACTCCACGAGTGGCTCATCCTTCACACACATGACATGATGCCAGCACGGTACGCTCTCCTTGGGTACCAGCTTCCATGGGTTTCTGCAAAGCTGAGAGGACAGGGCTGTCCTCAGGCTTGACCTTGTCAAATCACCGCCACACGTGACAGCCTCTCCCTGTCATACATACATATATACAAAATATACATACATATTTTGAAGTTTCTAGCCAACGTTGTAGTAGAGTAAAACTGAAAATGCAACTCCTTAAGGCTCAAAAGCCAGAAGGCAACAGTGAACACATAAACCAAACCTGTTGCTTTAAACCCCAAGTGAAAAGAAAGGAAGGGGGAAGGTAAGTACACTATCAAGATATACTTTTGAGATTTGTGAAAATAAAGCAATTTTAAACTGACATCTAACAGAAGAGTTCCCATTCACTTTTAAAATTCCATAGGTTTTCCTTTTTTTATCATATTCCTGCACCATTTGCAATTCAAATGCTACAGAGGTGTGCAAACTTGTGCACGAAATGCACTAGCAGAATGAAGCCACCAGCAATTAATTAGAGTGAAACCCTCCGCTTTACTCCCATTGGAGAGAAAGAGAGAAAATGTGACATTCAATCCAAATGGGATATTGATAAAATACTTTAATATGATGTTGATCTTAATAAGAAAACCTATTTCTTTCTTCTTTTTAATAAATTACTTCTCAGTTGACAATTTTCTTGTAGCAAAGTGACAAGTATTATGCCAAATTGTTAACTCCTCCATGCAAACTCCAGCGCTGAGGTCATTAAAGCATGCTGAATGCCTGGATGGGAGCTACCAGGTTGTGTGATGACCTGAGATCACTACAACCACTGTGTGGTCTCATTTTCAGCCCTGGGACAGGCGTTGTTACCGAGATTTGGTGACATGGGGACATTTCTGCTGAAATACTGGTGCCTCATTCCTGGGGCAAGCCAGGTCATTCCTCCTGGTGGGAATGGGAGCACACACACATAAAGCAGGTTCTGGCAGTGCTCATGGCCCATGGGAGCTACATTTCCCAGGTGGCCAATGCCACCATCACCAACTGCTGCGGGGTGGCATATCCGCACGGCACAGCCCCGTTCCCCATGCCAATGGCGCTCGCTTTCCCACCCATCACTTCTCTCCAGCCACAGCTGAGGATGTGTACACTCAGTAATGTCACTGCAGGGTCCGCGTGCCAGGCACACATCCCCAGATGGCCACGCTGCACATGGCTCTCAGGAGGGTGGAGGCAGGTCATGGGCCGAGATGCTTCTGGAGGAGATCAACCTGAGGCTGGAGGGAAAGGCTTTCCAGGAAAGTGCATCGGCAGAGTTGCGAGCAATGGCCAGCCAGGCAGAGCTTCCCCTCAGGCTGCATTTGCAAAAAGCTAACAAAACGGTCTGCGAAGCAAGAACACAGCGAGCTCATTACGAGACACTTATCAGCCTTCCTGGCAAGGGAGGCCAACGGTGCAAAGCTGCGTGTCCTCCGTGCCAGAGCCTGTCAGCTCCCCTGTAAACTACACCTGGCCACTTGGAAGCAATCCAGGCACCAGTGAGGGTCTTCACAACACCCTGGAAAGCTGCAGCCTGAGTAACGTGTGGCATCTGTCAGCATCATCCAAGGGAGCTGAAGCAGTGGCCCTCAAAGGCTGGCTGCTCCAGGAGCCTGGCACGGCAGCCAAAGGGTTAAAGCACTTGGACAGGGAAGGTCCTTGGAGGAGAAAAGCACCAAAACTGCTTAATTAGAGTATTCAAATTGGATGGAGTTGCAAAGCAGTTAATTTCTCAACTTGAAAAAAACCAGAATTCATATTTGCCAGCCAAGATCAGAAGCAGCGGGGGCTGTCGACAGCCTCGCTGGGGCTCCCTGTGCTGGGGAGGACTCCAGAGGTCTCTGCCACAATTGCCTGCGGTCTTTAGCATTTTGTTCTGCAGTTTATGAACTTGCCCAAGTTCATTTTGTGGGTAAAAGCCAGTGATCCAAACTCCAGCTGTATCTCTGTCTTCAGTAGCACAGGGCTGCTGGCCGGTTTGGTATTGCAGAAAGGCACTTTGGTGTTTCAAATAATTTCCTAATTTACACAGTCTGGAGAGGATCAAACCTGTGGCTGGTGAAAGCAAGCATGGCTCTGATGGGGCTGGTGCTCTTTCCCAGCCCCTGAGGCAGCCAGCCACCTCACTGTCCTTGCATGGATGGACAAACAAACAGAACCCAACACGAAGGGAGCTGCCACTCATGCCAAGGGTCCACTGCCTCATTCATCCATGGCCACGGGCATCTTGGCATCAGCAGCCTGAGTGAGCCCAGCTGTGCTGGTGCTGGGGAGAGGATGCTCTTGCTTATGCCTTGTGCCACGGCGTACCCGAGGCAGCTCCAGTGTGGGGATGTGGACTCAGGATGCTGTGGGGAGAGTGCCGAGGCTCATCCCTGCGCTAGTCCTCATCCACGGGCTGGTAGCTCTCGTCACTCTGGTCCATCTGCCTCATTCTTCAGGCTCTTCTCATCTCCTGCTTTTTGCTTTTCTAATCTTTCCCCAATATTTAATCCCATGCCAAATTCTTTCCCATCCTCTTAAAATTCTGCAAGTCTCTTAATTCTTTTTTTTTCTTCTTTTTTTTTTTTTTAAGCTTGGCTGTGTAATTGCAAAGCGTCTTGAATCCCTCTGTGTTTGGTCTTCATACCTTGTGCCACCACTATGTTCCAATCACTTAAACATGAGGTTTTTGCATATTGTGCTTGTTGACGCAAATTCTTGCATGTTCCCTAGAAAGAAATTCATCCTTCATTATCCGGTGCTTTGCAGTGAATGAGAAGGGACGTCACAGCAGCAGCAGAGGCAGCAGCTGAGGGTCCCCACCCTGCGCCACATCTCAAAGCAATGATGATGTCTGAGCTGAGCTGGGGTTTCTTTCCTGGCAGTATCTTGTTGCTCTTCAACGGCTGTGAGTGAAAGGCTTTGACACCCTCCATCAGCGCCGCACCAGGCTGCGTGGCTCTGTGGGGTCCCCTGTTGCCCTCCCGCTGGCGAGGCGGCTGTCACCTCCCTGGCATCACCCACGAGTCTCAGCACAATGGGAAGAGGGAGAAAAAAAAACATGTCCCCGTTCACAGAGACGTTGCGCACAGAGAACAGAGAAAATCAATCTCTGGCTGCTGAGCCTCTGACACTTTGTGTTGCTGAAAGGAATAATCAAGCCCAGCCCTGGGGAAGACAAAGATGGAAAGCAAAAAATAAAGCTTTCCCCATCAGGATGATTTCTATCTGGGGTTGGGGTCCTCCCCAGGGATTCCAGAGGTGGTTTTGGGAGAGGATGCGCTGGGGCTCTTATGCTCCTGGAGCTGATTCAGAGGCAGATTGTGAGGATCCTGCAAAATTTTGCTTTTCCTGCTCAGTCGGCAGGTCTAGAGGGAAAGGGAAGAGGGAGGGTGGCTGCCAGGGCTCCTGGCTGAGTCCTAGCCGTGGGGCTGCCATGTGCACTCACACTGGGCTTGCCCAGGGGACATGGCTTGAGCCACAATGTGTCTCCTGTCCTTGCAACAGCCACAGCCTGGTGCAATAGCCTGGCTTCCTCCTGGCCAGGTCGGGGTTAGGAGGTGAGGAGCAAAGAGCCGAAGTGCTGCTCGTGGGGCAGAGCAGGGAGAGAAGGCACTCGAAGGCTCCTTGCCCACCTGCTAACGTGAGCCAAGGGCTGAGCTTCGCCCTCCACAAAAGCGTGGGACGTTTGCCACAGATACCACCATCAGCAGCTCAAAATCTGCATCTAATACTCCATTGCCTCAATGATTACCGGATTAAAGGAAAAACCCCACGCTGAAAAGGGGAGTCCAGAGGCTCCACCTGCTGCCAGTAGCACACCTTGAGCTGGCCCAGCCCCAGCTTCAGCTTCTTGCAGCCCAGGGGACACACGTTTCACTGGGTGGTCCCCCTGCCCCATCCTTGCCAAGCTGTCTGACAGCGGTAGGCAGAGCTGTGGCAGGGGACCACTGCGTCCCTAGGCTGGACCAGGGGAGCGGAGCTGTCACCCCACCCCAGCTGCTGGGAGGATGCTCCATCATTTGGTGTCCTACAGAAGATGCAGGTTGATGAGGCTGGAGGTGGGGAGAGGCAGAGGGAGAATCAAGGTGGGTCGGGCTTGAGCAGATCTCTCCCTGCTTCTGCCTGTGTGCTGCAGCCCTGTGCCAGGACCGGCCGGGCGGGCTGGCAGGCTGGCGGTGGGCGTTCGTGACTCATTATCCCTGATCACCATCCGATGACACATTTACTGCCAGCAGGACGGGCCCCCTGCCAGCACGGCAGCCCCAGAGCCTAACGGGAGGGCGGCTGGGCTCTGCCAGCGGCTGTGCTGATGCAGGCGGGCTGGGAGGTCACCGCCGGCACCCCTGGGACACACAACCCCGTGGGCACCCCTGGCGGGGTCGGTAATGGGGGCAGACCATGTCCCCCTGCCCTGGCAGCAGGTGCCCCGGTGCTCGGGGTGGCTGCGGCGTGGGAGCTGTGCAGGCAGCGCAGGCAGAGGTGGGACCCGCTCAGGGCCAAGCGTGGCAGGTCGCAGAGCCAGCCCAGCACCCTCACCTCCCACAGCACCCATCCTGCTCGCCCCAGCATCCTGGCTCGTGGCGCCAGGCCCACAACGATAAATGCCTTTAAAGCATTCTTTATTAAGTGAGAAATCTGACTCCGCTCCCCATGCCAAGCCCTAATGCAGTGCAGACCTAAATACAGCACTAATGCGAAAGCTTAAAGGATTTCCCATAATTGAGCAAAGCTGGCAGAGGGGCAAGAGCCTCATGGGGAAAACTGCAGCCCACCTCCCTCCCCCCAGCACAGGCCACCCTCTGCCCAACCCTGCTGGTCCAAATCTGACCAGAGCCCCACCCTTGGGCTGCATGATGTGGGGAATCAAAAAGTCTTCCAAGGTCTCATCCTGCCCAGCCCAGAGCCCCAAGTTGCCCTCATTACCCTCTGCAACATCCCCTTGATTTACACAATAGCACAAGTAGCATCACCGCGTGTGAATTCCCACCTCCCCATGTCACCCCTGTCCTCCCACGGCAGGTGCTGCCGGGGCCCTGCCTGCCCCGAGCCCCCGCTGTGGGGCACCACAGGGCTGGGGGGGAGCAGGACCGGGCACACACAGCTCCCAAAGCCCAGAGGATGCTCAGGAGTTGGGGAGCAGCTGAGGGAGCACCCACTCCTCCCGCACACCCGAAGTCATGGGGTTGGGGTAGTTGCCAGCACTCTGCACCCCAACAGATACACGGACTTACCTTTGCACTACCCCCACCTCGGCACTGCTGCACACTGGCTCCAAGAACAGCGCTGGCTGAACGAGAACGCCCCGTGCCTCCTTACCAGCACAGCAGTGTGACCCTCGGGCAGGATCACCCCCGCAGGGCCAGGTGGCCAGTGGCTTTGATCCAGGCTTGTGCTTCTGCAGGGGAAAGCAAACAGTATTTTTCATCAACAGGAGTTTTGTGCAAGTTTTTCAAATTCATTGCGAGCCCCTGCGCTTTGGCACAGATGCGTGCACCCCCAAACACCACACAGTGCCCCTTGGCCTCCCCGGTGCGGTCACCAGGAGCTGCTCACCGGCGGGGCATCTGGGTGCTGCTGCACTGCAGATGTGGGGGCAAACCGGAGGGTTGGGGTGGCTGCAGGGTGAGCAGAGACACCAGCGTGGCCGTGGCTGCAAAGCCCTCTGCCAGCTGCCATGATGCGCAAGGGAGCTGCGGCAGAACCACCACCGTGGAGATCAGCTGAATTACAGTGGCACAAAGCATTAAAGCAGAAGCCCCATCGATTACGGGCTTCGAGCACGCGATGGCTGCAGAGGGCAGGAAGGCAGCAGCTCCCTTGGGAAGGTGCAGATAACATTTATGAGCAAATAATTTACATGCACCACGGAGCAAAGCAGAAACATCTCTACAAAACCCAGCTGCAGCTGCAAAAAGCTAAAAGCGTGCAGCAGCATCGTACCATGCCCGGCTGCGGCGATCCTTGATGCGGCAGCCGGTGCAGGTGTCGCAGTGCTGTCGCCTCAGGGCTGGATTTACACCTTCGGATCCAGGGCAAGGGCAGTGCGAACAGCCAGGGAGAGGATGGAGCACACAGCTGCTAAACAGACTGGCAGAGCCACCCTGGAAAAGGCAAATTGAGAAGGAAAGGGCAAAGGTATTTGCAGCAAACATCTTCCAGGTGAGCCAAGCCTGGCTGGGACCCCATCAGAGCCGGCTTGCTGGGTGTCTGCTCCTCCAAGCCCATCCCCATGGCCTTCAGGCTGCAGCTCTTTCTGACCCCTGTGCAGGTCCCACTGCCCACAAACACCCCAGGGGTCTCCCAGGCCATTTACAGGGATCCTTTTTTGGGATGTGCTGCCATTTCGGAGAGGTACTTGAGGCAGGGTCCCACCTGGGCTGGAAGGGGCACATCGGTCCATCGTCTGCAGAAACAGCTGGGAGAAGGGAGGGTGCAGGCTGTCCTGCGCTCTGATGTGACCCCGCTGGGAAGGGTTAACTGGCTGCTGGTGTTGGAGAAGATACTTTTGATCCGCAACTCATCAGCGATTAGCCAAACGTTTATCCATTCTCCTTTTTTTTCCCCATAATAAATAAATCAAAGTGATTTATTTATCCAGCACTGGGTCCAGGTTGAATAACGACTGGCTTTGGACCAGAGGCCCACCTGAATACGGAGAAAGCCTTGGAAAATAGATTCTTTCCCCCACCCTGTTTTCCAGTGAAGTGTCAACAGCCGAAGAGCTAAATGGAGATTTTTCATTAGACTTGGCTTTCCTGCACAAACGTGCCCCAGCGGAGGGGAAGGCAGATAGGCTAGGTCCTGTAACATTAACAAATGACACATGCTGGAAATACAGGATCATGTATAGTTTGCTCAGATCCTTTAATCCAACTTCATCTATAAAGCAGTTTGCAGCAGCTCCTCCTGTGACTTTTCTGCAAACGGGTCCCAGGTAAAATCCCCCATCCCTGGCCCAAGGATGCTGTTTGGCCTTGAAACACAATTTGAAGTCTCTTGTTAATGGGCTACCCTTGAATCTTGGTGCTAGTGTGGGACTCCCACCCCTAACCCTCCCCATGGGGGATACTTCTGAGTGGAGCTGGTGCCTCCAAGCAGCCAAGGCTCAGCCCATCCCACAGCTCTGAGGAAAGCATCCCTTGCAAGCCCCCGTCCCCTTCCCGCAGAGAAAGCAAACCAGAGGAAAGCCGGCAATAGAAACTCATGAGTAATCACTCAGGAAGAATCTCATACTTCCACAACTATCACTACTTAGAAAAGTTTCAGTTCCCTGTCCTTTTTTGTTGTTGTTCTAGAAACAACTCAGACATTTAACTGTGCCATCAGGCGAGGCAGGAGTCATTTATAGAAAAATCTCTATGTGGCCTTGACACACAAATGGAGTCAATTAACCTGCAAGGAGAAGTCAGGGAAACAGGCTGATGAAAAAGTAATAGTTATATAATTTGTCCTGGGCTCGGTCTGTCTTTTCTCCAAGTCAACAGCTTGTTGATGGGGAGCGAAGGGCGACGGGGAGCAGCGCCTGCATAGCCTGCCCCGCCGCACCACTCCTGCCCCCACGCAGCTCTAGCAGACCCCTGTCCCCCGAGACGCTTATTTCCAAACTCTGTTTCCCACACCTCTACCCCCCACCTCCGTCCCCGGTCAGATTCTCAGACTCCTCCGGCAGAACAGCCTGTGACCCCTCCCTGGCTGCGCTCCCCTCCCTCGTGCAGGCATCAAACCCCTCTTGCTGCACCACCGGGGTTCACCCATCACCTTGGTGTCCCGTGTCACAGCAGCCTGGGTACCGAGGCCGCCGCTCAGACGTTAGCGGAGACAAGTTACTCACATCTTCAGGGGTTTCCTGATGTCTTCTGCGGCCCACGAGACGAGCGATGCTGCTCCCCGGCTTGGTGCCTCCAGCGGGACCAAACACGTGTTGAGACCGGCAGGTAAAAGCCGAAGTTTTTAGGGAGCGAGTGGTGATCCCCAGCCAGTTTAAGGGTAGCAGCCCCCCTTTGCAGCGATGCTGTTGGCACGCAGGTGGCGACCAAAGCGGCAACGCTGCTGAGCAATTTTCTTACCTCTAAACCTATGCAACATTTACGGAAGGGACAAAGAAACTCGGCAAGAAGCAATTTTCTCTTGCAGAAGTCTAGAGCAAGCTCAGCCGTGGTTGCTCCGGGCCGCGGCGAGAGGCATCCCCAGGCTGCGCTGGCCCGAGGTGGGAGCCTGGCAGCGCAGCCCGGGGATGAGCTGGGCACCTGGAGGAGCGCTGGGGAATCCAGGCTGCTGCCAAAGGGAGCTTACTGTTGTGTTACTGCACTGGGACGTTCAAAACGGTATCTGACACAAATGCTGAAAGAGAAAAATTAATACACACATCACTGTGCTACAAAAGCTGCAGGCCTTTGAATGAGAGTCAATTTATTCTTCGTGGTTATCTTCAAATGCACAGCTCTGATCTCCTCTCTAATCACATCACAGACAGGGTCAGAAAGGAAGCATGGAAAAATACAAACCGAGCATACCACATCACATGTGTCTCAGAAGGTCTAAGGCACAAGAGAAACCAAAAGGCAGCATCTGGAAAGTTTTACTTTTTATTTTTCTAAAATACAAATGTCTTTCTTGTGTTAGTAACTTTAATACGACAGGCCGAATGCATCCGATAAAAAGGAGGCACTGGCTACAAAATTCAAAATACTGAAGGTATTTTCTGGAAAGAAATTTATTCTGTTGTTCTACACTTTAGATATAACATTGAATCAAATTCATTAGTTATTATTTTTACATCAGAACCTTTGAAGTTTGGGACTAATAAACTGGAACTTGAAAAGTTTTTTAAAGTAAACTCCTATTAATGCGTAGATATGGATCCATAAAAAACATAACCAAGAATTTTATACACTTTATTAAAAGATCAAAAAATAAACAATAACAATATAGAAGTAACATACTAAAATGAGTAGCATTATGCACATTTCTAAAGCACGTACAAGCACTACAGCAATATAACGTGGCAAAAAGAAAAATAAATTCAAAGCGTACACCCTGTTGGTAGCAGTTGAGGGAATGAACTATCATGTTATGGAACTGAAATACTGCATTAGCCTACGCCTGTCTGGATCCGATGGTGTTTTTATTTCTTACAATTCCACAGGGCTAACTGTAATCGTCTGTATATATTTTTCTAAACTATACCATTAAATTGATATCTAATGTTTCCCTTACTTTGTTTTACCAGAAATGCCTATGATAAGAAGAGTGTGCTTCAAAGATCTACTTTACACAGTACAGTATAAATGTTTTTATATATTTAAATTAAAATTTGACAATTTAGGAGAACATTCTCTCTTTTGATTTTAGTGATTGCCTAAAATACAATTCTCTATTTATAAAAAAAAATAGTGATTTGTTGTCAGGTGATACAATAAAAGTGTGGGGAGTCTCGGTTCATTTTCATGATTTAAAATAAAAATATAATTAAAGCAAAGCTAATTGGAAAGAAAAAAAATATCCCATAATCCAATCTAAGAATGGTCTTATCATCCCCTCATCTGCTAGGATACAAAAGCCATGGCAACAAAATCATTTGGCTTCCACCACTATCAAATAGCATCTGTGTACAGTAATAAAGAACTGGAACCTTGTAATTCGGTGTCAGGTAATTCTCTCTGTTGTGTGTTTGGAAAAATAACTTCATTTTATTTAATAGTTGTGTTATTTTTGCAATGTTTAAATATCTCATTTGAGAAGCATATAGAGTTATTTTTGATGATAGAGGATGTCAGTAAAGATCACTAGCAAAGATTTTAGCAGTGCTGTCATGATCGTGCTCATACCCCAACAAGAACAAGTGTGACCAGCTACGATTCAGTTCACATAGTGCAAAATATTTTTCTCTCATAATCCTAGAAATGAGAAAGAGCTTCATTACAGAAATAGATTGTGGCAAAGGGAAGCCTGAATAGCGCGGTGGCTAGAATTAGCTCATTATTTCATATTAAAATCTAGGCTACTGTAACACCCACGGAGAGAGGCAACATCTGGTTCCTCCCTGTTTTAAAGACACTGGGACCGCACGATGCTACGGCTCCGATTCAGTGAACCGCCCGCTGAAATAAACCCTGTGGCGCAAGGTGGGCTGGCCAGGCACTCGCTGGCACCCTGAGGAGTCTGAAACCTCCGGGATGCCAGCAGCGGTGGCCAAGGAGGAGCAGCTCCTGCGCTTGGCAGCGCAACCTCAGCCCCCCATCCTGGAACTGGCAGGGAAAGGGGACAGTGACACTGAGTGCCACCACCTGCTGGTTCTGCTCTGGGGTGCTCCACTCACCGCTCGAACCGGGACCAGCCTCACAGCAAAGCCAGCGACCTTTCTGAAGCAAATCTGGGGCTCTGGATTTGCAAAAAAAAAAAAAAAAAAAAAAAGAAAACGAAACAAAACCAAACCAAAAAACTGTTCCAATCAAAAATAAATGGGTCAGCAGAGGCGCTTCAACTTCTCCAAAATCCACCCCCTGCCGTACTGCAAAGCCCCGGTGGCACCACCAACACCGTGGAAAGGGAACCAAGGGGCTGCTCAGCGGGCTGGGGGACCACGGCTGTGCTCTCCTTTGGTGGCAACTCAGTGGGGCTTCTGAGCCCCACCCAGAAGCCCCAGGCTGGCCGCGCTGCCCCAGCCAGCCTCCACCTCCCTGCCCAACATCCATCGGCAGCTCTGCCACGTGGCTCTCTCGAACACACCCCACGGCTGTCCTACAGCAGAGGGAAGCGACCCACGACAACGCAAAACCACCTCTGCCCACCCGCTGCGCATCAGTCCCTTCCGCGTGGTGACCTTGCCCCAAAAGGGTAAAAACAAACAAACAAAAAACCCCCCCAAAACACCCCCCCCCAAAAAAAAATAGTAAGTTGCGACATTTCAGATTCCCTCTGGGATTTAAAACACTCGCTGCAACGACATCCACCTCTCACAGATAAACACTTCCAGCTGGAAATAGGATTAGGTGCTAGGAAAAATGTGTGTGCGGCGCCATGGACCTCAGCCCTAATAGGATTCACCGAGAACACAACATCTCAGAAACATGACCTAAGGTGTGTTTGAAAATGTAGGCTGATTAAAAAAGAAAAAAAAGCAATTCAAATCTTTGCTAGTGACCTTACTAATTAATTAAGCACTGTTTTCCATTTCTCTGTGCTGCAGGTTGGAGCTGACCTGTTATCAGTCTGCTGTATAATAAGCTATGGCAAACTACAAAGCTTTTACAACAGCAAAGCAACATCATGCTTTCAGATAAGTTTTATAGCAAAAAACTCCTCCTTTTCAAAGCCTTAGTAATACCTATCTCTTTTACAAACTTTTCCTGTATTATTACAGACTTTTTATATTCAAAATAAGTTCCAAGGATTTCTTTCGTGGACTATGTACATAAGTGCAAAAAAGGTGTGTCTCACACATTCGTACACTAACTGAATCAGTTTAACTGCAGCATATTTGTATCTTCAACACTGTTACGGGGTCATTCCACAATATTTTTTTTCTTATGTACAGTTTTTGCTAATATAAATTAGTATTAAAATAGTTATATGCTTAATTATTTAGCCCTGATCATAACGTAATCGCTTGAGTGCTTGATTTCTGGAAAAAAAAAAAAAAAAAAAAAAGAAAAAAAGAAAATTGCAGGCAGAGCTACAGTACTGAAACGGATTAATTCTGAATTCCCACTGTGTGAATGAACGTGAAATGAAAGCAAGACCGGTCACTACGTCGTAAATACAGGCTGTCGTGTTTTCGAAGTGAAAATACTGTGGAATAACCCTTGCCACACAACAATTTCTACAAGCTATAAAACCTGACTCTAAATCCATGTGTTGTAAACTTCTTGACTGAAAAAGTGACCTTAAAGACACAAATTCAGCGTTCACATGGGACTTTGGGATTTTAAAAATATTCAATCATATCTTTATCTGACAGTATCGAACTGTACCTTTAACAAGCTCATACTGTTACACATCACTTTTAATTTACATGTGAAAATTTCACAAATAATGTATACAAAGGTAGCCATGTTGTAGTTTTGTTGCCATAGCAACAACAACTTAATATAATTAGTTAACAATGAATCTATCATTGTAGGAGTTACATACAAAGTTAATTTTGTTCTTAAACTGTAAACTATACAAACTAGTTATGGACTGTATTCTATACCTTACCATGCTTCAGTGTTGGTTTAGAATATAACTAAATGGGCTGAATACATGTATTAAAAATTTTAAACTTTCTCTAACTCTCCTTCAAAATTAAATTCATTAGTTACTAAAGATATCAAAAAAAGCAATAATGAAAACCTTAAAAACTAATGGTAGAGAAATGAAAATATATGACATGAATTAATGCGTTGTAGCCTAGTAACAATGTGTTGTAGTTCTATTTACATTTGGATTAGGCTATCAACTATTTTTGTTTTTTTTTTTTAAAGTTATTACAGTCTTTAACATACAGTATATACTCTAAGGCCTTCAACAGGCACATGGTAAAATCAGGTCAATATCAAACTAAATCCATTCAACAGGAATGGGAAATTAGATTTTCCTCATAAATTTCACCTTTTTCAATTTTCATGTCTGTGAAATGTACAAGGGATAAACGAAACGAGGACTCCAGTTTCTCACTCATGGTGTACCCGCGTGTCCTAGAGCTACTCTACCGCGCCAGCCGGCAGCCCGCCGGGTGGAGGAGCAGACATCTCGCCAGGCACACGCGTCTCCTCCTCCGGCCAGCTGCCCCCACGAGCCACATACCCATCTCCATCGCCGCCTCGTCGGTGGTGGCCCAGCTCCGGTGGGACGCCCGCCGCCACCGGCGGGACCCCCCGCGGGAACCCGGAGCGCCGGCGCGGCTGCGGTCGGTGGCCAGCCCGGCGGTGCCACCGTTCGGGAACACTCCGAGCGTGGTGGGAGACGGCAGGGACAGGTGGCAGGGAGGAAAAGCGCTTCGGAGTGCTCGGGAAGGGGGCTGGCGCGGGCTGGCCAGGGAGGTAACGGTTTCTAGAACATTGCGATGCAAAAATACACAGTCAAAAATCATCAGCTAGAAATCTCCAACTAAAAAACACGGCTGATTGTGAAATCATGTTCCAAATTACTAACAACACTGTATTTAACAAAAATAATCTTAATAGTTTTATGAATCCATTTTATTTTAAATCCCTCTTTTATTGTCTGCTTATGTTACAGTTTAGTAGTAGTACTTTTTATTGAAACTACTAACAACCTTTTTTCGTGAAAATGATCAATCTCAGCTTTCATTTTCCCTCTGCATGACCCGTTTTATCCAAGTTTCAGCATTTCTTGCATATTGTTTGCATAAGGCTGAGAGAAATGGACAAAGAGAAATAACTTTGGATAAATAAAAAATATAGGTTCATGGAAAGTGGGAAGCTTATAAAAATGTCACTAAAATTATATTGATTTAAACAAACTTACATACATCTCTTGTCAAATAAAGGATGATATTCATGCTTTTATGACATTTGTTTAGAGTCACTAACTAGCTTGGTGACTTTGTAATAGTCTATTTAGGAAATTTATAGTCTGGCGACTTTTTTTTTTCTTTTCTTTCTTGAACAAAGAAAATTAGAGCAAGTCATTGCACAACTAGTTTAAATAGTGCTACCTCAAAATGGCATTTTTGCCGAGATTGTTTTGAATTTGGTGAAGTTTAGTGCTTCAAGCTTTTCTTTCCTTAAACTCATTTACAAATTAACTCTAAATTTGCCAGCAATATAAAAACTGTTGTGGCACCTAATAGAACTACCCTGAACATCCCTCATTGGACCTCTTTTAATAAAAAATAATCCTTAAACGCTTTTTTTTTTTTTTCAGTGCTTTAAATGTGACATGAAAACAGCTGTATTCTAGGTTTACATTCTATGCACATCTATGCCAGATGTTTAAGTCGATAAATAAAATAGGAGGTTACATCAAAGTGTCAAGATATACAAAAATCCATTTAGCACTGAAAAAATTCCAACCTCCTTGAACTCATAAAGCCATACAAGCTTGAATGCATCCTTTCTGGCTTAAGAAGATCAGCTCTGTTCTTTGTTGAGGCACTGGCACAGGTTGTGCAAAACCCATTTTTGATACACAAATAATTTCAAACAGGAAGTACTCAAATCCACTTTTTCCACTAACAATGTTATGGTTTTGGGAAACAGAAACTCAGTGGTGAAAAGAACAGGTATGTGGTCGCCAATACAAATGAGAGTCACCGATTTCAGGCAACGCCGCCGCTTGTGAACGCTGATGGCTGGGGAACATCCACAGACACAAGCGACCGTCAAAACACTGGGTGTGGGTGGGTGTTTGTTCCCTTCCCTCAAGGTTTGATTCAAAGCCTGCTAAAATGAGATTCCTTCCGGCTCAAGGCCTTTTTGAGCTGGTCTCTTCAAAGGTTCTTGCTATGAATAATCTCCTCTGGGACGCACTGGCTGTGCCCTAGATGCCCCTCCATCACTTGTGGTCCGTGGATGTATACATCTGTCCAACTATCTGCGCTCACACTGGAGGAGAGGGGGCAAGGAAAGTCCCTAAGCAAGGCCAAGGAGCTTGGAAAAGAAAGGAAAACCTGGTTGTCAGAATTTGGCACCCTACAGGACCACTGCAAGCTTAGGGTGGCCGGCCCTCTGGACACTGGGAGCCAGCCTCTTGCTTGGTTTCAATAAAATTCTCTTTCTCCCTGTATGGAGTTTGCGGATTTACAGCAGCAAATCCACCTCTTCCACAGTGCCAATGATCCTGTAGAGCCACGACAGGGATGAATTTGGCTGTATCCTCAACCAAAATGCATTCTGCAGCCAGATTGTTCATCAACACAGCGTAACGACAGGCTGGGCTGTCCAGGGTGCACGGGCTGGAAATTGTTTTACTCGTGTGTATGAAAAGGAGGTATTGAGAACTAGCCCTTGTTTTGCAGCAAACATTGCTCTTGGTCAAGCAGAAGGTGCCAAAATAAATCCACTGACCTACAGGAGCTTCATTAAGATGAATGTTTATCTACAGTAGAAAGCTTATGCTGAGCTTTCTCCTGCGTTGTTACTGCTGTGTTTGCTTTAAAGGGCCAGAGATCATGGGGAAAAAAATCACCCACTTATGGAAAATGGTGATTAAATAATCGGTGCATGCTGACAAAATTTCAAGAAGAGCCACACAAGATTTCAGGCTGAAATGTTTCAGCATGCTTAGTGGAGACAAGCCCCCGGGCACGGTATTACCCAGCCTGGGTAACGGCTATGGGCCCACTCCAGCTAACGGTTGGCATTTGCTCCTCTGCAGTGCAATGAGTCTTTGCCCAACTGAGGCTGTCTCGCTTCACCACCTGTTTTTTTGTCGCTCTGACTGCACCATGAGAACAGCAAGAGAGATTGTGCGTCGTTTGCAGCTGGGAATGCACTTCAATGGACAACAGAACTGCAGAAATCCCTTGATGCTTACCACCATCTGAGCAAATTGTTCCTGTCCCCTTACTGAGCCTGGCCTTTTTTTGTTAGGTTTTGTTGGGTTTTTTTCCCCAAAAAAGTTTCCAGAATCAGCTCATTGTATTGAAAGAAATACCCTGCACTGGACTAAATGACTGCTGTCCTTTCATATCACTTGTACTAAAAATTTGGAGGCTCTATCTGAAGGCAAATTTTAAATGATAAAAGGAGCATTTAACACAAGCAACTTTAGCTGACATTAACAGCAAATCCAGCAAAGGGCAGAACATTCCTGTGTCGTGTTTTTCAAGCACATAATTCCTGTTTCCCACAATAACATTTTTAGTAAAAAACAAAACCCCATAAAACCTACAGTATATGAAAACTTAAGACATAACAATAATGAAAAAATGGTATTGAGTATACTTGATAATGATGTACACTTTAAAACAAATCAATAGACTATGATGTAAACAAAACAGTAAGATAACACTTTAAAAACAAGACAAACATTTATCCATCGATAGTATACAGTAAACCAACAGTCCGCTGTGCAGATGCACTTATCAGGATGGTAGTCATAAAATGATTAAGTGTGTTAAAGTAATGTGTTATAAAAGTCTATTATAATTTTCTACTTGTATATTTCATATAACAGAGCGCTGTTTGTTAATTGTTTCTATAGTGCTTTTTTTTTTTTTTTTTGACATTCCCATTGATCAGTTTTTGGTTAACATGTAGGCTGCAACAGGCTTACTGTAGAGGTGGTAGAGAATGATAGAGGGAAGAGGGGTTATATACAGAAAGGCCATGCGCAGCTTCCCACCAAGAAGTCCTGGTGCTCCATAATTTTACTGTTCAGAATTTCAACATGGTCTGCTGCAGTGGAAAGAAAAAACAACAACAAAGAGTGAGAAGTCAGAGAGAGGTACATCTGTATTTTAATAAGCATCATTCTAATAAGATACATTTACATCCTCGCTGCGTTGCCCAAGAGGTTGCCATTAGTACGTTGCAGAGAGAAAACATTTTATTCCCTTAATTTTCTGACATAGGGTGAAATTGCTAAAAACACACTTGGCATCCTCTTTAATCTGCACTTGGGGCTTTCCATTTCCACTGCACTGCACACACATGGACAATTAGCCAAAGAGGGAGGTGGGTGAATAATAATCTTATTTTTGGAAAGGACGGCAGGTAGAGAGTGACTAAGGGGAAGGACAAAGAAGAATCCCTGAGCCCTGTTAGCTCCTGTTTCCTTTGGAGAAAGCCACAGATAGTCGCATTAAAATTGGATCCTAAGGAGCCATGAGCCAAAGCCAGAGACAAAACACAGAAAACATGCCCAGGGGCCCGTCTTCTAGGAGCAAATCGCCTCTCTTGGGAGGTACTCATGAAAATCCTCTCCTGAAGGACCCCACACTTGCCTCCTGCAGAGCTAGGCTAGCCAGTCTGGCTACCAGGATCTCGCCAACCACAGAAGGAAAGAAAAATATTTGTCAGAGCAGCGAGTGTTCCAGTTACCCAACTCCAAACCAGAACAGTTTTGGGAATTGCCCCTCAGCACCGCAGAGTGCCAACCAAGGTCACTGTCTGGCAAAACCCTTGAGCACATGCACCGTTTCCATATCCAGGTGGTAGCATGAAATGATGTGTCCTCAAGAGATTTGCTCACCTTAAGTTTAAGCACAGACACGGGGGGGGGTAACAACCCAGGAAAGGGGATCAAAACACACGTGCTGCTACATGAGCACGGTTGCTTGGCGGGTCTTGCGAGCTCTGGGGATGCTGGTGGACATGGCCCTTTCCTACCAGCCTCTGAATGTGGTTTATGCCCCACAGCTGCGAGGTGTGAAGAGGACAAGTGCTTCTGGCAGAGCAATGGCTCACACGCGTGCTCACGCTGCCCTTGTGAAGTACAGGCTCCTTGTCTGTCCCAGACCCAGGTTCTCTCCATGCCCAGCAGCCTGATCCCCAAGAAATCCCATCAAATTCAGGATGTTGACCCTGCTTTTAAGCAAAGGTTTTTCACAGCCCTTAACAGCATGGCCGATACTTTGTTCAGACTGTACCGTGCTCCCTCCTTACTAAAGAAATACTTGAGTAAAGAAATAACCATAGAAGTTCCTTGCCTAGCCTGAAATCACTGTTGTCAGTGCGAGTTTAAGCACACACACATGTAAAAGTTCAAAGAATTCAGAAAAAAGAGAAGTTTCCTGAAATAAACGCTGAAAAAAAAATCTCAAAGAGTTTGAGAACGATGCTCTTCCAATGCAAATGATCTCCTCAGTGGGTGGGACAGGCTGTTTTACATGTGTTACGGAAACGGGTTAATACGTTGGGTGTCACGTCTGTTGTTTGAGAGGGCAGTGCCCCGTGTAAGGCAGAACATTGTCACTAATGGGGACAGCTTGGTGTGCACCCCTGCACCAACAGGGCTCCATGGCCAGTTAGTGGGTCCTGTACACACACGGTGCTTTATCAAGGTCAGCAGAGATAAGGGCCACCACCAAGATGAGTAACTTCTGTTGATTGCTAAAGATATCATTAGAGGACTGCTTGCCAAACTCATTTCCAGCATTTAAGTACTTGCCTACAATACGTGACCTAAGGAAGAAACAAGTTGCCTATCTGTGCATATTAAATGGCCCGCACTAGGACAATCTGGCAACCTCTTGTTCAGTCGGATGAGCCGCTTCTTTACTCTCTTGGGGTGAAAAAACACAGCAACGAACTGAAACCCTCAAGGGATTTTCTCTCATGTACATCGGCCAATATTCACAAAGAAAAGCAATGGAAAAACGACACTGCTGCTTACAGCTGTGAAATAATACTCTCTAAGTCAAAGAAAATGACAAACTCCTCCATCATTCCCACTCAGCGAAACCCAGCAGCCCAGGGAAGCCCGAGATCTGCAAGCAGGGTGAAGGGTATGTTGTTTGTGGCATTCGTCTGGTCTTAAAATACATACAAGGACCTCTGAAGAAACCCACCATGAGCCAGGCCCCCACTGCGGCTGAACAGCAGTTCTCTGCTCAGACCAAGCCAGCCTTGCAGATGCACAGCAGCTGATGACCTACTCCTGCTTACCCCAGGAAAGGAAACATGCCGCTAACAGCAAAAGAGGAGTTACACCTTTTCAGCTGACTCATTACCAGAACAGTCTTTGCCATCAATAGCGCAAATCCCTGAGGCATCTGCAGGCAGCTGGGGGCCGTGCAGAGCAAGAGTAACCTGTAAACACAGCCGTCAGAGTCACGGGGACGCAGGAAGGGAGGCTGCGAACACCATAAAACATGTATTTTAGACACAAGGAAACACTGCTTGTTGTAAACCATAGGGCTGGTCCGTATCTGTGCTGCAGCTGCTGAATTTCTGATGAGTTGGCAGAGCGTGAAGCCACTGGGGTCCTGCAGGCTCGGTCCCTCTGCCCGAGCCAGCCCCCCTTCTGGGGGAGGCAGTGCAGTGCCCTTGTACAAAGCAATCCACCGTAAAGAGAAATACCGAAAAGGAACTTACTGTTCTATCGGGAACTTCTACATCTGTGAAACAAACATGCTGCTACTCAGTTCATCTACTGATAACTGGGATATCTACAGCAGAAAAAACAAAGAACACAACACATTAAAACATTGTCTTGAGATTGGGCTGCTCATTCTGTCTTCAGTATCAGGTTAGTAAGTACATCAGTGCCTTATAAAACAGGATCCATTCCCAAGATGTCTTGATTTTGCTACACATTAAGTACAACGTAGCTGCATCACTACTGATGCCTCATGGAGTACGTGGTGACTGTACTGGGATCTTAACTCCATAGACTACAAGCAAGACAGAAATGCCCTGAAACTATCTGGCTGAAACAGGACTCATACAGCCACAGAGCAACGCTGCACAGAAATTTCTGCTTTCTTCTCATGACCGATACGAGTATGAGTAAGACTTGCTCTACCTGCAAATAACAACAAAGCACAGGAAAAAAAAAAAAAAAAAAAGACTAGCGATCCCTACTGCGAGCAGTAAAACACTGCCTAGGATTTTTGCAGGCAAAACTGCTACGGAAAGCCTTGTGACCCCGCACTAGCAAAAGACTCAAGGATGTCCCTGAGACATGACTGACATTCAGCATGGCTAACAGCCTCCTACAGAACAAAGTGACACCCCGTTTTCTTTGCAATAGCTCTAAACCCGAGAGCATGACAAATAAAAATGCTAAAATTAATACTGGGGGGGGGAGGGGGGGGGGGAAATGTTTGAAATGTCTCTGGTCTAACTGGGGAAAGTTGTGGCACACCAAATTATTGGGAAGCATCACTAGGACAGTTGGTGCATATACAGTTCGGGACTGGTGCGGAAGCAGCCATCACAACTCAGTATCTTCAGAGGAAAGTTTTGGAGAGAATTATGGCTCGGCAGACATGCATGAAATCCTGTACACTTACGGCAGTGCTACAACGGCACGTACTGCACACCCAGAGTCATTTCTGTAGGGATGGGTGATACGCTACTGGTATAAATAAGCTTCAGACTTCACAGCCTCGCCCCCCATTTTTAGTTGTTTGGGGGTTTTTTTTGGTAGTTTTTAGAGTCCAATCTTGGGGTGGGGGGTGGGGCTGCTTTGCGTTCCCACTTCCACTTTCCAGCCAGGAAAGGACATGCCAAAATACCACGGGGAAGGATGCTCAGGGTGGTATTTCTGCTTGAGACTGAAAGCAGAAGTGCTGCAGGTCTTGCGCGACGGCACGGTCAGGACTTTTACAGCCCGGTTTTTCAGGACCCGGGGCAGGGGATGTTTTTGGAGAAGCCCCTGCACCCCTGCCAATCGCCCATCCCTACGCTCCAGCTGGGCTCGCCACCCATCCCACACGTGGCAGGACCGGCTGGTGCCCCCTCACCGATCCCCGGACACGCACACACACGCACGCACACACACACGCTGCCTCTGCGCGCCCGAGCCTGCGCCAAGCCGAGCGGGTCGGGAAGGCGCTCGGCCCCGCACAGGATCCAGCCCTCGCCCGGTCCTCGAGATCTGAACACGTGAAAGAAAGCCATTGAAAGGGCCAAACCTGATTGGCGGTAGCTGTTGCAGCGAAGGGGACGCTGGTGGCAGGAGTTGTTGCTGCAGACACAGTGGTGGGCGTAGCACCGTGCATCATGGGCACTTTCGGAAGGGAACCATGGAAGCGACATACGGGAGGGTGGAGCGTATATATATTTTTTTGTTTGTTTGTTTTTGTTTTTTGTTTTTTTTTAAAATGTAACCATGGCAACATGTGGTGGATTTGGGGGCGTGGCAGGAATCACAGCAACAAGCCATGTGACATCGTCATGAAGGACACATCGGGGCGCAGCATGCAATCACAGTGCAAAGCAAGACAGCGTTGGGAAAAAAAATAAACAAGAGAGAAGGGGAAAAGCCAATTACAATTATAATTAAGGAAAAAACCAAAACATTCTCAACACTTAGTACATTTATAAGCAGAACAATGATGTATTAGACTCCGAGGGCCAAATTTCCAAAGTGGGGAGAGGGCGGGTGTGCTAGCAAAAGCCCACGTCAGCTCGCACCCGTGGGGAGTTAGACACAGCCAGTGCACGTTCCTTTGGGTGGGGACATTTTGGCAAGCGCACCCTCCCACCCACCTGGGAAAGCTTGTCCCCTTCCCTCCCCACCCCGTCCCCACCAGCAACCAGAGGTACATGATGCACTTTGCAGCGGCTGCCGCAGCCCTTTCACCGGGTTTTCTCGCCTCTCTCTAGCGGGGACGATGTTTTGGCACGGGACAGAGCTGGAGGCAGGGCAAACGAGCAGCTGGCAGCCCGAGCTCTCTCCGTACAAATTCAGCGTGCTTCCCTTCCACCCTACTTCTAGAGGATTTGACCAAACTCCCTTCTTGTGGGGTGGGGGGTGGAGAGGGGAGGGGGCCGAGAGGGAGGAATACACAAATGCATCTGAACAGCTACAATTTGCAGAAAGAGCATCCAAAAGGACAACACGGCAGCAGGGAGCTCAGCAGCCTCCTGAAGCTGCACGTCCCACAGAGCACGGTGCTGGAGGGGATGCTCCGGGGCACACACAGGCATCCCCCAAACCCAGGGGGGGTTTGCAGGGCCGGGGGGGCCACGGGAAAGCCCGGCCGTCCCCGCAAACATGCGGCAGGGAAGCAGACTTGCCTTCCCCTCCAGCCCAGCGACGTCGGAGCACGTGGGCTGGGGTTTCCTAAAGGCAGAGGTATGCTGAAGGGCTCAGCTCCCCATCATGCAAGCAGTGTGTCCTCCCTGCGCTACAGGGGTGGGGAGCTGAGAGCAGAGAGCTTAGCCATTCCTGCCAAAGCTTTCAGACCTGCTCCCCAAAAGCCTTGCACCCTCCCCAGGGCTCCTGCTCCCACCTCTCCCTCCAGCTGAAGCAGGCACACACCTGGATGCTGGCAGTCTTGTATAACTTTGCCTGGAGGACGAAAGCTCAGCTTTCACCCACCCTGCTGTGCCCAGCAGCTGTAGACAGATGGGAAGGTCCCTCAAAGACCTGCATAGGTTCCCAGTAAGACCCAGATGCTGAGCCTGAACGTACTGGATCCCTGCAGCAGCAACGAGCATGTACTCAGCCCTGCCGCCTCACTGCATCCCCCGTGCACCAGCAGCAGCACCTCCCTACGGTCCCCTGTACCTGCACAGCTGACACTTCACTAAAGAGATGCATCTTCAGCCAGTCCACGCTCTAAGCCCTGTTTCTTTCGCTGTACAAGCAGCACCCTGCTCCGGCGCTGACCCCAGGTGTGTTCCTCCTTAGCGCCTTTATTAAACCAGCCTCCTAAAACGTCCTCAGAAGGACAACCAAAAATCCAAACTCATCCACCTCCTGATGCCTGATACAAAAAAAATAAACCAGCAGTATCCTGCCATTGCTATTTCCTTTTGTTGGATGACTTAAATGGGTCGTAAAGATATTTAAGTGACAAATTTTTCTCTCTACAGCGGAACTAAATAGGGGTGGGAACACATCACCTTGATTCTCTATTATTAGTCACACAAAACACTGCACTGCACAGAAATTAAGAGGGATACAACCATTTAAGCCTCAAAGAAGACAGCAGATAGACAGTCACACCACTCAGCCACCCAGGTTCTCACTGATGCATACTAACTTGCTGTCTCTTTCAGATTAGGAAAAGTTGAGAAGTTTGTGTAGAAAAACCTACCAACGCTTGCAGTGGGTGTCATGCACAGAACTGACCCTGCACACCATGCATTGAAGCGTGGAAAGATGAACAAAAGGGATATTTCATTAGTGAAGCTTCAGTGTTAGAAATCACTTTAACTAAAAAGCAGGTATTCTCTTTGCAGCATTCAGTATTTAAGCACATGCAAACAGATTCTGCATATTGGTACATAAATAGTTTAAACTCAGTTTTAAGAGATCATAGCAAACCAAATTAATTCTTGAATTCTTGGGTAGTAGATAATATATTTCTTCTCCCACCCTGGTATTAAATTATATGATCTATCCTAGAAATCAGGGTTGTTTGGAGGGGGGTTTTTTTTGGTATTGGGTATGTTGATTTCTTTCTGATCATGTCAGCAGAAAACAAATTGCTCTTAAAGCAATGTCACACTCATGTTAAAACCCACTTTCCAAAAGCAATTGACTCCTGCAAGCAGGGGTCGGGATTCAAAGTCTCTAGTTTAAGCTGAAAGAGGCAGTTTTTTTCTAGACTTGAAACAACTGCAGTTAGTAGTCGCCCTAACTTTTCCCCCCATGGCAACCTATGATACTGATCTCTCAATAACTGAAAAGGAGAAACTAAGAAAAGCAACAGCTCACTCCACCCCCTGTCTCCCCATGGCGTGAGCTGCTACGTGCCACTTCTCTGCTTCGCTTTCCAGAGTGCTGCAAAGGCCGAGACCAGGGCTGCAGTCTGATGCATAAGGGAAAACAGGGATACGTAACATAAATTCATCAGAGATCCGTTCCCTGACTGGAAATGTGCTGCTCTGCCCAGCATTAATGTCCTCAGATGAAAGCAGGTGGAGCAGACAGACCTGTTATGCATCAGCCCTGCGTGTAATTTCATTGCCATGAGACAGGGCGCAACGGCACAGTGAGAGTGCTGGGTAAAAGCTAATTTACAGTGCTTGCATCAGAAATGCATGTCCTTATGTCAACTTTGGCAACCGTGACCTCAAGGAAGGGGAGCGTGTAGCCAGCTGGGGGACTTGGCATTCTCAAAGGTGTCAGTGTTTCCTGAAGAAGTATTTCGCTTGGCACCCAACAAGAGCTGCGGTAAGGTCAGCTCAGCCCGTCCCCTCCGCGAGCACTTTGCAGAGCACAAGGGCAGGAGGCTACCCCCTCCCTCCATCTCTCCACACAAGGCTCCACTTGCCTGGAAGAACATCTTGGCAGCTGCTGGGTTCTGAGCGTGTCTAACTACTCTTGCAACAGAAAGGCTACACGAGCACAGGGTTTAGGACCCAGCTCTCTGGACCCACACCTGAGACACTTCGGTGTCGGCAGAGGACTGTCTCTAAAGCTTTGCCCCTGACCCCAGGAAACAGCAAGGTCAAGGTGCAGGTCCACTGCATGTTCATCTCGAGGGGCCAGCCCAGAGAAACGCTTTGTGTATCTTTGTAAACGTCAGCTGGCAAGTGAATACAGCATTAAATATTAAAAATACGGGGCATTCATTTCCTTATGATGCTCTGCAATGACAATAACGATACTAAAAACCAAACTATCAGCTCTGGAATATTCCTCATTCAGCCACTTATGATACTACTCTAAGCAGGTTATGGTTTTCATTTGGCTGCAGTGAATAGAGGTTAATTGGCTAGTCAGCAATCACATTTGCCACGTCAATATTTTGAGTCCTATATGAATTAGCAAACTGCATCTTTCAATTTTATTCTGAGACTTATAGGTACAATAAAAGCTGGTAGTTAAAATTGCTTTTAAAAAGCTTAGGCTATCGTACTGGCGAAGAGACAAGCAAGAGGCCAATATATGCCTTTAAAAAGGATTATGTAATTTGTATTTACTGAAGATGAAATGTTCCCTCTATAAGCATCATGGCTGCTGGCATATGTAGGGTCACTGAGATAGCTCAGAAAGACACCTGCAGCTTCGAGTGAACAGGCACAGAGGTTCCACGAGACATTTTAACATGAGTTTGTAAGACTGCTACGCAAGAGTCAAAGAATTAATTTGGAATTAACCAGTTGAACCGTAAGAAGGAGAAACAGAAAGTATGAATTCAAGAAACATGCAGACATTTTTCTTAGTCTGACTGCTTAAAAAACCCCAAAACTAAACCAAAAAGGCTAAGAAGGGATCTTTACAAGTGAAAAGCTCTGAATTGTAGTAATGAATGGAAAAAAATAGTAAACCAACAAACATTAACTTTTCATCCATTTTTAACACCAAACTACCCGCTGATACTCTTTTGCTAAGGACTCTTAGAATCTAAATCTGCTCATTAGCTCAACGCCTAGGTCATAATAAAAGACAACTAGGATGCTGGGGAAAGCAAGGAGACACTTACCTGTAGGGATGAATGTAGGCTGTTGCAACTGCATGTTGGCTAGAGCCTGTTGGTAGTGGAAAACGCTTGGGTTAAAGACTGTGGTGGCACCATTGTTTTTTTCAAGTGCTGGCCTCTTTGGTAAAGGTTGAAGTGCACCAGGCGGCAGGGCCTGTGGATAAGGGAGTCATTAAAGGCAAGTGGAGTAAAAAAAGGGGCCCAGATGTAGATCAAACATGCAATAAATAACAGGGGGTCTTGGCTGCAAAATCACCTGCAACTCTATCAACTTAGCGAGGCAGGAAAGAGAAGAGCAGCTAAATCAGAGTAGGAGGAGTAGGTGAAACCACAGCTTCACTAGGTAAGCAGTTAGTAAATGCATCAGGAGAAGGGGCTGAGTCCAGAAGGAGGAGGGATGCTAAGGGAGCTTTTCAGCAGGACTGACTTGGGCACACAGGAAAAAAAAAAAAGCACGAGGAGAAGGAAAGGGAGAGGTGATCACCCGGACAGGATACTACGAAGAGCAGTTGCAGGCAACAAGCATTAAAAAAAAAAGCCAAAAAAACGAGTAAGAGAAATATAGTAGATGACCATTTAAAAACAAAAGGATTAGCATAAGCAACAAATGCCAAGGAAAAGAAAGGGATGCTTGCCTCTGTCTGTTTCAACACCTGCCTACACGTATGTGCACACGTGTGGAAGCCTGCACACTTGTGTGCAGCCAATCCATGTGTCCAGGTGGTAAAGCAGTAGCTGTTGCCAATTACAAGCATAATGTTACATTCACAGTAAAATGCATTTCCACTTGTTAGTAGAGAGGCTGAGCAACACGGTCAAGAAGAGGCCTGATTCTCCACCGCTCGCACCAGCGGCACAGCTCACCACCAGCAGACTTGGATCTGCTCCCACTTTCTAGAAGGTGGCCTTCAACAGTTAAATACTGCTCGCTCGCTATTAACAGTGGAAAAAGCCATCGACAAATCCCCTCTTTTTGTTCTATCACACCACCGAGCTTCTTCCAGCCCGTCAAACCTGTTTCATGATCAGACTTCGTAAAACGCATTAACCCAACTCAGGAACTTTTCTCAGTGCGTTACTCATCATTCACCCAAGCATGTCTCAACAGCAAAGTAGTATGTCAGGTTCTTAGGAGACAGGAATGTTTCTAATGATTTACAGCTTTTCATTGTACCCTAGTAGGAACCACATTTTTTTCTCCATATTGTGATAGAAAAGGGTCCTTTTTAATTATGCCCTGCAGTCGTATAGCACGTAACGCTCCCATTGACGTCAATGAGATTTACGCACGTGGAAGTCATGCAGAATCAGGTCATTTCTGCCTCGTTGTTAGTCTATATCATGCATCAAAGCAATGGCTGAAAAATAGGGTTATCACTCCTATTTATTTTTTTTTAATAGGTGATAGTGAAGAGTAGGCAATGGAGGAGGTCTGGCTAATGAAGGGTTAAGGCTACACAGTACTTGGAAGAAAGGACACAAGTAAAGAGATTTTAAAGCTTATGAAGATCAACACACAACAGAATATAAGTGAAAGCTCGCAACAGTTTGTCACCATCTAGAAACAGGTTTCACTTTGATTTGCTATAGGAGACTGCTCATCTGAGAAATGTCAAGCAAGGTAACTTCCAGGCAAAACATTACTCCATCCTATCTCTCTTCACATGGTGGCTTTTAGGTGGTTTTAATATTAAAAAAAGAAAATCAGAAGAAGAAATTGCATTTGCAAAACTGCCCTCAGACATGCACACATCCTCTGCTAATGCTAGCAGGCACCCAGTGCCAGCATTAGGACTTAATCTTTCAAGATTTCTTCCGACTAGTACCAAAGGACAGCAGTCAAACATTCCCAGACACAGACACCAAAATCTTCTGCTTAAGATCTGTATTTTAGGATGAGGTCTTTTAGGTAAAGATCTAACAGCTTCCATTCCTAGGTAAGCCCTCATTGCTATCTGCGTTAAATCTGACTGTATCTACATCTCGTCTATTTCATGATGGCTACATGAACGTTCCTCCAGGCACAGGACAGATCTGCAACTTGCAGAGACTGGAGTAGCCCCACATACATCAGAGGTGTTTTACGGATTTACAGTGATTGAAGAACTTGCCACTTAAATTCATGCTCTTTACTGTGCCTGATTGCTAAACATTCCTTTTCAGACGCATCCAAAATCTGCCTCAGAAAAAAAATTGCTAATTCTAGCAAAGCAACCAGGCACATAATGGACTTTTGACTCCTTGCTTCTTGGCCAAAGGCTGTCACCACCCCAAAAACCCCTTTATCCCATAATGGCAGCGCCAAAAGCAGAACAGCTGAAGGCTTTGAGACCTCACCATGATGTCCTGACTCTTCACTGGGCAATTCCTGAGCCCAGCGTTGCAGTCAGGTGGAGCAGATGAACACCAAAAGCCATAGGGATGTCGAGGCACAACAGATGACTCCACCATCCTTCTAACATCACCCTTCCTCCTACCTTGCTCTAGCTCCTTGGGAGCAAGGGAGAGAAAGCAGATACAGCAGTCCCATTACTGCTCCTCGAGGAGCAGCTGGGGGGGAGAAACCTACATAAACATAACATTTCCCAGGTCTTCTAAAGAAAGAAGCACACTGCAGCAGCTGCTGTGCAGCCTGAAGGCCAGCTCTGCCACATGGGCTCTGTGGGCACAGGAGCCAGGAGCTCTCTCGGTCTGCTTCTGGTTTGACACAGCCTTCTGGGTCACCTCTTCTATCCCAGAGGCTGGGGGAGCGTTTGTACAGGAGCCCGCCCTGAAGATGTTGCTCCTCTTCTTGCCAGCCTATCTTTAGTTATTAAGGTGCAGGAGGGCCCAGGGAGATGCAGGACCTGGCTTCACCACTTCTCCAGCCCTTCTGCTGGGGCAAGAGCCCCAAGCCAGGAGCACTGATAGGTCCATCTACAAATGCCAAGGAGAGGTTTCTAAAATTGCCTGTGATGAAGTTGGGCCAAAACAGCTCCTGCACAGGGATCTGGCAGGGACCCAGCAGCAAACAAGTGTGTCTCATCTGAAACCACCCAGAATTTTTGTACCCACCTCAGGACCTCCAGGAATAGCTCATGGGGATACAACATTTCTATCTTGCACCATGTTCTGGTTCTGAAGGAATCCCCCAAGCGTGTCCTAAAGCAACTACAAAAGGTGACAGGAGGCTCCTCACCACGCTCTGACCTTAGCCAATTCTGCAGCAAGTGCCTCCCCACTGCAGGACAGAAGCTAGACTGAACCCTTGTAGCAAAGAACTTTCTTGGCGAGTTTACCTCATCCTGCTGCTTGTCACTTCCCTCCAGACAAGCTCTGACCATCGCAGATGGAGCAGTAGCCTTTGACAATAACTTTTTCTGCCTTTCTTTTCTGGCCGTTTGCGTGCACACATGGATATGCAACCTAAGCAACATGACCAGACCGCCTGCACGGTGAAAGGGTTAATTCAGTTCAGTATCCATGTGACAGCCCGCACTGATCCCAATGAACAATTCCCACTACAAAAATGTCAGGCAGCCTCCCATTCTTGGGCTGGGAAAGCCCACATTCCTGCTGGAACACGAGCATCTGAATAAAGAGGTTTGTGCCACTTCTCTGCGTGGCATGGCAAGCAATCTTTCAGCATGACTGACAGATACAAACGCACTGCATGCCAAAGTCAAAATTTCCCATGTGCTGGTTAACAACCCTCTCATTTTTTTTTTTTTTTTTTTTGCAAGACAAGAAGCGGATTAAATCTTTGCAACAAACAATTTAATTGCACCTCTAAGCTCCCCTCAGATCGCTATCTCCTGGGAGCAGATCACACTTTCACCCCTTTGCAAAGAGGAGCTGGGTCTGCATCAGCCTTGCTACTTCACTCCAAGGCGCGACAAACAAAATGATTTCAGAGAGGGCAGAGGTAATGCCCGTTCCCTGGCAAGCAGCAAAAGCAAACTGAGCAGTTTCCTCTGAAGATTACACATGCTCTTATCACCACCGTGAATCCTTCTCTGGTGCAGCCTGTCTGAAGGGTTCAGAGGAGGTGACACATTCCAACAAGGTGGTTGCAAAACCTTCAGATGTTTCAGAGCAGCAGGAAGACTATTGAACGTAAATTCTCTGATGGGATTTTGTTCAGTGGGGGAGGTCAGGAGGGTAGGGCAGTTAAAGGGCTTTCCCCTTCTCTGCCAGACCACGGCTCCTCAGAGAGGTGGCTCTCACCGAGGGCAGCAAGGCACCGTGCGGGTCACTGCCTGCGCTGGCTTGGGGGCTGTGTGCACCAGCCGTGAGCAGCAGGGAGTCAGTCACAGGCTGTTATGTCATTTACAGAATAATCCCACAATGCTGGTGGAAGCTGTCCCTAGCAAGGTTTCCTAGTGCTGCTGCCTAAAGCTCTGATAAGGATGCCTCTTGACTACTTAAAAAATCACCCAGAGTAAGTTTTCAGAGGGGAAGGGGAGCAGACCAGCCTCTGCTTCGTAGCCCTGAGAAGGAGGAACACCAGCTTGAAGGTTTCAGGGCTCCTCTGTGTCTGCTCTGCCCCTTCCCTCCTATAGCTGGGCGACAGGAGCTGTTTTTTTTTTAGGATGTACTGGATTCCTTATTATTTGGGGTGAACAGGGAAGGAGTTGTCTTCTGTGGAGCCAGGACTGACAGCAGACTGGGAGGATGGCTTTTGCTTCACTATGAGCATCACAAAACCAGGTAAAAGGTATTTTGAGACTCAAAAAGTAATCAAAGGTAGCTTCTATGCAGACAGCTTGCAGACAGAAGCCTGGGGAGCAGATCCTGTGCCCGAGACTGAAGCACAAGACACCCAGAGCAAGGTCCCTTTGTTGATACTGTCCCACTGGGGGATGGGGGGAGGAACCGGAGACAGAGCCAGCAGCAGCCACCTCCCCAGCTTACCGCACGTGCTACCGAAGTCCTGCACCGAACCTGCTCCAGTTCCCAGCACGGACCTCTTGATGGTGCTGCTTAGCTCTCGCCCTCCTAAATCTGAATTGTGCCCACTGCACAGAACACCCTTCTGCAGGGCAGCACCAGCAAGACACTGCCAGGCAAGACAATGCTGTTGGGCACGCCATGAAAAGTTGCTGGATCTGTCCTGTACCACCCAGTCCTCTGGCATATCCAGTACTGCGCAGACCTAATGAGTTAAATTCTCACCGAAACATCGCATCTCGCAACTGCAAAGCTGCTACCATTTGGAAAAACACTTTGAAACCCAGAGCTGCCACTCCCCAAGGTTATGCACTGCCTCCAGAACACATCCATGCTTCGGGATGCAAAGCTCAGACGGTTAATGAACAGTGTGTGGGGCGCAGGATTGGCATGTCTGAACGCACGCTGCAACATTTCTGGCCGGGATGGGCAGTCTCCCCAGGCACTAACACAACAGACCAAGTGCAGAAGGCTTTCATGCAGACTAAGATGGTTACGTGCAAAGCGAGAAGGTGAAAGGTCCAAGTACCAGGTCAAAGGTTGCCTCGAGCGGTCGCTTCAGTGATCTGACAGCTGGCTGAGTCTTAATTAGCAGGCAGCGAGCACATGATGGCAATGGGCCGGGGAGGGGGGGTCAAGCACAGTAACAAAAACAGCAAGCAGAGGTGTGTCAAGAGAGAGCAACATTTTGGGGAGGCGAAGAGAAGAAAAAAAAAAAAAAAAGTGAATGCATTATACAATATATTAAAAAGGCGAGGCATGCACAACATGAGGTGGCTGAGTAATTACCTGGCCTAGCAGCTAGTCAGCTATTTTGCCTCGGTAAGATTTAAAAGTAAAGAAACGTCATCACAGTACACGTGCTTTAGAGCTTCTTCACTACAGCTGGCACAGCAGGTCAGGAGCGCTCAGGGATTAGCACCTGCAAGCAGACTTGCACTGGGCTTCAGCCCTAATTCTGCAGCTACACATCATGCAGAGGTCAGCAGGAGCGCTTGTGGCAAGGGAAGGACCACTGGTAAAGAAGGGAGGTTCAAGCACATGCATACGTGCCATCCTGAACTGGGGACTGAGCCTGACCCAGTTCACCTGACTGTGCTGCACTGACTTCAGCCATGCAGGAGTGAGTAAAGCTACTACTTCTGCATGTCAAGTAACTGCAGGATTGGGTCCCTCAGAAATACCGTCTGAATTTAGATTTGTAGTCATTCCAAATCTATTTTAGAAGGTACACCCATCCGTCCGGCACATGTTTTTTGATCTAAGAAAACTGGGCACCATTCTTCCCTTTAATAAAGTCTTATTCCTCAACAGGTACAGTAAATGTATCAAACCTTGAAAAGTCAATGAATAATGTAAGCTGTTTTGGTAGCAGGGGTGATGCAACAAGCCATCAATAAATATTTTAAAGGTTCTAGTTAACAGCATACAAATAAGGTTAATTACATTTTTAAGAGAAGCCAGCAGCATGAATAAAACATGCATTGGCTTTGGTTAAGTAGCAGTGCCCCAGATAATAAGTGAAAAAGTAAAGATTCAATTGTAAAAAACATGAGTTTCATTTCAGAAGGTTCTTTTTCAACAGACCTGGGCTCTTGTTTCAACAATAATAAAAATAGTAAGGAATCTAGTAAGAAACCCTCTGCAGGACAAACAAATACTGCAGTATAAATTGGCTCTTCAAATCCCATTCCAGGTAATACTGATGCTACAAGGAAGGCAGTTGTTCAATTTCTAGAATCGTCCTGGTTTTGCATTGTTTCACCGTGAATGAAAAGCAACCTCTTTTACTATCTTAAAAAAAAAAAAAAGTATTTAGAAAAATTTTAGTAGCCTTACTTCTAAATAAAAAAGGAGGCAAGAACCTTTTTAATAATAGTTATTAAAAAAAAATGAAAAAATCACATAACAGATGAGGTTGGAAGGGACCTCTGGAGATCATCTAGACCTACACCCTGCTCAAAGTGGGGTCAACTAGAGCAGCTTACTCAGGACTGCATCCCAGTAGGTTCTGAGTACCTCCAAGATTGGAGCAACCTGTTGCAGTGTTTGATCACCTTTACAGTGAAGAATTTTTTTTCTTATGTTTAAATGGAATTTCCAGAATGTCCATTTCTGCCCATTGCCTCTTGTCCTTTCACTGCCACAGAGAAAAGTCCGCCTCCATCTTCTTTACTTCCCTCATCAGGAATTTATACACATGGGTAAGACCCCTCTGGACCTATTCTTCCCTTCCTAGGCTGAACATCTCAGCCCTCTCATCTCTGGAATAAACAGGTGCCGTTCAACCAAATTCAACAGAATAGCAAACATTTAATCCAGCAAGAAATTTTATCTGATAATTCTTCTTTGACTAGTTTTTAGAACTGTAGGTATTGGAAGTCACAATTCAAATTAAAATGCAGGTGTGACCATCTCTACCAGGTCCAAAGTATCAAACAGGTCAGGGAGTTACCCTTGGTTTGAGCCTTGTCATTTGACTAAGCCCTGGCAAAGTTACCAAGCACAAGTTTGCTAAGCTCAAACAACTGCTATCTTGTCTGCTTTTATAAAGTCAGTGGAAATTTTGCTACCAACTTCAACAGGCCAGGATCTCCCTGCAAAGGATGTGTTATGGGATGGGCGGTCTTTGCTTTCACGGTGTGCTGAGGAAGCTAAACTGACACCTACAACTTAGCCAGGGAATGTTTTGAATCCAAGTGCTGCTGTACAAGTCACATCATGATGTCATGTCAGAAAAATCACACTGTTCGCCACCACGTTCTTAACTTGCGAGTTACTGCGCCATTCAGGGCTTCACGCTATGGTGAGCACACAGAAAGGACAAAGAGATGGGATTCATACCGCGCATACTCTCAGCTCTCTAGTCAGCCATTTACAAAGCACTCCACTTTCCCACAAATGACACATGTGACATAAATGAAATCTCCTAGCAATGGAAATAAAGCTTGAAAAGAGTTCTACTTACCATCGCAGCTGCAGCTGTCTGGTTCACCTGGTGTTGAGCTGCCTTGATTTTGGCTTGCAGGTGTGCAGGGGGATGAAAGTACTTGCATTTCTCCCTAGAGCATCGACCTTTGATGTAATCCATGCAAACTGTAACAGTATTTTCATTTGTGTCTATCATTGCAATATCTATAGGGTGAGCATAGCGGCAATCATTCTCACCACGTGTGCAATTTCCACGCTGAAACTCTCGACAAACCTTAAAAGAAAGTCACATTGTTGAGCAGAACATCAAGTTACTCTTCATTCAGCACTTTCAACACAGAGTATCAGTTCAGTTGGCCACATTAAACCACATGTGTATTTTAAATCCACGCTCATCTTGGGTAGCCCATATACCAACAGTCACAGGTGCAACTGGTGCTACTCACAACTGGTTCAGGGGATGAAAAAACCACAATGTTACCAAGGCCCATTACCAAATGCAAATGAAGGACAGAATTTGAGCGAAATGGAGAGTGACCCCATGAAGTGTGTATCATTTTTCCAGAACTTCTGGAGCTCAGGATTCCTGCCCTGCCTGTAAAGCTTAAATGTTAATAGCTTTGCCATTTGTCTCTCACCTGCATTATGTATTTGTTACAGAGCACACTCTTGGGTAGGATATTTAATTCTAAATGTGACGTGCTGCTATGTGCAATAAATACTTTTTCTTAAATATAAGGAGACTCTTTCACATAAATAGTCTCACTGCCCTCCACAACAAAACTCCAAGCCTGGCACTACATGACAGTGCATTTGATAACACTGCAATGTGCTTGTAAGGTTGCTACGTCCTTGGCACTGGTGAGGCAGCACCTTGAATACTGTGTTCAGTTCGGGGCCCCTCGCTTCAAGACAGACATTAAGGTGCTGGAGCATGTCCAGAGAAGGGCAACGGAGGGGGCGAAGGGTCTGGAGCACAGGTCTTATGAAGAGCAGCTGAAGGAACTGGGGTGTTTAGCCTGGAGGAATGGAGGCTCAGGGGGGGACCTGATCACTCTCTACAACAAAGGAGGGTGTTAGTGAGGTGGGTGTCGATCTCTTCTTCCAAGTAACAAGCGACAGGACAAGAGGAAATGGCCTCAAGTTGCACCAGGCAAGGTTTAGATTGGGTATCAGGGAAAATTTCTTCTTGGAAAGGGCTGTCAAGCACTGGGAACAGGCTGCCCAGGGAAGCGGTTGAGCCACCATCCCTGGAGGTGTTTAAAAGATGTGTAGATATGGTGCTTAGGGACATGGTTTAGTGGTGGACTTGGCAATGTCAGGGTAACAGCTAGACTTGATGATCTTAAGGGTCTTTGCCAGCCTAAATGATTCTATGATAATAAGGTGTTGCCAAAACTGCTAGCTTGAGGAAGCTCTTGCAGATCTTTGTAAGTTATGACCACTGAGGCATCAAAGGCAGAGAAAAAAGTTGCAGAAAATGCATCTGCAAGCTTTACTTCTCTGAGGAACTGAGAAAAATTGTCGAGGACTATAGCTGGTGGTGTAGATCATGTACCAGTGTACTATCAGACTGAGCGTAGGAAAAAGTGAGATGTCAGCAAGGCAATATAACACAAAGCAATGTGTTTTGAAATTACACGCTTCTCCACTACCTTCCTGTGTTATAATTTACACCTGCAGGGGCCTCCGAATTCAGGTCCTCAGCCCTTATCTCCCGCAGAGCTTCTGCTTAGGGTTTGAAAGAGATTTACAACTCCTCCAACACTAAGTCCCAGCATGCCCAGCTAACTGGTGGGGAGGAGACGCTTTTCCAATGCCCAGTCTCACCACTGCCAACAGTGTAATGCCTAAAGGTATCTGCAGAAGTTCAGTAAGCCCAGTTCTAGACAAATGAAGTGCCTGTTACTTTCAAAACATCTCCCACCCGCCCCGTGTAAGGGCAGACCATCTACTCCTTGTGTAGCAGACCACACACAGAAAACAACAACCCCAGCCCTGCCCTAATGCACACTGAAATCAGGAAAGTGAGTGCTCCCAAATTTTCAGTGACTTCCAAGGATCTGGGATCAGGCCCCCCGCGAGAGTCTGCTAAAGCAGAGAGCAGCAGCCCTGTGCTAGGAAAGCTGCAAGTTAAACTCTGCACTGTGCTGCGTGAGGTCACGATAGCAGAGACCAGCAGCTAGGACTACATGTCCTGTTCATTCCCGTCAGCAGTATCGTATCAGACGTCCAAATACCTCCAGTTTATCCGTACGCATCAGTTTCTGCCCAGCAGAGCCTCCTGGTACTGTAACAGTAGGATTTCCGGAAACCAGGACAGGAGTATTTGGTAAAAGCTCTGCAGGAACCAAGCCCATCCCAGGAGAAACATGACTCAGGTAGGGACTAAAAGCCATCGTGGGGCTTGTTGCAAGCGATGGAGTCACAGGAAACGTTGTCTGTGTATAAAAAGAGAAAAACCAAAATATTAGTTAAAAAGCTCTGTCTTGGATTACCCATCAAAGCCTCGCCTCACTTCAATCCTTTTAGACAATTTGATTAGCAACATCAAAATGCTGCACTCTCCCATCTATTCATTTATTGCCGTTTACTTGCAATCCATTCTCTTCTCCTGACTCACAGATTTGTGACTCATCCTGAACACAGGGCATCTTTGTTTGTCAGATCAAAGCATATTGATGATCTTTATAGTTTAATGACACAATTAAGAATTTCACGCCAGCAATTAGGGCAGGCCCAAATTAAACAGACTTCTCACTCCCAAATAAACGTCTCAGCTTCTGTGTGTCTACACCGCAATGCTGTACAGAGACCCCAAGGTAAACTGCAGCTTCAGGACCCCGAAGCAGGTAACCCCGTTAAACTAGTTGAGTTCACTATCAGCCTCCACGGAGCTCCACGTCAGCACGGCCACGGTGGCTCAGGTAAGCAAAAGGCGTCGTTTAGTCAGGCGAGGCATCTCTGCTATGGTTTGCTTGGAGGTCCAGCATTCTGCACATCTGGGCTTTGTTTCAGACTGTCAACAGCCTCCAGGCAAAAGCCATTTTGCAGGAGTACCCCGAACTCACTAGTGTCACAACATGCCAGGCCTCGTGGCTTTGGCAAGAGCAGGTGGGTCATGGGCTTGGAATAGCCTTGGACAGAGTGTAGCAGATGAGATGGCTCAGGTGGGCTGATAAGAGATCCAGGACCCCACCTGGGCTGCAAGGAACGATGTTCCCATGAGGAGACAGAACAACGGGCCAAAAAGATCTTAAGTGCTTCAGGTCAATAGATGACATCAGGCAGGCCTTCCAAGCGCAGCAGAGCTTTAGCACCGGTGGGCAGAGCCACCTCCCCGGCCTGAACCGCTCCAGCAGCACCCATCTGGGAACGGAGCTGCTGTCCTGCCAGGCAAGTGAGATCACACAGAGCTCCTAAGCAGGTGCTCAGTGGAAAATCTGTCCCTGGCCTCGACAGCCAGGGAGTTGGTGAGACTTTAAAGCACCAGATCCGAGGTGCATTTGGGAATGAAACCAATTCCAGCTGATGAACAATCCCCCGGGCTCACCCAAAGACCAGAGCCCGCAAGGCAGCACTCCTGCTCCTGTAGCAGAGCCTCCAGCAGCCCCCCGGGGAAGCAGCCTGTGACTCGCAACTATTTATATTTTCCCTTCCACCACCTGCTCCGCTGTGACCTCTGGGTTACATTTAAAGCTGCTCACGCCTGCAGTCATATGTGATGCCGTCCTCGGTAGCTAGAGCCTCTGCTTGGCAATAAATGCAAGCACGCTTAGAAAATGGCCTGGGGCGTTTTGGGGCCACACGCATTACCCCCTTCCTTGCTTTTAGTTTGGTACTTCCAGTCCTGTGGGCTTCTAAAAGAAACCACATGCGGACAGCGTGTTGCTCAACAGCATCTTCATCCCAGTACTGCTATATACTAGGAAATACTGCTTGTTGCAGCCTGGAAGAAGCTAGCCCACATGACACCAGCCAGGCTGTCCCAGCCTGTCTTTAGCCTCATGCTGCCCCCTCCCCAGGGTCAGTGACAGCCAGCAGCTCCTGAGCTGATGGGCAGGGGGATGGCAGGTCGCTGCCAGTGTACATCCCGCTTTCTCCTCCTCGAGGAGGAGACGCAGCCTCCTGGATCAGCAGCACTGGGTGCTTTAAGTCTAGCAGAACCAAATAATCCTCTCTCTGGGATGGATTTCTAATTTTCCTTCTTTTAAGCCTGAGCCAAGCCCCACTTCAGCTGATGGCAGACTTCATAACTATTAAACCCAGAGATCCTCCAGTCCACAGCTCTTTATTAAATCATTTTCTTCTCTTTCAATTCTCTGTGGCTCCCAGACATTTTACACCTTTTGCTGCTAGAAAAGCTCTTTAAGGATCTTCAAACACCGTGACTCCCTGAACACTTTAGTGCGAAGGCAGCATCCATTAGACTGTTTTCTTCTGTGCGAGCACCAGTAATTACGGTGGCATCTGCTGAACTTCTGTCACCGTTTGCACTGTAAATGCTATTTTAAGGAGCTTCTCCAGCCTGGCCAGTCTGTGCAGGGTTATGCTGGGGCCTGAGATGTTGTCAACGCTTGTTTTATGTACCCATAATAGCTGAAGCCTGGCAGCACACATCGTTTGCAGAAATGTGTGGGCAAATCTACCCTATGTTTTTTCCAGCACCTAATACAGCAGGAGTCCTGGCTATCCCAACACAGCAGGTATAGCACAGACATTGCTCCAAAATTTCAGGGGATCCTTTAAGGCAGGCTTCCCTTGCCTGGGCTCAAACACAGCCGGGGACCAGCCCAAGGATCTAGCTAGTTTCCAAGACGGAGGGGAGATGTTCCTCCCACTGCTCAAGCAGAGGATGCCAGGGCATCTGTGCAGCCAGGGAGGAAGGCTGAAGGCTTGCAATGCCTCACGCTCAGTCAGTTCACCAGAAACCGGTAGGAAGGGGTGTGAAACACTCATGGAGAGGTAATATATCAGCCTCTCCACCAAAGTCACCAATATAAACAGGGAGGGAGTCCTTCTCCCTGAAACCATTCCCCATCTCCAAAGCCATTCCCCAAAAGCAGCCCCTCTCCTCACTGGGAGCAACTGGCAAGGGCTAACAGATCCAAACCCAAGCCAAAGCAAGCGGAGGAAAGACGTTGCTCAGGGAACAATTGAGGAGCACCATCTACTCACAATCCTGGAGACCTGCAGAGGGCTGTGTAAAGGACCAGGATGGGTTTTTATTGCTGCTGCTGGTTGTTCACCCATTTCCACGCCCTGGCATCTATCTGCTGCTGCATTCTCAAGGTTTCACAACCACTTCTGCCCACCTGAACTATGCGCCCAATGCCACTGATTGAAAGTGGCAGTTCTGCTCCACACCCTGCCCGTGGGCAGGGGCCTGACACTCCGCAGCCACTTCCAGCGGATGCACAGCCAAAGAACGATCAGACCTCACTCAACACATTAAACCTAGAAGCACTGGGGTTTTAAAGTCTGAAGCGTGCTAAGCACACTGAAAACTGCTCCTTTGTAAGCTGGCATCAGGGAGCTCTGTATTTATTGTGGATGGTGAGGGGAAAAGATGGGCTGCGCTCACTGCCAGCCCTGACTGCCTGTCTTGGATTGGGAAAGCCAGTCTGGCTCATGTATCCATACCAGTAACAAAGATGCTGCCAGCCAAACCTCTCCTCCCTTTACATGTCTGCAGGTCCCCTGTTTCCTGATGGAATCTGAGTGCAAGTGAGTTTCTTCCTTACAGCCAGAACCCAACTGTAATTTTCACTCCAAACAGTACTGGTCTCCTCAATGCACCTCCCATCCATCTCTTGTGATTGCTGTGCTGGTTTTGGCTGGGGTAGGGTTAATTTTTTTCACAGTAGCTAGCATGAAACTATGTTTTGGATATGTGCTGGAAACACTGTCGATAACAGAGAGACATTTTAGTTATTGCTGAACAGTGCTAATACAGAGCCAAAGCCTTTTCCTTCTTCTCACGCCACCCCACCAGCGAGCAGGCTGGGGGGCACGAGGAGCTGGGAGGGGACACAGCCGGGACAGCTGTCCCCAGCTGACCCAAGGGATGTCCCACACCATATGACATCATGCTCAGCATATAAAGCTGGGGCAAGAAGGAGGAAGGGGGGACACTCCAAATTATGGCATTTGTCTTCCCAAGTAACCTTTACTCGTGACGGAGCCCTGCTCTCCTGGGGATGGCTGAGCTCCCGCCTGCCCATGGGAAGCGGTGAATGAATCCCTTGTTCTGCTTTGCTTGCCTGCGCAGCTTTGGCTTTACCTGTTAAACTGCCTTTATCTCAGCCCACGAGTTTTCTCGTTTACCCTTCCAATTCTCTCCCCCATCCCACTGGGCAGGGGGCAAGCAAGCTGCTGAGGGGCTTAAACACAATAACTGTACACAGCCAGGAAATCGTGACAGATCAGTGTTATGACTGTACACAAAAAAAGTCTCAGCTTAGCTGCTGGTGTGCTCTAGGGCAAAACAGATGGATTGAAAGTATCGCCACTTACCCCTGCTGCCCCCCTTAAAGCTCTTGCAAATTCAGGAAATACAGGGGCAGGTTTCCTTGCAAACTAACTTTTGTTAACTCTAGGCATGGGCAGACACTACCAGTAACTCCTGAGCAAAGTGAAACAGGTTACAGTGCAGCAGCAGAGGGGTTCAGACTAGTAGCAGCTCACAGGACTGGTTTACTGAGTATTAAAATGCTTGCAAGAATAAAAAACTAATAAAAAAAAAAAAAGGAGCTGAAATGGCTGCTGGGAGAACCCATCTCAGGGGGAGGGTGCCAAGGACCTTGACAGCTCTGACCTCCTCACAGACCGTGAGAACAGGAGCCCTCACAGGAGCCGTTGGGTTGAAGGTGTGAACAGAGAGAAGGGACCACCCCAGGGAGGGACATTTGTTACCAGTGGCAATGGAACCTGGAACAGTTGATTTTGTTAACAAACTAGAAGTTGTATTCCATTTGCCTAGCAGAAATTGTGCTAAAGCTAGAGAAGAAACAACAGAGTGGGTGTGAAGAGGAAGGCAGAGGAGCGGCTGGTGTTTTGTCGAACACAAGCGCTGTCTCAGCCAGGAAGTGTTGATTCTGAGTTACCTCAGACCCTAAAAAGGGAAAGCCTGAAAATGAGAGACCCAATATAAATACAGAGGTGTTGATGGCCTGAAGGAGGAGGGGAGACAGGTCGCTGCTAAGCATCTACACATGGAAAGCACACAAAAAACAGCGGCAGCTTTTATTACAGTCTGGTGATAGAAACGTCGAAGATAAAGATCTTGTACTGACAAGGCTGAAGACCCTGATATTGGAAACATAATTGATGCTGTTCATAAAAAGCAAAAAGCTGTGTTCCGCTCCAATGCAACTGCATGGGGCTGGCTGTAAAACCACCCCTCTAACATAAAGGCTGAGCATGCTGGAATAAATCCAACTGGCCAAAGTATCCAGCTACCTACCGCTACAGATGCTCGTTCCCCTATCAGACTGCAAAGACACACTCCTAGCGCGCAAAGGATCTCTCATTTGTGGGCTGCTGTAGTGGAAAAGTCAGGTGTTAATGCCCCACAGCACTGTCTCTTGGTAGACACCGGCTCCCAGTGGGCCAGGGTATGTGTGTTTGTTCATTCCTACTGTGCCTTTCACTAGAGGCTGAGATACAGGTCAGGTTTTTGCATGGAACAAATGCACGTCCAAAACACCTGCTGAAATCTGCTCCAGCCCTTGCTCCAAGTGCCACTGGTCAAGTGAGTTGCTCACCCTGCGCTTTAACCCCTCCAGCAGCACCAAGGGTCCTGCTGCCCCGTGAGAGGATGCAGACCTGGCTTAACGTCTGTGTCGTCTTCAGAGGCATGGGTGACTCAGAGCTGTCAAGACAGTTCTGGCTACAAAGACCTTGACAGGAAGAAGGATGAAGAGCCTGAGAACAAAGATGGGAAAACAACTTCGCCGTGCAGCAGCAGAGGCAGCTGCAGGGCAGGAGCAGAGGCAGGTGTGCCAACCTTGCCATGCTCTATCCAGCTGCCTGTTCAGACACAGCTAACAAGGCAGCATCAGGCAAGACACTGTCCTACTCCACCAGGTCAATTCAGACTGTGCTGAAGCACCTCCATGGCCTGGCCAGCCCCAAAAGTCTGTCTTGCGCTGCTGCAGAAAGGGGAGGGTGAGGATCAGGCCCAGGGTGCAGCACTTTTTGGGTGGTCTTGCTTTGGCCCACACACAGCTCAAAGCCATCGTATCTGAGAAATCAAACATAGCATTGACCAAAACAGCTCTCTGTATCAATGCCAGAGCCCAGCTCTATCCACCTTCAACCTGACTTTCACACAGTCTAACAGAGACAGAAGAAAAACCAGCCCAGACAGCTTCCAGCACAGCTCAACCGAAGGCAGCAAAGTCAAGGTGAATTTGGACTTTCAAAAGTCACAACTTCACTACAGAATCTTCCTACTTGGCACCTGTGTGGTCTCTCCAAGGTCTCTCCCAGAGAAAAACCACCATGCTGACCAAATACCCTGCTCCATGTCCTTGCTTGACTTGTTTTAAAGTGCTGTACGAAGCAGTCCGTTTAAAACTGCATCACGGGCACCAAACATTCATGTGATTCTCAGCTTTGCACAAACGGTTAGCAGCAACATCAGAGAGCAGCCAGAGACTTCAGAGAAATAAGCTCATGCTAGCAACCATTAATTCACACCTAGTAGGCTTCCATGAGCAGCGTGCAGCAGGCAGCCCACCTGGGACACGGTTCTTCTCTAAGCAGCGCCTTCATTAAACAGCCAACGTCAGGGTCCTGCCTCGGTTCAACGGGATGATTAGCTCTGGCTGGATGTCAGTGGTGGTGCAAGAAGATCTGGCGGTGACTGTTTAGATGCAAGCTCACAGACAGACACATTCAATGCCATTTCAGGAAGCGTGGTGAAAAGCTGCTATGTCAAGTGCTGGGTTTTTTTGCGTTGTTTTTTTTTGTTTACACGGTAGCTTTTCTGATGAAAATGCACTTTAAAATGTCTAAGCACTCAGCTATTGTTTGGAGCTAATAAGCACGCTGTTCCAAACCTCGTCTCTGGCAAGCATCCCAATTAAGCAGGCATCCCGTTGATCAGCTTTCTGATCACATGGGATTTGTTCTGCTGCTGCATCTGATATAATACTTTCTGCTTTGAAGAATTTCACGTGTAGCCAGAAGGAGGCCCCACCCTTCTCATTTAGAGAGAGAAAAAATTCTCAAAGCCTGCTTCCACTGGCAGCATCTTCAGGAAATCAAAGGCAGTTGAAAGAGCAATCTCTTGTTTGTCCTGAAATTGGTGTGGAGCAAGTCGGGCAGCAGGAATTGGACCAAGAGCTCGTTTACTCTGAGCAAAGTGTGGGAAAGCAGGAAGGGAGCAGTCATTGCAGAACTAATTTTTATTTTTCTTTTTTGCCCGTATCTCCCCCATGGCACAATTCAGAACCCAGGGACCTTTCTCATCAGATAAGGTTACCTCTGAAATTTCAGGGAGCGCAAACCAGACAAACTGACAGATTCAGTCCCAGAGGCAATTTAAGAGTGAAACTGCAGGAATGAACTGGACCTGCAAGATTGCAAAATGGGAAGATGGGAACTTTCCAAAGAGGAAATCCCAAAGATGTTTCAAATAGCCATCTGAAGAGTGTCCACTGTGAATTCCCCACAGAAGAAAACCCCAAACAGGAAAGGTTTGCTTTTGGTACAGGGCTAGGAAACCAGTGCTACCATTTTGCGGGAATTCAGGATTTCCTTCTGATGTGCACGTGGTTTCAAACTGCACAAAAGGAGGTGCAAAGATTACATCAGTTTAGAGCTTAAGGCACAGAGCAACTGAAGACTTTTTCTGTGGCCCATTTTTTCTTCTGCCTCACTTTTCTGTCTTCAAAATGGGAAGAATAAACAGCGTTTTCCTAGCTTACACAGCAGGATGAAGATAAAGCTGCTAACACACACAAGAAGACCAGGTGAAGGTGAACACGGAAAAGTCTTCCTAAGACAGGAGGAACACGCCAGACTAAAGAAATGCCCTGGTATGGTGGCAGAGCATCAGCACGAAGGGGCACTGGCCAGCTTTCCCTGCTGAAATACAGCTCAGTCACAGCCTCTTACACCACCAGCACAACAACAGCCTCCAGCCAGGAAGAACCCTTCACTAGTCTCTTGTGAAAATAAGCCAGAGACACCTGAGCTTTTCAAAGCCGGGATGACAGATGCTGAGTCTCAAGCCCCATTTGGGCAGAGAAGCCAGGCACTGTAGGTGGGACACCAGGAGGCCAAGTGCAGGCTGCTTCCCAGACTTGTATACCTTCAGGCTAGAAGAGTTTGTTCTAGGGATACAGCCAGACCTCCCGTGTGGCACAGCACAAGGAACCTCATCTGACAACTGCCCTTCAAGTGCACACTGCCCCTGAAAAGACATTTAGCCCCAACTTTACATGGAGAACTCCCAGCTAAGCTCTCCGTTAAAAATGCGCAGCCTATTTATGTCCACAACGAAGAGCAGCTTCAAGACCTCTGACTTTTCTTAAAAATATATATAGCGACAGACTCAAACTCAGCTGACAAATGTCACCCCCTCCCAGATACACCAACTGGCAGACACAAGCTGTCCTCTCCCTGGCCTAACAGGGTTCTCCAGCCTGAAAACCTGTTTTAACTGATAGGCAAAAGCAGGGACAGACAATGAAGGCTTCTCTGAACTACCTGCTCTGCAAACACCCCTTTCCCACAGGCTTCATTCCCTACCCGAAGAGAAGCAAATCATTCCTGCTGTTAATATAAACCAGCATTACTGTGAAAGACAAGTGACAGGGCTGTGACATTAGCACAGCTCTCTGCTGGGAGGATCGCAGTGAAACAGGGCTCACTCCCAGGCATAAAAAAGTATTAAGGTCTGGGTAGCATATTCATCTTCCCCAATTTTAGCCCGCCAGTACAATGCATCTAGTCCAAAGGAGCGAGCTGGCCTCTTGCCACAGTGGGGAAGAACTCCAGCATCCTCACTCCAGTGTAAAACAGCTATCCAAAGTAGGATCCATTGGAATTCAGCCACTCGGTGTACGTGCATTAACTGGTCAAATGTCCACCTGGTGGTAAGACCCTTCCACTTGATGCCCTGAATCTCGCATCTCCTTTGTTATCAAAGGAGAGGCACAGCTTGCAAGAAGATGCAGAGGTAGAACCAGACATCCCTCTGGAAGATGCAGCACAGACAAGCACAGGGCTGGGGCTCCCGTGAGCAAACAGCAAAGAGACGCAGAGCAGCGTGAGCCCGACTCATCGGTGTAACTTACAATTGGCTGTAGTTGCGCGCCTGGCAGCATGAACTGCATTTGCTGAGCAAACATGGCTGCGGCTGTCTTCTGCTGGATCAGGTTGTTGCGTCCATTTATTTCAAGTTGTGTTTTTAAGTGTGGGGGAGGGTGGAGATATTTGCAGTTCTCTCTGGTACACCGGCCCTAAAAAACATAATGAAACAGCATTTCAGTGAATGTAACACTCGGGGCAGGCAGAGAAATTTAATTAAGGTTTGTTTGGGTTACTGTAACAACACAATCATTTGGGTGGAGGCAGTTTGGTACTACTGTGCCTCTTTTGTTATTTTTCTATAGCAGTGCAATACTTAGGTGAAGAGAAGAACAACATGACTTCTCCTGCAGTAACACTAACCAAATACTATCAAGCTAAATCCAAAAGTTAGGCTTCCTGATGTTAAAATGATTGTTGTACAAAAAAAAAAAAAAAAATCTAATCTAACACAAAACCCAATATTTTCAGAAGCTAGTGACAAACAGCTCCTGAAGCAACAACAAAAATTCCCCATTTTCTTGTGTGGGCTGTTCTTCCCCTCCCTTCCTCCCAACACCAGACCACTTAATTGGCCCCGACCAGCAGACAGCAAGAAACCAAACTGTCTCCACCACTTCTCCAGCTGCGCTGGGTAAAATGTTAAGACGACAGCTCTGTAAAGCAGCACCTCTGATCTCCAACATGCACGTACCCCGAGATGCTGAGAACTGGTAGTCACAGGAGGGAGACGTGAAACAATTCCCCCCTTCATGCTTTCATCTGTCAAAAGCCATAGTATGTTGCATCACCCCCCCCCACCTCCAATAAACACAAGCACTGGGGAAGTCAGTGGCTTCTCAAAAGCGAAGGATCACTAGTGTTACAGATGACCTCAAATCAACTGAGACCATCGCTTTTAAAAAAAATCTACAAACTGTGCCTTGCCTTAGTAGTGTTTGCAAGCAGATATAGGAACATAAATACCAACAGTCCACTGAACACAGAAAACTAGTAACAAATTTTGTCAGTAAGATGAAATAATTCTTTAAAAATATGGGGTTCCCCCCCACCCCACCGTGTATTCCCTCCTCCAGAAACAGAGGCACACAAAGTACAAGAAACATTTTACGCAACTTTACGCTTAAATTTTATAAATAACTTCTATGCAAAAAATGATGAATTTTTTTGAGGCAGTATTTCTTCGGAGCTGTTCAGAGCTTATTAAAATAAGGCCAGACCTGGGGCCCAGAGCTGTTACGTGACAGATAACTAACAATCATTCCTGCTGCCAGCAAAGGAGCAGGACCTCCATCAGCCAGCCCGTCCCAGGCACTCTTGTCAAGCGCTGGACGCCAAGTTCTCAGCCTCAGTATAATTAAGTGTGGTTTCAAAAAGAGGCACATCGGGTGACCCCACGTACCTGCTCCCATTAGCAGAATCACTCACAGCAGAGCTGTAGCCCCACAACCAGGTCCACAGGGGTACACTCAGACTGGTGGAAGCCCCCAGGATGAGTCCTGCCTGCAGCCGGGATGCTCCTCTGGGGGTTTTTAAGACTTGCACACACATATAGGTGGAACCACCGGCCAGTCTGAGTACCACTGCACAAAGCCAACACCGTGACCCGCTATGGGGGCTCTTTTGGAACTCCCACACAGGATCATTGGCATGCCAGGAGAAGAGTAGGTCACTAGAGCAGCCCGAGACCTGCAAACTTTAGGTGTGCTTTCCTCTGCCCCCCCTTCCCGGTGCGGATAGTGGCTTCACTGGGGAGAGGGCTGCAGAGCATTACTACAGGCTGAAAGGGGCTGTATGACAAAGTATCATGAGAAACAAGCTCCTCTCTTATCTGCTCCAAGGAGATCAGAGAGCTAAACAAAACCCCTGGCTCCCTGTTGTTATTTTGAGGCAAATAATTAAATGCGAGAAGCGAGGGGAACCCAGTGGGACAGGAAAAAATCCACTCCCAACCTTCAGCAGCCTGCCTTGGCGGAATGAAACTCTCTGCCCTGCTCCTACAAGAGCCCAGCGCTTCCCAACGACCCAACTCACAAAGAAAGCGGCTTTTTAATGCTATTGTTTTGGCTTCTCAGCAATCCAACAGCCCCAGATTCCCAGCTGTGAGCTAATTGCTCACAGGCCCCGAGGACATGAATCTTCATCACCAGACACTTTCTCACATCTGTGTAAAGCCAGGGTAAAATGGCACCATGCAGCTGGCTGGTGCTCAGACAACCCAGAACTACTACAAGGTAAATAACTACATTAATCTGGAAGAAGACGGCGACTCATCAGCACTGGGTAGGTTTGGGTCGTCCTTCTCATGACATCTTTCCAGTAGCACAGGACTAGATCCCTCCACAGCCCTTCCCACCACCTGGGACCCAAGCAGAGCTCAGCATTCGGGCTCAGAGCACATCTGCAGCATCCCACCGCCACAGCTGGGCTGCTCAGAGCAGGAGCTGACCCCACACAGCAGCAGGAGCTGATGGCCAAGCAGCTGCTCTATTCTAAGCTCCAGACTTGGAGGACTTTGCACACCAGCCTTAGAAATTCCTCCTGGTTGAAACTGGCACAATTGCTTTGGGTTGGGAAAACACTAATTTCTACCAAATTTGGAATAAATCGGTGTAGATGTTTCTACACTGCAGGAATAGAGAAGATGAAAAAAAAGCTACTATTTTTTGTGAACAATACTTACAAGGCCTTCTTCATCTTGAAGAGGGCTTTGCTATTCTAACTGAAATTTTGCAATGTCACTGATACCAGCCACCCCAGCCTGGTGTGAAGCTTTGTTCTACTTTCTTCTCAAAACAGAGTTTGTTTAATTCCAACAGGGGGTTCTACAAACAGAAAATTTTTATTATCAACAACAAAAAAAACCAGCCCACACAGCATCAGGCCTTAATCCTGCAGACAAAGCTGGGAGCAGAAACCAGCGTCCACGCAAGAGTGCTACTGGTTTCAGTGCGGACATATTTGCAAGGAACTGAGAGCTGTGCAAACGCTGCTGCAGAGCAAAGGCTGCGAAGTGCAGCACGGCTGTCAGCCAGGCCTTCTAGGGCTCCATGAAGACTCGATGAATCACTGCTGCACTGGGATTCAAAGCTGCACCTTCAGTCTAGCTCCTCCTCACCATCATTTTGATCCTGAGCATCATCAACCACTGCATTTCACCAGGGTGAGTTAGAAGCCGCAGCTGGGTCGTGTTGCCCTCTCCAACACCACAGTAGGTTCTTCATCTCTCAGATAATGAATTTCAGGAACTGACGATGTGACCGAGAGTGACAAAAAATGCTCCCGGTTTAGACATCCAGCTATGAAACAACTTCCAAGACGTCTCACTCTAAAATGATGGATGTCTCTAGTATCGTCTGAACTCCCAACACTGGTAGGGGTGATCCCTTCTTCTACACTTCCATCACAACGCCCACAGTTCTCAGTACTTCTCAGCAACGCATATGCTCTTCAAGACCAATTTCAGCTCTATGAAAGCCACCAGAAGGACAAAGAAACTGCCATTATTCACTTCTCAGTACCAGCTGCAACACAGCAGGGAAAACAACAGGGGACTGGTAGCAAATCTGCTGTGTGGATACTGGGCTGGGGACAAATAGGGACAACTCCATTTTATATCTGGGTGGCCTAGGAATACAAGATGAGAAAATACAACAGGAATCAGGCCCCTATGTTTCAGATGAGCATCTTTATGCTATAAGGCGCAGTTTTGCTGCAGTGACCAGCCGTGGCTCCAGCACACCGAACGCTCAGCACGGGGCACAGGACAGTCCCAGTGTCCCGCAAAGACCTGCTGAGGCACTCTACAAACCGAGTGCTGCACTAAAAATCGCCATCCTAGCACCCGGAGGAGGCTGCTGCATGTCTCGGGAAGGAGCACTGATGGTGCTCAGAGACTACTAACCTGTGTCAGCGAGTGGCATGCTGAGCCTGCTGGAACCAGCGCAGCCATCCTGTTGTAACTGGAGGAGTTTGTTGCTGTTACTTTAGCATGAGCACTGACCCCAGGGAAGGCGCATTTCCACCCTGTCCCAGGTGGCACACAAGCCTGCAGCCAGGGAATCACCACCCAGCAACAGACTCTGCTGCTGGCCTTGGTAACGTGCTAAATATAGCGGTATTTTCTGGCTCCTTGCAAAATGGAAGGAGTCTGAAAGACCATATTCATCAGCTGCTTTGCCAACTACAGCCAGGAGGGAAAAGCATATGGACTGCACTTCCTAGGCTTGAAAAACGGGTATTAAAAATAAATCATTAACAAATTTTATAGGAGTATCTTCTCCCCCTTTCTTCCCACACACTCCCCCCACTCTTACAGTAGGCTGCTGGCATGTGATTGACTCTGTGTTGCCAACTTAAGTCATGCTGTGATGGTGCATACTGTAAATGGCTGGCATCTGACACTAGCTAACATGACAGCAGCTTGCAGTGCAGCAAAGCCAGCTGTTCCGAGTGCAGCACTGATGGCAGCACACTCAAATCCAGAAGAAAAACCTGCATGACACCTGGACATTTGGAATCTGCTGGGCTGCACCTTTTCATCTGCATCCTAGCTTGGAGGGATGCAAATAAGAGCCTGCTGGGTACTGCATCAGGCTGGATGAACCTCCCCTAAGCATCCTCCACAAATTCTCTTCTCGCTGGCTGCTGAAGCGAGCTGCGCTGTGCTGCAGAAACAAGGCTTCCAGCACAAACCCAAGGCTTGCTCATGTCTACACCAGTAATGCAGTTTGTTACGGTCTCTTTAATCCTGGACACCAGTGAGGGGTTCCAGAGAAGACACGTTTCTGGTTTTAATGACTGCACTGTATGTCCTGTCAATCACCAGTAGTTCTCATGTGAAAATCTTTAAGCGAATGTTGCTTTTCACACACTTGAGGCTGCAGTAGGCTTGTGCCCTGACTGTGCTGTCTTCCACAGACACTGATGACGTGCAATGACTGACAGCAAAAAGAATGAAAAGAGACCAGGCAGGAAAGGATTTCCATGTTTTGCACAAAACCAGGCACCAAAACACAGCTTGTCTACATAACTTTTCCCTGCATGAAACAGCAGATTTCCACCCCCCCAAGAGGAACTCAGCAGGGAGGCACATTCAGAGAGATGCGCTGGCCCTGCTTACTCAGTGCCTGTCGTTCCAGCGCTGAGGCACGAAACGCTCTCTGCTTTCCATCCCACTCAGCACACGCATGCAGAGGCCTTCTCCTGGCTGGGAATCCTCACTCCTGCCAGAGCCTTGCATGGCTTTCACACGTGCAATGCAAGCTCAGCCACCGTGTGAAGGGCAAGCAGAGACCACCAGGCGGGAGGCAGAAAGCGGGGAGCTCTGGCTTCATCCCTGTGTCCATGCAGCACAGCTAACAACATGTACCGGGCAGCACGTGCTGCTCCAGGTCTACCCTACTGCTGTCTCTCTTGAAGAAGAAATACTGGGAAGCAGACTTGTATCTGGCAATGCCCAAGCCCCAAGTCCTTCACCCACCCTAGAGGGACTTGCAGCTTCAGAGTTACCCTTCCAGGAAAGCAGATCACGGGTGTTGAGAACACTGTCCGTCCACCACTGCAACTCAAGTACTTCGTGCTCGCTATGGTTTGTCCCTGAGCTGAGCAACTAACATGCTGGATGGATCGTGTGGCTCATCCTGCCATCTCCAATGCTACATCCCACTCCTCCTTCTGCACAGGTGGAGTGCTGCGCTGGAGGGAGGAAGGGAAATGGCTGTCCATCGTCACTGCTAAAGCACACACCTTCTGCTCAGCAAACATCAAATAGCATGGAAATAGCATGTTTTCAACTGAAAAACAAAGGAGGCTGGAGCCAACAAGTCAGCCTGATCGTTAGTGTTACATCTCACAGATAGGTGTTCAAGCAGCCGAGCTGTCACTCGCTGCAGTTCAAAGCCTAGCTCTGTACGTACCTTATCTGCAATTCCTTTCTACAGGCTAATGAAATGTTAAAAGTTACGCTGCCAACTGAGTCAGTGAGAAGTACAACCTTGCAACCTCCCTTGAACATTGACCCCGGCACAGTACATCAGATAACTTCTGCTTAATAGCAATACTTTCCTCCTCGCAGTGCTGGAGTAACTTACTTTTACAGAGAGATTTTAAAGCGCAGTTATGTACAAAGCACTCCTTGAATGTGTTCTCGTGGAAGGTTGTTAGCCCACCTACAAGGATCCTAAAAAACACATCCAGAAGGATGTAGAGAAGTGACACATCACCCCCAGGCCTACACAGATCAACTTCATCTACGTTCTTTGCACCTATTACTTGTGTATTTTCCAGACAAGGGACTCCAACACGTCACAGTCCCTGCAGCTGATCCTCAGCCGCAGTTTTGCTCCTCCTGCAACTGAAGCCTAAAACATCTCTTACCCTTGAGGGCCAGAACAAGAATTATTCCCTTCCTCTTTGAGGAAGGGCCCATACTTAAAGGCTGCAGTCACATCTATCCCCCTTCCTCAAACCTCTCTGCTCTAGACTATGCAGACCATGCTCTTTCAATGTCATAAGCATGGTCTCCAAGCCTTTCATGAAGCTGCTCCCCCCGACAGGCTGTGCCCCCGCAGACAGCCTGTGCCCCTGCTGACGTTTGCGCACGCACAGGGCGCTGCGCTCCAGCTAACCCCTTACTAGTACTGCGCAGGTACAAAGATCACATGTCCTGCAGAGAACACTGCTGCTTATGCGTCCCTGTATGACGTTTTCTTTCCTCCCAACTGTGTAACATTTTTGATTCGCTCTCAACAAGCCTTTTCTAGAGCGACTGCCTACCCAGCTATGCCGCACCCTGTATCATGCAGCTGATTCACTTAAACGCAGTATTTCATACTGCTTTTACTGAACTCACACCCCTTTTTAATGGACTATTTTTCCAACCTGTCAAGACTATCTGCAACTCCACATCTGGTTCTCTAGCATCTGTAACTCCTCCCAGCTCAGAGCACTCCACCAATCTAACAAGCATACTCTCTCTATTCCATCATTTGAGTCACCAGAACAAAACAAAACTGAACAGACTTGCCAAGCACATCCTTCCAGACTGCCACTGATCTCAGTTCAAGCTGTTGTGGGTTGTCACATAGATGTTTCTCCTAAGCTTTGTTCCCAGTCTTGTTTGGAAACTGATTTGTGCCACGTCAGACTCCCAAATCTAATGCCAGCACTCCATCCTCTGTATCTCTCTGAAAGGCTTTCCAGTTCTCCTTTGTCTCCTCCTCTCTGGACACTTGCAGGGATGCTGGAGAGTTAGTAGTGCTCTGCACCCCTCCTGCGCCATCACTACTACTTGCTACCAAGCATGTGTTTGTACACAACATTGGGTACAAAGAAGCTGGTGGTTTGAAGTTACTTGTAACAGCAATAAAAAAAAATATGGCACAGCTAGCTGCTGGCATTTTTCAAATGCAGGTGTTAACACCCATTTACAGAGAGCCCAAAGACTGCTGCTATGGTATGGATCCTGCTGTGAACAGATCATAGCCGAAAAGAAAAAGCAAAACGATCTTCCAGTTAGCATTACCAGATGGCAATCAGCCTCGAAGGGAAGGGAAGCAATGTAGACTTCCTATCACGCAGAAGTTTCAATTTCAATATATGTGGATAAAAATGTTACAGTTAAGGTTAATCTGGTAGCTTCCAGGTATGGATGATATAGACCCTGTGAAATGCATGTTCTAGTTAGGAATGAGTATGGTTCATGAATACCTAATTTTCTGGAAACAGGATTCAAACAGCCCATAAAAAGCACAAACCACAGTTTTGTGACATCTCCAGGATGAGCTTTGCCTAACTTCTTTGAACTTCCAAGCTCTGGGTCCAAAGAGCCACTTCCCTGAGCCTGCACAGATTAAAAGAAAACTGCTAAAAACACTTCAGGTGTTATTTTGGCCCAACTCTGCTCCCCTGCAGTCACTTGAGAAACCTCTTTAAATTTTATGCTGTTCTGAATGATGCTCTGAACTGCGGCAGCAGCATGTCAGCTCTGACCCAGGACTGCTCAGGCGAACAGGGACATGTCTTTTGTCAAGGTACAGAGGACAAGAGTCAGACCTGCCTTTCCACACAGCTTCACTGGAAAAACCTGAATATCTGTCACAAGCTCCCAGGGCTACCAATGCTCCCAGCACTCTCAAGGCAGCCCCAGCTTGTCGCTGAAACAGCGACTGAATTTCATGGCTTCAATGAATGTCAGGTCAAGCCCTTTTTGAGCAAGCCTAGACTTGATTTTGACTGAAATAAGTAAACCTTCATGTTTTGCATGATTTCAAATGAAAGCAGGTGACATTCGGCAGCTATGACAAGAGTTTGGGGTCCTTTTGAACCGAGAGCTCAAAGCAAAGCTCAGTGGCACGTGCAAGTGCAAAGCAGCTAGCAAGCCCTCAGAGCAAACCAAGCAGATGCACCGTGTTTGCACCGCTGAAGTGAGGCCGGTGCATTTTGCACGGTCCCAGTCTGCTCAGTTCTCCTCTCCCTACAGCTGTGAGGCAGAGTCCAAGGAGGCCAACCTCGTAAACAAGTAACTGTAGGTGCTTGGGCTTAAAAAAAAAAAAAAAAAAAAAAAAAAAAAAGTTACGCTCCTCTGCAACTTTAAGAAGCAGGTCCAACACAGCCGCTTCAGTCCAGATAGGGTCTAACTCACTTCATGTGCAGTGAGTTACAAAAATGTAGAAGGAATGGGAAGCACACACAAAAATCCCTGGCTGTGGGACACTGGTGCTGCTGTTCAGCCTCCACGTCTCACTCGTGTGACTGCTCTACTAGGGTATTTCTGCTTTGCAGGGAGATGGAAGGAAGGGCAGGAGGAAGAAAAACGTCAGCATCATTTTTGCAAATGTATTCAAATTTCGGAAAAAAGCTGCCAACAGCCAGCTGAGGGGACCGCTGAACAAACACTGCTAGAGACCTGTAACACCTCCATCTCTTTGTCATTCCGGCCTTTGTCTACGAAAGCCAAGCCTCACAAACCGGGGCTGGAGAGGCTGTGCCCTTGCATACACTGTGCTGAAGGCTTCTCCTCCACCACAGGACTGGAAGACAAGCTGCCCCTTGCCACCAGACGCACACCTGCTGTGGCAACGAGGACAGCTGACAGGGCTTTGGCCACCTACCTATTGTACAACTGGCGTGGTCACCATCAACAGGCATTACATGAGAAGCAGCAGCACTCTGCCCAAGCAGGAGACACATTTCCCATCGTGTGGCACTGTTCAGCAGCTGAACAATTTCACCAGTATAGATATATTAAAAAAAAGTATACTGAGCAGATAACATTGCTTCCCTCGCACCAGGGTAAGAGACAGCCATCAGATGCAAATGCTAGGAACAAAGAGATGCACAGTGTGGACAAAACCTACTGTAGATGCCAGTCCTTTCAAACAGTGGGTGTAAAACTGCAAAGCACTTGGGCAGGGGGTTTCTCAAGATCAGATGCACGCTGCTGGGATTCAGACAAGCTTATCTAGGACTCTCTTACAAAGTCTGCAGCCTCAAAACGTTTGTCAAGCTTGTTTTTGTTACACAGCTCAAACCAGAGCAGAAGAGAAAAACAAAGCAGAAACAGCAGCGTTTCTACATCCTCATGTCCCTTTTTGGTATCACCTTAACCAGTGACAGCTACTCACAGCTACTGCCAATAACTTCAAACCACTGAACTCTGCAGGCAAATCCAGCTCCAGACAGAAAAGATGGCTCGTTAGCATGGAGCTCAAGTATTTAAACAAGTACCATCACCCCAGCATTTTTTTTTTTAACTTTTAATTAGAAATGGGGGGGGGGGGGGGGGGGGGGGCACATGCAACTACCGTATTCCAGTAGATTCTAAGCAGCCACAGGCACCAGCCTAAACTCCCAAATCCTCATTCACCTGGCAATTAGGGAAGCCGAGAGCTGCTGTGAGTGAAGTTTTACTTTTGCACATTGCTGAATACAGCAATGTTCTGCTGAATTTCCCCAGGACAGCACAAAGAGGTCGTGGCTGTCCTCCTGCTTTCACGCAGGATTTTCATTCCAAGCTGTTTGTTATACTTGAAGGTTCTTACAAACTCGGAGCAGTTATTTTGTTGGGGAAAAGCCCTGTAGCTCCTTCATTATATTTTTACATCTTGACAACTCTTTCCAGCTCTGTTCTCCTGCCAAGCTTTCTTCATTCAGGCCAATGGTATGCTCTGTTATGCTCAATGAAAAACGTGTATTGATTTTAATGTTTTTGGTTTGTGGAATGTTTTTGCTTGCTCCAAGCAATGGACAGTGTTTACCAAGTCCAAGAAGTATGTATTAAAAGAGTACAGCGCTGTCAAACTGTATTTTTTATGAGCTGTAGAGCCATAGAGCAGAAAACCGTGTTTATCTGAGAGATTACTACTTGCAACGAACAGCAATCTCACTCCACAAAAGAGGGGAATAAAGACTTCATCGAGCTCTTTTCTTTTGAATCCACCAACACATTTTGATGAGGCTATGTTTTGTGAACTTATCAGGCTGTTACCACCACATATTTGAAATTAGGTTAAAACAGAATAGAAGTATCATCAATTTAGTGTTCTGAACTGATCATTTTTAATGTCTTCCAAATATTATTCCACTACTTCCAGGTTCAGGAATGTTAAAAGCACAATAAAATAGGTTTCTTTAATACAGTATCAAACACAGGTCTCTCCAAGAGAAATCAGCTCTTACAGAGATCCCTGGCCACCGACCTGCTCAAGCAACTGATCGATAACAATCCCAAATGAAGGCATTTAGTGCCCGGCAAAGAGAGCACATTTAGGAGCACGTTTAGCCCTGGGATCACTGCATGTATTTAGAGCAGGACACAAAGCAGGGGACATCCTGCAACGTTAATATTCCTGTGGGTGAATGTTTCAGTGTGGGACTATTTGTAGGTAAAGAAATCAATTCTACCTGGAAGACAGAAACACTGGCATGTCATTGATTTTTTTCCTCTGTAATAAATTTTAAAAAACCAAAACCACATGTCAGTCTCTGGAACAATATTGCACAAGTACTGTATTAAAAAAAACACCACAAAACTCCACAGAAAAACAAACAAAATAAACTTCTAATATGTCTTCCACCCTTTGCTTCCCTCAGTTCTGCCCCTTCCGATTGCTATTACACCAGGCCAGCTTTTGAAAATACTCAGTGTAGTTTCTCTTGTCCCTTAAACCACTTTTTCATTGCAAATCCCATAATCCAATTCTACAACTTTCACCAGCTGATTGAACCTGTCAAGGTCATATGGAAAGTTGATGCTTCTGACCTTCCTCTACCTACAGTGTCTGTTGAATATTACAATTGCAGCAGGCAAAGCACACGTAGACAGAACCAAGCAAAGTACATTAAAGCCCAGGAGAATAAATGTTAAAGCACTGTGTTCATGAATACAAATATCGGACACATGACCACCTCCAGCAGCCTCGCTCCTTGGGTTTACACAAGGGAGAAGGCAAACAGGGAAGCGCAGAGATTGATAACCAAGTGTCTGACCCAAACCCTCCCGTCCTGTCCTGCGGAGGGCAAAGCCATGCTCAGAAAACCTCATTCTTGCTGCGTTTCAGAAAGCAAAATGAAACTGCAAATAAAAAGATTTGTGGGTGGCTGGGTTTGGTGGTTGGGGTTTTTTTTAGAACTTGGCAGTATATAACAATTTACCAACTGAGGATTAGCCCAATTTTTGTTTGTGTTGTTGCTTTGCTCAAAGCAACAGCTTAATGGGCACAAACAGATTCCTGGTTTTCAAAAAATAATGAAAAAACTTACTTAAAAAAATTAATTCCATCTGGACTGACAATTCCCAGGGAGAATCTTCAGTCTAGAAAAAATAACTCTGCAGGATGTGCTTCAGCCTCAGCTACTGAGGGGCTGCCGGGAAGTAACACAGCAGCACCCCGAGCAGGGCAGGATGCTGGCTGAGCCCTGCCAAGCATGCCGCCGACTCCTGCTGGGGCACACCACGGACTGCCACCCTCGCCTTTTACCCTTCACCTGGAACCACCGTTGTGCCAGAACAGGACACAACAGTCCCTCTTCGCATTGGCTTAAGCCACCAAAGGAGGCGATTGCAGGGGAGCAGGCAGATGTAACACAGGAGGGTGATGCCCTCAGTCGCCACTGCAAAATTTCCTTCCAGCCATCCAGCAGAGCACGACGGTTTCATGCTCCAAGGAACAGGACACCTTTCTGCTCTTGGCTGAGATCTGCCCAACAGCAGGAAGGCAGAGAGCAAAGCCAGCTCCCCTTGTCTTTCACCCTGATCACCCAGTGATGTCCCCAGTTCCTCTCCTGCTTCTACTCTTCTCTGTCCCACTGCTTGGCTCCTTTACTGCTTCCCATTTGTCTCTTCCCGGCTCCACACCAAAGCCTACCCCTCCAGGCACTTTCTCCCCTAGCAGTGCCTCTCTGGCTACAGTTTTGTTCACCAAAGACCAAGCTTTGCCCTCTGCTCCTGTTTTAGCCACACGTGCCAGGCAGGTTTGTGCACAGCATCCCACCTCCCCTTTGCTCCAGCTTTGCGCAGAAGCTACCAGACTACCAGGAAAAGGGACGACTGTGTGCCACCGACTCCACATGCTCTCACGCATCTCCAAGCAAGGACCCCAAATCTTTCTGGTCCATGCCAGGCCTCAGATTTCACACCCATGGTATAACGAACTTGCTGCTGGTCAAAGGATTAAAGGCACAGATACAAAAAGCACCTTCAAGAGAGCTCTTACAGCCTGCTAAGCACAGCAGGCAAGGACCACACATCTCTCGTTGGCCCTGGCTTCCAAAAAGGGCATCCAGGCCAAGTGACATTGAACCACAGCCGTCCACCTAGGAGGCTGCAAGGCTTGAAGAGAAAGGAAGAAAGAAAAAAAACCCCACAAAACAAAACAAAAAGAAAGCCTGCCTTGCCCTAGGCAAACACTCCACCTCAGTCAGCTTTTGCAGACTGATCTATTTTAGCATGTTGTTTATTACAGCCTGTAACATATGCACATTTAAGTCACAGAGGGGATTTTCCTTTTAAAAACACCTTCAGAAGTGCTCTTTAAGCAGCGCCTGGCACTAGAAAGCAGGTACGTGACCAATCTTTGCTACCATCTCAAGTGAAAGGGAGGTTAAGGTAGCGTGTTTGTTAGGAGTTGAGCCCACTGAGCAGCACACAAGCTGTGCTGCAGCGGCAACAGGACAGGCCTTTTCCCATGGAGGTAAACACAATGGGCTCACAACGCCAAAGATAACGCGCTGCCATCTCTGTGGGCAAAAGGACAATTTGGCAATAACATTCTGGGCTAAAACTGCAAACAGTGAGACGTATTTAATCAGAGTTCACATGCGCTAGTCACAAGTACTGTACAGGCAGCCAGACTTAAGGGACAGGATGCCAAATTCTGTGCCAACATCAGCAAACCTGTTAATGTATGATGGATTTGCTAGAACAGCCTCAGCCAAAGCAAACTTTCTACCTGTCTTTATTACATCCTCACAATCCCCTGTTCCCTCAGTCTTTTATCCAGTCTTGTGAGGGTCTGTGCTGACTCACACTCCCTACCTCATTCATCCAAAGCAGACCCGTGCTCTTGTCCATAACTGAGCACAGCCAAGTAATAAACCCTTCCCAGGAAACAATAATAAATCAACACACAGGCTGCAAGGGAGTCTGCACAAGGAGGCTTTCTGCTCGCCCTGTACCCCACACTGACCTAGAGACTCGAGATTGAGAGTCACTACAGTGATGTACAGCCCTAACACCCCAAAATCTAGCAAGAGCGGTCTGTTTTCTCCTTGCAGTGCCAGGAATGGGGATTAACTGATAATACATTTTGTAGGAACCAGGATTTCAGACACTGAAAGGTTAATTCCATGTAGCCACTGATTAGATCTGCTCCCTCTCCTGTAACAAGAGCTGTAGGACAGGACACTGAAAAGGTTGTACAGCCTTACCGGGTGGATGTATCCACTTTCTCCAGCGGGATGCAACTTTTGCCCTGCCAGAAATCCTGACCTAAATTCTCCTCTAAGTGGCACTGGTGTAAGTGCCAGAACAGCTAAAGAAAGGAATGTGTCATGCGTGTGCATGCATGTGTGTCTATCCATCCATCTGTCCCAGCAGACCAACAGGAATGGAACTGATCAGGCCTTTCATTTCATTTGCTTATGTTTTTGGAGTTCGTGTTTTTAATAACTGCCAGGTTCGTTTTTTGGGGTTTGAGAGGGGGAGGTAGAAACAACTAAAGCACATCCATGTGGACATGCTTGCTTGTTCAGGCTTCAGTCACAAAAACTGATCGAATCACTGGGGGGGGGGGGGTTGGGTGCATGGGGTGTGTGTCTGCCCTTCCCGTGTTACCTTGCTCTGCTTTCCAAACTCATGCCCCTCAACTTCTGCGCCAAGCTGCTTACCCTTGTCCTGTTCACCAGTGCAGTACAGACTGCTCAACCTTTTGTAGACAAGGAGGAATGCCAGGATTAGCTTTTAAAGGCTGTTTTCTATTAGAAAGCAATCTCGACAACATGACTTCCTTGGGCAGGCAGACACCTGACCTCATGTATTTTCACTCCTGCCACTGACAAAAAGATACAGACACAGCACAATCCCTTCCTAAAACTGTAGCAAGGGAAAAACCTTTCACTGCCCCGATGGGGTACAGCCGGGATGGGTCAGTTCAGGCAAACACTGATTTGCTTTCAGGTGAGATAGACCCATACAGGATCGGGCTAGGAGAGATTTTTTTTTTCCCCCTCCCGCAAGGAAGAGTGACCTTTCCTGAGGACATCTGCAGCCTCTCCGCCATGTGAGAGGAGTAGCTGCAAAGAAGCACCAGTGTCATTAGCAAGTCTGGAATGCAGCACAACCGGTGCCTACGTCAGCCGAACACCCGGCTGGAAAAAATGCTCTCACTTGCTCAAACCAAGACAGATGGACTTCTGATAGGGCCCCTGCGAAAATCCCTGTGCAAACTTCTGTGCAAGTGCCTCCGATACAAAGAAAGAAGGAAATTCAAGCAAAGTGCTAACTAACACTTTGCCTCTGAATGGGCTGAGCTCTGAAAGGATGTGTAAAATCATTCTCCAAGAATTAGCACAATTAAAACAACAACAACAAAAAACAATTTTCAGTGCTGTGTCTGTCCTAGCTAATGGGAGCTCTATTCCGAGTAAAGACTTCTAATGATTTTACATTACCACGGACTTTTCAAAAACCCACGCAGAGAAACACAAAACAACAACAATGGAAATCCTTTTAACTCAATCTGCGCTTTATCGCACAAGGCCACAGCAGGGGATTTTTGGCTGTGGGAATACAAATACACATCGAAGCTACAGCTCAGGGTCCTGCTCCGATTACTACCCAAACACAGAACGAGACGGTCCCAGCCTGAAGGGTTTTCAGTCTAAATACACCAGACTCGGTGGAAAAACCCCCAGGTGGCTAGGGGAAGCCCCAGCAACACCGAGACTGCATGGCAGCCACTGCAGCTACGGAGCTGTGGCTGCAATGCCCTTGATGCTTTCTCAGCTCCTGCCTCCTGGCAGCAGACAGCCTGCCCGTCGCATTGCTAGCTAAAAGGTATCCTGCCCATTTGCCTCTCAGCCCCCAATGGACTCCCCCCGCCCCCACAACTCCCCCAGCTGCGGCACAGGAGCAGCCTGAGTGGGCTCCAGTGACAGAAGTGTGATGCAGAGCTGGCAGGGAGGCTATGCGGGTGCTGCGGCGTAATCCGTGCCCCACTGTGCTGTGCCAGCCAGCAGACGCAGATAAAGCAGATAGCGATGGGTGGTAGGGGTCCTTGCTGCATCCCCAAGCTCCCCCGTCACTTGGAACAGTGCCCTGGAGCCACTCTGCTCCTCCCTGGAGTCACCCCCAACCTCCTTCCCTAAAAGTCTGTCTCCTGCAGCTCGGTGAAGGTTTCAGACATCCCTGTCCTGCTTCTACCAACCCTGAGAGCTCTCCTGCTCCAAGCACCTCTGAGTCACTCAGCCTGTTTGCCTTGCTCCAGCTCCCACCCTGCAGCACGCCACGGGAGGCTTTACAGGCAACACAGCTGACACAGTGGAGAGCCAAAGTCTGCGGGGAGGTAAGCGTGATGATTACTTCTTCATCTGCAAGTGCACAAGATGCACCGTGAAATAAAAATGACTGCTGAAGCAACAGGAGAGGAGGAGGGCAAGAGTCTTCCTGCGTTGCCTTGTTCAGGCTCTGCAGACACCACACCTAATGACAGGGATGCTGCAGGAAGGCTCAGGGACAAATAAGCCCACAGGGGAGGAGGAAACAGAGCAGAAAGGAGAAACAGGGCATTAGAATAAGGCTGCACACCTTGCACCACGGGAGCAAGATTTGGGAGGGCTCCTGCAGAAAGCAGCAGGAGCATCTTTAACATCTTCTCCTACAGCATTTGGGAAGGAATGACACCCCCCCTTCAAAGGCAACCGTCTTGGAAATCTGCTGTTTTATGAAACGTGATTCCCTCACTGGGAGGAAAGGGTCTTCCTTCCTACCTCAAACACCATCACCTCTGCCATTATCTGGATGGCCTTCCAAGCCCTCCTTTAAGGGTCATCTACATGTCCAGCTTTCAACTCCCCACCGCCCTGGCTGCTCAAGTACCACCGCATGGGCTGAAACACCCAACCCCACACGGCTCTCATCTCCTCCTGGCAAACTCATCCAGCACTCAGCATCTGCAGCATCACGTGGAAGGGACCCCAGAAGCAGAGCCCAAGCACTGCACGCGGCACAATGCAGCATGAACCAACCACATGGGATCAAGCAGCACTTAATGGTAGGAAAACAAGCTTTGTTCACACTCTGATCTTTCAGGAGCTGACAGCAAGAGGAAGAAACGCCGGTCGGCGGGATCGGCCAACACGGTTGGGATTACACGCTGAGGTTTTGTTTTCAAACTTAGCTTGGTTGTGGCAGGGCTCTTTAAGGACCTAATCTCCGTGTGACTGTTCCCAGCACCAGCCGTGCCCCTGCGGATAATAAGGACTTAGGAAAGCACGGTCTAATGACGGCTGTGCTCCCAGGCAGGCTGGCTGCAACTCCGCCATGTCAGCGCTGCCCCTGGCCATCTCCTCCACCCCAGCCAGACACTCCGCACGTTCCCAACTGCCCTTCTGTTTGTGAGCTGGTTTCTCTCAAGAAGCACCCAGAGCTGCTCTCTCAAAGCAGAAGGAAGGAGACACACAGATTTACAGCAGCAGTCTGGGCTAATGGCTTAAATCCTCGTCAGAACCTGGTGTGGGTACTACTGCTGGGCAGTTGTGGACATCACTGTGCAACTCGGCTGCTCCCATATTCCTGTCTGTAGCAGTTGGAGGGTTTTTTTGACACCAGAGTAAGAGAGACCAGATAAAAGTAAATGCTATGCTAATGCAGAGTATGTTGAGATAACTACGTTCAGAGGCATGATAAAGTTCAGAGGCATGATAAAGCTCGGTGCATACCACTAACCAGTCATCTGACTGGACAATGCCTTGTGATACCATACCCATTTTCTGCAGGACTAGCTAAACTGCTCCTGGTTTCCATTCTCGGGACTGTTAATTAAAGGATAATTTGTCTCTGCTTTTTAATGGTGCTCTGTGCACCTACCCCAGCAAGGGGTGTGGGCCAGCAGCATCCCCAGCATCCCTGCTGCAGGCGTGCTGGATGGGGCAGCGGGTCTTTCTACAGTGCAGCCAGATTAATACAAAAAGTAGCTTGTTTTAAACATCCACATTCTACTGCTGTAAGAGAAAAAACTTCCCCCCCCAGAGCACAGGCTGCCACCTTCCAAACAAGGTCAGACATCGACCTCCTCCCCCACTGCCAATGACCTTATTAGCACTGATCATGGTTCTAATAATATCCCACACTGTAAGCAGGCCATCTGCCATAACATTTCACTACAAACTTGTGGAACTGCTTGTTTGAGCATGCTCACGTCCCAGCAAGCCAACTGTCCCCTCTCAGGAATATGCACTTTCCCCACAGCTTTAAGCGAAACATTGCAGAAAGGCACCTCCAGCTCCCAGCTTTCCAGCTCAGAGCTCAAGCATGCACAGCACAGCACAGAGCGCTGGCTTCAGGCAGAGGAGGTCAAAAGACAGAGCTAGAGGTTAAAAATCCATTGCTCCACCATCACGGCTTCCAGCTCCTCTGACGGTGGGGACACTGAGTAACCGCATCACTGAAACCCAAACCCACGACCAAACGCTAACCAGAAGTCAGAAGTCAAACGCCAAGGCTCCTGAGAGCAGAGATCAGCATTGGTTTTGTGCCATGGACTTCCTACCTTGCAGGCAGCAGAAAGATTTTACTATCCTAACGCGTTAGCTGAGGTTAAGCTGAATATTTTCACTGCCATTACAGGAAAGAGAGTTTTCATAACAGACAGGTAAGCTTACAGAAGAACTAACCACGTTTGATAGCTATTCATTTAGAAGGAGCCAGGGTTTGAAATGCTTACTCAGTTAGTGCATCTGTCTAAAACACCCAGAGTCTTGTTACTACAGAAGCCCAGCTCCACCCCCGCCTTCATAGACATTTTCTTTGTACTGCTCCTGTGAGGTCAGAAAGTGCAATTAGGCACAGAGACTGACATTACAACACTTTAAAGCATCCTGCATTGTCACAAGGCTTTGAAAGCTGGTTTTCCAAATCCTTGGCTTTTCCTCTAATCAAAAGGCCAACATCAGACATGGCATGAGAGGCTACAATGGGGTCACTGCCTGGTTCTCTGCTGTTTTATGAAGAGCAATAAAACAATATTAATAAGCCGTAAGTAAAACTGTGCCTGTCTGAGGCAACCTTCACGCAAGTGCCCCAAAGTGTTACCTTTAATGCCAGCAGAACAATATCTATAGGGGCAGATTTTTCAAAGACCTCAGCTCCTCACTTGGAAATCTAGCTACTTATTTAAATGCTCTGTGGGAGATGTCAGTCCACGGACTCTCCAGAAAGCCTGGTACATCTTGTTTATATTTGTTTTAAAGCTTCTGAACAATTACATAAATCCTCCTTCACATGGGTGAATCAAGTGGCAAAAAGCTACTGCCAGCAAAGTGGGTACATCAAACTGATGCTACACCGCTTAAGAAACCCACCAGCTCCACAGGCTTGTTCAGTCGTTCTCCTCGAAGGCATCTTCCACCACCTTTCCCCCAGCTGGCTTCACTGGGCTCAAGCAATCATGAGCAAGAGAAGTAGCTAGGTAGCTTCACTGACACAGCAGCGAGACAGGACACCACGGCCAAGTGTGGCTCCATGTTTACAAGGATCCTCTTTGGCCCAAACTCTCTTCAGGGATAGGGATTTGTAGGTTTGGGGCATCTGTTTGAATCCCGGTGTTAACTACTGCTATAGATCAGGGCTGGAAGATGTAAAGCTTCGACTTCCTTGCCCAGGTGGCTCTGGCAGTGCCACGGCTTGCAACCTGGCACCCAGTGAGGTACCAGAGCTCACTGTACAAACACACACCTCTCCATCCTCCCTTGGCCGATTTCTGACTCAGAGCCATGCAAGGGTAAACGCAAGCATTGTTGCAGCTTGCTAGCTGGGCTTCAGCACTCCATCCCCCTCTTCCCAGTGCAAAGGAAAGCCCTGGGGCTTGCCGAGTACTGCATTGCGTTTGCACTGGGTCACAGGCACGGAGCTTGTGCTTGCAGATCCAAGCAGACTCGGCAGGACCGCAAGCATGTGCTGAGCATGTGCACAGAAACTCCCAAACTGGAAAGCCAAAGGTGGCAGTGGAAATGACCACAGGCAGTTCTCCCCCTTTGGAGAACGGCCAAGAAGACCATTTCCCTCTCTCAAAACCTGATGCAACGGCCCACTTCAGCACAAGGAGCTCTTTGCTGCCCACAGGAATTCTACAGTGCTTAAAATCAGGCGTAAGTGTTTTGCAGAACTGGAACCTCAGTCTGGAGGGCTTTGCCCTTAAAGGAAAGGAAGCTTCAGGAGCAGGAGGTGGCATGCCACGGCCCGTGCAACATTGCAATATGCCCATAAAAGGTTTCAAAATCTATCTGCTTAAGCGCACGCAACAGCTCAGAAGGGTTTAGAGTCACATCCCAAAAGAATTTCTCTCCTGCTTTTTTAGGCAAGTGTGAGCAGCAGTCAGCACTTTACCACCATCTTCCCAACCAGAAAACCAAGGTTACTCTTGGCTGTATTAATAATGTAAACGCTGCTGGCTCTATCCTTTGGGGATGGTGGTTTGCTCACGCCACAGGGAGAAGACCAGGGCAACAGGAGCTGCAGACAGGAGCGGAGGCACCGCATTGCCAGGGCTGGCTACTGAGGAGAGAAGAGATGCAAGGTTGGCAGGAGAGCCCCACTGCTGAATTTGCCTGGCCTGCCTCCCCGAGGAGGCTGGCCTCCAAACTGCGGTCTCAGAACAAATTTGTGGCCGCAGCTCTGCTTGCCAGTATGTTCAAGGGAAAATGCACACAAGTCTGAGGCCCCAGAAAAAGCTGTAGTAAGTTCATTATCTGCAGGAAGAAAGAAAAAGACAGTGGTCCTGTGCTCGCCCCTTGTACCGGGAGTGCCTCCCAACACGCCAGCCTCTACCCACACCTCTGCCAGCCTCCTGAACCTGACCCAGGAGCACCAGGCATGAGACTGGCATCTCCAAACAGCAGGTAACAGCAAAGGCGGGCAAGCCCTCAGGAGATACATGGGGTCAGGAGGTCTGGGGCACAGATGGTACACTCCACGTTCAGAAACAAGACCTTTAGAAGACATTTCTACAATTTCTACAGGCCAGACCTGGTGTTACCCTGTGACCATACGCTGCCACAGACAGCTTAGAAATATCTTCTAAAGGTCAGCATCCCCCTGATGAGTCAAACGCTGGGCTCACCCCCACAGGGGCTGCCCACCCCTCAGGCACTCCAGGAGGGCTGCCGTGACACTCTGCTTATGGGAATCCATGGGAGGGCAGAAGAGTCCCAATGACTTCACCTTGCAGCACAAGATGGGTGCCAAAGACCCACCAGGCTCCCTCCCCACCGATGCTTTCATAGTCCTCAGGCCAAGGCCACCACAACAAGGGTGAGAACACTGCCTTGGAGACTCTCACTCCCAGGCTTGGCTTCAGCAATGCCACACAATGGGCAGGGAAGAGTCACAATGTCTTGTGCCATCACAGGAGTCACACATGGGACAATGCAAGAGATCCACCAGAGGTGGGAGAAGATGGTGGGAAGAGACATACTCCTCTCCACAAGAAAACATGTCGGACAGCAGCTTTCACTGTTGTTGATACTAGTTGATGAACGTGTTCATATTGACCAAGCCTGTACAACAGTCCTACAACTTTAGATGGGAAAAGCACCCACTGCAAAGCAAATACCCAAAGTCATCTAATATCCACCCTCCACATGAGTAAGAGTCTGAGGTCTGTTAAGCAGGCCAATCTGGCCAACACTTTGAGGAAGTTGTCCCAATCAATTAAGAAAACGTGAACTCCGAGTATTCAACTACTGCTACTACAAGTGTTGCACTGAAAGCTGTGGAGGGTGCTTCCTTTCAGACAACTCCCTGCAAGGTTCCTCACAGGCTCTTTAACATCTACCTCTGTACTGATGGCAGCAACCTCTGTGCTGCCCGTGTGGCCCCTCCAGCTCACATCTCCAGGAGCCCCCAAGAAGCCCTCTATGTTGGGATGGGTCTCACTTCTCATGGCTTCCATCAGAGCTACACAGTACTCCCAGGACTTCCTCCACTCTTCCAGCAATGAGCTGAGAGGGAAGCATCCCTCCAGGGTAGCACTAGAACTAGGCTATGCACCAGGAAACCTATGGACATCTCACCTTTCTTGCCACGTTACTCCTGGACAACACCAGGTTTTACAAAGCACACATCCTTGGAAATGTGAAGGTCAAGATGAAGCATTCCCTGTGGAGGCTGCTCCGCTGCAGAAAGACCAAGCAGAGATAAGGACAGGGCCAACCTCTTCTTATTCCACAGCATGCCTCAAAAATCTCCCGCTTGCTTTAAAGCGCAGACACAGAATTCCTCCCAAGGACTCTGCCTTACATCTTTGAAAATGGCTAGCAATTTTTAAGACCTTCCTGCCCCTTGCTGTCCCTGCAGCAGAGTCACCAGTCAACACCAGCCTGTTTCCAGTTACACATGTTCATCACCCAGCACCTCTGCCCAGAGCTACATCCAAGGGGACTTCAGCTCAGCCACTGGATTTCGTATTCAGCATCTATGGTGCTCTGTCTTCCTGCCACCCCTGCTGCAGAGGCAGTAACCAGCAACAGAGAAGTAAGGGGACAGCTCAGGGAAGGAACCTTTTGAACGATGGCAAGATTCACCAGTGCTCATCTGTCATGGTTCAGCTGTCAAAAAGTCACAGATAAATGAAGTGAGACTACTGGGATGTCAGAGAAACCCATGGATAATGCTACATAAATCAAACATGCTGTGCACAGACCTCTGTCCTACCCAAAAATCAGTTAGGCAGATTAAAGCAACAAGGTATCTCTTTCCCTGGGAAGTTGAACACCTCCAGGAAGGTCACACACCACCCAAGTAACCAGCCTGACCCCAACAGAGAGCACCTGCAGTCCAGACACAGGGGCAGGCTTGGGAGATGCTCTGCCACAGGCACTGCCAGGTGAGCTTCTCCATCAGTAGTCATCAACCCACAGCTGTGCCAAAACACTTCTGGAGACATTGCAGAGAGCGTATGCAGCACGTGTGCCAATTAAATTAAGCTGTGAAAACACAGAGCTTGTTGTAACCCATAGACAAGAAGGGATCAGGCCTAAATATTTTTTTTTTCATGGGGTCCTCTGTTCTCCTTGAAGTCCCACTCTCCTTTAAGGGAAATACAACAGCAACTGTTTATAAATGAAAAGTACATTTTCCCCCACTTTCAGATGTTTGATTCAGCAGTTATAAAAAGCACTTATGATGTGCCATAAAATACATGGGCATCCAGACAAAGCAGAAAGCTGCTGCAGATCTACTTCTCATTACCAAATGCTGTCGCCGCACAGGTAGGTGCCTTAATGACCAATGGAAAAGTGAAGGTTTCTCACAAAGGTGACTTGGCTTAACACTGCTCATCTGGTTTATCTGCATCTCCATTACACCGAGACATGCAGTCAGCGTGTCTCCAAAAATATCTCTATGGCTTTGTTTGCTTCCTTCTTCCTCTGTAGAAGTGTAACCATATGCTAAGTTTAGTGGGTGTTTTTAGTTGTTTCTAGTTTGGAGTTTATTTAAGGGGGGGGGGGGGGGGGGGAAGAAAAAAAAAAAAGATTTGATTGCAAACCAGCAACAGTCAGAAATAATTCTAGTCAAGTCAGCATAAAACAGGTACAAATTAGCATGAAAACTGTAAGGAACAGCCGCAGGTACACTAGTTTCAAGATCATATGGTATGCTTATTGCCCAAGCACAGTGAACTTGTTAAGATTGCCAAAGGATTTGGAATACTATTAACAGACAATAACACTTCTTTTAGAAAACAGAAAATTTAGACAAAACTGTACTTCTAACTCCTGATTTTATGCCTGTTCACAGAACGCACTTTTTTTTTTTAAACACAGAACTGCTTTGAAACATGCAATAGCTTAACGATGCTTTTTAAATGAAACCTCCCAAAGACAAAATTCATACCCCTGAAATTTTCACCACATTATTTTCTGTCTTTCAAAATGATCTTCCAAACTTTCATTTTTGTACAGAAACACCTACATTCATAAAGCAAATTAAACCCTAAAACCTCCTGCTCTGAAACCTCCAAAGAATCAAAAAAATCCCCCACCCCACAGCACAAAGCTGGGCTTGGAATTATATTTTTTTAAAAAAAAAAAAACAACCCATGAGTCCATAATGCAGATGCCCAAACTGTGTGCAGTATAAATTAAAGTCTCTGTGAACACCTGGTGTGCATCACGTACTTATTTTTATATGTCATTATCTCCTAATGCCCTGTCTCCCAGCTTACTGCTCCATTAGTGTTTCTAGTGACCAAAGAAGATGCTTTTTTCCTTCCTGACATCTTTAGAAACTGAAGAACTGAACTAACAATTTGCTGGCCAGGGAATTAAGAATCAGACAGCCTCATATCACGCCTGCCTGATCCAGCCTGAATAGGAAGGTTAATGACTTGATGAGCGCTTGCAGACAGCCCCACCACAGCGCCGCGACAAGCCTTTGTGCGCACTGCCATGAGCCAGCAAACAGTGTCCTGACCCTTGCAAAAAGCACCAGCTACGCGCAGACTGGTGCTCACCAAGCCCAGGAGGGAAGCTGATGAATGAACCCAAAGGCCATCTGGGTTTTCAGCGATGACAGCACGCTTCTCCGCTTTGCTCAGAGACTCAGAGGTGCCACGGCATCTGCCTAGGAGGTACCACAGAGCATCGGCTGCCGCCCAGCAGCCCTCATGATCTCTTCTGGAAGGGGGGTGGCTGGCTCTTGTGCCTCTGGACTGCCCTCCACCAAGCAGTGCAGCTTGCCTTCCATTCACACAAATTAATTCAGACAACACTCTTCTTCCAGAATAACGAGGAGGGAAGCGCGAGTAGAGAGTGAGAGCTCCCTTGGCATCTGATTCAAATCTGTGAACAGCTTCTCACAAGGAACTATTTTTAAGTTTCATATCAATCTGCTTGAGAAAGGTTCCTTCTGCTGCCTACAAATGTGCAAACTCCCCCTTCGAAGAACCACAGCTCAGGACAGCAAGATCCAGCCCTGCACTTCCAACCTAATCAAGACCCAGTATTTCATGACCAAAGCACTGCACAACCACACAGCGCTCCTGCAGAGCATGCCCTGGTGAACCCCACCCGAGCATCACTGAAGCCCCCCCATTACCTTCAGGAGTCCTGTGTGTTCTTCACAAGCTTACAGGTAGCAGACATTCACCCGTGAAACAACCCACACTGAGGCAGTCTGACTGCTTCTGGAAGCATTGCTGCTCTTACCACTGCAACAAAGGCAGAACCGCTATATGAGATTGAAGGGAGAAGAAAAAAAAAAAAAAAAAAAAAGAGAGAGAGAGGAAAAAAAAAGGAAAAAGCAAGATGCAGTAAACGTATAGATGCTGTGCGTGACCTGACCAGCGAGGTGAAACCATTGTAGGCTGGGTTATCAGAAGTTCCTGTGTGAAGACATTGTTCAGGCTTAAGAGGTCTGTGAGGAAAAAAACAACAGCACTGCACAATGGATGCAGATAAGCAACCTCTGAACAAAGCCCTGGGTGACTGCAAGACAACGGGAAAACTTATTAGCTGCAAGCATCCTATATCCTGTCTCCAATAAAGCAACACAGATGTTCTGCTAATGCAGGGCGTGAAAAGATGAAACGAGCGCTAAGCAGCCATCCTCCACAGGAGTGAGGGTAGGGTCAGTGTTCAACAGCTGTCAGAGGGAAACTGCGGCTGAGCGCACAAAGACATGCACAGGATGGGCATGAAAAGCCTCTCCTTAACAGGCCTGAGAATGTAACACCTCTCGCCTGACCAGCGAGGGAGGCCACCGTTACGATCATGAGTCCCTTGACACCCCTGCAAACAGGGCTTTGCAAGCCCAGCTCTGGCCCAAGAACAGAAAGACTATTGTTGGAGAGTTTAGTCACCAGGGCAGTTATCTCCGCTGGGAAACACACGGTGCACGCACACACGCACGTACCGAGGCTGCAGCGCTGGGGGCCTGCACCTCTCCAGGCACAGCAGAACGGGGGCTCTGCCCCGGGAGAGCGCTGGGACCCGTGGGACTGGAGGAAGGAGGTGCTCCGAGACCCACCGCTTGTCCGAGAGGTGGGGTGCAGAAACAACCCCACCATCAACCCGCGGCCAAGTGCTCTGCACAGTCTGACCTCTCTACCCAGCGTACTTGCCAAAGGCAGACTGTCGGCCGTTCACAAGGCTTTCCTAAGCCTGAAAAATCTGGAAAATCTTTTCCCTGGAAAATTCAGGCCGCTTAACTAGCACACACTGGGCATCCGCTACTGTGTCAAGAGGAAACTGCAACAAGAACACCATTTCACAGCCAGTTACATGGGAAACACACTGGGCTGTAGGAGATCATACTACTCCTTTGAATTTTTTTTTTTTTTTTTTTTGCTTTCTCAACACGGTGTTCTTCATCCCATTCCCCACTGCTGAAGCAGAAGAAGCGTTTGCTCGTGCCAGTGGGTGGGATTTGAACCCCAGCTGCCCATAGACTTGGTCCTGCAGATCTCACAGCCCCAGCTGTGCAGAGAAGAGCCAGCACAGAGAGCCTGGGCATGCCGCAGACACTGCATCGCAAACAGCACACAGGGGGAAGCATCACCCAGAGGGTGACACCAGACTAAGCACAGCCCAGAGCCAAGCCGAGCCAAGCCGGGTGCTGCACAGGGAACACTTCCCCACGACACTGCAAACATCAGGCAAGTTCTGCAAGGGGCACAGTACTACCCACCACAGCAAGACAGAGCTCCTTTCAGTTCACAAATAAATGCTATAAAATGTAAACATATTAATCACTTCATTCAAATTATCTGCACTGCCACTGGCTACAATTAACAAAATTTCAAGGGCATGACTTTTTTTCCCTCTGATAAAAGTATTTTTGTCTCTCACTGTCAGCAAACCAGCAATGTAAATGAACATTTGAAAGTCACTGTATAACTAAGCGTCATCGCATATAATCAGATTAAAAAGAACAAACCCGAATGCAAATAGGAAGCTTGAGCTTCTTGGTAAAAGGGAACAGAAGTAAAAATATGAAGAAGCCACAAACAGTAATAAAACAGATAAACCCGTGTCAGCCTGGATCCAGCCCCAGTCTGAACCTGTGCATACATAATTCCACCAGTTCTGTTACTCATTATGTTCACAAAACTAAACTCAAATCTTTTCAAGTAACAGTTGAAGTTCAAGGAAAAACTTTTAAGCTTGTAAAATTTATCGTATCCCTTCCAGAAACTCAAACAGGTTAATTACTCTGATCAAAACATTAAACACAATGTCAAGAGCTCTCAAAAGCAATCAGTTATCCATAATGTCTCAAGGTTTTTACAACCCTATTTAAAACAACTTTGAGGAGCCACACTTTCAGGAAGAAGAAAAAAGCAGCACAGATGTTCCTTTCCTGAGAACCATGGTGAAGTGACCCTGAACAGAGATGCTTACCTCCCCCCCTCCTGGGAGTCCCCCAGACCCTGCCCTGACTCAAACCCCGGGTATCTGGTAAATTTTGAAAGTCACCCCTTGAGATCCAGCAGTGACAAGCAACCAAGAGCCACTTACTGCCTGCAAAATCGGCTCTGCAAAAAGGCTCAGCTGTACCTTGGACAGGCCTAGCAGAGCCATCATGTTTGCGTGTCCCCTGCACAAACCGTTCTCCCCAACACCCATTTTTCCAGGAGTACGGCTCTCCAAATATTTTGGCTGTTCCTCATCTACAGGACAGCATTAGAGTGCATCTGCAACTCTGTCTCCAGGAAATACACATAAAGCTGATTATCTTAAAATGCTGCTTTCATTTCTGCTCATTAAAAGCACATTTCAGATCCCCGTGCCGAATGCGCAGCCAACGGGCTCTGGACACAAATGAAAGCACCGGGTTTCAGTTCTCCACTTTCCTCATTTCAGTTTCATTTGCTGCCCATAACATGCATTCTCCATTTCGAGGACAGCTATATCAGACCCGAGCTCCCACCGGAAAACACTCTGGATAAAATCCTCTCTCTCCCTGCGATGCCTGGCACCCAGGCAACTGCACCCGATGCCAGACACAGCCCAGATTTCAGGAGCTACATCCCACACCAGCAGCATCCTCCCTGCAGAAACAGAGCAATAAACAGTTGTTCCGCACATCCCGCACCCCAGCACGCTGAGCCGTTCGGAAGAGAAGGAAAAAGCAAGTGAGCTTAGGTAATGCACGCGTTAAGGCAGTCCTCACCTTTAGGGAGTCAAAGCAGGCAATAACTCGACCATTTTCCACATGGCAACTCCGTGACGGATGGGCGAACTTGCACTCTGCATCAGACCGAGAACAAGTACCTCTCTGAAACTCTCGACACACTTCTAACGTCAGCCATTTTGTATCACGAACCAGGGAAACGTTTACAGCCATATTAAAAAAAGAAAAATTAAAATGCAAGCGATCGCACCCTTCTTCAGGGCAATATTTACTGCTGATCTTTTTTTTTCTTCTTTTTTTTTAAAAAAAGGGTAAAAAAGTGAATTCAAGTTAAACGTGAAGAAATAACTAACTTGTTGCTTTGGTAGAACTCCTATTCATCAGCACTTAGGTTTTCATTTAAGTCAAATCGTGTTTGTTTAAACAAGAATTAAACATAAAGCCAATCATAAAATAGAAATCTTATCAGAACAACTGAAAATCAAATTAGAGGCCAGCTCCTAAAAGTGCAATTGTAGAAGTTAAAATACAAGTGTTATATTTTGTGCCACTGCCGAAGTTACTTGCAAATAACTGGCAGACTTTCAAAAGAATTCTGTGCTCTCCAGTTAATGGTTTCAATTATTCTTGCAAAAAGCATATGCTGCTGGCAGCACTTCAGTTTGTGGAATGGTCTCGGTCCTTGGGGAGAAAACTTCGGGGGTTTGGTTTGTTTTTTTTTTTTTCCTTCTGTTTCTTGCTTCTAAAAATTACAGTTCGCGAGCATCAAAACGAGCAAAAGGATGTCTGATTTTTTTTTTCCCTCTTTCTTAAGTATTTGCTACATACTCGGGGGGAAGGAAAAAAAATGGCTGAGCAAACTGCGTGTAGATGGGGGAACAAAAAAATAAAAATAAAAATAAGGGGTGGCAAGGCTGGAGGAGTTGCCGTCAGGGCACGAACCGCAAGCAACGCCGAATTAAAAAGGGAGGGGGGAGGGGGGGCGAGGGGCAGAGAGAGGCAGCCCTAGACAGAAATCCAAGCAGCGGTGGCTTCAGGAAAGGCACTTTTCAGCAACCTGCAGGAAAAAGAGAAACAGAATCAGCGCGGGGCCGAGGGCCGCCCGGCTGCCCAGCCCCCGGCGGTGCGGCGCGGCGCCGGCAGCCATTGCCCGCACCAGGGGCACTGCCCGCACCGAGCTGCGCATGGGAGCGAGCAAGCGACCAATGGCGTGCACCCTTGCAGCAGCAGGCGCGGGCAGCCGACCAATCAAAGAGCCTGTTTCATAGCGGCCCCCGGCTGGCAGAGGCTGGGGGTTGCGCCCGCCGCCCGGATACCGCCCCGGCCCAGCGCCGGCGGCCGGCTGCGCCCACCCCGCGCCCTCCCGGGAACGGCATCGCGCTCTTCGGCTTGTTTTTTTTTTATTCCCACCACCACCACCACCTCCATTAACAGCCCCCCCCCCCCCCCTTTTCTGTAGGAAACGTGCAGGCAGGAAGAGCAGCCGGTGGCTTTCTTGTATACAAAGCAGGAGGAGCTGCCGCAGCTCAGCCCCCATCACCCCCTGGCATTTTTAAGGTGTTTTATTTAACCCATCGCCAGCCGCAGAGCTGCTCCACCGGCAGCCCGGGGATGGCACACGCAGCCAGCCGGCTCCCAGTCACTCCTCTAGGGATTCAGAGCCTACAAAACGAAAAGCAAACGCAACAGGGAAACCTAAGCCACACACACATGGAAAAAGTTAACTCATTGCTCACAGCTGTAGTTTTCCACCAGACTAAAGGCAACTGGAATTATTCTGACTCCCAGCAACTCCTGTTATACAACAAGCAACTTGAAATGCATTCTTGCTCAAGGCTTCCTTGGCATCCACCAAAATGTTAAGCTGTCCCTAGAGTTTCCCACTCTAATATTAGCTGTACCAATGCTGCCTGATGGATCGAGCGGCTTCCACGTTCCCAAAACCCAGCCCTTTATCCTCCCGAAGTACAGCCACCCAGTTTTGCAAACACCTGACAGCCTCCTGTGACTGTTATTAAGACTTCAAGCTTTCACAGGAGAAGAACCTTCAACTACAAGAAAAGGAAGCTTAAATTCCTCTTTCATTATTGGTGTGTTATCGCAATTACATTGATCAGTAACTGAAACCTACTGCAGCTGGAACAGTCAAACAATGCTACCAAGGCAGAAGTGTGGGAAGAGGCTGTCAGCAGCAGCAGGGGGTGGGGCACAGAGGCTGTTTGATTCACAGATCGAATTATTTCACACTAAAAAAAAAAACAACAATCCCAGCATTTGTTAAACCTACATTGCAAGTATTTTCTAGGCTAATTAAGAGTCAAGTTCATAACAAAAACTGTCCAGATCCTCGCAATCCAGCTTGCAGCATCAGCACAAAGGTTAGTCTGACCCATGCTTCTGGAAGGACCTTTGTATTTTTGCACATCAGGTGGGGAAGACAGACTGCAAACATCAGATTTGCTAAGCATGTTTTAAACTTCAAAGGGAAGGAAAAAAAGCACATCTAGCCACGCTCACATCTTCTGGATTCTGTAAGGAACAGAGATGCTCTAAATCAATTTCAATTTTGCAAACAGAGCAAATTTATATAGGAATCCCATTCACTGATGTGTGGGCTCCCCATACACATGAGTTCAGCAAGCAGGAAAAGATGTGCAGAAACCTTCTGGAGGGAGCTAGGGACTAGCTGGGTGCAGCTCTTAAAAACAAGCTAGAACAGGTCAGATATGGGTGGGGATTAGAAAGAATGCTCTCTCCAAAACTGCTCCGAGCGGACTGAAATACAACCATCTTGTGCATTAAGTGCCTATTCCACAGCTTCAGCCTCCGAGGGAAGCGAGGGTCTGTTAATGCTGGGGCGTGAATGTGGTGGGTCTGAACTTCACACACAATTACACCAAGAAGTACAGTGGGTGAAGTAACATGTGTCACTTCCCAGCCCCTCTGCCTTGAGAAATCCCAAAGAATCTAACAGCCCAAATGTTCATCTTGCCCTCACCCATGCAGCTCAGGAGCACACACGTGCACGCACACACAGGTACATCTGCACTAAGCTGCTCAGTCCTCAAGGTGGAGGGAATCACGCTAATGGTAGGTAAGTCAAATGATTCCTACAAAACATTAAAGTACAAATATCAAGACCATTCAGATGTATCAGGAAGTATTCAGATACATGTAATGTGGTTGGTATTTTATTTTACAACTCTGGGAGGGGGACAACACCAAACATAAAACTCTGAAGGAATATTTGCCAATGTCCTGCTGATGACTTTCTATCATCTCAGACCCTGGGACTAGGGCTCCTGTACTGGGGGGGAAGCCAAATAAATGATTAAATTTTTAATACATGGGGCCTCAATACTGCAGCCTGCATGCCAACCAGCAGAGCACAGCAGCAGCACATGCTGCCCCATCCCTTGTTTGCTGTGCACTCAGGCCAGCGCTTAAGCACGTGCTTAACTTTGAGCCTGCCGATAATCTTACTGGAAAGAAGAAAACCTGAAGCATGTACTGAAGTGCTTTGCTGAATCAGGGCCTAAATAAACGAATCTGCTTCACAGGTTTATCAAGGCTGGGAGGCCAGCAAGCACAGGCAGCAGTCACTGCATTTCGGCTTACGTGACCACAGCCCAGAGGGGCACGAGTTGGGCTTTTCTGCAAGTCAACAAATACAGTTCTGTCAATGTTTGGATTGCTGCAAATGCCCTCTCCGCGTGGCCATAGGGAAAGCCAAAAACACGTGCATGCAGAGCTGAAATCACACCGAGTGCTGTACAGTGCTGCAGCGAGGATCCTGTGCTTGCCGTTAAAGGGTAACACACATCATACAGGAACCCACCACTGACACTACAAACCTTCAGTTCTACATATTTTAACTCCTGGCAGCAAACAACTGCATTCTCACCACGATGCATCCTTAGAATTCCCTTGTATTACCTTTTTATTTTTTTTTCTGGGGAGTGGGGGTGTAATTGGCGTTGTATTCACTTTGTTCTCCTACTTCTTTCAAATGGGAGGAATAAAAGCATCCATGCCAAAACCAACATACAACAAGGATTAAAAAGTAGCTCCATAAAACACAGCCTTCGTTAGCATGCAGGAAATACAAAGGGTAGGTGCTGCCTTTTGAACCCTTCCCAGCACGCCGGATCCGTCTGGCAGAGCTCATCTCCTCCGCTACCGGATGGGCCAATCTCATTTCAAGAGCAGCGGCATCAAAGCTGGGGAAAGCAACAGAGCAGAGAGGAAAGCCTGTGGCCTTTACCCCTGCAAGGGAACTGCACCATCCCTGAAGCCCCTGCTCCAGGGCCACTTGCTGGGCCAGGCTCTAATTGCCTGAAATGCAGGACAGGGCTTGCTCCAGATGTCAGACCCAGCCTTGCAGCTACCGAAGTGGAGGGGAACAAGGGCAGTCTGAGGAGCGACGGTCACGCCAGGGCCTGCCTCTGGCGGGACTGAGATGCTCTTGCTGCCTGAGGTAATGTGAGGACGAGGGTATTCACTTGACACTCAAATTCCTCCCTCTTTCCACGAAACCGATCCCCTTCCACTGACACCCCCCATGGATGTCAACTCATGAGGACGCTTCCTGACAGCAGAGTTCAGAGATGGTAATTTATATGACAGAGTGGACTCAAGCAGCTCCCAAGTGTAAATGATGCTATTTAAAAGACTTTTTTTATTTGTTTGGGGGTTGTTGGTTGGTTTGGTTTTTTGTTGGGTTTTTTTTTTTTTTTTTTTGGGGGGGGGGGGGGAAGACTTAGCAGAAGTGGCAAGGTGGGTTCCTTATTTTTTTTTTTTACGATTTCCCGGTCATGACTGCTCAGATGAGAAGCAACAGTGCTATTGCCCTGACAGTCCTGGTGAGCGAGAACAGCAGCTACTCCCCTTTGCCTGAAGTGGAACAGCGGACAGTATGGGCAGTGAGGAGAAACTGGAGCTTTCCCAAAGCCAAGTTCCAGCCGTGCCTATGTGATGACACCCATGCTCCTCTCCTCAACACAAACCATCAGTACGCAACAGAGGAACTGAGGATGCCCCTGAGTCCAAGCTCAGCCCTACTGCTAGACTGCAGTATGCTTTACCCAGTTTTGCAAGTTATGGTCAATGAAAGCTCAGACCCAGCCAGCCTGGATGGATGCAACACCCTGGAGGCACAGTAATAGAGAAACTGTGCTCTGAAGCTTGCGAAATTCAGACCTCAAATCTTTCACCAATTCCACTACAACTTACAACACATCCCTGAACTATTAATGATCTCTGGGTGTCTAGATATTGTTGGAGCCGAAAAAAAGACCTTTATTTATGGCCTTTCCTCAAAGCACTAAATTCAGCTGGCAGCACAAATGACAGTCTCACTCATCAGTCCTTGCACCTTTGAGACTATTCTGTAACCTCAGCTTTTCATTGCCCCTTAATGGGAGAGCTTGGTGCACCCACCGCCCCCCTCCTCAATAAGCCAGATGGGAAACTCCTCACTCAAACCGCAGCGAGATGCTTCCACTAGCAATCTTCCAAATAAATGCTGTGTTCCTGGAAACACTGCACGGCAGAGAGAAACATGAAAAATGAAAATAGGACATTGAACTGTTTTGTTCTGAAAGAGAAACAAAATCTTCAGAGGAATACCACCACCCATCCAATAGCATTTTCACATTCCCATAAAAAAAAAACCAGACCTGAGCTTTCGGCCCCCCCCCCCCCAGTCCTTTCCTTCTACTCTACTTTCACAGCAGCAATAAAGAACACATGAAGCTACATTCCTGCTCTTCAAAGGAACCAAAAAGATATAGTCTAGGGCAAGATTTTACTGGGGATATGGGGATACTATACTAGTATATTTATTGGCAGCAGTACATGAAAGAAGACAACCCACATTTGTGGGGAGCTTTCAGAGTCTGAGGGGGAATAAAAAAATATTTCCATCTAGGACCCACCGAGCCAAGAACACGATGCCACCGGTTCAGTTGGCTGACATAGAAGCCACGACTGGATCACAGGGCAGCTCTGCTTTGCTTCGGACTGGCTCAAAAATGCTGTACAACAGCAAAAGAAACCACAAAAATAAAACCCGTAAGGTCAAGGCATGGATTCTCCACCGCTGAAGTCCCGATTACCAAGGTTCTTATCCTGTATCACATAAAACCCAGCAGTGCCCAGATTCCTATAGACTCCAATTCCTCTGCTGTTGCAACACGGACAGTTTGGACACAGCGGGGCTGCCTCTGGCATGGGCCAGCTCCCACCCCCCACGCTCAAATAGGCTGTGCACTTGGGACAGGAGCCATCTCTGCAAACGGCAGCTTCTCCATAGGTTCTCATTGCCTGTGTACTTAATGGGCTGCAGCATCGAGCCTGAAGAAGGTCAATTTATTTTCTGCTGCCTGCAAGAGATATTTTTGCTTTCAAATTAGAAAATAATATTCTATTTTTTGCTCTGCCCCTCATACTTTAAAAGCAAAGACTTTGGGGATGCGGTAGACACTTTGAATATTTCCTTTACGAACATTCCGTACCTGGACACTTTCTCCCTCGGGGAACAGTTTACTTAATTTAAGGTAGACCTTTACAGCTAGAAGAAAATAAACCTTCTTTTGTTCTTCTACCAGTTACTCAGAAAAGGAGCAGGTTTCTTCTACCATGACCATGCATGAAAAGTTTCCGTTCAAGGTCTAATTGCAGATGTTGGGGGCCATGAATCACCAGGGATCACACACCGTGCCAAAGAGTCTGCTCAGCCCTGGATGCCGTCTGCTCAGAACAGGACAGCAGGACGGCAGAACCCAGAAGCCACACATGCAAATAAAACCACCCCCCAATGCTGCTGCAATGAAAAAGCCTCTTTGGCAGGACACAAATCCACTACAGAGGTGGCTGCGTGCGCAAGGTGGATGTTTGGCCATGCAAATATCACACGTCTCTGTGCTGAAGGAGCCACTAATGCTCCTCACTCTTCCCCCACACTTGCTCATACTGCTGGCCTAGAGCGACTGGGTTACTGGTCGTGACCTCTATGGAAACAGCAGCACAAGAAAAAAAATCCTCCCGCTCCTCAGTGGGGAAGGCTGCACATAGTGCAGCCCACCTCTCAGAAGGCTCGCTAACCTCGCTAACGCTCCTGGATTTATGGCACCCCAGAAGATGGCTGTGGTGCTCTGCAGGGATAGCAGTGCTGCTGCCCTCAGGAAAATGGATCATCCATCACTTGCTCCGGGCACTTCCCACTGCTCATAGCTGCCCTGGCATGACCTAGGCACCTCTCTTACCCAGAGAGTTAACAGCTGAAGAACAGGGGCAGGAAAGAGAAAAAAAAAAAACACTAATAAAGCACTGTGGGGGCAGGAAGCCCCTTACTGCAGAGGCAAAAAAAAAAAAAAAATGGTACAAATAACTTGGGGAATTTTATCCTCCCTTGCATACATACAATTCTCCACATTTACACCCTGCAGCAAACAATCACAGGAAAAATAAATGCCAAGTTTAAGGAAATAATTGGAAAAAACACCCTTTGTTTCTGAAATCTACCCTTCTTCACTGTGGACTATGGTGCTCCTCTTCCCTCAGCCACCTGAAATCTTCACAATCTGTTTTCCTTCTTCATCAACCTTCACCACCTCTTGTTCACCAAATTTTAAAGAGCTCCTCTTCCCTTTGCTCCTGCAGGACCAGCTCTTCTCCAAAACACTTCCACAGGCAAACGGCTGGGAGCTATTTGCCACTATCAGCTGGGGATTTCTAAGCCAAAAATGCATTACAAAAACATTGCAATTTAAGGAGCTTTTTTGTTTATTTGTTTGTATTTGAACAAAGTCACAGAAGCTGCTGTGCTGGACCCACACGTGTGCCTCACCAGAACAAACACCTTTCCATAGGGTGTTCCAGGGCAGCATGCGGTATGGTGCTTCAGCGAAACAGGGGGAAGTTCCCTTTGAATAGATCTGTTGTTAGAATAACCACACGCTCATTTTTGTTCTTTTGGGCTTTTGATTTCCTGCCACCAGCTTATCTGGGACCAGTTAGAGGATAAGACCCCTTTCCTACTTCAGCTCTCTGCCAGGAGCGATGGTGACCCACTGCGATCCCACATCTGCAGGATATGGGCATTCCTGGGGGATGCTCTGCTCATCAGGCAACCAAGCGGGAGTTCTGCTTGAGCCAGGCTCCAGCACAGTGCCCATCGCACCCCAGCCACTGATACACAGAGAAGGATGCTCCCTTCTATTGGGACCCACCCGACAAATCCTTTCTAGCTTCCTATGGGAGGCAGCTTCCCAGTACCAAGGGCCAGGGAGCTGTGTTAGAGCAGGGTGGCTAACCCGAAAGAAGCATTTTCTCTGTGGTGCAGAAACAGCTACTGAGCTGCTGTGAAGCAGTGCTAAAATCCTCTGCAGTGCCAGCAGCACTTGGGAGGGGTTAGGACCACAATTACACCAGCTGCAAACACAAAAGAAAAAAAAAAAAAAAGTTGGCAGGGATCTCTGGAGGTCAGCTAATCCAACCCCCGTCTCAAAAGCACAGCCAGCTTCAGAGGTGGATCCTTCCATCTCCGAGCACAAAGAGAGCTGTCTTGCACAAAGAGAGCTCAACCGAGTCAAACAAATTTACAGAGAAGACAGGAAAGGCCAAGGCTCATTAAGGCTTGTTCCCCACCACGTAATCATAAGAAATAGGATCAAGCAGATGTATCCCACAATCTATCTGATTATCTACTCAGTGTTCAAGAAAACCCCAAGGTCCTTGCCAATCAGGTAATTCTCTGCGTGTTTGGGCAGGCTGACGGGGACATGCCTTTCCCCAAGTACCCTCCGTGGGATTCTGCTGGCAGGAATGACCTACGGGCCTCTTCTAAACCCCAAGCACAGCCCTAGTCCTCAAGCCAGGCAATATTCTCCATTAAGCAGGAGAAACACTGAACTAGAAGCCCAGCTCAGCCGGTCGCTGTGCCGCAGAGGCTTGGGGCTTTGGGGAGGTATCAGACTTGCTACATACACAAAAGACCTGCACAGGTCTGGTGCTTCACAGGCGCCTCTGCCCACATACACGTAACTTGCGCCTGGAAAATTCCCACTCCAGACTTCTCAATCACAGAGCCTGCTGCTCAAGGAGACAGATTTTTCTCCATCAAGAAGCCATTTTCAATTCGGGTCCCATACTGCATCTCCTCAAAGCACGTATGTGCTCCTACACACACACACATGCTAGTTCCACGCACTACCGTGTTAGCTGTCCTACCTGGCAACCACAGGCCTGCAGAAAGAGGTGACAGCATTTGGACAGGGGTCCGAATTCTCTCTCAGCTGGAAGAATTCACAGAACACAAAAATAGTTTTTCTTCCAACATTCTTTGTACTGAGTGCTTGGATAAGCCATAAGTAACTTGGCAGCAAACCAGCTTGGTACAAACACAGAACACCAGAACACAATGCAGTCATCACAAAGCCACCGCTCTGGGCCAGACAGTAATTTTCCCCTTCGTACAGGGCAGGCCTCCAAAGTCTTTATGCTACTTTATACTACATTCAAGTCCATCTGAATTACACGATATGCTAAAAATGAGAACTCGTGCACAATAACCCAAACACCTATCATTTACGGGCTACACGGAAGCGCATACTGCACACAAAGGTGCTCAAGAAACACTTATGAAACAATTCAGAACTCGGGAATGGGGAAGCCTTGACTTACTCCGCAACTCAGACCTCTAACAGCATCCTCAGGTTGCAGATATGATGACGGGAGACTGAAAGATGGGTAATAAAAGCATCCAACAGATAGATTTTATCCATCCAAAGGATAAATTCCTTCCAGGATTAAAAGGAAGAAGTTAGACCATACAGGCAACCAGGAAAAGCAAACATAGTGACATCTGAGAGTGTATTTTCCACTTACATATGCCAGCAGCCTAGTCCCAAAGGCATTATCATCACACAGGCAGTCACCACAGGTCACCACGTAGACAAGAAAGATGCTCTAGTCGGTAAGTGCCAGACTGGGACCCTGGAAACGGGCTCAAACCCTGCTGCAGCCACAGGTGCCACAGGTGACAGGTCGCTTAATCCCTCTGCAAACAGGGGCTGTTACGTCCCTCTCTCAGTGACATTTGGCAGATAAAACCCAGGAACAGCAATCAGGCATTAAGAAACTACTACAGCAGAGGCTGTATAAGCACTAGATGAATAAGATCTGTTTCAGACCCCACAGTCATTACAGTATGAAATAGGATCCAGGAGGGGGAGCGGAAAGCATGCACACACACACACATCTATCTGCCCCATTAATCCAGCAGGCTGCAACAGGATGAAAGGCATGTCCAACAACTCCAGTCTTGCTTGCGCAGCAATAAGCACCCTCCCAGCATGGAAGGGAGGCACTGCTGTAGTACATGCAGGGAAGCATTCGAGCTAAGAGGCACATGGAAGGTGCAAGGGCCAGTTCTGGCAGTGTACTTTGGCATCAAGTGCCACCCTCTCAGCTAGTGGCCAGGGGCTGTCTGCCGGGTGCCCCTGTGGAACACAGAGTGGTTGGGGATGCATGTGGAGAGGAGGCAACAAAGTTAAGCCCTGTAAAAGGCAGGGGGAGGTCAAAGTCACCCTTGAGGCACTCCCCAAGCCATCTGGAGTTAGTGTTTTGGCTTCTCCTGCCTTCCATATACCCTAAAAATCTGTTATTTATTGCTCTTCATCTCCCCACCAGGTGGATGAATCAACTTTTCAGGGACTGAATATCTTCTGTTCTCCCTGAGATGCCTGAGTCACGGATGCCAACTGAAATCCTCAGATCTTCAATTCTTTCCTTACCTTCCTGCATCTGTAATGTGACAGCCTCCGACTTCTCTCCCCTGTGGAAGTCTTAGTGACCTGAATTACTTCCAATTTCCCACTCAAGGCCCATGGTGTGCTTTTCTTCCAGAAAGCATCCGACACAGCATCAAACTACTGAATCACAACCAGGAGCCTGAGAAGGTGGGCTCTTGCTAGGCAGGGCAGACGTACAGATGAACAGTGCCTTTCACGTGCCCAGTCCTTCCTGCCACCACACCGCAGTCCCCAGCCACCCACACGCAAACACACAAGCACCCACCCCTGCCTGGTTGGGTGTCTGTCAAAGCTGGCTTTTAAAGCAGCAGACAAAAAAAAAACCCCAAACAAATAGGGATATGTTCCCTCAGACCTTGAGTGTGCACTCTGAACCACCATCCATCAATGAACTTATTTCCCCCCATCCAAGGGAAGGAGCTTGTGTGATGGCAGAGGGAAGAGGGGATAGATGGCAAGTGGAGTCTTTGCTTTAATTGGCTGCTGTTAAGAACATTAGAAGGATGTTTGAAGGAGAATGATTACAGGCAGAGTGCAGAGGAGGTAATCAAAGGTGTCCAACGAACTGAATTTATGATGTGGCTTAGCAATCCATCACCTGGCTATCATTCTTACGTACATGCACATACCTAAGCCTCAAAATATATTTAGCTCGGGGGGTGTCTGGGAAAAAGCAGCTGTTCTTGCAACCCCAGCTTACACCACTTTGCTCCTTACAACGTTACAGAAGCAATTTATTTCAAATCCGGGAAGGAAATCAGTTCAGCTATAAAGGATAAATTGTTTTAAAGTCTTCTAAGTATGAGGACAACTTTGTTTACTAAATGCATACAAGGGAACATACGCGTACAGCACAAACTCAGCAGTGGAAATTTGGCTCCCTGCAATTCCCTGTGATATAGATGCATTTTTTCCAGAGGAAGTCCAATGGTCTTGTTTGTTTTCACCACCAATAAAGGAGTTCAATGAAATTTTCTATTGGGAAAGTCTAATGAGGTCAGAACAACAGAATAAAGTAACTAGGAAGGAATGTACTTGCATTTTATTTTTAGAATAAGGATAAAGGTGGGGCCTTGCAAGACGCAGGGGATGGGCCTGTTTTGGCACAGATGGCCAGGCTGGAACACTTGGTCCCGTGAGCTTGAGGGGGTTTTGTCCTTATTTTTGCAACAGCGAATCCCTTGCCGAAATCAGCAACAGGAGAGTGAAAGGGTCCAGCTGGGAGAAGAGCAGAGCGATGCCTGGGGACACACGGACAGCCACAGCAGCAGCAGCAGCGCTGGGACCAACGGCAGCTGGGCAGCCCTTAGCCGTGCTCCCCTCCTCAACCTGTTTCCCTTTCTTTCCTGGGAAGAGGACCACCTTCAGCAGCTCTGCTGAACTGGAGATCTCTCTACTTCTGCACATTAAAGGGAATCCAAGTTACAACAGGGTGAGCATTGTGGAAGGAATCCAGAGCAAGAGCCTGATGCAGCCACAGCAAGGCACGCTGCTGCAAGGGGAGCAGCCAGCAGTATGGCAGGGAACACTATTTACTCTGTTGTTAAGGCTGGATGTCAAAACCCAGCAAGACAGCCTCGGGGAAAGAAGAGACGGGCCAGAATAAGGCTGTGAAAATGAAAAGGAAGGAATAAAGCTAAATAAAAGAACAGAGGCGGAGCGGGAAGTGGCTTGACTGGGATAAACAGGTAAGGAGGAAAAAGGGTGCATTCAAGAGCAAGCAGGCCATGGTCTGTTTCCTGGCACCAGCTAATCTGATTGGCACAGAGATACAAGAAACAGAGGCTTAAACAGCTCATGGGAGCAGACCTTCAGCTGGGGAAAGCCATCATCACTCAGCAATTAACTCCCTCCCAGGCTCTGCCCCTAAACCCAAAGCACAGAGCTGACCCACCGAGCACTGCCAACAAGAACAAAGGGGATGAAGATGAAGCATCTTTGCAAGGGTTAACAGACAGCAGAGAACAAGCTGTTCCATGCATTCATGTCAGGAAAAACAAGACTGGGACTTGACACAGACACCATACACATGCTGCTTTGCCAGGATCACCAGAGCTCAAGTGAAGCAGCAGCCAACGTTGACCGCTAGGAATGACACTGCAAGGAGCTTCACCCTAAAATCCGCAAGGACAGAGTTAACCCAGGGGAGTATCTGGTGGGGGTATAGTTTAGGGAACACCAAGGCATCCAAAAAAGAGTGGAGACTAGTATCTCTGCTCTGTTTCTTGATTTTCTCTCTAGGAAAGGAGTAAGGGAAGGCTTAGTAGAGGGGAAGCATGCAGGATTAGGTGTAAAGCACCCTTTCACCCCTTCCGTGCTTCCCAGAGCTGCAGGTCTCCTATTGTGCTGAAGATACAGGCGGAAACAATCCAGCAGACTGGCACCAGAAGTACAGGAATGGTTCAGGCAGGGCAAGAAAATGCTCCTTGACAGGCAGTCACGGGAGGTGGGACTTGCCCTCCAGCATGCAAGTCCTCAGACATAATGTTTCCCTTGCCTGCCAGTCCTTCCTCTGCTCCTGTCTGCAGGCAGGTGAACGCAGAGGGAAAGACCTCCAAGCAGCAGGAGAGTGGAGAAATGACCCTCCTTCCAGCTGCAGACAAGGAACCAGCAGCACCCACAAATGCCCAAGAGTAACAGCAAGGCAGACACACACGATCCCCCACCCCGATGCTCTCCAGCCTCACACGATTTCTAACTCAGGACTTCCTGAGCCTGCTGTGGTTTGCCTGCTCACTGCTCCCCAACCAACTCCTCGCTTAGTACTTGACCAGCCTCTCCAGCACTTGTGCAAGCTTTGTGTGCCCACAATACCTTTTGGCAAGGATCGCCACAGCCCCACCATGCCCCATGTGAAGGAGGAAAACCTCCTTTAGAGTCCCTGGCCACAATCACATCCTTATCTCCCTGCCTTCCCCCAGATGGTTTTATGATTTGCTGCAGACTGAGTAGTCTCTTCCCAAAGACACATGCTTTTAGGGACTTCCAGTATCAGCAATGAAGTTAAAAATCTATGTACAGCAGTTTATAAAGCTTATTTTCCTCTTAGATAAAAGGGAGTATCGGAGTGACACAGAGTAATCATGGGATGAAATGCCACATTGCCAACCCTTTCTGGGAGCTCGATGCAGCAAGTCTCATTTGCAACCCCAGACTTGGGAGAAAGCTTGCAATTAAAAAAATTAAGTGACCTTGAATACAAGGACTACAATTTAACTAACCTGCATTCAGGCTTTGTTAATAAAAAAGCTCTTCTATAGGCTACAGCACAAAGGCACTTTTCCAAAGATCAGGTTACCTCTGCCCAGCGATGTGGCGGTAGAAATTTTAGAGACCTTTATATAAAAGCTCCAAGAGAGTCCTCCTCTGCAGACACCTCCCCGCCTGCTCTTCACCTTCCGCTCTGCAAGGAGCAAGGTAAGCTCCAGCCGGGCTCAATCCATGGGTAAGGCAGGGCTTGCAATTAAGCAATAATGATCACAATCACAAGGCATTTTTAAGGGACTGATGACCAACTGGGTGGGGTTACATTACAATCCATTAACCTAATCAGCATTTAAACCTCAGGAACTACACAGCAGAGGCTGCTACTGGGATTATAAAACAAAATGAGAACATACTCTTAAAACGTGTCTTTCAAGGCTCTGGAGAGCCTTACAGCTACGTCTTCACAGATAATCACATCACAGGTACAGGACAAGGTTAGCAAATAACCGCCCAGAGCTAATGAGCCACTTTATTTGTCTTACCTAGCTGAGAAGTGTTTTTTACCCTCCATCCTCTGGTAATGTTACCTTGACAGGTGCAGTGCCCGTAGTAAATACTATGTCTGTCCCATATTCTGAATTACCCCTTTAGGGATAACAGCAGAGATACATATTCAGGGAATAGATGCTTCCTACAGCCTCCTGCACAGCTCACAGCATCAGAAAATTAAGCTGGCTGGAAAAGCAAAGCCTGATGCTGCCCCTTAAAGCAGAACCTGTTTGGTGTTGTTACTCATAGGCCACTTACATTTGGAAGTTGCTACTCTGGAGCCTTTTCTGCTCATTTCTTTATAGGATTATAGGGCAAGGGAAAAAACACAAACTTCAAAGAAATGCCCTGGAAATGCCGTGTGCCCTAGGACACCCCATATATCCCACCAGCAGTAGCCTAACTTTACCTCTCTCCTTAATTGCTACTTTAGGTCTTAACAAAACATCAATTGCACGCCTGTGCTCTTATTGACTAGCTGCGCTATCACTGAAACATGGTGGCAGCTGATAATTAGTGTTTTTAACTCTTGGGAAGTCTTTTGTATGGCAGTACGCCCTGCTGGGGTCAGTGTTAACATGCAGTCCTCACTCCCCTGGAAGGCTGACTCACCAGCTAGAGGACCTCGCGTAGACACGTACGTCTGTGCACGTGGATAGACCAGGTTATCAGAAGTGCTATCAGGCCCAAACCGTCTTGCCTCCATCTAGGCAGACGTTCAGCACTGCAGTCTAGATTTTTCTAGTTTTCCCATCGTTCTCCTCTTTTTGTGGTTTTAATTGCTAATTCAGTACACCCTGCAAGCTCCACACCATTTCTGTCCAGCCAGGGGCCCTGCCTGCAGGCAGGAGGGCTCTTTTTGTCTGGATCTTTGTGTTTTCAACATCATTTAAGTATCATTCCCTTAACACCTGATTTAATATTTCAACCCCCTTAATTACACACAGTGGAGATTTTATTGGAAATCTGGTTATTGTTTGAAAGTCTGAGCATTTCATCCCAGCCTCAGAATTGATCTATCGACTGCTTTTAAATCTCTCATTTTAATTTAACATTTAACACTTTATACCCACATTAATTACATTTCCCATGATCAATATCAACAAATGCTGTCTCTGGTCGTCTCCTGACAGAAAGGACTCACAGACGTTGCTCTGCCAAAGCTCTCAAGATAGCTTTGCTCTTGAATATGGGTGTTTACAGGGCTGATCTCTCCAGTGGGAAAGAGAAAGAAAACCCCGTGAAAAACGGCAGAACTGAGTAAGTAGCAAGGTTTAGTAAGCAACACCACCGGCAGAGATGCGCAGGCACAGACCTGGCAGGCACAGACCTGGCCCCGGTGGTGTCATGGGGACTGGCCTGGCCCCAGGACATGGGGAGCAGAGACTCCAGCCAGCTCACCATCCATCTGTCCCACCTCCACCTTGGCTGGAGGGGGACTGGGCTCTGATGTGGGGAGCCACCGGGTACAGGCTCCATCGTAATCCTGCCCACGCTGAGCAGCAGGTGAGCTGGGCTTGGCCTGTCCAAGAGCTACACGCAAGCACTGGGGCACGGGAAAGTGAAGCTTTACTGGATCACCATCTCCTGGCATTTAACCAGCCTGCAGGTGCAGGTCCCTCCGCTTGTCTCACCGCAGCTCGACAAGGAGAGCAAAGCGCTTCTCTGATCCCCCGAGTCTAGCAGATCTCTTATTAGCAGACACAAACTGCACAGGCTAATTAAGGAAGACACCCATCGTGCTGCCCTTATATCCAGCTACTACCAGCTCTCAAAGGTGGCTGCTGTAAGGCACTGGAAGGGTCCAGCCTCAGCTGGAGGACAGCACCAGATTTTCTTCTCCAGGCCACGGGAAGCAGAACTGGAAGTGCTTGAGGAGGATCAGGTGCTTCTCTTACCCTGTCTGCAATGCACTTGTGTTTGTGTTGCAGCTGGGGATGGAAGAAGCTAGTGTCCCCAGCGCTGCAGAAAACAGGAGTATTTGTCCCTGAGTAATTTCTATAGCATATTAAGCACAAGTCATTCTTATGCAAAGGCTGCCCTGTACAGCTGCCAAGGTCAGTAAGACCTTGCTTTATTTGCTGCATAAGGGCTGGCTGCGCAAGTTTTACCTCGTACCTATTTTTTCCATGCATTCCCTTGTCTTAGATTTCCCTGCTGCTAATGCCTATGCATCTTGCTGTCTGTTCAGTAGGTCATGCTACCTTCTCCGGCTGTTGATAATGACTACTCAATATCCAATCCTCCAGAACAGTCAAAATTCCAGCAAACCAACTCTTACAATATGCTTAATTCAAAAGATACCAAGGACAATATTGAATAACAATTTTCAAGGAAAACATGCTCCACAGCTTTTTCTAACAACATCAATATGTTTCTATTTTCAGGGGGTCTTGACCCACTATCCACTCACACAGCCATCACTGTTCACATTCTAGTATCTACATACAGATGATTTTTTGTGCAAGGATTTTTGTGCATTCAACCAAACAGCACTGCCTGCACACGCAAGCTCTGGATTACAATACCAGCAAGTGTAGATTTCAGGAAGCAGCCAACAGCCTGAATCTACATAGATGACAGGGTCTGAAAATAAGGCCCTATGCTTTTTAAACTGCGGACACATTCCCTACAGCCTATCGCCAACGGTTATACCTAGAACTAAGGACTGTCCCTCTCCCCAGTTTACTAAATCCTGGCATTGCAGGGGCAACAGTCAAATTCAGGTATTTGCACAAGGAAGAAAAACAGTATTTTGAAATTGTATAACAGTGTTACTACACAAAGGACTCAAATGTCAAGAAACTTAACCCAAGCAGTCCCTTTATAGAAGAGGAGTTAGGTGACCTACCTGAGGTCAATGGCCAGGTAGGAAAACTTCTCAACAGCCTGCCCTTTCAGGAATCATGCTGCTCAGGAAGGATGCTGCCTTGCCCCAGCCTCTAAACCCAAACCAACGGGGAGATGGCAAGCAAAAGTGCCCAACACGTCCCCTGATCTGCCAGGAGCAGTGCAGCACATTCCCCCAGTGACAGCAGTTGTTCTTTCTTACTGGTTTATTTCAAGCTACACCTCACCACACCTGATCCACCACAGCAGCATTCACTGCTGAGCTCCTGCTTATCAGTGTCTGATGCAAACAACCTTCCAGCCAGTAAGGAGATCTGGTCTGGTGGGAACAGCAAGCCAGGACTCCAGATGAGGGCTCACACGTCCTTCTTCCAGCCCAGAAATCAAGTGTTGGCTGTCTCACTTTGCCCCTCTGACATTGCTTGAACCCCGTTCACAGTTTACAGTTAATAATACTAACCTCACATCACCCTGAGTACTGGCCCTGAGGGCTACAAGCTCCTCAGGGTAGAAACCCTCTCCCTCTTTGTTCTGCAGCAGACTCTGACCTTGGTAGGACCCCACAGCCAGTGCCGTAACACAAACCATCATTCAAGCTTAGAACACATACTGGTGCCCAGAAGGCTCTCGACTGGAGACAGGCAGCATTACAATGGGGCTGCGCAGAGGGGTTAAGAAGCACCGCTGAAAAGGGATGCAAACAAGGACTTCAGGCTCCGCGCAAGCACACTCTTGCCATACATGCAGCTCTAAAGGTTAGCATCACTTGTGAGCAGGAACTGTCTGGCTGAACATACTGCCTTTGTTAACCGAGAACTGCCACATGATGGAGTGGGCTAATTAACTGCATTTTACTTTTGGGGACCCAGGCTTAAATCCTGGCTCTTGTCACAGCTGAAAATGAATTTAGGGACTACAATGAGAGCCGAGATAATTTATTTTCTACAAAATCATCAAATAATTGCCAGTCTCCTGACAGAGAGGCCCAGAACTCTATGCAAGGGCACTAGTGCTTATGCTGTTATTTCCCCGAGTATTAGAGTTATTAATGAATTGATGTAAGTGGTCATTGCAGCTATCTGTGCTGCTTAGTCACACTGAGCACCCGAACGTGAAGAACCTCGCCATGCAACATAGTGTGTGTTCCATGACGCAGTGCCGTGCAGGTCACAGGTCCTACAGGGAGGGAAGCCATGCCTGGCAAGATTTAGAATTAAATTTTCATACAGATTCATATATCCCTTAAATTTAGAGGGCCAAAATGCAGCCCTGCTGTAACTCAAGTTACTTCACTGGAAAGCCCCCAGGGATGGTCGTGTTCCAAGGGAGCTGAGGGTAATTTCCCCACTTCCTCACAGCTGAAGGCTGCCCAGCGGGGCCAGTAGGGAAGCGAGTACTTTCCCCATAAAGTAATTCTCTATTTTTATCTTACTAAGAAAGTTTTTCATTTAGAAACTAAAACTCCTACTTCAAGGAGAAGCCAAGCATCCTTTTCCTTTCAGATTTTACCACAGAAGCTTTCATCTAATCATATACGCCATTTTTCCACTGGAAGGAATCATCATGGAAAAATCAGAACAGCAGCCCAGCCCCTGAAGGTCTCCAAGCAAGAAGTACAGAAAAATTGCATTCCTGACTGGCGGCGGCACACTCATGCTTCAACACTACTGTTTGCAGTGTCACCTCACCCCTCTGTGCCTCAGGTCACCCATCTCAAACGATGGGGATCCTCGGTGCCAAAGCGCTTCTGAAAGCAACAGGCTCAATGTGTAAGTCAAGCAGCAGCTAGTGATCGTGAACCACAGTTTCGGACGCAATATGCTGCTCTACTAAAGCACAGGGGTTATCGCTTCTGAGGTGCCATCCTTCCCCTCTTTCTTCCTCTCTCAGCAAAGAGACAGTCTCCAGCATCCTCAGCCACCAGCACAACTGAATTTGGGCAGGAAGATGCAACAGAGGTCAGAAGGAGCACAGAAATGATTTCTGAAGCAGCCTCCAGCACATAACACTCAGCAACACTGCACAGCTCAGCAATATAGCACCTTTCATCTGCACCAAGCAAGAGCCCGGACACTTCACCCTGTAACACAACAAAGCGAGGGGTAGGGGTTGTCTTCACAGTAGGGTTTTAGAGCAAGCCAAAGGCTTGAGTGGAAGGCTTCCCTTGAAAAGCAGAAGAGGAAAGCTTAAGTCACACTTCTATCCAAAGAGTCACACTCAGAGGGAAGGGGTCAGTCAGAAGATGTCCATGAACTGGGGAAGAAGGGAGCAGGAGCCACAGCGCTCAAGGCTAACAAAGAGCCTGGGGGCCGGGAGGTCCCTGCTCCCAGGCAGGGTGAGGTTCCCAAGGCCAAACCAAATTCTACAAGTAAGGACCACGCATCTCACCCCGCCGTTATCTTTAAATCCTCTTTACTCTGTGAAGCTATTCTCCACCCTCCTTTCCTTTTAATCGGGCCTGACCTACAGATGTCAGCCTCATTTTGACTAAGTCAACACAACTGCCACATCTAGAATGCTGCTGCAGGAAAAACCTTACTTATACTCTTGGCTGGATTCCAGCATCTACTTCTTGGTCTAGACCTGACCTCGTTCCTCTTCTGCAAGCTTAATCCTTTACCTTAAGGGCACAGTGAACACACAGGGACTCCAACGTGGGCCTGTCTACACTCAGCCTCCCCTTCAGCCTGCAGAGCCAGGAGACTCTTTTTGATCACACTGCACAAACGCTTATTGACAAGAGGCTCCCTCAGAACCGTGTTCTTCAAAACACACAAGTTCAAGAGCCAAAAGCAAATGCAAAACACACGCTTTACGTTCTGCAAGGTAAACCCCTACCCTAGAGCTCACCCAACATAACACGAACCTTCAATCAACAGTCCCTGAACTTTCCTCAGATGCAGCCCTAGCCTTGCACCGAAACCACAGCCACGCCTGATACATCCAGCTTCATCTAAAGGTTAGAACAGAATAAAATAGCTTGGGTTGAAAGGGACCTTAAAAATGATCTAGTTCCAACCTGTGCTGGTTTTGGCTGGGATAGAGTTAATTTTCTTCACAGTAGCTAGTATGAGACTATGTTTTGGATTCATGCTGAAACACAGGGATGTTTTTGTTACTGCTGAGCAGTGCTCACACAGAGCCAAGGGCTCTTCTGCTCCTCACCTCACCCCACCAGCGAGCAGGCTGGGGGCACGAGGAGCTGGGAGGGGACACAGCCGGGACAGCTGTCCCCAGCTGACCCAAGGGATGTCCCACACCATATGACATCATGCTCAGCATATAAAGCTGGGGCAAGAAGGAGGAAGGGGGGACACTCCAAATTATGGCATTTGTCTTCCCAGGTAACCTTTACTCGTGACGGAGCCCTGCTCTCCTGGGGATGGCTGAGCTCCCGCCTGCCCATGGGAAGCAGTGAATGAATCCCTTGTTCTGCTTTGCTTCCCTGCGCAGCTTTTGCTTTACCTGTTAAACTGCCTTTATCTCAGCCCACGAGTTTTATCTTTAACTCTTCCAATTCTCTCCCCCATCCCACTGAGGGGGATTGAGTGAGCAGCTGTGTGGGGCTTAGTTGCCAGCTGGGGTTAAACCACGACACAAGCCCCGTGCCATGGGCAGGGACACCTTCTACTAGATCATGTTGCTCCAAGTCCCAACCAACCTGGCCTTGAGCACTTACTCATTCATCCCTTAGCAGAAATACAAGACATTATTACAAGACACTAACTGAACACAAAGGACTTCAACCAGCTACCACATCACTCTCCATTACAGTACTTTACCAGGCACAACCCAGTGACTTGCTGCAACGATACACACAAAGGAATATCTAGCTTACAGCTCTTCTAGTAGGTCACACATGGCCCGTTCCTTGCTGTCCCCACCCCACGTGGCCAACGTGCAGGTGTCACAGGCTGGAGGTGGATGGACAACAGCTTGCTCTATCTTGCCCAAACACATCACGTTAACAGGGTATCAAGACTGAGCGGGATCTGGCTCATGCACTCCACTTGTGACCCAAAAACCTTGACCCGGGTCACATTATCAATAGCAGCAGTGGCAGTATCAACCTGCATGTGAAATATTAGCAACTAATCTGTTACCAACTTATTCCAAGGTGGCAGCCAGCTGTGGATTCAACCTTCAGGCAACAACACAGGTTTTTTTTTTCCTTTAAGTTTCCTTTAAGTGTTTGGGGGGGGGGGGTGTGTGTTTAGAACCCCAATTACCTGTAGCTGATGCTATGCTGAACCAGTATTCTCCTGCTGCACAGGAACTCAAAAACGAAATGCCACCAAGGCTAGGAGGAGCCTCCAAATCAAATTCTCAGAGCTTCGAGACAGTCCTTGAATGCATGCTGCAAGAAATCCCCCATACAGACACACCTTTCATATTACAGGAGGAGGAGGGGAGAGAGAGGAAAAGAGATTAAAAACAAGACAAAAGCCAGATCCTCAGGTAACAGAAAAATCAGAGATGCTCCCTCAGTTTACACTACCATGGATTTGGGCCAAAGGTGCTTTTAAAGTCCTTTTATGAAATATTTTAATCTGCCTTTCTATCTGCCATTTGTGCAAGCTATGCAGAGCTTTCCAGAGAAATTATTTATTCAGTTTTACAGCAACTAACCTGAATTTCCAGACCGCTTCAAAAGAAAAACTGAAGCATTTCTTTACAAAAGGCAAGGAGCATTAGGTTTCTTGCCCCCTTGTTTTTCCTTTTCTTTTTTCCTCCACCCCTCAGCTGAAACATCTCTACCTTTCATCTAATAAATAAACAAACTATGTATCTTTCTACCAAAAAAATGCTCTTCCCTTGACATCCATGCCAAAAATGTGCTGGTATTTTTTTCAGGATATTTTGCTGAAGCTACCTAAAGCAAAACAAATTCCTTTTCTTTTTTTTTTTTTTAATTGGTTTTTCAATGCGACCACCTACTTGAAAAAAAAAAAAACAGTTAGCCTTACATTGCTGGCTGCAGTCTTACAACCTAGAATAAACTAAACACAAAGCTGAAAGCATGGGATTACCGCTGGCTTGGCATTAGCAGGGCACCCTACCAAAAACATCCACCATCAAAAGCACATTACAGGGTCAGTGAAAGTGGCCACACTGTTGCATCAACCACCTCAATTGTTACTTCCCAGATTAAAGAACAGAAAAGCAGCAGCACAAAAATTAAATACAACCAAGGCTCTAATCCAAGTCCATCAGATGAAGGATCAGTTCCAAAATTCATGGACCCACCAGAATGCAATTCTGGCACCTGGGGATGGGGAGCTCGGGTAGCACACACCTATCTTGACTGATGCACCTACTATATGCCTGCCACAGGGGAAGCAATATCACACACAACAGGTTTGGTTTAAGACAGGGTTTAAGGCCCTTACAACTGTATTTCATCACGAGTAAGCTCCAGTTCTGGGAGGTGGAGGGCAGACGTACATTTTATTGTGTGGAGTTGCCCTCTACTCAACCCAGCCCAAGACCTTCACTTACACGAGGCTGCGATTAGGGGATTCAGGTCATGAGCAAGCAGATCTCATGTTTTAATTCTCTCTCTCTCTCTCTCTGTTTTGGTTGCCTGAATCTCCAGGGTAAGCAACATCATGTTCTTGCAGAAACCTAAGCAAACTTGCATGCACCAGCTTTCTCAAAACAGAGATGCATGAAGTCAATTGTAGTAACCTCCCACCCAAAAGTGTTGGATGCTGCCACTGTGCCATGGCACTCTTCCCCCCACACTGAGGGCTCAAAACAACAGTCCTAAGGCCAGTTTCACCTCTGTCTCAACAGTCCAACTAACAATACATCCAGCATCAAGTTCATCAATACTGTTGCATTTGTATTTCCCCTCTGGTACACTCCCCAGAAAAACGTACATCTGAAAATACAGCAGCCTGCACCTCCTCTCGCTCTCCCAGCTAGCAGGGTTCCTCCCAAAAGCACTCTGCTGAGAGCCACTTTGGCAACCTACAGGTTTAAGACTATCCTAAAAACACCCACACACCCAGTATCAGACTGCAGCCCCAGCTCCACTCTCCTGTAAGCATCACGCAGGATTAGACCCTTGCTAAGTGATCTGGGACTGCAGTAACATGCTCCCAGCATTGCTATTCATGGCAGCTTTCACTACCTGCAGATGCTGTCCAAAAATACAGCAGAAAAATTTGTGCTCTTGGGAGCTCATAGTCTAAAGGCAGGGGTCAGGAGAAACACTCTGTTCTTATTAATTCAGTTCTACGGAGAGGAGAAAAAAAAGAAAGTCAAATCTGTATGCTTCTCAGAAGCAGATTATGGCTAATAATACAAAGATTACTGACATTAAATGAATTTAAATTCATTCTTCTATCATTCAGAATATTAAGTTTTTTACTTCCTCCCAGTATTGCTCCCATTTGTAGTCAGCTTCACTTTCTGCCTATCACAAAGATGTTATATTTGGACTATAATCATCATAATGGACTTCTCCCCCTCGGCAGTTTTAGTTGTACTAGGCATCTTAAAAAAAAAAAAAAAAAGAGCATTTGTAGTGTTAATTTAACAAGCATCCTATCTTCCCCCCCCCCCTTCCTTTTTTTTTTTTTAGGCAACTGCATAACTCTGTAAACAAATTCTGCACTCCTAATGGCTTTTTTGCCTATCAACAGGCAAGGGAGAAGCCACCTGCACAGCAGCAGTGTTACTCCTGTAGAAGGAACAAGTGCTGCTCAGCCCAGGGCTCTGCTAGGGAAGGGCATCCAACAGCACTGGCCAGCCCAGACACACCACAGCATCAATACGTCGCAGGCACAGGGGACCAACAAAAAGTATCTGTCGCTGGTGACCAAAACTCAATTTTAAATTCAGGTTGGACCTCATTAATGTTTGGACTCAAACTAATGACATTGCTCTGCACTACCCCTCCAGGAATTGAATGGTTTTTACAGCCAGCACCAGCAACCTAAAGATGGAGCACAGTAACAGGAGCAGAGTCAGCCACTGATTCACTTTCAGGAGGAGAAACTTTTTGAAATTTAAAAGTTCCAGAGTTCCAGTTCAGCTGTAGGATCCCTCTCCCCAGAGTTTCCTCCTCTCTTTGCATGCACTGAAAGTCATATATACTAGAAACACACAGGAGGAAGTGGGTGCAGACCCTGCAATATGGATGAATCCTGCAGCATTGTGCAACCAAACGCTCTTCCCATCCAGAAATCACCAGGTACTGTATCACCCAGGTTAGCTCAGCAGGTGGAGATGCTCCAAGACTTCAGGGAGAAACTGCTTTTCACATAAGCTGGCATGCAAAATGGTGTAATTGCCCATCTAAGGGCATCTAGGACACTCTACGGCTGGGCTGAATTTACAAATCCTGGTACCTTCTAGAGGAACAAGACGGGTGGCACTACAGAAAATAAATAAATCTGTTGTTAGACATACCAGAAACTTCCCTGTACCTTATAAACAGATCGCAGGGTCCTGTCAGAAGGATAATCTTCCACCTAACACAGGAGACAGAATTAACTTGCCTTTCAGCAGCAGCAGCCTCATTCCAACCTTGGTATCCGAGCATCAGCTACCAAACGCATCATATTACAACACGGTCACCAGAGCTGAAGAAGTCTCCAACCCAGCTGGCCTCTCCCTTCAGCAAGGCTGATAAAAAAACCTCATGCAGAATCTGCCCCACACGCCCTACTCATCTCCTCAGTCCCAGAAGAAACGTGGCTCACTGCTACTCAACTGACTGCTCTGGAGACCCTGAAAATCATAGTAAAGGTGGTCAGTCCCAAGCAAGAGCCACCCAAGCGAGCTGTCCTGGGCAGACTGGTCCAAGGGAGTACACAGAGAAGGCAGGGGAAGAGTGGGAACAACCTGCCTGTGCTTCTGAGCGAGGTGGAGGAGGCTGGCTGCATCCAGAGGCAGCAGGGGAGGCGTCATGTCACTGCAGAAAGGCTGGAGGGAAGGGGCTCGCTGTTCCTCCTGCAGGACAACAGCACACTCTGGTTGGCCTTATTTACGTGACCTGCAGTGTAATTCCTCAAGCACCACATGAAAGGTGCTGCTGCATTAGCCAGACCATGCCTAGGAGCTTGAGGCACAACAAACGCTAGCTCGTTACAAAGGCTAAGCTTAATGAAGGACACCAAGGTTGTCACGCCGAGTGCTTCACCAGGTAATTAGTCAAGTCGAATTCACGGGTGGTGGCCCTGGTTTGAGGAACAAGCCGAGGACCTAGGAGGGAGACATTCATGGATCCAGGAGTGAAGCGCAAAGGCAAGTTGGTGACACCAGTGCCAAACCTGGACAGTCTGTCCAAGGACACAGAGGCACTACACAAGACACCTCTGCGCTCTGGCTTCCATGGTCACATCAATGCCAGCATCTGGAGGCTTCAGAGAAAGAAGGACGGACCACCTGTAACCCTATTGATGGCTCCATGTTACTGTTTCTTTTTTGTACCTCAAAAATAACTTTACTGAAATGTATCTGAAAATGCAATACTAGCCCCCTGGGCCAGCATAGCTCATTACTATTTATTTCAAAACATTCAGACTATATTTAAAATGGTCCCACTGATACCTGGTATGGCTATAAAAAGATCTATCCAACCTGACTTGCCAGCTGTAGACAGGGTAGGAGATCCTACAGCCAAGCGGCTTGATGAAAAAGAGTGAACAGCACTGATGGAAGAGTTTTGATCAGATTTGGGCGAGAGAAACCCAACGCCCTTTTGCTGCCCAGCCCAGTCAGGGAAGAGCCCAAAGCACCCAATCCTCTCTTCTCCATCCGTTTTGTATCTTATAGCCTGGGGTAACACTTTGCATGCTGTGGACTAACCCAGCACTCTGGAGAACAACTCCCAGCAGCAGCCCGGCAGCCAGCCACGGCAATGCTCTTTTGCAGGAGCTGGTTTTCCTTGTAAAGGTTTCCCCATCAGCAAGCCGGGGATGTTTGGCAGCTCACCATTCCAGCCTTTAGGACCGCTTTTACAACCGGTCCATCAACCCACACGCGTCCCTCCCGGCGTCACAGCCCTGCACTGCACAACCACCACCCCTCTGCCCTGCAGTCCCAGGACCTTCCATCAAAAGATTACCAAACACTTCACACACATTAATGAGTTAAGTCCCAGCATCCCAATGAACTCCAGCAGCATTATATCCTCATGACCAAGGAACACAGTAGCAGGCTGAGGTGTCCCCATCTCACCATGAGCCTGCCAAGGGGCCAGCCATGGCAGCCAGACCTGCTGGCTCCCTCCCTCTGCTCAGCTACAGACCTGTAAGCTATTTCAAAGGCTCTTTCCAAAATAGAAAGATTAAAAAAAACAAAAAAACCCCAACCATTTCTGTTTTCCTTGAAAAGCAGGTCTATGCAGCAAAAAAGGTACTAATAAAGGTTTCACCATCCAAATTAAAAGTCAAATGCAGCAGTAAAGAGTCCCTGAAATACAAGACACACATTGTGCATGGTGTGAAATTTATTGCTGCCTTACAGAATGAAGCCAAACATCTTAATATGGAAAAACACCGCTACTTTTGACCCAAACAGATTGGGAACAGGAAGTAAAAACAAATCACCCAGCTGCGGCCTCCCCACGCTACCAGCAGTGCAGAAACCAGCGTTTCCTGCCCATGCTCGCCCCGGCCAGCGGCCGCCCGGGTCTGCACAACGTTTGCCCAGAGGCCAATCCCACCAAAACCAGTCAGGGTTTGTTATTAAAGCTCTTGCAGGCAAGATCAGGCCTTTATCGAAGGGGAATCAGCCGGGGAGAGCCAGGGAAGCAGGGACTGCAGGAATCGCCCTAAATGCTGCATCCATTTGCAAACCGTACAGGTCCAGGCTCCCCTGGGAGGGGATTCCCCTTCTTCTGGTGGCTCTCTCGATTTTCACCAGCCAAATTCCTGACTCAGGACAGACGTATTTCAGGAGTTAATTTTGGTTTTACTGCATCATCACCAGCAAACCCTGAGAAATTAAGTCAAGCCTCAATTGGCTCAAAACATAATTGCATTTCTCTTAAATAATAGCTTTGCGTTACTTTGGTTTTTGTTGGGCTGGTTGGTTTTTTTTTTTTTTTTTGAGCTTGTGCATATTACATCCTAATTATATTTTCAAGCTTTCATTTGCAGCTACAGGAATAACCTAGAAAGACATACAGATGAGCTAATTTTCAAATCATCACTCAAGTAAGAAGCTGGAGCTTTAAAAAAAGTGACAGGTAGACCAAGGGACCTGTAAGAAAAAAAGAAACACAAGAAAACAACAGTCCGGCATCTCTTTTGTGAAGGCCAGTAACTCATTGCCAACAAGAACAGCTTTAAGACTTTAGCAGAGCAAAGACTGACTATCACACACGTAATGCAACAGAAAATGTTGTTTACACAAACACTACACACGAACAGTAGCTCAGAACCTGATATTTTGATGAAAACTCTGCTTTCAGAAAAATCTTATAAGCATCACATTTACTAGCTCAAGCAGATTTTCCTTCCAAGATTTTAATAGATTACAGGCCAGGTGTAGAATACTTCATAAAGCAGAATAAGATATCTGACTTGCGTGATTTTTGTTAAGAAATAATAGCAGCCAGCAAATTACAGCCATTAGTGCAACACTGTCTTCACAGCAGATTTATGCCAGCATTACTGAAAGCAGAATTTTACCCAACAACACTTCTGGGCGATACAGACATCTGCAGAACCAAGGGAAAAAAGCAAATAAACACGCAAAACCACACATTTTGTGCATTACCACCCAAGGCTTTTACAAGGACAGGTGTTTTGTGCCACCGTTCTGCAAGAAAGTACTTGGAGCATGCTCCAGAGTACACTCTCCTGCACGCAGCGACCTCCAGTCTTACCTCATATTCTTTTAAATCCCTCAGTTTCATGCTCCTAAATGCTGCTTTGGTGGAGGGCTCGTGCTGCGAGGAAGGAAACTCCCCCTGAACCCATTAATTGTGCTGCATCAAATCCTCCCTCTGCCCCAGCACCAAAAAAATAAAAAAATCCAAGTTGGTCACACCAAGGAAAGAACAATAAGTGGGAGCTCGAAAAGGCAGAAGTGCCGCCAAAAAATCGGAGCTCTTTCTCAAAAAAAAAAAGGCCCTCCCTTAGGAAGCCTGCCAGTCAAACCCGATCACGAGGCTGTTTTCCGAGGGTGAATAGAGTTCTTATTGACACAGCTTATGTCTGCAGCATGCAGCCCTCCGCAAGGCTTTCAAGAGCAGATCCGATTACACAGACACATTCTCTCTGATTTTATGCATTCAGAAGCCCTCAGACATAAAATACCCAGCTCCGAAGGCCACCGTTCTTTTTTTCCACTCGCTACCGGCCTATGTGATTTTACCAAAAAAGAAAAAAAAAAACCAACCACAACAACAAAAAAAAGGCAAGCCAACAGCTCCTGGCACCTTTACTTGGGCTGCAGAGGACCTCACCCTTGCTGAGCAGGGCCATGTAATTCGGAGGCCAAGCCACAGATTTGCTCTGCGTGAGTAATACAAGACAACTCATTCCCATGGTGGGTACTTAGCATCAGGAGTGGAGAAGGGAAAAAATAAATATCTGCTGACACCATTTAAAATGAGGGAAGATAACATCGCTCTGGGTAGACAATCCTTCCTGGAAGATGGCACGGGAAAAGGGGAGGTCACACACCTTTTAAAAGAGCAACACGCACCGCCACAGCTTAGCAGGCAAGAGATGCCCAACTGCAAAAGCATCACAAGCACAAATTCAGGTAAACGGCCTATCCAGGAGCAGCAATCTGCGTACACGTGGGAACCCAGAGAAAACAAACTAAAAAGGTCCATCTATACCATTTTTATGCTTAGGGGGCACCATGAGGAACTCCTTTGCAGGAGCAGACACACATACAAAGTCTGGGGTATCTGTGATGCTGCACTGAAGCAGAGAACAGAGAATTACTCAATATTTTGTTATTATAAATGCTACAGCTTCAAGACTGTGCTTCAGCAAGAGAGACAAGTCTTTGCTTAAATCATGTAACAAATTAGGACCTGAGCGTTGCCCCAGAGAAGGATGCATGCACTACCCAGAGGTCTGGACTACACCAATTAAAAAGAAACTCACAAAAAAAGGCTAACAAGCAAACCAGTGCATTGCACGAGTAACTGGTTCTCTTATCACCTAGAAGGGAATGCCTCCTGTATCAACTCATCCACACTGAATTGAAACTTCTCACTGAAACACTGCGCATAGCAAACACTGCAAATAAGCAAGCTTGAGCTTCAGAGCTTTTAAGGGATTTTAAGAGCAAACACACACTGTTCAATAAAGACATCCTCTCCCCCCTACTTCCAGGCTGTGATCACTCCCCAGCCAAATGTTTCTATCATGTTGCAAAGGATTTTTCTCACATTTTTCCTGCTGGGTGCTTGGAGGCTGGACCTGGGTAACCCACGTACAAGATGCCGTGTCTGTCTGTGGTGGCAGTTCTTCTTTGGTTGGACATTTTGCACTCTGTTTTCAAAGCACAGCAAGAGAGCCTGTGACTACCTTTGGAAACCGAGATCTAAGCAAACTCTGCTCTTCAGTGCACAGCCTCGCTCTCAATGAGCCGCCTCGTGTTTCTAGTACCCATTTTAGTTTCCACATGTGACTTCTAGCATGTTCATGGTCAGAAAAGCCTGCTCCTATGAAGCTGCGTACTCTTTCCCAACACATCTGAGTCACACAATGGTTTGCTTCACTGCCAAAGCCAAGCTCTCACCACCGGCACAGCAGGGGTATCACCAAATCCAGACTGGATTCATCATCATCACCTGTGCCACATTAGCCACAAAGAAAATCTTCATTTGCTTTCAGGCTCCTGACTAAGCTGCAGGCACTGGCGAATAGGAAAGCAGTGGTTGATTTGTGTATGAAGAAAGACCCATTTGCAAGACTCTAGCAATGCAATTTTGCTGTCAGTTTAACACAACATAACCCAGTGCTGCTAATAAAAGCAGCAGTCCAGCCTCATCCTGTCCTGCCTGTGGACCCCAGGTACTTGCGCCAACAACCGTTTCTGTTGCCACATGGACCAAGCAAACCAAGGAAGCAGGGATGGCTAAAATAAGTATCACTTTCCTTCTTGTTATTCTTTAATATTCTTCTTAATCCACAAGGATGGCGAAGAGACTGGAGGAAAGGGCTGGAAGCAGGACCACTTCTTCCACCACAGCACCAGCTTCACAACTGATTTGCAAACTATGCTGCAGAAGGTAAGAAAGCAGGCCTCCTCCCCCTCTTGGCAGTCACAAGTTTTTAAGTCCTACTTTGAGATTCCCTCAAATGTGCAGAACAGCCTCTCAAAACCTCACTTCTGATGGCAGCACAAGCGCAAAACTCTAACATCCATGTATTCATCTTGCTAAGATGGGGCAAACCCAGGAGAAAACTTCTAGGTCTGTAAAAATCTAATAACAACACTTGGGCCTCATGCCTGCCATTCCCCAACAGAGAAGGAGGCGGCAGAGCAAGCCACCACTGCTCGAGAAGTGGAACTGGGCATGAAAACTGCTAGAAAAACCTCTGTGTGGATGCAACACCCCAACACCTCAGACTGACAACTGCCCAGTATCCCTACTTGCCAATAACCTTCCTGCAGTACGCGGGCCAGCACCGGGAGAGAGGAACGGCAGCCCCAGACCAGCTCCCTCTTTCTCCGTGGGGATCCCTCACGCCCCTGCGGCAGCGGGAAGGACGTGGCACCCTGACTTCTGGCCTGGCCAGATGCCACAGGAGGCTGAACAGCACAAGAGGTTACAGCACCGAGGGGCTAATTTCCTTAACGACCACCAGCTCTGCTTTGGGCCCCTGCCAGTCTATCCCAAAGCGCCTGGAGGACAGCACCAGGCCTGCAGGCACACAGCCGTACACACAGGCTGAACCAGGCACATACGCAAACCACAGCTGCTTCTGGGAAGGCTGACTGCGCCTGACAGCAGACTGCACCTTCTCCTGCTGTAAGCACATCCCGTAACACCTAGAAGCTTCTGCACAGGCCATTGTCTTTCAAAGAGAAACACTCTAACACTGAAATAGCTCTCAAACTTTTCTGGGCCATCACTATTTTAAAATGACTTCATTTAAATATGTACCATGTCTATATATATACACATGCACACGCCAAGGGAAATTAGCATTCGTGAGAAGGGCTGGTGCCCACACATCGTAACTCTGCACAGCCTCCCAGGTCTGCCTGTGCATGACTGTACCACCACAGCTCCGCACTAGTACACCCCTACAGCAAACCAGAGCTGCTCGAGAGCCCCACGAGGATCCCGCCCCACTGGCAGGAGCACTGGAAAGACCACAGCCTATGGGCTCTCCACCAGACCCCTTGCTAACACACATCTTTTCTTGGGGTATAGAGAGTGGTGGGGGCAGGGGAGTTTTAAGACCAAATTACAGCGTCCTTTAAATGATTCAGCTCTGCACAAGGCCAAACCCCCAAGTCCCTCCCTTCAGAAGTTCCCCCCCTGCCCCCACCACAGCCGAGACGCATGATTTGGACCTTCACTAGTAAATAAAAGCTCCAAGCAGCACGACTGTGCCACACAAGGCGTTTCTCTAACCTGGAGAGCAGCACCATTGCAGCCTCAACGTACTACCTTAACAGCAAAATACCCGCAAGGAGGACCCATAGGGGGAAAACATCTCTGCAACCCCATGGAAGCTGCTGTACGGAAACTTTTAACTGCATTACTTCTGCTTCTGCATAATTTCAGAACAACTAGCTTAATTCAGACTGCTCCAACTCAGACACTCCATAGTTTCAACACGGCATATACGCTATTACCTCGCTCTAATTACAGGATCACGTTACGTGTCCAACAACTGCTGCAATTTAGTCTTGCCTGATACACCCCAGCTCAAAATTGCTCATCCCACCTCTCACTCCCATACTTTTTGGCATCCTTTGAATAAAGGCAGGAATACCTAGCAACACTTCAGCACCTGACACACACGCACCCCAAGCCCCAAAAAGGTAAAGTCGTTATTCCCTTGTGGTAACGAAGACAAGGACTTTCACCAGTGCAGAACAAACTACTTTTAGGCAGACAGCATGGATACGACACTACTGCTCACGCACTCGTCTGTGCAAACGTATTACAGGATTACTGCTAATAACCACCGCTGCGCAATACCATGAATTTGCACGTCGTTCCCCCCGAGCCAGGTGTTGATTTCGCACGGAGGCTATCCGCGCAAGAAAGGAGTTTTCAGAGAAGCAAAATCTGCAGGATCAGGCCCTCGGAGTTTCACTACTTCAAAGGCAGGGGACGTTCCTTTACAGCAGCGCACGCCTTGCCTTTGAGCTCCAAACTGCATCCGCAGCCACCGCTGCCACGGCCGGGGCAAGGTTTTTCCTCCCCGCCCGAGCCGAGTGCTAACAGGTCTCCTGCTTGCGTCTCACCTCGCCACCACCTCATGCTCTGCCAGGGAATATTTTGTTCCCCGAGCGGACGAGCCGTCCGGCCATCGCTCCACGATGATTCAGCAAGGGGGTGGCTCCCCGTCGGAAGGCACACCTACTGCGAACTGTCATACCACGGGGCTGGGTGAAAATGGGAGAACTTGCTCTATCTATCATGGCTGCACTTTCCGAAATGCGTAGACCTGGCCTGGTAGGGTCGAGGGGGGCAAAGGGGGGGGGGGGCAGGGGGGAATCCGTCCGCAGGCACATGGAGATAATACAAGGAAATATCTCGAGGCTTTTAACTACGGCACAGTAAACGAGGGGGGAAAAAAAATAAAAAAATAAAAAAAGAGAGAAGCCACACACTTTCGGAGCCAGCATCAACTTCGCCAGGCTGTGTTCTTTGTTTCTAGGCAGACTCCAGTGCGGTGGCAAGAATGAACAAATGCGCATGTCTTCATAAGAGTCCAAAAAAAAAAAAAAAAAAAAGAAAAAAAAAAAAAAAGAAAAAAAATCCCCCCTCCCCTCCGGCCCCTCTCTCCCCGCTGTAGCGGCAGGGGACCGCTCCGCTCCGCATAGTTTGCGCTGCTTTTTCAGAAGTAAAAGTCCGCTCCCACCCTGCTCCAAGCAGGCATTTCGCTACGCTACGAGGCGGCGATGGGTAAGACGGCGCCTGGCACACTTTCGGCTGCAAAAATTAGTTTTGGCGCGGGATTTTTTAGTCTTTTCTTTCCTTTTTTTTTTTTTTTTTTCCTGGTTGTTTTGAAATGAACGAAAGCACGCCGCAGCAGCGCCCGGCGCCGCGGTAGCCCCCCTCCGCGGGCGCCCCGGGGCCGGCCACAGACAAAGGAGCGCTGCGCCGGCACCCCCGGGCCAGCCCGCCGCCGCTCCCGGGACAGCCGCCAGCGGCCGCCGCGCCCCGGCCGCGGGACGAGCCCCCGCCGCCGCCACAGACGCGCCCGCGTCCCCGCCGACCCCCCTCCCCAGGGCGCGCCAGACCCGTCCCCGGGCGCCCCGCGGCTCGGCGGGGGCAGCCGGTGCCCCGCGGGCCGGGCCCGGCCTTACCTCAGCGGCGGCGCTAGCAGGCAGCGGGCGGCCGCACCGTGCCACGCGCGGCGGCACGGGGCGAGCCACGGGGGCCGGTTTAGCGCGGGGGCCGGCTGCGCGCCGCCATTTTAACGCCTCCCGCCCGCCCTCCGCCCCCCCACCGCCCCCCCACCCCCTCCTCCTTCCCCGCGGCTGGCGGCCACGCGTGGCGTGGAAATGCCACTCGGCGGCGCCCCCCCCCCACACGCCCCCCCTTCGCCCCGCCGACGCCGTTACATTGACGCAGCGGCTCCCGGTCGCCGAGCCCGCCGTGGCGGAGCTAGCAGGGCAGCAGCAGCCGCCCGCCGTCGTGGCCCCTCCGCCGCCTCCCGCCGCCGGGCGCACATGGTACGCTCCGGGGCCGCGCCGCGCCGCGCCCCGCCGGCCGCGCGCGCCGCCGCGCCGCCTGGCTGCTGCCATGGCAACCGGCCGGCCGCGCCGAGCAGGCCCGGCCCGACCCGGCGCCCGCCCGCCCCGCCGGGCCCCGCGCACCGGCCCACCCGTGCGGCGGCCGGCCCCGGGGGGCTCCGGGCCGGTGCTGCCCCGCCGGACTCCCGGGCGGCTTCTCCCGCGGCTGCGGGGTTACGCTGCCGCCCCCCGCTTGCGCCGGCGTGACACGGGCACCGGGCCCGGCACCGCACCCCTTCCCGGCCGCTGGACCCACCGCCGCCGCCGCACCCCCCCACCGAGTCCCCTCTGTCCCCAAAGCCACCGTCACTTGTGCCTGCTGTGCCCCTCCTGTCGCCAAAGCCACCGTCACATCCCCCCGCTGCACCCCCACTGTCCCCAAAGCCACCATCACACACCCCCGCTGTCTCCAAAGCCACCATCACATCCCCCTGCCGTGTCCCCGCTGTCCCCAAAGCCACCATCACATCCCCCTGCCGTGTCCCCGCTGTCCCCAAAGCCACCATCACACACCCCCACTGTCCCCAAAGCCACCATCACATCCCCCCGCTGTGTCCCCGCTGTTCCCAAAGCCACCATCACATCCCCCCGCTGTCCCCAAAGCCACCATCACATCCCGCCGCTGTCCCCAAAGCCACCATCACACCCCCATGCTGTGTCCCCACTGTCCCCAAAGCCGTCATCACATCCCCCTGCTGTCCCCAAAGCCACCACCACATCCCTCTGCTGTGTCCCCCTGTCCCCAAAGCCACCACCACATCCCTCTGCTGTCCCCAAAGCCACCATCACATCCCCCCACTGTCCCCAAAGCCACCATCACATCTTCCCACTGTCTCCCCACTGTCCCCAAAGCCACCACCACATCCCACCCAGCACGCACCCTTATCTCCAAAGTCATCACTGTACCTCTTGCTGAAGGGTGGTGTCCCCTCTGTCCTCCAAGAAACTATCACATCCCCCCAGGCACATCTCATCTGTCCTCAAAGCCACCATCAACATGCCCTCCCTGGGTCGCCTTGTCCCCAAAGCGACTGTCCCTCCCCCCCCCCCGCCCCCGCCCGGGCTTGGCCACCCTTACCTGGGTAGTGGCACAGCTCTTCCACGCTGCAGCGCTCAGTTTCACTCCTGTTTTGCAACAGAAAATTGCGTACGCCAGGACAGTCGCGAGGGAAAACAGGCGCAATGTGAAGCAGATGAGAGAGTAAATCATAAAGCCGTCGTACATGTTCTGCATACTGCAAACGAGGAGCTAATTTCCTGGCAGCCGTCTTCAGGATGCTTCAAGTCAGTCTTCACCCATGTGGCCCTCACAGACTTTGGCTGCAAGCAACCCCAGCCATTTCTGACTTCAGCACCTAATTCCTGCAAATATAGGTATTTTAATGACGCATTTTGTTAGGGTGAGCTGAAAACAACTGGCAGCTACCGAGTCGCTGAAGAAAACAAAGTCAATCACTTTTTTTAGAAAAAAAAAAAAAAATATCAGGATTTTATGGGTTTGGCGGCATTTGCTACATTTTCTCAAGCATGAGCTCAACCAGAAGCAGACGAGGTTGTTTATTGCACACAAGAGTGGCCCTCCCTGACAGCAGCACTAATGGAAATGACTAATAAAACCGCTGGTGTTCGTGGTCTGAGCAGCAAAGCGGGAGCCCTGATTTCTGCACCCTGTTCTGACAACCACTTCCCCCGCAAGCAGGAGCAGATCACTTCGCCTCTCTTCCTAGTTACCGCCACTGATTCATAGTTGAGATCAATTAGTTAATGTTTGCAAAGTCAGTTGAAGATGAAAAAGCATTACATACTGCTAATAAAACTGTAATGATCCCACTGTTAAACATTAAACACACAATGATGTGTAAAAAAGAAATCATATTTATGGAAAATTCCTCTTGCTGCAAGGACAAAGGATTAACTCCTAAAAAAAGGCAAGACGAGCTCAAATTTGCATTACAGGGTTGCGTTTCAGGGGTTTGGCTTCTGTTTAGGTCCCTGCTACCAATTATCTGTGTGCCCGTGGGCACATCACTTGGGCCAGCAGCTGCTGACCCACCTGGAAGTGGCAACTTAATCCAGAGCTTGCCAAAAATCACCAGATGCTTTTGGAAAATGCCGATCCCGCTCATTTTGCGCCTCTGCTTCCCAGTCTGCTAAACGGGATGAGGGCTGCAGCTGCGTAGCCTGATTTTTGCAGGCGAGACGATGCTGCAGTGAGCAAACCCTGGCAACATGGTCCTTAAAAGCCAGGAGAGCTGTGCTGCTTGTGAGACACTTGTGTCGCACCACGGTGCGAGGAATAAAAGCAGCCGTGAGGGGCTTTCAGGAGATTTTCCTTGGCAATGAGTCTCACTTTAGGTGTAAAACTGGTAGCTGTGCTGCTGGTAGGGCTCCGGGTCGCTGTATGTAGAGCAGCGCATGTCTGATGCTCCAACCTACAGGCAAGAAAGAGGAGAGGAACCAGGAAAACCACCGTTGTCTGTACCTATGGGCCTGCGCAGGCCACATTCATGGTGATGAGGCACCGGTGTTTCTGGCAGGGCAGAAGCCATGGGTGGGAATTTGCACAAGAGGAGCTCCGGGCAGTTCAGGATTTGGCATGGCAATCTCGGAGAGAGCTCCTCCCCAGAAAGAGCAGCTCTTTGACGAGGTATCCCTCATTCCCTCAGTCGAACTGCCCTTTGCAAGGAGCATCCCTGAGCTGCAACGGCCTATTGCATCTTCCTCCTGAAATGTGATGCTACCCTGCTTTCGTGGTGATCAGTTGTTGACTGCAGAAAAGCTGAATCATGAAACAGAGGTTATAAACAAGGTTATTTTTAACGAAGGAAACAAATGCCACGTCATGCAGAAGTCGGAGCAAGGGCCGTCAGCTAGGGCTCACGGGTCTCACTCCTGCCCCAATATTCTCTGTGTCCTGCAGCAAATTACAGTCTCTCTAAACTTTAATTTACCTGCTTGTAACATGGACAAAGCAGCAGACTCCAGTTGTGCTTTCTTTGTACAGCAAAGTGCCTGGTGTGACAGCAAAGCAGTGCTGGGAGCTGCGCAGTGCCAGGGGCTGGCTTGCACTGTCGCCCGGCACCTTGCAGAGCTATTTTCAGCCATGCAAAAATGATCACACGCAGGATTTCAACAATGTTCGTAGACATTTTGAATGCAGAGAGAGACTGCCCCGTCTCATTCCCCTATCCCATATTTCGCAGTCTTGCGTTGCAATTCCCACATGCAGCCCAGTAACTTCTGCTTCATTTTGCTCACTGAAAACTCAAAATAGACAAGTTTTGTAGCCCAGAGTCTCATGTTGTATCCTTCAGGCACCGGCATGCTGCAGGGTGTGTGTTGTAGATACCCAGCCCAGAGGGAGGGAAGATGGGTCCGGTACACCTACAGCTAACTCAGAAATTTCCTGATCGTGCCACTTCTTATCTCTGTCTCACATGTAACTTCTTCCCAGAAAAGTATATTTCATTTCCCCTAGGAAAGATGCCTCAGCTAGGGGAAGCAGGGGGCTGAGTCTGGGACTGGCCAGCTTCCACACACTGCCCGAGGAACACGGGCAATGCCACATACAGATCCTTGCGAACCTGTCCTCTCTGCTCCATGCCTGAGCTAAAAGTGCTTTGGGTGTGTCTCCAGCTTTACACAGATAACTATTAAGGTTAAAGAACTACAGCATTTTTGAAAATATTTTGTAAATATATATCTATTTTAAATACACACACACACTTATGAAAACTTCAGGATATGGAAACTTCCCTGCCATGCTTCATTTATAACCCTGCTAGGGCTTTTTGCTGCTGGAGGGACTTACCTTCTTTGCCCAAGTTTTCTTCAAGCTAAATAGTGATTTCCACATAGGAATTATCACATAAAACCCAAGGCATCGATGGATTGGATTCAGAGTAGGTTCTGCTCGCCCTGCCCATTCACTGGTGTAAAGCCCTGGCCCATCTTCACCTGCCTGCTGTGGAAGCAGACACCAAACCCACACACACTCCGGACACACACCAGCACCTTGGCACAGGTGCCTGGGCACATCCAGCGCAGCCGTGAGAAGTGGAACAGGACCAACTTTGCGAGCCAGTTCCCTCTTGCAGGTGCCTGCAAGGACACGTGGCCGCATGCCAGCAGATGGAATAACCATCGCCCCGCGCTAGTTATGGGGCAGGGATGCTGCAAGGCTGCGTTAATTAGTGCTTCAGACGCCTCTGTGATCTGTAGATGAAAGGTGATTTACAGCTGCAAATTATTGCTCTTCTTCATGTGAAGTCTATTATTTTCTGGTGTCCCTCATTTTGACTCACACCACGTCCCCTCTTTGGCGTGGGGCAGGCTCCTCTCTGCAGGCTGTATGTATAGGTGCTTTACATCTCCAGGTGGCTGCATGCTGTAGAAGCGTGTGATCTGCTCGCAGCACCCGTTCCAGGCAGCCTGGCCATGCCCGTGCTTGGGTAACTTGGGCTCTCATTTGCTTGAAACTGCAGCACTACAGCAGATGGCTTAGCTGCTGGGGTTAGGGGGCCTCTGTTCGAGGCTGGATACTCAGCAGGGTTGTGCCCTCAACTCCGTGAACAGGCAGAGGACCAGCTGGGTGAACCTTAAATCCCGCCGCAGAGAGGAGAAACAGGAATATCCCGAGCCTCTGCGCTGGGGCTGCCCCAGGGAAGGGGAGGAAGCCAGAGAGGACCTGACTGGGGCCCCTCAGTCTGCAGCTTCTCATTTGTGTCCCAAACCTTCTGGGCAGGAATTACAAAGCAGGAGAGGTTTGTGTTTTTGGCAGGCGTCTGGAGGGAAGGAATATTAGGGTGGTTTTGTGAACAGCCCATGGATAGCAGAAGGAACAGGTAGATTCGATGTCCTTCCTGCATTATGCACCACGGCCCGTTCACACCACCAGGCTGCAGAGAGAAAGCGACCTTTCACTCCTTACTGCTAAATCAAAAAGGAGAAAGTAGCATGTGGTGTAAGGTAGTTGTAACAATGGAGGCAGAAATATCCCTGATACTCTGCTCTGCACAGGGCTGCCAGGCACACACATGCAGGCGGGCAGGATCGGTGACACCGGCCAGGCATGGCCATCCAGGCACCGGAGAAATTAACATCTGCGAATACCGTGACCCAGAGCAATTCCAGCACGGAGCAGGATTTCCTTCCACTGCACTCACCGTGCCGCTCTCCTGCTGGGAGGTAAATCACCACTCGCACAAGCCAGCACTACAGTCAGGGGGTTTTGCAGTTGGATGAGATCTCCTACCTCCCGCCTAGCCCACACTACTTTCCCCCTTCTCCCCCGAGGTCCACAAGATTTTAAACACTTCGGGTGCTGAGATTCCCAGGTAGCCTCACGTACCGGTGAACAAGGCGGACTGGTCAGAGCCTCCAGTCCCATTGCAGCCCTCTACCCGTTACCCTGTCCCCCTGGCTCCACCAAACCCTCGTGGCAGCTTTTTTTGCCCACACAGTGAGTTAGTCCGAGGCTGCCATTACCCTCCTCACGGCCACAACAGTCACGCTCTAATTCCAGCTCTGGCTTGCTCCCAACAAACCCATTTGGGTCCCATTTTCATAAGCGGCGGCTGCAGCACAGAAGGGCGCCCGTCCCATTGCCTGCCCCCTGCTCCCTGAAATGCAGGCTGCCACCAAACCTCGCCTGGCCCTGCCGCCTCCTCGGGGGGCAGCCACGGCAGCGGCCCTGCTTGCCCTCTGCGGGAGCCCTGCCAACGAGGAGCCCGCAGAAGTGCGGCACGAACAAATCCATGTGGCCAGCAGCAAGGAGGCTGCAGGGCTGCGCCCTGGTGGCAATCTATGTACATACAGAAAGACACTGTTGCAGGAGTGTTTGGGCCAAGAGGGCTAATGAAGGCTGCAGTCGTTCTCTGGGCCAGCATCACCTTCTTGCAGATTCCTTTGCAGGTGGCCGTGAGACCCATGGCCCCTGCATGCCACGCTGGGAGGACCTGGTGCTTCCCTGATGCTGTGACCCCTTCCCCGATCCCACGTTCCTGCGGTACCATGAACCCTCTGGGGTACTAAGAAAGCTACTTGCTAATTCCTTTTCTCGCTCCTAAAGGCTGCAAGATGATCAACCGAGCAAGCCAAACTGGGGGGGGGGAACACCAGGGAGGTAACTCATTGGAGCTCCCAGCCCTGCTTTGACAAGCCCTGAGGAAAACACAGAAAGACAGACCCCCACCATAAAGTCCTGCCCAGGTCTCCAACCTGCTGGTGCATTGCTGCAGAGTTTTCTTCAGAAGGTTTTGTCCTGAATTCCTCAATGTGCTGGGGCAGAGGGGCTCTGGGTACACCATTGCTCTGCACATCACTCACCCTCGCAGCAGCAAAACTCAGCGTTTGCTGTGAGTGGGTCCTGCGCTGTATTCCTCACTTCTCTGTGGACTGTACTAACTATGGGAAATGCTGAGAAAATGTCTGCAAAACCTAACCCCACTCAAGCAGCAGCTGCTTTTCACGGCCATTGCTGAATATTAACCTTACACATGTTACCGAGGGGTAAGCAGAGACACAGGCCGCCAGCATCACTTAGAAAACAACATCTAACATGAAAAGCCAACAAACCAGGACCGATTTGACACCTTCAGCAAGATAAATCCTGGTAGAGTATTAGAAATCTTTTATTTTTAGCAGCTGAATGCTCGCAAATAATAGTTTTTAATAACCATGAATGACAATATCAAACTGCCACACCCTAAACTGAAATCATCACTCACTTCTGGCAGGTGAGGAGGGATTTCTCAGCTTTCCTCCACTTTTTAAACAACTGGTGCAGCAAAGAGACACTAAAAGGTGGAAAAAACACATGATCTCACGTGGTGGTGACATTGACAGATGTGATGGTACGGGCTGTACACGATGTTGTGATTTTTTATTAATAACTCTGCACTGCAGAGCTCAGATAGGAAAAGAAGGAGCGCCTGAGTGTGTGGGGAGGAAAGCTTTGTTTTTTGGATTTGCAAGAGATGGAACGTAACAATGAAGGTAGAAACACTGGAGGGGAACAAAGAATCACAAGGGATGCTATGGGCTCTGGGTGGTTTTGAGCATCAGGCGCACGCAGCCAACAGGACCCCAGCCATTCAGGCTTTTAAATGAGCTGGTTTGGATCAGCAGCAAGAGGGCAGGAGAAGATGCCCTCAGTTGGTGGGAACAGATAACAGAGGTCCAGAAGTTTTAAACAAAAGAGTTTGGGAGTTTGCTGACCAACGTGGTGGGATACCCACAGGGCAACACTTGGTCCCTTCCAGCAGAAGAGTGCTCCCTGGCCCATGCAAGTCGCCCACAGAGAGATGTGCGGAGCCAGGTGAGATGGGGAAGGAGGGCTCGCTCCATCTCCACAGCCCGCAAGCAGCTGCGGCCACCCCATCCACCCCTCTCCTAAGCGGCCACAGAGGAGCCACTCTGCAGGGAGGACACGGGCAGCTGGAGGAGTGGTCGGACACAGCCCCGCAGAACCGGAGTGCCAGCATGGGATGAACATGCTGTCCCCAGTCACGTCGCTGCACTGCCGAGGGGAAGGAAACCGAGCTTCAAAGGGAGGGGAGGCAGGAGGGGCCCGAGTTTCCGGGGGTGGCTGCTCCCTGTTTGTCATCAGCCGAAGGAAGAGTGAAAGTTTTTGCTCTTGGGATAATTATTAAAGATATTTGGGTTTTGCTTTCACATGCCCTCTTCGCTTTTTCCGCCCCCCCCCCCCCTTTTTTTTTTTTTTAATTAACTGTAAACCCCACCCTGGCTGTTAAATAGGGATCTGCAGAACTGAAGCTTGTATAAACGTTGTGATTTATGTTTCTCTGAAAGTGAACTGGCATTTCAGAGGAACCCCACCCAAGCCTAGCAAATACCGAGGGAGCGCGCTGACTCACTGACTGCTGGCATTCGCTCCTCTCCCTCGACGGTCGGAGCCTGCAGCCAATTTGGGCACCAGCGAGATGGTCGTGGTAAGTGAACCTCGGTCCCCAGTGGCACTGCCTCACACTGGAGAAGTGCCTGCTGAAACCTCTGGATCCCAGGAGAGGCACGGTTGGGAAGAGCAGCAGCGCTGCAAGGCTGAGACAAGCTGTAATCACCGGAGCGATGTGCTGAAGGAACCAGCGTGTTGGCACAGCCTCTGCCTCCAGCAAGGGCTCATAACCTGCTGCCAATTCACAGGCGTTCAAGCCACCCGAAGGCAGAGCAGAGCCCCACGGAGTGGCCTGCCTGGCAAGCCTTGGCAGAAACCCCTTTGCTCTGCTGCACCAGGAGAGCAGCTGGGAGGGTGAATGAGCTTGAGGAAGCTTTCAAAAAAATCCAGTGCTTATTGAAGAAGGATCAGCTGGCAAAGCAATCACCCCCTGAGCACCTGACACAGGGGACCCTGAATTACAGAAATCAGTTCAGCCATTTGCAGGTGTGCTCTTGGTTTGTTTGTTTGTTGGTTTTTTTTTTTTAAAAAAAAGGAAAGAAAAAATGAGAGACCTTACCATGTTGTTAAAATGGCCCTTGCCTACTCAGCTGTCTGTTCCCTCACATTAATGCAGTCATGTTTGACAACCTGAGGGAAAAAAGTCCCTTTTGACTGCAGTGCTCCTGCCAGCTATGCAGAGCTAACTTTGCAGGCTGGTTCTTGCCCAGCTCATGGGGCATCTCCCAGCACTCACACGTCCTGTAACCACAAGGCTCCCCTGGGACTGCCAGCTCGCTAACCCCCTTCCCTGTGTGCTCTGCCCCAAGGAAGACCCCCTTCCCACACACCCAGAGACAGCAGCACCATCCACGGGGGCATCTGGGCAGCACCTGCCCGGAAGAGCATGTGCTGAGCTCCTTGAGTTCCCAAATGCTGGAAAGCAAACCAGCTGGGCTGGTCTTTCCCTGCTTTTTGTTTCACTAGCTACCCATCCAATATCTGCTATAATAAAAAAGGCAAATCAGAAAACAATGTGGTCTGTTTGTGTGTTGTAAACTGGGAGAACAGCTGCTACTCCTGGGCTAAATGGGAAGCCTTGCTACGAGAGCCATAAAAAGCAGTTTCTACTTTCAGTTGCTGCGTCATATTGCAAAGAGCAGCTTCTGCCAGGCTTGATGCCTTCTTTTTAACTAAACTGGGTACAGTAGTGTGACACAACACACAGGATACAACTCTATCCCTCAGTGCTCAGCTGTGCTTTCAGAGAGCCTGAGGTACAGCCAAGAAGGAGAAATATTGTTTCCCAACAACGTCCAGTGTGTAGGGGAACCCTAACGTACACTATTCCCAGTGTGTCCCTCCAAATCATAGCATCACTTCCAAACACAACCAGCTCCATTCCCTCTGGAGACCTTTCCCTGCAGATCACAGCACCGACAGATACCGTGTCTGGTGCGCGTTTCTGGTCAAGTTGGCGTCATGTCTCCACCGCTGATTTAAACAAACCTCCCTGGGTCACTGGTGGACTCAGAATGTGACTGAGGCTGAGGTGGTATCACCCTTTCCCAAAGGGGTTCCCATCTATTCCTCCGTTGTTGCCACTCCAAGCAGACACATGTGCCAGGCTTCATCAGACTCTAGAAGCTGCTCTGAACTTGATCTTGGGCTAGGCTGGGCAACCCAGCCTGCATACCACCCCACCGTACCAAAACATACAGATGCTTTGTTTAAGCATTACTCAGCTTCTAATTTTTCCCCTCCCGTGATTTACAAAAGGTGCACTAATCACTGCGGGAGAGCTGGAGAGGCTGGGAAGGATTGCCACTCCTTGCACCGCCACCGCTCAACCCCGTGCTCTTCAAAATGCACCCGTGTGCTGTGCGTATCCTACCTGCCGAGCCGTGCATCCGCCGCTGTGCCACGGTTCAGCTGAAATCCTGGAAAGCCTTCCTGACTAGTCAGCTAGTGTCTGCTTCGCTCTCCCAGCCTGTTGCTGGATTTCTTTATCCCCAGTGACAGGTCTTTTAGAGAACTGCAGCATCAGACCCAGACCCTCTTTGAAACTTTACACAGCTGGGGGCACAAATAAAGCACAGGAGCAGGAAGAAACAAATAAATAGATATGTCTGCTCTTTGCTGAGAATAACCCTGTCTGATGGGAGAAAACTTTTGTCCTATTTTCTGTTTTATCAGTGGAACAGCACTTGACAAGACCACTCCTTGGCTTTTCTTTCCTTGTCATTCAGAGGGAAGTATTTCTGCTTTAACAGAGATGATGTTTCCTTACAGACGGAGAAGCAGCCCTTACCCGAGCTGCAGCACAGACAGCTCATCAAAGCTGCAACAAAGATGCTGTTGTACCGCAGCAAAGCGAACAGCCTGCGCCTGTTGTCATTCAGGCCTCCCACATGCAGCACTGTAATGACCGTTAATAACAGCACGGGCTAAATTCTCATACCTTTGCACTGATTTCAGCCTTGTTCCAGCAACAGCCCCACTCTTCTCCACAAAGCCCTCGGTGCAAGTAGTCACTGCAAAAATAGAGCCCTTGGAGCAGCTGCATGGCACGTGCTGGCCCCGAAGTGCATTTAACCTCCCCAGGGCTCCGATGCATGGGGGTTGTACCACAGGTTCCCGAGACTCGCTCCCAGAGGAGGGGAAAAATAGACCTGTCATCATAAGTCAGGCTTTATAAACAGGTATGGTTCAGCTGAGGAAAACAGGGACCCCGGGGGTGGTTGGAAGCTGGGACTTTGCTGGCGAGCTGGGGACTCCCATTCCCTGTTTCCTAACACAAAGAGGGATCGGGCAGAAGAAAAGCAAAGGAGATCCCTCTCCCTTAGCCCCAGTGATTCCCCTCCACAGGTACTGGGAGAGCAGGGGATTCTGAAATGAGATTAGGCAGATCTGTGGGTGATGGGTGCGTGGGGATGGCAGCACTCCACTCCTGCTCCTGCGCTGGAAAGCAAAGATGCTGGGAGCAGGAGAAAAAGCTGGACTTTCAGATGAAACAAGGCTGCAAAAATGATTTCCAGGCCCCTGAAACGTTTCAGTTGGGTCCTGGATACCTTCAACAGTGTCAATTTGTCCTGCTGAGAGTGGCATACTGTGTAAAACCATTTCCCAGCTGTATACACTATGTTTCAGTGTGGAACAGGAACACAGGGTAAACATCCACAAGGACAGACGTCACCTCACCAAGGACATTCTCAAAAAGCAACAGGTTGGTGTGATCGAAATACAAGCCTTTTTCCCCACCTAAAACTTTAACAAAGATCAGCATACTCAAGCAATACACTGTACTTTCAACAAGACTGCTCCTCCAACACCCCCAAACAGCTGTTTCCAGGATTTGCTCCCCCATTTTCCCAGGGGAGAAGGGCAGGAGCCCGGCCGCAGCCTGGGGATTGGTTTTTCCATAGCTCCCTCTAGTGCGTACAGCCCCGACCGTGCTTTAACACACTGAATTTTATGCACTCGGCGCAATCTAAAATAGATTTGATACAACAGGCACTTAAAATGTATTTCCAGAGAAGATGTTTGCTCTAGTAGAAATTCTATCATTTTGCACAGAAAAACAGCTGTTGGGGCTGCAACAATCGGCTGGCTGCATGTTGCATGCTTACGGAGTCTGATTTCCCGTGCTTTTGAACCAAAAATCAAAAGGTCAGAAAGACTCTTTTGTAATAGCAGCTCTGGCCTATTTTTCACCTATCGCTTTTTCAATTTATTCATATCTTCCTCAGGGACTAATCTACCTATTAGAATAATAAGGTTATTTTCTGAGTCTAATCTAAGAAAATAAATTAAAAAGTCTAAACCTTTCATTAGATCGGAGGGAGACAGAATTTCTCGGTCAAGGAGAACCGAGACACTCAGGAATAGATGTCCAGCAAATAACATTAATTAATTACGCATATTCATGCCCACAGCCGTGGACGGCAGGCAGCCTCCACATGCAGACTCGTAGAAGGCTGCCTGCAAACCGATGTGTTAAGTAAATAGCTCTTTTATTGGTCTAAGTAGTCACGCAGTAAAGGAGCTCACATTTCCAAGTATCCATGGAGCAAAAGAATAGAAAAGCTATTAAAATCCAGAGAAAGATATATTGCATTATATTGCCTAAATTAAAGAGTAAATTGGTACGGATGTAAACATTAAGGTTCCTACTTTCTTCCACTTCTGAATACCAAGCAGAACTTGGCCAGCACATATAAATCCTTTCAATAATTTTTTCCCCCTTCTGTAGTTTTGTGAGTTTCTTTGTTTTCACTTTTAATCTTTGCATTTATTCCAAGGCCAAAAACATGACTGTACTAGAAAGAGTGGGTCCGTCATGACTTCAAATAAATAATGTGCCAGTGCCAGCTCACCCTCTCCACTGCCTGACTGAAGGACCCACGTCCAATGCTCAGCACCTCCGAGCTCTGACCTCCACCCTGGAGCACAGATGGGGCTAAGGAGGGGAGACTTCGCCCCTGAGGACAGAGGTCCTGGCAGAGGCAGTGGGCAGCGAGCAGCCTGGGGCGTGATGAGATGCCCAGGCATCTCCGCTCCTCGGCAGGGGAAAGGAGCATCAAATATTCAGCCCCCTGATGAGCAGCAGAATCTTCCTCACACAACAGCCTATGGCAGGGGGCATCCTTGGCTTTGGGGACCTGAGAAATGGTCTCTCCTCTGAGGCGTCACCAAGCAAGTCACCCTTGAGATGTGCTAGATAGGTCCCCTCTCGTCCTGGCTGCATCTTGTTTGCTCCCCTGGATGCTGGGCCCTTCCTTAAGGAGCCAGGTTGACCATGAATAAAGCAAAACAAACAAGTCATACTCCAATCTTTTGCTTGAGAAAATCCAAGGTGTATCCCTTTAACTAGCAACCACTCTAGTTCCCAGGATTGGAGCTACAGAGCTCTGCGAGTGCAGGGAGCGCCTGGACCCCCTTGCAAGGTCTGTGAGGGAGATGAGCGCTGCCAGGGTCAGAGATGGGGATGAACTGCAGTGAGGAGCAACGTCCTCTGTTGTGACCTGCTGCACACAAGCAATACACAGAATGATCAACTGGTTGCAGTGTGGGAGAGCTTGTTTTTGCAGATGACTGGCGAAAAGCAGTTTTGCTGTGCTGTCACCCTCAGAGCAGCCTCCCATCCACCCTGGGGCCTTTCCAGCAAGGTGCTGTGCCTCTTTAGGCCTGCTTTTCCCTTCTGGGAGAGGCTGTTCGGTGTACACAGAATGCCCCCCCCCCCCACCCCACCCCGCATTCTGCTGCACGCTGCAGGGGATGCAGGCAGGCAGTGTATTGCAGCATCCCTGGCGGCACAGGGGACGGCATCACGAGCCCAGTGGCTGGTGCCACCTGGAAGATATTTCTTTAAAGGGTCAGAATGAACCGATCCATAAATATTCAAAATTGTATTAACAGCAAGATCTTTTTTAAGAGCATGTCACAACCGTTAAGGGTGGCTGAGATGATTAGATCATCTCCACTGGACCCCTGCATGGGGGGGCCTCCCACCACGGTTCAGCTGGTTGCACTTACACCAAGTACAACTTTGTCTGGCAAAGCACCCCTTGCAGAACGGCAGCCAGCCTTCATCTGGAGACAGCAGGAACCGGAGAACCCCCTGCTCCCCTTAGTGGCTTGTTCCAGCAGTTAATCACCAGCGTTCAAAATTTGTGCTTGAACCAGTAACATAAAATTAATGATTTCTTTCATCTCCTGCCTTGGCAGCCTGCTTGAGCTGCTTGTTCTACTGACAGTAATGATTCAATAATCTGAAAAACATTGTATTTCATTTACAGTATTAACAGCTGAGTGTACAGATACAGAGATTGTATTTATCCTCAAGGAAAAGCTGTTCTGCAGCCTGCAGAAGGTGACAGGATGAGTCACCTTTAGATCTCAATTTGTAGTGTTGCTTCTGCAGTCTTTGGTTTGCCTTTCATATTTGTACAGAAGTGACGGAAAAGCAGCCAGATCAAATGGGCTTGTCAGGGGTTAGGATTTAGGGCATGGGCTGCCAGATTCGGCAAGGAACTAGCAGGCAGGAGCTAGTGGGCACCAGTCCCCCTTTATCACAGCTCATGGTCCGTGCCTTATAAATCTCTAAACCAGGCAGCAGTATCTCATCCACCACCCAGGTGGCTTGGGAGGAAAAACTGTACTGACAGAGCGTGTTCAGTGAGTCCTATCCTGCTCAAGAGCTGAGCGCTGCTGGGAGAAAACTGAGAGTCAGACATTTCAGTTCTGATCTCTCTCTCCCCATCCAAAATCTGACCTGCTGCTCCCAGAAAATCAATGCAGCCAAACCAGATAATGCCGCCCCTCTGCCCTGCCACCGGGAAAAGAGAGAGATCAGCTTTGACAAAAGCAGAGGGCCAGAAAAAGTGCACTGCCTTAAAGAACCATCAAAGTAATTTTAAAATCAATGTGATGTTTGACAAAGAGCCAGCACGACTCCCTCCAGACTGGCAGTGACATCCCGAAAGGCCCTGGGAGGGAGTTAAAATTCTGCAGGCAGCGCTTCGCATGCACTGACGCTGCTGCAGCATTTTCTCAGCAAAGCCATAAAAAGGAGAAGAAAAAAAATAAAATAAAATAAGCAAACGTTGCAATAGTGTGCCCGGGTGGCGAGGGGAAGCTGCACGGCGGCTCGTGAGTCAGCAGCACCACGGCATCCCTGCAGCGCCAGCCCCACGCACGCCGCAGCCAGGCAGCTGCAGTGCGTAACGTGCTCTGAAGGGCACCGGAGGAAGGCAGGCCGTCATTAATTTTAATTTGTGTTCTCTCCACGACGGAGCTTGAGGACACAGCGGAAGGGAACAGCTCCGTTCTTGCCGCTGTGAAAGCTGCTGTTGCAAACCTTGCCCACTCTGCCTGCTTTGGGGCTGGCAGCGGCACCCTGGCACGCCAACTCGGCCCCAGCAGCCGGCGTTACTGGTGCACAGCATGGGGCATGGGGCATCCCTAGGCAGGATCCAGCACGGCACCAGGCTGCGCCGCCGAAGGGCCCCACGAGCAATCCCAAAACATGGCAGGGCAGAGGGGCAGTGCCAAAGCCCCACCACAGACACCGTCCTTCTCTGTGCCCCCCCTCACCTGCCCTGAGCAGTCCCAGTGTCACCACTCTGCACCAGCAGCTGAGGGGTCCCTGCTCCCGTGCGCGCCCCTCCAAGGAGGGGAACAGCGTGCTCGTGGCTCACCAACCTGTAGTGTTTTCCAAGGCGACGGTCACATCCCGAACTCTTCGGCAGCACTGTCCTCCCTGCAATGGGCACCACAGGTACTGCTCACATCGCAAATCCCCCGACACCCCCAGGGTGAAGGAACACGCTGTGCTTTTGCAAATAAGCAGCTCCTCAGATGCTGGGGCTAGTGAAGCTTTGTTTTTTTCAAAAACGTCTTTTGTTACCATCAGTAAGGGCAAGGAAAAGAGCTCCCCACCGTTCCTCTTGGCAATCACCACCCCTGTGCCACCTCTTGGCTTAGATGCCTGCCCAGGATGGAGCGGGCACTACACCGGCTGTTGGGATGCCTGATGGTACCTGGCACCACCTGGGCCACCTCCAGGTGGGAATCTTCCACATGAAAACTCAGACGCTGGAGCTCAGGACCTGAGGGAAAGTTTTGTGATTCCCTCCCCACCATTTGTACTGTAAGAATATATTTTCCTGTATTTTAAAAATCTAGCATATCGTTGCTTTTTATTCACACTTCATTACTCCCAGGAAGCACCTGTAATTTTTATACATATAAATAAACAATGTGGCCCCATTAATTTTGCACAGCATCAATTTCAGCTTTATGTTCTTTAATTGGGGTGAAATGCTGGCCTGCACTGCCCCCCCGCTGCCCAGTGCTTCCCAGAGAGGACGGGCAGCTTCCCACCCCAGCTCCAGCCCCATCCCTTCTGCCAGCCCAACGCTCACCCCCTGGAGCACCCCACTTCTTGGCTGCCCAAGCTGGCTGCCGTGCTGGTGATGAGACCAGCTCCTCAATGGCAAAAAGGCAGCCCTGAACTTGGCAGAGGCGGGATGGATGTGACACGGGGCCACCGCTGCTGCCTGCACAGGATGTGCCCCAGGGAGCCCCGGTGCAATTAGCCTGAGCTGCACAGCGCCAGCTGCAGCTCCCAAACTGATGGTAACAAATAACGTCTTTGAAAAAAACAAAGCTTCACTAGCCCCAGCACCTGAGGAGCTGCTTATTTGCAAAAGCACAGCGTGTTCCTTCACTCTGGGGATGTCGGGGGATTTGCAACGCAAGCGGTACCTGCAGTGCCCATTGCAGGGAGGACAGTGTTGCTTGTGAAACCTCAGCATGAACAATTTTGACCTGATATTAAACACCTTTTTCCAACACCTACCACCGATCTCTCCAGGGGGAAAGAGCTGCTAGTAAAGAGAGATCAGAGAAAGTTGTTTGCCAGTTAACTCTCTTTCATCTGCACGTATTTGGAAATGAAAGGAGCTGCCATTTGAAAGACGGTGATGGTGGATTAGCCAAAGAGAGACAGGGGTCTCAGAGCCACCCTCGAGCCCGAGCCCGAGGGACCTGCTCGTTGCATTCATCTGTCCACCTGAGCAATTAGCCCATCTTGATTGGGGTGGCAGATAGCATATTTTTCTACTGAATCAAAATAAACACATGCCCATAAAAAACCTCTAAGGATTACAACAAACGGAGCAATGGCAGCAGCAAATGCATATCCCAGTAGCAGCGCAGGTTATCCTCCCAGCATCACTGCACCCACAGCACTGGGAACAGAGGAAAGGGGCGTTTCTAACATTCCTTCAACCCAAGCAGCAGGAAGTTATTCCAGGTGTGGCAGCTCTCCAGAGAATACAAAAATCCCAGCAATGACTGTAAATCTGTGGCTGGTCTCCGCAAACAGCTCTAGGGGGCACAACCATAGGGCACACTGGGCACCAGACAGCGGTACGTGGGGACAATCGCTATGTGGTGGCTTCTACCCACTGGCACCATGGCCATCCTGACCCTGACACACAGCCAGCGTGCCCCAGCCGTGCTGGCACGTTCCCAGGGTCACGGGGCTCAGCTGGGACGTGCATCGCAGCACCTTCCCCGCGGGGAGGACTTTGGTTCTTTGTGTATTTACAGCCTCATCGGACCACGAAGCTGCCCGCTGGGAGCAGAGGTCCCTGCCTGACCCAGGCTGCGAGATGTGGGCAACCAGCAGCTACAGCCAGCCTGGCTGCTGTGCTCGGAGCAGGGCACGCTGCAGCCAGGCTTTTCCCTGCCGTGGTTTGGGACATGTGTCGGTGGCGTGGGCCGGTGTGTGGCTGCATTAGTTACAGCCATCGCACCGGCCGCTACCACCTGCCCGAGTACAGAAACTGCAGTAAATCCCTGCTGCCACGGTGAGCATCGGCACAATACTGCAACAGCAAAAGCCACATGGATTTTGGGGTTGTGCAGAGCTCGGGGATGGGAATATCTGTTTGGGATGTAGAGGCTCCATAGGGCTGCAGACTCTTCCCAGTGTTGCTGATTTATTTTTTAAAGGAATCAAAAGGTGACATATGAAAGTCAGGTCTGCAAAAAAATGCTGCTCAAGGCATGGGGACAGATCATCTTCCCAGTGGGCACTTTTGTACGTGGGTCCTGCTGCTTAGAGGTGCTGAGGACCCCTGCCCAGCTGAGGTTCCTCACCTAGCCACGTAACCACTTTCTGCGCCCCTTTACCCCAGAATCCCTGCCGCAGGACGGTCCTGGGGCCAGCTCACCACCTACATGCAGATCACATCTGCAGAAACGCAGATGCTCCAGGAGGGACCGCCTGGTCCCAGAGCCCCATGGCTGATACACCCCACACCCCCAGCCCCACAGCAGCATCTCCCCAGAGCATCCCGGGTGCCACGGCCGGGCAGGAGCCAGCCCTGACCTCCAGACAGCCCCAGCCTGCGGGGATGGGCCCCTGCCCGGTCCCACGTTAATAGGGGATCGACTTCAAAGTGCTGGAGCAGCTGATGCTACTGAGGGTGCTGCAGCCATTCAGACAGCTTTATTCATTAGTAATTAGGCAGGCGTTGTCTGGCATCTAGATTAATCCCACTTTTAATTATTTTGAAACTGTGTGAGATTTCCCAGGCATTAAAGATTATGTACGCGCTTGCTGATTCCACAGCAATTATTCTAATGTAATGATGTCTATTAATACGCTTCCCAGCTTGCCATGCCCAGAGGGGAAATTCCCCGTTCCCCCCTGTGGAGTACACATCTCCTGTGTGGGCAAAACCCCCCTACCCACCTGTTTATATCGCACAAAGTAACACTTTCCGTGTGCTTCACCTAGTATTAGTAACCAACGTTACAGAGCTGTTGCTATACCCAGCACCAGGCACCCACTGCAAAGGGGGAGAGCGAGCCCTCGAGGCTCTGCAACCCCTTTGCAGCCACACAGCAGCAGCTCCAGCTGCAGGGACAGGAGTGGAGACCCCGCCGGAAAAGCTGGAGCATCCTTCCTTCTCCTGGAACCTGCTACAGGGCTCATACTCAGCTGCGGCCCAACCAAAAACCCCCAGCTTACATTTGTAGGGCTTTTTGAAAGGGAAAGGTCACAACGTGTCCATCCCAGGCTGAGCTGAACAATTTGACCTGAAATTAAAGATTTAATTCAGCTCGTGGATCATTTGAACTCATTACACATTGCCTTTACAATTTAAGTAAATTGTACAAATTGTACAATGCAAAGATAGTATCTTGTAACAAGAAGGTAACTTCAAAGAGGAACAATAATAGAAGTGTAAGCTGCACACCTCAAAAAGAGAGCTGTTCTGAAATGCCACCTTTCATTTCGCCTAAATATCCCTTGAAGTCATCCCTTTTCACTATAGCTCTCATCATTCCCAAACTTCATTTACCAGAAAATTTACTATTCACTTGCAAAACGGCTGTTGTGCCACTGGCCACCAATTTTATGCTGTGGAGCTGAGAGACACCTCATTAGCAGAACGAGGGCTCAAGTGAATGTTGTGCCAGGAGTCGTTTGCAGCCCTCTGTCCATGAATGCCCATCAGAAAATACACATATTTGACATAAACCTCTATAGCTTATATATAGTTTATATACTTTATGTAGAGGTTTATGTCAACAACTGCTTGTGAACATCCTTGCAAGTGAAAACCTTATTTGCAGTCATACAAGGGAAGATACAAATTCAAGAAGCTGAGAATACCAAAAGGCCGTAGTTGTATTGTCCTGAAAATGAACACTCAGCCCTCACTATAAATATTTTGATTGCTTTGCATATATATTGTTTCAGCATTTCATTGCTTCCCAAACAAAAAGCGATATAACCTCACCTGCCCAGCCTAATGCATCCTCGCAGAGCTAAACTGCATGACAAAGCTTCTGGGTAGAGACCATGGGTAATTTGGATGATAGATCCTCGAGAAGCTTAGAGCCAAATTCGATTTCAGGTCTAAACTCGTCACTCCATCTCTAGAGATAGCAGAGCAGCGATATTAGCATGATGGCAATGCAGTTGACTCTGAACTCAAGAAATGGATTAAATGAAATTACGCTCTTCCCTGATGAGGCTGGTGGAACAGGGAGATTGCTTTAGGAAATTCAGAATTGAATTTCATAGGTAAAGAATTCAGATGCTGTGCTACTTGCCCAGGAAGGTTTTGTGCAGGCTGTTCCTCCCCACCGCACAGGAGCCACGGCTGGCCATGGGGTGGGACAGACAGACGATGCTGGCTCCCTCCAGAGCTCAGATCCCACCTTTGTTTGGCTCACGACTTGGTTTGTCATTGCTCCATCTACCTTTGGAGGCAGGAGATCCCAACTCCCCCATCCCAGCATCCTCATTCCCGCACGTGGTGGGAAGAACCCTCCGCTTTCCTCCTCCCACGGGCTGCCACCCCAGCAGGGTCCAGAAAGAACCGAACCGCCCTCAGCTCCACCCGAATGCTTCAGACAGGGATATTTTTAGTAAGTGAAAGATTTACATCTATCACCTGCTTAGAAGATATTTCTCCTGCGGAAGATGTCTCCATACAGATGACCTCTCCACCGGAGCTGCTCTCTGTGCCTCCCCAGGAGAGTATGGGCCAGCCTGCGTCTGCAGCTGAAGGTGTTTGCACTAGTTTGGCAGGTTCCCTTAATTATCTGATTATTTCTGGCTGAAATTTAAGAGAGGAGGTGTATCAGTTTTTCTTCTCCTTTCCTCAGTGATGTCATGAGCTGAAAAGGCAATTGCACTGGTATCTGTCAGGTCTTATTCATGGCTCTGATCAGTCCAGATAACATGCAAATTTTTTAAAATTGCATGAAAAAGCCTATTAGTTCATTTTTACTCAAACCCAACATAATTGGAAGAAAGCATGTATTACAGCATAGTAAAATATAAGATATGTTACATAAAGGTTGCAAAGTTCATTGAAAAAAATCGGCTGGGCTGATTCCGACAACCCTTATGCACCAGGCACCCTTAGGAAAGTTTTTAGTCCCCAGCTACCAGCCCCACATACGGCACTTTGCAAGGCCATGCAGATTTCACAGCGATCAGCCTCCGGAGGCCGAAATGAACCAAGCCCTTCCCCTTAACATGACCCGTTAGTGCCACACACCCCCCCGCATGCTTTTCCTAACTTACTGGAGGGCTTGAGTGCTACTCGATTCACTGCTGGGGTTCCTCAGCTTCTGAAGTTTGCCTGTCCAAACAATTCCCTGCCCCCCCCCCCCTCCTTCCTCACCAGCAGTAAAAGTTTTCTCAACTGCCAAAGTACTCCTCTCAAAAAGTAACCCCGACTGCTTTTATGCCAGACTTCATTGCCAGGTGCTTTTTTAGTTGCAGGAAAGCATCTTGCATGACCCCTGTCCCATTAGCAGCTCCACTGGCAGCTCTCAGTGTGCTAACAGACCTGTATATAAGACCATATCAGTCAAATGCAGATTTGCTGGCAGTTCCCTCCATTCCCTGCTCCTGGTGAACTCAAAAAGCCTTGCAGGGATAAGATGCCCCTGTAGGTACTTGCAGGAGGAAGGGCACCTCTGTCCTCACGTGGGAACTGGACTGGGTCAAGGCAAAGTCATCTACAGACACCTCTGGGTCTACCACCCCACTGCAAGTCCTGCGAGCCCCATCTTTTATAGCCACCAAGAAAAAAGTGCCTCCATCCAAACTGTAAAAAAGCATCTTTTCTTGTTGATCTGGGGCATTAGGCTCAATTCATTCTCACCTGCTTTTGCATAAAATTCTGGTTTAGTTTTTTGTGGTTTCCAGCATCCCTGGGCGGGATACAGCAGGATGTACTGGAAGTCAGTGGCTAGGCAGCATCCTCCAGAGCCACCTGGAGCAAAAACGGAGGGTATCACGTAAAGCAACAAAAACGATCATACACATATATGTACACATGTACACACACAGAAAGAATCTCTTTATGTTGCAGACCATTGCAATCATATTTGAAATGACCAGAAACCACAGCTTTTTTTTTTTTTTTTTTCTGAGGACTGCTCAGGAAAGCAGCCAAAACCTCTGCAGTAACTCCTGAACCAGAGAACGCCCAAAGTGGCTCTGCCCTTGAAAGCTGTAGTTTAAACACACTTCAGAAAAGCCATGATTTTAAACTCATATACTTGCCTGTCAACTGCTATTTCATTCATGTTGAAATTTCCATTCATTCTGAACTGCACAATTCCCAACACGTCATCAGATAAAGAAATAATCACATGAAAATCAGAAGACTGTAGTTAAATTTTATTTATCAGTTCTATTGTTAAATTACACAATCAAAGTCAGTGGATCGGCCTGTAAATCTACACAATAAGACAGCGTCTACAGTGGAAATCAGTAGAATTTGATATGGTTATGACAAAATGGTATCCTTATATTCGTACATCCCCTATATACAATAAACAGTATACACAAAGAAAATGCAACTAGTCTTTGTAAACCATGCACACCACAGCATAAAAACAAAATGCACCTTCTGCAACAGGCCCCCCAGCTCGCCCACAGTTAAGTCCTGTTTACAGCAGTGCCTTTCAGTTTTAAGAGCGAATTATTTTCCCCCCTAAAAACCAAAATACAACCAAGACATCATATTGGCAACTGCAGTTCTCATTTAAAAAAAAAAAAAAATAATAATGCTGTACATGAAGTTATTCTCTTCTCCAAGCTGCTAATGCAGGGTATTGGTTTGCTGCTGCTTTGCTCTCTGCCTGCCCCCGGCAGGATCGCTGCCCCCCGGGTTGCAATGCAACACTGGATGTAAAACAACTTTCAGATAAGTTAGGCATGGAGCCGTAAGATGTTTTTAAAGCCTTCTGCCCCGTTTTATGCCCCCCTGCCCTCTTGGTGTATAGAATATTACAGGCGAAAGGCAACAGTGCAAGTGAGCCTGGTAAGCATTGTGTACGCTGGGACCTTTTCGGGTGCCTCCGTCACCACGCACCCGCCCCGCGATAGCCGCTCAGTGCCAAGCTTGGGAGCGTTGCAGGCTACATACAAAATTTCTGAACTTGCTGAATGTATAGCCCAAGCCTTGCAGAGGTTTTTTATTTTTTTTTTTTTGCATAGAGATTTATAGGAGCCCCTTGCACCTCCTGCCCCGTCTCCTCTCCCTGTCAATCTCAGCGAGGCCGAAGGGCTGCGGGGGAGCCCAGTGCAGCTCCGCACCCTGAGCCCCAGCAAAGCCTGCTTGGGAGCAAGCTCCTGCATCCCTGTGCACCACGCAACCGGCCCATCCTGTATAACTATGGCTATGATAAAACTGTTTTCTGTCATTTTTAGTCATCACTCATCTGTCATCGCTAAGAAGGGCTCAAGAGCGTAGAGGGGGGAAAAAAAAAAAGAAGAAAAAAAAAAAAAGAGCCCTGTTCTTATCTGGTGTAGCAAAGATTTACTGGAAGTAAATCCTAATTCAAGTGAAAAACTACTTCTTCCATTGAGCAATTCTCTTCATAATATTGCTGGGATTAGAGAGTTTTATGACGTTTTAAAGACACTACACAAATATCCGCAACATAATTTCATCTAGTTAATACCACCAATTATTAAGGAATTATAAATTCAGCATTATGTATTCTAATGGGTAAGAAAGACTTAAAGTGAGACACTGTCACAGGATTATAATTTGGAAAAGGTTTTATGAAACAAACATGACAACGTGCTGTAAGTTTTCCAGAATGATTAAAATCATACTGCCCTGAAAAACTCTAGAAACAGTGTCTTTAACATTAGCATCGAGTTCAGAAAAGTATGTATGTCTTTTTTTATTTTTATTTTAATATGAGATAGACCAAGCTTAAAACTCTAAACAGCAGTAGGTAGAAAAAGTTTAAAACTTTAAATATTTATATAACTAGAGAAATTACTTCTATTCCTTTTAAAAGCCAATATTATACATAAAACTAGTCAGTATTTTTTCTAGACCTTTATTGTTCCCTTCATCATCCATTCATTAACTTGGTAAATATCATAAGCAGTCGGTGCCCTTGAAAACACATTATTAAAATAAAATTAAGATAAAATCAAAGGGAAAAGGTTTTGCTCATATACTGTATTGTGAGAGTATGCTAAATGCTCGTTATTAGGAAATGAGTTTGCTTCCCAGATAGATCTCAGCCGAGCATCATAAACATTTTCCAGCATCCCATTTTGTACTCATAACTAATTTAAGGATATCTTTTTTTTTTTTCTTTTCTTTTAAATAAACGTCCAAGCAACCATTTCCGATGAGCCTACTTGGCTCCTGTATTTCATAAATAATCCAACAAACCTAAAAAGGACAATTTAATTACACGCTAAGATTAAGTGTTCCACGTACAGTACAACATTTACTGCAAAGGCAACTGCAAAGGCAACATTTTAACCTCTTTTTGCTTCAAACCCTTGAGAAGCGAATTTGTTTGGACTGCTCAGTCGTCTTCGATTTGCAGGTTAGGTTGGGTTCTGCTCCGTTCTCAGCGCCTGGCGAGCCCCCCCCTCCCCCCACTACCGCCGCCACCGCTCCACATTCCCTATGTAGTCAGTGCTGGAGCTGTTCTCCCCCTGCTCTCTCAGGTGCGCTTGCTTTGCCCTCAGGATCTTGCGCTGCTCCTGGCGTTTCCGCCGCGCTTCCTGGTGCTCCTTCTGCCTCATGTACTGGTACCGCTGCAAAAACAGGTCTTTTGCATAATCGTACAATTCCATGTCTAAAAAATTGAGGGCCTCGATGCGCTGCTGAGTCTGCCCGTCTATCTCCACGCTGGAGGCCCTTGTGCTATTGTACTGTGTGAACGGCGAGATGAAGTTCATGTTGAAAGTCTTCTCAAAGAGATACTGAGTCTTCCGCTGGAATTCGGTCAGGCCGAAGAAGGCCATCCGCTTCAGGTTCTCCTTGGCACTGTCCAGCAGAACCTTATTTCTCTGCTCCTCGGGCATGACCGACAGGTTGTAGCAACCCACCAGGCTGAGGTCGGAGAGCATGCGGACCTGGCGGTTGTTGGCGAGGTTGTAGGGGCAATCCATGAACTCCTGCAGGGAGCAGCCCGACCAGTCGTCCCCAGTGTAGCAGCTGGGCAGCTCCTCGGTGGTCGGGGACCGGCCATCGCAGACGTGCAGGGACGCCTTCCACGTTGCTCCTCGCTGGACGTGGCGCCATTCGCTCAGGTATCGGGAGACGGGGTCACGCAGGATGGTGATATAGTAGAAATTCCTGCCAAGGGGAGAGGAAGGAAGAGCGTTTAGTCCCGTGCGTCTCCAGCACACGGCGCATTAACGTTGAAAATCAATAGGAACTTGGAGATGCACTTAAGAGGCTTTCAGGAGCCCTGCTGCAGAGTGCTCCTCTGCACGCTCACCTCGGCAGGGTGAAGGACAACTGAACAACCCCCCCGGGGGGAGCACAAAGGGTTGCATCCACCTGCACACATCTGCCTCTGCCTAATGAGTTTTGCCTCTACAGAAGCAGGAGGGAACCCAAGATTTCCCTCTGTGCTGGGCTGCCCCTGGGGCAACATGCTCCGGCTGGTTGGTGCCTCAACTGATGCTCTCCCCAGACCTTCGGAGAATAATCAAAGTATGTCCCAGGACGTAAGCCCCGACCCAAACAGGGCACAGGTAGCTCTGGATTTTTTATTTTCCTTGTACAACAGAGCTGCACTGACAAGTTTCTGTAGTTTGCAAAAAGCTGCTTGTGCTACATTTCCTGACGAGCAGCTGTGGGTCTCAGCTGCACAAGCCCCAGAGCAGCGTTTCACCTATGAAGAAGACATTTTCTACAAAACATTTCCTTTCACAGGCCAGATAAACGGGATGTGCCCAGGAGCCCCAACACACTTGCACTGAAATGAGGATCTCTGAAACACCCATGCAAATCTCGTTTTATACTCTTGCCTTCACCTGATACAGGACTACAGTGATGAGAGAGGAGAGATAAGTGAGTAACAGGAAATTAAAGGATGCATTACAGCATTTTGTAAAAGAAAACATTTCCAAAGGGGGTGCTGGCTTTGGTTTGGAGCAACATGACAGTGGCACACGCAGGGGACACGCTGCCGCAGGGAACCCCGTCACGCCGCCAGCTGGAGAGGCTGCAAGCTCAACTGAACGTATAGTTTTAAGAGATCACTCTGGGTCACACATTAACATCCACCCTCAAACACCATGCGTTCCACTGTCGGCAGCCTGAAGCCATACACCCCGAGCTCTTTGTGCCGCCTTTAATATGACCATGACCTCAGCGACGATGCTGGAGGTACACTGTCAGGGTACCAGCCATCCGCTTCACCAGATGGAATTAAAGTAGCTCAACAAGCAAACCGTCCTGCCAGGGAAGGGCGCTCCTCCAGGACGAGGATGCTGAGGATGCTGAGGACTGTGTGCCCCGGAGCCCTGAGCCCCCGGGTGTGATTGCCATGTCCTCGGTGCTGGGTAAGGAGGAGAAAGGACAGTCATTTGCTTTTCCAAGTGGCATCACAACTGGCCACCCCGCAGCCAATCTTTTGTTCCCTATCGTTTCCTTCAGCAGAAAAGCCACTAGATGTCAATGTTTTACAGAAAATTGTCTCTGGCTGGACTAAAAAGCGAATCATAAGCACCAAAGTGTCCAACGGGGGAAAGGAAACCTGGGGAGTCGCCATTCCTCTTCCCATTTAGAGCACCCAAGCTCATAAATATTTAAGTAAGTAGAAAATACAATAAACTTGCAAAACCAAATAAAGCCAAGGAGCCCAGTACAGCATCAGCAGCTGGACACAATGGCACCTCAGAGAGCCGGACACTGCGATCAGTGCTGCCACCGTCCCCACGCTCACCTGGGCTCTGCTGCTGCCCCCCCGACTCCAAGGCTTTGGCCACAGATTCACACAGGCAAAGGGAGCCAAAGCCCCCTCCGTGACCCCCAGGACGGTCCTTGCTCCCAAAAGTGCCATTAAACAATTTCACAGTGAGACTTGGAGTTCAGAGGGAGCAAAGACCAAGCTCGCTTTTATGTCATGCACCTGGAGCAGCAGCAACAAACCTCATGCTGTCCCTTGCAAAGAGGGGAAGAGTTTTGCTCTGCCTCATGTCAGCAGGTCTCTGGCAGCGCTGGAGGACCCAACCTGGCAAAGTGACAGGGCTTTCCACCAGTACCAGCACGCCAAGCAGCCACCCCGGCAGGCAAGAGCTGTCCCTGGTCACACCTGAGCGGTGGGCTCCTTTGGTGCAACACCACCACAGCCTTGTCGAGGTCCCTGACACGGGGGAATGGAGCATCTCCAGGGCAAACCCAAGCTCCTTCTTTGACTCCTGCCAGGTCTCCTACACTCTCGGATCTAGTTTCTTGGGATGATGCACTAACATAATGATCCATCCCTCAAGCAATATCAAGTTAGTGCCATATAGCACTAACCCCTATGCTAACTACAGCAACTAACCTAGAGCAACCAGCCTCTATGACCGAGGAGGCAAAAGCAAAGCTCTGCTCACCCCGAGCACCTTGTACCACCTGGCCCGTCAGCAGCCTGGCGAGGCTGGGAGGGGAGCGGGGTGCAGGCACGGGGGTGGTGCCGGCTGAGCGAGGAGGCCAACCAAACCGTACGCCCTAAGGTCATCACAGAAATCGATGGGGAGTTAATGCAAGAAGGGAAACAAATCCTGAGCCAAGATCAATACAGCGAGCATTTTATTATAGTTCAAACTCCTCGGCTGCTCTCCCTTTGTGCTCTTTGGTCACAGGTGGTGACAAAGTGCCTCCCTTGGCTGCTGTTGTAAAAACAAAAGGATGAATAAAAACTTGTATGTTGGTGGAAGAAACGGCATTGTAACGGATCACCGTCACCCCAGGTGGCTGGCGGCCTCATCGGGCAGATATCTCCATCACCGTCGAGGGAGACTGTGGAGAGGACACTGAATAAAGATGCTCATCAAACCCTGCAGTGAGCGTGGAGGTGCCAGGGCTCCCTCCAGCACCCCACGCTCAGGAAGCCAGCCCATCAGCTGGGATGCTTACGGGATGCCCCAGAAAGAGCCCAAATCCTACCCGGCCTGAACACGGCTCCCTGCAAACAGGCTCATGGATGTTATTTATACCACGTTATTATTTCCCAGACGAACCCTGCTTTCAAGACACGACTTACAGAGAGATGCTGTGCCAGCTGCTGGGCAAATCTCAGCTATTTTGTGCACTTCTCCCCTTCTTAAGTTTCCCTCTTAAAATGCTACAAAAAAAGGTGCTGTCCCTTTGGGGAACACCAGCTTTTGAGTTTGCCTAAAGCCACTCTCATCCAAGTTAGAAATCACAGCAGCTCCAGACAAGCAGCTGCGCTGCTCTGCGTTTATCTGAACTGAGCTTCGAATGGTCACAAAAGCTTTAATGCAACATCAAGTCAGAGCCAGGCCAGAGATGGATTTGGCCATCAGCGCTTAGAGCATCCTTCTGCTGCAACTGGGAGGAGGACTCAAAGGTTTGCAATTATTTTTAGCTCTGTACGTAACAGCTTGTTCTTTCTGCTCTCTTAACAAGGGGGTGTTGCGCTCTTGCCCATTCCTTGAAGCTTGTGCTTCAGAGCCTGAGACAACATGTTCGCAGGTAGAGCTCAAACCTTACTGTGAATCATCCCTCCAACTTAAAGAGCCGCACACGTCAGAAACAAGGGGTTTCTAATAAAGTTGAGCTGGATGCCTGTGAAGCAGAGAACAAAAGGAGCTCACGGGCAACTGAGAAAGTAGGTTGACCCTGGAGCCATCAGGAATTCGAGATGGTGTGATAGCCGCTTGCTTTTGGTATCTCAACTGCACACAGCTATTCCCCGAGGAATGCGAGGACTGAAGAGTCCCACAATGCTGAGTTTACTCCCCCGTGCTGCATCACCCACTCTGCTTATCACATCACTGCAGGGATGAAGCCAGAGCATTTTGGGGAGCTGTGAATTATTTGTACATGACCCATCACTGCAGAGGAGCTCAGGAAAGGTCAAAAGCTTCCCTCAGATAAACGCCCAGCTAATGGCTCACATCGCATGCCGTGGTGTGAAAGCTGGCCTTTCTCAGTGCTCTGACTCTTCTACCCATAGGTGGGACAAGGAAAATGGGAAAACGGCAGAGACAGGCAGAGTGATCAGCTGGAAGCCAGGGATGGAAGAGAGGAGAGGTCTGCTCGGCCCCCCCCCCAGCCACAGCAGTGCCAGCTCTCACACTGCGTCCTCCTGGCACGCCAGCTGCCACGTGTCCCAGCATCACTGTGGTGCCAGGAAGGCCAAGCTTCACCCATGGGCCAGAACCGTAGCTCCTCTGACTGACCAAGCACAGGCACCGTCTCTGGGGCGGTGGTGCTGCCACGCAAATGCCCCGCGGCCAGTCCCAGGGCACTTTAATAGCCTGCATGGTCAGGAAGGTGCTCCATCCTCTTCCTTCTGCACAAACACCGCTACCACACGTTAGCATCCCAGAGATCCTGCACGGGAGCATGTCCCTGCCTGACATTTTTGCTATGAGATGACTTTTGCCAAGACTTGATGTTTTTTGTTGAAATGGACCAAGAAATGTGTGCTGTCACTGGACAGACCTTCCTTCAGCTGTCCAGTCCCTCAGCCCAAAGCAGCCCCCTTTCTCCTTCCTGCACAGCCCCTGGAGAAAATACAAAGCAAACTGAAACCTCAAAGACCTCCATGAATTTCTCTAAGGCGTTTATTGAGACTGAGCCATCTGCTTGCTTTGAAGGATAATTCTGTGGTCACATAGCGCATCTGTGCCAGCCCCTTCCCCACCTCTGCCCAGCACAGGGGCTGATGAGAATCCTTTTTTTTGCAATCTAATGATTTTATTTTTTTTTAAAGCATCCTTGCAGCAAGCTTCTAAAAGCAACATTAAAGAAAAAAAATAAATTGAAGTCGAAGTGGGGAGGTGCAAAACCCCAGGGGATGACAGCACTGAGTAAAGCCAGAGACTTCAGAGCCTGGAGGAGCTGCCAGGGAAGCGGTACGCAGCCACCCATGCCGTGGTGCTCAGCAGGATCATCGCGGGCAGAGCTGCTCTGCTGAAAGGGGGCGAGGAAGGGATGACTTTGCTTAAGCATCAAAATGGGTCAGAACCTCCCAAAGGAAGAGTACATCTCACCCCAACCCAACCGTCCCGGCTATGCAAAGCAGGGCTGCAAGGCAGCAACAACCCAGGCGATGCAGAGAGAAGGGGCTACGGCCAAGCCTGCGGCTGGAGCGCGGGGGGAAGGTTTGCAGCTCCCTTTGCTGTGCCCAAGCACCTCTGCCACAAGAGGCCTGGCAAAACGGACCCTCAGCAGCTGAGCAACCATCCCAAGGGTCCGACAGCAGTGGGCTGCATGCTGGCAGCAAAGGGCTCACTGGTAAACTCTTGTTTAGAAGCTTTAACTCTTGTGTGTGCTCCCAGGGCACCTTGACCCCAGTGGTGAGGCTCTAAGCAACTGCTGTGGGGTCCAAACTGGTACCATTTCCACGAGGACCACAACGAGGGTTGGCTTCAACTCGGCACGTCTGAGCCCCATCAGGTCAAAACTCCCGCTGGAGCCAAGGCCGAGCAGGATGGATTCCTGCCAGAGGACAGAGGCTGCCGTGCTGTTTAATTGCGTGTTGAGGCAGAGGAAGGCTGGAGGTCAGACACTGGCAGCTGCCATGCCTGCAGCCTGGAAACCCGAGCCCAGCTTGATGGAGCTATGAGGTGAGGATCGGGAGAGGGGAGCTGAAAGCTAAACATCCACTCACCATTACATCCATTAGCGTACGGATCAGTAGGTGAGGGACTGAGTGACCTTTTCCCATTTCTGCTGAGATGTGAAGCTGCAGCAAGAAGGGCTCCGTAGGCTACAGAGGGTGAGAAACCTTACAGCCTTTGCACTGGGAGCACCGCAGCCCTGGGAACATCCCAGCCTCCCTCCTAGACAGCGCCTAACCCAGGAAAACACAGCTTTAGCACAGGGCTGAGGGAGCACAGCTACGATTTCCAGGGAATGAACTGAGGCAGTCCCATTCACCCAGCAAAACTAAAGCTACCCTTTAAGCTGGCTCAAGTACACCGGTTTGTATCTAGGTCAAGCTCATCCAGATGGCAAGCCTGGCTAGGATGGTTTGAAGCTGCAGATGGGCTAGGAAGGGAATTTTGGGAATGTTTTCTGTTCTGGGGGATTTTTCTCCCCCAGTCCATGGACTCTGTGGTAGATTAACGGGGCAGTGTGAAACCAAGTTATGCTCCAGGTGAAGATGGACATTTTGAAAGGAAAGTTCCCTTTGAAGGGGCAGATGCAAAGGGATGGACCAGATATGTACCACATCCAGCAGAAAAGCTGCCACGGTTTAACCCTGGCTGGTAATTAAGTACGACACAGCTGCTTGCTCACTCCCCCCTCACCCCGAGGGATGTGGAGGAGAATTGGAAAGGAATGTAAAACTCGAGGGTTGAGATAAGAACCATTTAATAATTGAAACAGAATAAAAACAAAAGAACAATAATAACAATGATGACAACAACAGTTATAATGAAAAGGGGAAGGGAAAGAATAAAATCCAGAGGGAAAGGAAGAAAGGAACATGTGGTGCACAATGCAACTGCTCACCACCCACCGACTGATGCCCCACCAGTCCCCCAGAAATGATCCCGCCTGTCCCAGCCAACCCCCTGGGCAGCAGGCATGATGTCCCAGGGTGTGGAATACCTCCTTGTCTAGTTCGGCTCAGCTGACCTGGCTGTGTCCCCTCCCAATTCCTCGTGCCCCTCCAGTCTTTTTTGCTAGCAAGGCCTGAGGAACTGAAAAGTCTCACATCAAAGCCCAAACACAGCACCGCACTAGCTCCTAAGAAGATAATTAAGTCCATCCCAGCTGAAAGCAGGACAAAAGCAAATAAAACAAACCAAAATGCTGCAGCAGAGATTCTGCATATGATGCAAAGAATTAAGAACTGAGCTACTGAAAAAAGAAAAATAATCATAGGGTTGGTGCTTCGGCACCAGAAACAATGCACAATCACCAGAATCAGTGAGCAGCACAAGGATGATCGGTGTCCTTCCCACCCTCCACGTAAAGCACTCATGCCACTGAATAAAAATCCACCGAGCTCATTTATAGAAGAGTAGTCACATACTCATTCTTTTAAAAGCTGAACAATCTGGGCTTTATTTTGAGACAGCAACTTCTCTCGCACAGCTCATCCAACCAGAGGAAGATGCTCCTACACGGTGGCCCCATGCAGGGGTCCGAGATCCCACCCCCTTCTCCTCCACCACTTCCAGCAGCAAACTGGAACTCTGCCACCAGCAGGCTCCTGCACTCCTCGCTTGCCCCACACCGCTCACGAAATGTCCCTGCTTGGGATAATTCGACAGCAAAGTCGCGGACGATGATGGAAGGTCAGAAGCGTGAATGGCGTGAGGCTCACATTTCTTGCTCTGCTCCTAGAAACCCTCCCTGCACGGCTCCAAAGCTGCCAACGGATTTTAACCTTTGGCAGAGGGTCTCCCCACCGATCAATCAGCCCCACCACGTCTCTACGAGAAGTCAAACTCAATTACGCCACGCCAGGCGCCGGGAGTGCTTTGCTCCCAGTAGGTGAGGTTAATTCCCATCAAGAGCAGCCCACTGAGAATTTGATTTGCTAATACCGCAAATTGTTCCTCCAAGAGAAATACCCCTGCTGCCTTGTTTGTTGGAGGCAGGCATCTGTTAGGAGATTGCTCAGAGAGAGGCAAAATGTTCATTTAATACTGTGACTCATCCCGACTCTTAACGAACTTTGTCACCTAGAGACACAATTAAAAGGACAAGGGTGAGCATCCTGGTGACAGCATCTCCTGCCTCAACCATGCGTGCTTGGAACCCCCCCCCCCGAAATGGGAATACCTCTTCCCTGCCGAGAGCTGCTCCCACAGCACAGCTCGCAGAGACGAGGCCAAAATATTTGGCAAGCTCACTGACGCAGCGCTGGGAATCAAATGTTCGCATCTACTCCAGATTGGTCCCAGATGCTTTGCAGCAGCGATGTGGATGGCAACGGCAGCAGCCAAGAAGCATCGCCCATGGGCTTCCCGCAGCACTCCTCTCTGCTCCCAGGCCTCCCAGCCCCACAGGCAAGGGCAATGGGCCCCATCTTGCAGCAGAAGAGGGAAAAGGGGGCCTGCTGCCCTCCCCAGGCTGCCTCCACGCCCCCGATCTGCAGTCCGGCTGCCTGCGCCAGGTCCTCCCCTGCTAGAGTCGGGGTGCTTGCAAGGAGGTGAGCACGCAGCAGGGTTATCGGCGCAGGTCTGCTCCCCTTCTCCTCTCCCCAAGGGCCTCAGTGCAGCTCCTGCCGAGCAAACAGAGCCAGGGCTGGCTCCTACTTGCTCCTAACAGACCCCCCTTCATTCAGTCAATTCAATGAACCTAAACTTCCTGCTCTGCTCCATCCAAAATTCAAAGTACAGCAAAATCTAGAGGAACAAACGACTTCTTCATTGAAGAAGCGAAGTTTAAAGATTATGGGGATGGAGAAGAGGAGGAGGAACAACAACAAACGTTGCTTTTCTCTGCAGCAGTGGGCAAAACTACAAGCATGCGGACTGTATCCCTTTACTCCAGGACTCAGGGTGGCACAGGAGAATCATGCATTAGCTCAGAGCAAGGGCCTGGGAGGAGGAAAGGAGATAAGTATTTCAGAACTGTGAATTAAAGCCGTTAGCAAATGTAAATTTACATTTCCTCTAAGTAATCATTATGTTTTCACTTCTATCAGCACCCAATGAATCACAGAGATGTTTTGTCTAGAAACACTAATGGTGGGGGTAGGAAGCCAGCAGCCTACCCACAGTAACGGCAGAAGGAGAAAAGCGCCAAAGGAACCCATTAAAAGGAGCTGGATTTTGCAAGAATGGCAATTACACCAGCCCATCATTGCCCATGAAATTATCAAATAGGAAAGATCTGCAAAAGAGAAGCATCTCAGGCGCAGAGGAAGGCAGTAATTTAAGATTTTGCAGCTCAAGGTACATGTTCATGTATGTCCAGGCATGGCACACGCACACGAAGATAATGAAAATGAGGCTTTAAATAAGTAAAAAATGCAGCCTCACACCCGCCCATGCTCCCAGCTACCCTCACTCATGAACTAATTGTCCACAGCATTGCCTGCGGAGGGGAGAGCTGCCCTGCAGATTCGCCAGAGTGGTATTAATTTCATAATTGCCTGTATTATTAAGATCTCTGCAGGATACCCTTGCTCACAACCAATTCAGCAAGAACAGTAGCCTTTTTTACTTATTTTTTTTTTTAGTGGTGCATAAAAAATCGAGAAGCAAGTTTCCATTTTTAGACTCTGCAAACAGAAGAGTGACTCAGCCGCTGGAGCCAGCCCTGACTCCACCGCCGCTGCCACCACCACCCCGGAGTCTGGCATGGGAAAGGGTGGCAAAGCTGGGCAGAGGGGCCCAGCCCCATCCCACTCATCTGACCTGCTGGAAAAGGACTGAACTGCCCTTTGGAAACACCCGTCTCTGAGCACAACCTAAGCAGAGCAGCAAAGTTTCCCACCTTGTTAGCTTAATTAAATGATAGAGGCATCTGGGTGGAGGGCAGCGGGGGTGCCGAGACCCCTGAGCTGCACACGGGAGGTAAAACACAAGGAAAGGAGAGAGAGAAGGTGGCAGAGGAGCATCAGTGCAAGAGTATGCCATGCCTCCTCCTTGCGAGATGACGCGCGGCAGTACGGGCGATGCTGGACTTGTGATGCCAGCCTCGGCAGCAAGCAAGGTCTTGGCTTTGGAAAGCGCCTTTACTGCTAAGGGCGATGATCCTTTACAAAACAGGACGCTGAGCTGAATTTCGCCCTTAATACACACTAGGAAAAGTCAAGGTGTGAGCGATCTCCTTCGAAAAATCAAGCTCTGAAGCCCACAGAGTACCAGGAGTACCTTCCTACTCCTAGCACGAGGAACCGCCCCTGTCCCCCGGAGCTGCGGCATGCAGCATCTTCCAGGCGTGGTACGGCACCTCCCCATTCGCAGGGCTCTTCCAGATTCATTAAAAAACACAGCAGACCTCCCGACGCGAAAAGGAAGCCACTGCAAAAGTGCTGGTGAATAACCACAGGATGTTGCTATAAATCAGATATTTACAACAGTATTTACCCTATCGAAATGCCGTTGCAGGAACTGGTTTCAACTTGTAACTGATATTTCTGCGGCAGCGAAGATAGAGGTTTGCAAAGCCTACACTCCATAAGCAGCGGTTTACAGAGAGGGAATAGTGGCAGTTTTTCATTTTCCAGAGTCCACTCACCCTTCCAAGAATCTTAATGCCTCATTGATTCATAATACAGTACATAAAGATTTCATTTTTTCTTGCACACAGTGATATATTATGGAGTCAATCTATTTTGCCACCAAAAAGTTTGCTTAGTAGAAAAATTTGGAGTTTTGACATTCAGGAAATTACAGTCATCTGTAAAGTACGATTGATATGCCAAGGCTAACATTTTCATGGCGCTTATGGAGCCAGAATAATGATGCTAAAATATTTATCATATTCTAAACCAAAAACAATCCAGGTTCTTGTTTATAAAAAGCATATATTTAGTATTACAGAAAAAAGCGTTATGCTTTTATCCATATACATTTTAGCTATATCTGAAATGCGCTAAGCCGCATACTCTCTGACCAGCTGAAAATACTTTTAATAATTTAATAAAACCGATACTTCAGGCAGCCTCTGCTGTGCCCTGGGCATGCAAGCGGAGGGCACGAGCTGAACGCACGGCTGCACGGAGCAGCACAGAAGAGGAAACACGAGACAGGGGCTGCCACACCGAACGTGCCCGATGTCCCCTGGGGCTGTGGGCAGCCGTCCTGCCACCCACCAGCCGCCCAAAGGGTGCATGTCAGCTGGTGCACGTGCAGCAGAAGGTCACTGAACCCTGTGCACTTCACTTGCAAGGTTTGTTGTTAATATAATCTAGAAGCAAGAGGGTGCAGAGGGTTCCTGTCTCAGCTTGACACATACATTTGTCTTTTTTATGAACGTATGAATATGTATTTAGAAGTTGTGATTTATCGTATTTCCTGAGCACTCATTGCAATTTCCTAATTGCTGCCTGAATCACAGTAACGCGCCTCCCAACTCCTTCATATATGAAAACACGTACTGCTGAACATCCCTGCCTCAACACTGGAGGAATCTTGGAGCTCTCAAGAAAAAGATCATATGATCTGCTCCAAGAGTTCTGCATATCCCACAATGGGGAATTAACTCCGGAGAGGTATTTATAAAATCATTTGTTACTATATCACAGCTCAATCAATTCTCTTCAATAATACATAAAAGGAGGAGTTTTGGCTCACGTGAAAAAATGTAAGGCTGATGTTAATTCCTTCACAAGCCATTTGCAGATAATCTTCCGTATACCAGTTAATATATCCCATGATAGGTTACATGAAAGTGCTTTTAAAAGCTAAAGCGAGGATATACAGCATACAAAAAAGGCACATTAATGCAACTTATACTTTGCTTATCATAATCATTGGGCATAGAGAAATCCAAGTAAAATCCTTCCCAGGCTTTCCAAAATTTTGTCAAAGGCAGGCATCTACTGAAAATGTCTTTGAAATGTAATTAATGAACTGATACTGATATATTCTCAGCCTACTGCTAAAAGAGGGGCCAAGGAACAGACAACGTATTTACAGCTGCAACCTGCTACAATTTTAATTTCAGCTTTCATTGATTTCATTTAGCACCATGAGACTGTATAATGAAGAAATCTGTATCAATTGAAAATACCAAGTGTGCTCCTGCCCCACTAGGGCACTTCAGTAATATCATGTAATGGAAGGGGATTCTCATTTAATTGAATTGGAAATGAAACACATATTAGCTAAGAAAACTTAATCAGTGCAATAATATTAAAATGGGCCACTCAGACAAACTATACTGATTAAGTCACTTGCAAACATTTCCGTAATCATCACTGAGACTTATGGCGTTAATGATTTAAACTCACTTTTCTACTCCAGGGAACAAAACTGTAATTTCATAGCAGACAATTAGAATATTTTAAACCCTCTCTCACACATTACAATACAGTCTCCTGCCAGAAGCACATGACCTGATCCTACAAGGATATGTCTTGAGCTTTGATGCACAAGAAGGTCTGCATGGATGCTTGGGATGTCACCAAAATGCTTGATTTAAACCAGGAGACAGCCCAGAAAGCATCTCACTGGCTGGCAAGCATTTCTGGAGTACTCACTGCAGCTCCTCTGCAGACTTCATCTTTAATCTTGACTAGTTATTGATAGCACACACTGATGCACAGTAAAGCTGTGAGCTTCAAATGTCTCCCAGCAGACCAGGATTTTAAAAATCTTATTCACACATAGTTGACATAACTGGATTTAAAATTTTCATGGAATAGCAGAGTGCATTTCTAATAAAACTTTGTAGATGTATTTGTTGTGTCAAAGCTCAGCTGGGAGGGTTTTTACATCAGCTAAGCAAGCAAGACTTTGCAAACATTACAGGATGTACAGAACATCCCGTTTCCCATGTCCGCTAGTTCTACTCCACACATTTAGCAAAAGCGTATTTTACTTAGTTTGAATCACTTAGGATGATGCCCTGAGAAAGCCACGTTTATGGAAAATGCCACTTTTGCTTCTTATACAATCCTGAACCAATGCAGGGATGTGTCCATCGCATTGTGCTCGGAGGAACAGCATCTACACAGTGCAAGCATGTGATGTCCCAAGCATGGGAAACAGAGACTGAGCTGGCAAAACCTCACCAGATGCTTCCGACAGTGCGTTCAGCACAGGTATCGGCTAGAACACACTGGGCGCTTATGGATTTCAGATGCCTCCTATATCGTTAATTAACACGTAGCACTAAGATGTTCAAACTTCTATTTTCAGACAGCCAAAAGCAAATGCAATTTCTGCATCTTTTCAGTGCCACGAAACAAACTTCAGTCAAGTTGGCCGCTGGACTGAGGCCACAGCAAAGGGGAGACACAGCAACCTGGGCTACGCAAGGAGAGGAGCCCAGCTCCCCTCCGCACCAGCTAACGGGGTGAGGGCTGGCACTGCCATGCAGACAGCACTCAGTCCCACTGCCCACACACAGCGCTGCTCGCTTTGCCTCTTGCCCTGGCTCTCTCCCAGTGAGGGTAACACAAGCATGGGTCAGGACCTGACTTTTCTCAGAGCAGCTTCTCGCCACGGTCCTTGGGCCCTGAGCCTGCTGCTCAGAGGAGCTGAGCTCCCAGCCCTCGCCATCCACAGCCAGCCAAGCAGGCAGCGCTTTGAACCCTCAGCCACACCAGCTGGAGGAGAAGCCTTGCTGAAGTTAGCTGAGATCCCCTTAAAAACAAGCTCATTTCAGCCGAAGCCAGAGCTAACCTACCACTGCCAGAAGAAAATCAGAAAAAGCACCACCAGCCCAGCCACAGCATGACCAACCTAAAGCAAAATAAACCACATTATATCCTTATATCCAGGGTTATTCACTAAGATTCACAGCTCCTTCCAAACGGATCTGCCATTGTTCCCATTCCTCTAACCTCCTCCTCAAAATATGGAGGGGAAAAGAAAAAGAAAAAGAAAAAAAAAAGAGCAAACTCTTCTATGAGCCACGAGAGATGGTTCAAAACAGCATCATTCCTACCTCTGAACATCTCCTGAATGATTTTCAGAAGACACAGTTCTACTCCTCCATGGATTATTCTGGCTAAAAATGTGTGTGACATTTTAATTATCAAGTACAAATGTTACTGCAAGTAAGCAATGAAACAGATGGTGTCCTGAATTTTACAGTACAGCCACATTTTCCAGCTCAAATTTACAGTTCACCAATCACCAAGCTTCAAGTCCTGCCTCTGCTGCTTCTCCTCTACCCATCTGAACCGCTGCAACCCTTGCGATGCTGGGAGCACAGCTCTGGGAGTAGAAACTCCGTGCAAATTGTGCTCCTCCAAGCAAATGCACAGTGTGCTTCCAATGAGGAAACAAAAGGGAACACAGCTCTACACAACCCAAAAGCATGGCATGTATGAAGCAAGGGAGCATTTGCCTTGGAAAAAGGATGATGGGATGAAAGGTGGCTGAAGAGGAACTGCCCTACTCGAGGGAGCAGAGAGGTGACCTTGCTACCTCCGTCCCAATGAAGGACTTAATTTATCTGGTGCCTTCCTAAGCGAATCCCACTTGTAACAGCTTTAACTCCCCAGATTTCCTCCTCTTCCCCTCTGGTGTATTCAGCAGTCCTCCCAGCAGGTGTCCCCAAGGGAAAGGGACAGGACCCATCAGTGCCAAGCCCCACATTATCAGGGGGTGAGAGGAGCAAAGCCAGAAGCTTTTCCATTCATCCTTGCCGGCTCACCATCCTACCAAAAACCCCAGAACTGGAGCTGCACTTCCACGTGTTTCTTCCCCCCACCCCCCAAAAAAAAAATCCAAGAAACCAGAGCCACACAGGGGAACACCATCACACATGTCACACAATGTGGAGGGGGACAAGGAGGACCTGGGGCCACCTTCACCTGACCACAACTCAACAAAGGCATGTACAGATGTGTCTGAGCATTACCTAGCAATAGTTGTAGCCACAACCTCGAGGAGACCCAGCTCAGGCTGGGTCCACCCTACGGCTTGCGCCTTTCTTCTGTAAACTCCATGCTGAGCACAATGAAGTGGGTGAACACTCATCTCCCAGTTTTACAGCACCACGGCAAACATGGCTCTTGCTTCAAGGAGCTTATAATCCAGTTCGGACAACACACCTGGGAGGGGACTGGGATCCAGCGACCGCTGGGGCAGGGCTGCAGCGGCATCCCCGGAGTTCAAGCAACAAACACGGTGAGCTTTTGGCTGTCGCTCCCTGCTGCGTACGGCCAGGCTGAGGAGCACACGATGCTCTTGAAGTAACAGGCTACGGCTGAACTGAATCTGAGAGCTTTCCTGATGCTCCGCTCCATTCATCTCCACTACCACAAAGGGGAGCCGCTGCCAGGGCTTACGGCATCAGTGCTGTAATTACTGCAAGGAAACATTTTCTGGGAAGGTGTCCGAGAACATAATATGTTGAACACTTCCTCTCGCCGCTCGCAGTACCAAGTAATAACCTCTTCTCTCAACATCAGCACCAGGCTGGCTTCCAGCTAGGTCTGCAAGGACAGGCACCCCCCCACCGTGCCCCCGTGCAGGCACAGTGCTGGTAACACCAGCTCTGCTCTCAAAATTCACCCTTGTGCTGACATCCCTGGGATGCGGAAGTACTCCTGCAAAGTCCAGGCAAGGGGAGATGCTGCACGGGCCAAAGGACAGCCCCTTTGGACCCCCTGCTTTTCCCATTTTGCTTTGAAACGCGTCCAGGAGTGCAGCTTCAGAGGTAGAGGGGCTGACGCAGACTTTACAGGCAGCCAGTGACACTTGGCTCAGTCTGCTGGCCAAAAAGCGTTTGCCACGTAGGCTTTGACTCTTGCACGCAGATTTGCTTGCTGTCACTTAATTCAGTGACATGCTGGCATCCAGAGGTGAAGATGGTGAGACCCATGATGGTCCTCTGAGCCCACCTGGGGAACCTCTTCCTACAGGGAGCCAAACAGGGCGCTTACAGGGGGCTTGCAGAGCTGGAGGGACCCGAGGGCAGAGCTTGCCTTGGAGGGCAGGTACCTTCATGAACACTTTCCAGTGAGCCCCTGAACACCCAGGGAAACCTGCCCGGGTATTTGGCTCTCAAGGAGAGAAGCCAAAACACCATCCAGCGCCACCAAAGCCGGGGTTTGCAGCAGATCGATCGATACTTTCTCATTTGAACTCAGCAAACAGGTGCTCCAGAGCACGCTGAAGTGTATCGCAGCGGCGCGTGTTCTGCTCTCCATCACACCAGCAGCTGGATTGCTGTGATAAATAAACCTGAAAATCAACTGTCTGAGCGACAACAGCCTCTTCCTAGGTGTCCACCCCTGGAGGAGTTAATCTAAAACAATCTAATTTCTTCCCAAATTGCACAAAATCCAATAAACACCAGGCAGCAGTGTCTTTTCCCATTTAGCAGATTAAGAAACTGTGCTCTACCAAATTTATCTGAACAATTCATTCCCATGAAATTACAGTGGGTTTTGAACCTGAGGTTGATATACTCCGTTATATCTGCAGGATGAGCCATCCACCGAGTGGCTAGATTAATGCACAGCCAAATGCCACCTGAGCTGGGTTTTCTGGCAAAGCATCCAAACAGGGACGTGGAAGAGGGCGGTGCAAAAGGGCTCACGACAGCAGCGATTTGGGCCAGGGCTCAGGCGCAGCAGCAGCATCTTCAGCTACACCTCCGCCAATCTTGTCATTAAAACAGCAGCACCCCCATAACTCATTTCAACATACTGAGACTGGGCTTCTCTTCACATTATTTTAAACAAAATGACACTTTCTCTAGACACTTAAATGCACCCTGGTCTCATCACATCAACAGAGGAAGCATATTTTTTCTGTTTATGTGAAAGGTGATATTGGATGCATCATACACTGAAATCGTTTGCTGGCTTTCTCTCTCAACATAAATAAGGGGAAAGAAAGTCAGAGAAGATAGATTTTAAAGATGTATACATATGCATGCCCATTTTCTAACCTAGAACATTATTAAATTCTTTCATATATTCATGTGAGAGCTGCAAAAGATTGTGGAAGTAGACATGCTATCACTCATACTTTCCCGGAGCAAGGATTAAGGAGCTTTTCTTCTTACTAAAAGCTATCTATTTAAATTCTATCTGTTCGGCCAAGCCCTGGTTAGCACTAGTCAACAGAGGTGGGGCGTACTGCTCACATCCCAACTTTGTCGGGTCCAACCCAACCAGGGCAAGACTGAGCAAGAGGCATCTTACCGTCTGTCAGAACTTTGACCTTTTTATGGCTAATAAAAGCCTGTAAACTTCTGCAGTTTCCAGAGGTCCAAGCATCCTCTAACAAAAATACATCCCACGCACCCCATCCGGCCCCAGTTAGGAGAGCTGTGCCCAACCAAGTCCCATCTGAGCTATGTTACCCAAAGGCGTAACAGAAATCTCCTGGTTTGCAAGTGATGCTAAATTCATCTAAACAGCTTTATTTATGAGTGGTGTTACATCCTGCTTCTTGGGGAGACAGATCTGCCACTAGAATTGCCTTTTCCTGCCTGTAGAAACTGTAAGTCTGCATCAACGTTACACAATTATTTTAAAGACATTATTTAGATAGCTCTACAGTAATGTGTATGTACACCAACCCCAGCCCCACAGAATTTGCATAGCAGAGTTTTTTATCATGCTTCTTAAAGATTAATAATTTAAAGCAAGTTGTAACTGTGCTAAGATTTAGTCTTATGTTTTCATCACTGCTTTATATTCTCATAAATATCCAACATTCCCAAGCATATAGGAATCTGCGATGGTATTCAAGAGGAAAAACGGCAACCAATATATCTTCCATTTACGGAATTGAATATAAGATCATATTCAAAGTGCTGCATTTACTGTCTGATTTTGAATACATAAAATATATAGCCATTACAAATTCCTTTCATTGCAAAGCTTTGTTCTTGTAGTGACATAACTTATTGCCAGATTAGAGCCCTAAGTACAGCTAGACCGTTTTTCATCTTCTCCATTCTCACAAACACGACTGGGAGAGACAGGTCGCGCTCTCTATCAAAGTTGTGCTTACCACACAGCAATATTGCAACACGTCCCATTAGAGTTATGTCTGCTGAGACTGTGAGCACAGACTTGGCTGCAGGCACCTCCTAATGGAATTACATAATTGGAGGCATGTCATCTAAATCTGAACAAATTGGATTCCCTTGTCATGCACTATTGAATCAAAACGGAAAGAACACTCCATGCTGTTATCTATGGTAAACCAACGACGGCAAATCCAGCGTCACTAATATTTCGATAATGTGACGTTTATTAAAAATGGGGGAGGGGAAAAAAACCCCAAACCCAACAAAAACACAAAGAGAAGAGTTTCATGTAAGGTGTGCCAAAACCACGTTGCATGCAAAAATGAGCTCATCCAACGTTGGTTTCAGACTGGGAATTATGTTAATGGTTTATGACGGATGAGATGTTAAGATGTAAGAGCTGAACTGTGCAGAGCTGGTTGTCTGTGGCAGCCAGGGAAGTGGAGCCCAGGACTTCAGACAGGCTCTTCCACCAGCTCCACATCTGGAAGAACTGCCACCCACCAAGGTATTCCCGCTGCTGCCAGTCCCTCCCCTGCACAGTCCACCCTGGTTCAGCTGCATTAACATTCACGTCTTGCAACCAAATACTCCAGCCGTTGTAACTCATAAGCATGCCCTGTTTTTCGTTTACAAGTATATCAACTTTAATTTGGAATTACTGGAGGAATCATAACTAGGGAGCAATAACTTCAAGCACACGGCACTGCGCATTCAGGGCAAATTTTCACTGAGCACTCAGCTCGACCTCCAGCTCTGCACGTATGAAAGAACAGAGGCATTAATTACATTACCAGAATCACTAATCAGCCAACTGCATCTTTACATTTCATCAGCTAAACGCTGGCGCAAAATGAGAGGCTTTTTTTTCCCTTTAATTCAGCTCTTCAAGCCTCACCAGGATATTTCCATGCTCACATGGAAAGCATTTCCTAACAAAACCAGTATGAAAAAGAAACTACCAAAAAACCCCAACCAAAAACCCAAAGAATTCCGATGACTTATCGAATTGATGGTTCTCCTAGTTAATTAATTGGGGGATGGCTTGGGCTTCCCATCTACACCTGGCCAGCCGGGCAACTCGAGGATGGAGCCAGGGCACCCGAGGCAGCAGCATGTGATGAGCAGGGGAGCAGAGCATCCCACGCGTGGTCCAGCCCAAGGCATGCGGGGCTTTGGGTGACTGACCGGTGGTCTGCAACAGTGGGGGGGGGTTATCCACGGCACGACTCTGATGTGGTAGCACACTGCAGAAATTCGGTTTTCAGAATGACATCAGCACACTGTACTCCAACAGCTCTCGGCTGCCTCTGCCCCCACCTCCAGCAGCACTGCATTTATGCAGAAGGTGTGCCAAGCGCCTGTTTATATTCGGTGCGAGGGAAAAACGCTGTCAAATCACCAAATTACCTCAAGTTGTGAGAGCACACAGCACACAGCAGGGGGAAAAGTGTTAACTACCTACCTAGCCTCCACCTGTAGATCAACACTGAGAGGAGCCAGCTAAATATTTACTCTGTGCTCCTGAGGTCTGAGGTTTCCGCTGAGTCTCGGTGTGGGACTGCAGCATCGGGCAGCCCAGTGCCCACCCAGCTCCAGAAACTGCTGGCTCTGCAGCCCCTTGCAGAAGAGGCCCCCCAAAAGTTGCACCCCTAAAATCTGTAAGCCTGTGCAATTAATTGCCAGCTAGTCTAAAGAGCCGTTAATCCACGTAGATGAAAGAACTGCATGAAGAACAACTGCCCCTTGGGATTGCCTAGCGCCGTGTTTTCAGCCAAGTGGGTTTCTCCTGCCCCATGGATGGCAGCAAAACACCATCTCGCCGCCAACTCAGCTGCTTCTGCACTGAGCTCCTAGGGGCGATGGCATCATGGAAAGCGACAAACTTGGTGGGAACGGGGCAGCTTCCCGTGGCAGGGAAAGAAGCAATGACAGGAGAGCCCATGCTCCAACCAGGACTGTCCCACCACTTCTTCAGTATCACAATGTGGTCCTGCTTTGATTGCTCATGCAGTCCAAAATACTGCACTAACATTTAGTGACATTTCTAGATCTAAAGTGAGGGAGAGGGAAAAGAAAAATCACCAACCAGCTCAGCGTTTTGCAAGAACTGACAATGCCTGGCACATCTTAAATCTGAAGATTACCGAATTATGCTGACACTACTTGATCTCTAAGCGTCCTTGGGATTAAAGCGGAGCAGATTAAATATCTCCGATGGTCAGTGCTCCTGTGCGGATTGCCCACCCTGGCACTGCCCTGCAGGAGCACAGTGGGGAGCTGTGCCCAAACTCCCCACTTCCACGGCTCTCTGCTTGGCTCTCATCTTGGAGGCAGTTGCTAAATGAATCGCAGAGGATGTTTACCTGCCCCTATCAGGCTCAGAGTATCACAGGGGAGTCAACTGACCACAGCGTAAACAAAAGCAAACAGGATTACTGACTGCAGCATCCACAATCCTTTTATCAAACCATCTTTTGTTAATCTGCAGCTTCAGCCTTTTCTGCCACCAAGTTGTGACCTTCCTCCCCATGTGCCTATCTCCATAGAGACCGGCTCTCCTCCTAGATGGCAGTGCTCTTCTCTCATTGACCAAAGAGATCCTCTTAAGTGACTGGCACATGCAAAAGATCCAGAAGACAGCCTAAACTACATGATACATCCTTACATCTTCACTTCAAGCACCAGCTTGTCTTAAAGCCTTAGCACGTCTGGTTGCACAAATGACCTCAACCACGTTGCTAAGGCTGAGTCTCTGCAGGGCTCAATGCCGCTGTGCTAATATCCTCAAGTGACACGACTGACGCCACGTACCCAACGCAGCCGTGTCGCAGAGAGGCTGCTGTTTCGGCAAACAAACCAGGAACTGAACTGGGGACCTCCAGGATGGGCAACAACAGGTTTGCTCTTTGCATTCGCGTAGGAAACTGAGACTGATGCAGACTTTTTACCTGATACGGCTCAGAAGGAGCCATGACAAACATCCCCTGGGGCATTACATTGGGTCAAGGCGCCTCACTGCCTTCTGCAACAGAAGTTGCAGAGCCCTCAAGCCACCCAGAGCTGGCAGCCTGGGGTTACCATGGAGGCTGCTTTGCACCAACGTGGACAAAGCCCCCTGGAGCATCGCAGCCGGGGAGGGGAGGTGGAAAGGGCACACCTGGATGCTGAACAACGCAATGGCAAGAACCGATGCCGACATCCACCCAGCTGGAAGCCAGTGGCACACCAGCCACGACCCTGTAAACCCACACAACATCATCAAAATGGGTATTGCACAACGCTTCTGCTAGCAGTACCGAACACAGCCGCATCGTTACCTGGCACGCGTAACCACAACTCTCCAGGGCAGCTCCAAAATTCAGAAAACCTTGCTCATCCACAAACGGAGAGGTTATGAAGCTCATTCTTGCGCTCAGCCTCCTTTATGCTAGAAGTATCAGCTTGTAATTAACACATTACAACTAATTAATAACGCTAATTAATGAACTGGAGCAAGGGCAAGGAGTTAAGTGAACGCTGGGTTTGATAGCTACGAAATGCACTAACAAGAGCCATCTGGGAAACAACTCCTCTCTTTTGGGAGTTTTTACCAGTTCGATTTTCAGTCAAAAAAGCTCGTGAGTACTTAAAGAAAAAAAATCATTATAAGAATAGAGTGAAAAACCCCACTGCCCAGTACCCCCAGTGTCAGCCATCCTTCCACCAGGGCAATGCTGTCAGGCTTTACTGAACATGAGGGGGTTCACATGGGAGAGGGATGGCACATGCTTCAGTTAGTGCTCACATCTCTTTAAAAATCAACCGACCACCAGACACGAATCCCTTGGAAAGCAGGTCCTGTCAAGTGCTCGTGGGGATTGTTTGCCTGTAAAGGGCCACGCTGGAGTGGGGGTCCGTGCACTGGCATGATGCTGAGCTGGGGAAAGAAACCCTGGGAAATGTCCCCTAAAGCCCTCCCTCTGTCCACAGGAAACCTCATTTTTCCTCTTCACGGCAAGGGCAGCCTTGGTGCCTCCCTCAGATGCTAAGCTGGGGGTGCTGGTCACCCAGTCAACAGTGATGCCATGGCTGGAAGCACACTCAGAACCCAGATCTGAGAGAGCCTGGAGCTGGGGTTGTGTGTGTATCTGTATGTATGTGGGGGGTGTTACACAGTAATAACAGCTGGTCAGAATAATAAATTAGCACCTAATTAACAGGAGTGCTGGCTGCAAAACACCGAGTTAATGGAATAGAAAAAAAGAAGGCAAAGAGCTGCTGGTGTGAAATAGGGAGGTTGCTTTAGAAGCTGCTGCGTCAAGGACGCATCTTGGAAGTCGAGGGTTTAAAAGCTGAAGGAAGAAAAGTGCTTTTGTGAGGGGAAACTTCCCCAATCCTTACCCAAGGTCAGAATTTGTTTCCCAGGCAGGCATTAGCCTGCAGCACTAGTGGGTAAATAAGCCCAGAATCTCCCTATCAGGCAGAAGGGGCTGTAGTGTCTTGAAGTTGCATGCGAAAGGACAAGGTAAGCATTTGGGATGCAGATAATACAGTCAGGACAAATATTTATTGGGTCAGTAGCTGCTGGTGAGAAAGAGAAGCTATAAAGTGGAGATAACAAGGAATAATGCTGCCACAATGGAAAACTGCACTAATGACTTAACAGCTCTTTGCACCTCTCCATAAAAACCTCCTGAGGGAAATCTCTTATTCAGTGCGGAGGAAACGGTGGTGTAAATCTGCTCTCTGCTACTTCTGACCCCCCTTGCACTCGCAGCAGCTGCCAGACCAGCTCCCGCCTTGGCTTATTGCTCTTCTACTCTGTTTTTGCCCCCCTTCTCCAAGCAAGCCCTTGTAAATACTCTCCCCCTGCTCCACGGCAGGTCCCAGCAGCCCCATTGAAGCACCGCAGGAGCAGAGACTCCTCCACCACTCTCCTGTGAGCTTGGGGACTGTCCCAGCAAGGACATCGGGACTGGCAGAGGCAGCAAGGGCGACCCTCACCCTCCCACACCAGCCACACTCCCCCAAACCCACGGGACCATGCACGCAAAGCAAATGCAGAATAAGCTTCTCTGCCAGGTAGGGGATGTTAAGGACATAGTTTAAAAAAAAAAAAAAAAAGCAAAAAAAAGCAGCACCATTTAACTGTCTTTAATTAATATTCCAAACTACGTGTAAGCCTTTAACACACAGCAGGATCACGGTGAAAGATTTATGAGATTGGTTCACCTTTCGCGAGTGCTGCCTTGGGTCATCAGCACAAACTTATCGTCAGCCTGTGTACCAGCGGAGAGCCAGAGCGAGAGGGGAAGGGTAACATCTGCACAAATATGATGTGACCTACTTTTGCAGTAATTTGAATGCATATCTGGGAAAAAAACCCCACCCTCTAAAATTTTAAGGGAGAATTATAAATCAAGGCATGACAGTAAACAAGTAATTTGTGAAGTCGTACTGTCTACTCAGTATAAACAAGAGATTCATCAAATAATAAAATACTACTTTAGAAGAAAACAAGCACAATTATTTTATAATTATGGCTGCTCTAGTCTTCTGAGGGCAGGAAACCTTCCTACCGCCATAGAATCATAATCAAGACTCATCAAAGTCCTGTAAAAGCAAATCAATATCTGCTCTTGGCAGGATGAGTTAATTAATACCAGAGTGCTCTTCTGCATGCCTTCCTGGCTGTCAGTCTGAAAGCGCTAAGTACAGCTCTTCCTGAATGCTCTGCACAAAAAGCACCCTGCACCACTGTGGTTACAGGTGACAAAGGATGCTGCGTCCCTGGGTGTCTGGATGTGCGGGTACCGCAGGCTGTGCTCCTCTTGGGAAAGGACACACACATCCAGGCGTTTAAAAACAGCAAAATGTAATCAGCTCTGCGCTTCTCCAGATCTTTATCTCCATCAAACAGGAGACACTGGCAGCACCACGCAGCTAATTTTCTGCTTTATCTATCACCACATATACAGGGAAATCAAAGCCACGTCCTTTTCACCAGTACTGCACCTGCAGAGCTGGTCCCCGGTTATGTGTGGTTATCTGAGGTGCGGTGGCATCCCACATCAGACACAGTGTGGGAGAGCTGGTTGTTGTCAGATAACTGACTCGTGCCGCCAGCAGCGGTGGGTTAATACTCTGCCAGAGACTTTGGAGATGCCACTTCAAATACCGGCGATCAGAGCACAAGCTTTCATCCTTCCATGGCAGATTCACTGGAGCTCCGTGCCATTTACTGCATGCCTCCTTTTTTTTTTTCTTTCTTTTTTTCTTCTTACGAGACCTTTAAAACTGAGGTTTTGTCTGCCCTCTGTTATTAGCAAAGATCTCGCAGCCTTCCTGAAAGTGCAGGGAAAATTACAGCCAAGAACATGACAGCAGTTAGACGCCCAGAGCAGGAAGGAGTGAGACTCACTCAGCAGATTGCTTTGAAGCAAAAGCTCAGTAAAACATCATTAAACTTATTTTTAGCTTCGTTTCCTAAAGAAATCAGCCTCTCATGAACACACTGTCCACCTCCCTCCCCTCTCACCAACCTCCTCATAATTTTTTAATTGGTTCCCTTGTCTGGAGACTCTGCTGTCAAATTTGGGTAGAAGATAAATAAGCGTTGAGACGGGACGTTGGGGAAAACACCCAGCGACAGAGAGCAGGCATTGCTGGGACCTGCGGCTGGCCTGACAGCACAAATGCCTCTCATCACCCGTGCTCATGATGAGATGGAGATGCACGGTGATTCTTAGCATAGAAAGCTAGCAGGTGCAGCAGGGGCAGACAACAGAGGTACCGCTCGATGGCTTTGCTGAACAGCAGCAGTGTCCCAAGAGCGCCAGTGACGTTTTACAAGTCTCCTGCCAAGACGAGCTGATATGTCATCTCAATTCAGGCACAAAAATAGGACAAAGATGCAAAATGCCAGAAAAGTAGGAAAAGCCAGTTCTGCCGAGCGCCACTGTTGATACACTTTATTTGTTGTTTAATGGTTTTCTTGAATCAAGCAAGGGAGAAGATCCAAGTGCACAGAAAGAACTGGTTGTTCCCTGCCTGCAGGGAAAGGCATCAAATACAGAGGAAGGCTGGGCAGCAAAAATACATGGAGTACATACACAGGAGAAACGGGTGAGGAAACAGGCTGTAGGTTAACGGGGGTGCAGAAACACGGACGCCTGCTGGAGCAGGGATCAAACCGTAAGATGCCAGCATCTGGCTGGGAGAAGCAGTTTTTCTTGGCCTAGTTAGCAGGGACTTCACCTGTGTTAGTGTTTTGCTAAGAAGACGGGGAGAGATGGTATGCTATTAAGTTTCCACAGGGCTAAGTGGTATTAAAATCCATCGCTGGAATTCAGGTAAGTGCCTGGGTAAGTAGGGTCCTGGGCCCGGCGCCGCTGGGTCCATTAGCTGGTGCTGCCATGGGCGGGAGGCGGAGGGGGGACCGATCCACGGAGATGCCGCTGTTTACAAAGCAGCTCTCATTTCAGTGCAGCCTTTGAGCAGCGGTGCCAGAGCTCTGCCCCAGCCGCTGCCCAGGCAAAGCGGAGGGGCAGGGGAAGGGTCCCTGGGAAGCGGCTTTGCCATCCAAATCTGCTATCCCTTCCCTTCCACATACCGGCTCCTCGAGGGAGCAGACAAGGACAGGCACTTGGCATACTCGGAGGCTGGTTTCAGCTCATTTTATCCCCTTCCCTGCCATTCCTTGGGTTTTGTTCCATTTTGGGATTTAAGCAAAAATAAACAAAAATAAACGCAACCTCCTCAGACCTTTCAGGTACAGCAAGGGCAGCCAGACATCACAACCCCCCAGCACACACGCCCACAGCCTTCCTGTTCTTCAAAGCAGGTTCACGACACAGCCAGCCAGGCTCCCCGCTACTCCTGCCTGAGGGATGCAGCGGACATCGCCGCTTCAAACACTGATTTGGCAGATCCAGCCAAGAGGCTCCCATTATCCCAGAGAGAGAAACCTAAGGAGTGTGGCAAAGAGCCTGGGTGCAGTTTGGTCACACAAACAGCCAAGCACCCCAGCACAGAGCTGGCCAACCCCAGTTTGCTACTGCATGCTGTTTTCTGTCCCAAATAAAGGTCTCTGCGCACCCCTGCACCCAGCCAGGGCGTCTGGGTACATCCCCACACCACTGGGGTGAGCACCAGGGGTGCTTGTGTAGGATAAAGCACGCTTTTAGGCTCAGGGCTTATTTCAGAGGATGCTCTGCGCATCATCCGTGGCTCTGCGGTGCCCCAGGAGCCAAAGGCACTAGGAAAGCTGCCCCTGTGCCGCTCCAGTCTGGCAAACAGAAACCTCCAGCCCCTTCCAGGTCAGTGCATATAGAGATGCCCATTCATTTCCAAAAACAAGTTTTGCATGAGTTTACAGAGCAAAGGCAACATTTTTTGCTTTCTGGGCATCTTCCTTGTCTCTGCTTTAGACAGACAATAATCAGAGCAAGCTGAGGAAATGGAGAGGCACAGGGCAAGCACCCTTTGGGCGAAGGCGGGTTACCAGAGCAGTGGGGCTTGGCTTGGCCCTGGGCAGCCCCAGGGTGGGACGAGCCGTGAGGAGGAGCAGGGGGAAGGTGCTCTGCTCCCCTCGGGGCCGGTGCAGACTCCTTGCAAACTTGTCAGTCAAGCAGACTTCCAACCAGGCCATCGTGTCTCGGGGACAGGCTTGGTGTCCCATGCAGACAGACCAGCGCCCCACAAAACCGCATTCACGCTGGAGGAAATGATCCGATTTTTTTTTACGACGCAAATTCTTGGACTTAGTGTGCTGAGTTGCCTTGTTGTATACAATGACAAGACTTTGCATTCTTGCTGCTTCGAGCAAAATACTTCTCAACAGTCAAAATATTTCTCCAAGCACCTTACTTTCCCCTGCATCCAGCACTCCTATCACTCTGCCAAAGGAGACTGTAAGAATGGGAAATGTCGCAGACATTCATCTTTTGCAAGTCTCATCTTTCCTGTGGATTTGGCAATTATTGCGAACAACACAGGACGAGCTCAATAGTAGGTGAGTGAAAAATTGGATCTGACAGCCCTAATTGAGCCTGAAGTCCCATTTACTGAAAATGATCTGGCATAATTAAAAATTCACAACTGCAGACCAGTTGTGAACACTATACATTATGGGTTCTCTGAATTACTTCGGGAAACATACACTCTCCAGGCTTTGGACTTGCAGCCAAAACAACTCGAGCCACATTGATGGAGTCACTGGAGAGGAGTATCTCTGGATTTCAGGGAGGGAGGGAGACAGCCCCTCATGCTCAGCAGCCACCACCCGTCACGGCACAACGGTGGGTGTGCCAAACTCGCACCAAGCACAGGTTTCCAAATGTTCCCTCTGCTTCTAAGATCTCTTCTGATGCAGTCTGTTGCCATCCCTATGCCTTGGGGATACTCTCTTCACCACCACGTTAAAGCAGTAACAGGACAGCTGCCGTTTTTCTATTTCATTTCAAGTTTTTTGTGTTATTTCAGCATAAAGCAAAGGGACAAACTTTCTTGCAAGCACTAGTGGGAGCAGCTCTGCACACTCAAGCCCTCCCCGAAACCTCTGCCCCGTGTCATGCCTGTTGCTAACACGCAACAACCCCAGTGCCCCAGCACAGACACACAGACACACGTGCAACTCTGCAATTGCTTTCTCCTTATTAACGTAATTGGGATGTAATTCCAGCGCATCATTTGCAAGCTTCACTTAGCCTGAGACAACTTAAGGCAATGAGATTGGAAACATCTTTGTATCTGCTTTTAAGAAACCACCAAGATATCGCCAGTAAACAGGATATTTGAATAAACACACGCCAGTCTTCAACAGCGCAGGGTGTGGGACATGGTATGTGAATCCAGTTGCGGTGTGTTCATAGGAAAATAAAAGCCTCAATAAACAAAGCACGTTCTGTTCTGCACACAAACATACCAATCACTGCTAAATAACAGGCCTTGGATCATTTATAAGATGACATAACTTTCCATTTATAAGTGTTTTTACAAACAGCCCTCGAACAGGAGATTTAACTGAGCTGAGCGCTGAAGGTACTAATCAAACGCTCTGCTGCTGTATTTCACTCGATAGGCAGGATGCTTGCAGAAGAAAAAGAATAATTACTTAATCATTTGCATTTTTGAAAGCCAACATATCCACAGTGGTAACTTCATTATATTTTTATCTAGACTAGTGTACTGATCCTCCCATCATACAAGTAAGGCTGCAATGGATCTAACATGCCACTCAGTCATCCTTCCTAGCAGGGTTTTGTAGTGGGGTGGGTTTTCCCCCCCTCTTTCTCCCTGTCAGCTGCTGAGAACTGGCACGACAACCCAAACTTCCCAATAAATCACACAGGCAGCGACTGCTTTAAACCCTTCACTTCAGAGGAACAGCAAGGTGTCATCTTCTCAGCGGCGCCGCAGCAATCGTTAGCAATGCAACGCCACTCTTCCAAGGCACGTCACCTGTGCTGCAATCCAAAAATAGGCCATCCCAAAATAGGCCGTCAAGGCAGGAGCGGGAACTGAGCTGCACATGCAGGCATTTCCAACAGGTAATGCAAAAGCTACTGCATGCCCAGGCTGAAGAAAGAAAAAACCAGGTCTGGCCTCTGGTTAATTCTGCAGGGCATCTGGACCTTCCTGAGCCCTGCCGTGACGCTAATTTGAGCATCTAGGTGTGAGACGAGCGTTTATGCACCAACGTGCCCATCTGCTGCCAGAGAAGAGCCCACGGTGGTGCTCGCCTTGCCACCACCCCGTGCTGCAGCAGGATGATGGCTGGACGTGGGCACCTCTCCACGTGCTGCTGCAGCAGGTACGGGGCCACTGGAGAGGGCTCCACCGTGGTGGGGGTCAGCAGAGCATCCCTGGGGTCCAACACTCATCCTGGGGCTTGGTCTGGCTGTGAAACACCAGGACTCAGCTTTATCCTTCACTTAGACAGGGACAATTGCGAGTAGATTCAGCATCCCTGATGGCACTGTGGGATCAAACCTTTTTTAGCAAGGAAACCCAAACTCCCCAAACTTTTGTTCCCCGTGTAACGGATTGCAAAGGGACAAACCAAATGCGAGCCCTCCTGTCAAACCCACGCTCTTTTACACTGCTTTTGGGTTTTTGTGGCATCACCGCCTAAGGGCACCCCAAGACGGAGAGGTAATCTGAAGAGAATTAGGGCTCACATCCTCCAAGGACTTGTGAAAGGATTCAGGGGGAGGTAGAAATCCATTAAAAACAGTTTACAGGAATTCCACCCATTCCCTGTGCTCCCGGTGGGGTCTACAAAGACAGACGAACCAGAAGCACCTCTGCCTGCCAGGTTTGCAAAAGCCTGACTTAGCCCATCCTCAAACTGCCTAGGGTGAGCAAAGCATAAGGAAGTCCAGAAGACCCAAAAAATAGAAACCTGGAGGAAAAAACCAACACCCAGCACAAACTACTCTCCCTCTGCGGCTTTCAACTACAGAATTCCATTACATCTGCTGCTGTCTTGCTGATTTTCTGGCACAGCATTTGGGGCACTGAAACAGACTATTTTGCACAGCATCTGCTATTATCAAGAGACTCTGCAGTCTGCAAACTTGCCTGCAGTTTACTGCCCATATTCCTTCCCTGGATGACCCCTCCTTAAGCTTTACACCGAAAGTATCTGCTGCAAGCCTGCATTGATGCTGCCTCTACAAATTGTGAGTACAGAATGATCTCTAACCCCTGTCCCCAAACAGTGGCACTTTGGATGCTTTTATTTTTTTCCTAATTTGATTAAAAAAAAAAGAGATGTCCCAAAGCTGCAAAACAAGGTAAAAAAAATATTCTCCTCTTGACCTAGGATACTACTGCCCTTTGCTGAGTTTTCATGTTGTCCTTTAAGGTGTCAGCAGATGACGGCAAAATATTCTCCTGGGATCACACACAGCTCGTCCTCATAAATCGCTGGCAAGGATGCTTCTGAGTTTGCCTGAGAAGCATCTTGCCTCAAACAAATCCATATTTATAGGCTCCAGATATATTTTTCAGCTTGGGTTTATTTATTACAACCAAAGCCAATAAACTAAGAAAATTTAGCTCTACGCACGCGCTGGATTCAATGAAGGGAGCAAAATTTGCATAACTTTGAAGCATAATCTTCCACAGCAACAACTAATCTGACAGTGATTATCTTCCTATTTGCTTATCGCTGCCTATATTGATGGGGAGATGAAACAGGACAGCACCGCATTAACAGAGGGGAAGCCACACCAAAGTTTAAACAATCTGGAGCTAAGGCAGGTATCTCTGTGTTTGTTTTTAGTTAGGCTAAAAGTTATTCTATCTCATTAATACCTGGCCTTTCCCAAGCTGCTGGATCCCAGAGTATTTTACAGCCTCGGAAGAGTCTCCAGGGTGTTGGTTCAGCTGCCAAGTGATCAACTTTCTATCTATTAAACATCTGAAACAAGCGCAAATCTGGCGAGCCGCCACTTCACAAGCCCACAGAATAACAAGCTCATTGTAAGTCCTTTTAGCATGGATTAATTGGTGCACAGAGCTGGCAGTGTGAAGAGGGCAAAAACCCAACCACCCAGCTCCCCCCTGGAAAAGGCAGAAAGCTCATCAAATTTCATTTGCTCCGGATAGCGGGCGAGTAAAGACTTCCGCGCAACACGAGAGCCGGCGCAAGCTGTTGGTGAGCCTGGCTTCAGATGTGCATCACCCAGTTACTCTGCTGCTATTTTAATGTTTCCTGCCATTCCAGCGGTTGTTTGGGAGAGGAAATAAATTACAGAAGCATCTGGAAACACTGCAGCTATCATCAAGGTAATTAAATGAAAACAGCCCAAAGTGCATCCGTGAAGAAAGGAAAGCAGAAATCTGAAGTTCTGTTCCTGGTGGCGCTGGCCAAGCCCCATGGCTCTGTGTTCTCCATCTCCCTCGCACGTTAAAAAAGAACATTAATAGTGTATTAACGTACTGCAGGGACATGGGGAACCTTATGTTTATTTAACATCATGTTTATTCAACATAAGGTTAGAGTGCTGTCACTAAGAGTTTTTTTAAATATTTGTATGGGGTTCTGGCTGTCACTAATCTGTTAAGGGTACCGCTGGTGCCAAGTTAAACGCCGGAGTTACCATTACCAGTCTTTCTGCAAATCACTGAATCCACCCTCCTTTCCCCCACATCCTCCAAGATGCACTTGCTGTCTTTCAGCCTGAATTTGGCCATGCCAGTACCTCAGCTCAGGAGATCGCATCTACTTGGCCAGGCAGATCTGCACTGCACAAACTGGGGCAGGGGGCCGGGCCACGCTTTTGGGGCGCACAGAAGCCCCCAGCACGCTAGCACGAGCAGCGTGTGACGTGCGCGATCCCTGCGAGCATCAGAGAGGGGAAAGAGTTGTGATGAGAAACAGGATGAACATTTTGACATCCCGAGATGCATTTTTCCTGACAATTCACTGGGCAAAGGACAGTCAAAGGATTGTGTTGTCTAATGAATCAATACTTTTTGGAGAGAATTTCATTAGCTGTGACACTTCTTCCCGATAAAGGGGTAACTGGAAGTCATTCAAGTCACCGGACCCCGTGATAGTATCTGCATACTGATGGAGTGTTAATTGTATTTGGGACATCAAAAGGTCATAAATCAAACTGGCGCCTCCCTGGGAATACAATAACTTGATTCATACATGAAGGATTTTAAAATTTAAACTCATGATCAAACAGGGAACTACATTTATTAACATTTCTTCCACTGTGTTTCAACCCCTCAGTCAAGTGGCTGAATTGTCCAAACGGGCTTAAAGCTACAGTTAATCAATATCAAATGTGTTATTAAGCAGCATGTGGCCAGAAAACTGCCCGCTGGTTTGTGTCAGCCTATTCTTCTTCCAAAGACCAAACGATAGGAGCAGTCCCTTTATTCCAAGTAGATGCCTGTAAAAACTCAGCACCAAACCTCAGCTGAATTCACACCTCTGCCAGCCTTAACATTTCTCTCCTGGTAGCAGCTAAAAGCCTCGCTACGCACCGAACGGGCCAAAAGAGCTTGTGGTGCCGGCAGGAGGGAGCTGCTGGTGGACACCTTCCCATCCAGAAGGCACCACAGGTACTATATGGCATTGCTCCAGAACCAACATGCGCCAGCATTTATTAACTCAATGTAAAATTTACTTTTACTTTACCCAGATGACAATTAAAAGTAGCAGATGCAATGGAAAATAAAGGTGAAACACTTGAACGCTGAGCAGATCCCAACATGCAGACTCACGCGCTGCTCCGTAGTAAAAAAGCCATGGGACAAACTAACAGCATCATCAAAAAATTAGCCAAGTTAGTGTCAAAGAACATGAATTTGGCAGTAACACATGTTCACGGTGGAGCCAACCTCAGCTCCAAGTGCAAAAACCATACTGCCACTTCAGAGGGCTCCAGGGGGCACAACTCCATCCCCTTACCACCCCGGCATTCTGCAGTCGGACCGCGACTTAGCACTCTGCTCACCAAGCAGGGCCACCAACAAAGTGAGTTTAAGCAGAGCCAGCCCGTCACAGCAAGCTGCCACCATGCTCAGAGGAGCAGCACCACCTCCCCGTGCAGGGTGCTGGTGTGCCTGCACTCATACGGCACCGAACGGCCGTGGGCAGGCGTACCGCTAACCCGGACGCTGACGGATTGCCCAGGGAGGAGGAACAACTTCTGCCTTTTGAAGTTTTTAAGACATCTCTTAGCACATCAAGGATGGCGAAAGCACAGGAGAGCCTGCTTGGACAAGAGGAGAAGACAAGGAGAATCTCGGTTCTCTAGTGAGGCGGATGCAGTTTTAAAATAAAGCAAAATCTGGGCATAAGGCAGCTTTTCCAGTTTGCACACTTCCTTGCTCACGTGCTTTGGAAAGACCCTCCTGCTGAAAAACACGTCCCGCTAATTGGCTTTTGCACAGCACCAGCTCTGCGGCTGCCTCCCTCCCCTGCAGGGTGTCTGCACCGTCAGCAAGCGGCACTTACCCAGGAATATTTGTAACAGCGATCAGAGCAAGATATACAAGCCTACCGCGCTCTGCATGCTTGGCTGCCCGATTCGGGCTGAATCAGCTGTCATACACTGTCTGTATCACAGATGAGTGCCTTCCCTTGTCTCTTACAGCAATCTCTTTTTCACTATGCCGAGCAGCAAATATGGCCCTGAACGCAGCCCCATAAAGGTCCCCTGATTCTCGTCTTGGCTCACAAATCCAAAGGAAAATTCCCACACTCTAATGACAGCTCCTGCAATTCACCCTCCCGCAGTTCACTAAGCGGGAGCGAATTAACTCTTCTGGGGTTAGGCAGAACAGGGCTTTGCAAGCACAGCGTGTCCAAGCCAGCTCCACTGTCGCCCTGCTTAAAAGCGGAGCACGAGAGCAGCCCTGGAGACCACCGTGCAGAGTAGCAGCTTTCAGGAGCTTCCCACAGAAGCTTCCAGGACCTTCTGCCCTGGACCAGAGGGCAGGATGCCTCCCTCCTATCCTAGCTCAAGTGCAGGGTGGTCTTCCAGGCTTAGGGTAAGGAAAAAGGAATTAGCCTTTTTTTATTAAGTAAGGAATTAGCCACATTCCTCCCCGCTTTTCTGCAAGGAAAGTCTTGGTCACGTAGGCTTTAAATTCCGAGCAATTTTGAGGCATCTGAAAGATGGAGGAGATGAACTCCCTCCTGCTGACCCAAGACTGACTCAGGAGTAATCATGTTTAACAGAAGCACTGCAGAAGTGAACTTGCAGGCAGGGACTGTGACACCTGGGAAGCCTACCAAGCACGAGAGGGAAGATGTCTGCATTTCTTCAGCTCAGCCTCATTTTGCAAGCAAGGGGAGGACACAGAGCAACACAAAGCCAGGAAGAGGAGCTGTGTCCGGAAAGGTGAGTGCCCAGAGCTGCTGAGCCTAGCAAGTCCCTGAACCTTTGAAAGTTTGTTACCTGCACGCTTAGGACATGGTGCAGCCACGACACCTGCAATAAAATGCACAGAAAGTGAACACTCCTGCCTCCATCCACAGAGGCACCTGGTTGTCCACTAGGAACCTCCTGCTGTGGCACAAGTGACAGGGCGCACGGGGACACGCTGTCAGGTATGCTGCGGCTGACAAGCTGTTCTCACTTTCCCAAGATCTATATTCTGACCCAAAGATAGACAGCTGGATAAATATTCTGATCTATCTATCTTGTGTAAATTATATTAAAGGCTCTAATAAACACTTTGTCAGCTGCTTTATTCCAAATTCCGGGTGATTTCTCTTCCCTGTCTCTGTATTTTTAATTAAATCAAACTCACACAATCTAAATGGCAATGTAATAAACATTTTTACAAACGGCTGCTTCTTGATGTTGATCTATGCAACGACAAACCCCCTACAAGAATATTGTTTGGGTATCCCAGGCTATCCCTGTGCATTTGTAACAGCCAGAATAGTCACTGGAGCACGAAATTATTATTTTAATGGATTCTAAATGTGCAGGTGTTAATTTGAAAACGGTGATCAGATAGAGGGTGGAGAAGATGCAGGTGCATTTATTTAAATGGCTCATTTCCAGCTTCTCCCTCTGCTTTGGGAACTGCATCCTGCTGAAGAGAGTGGGCATAGCTTCTGTGCTGGGGGACCCCCCCACACCCCTCTCGTACACCGGTGCAAGCAAAAGTCAGGGCGGGCTTGCACAACGGCCTCTTCCCGCCAGGATACAGAGGATACACAGCACAAGGTGCTCCTCTTTCAGTGTGGTCACTCATGCTGTGCCTGGCACTTAGTACTTGAAACGCTGCCGACTTTCATTCCGCCACCTTATTCCTTCTGTTAACCCCCAAGTCTCGTAAGATCAAAGCATCATCCAACATCGATGAGCTACGAGGCTCTAAGCTCACACGATGCCTTTGGCATCTGTAGGCTGATAAGGTTAAAGAATAAATGGTTGGGGGTTTTGGGGCATCTGCGGAGAGCTCTGCTGAGATGAGACGCTGGCTTATGAGGCTCATTATGATCATACTGCAGCAGTGACCTTCAGCATGCAGCAAAGGAAAGCAGGATTTAGTGTTCATGTCAACAGCATAATGAAACAACTCAGGAAGGCCAGCCTCAGCCACAACTTTCATCCCACTAAAGAACTTGCAAATCCGTGGCAGCGAGAGGGAGTTTGCAGACAAAAGTAAAAGGAAGCCTTCAGCCTTTTCATCCCAGGCTCCTGCGTTACAGAAGTCATAAATAAGGCAACAAAACATTTTGCTGGCTAAAAAGCCATTAGAGGAAGCAATTCTCAGCTTTTCATCTGGAGTTTTCCCAGCAGCGTCCATCCGGATGAGACCGGCCTCCCCGGGGGCTGACGGCGCGTGTTGGCTGGGCTCGTCGGAAACCCAGCCCCGGCCAGCGCCTGCGGCTCAACACGCTGCGGCGAGCTGCCGTCAGCAGGGCTGGCTTCAACCTCTGTTTGCAAAGAGGAGCACTTCTGTTTGGATATCTCCGCCGCCATCACCAGCTCCCAGAAAATCCCAGAAAAAACTTCACACCCTTGTTTCTTTTAGAATCAGATCGAGCTACAGCACCCTCTGCGACTTCTTGCTGCATCCTGAAAGCAACGGGATCAAACTGTTGCACACAGTCAAAGCCAACGAGGACAAATTACTGCCCTCTTTTCATACCTCTCGAGTTTCTCTCCCTTCCCCCCATCCCTCCCCTTTTCTTTTTGCCAGCTCCACTCTTTTGGGTTTATACTTTGGGCACCTGTGTGATTTCTGATGGTTTGGTCTCAGAGTACCCCCCGTCTCGAATCTTCCCCACAACCTTGCGGTAAGGACATTTCACTGTCCCTGGATTCAGGTGAGCACACAGACAGACTGCCTTTCATACAGCAACGTACGGGAAGGGCAGGTCTGTGCGGGATGGCCCCTGCTGTGACCCCTTTGGATGCTTCGGGCTCATCTTCCCCTGGGACATCTACAGTCCCATTTTATCTCCACTTTCTTCCTTCAGCAACGTTAAAAAGAGGTTGCATCCAGCACTCTGTGCAAAACCGTCTAAAAACGCAGGCGGCCTTTTCGTTCCCTCTCGTTAAACCAAACACATCTGCAATCCCCGGGAACATGCCAAGAAGCCATCCGCAACCACGCTCGCCGACAGATGAGGGACAGACCACAGCTTCAGACCTGCTCCACAGCTCAGCTCCTGAGTCCTGATGACTTTTCATCCTTCTAGTGAGTAAACACTGTGTGACAAGCCAAAAGGTATTTGAAAGCCCTTCCCAGCCCTCCCGTGCCGCGTGTGCGCAGCTGGCTCTGCCGTACTGGTTGAAGTGTCAGACAATAATTTATTTTCCATATGATTTAGCCAGCTTGCAATTATAGATTTGATTGACTTACTGGAAATCCCAGAAGACTACCTGTACCAGACGGAAAGTCACCCTCTTAGACTTCAAATTAGTACCCAAATTAATCAGTCCTTACATAGTGATTTCACTAATTTGATGAATTACTATCAACACTGTATTGTTGATTTACCCTGGCTTTGATACTTGATAAGCATATTGCTTTGTTGCTGTTTTAACACTGCTGACAGCATTGGGGGGGCACCTCTTTCTCAGAAACGTGTTAAAACATTTCGTAAAGACAGTGATGCACATTCATACTGATAAACTGCACAAGAGATGGGAAGGAGCAGAAAAGCGAGGGACTGAAAGCATGTGGGGTCCCCTGTCTTTATGTACCCCCCCACCCCCCACCCCCCGGGGTGCACACTGTCTGCTCTGCATCCCTTGAGCAGACCAGGACCAGACTTTTGGGTGATGGGAACGATGCTCCCATCACCCCTCAGCTCCTCCAGCCGCCAGCTCTGCTGGATGGGGCAGAATGAGGACAGCCTAGAAACTGTCTGCTGAGAAACTGCAGTATTTTCTTCGGTTACTTCCTCAGGTAGGTCCACTAACGACCAGATCATTCAGACCTGAGAAGCAGAACAAGAAGATACAGAAGATGACAGCTTTTGCTCTTCTGTCAGTTTATGAATAAAAATAAGATGTGAGAAGATGGAAATTGCTTGCTCATCTTGAAGGATGGGATGACCAGCTATCTCCAGGTTTGGATATAACTGTGGGTATTATTTCCTTCCCCAATCAACGTTGAACACAAGAAAAAAACGTTTCAAGAAACGTTTCAAGAAACTTGCTAGTTTTCCTATATATCCTCTACCTTTTGAGTTACTTTAGTCAATTAACACCAAATTCTAAAAAGTAACTTTCTAGAATGCCTCTTCCAACCCAGTTACAACTCCAGGCAAATTGTGAGTCAAATACAACCTAGCAATTAGCTGCAAAGGTAACGTGGGGGGACCCAGGTTAGCAAGAGGTACCAAATAATCAGACCAAACCTCCCTTCAGGGAGACAGCCAGCAATCGCAAACAGAACAAAAAAATGAAACATCGATTATTTAAACCCTCGGTGCTGCTTGGCAATGCAAATCACAATTACAATCAGGAATTTAAGCACTTTCGATTTCAGACCAGTTCATTGGGGTGGATGATTAATTCCTGTTTACTTGCGGGATGGCTGTATTGGGGGAAATCAGGCTGCAGGCTGCTCCCTTTGCTGCGGCTCTGAGGGATGCGACTCCACGTGCTGGGGGAGCAGGAGGCCCTGTAGCACATCACGGGCAGGTCCCGATGCCAGGTTTAGCAGTCAGGAAGGATCTTTAAGCATCTGCCAAAGTAATAGCAGCAAAGCTCCAACTGAACAATGACCCAAGCAGTGTTTTTTAATTATACAGATGACACAGTCCAAATCTTAAGTCGTTTTGAACACTTGCCTTGGCTGTTTCTCCTTTTGCATAATGAGAATCTGCCAGTGAAATGGCAAATAGTTTAATGCAAAAAAACCCACAACAACTGGGCAACCCAAAACTGCTGTGTTTGAGCAGCTGGTGACAATTGTGCAGCCAACAGGCTTCCCAGAAGACAGAGCAACGTACAAAAAAGAAGCCTAATAGGCAAAGCAATATCTTTATCATCTCATCCATGGTCCTTCACAAGTGATTCCTAGAAAAAAGACCCATAGGTCTTTTAACATCTTTATCTCTACATAAAGGTGACTTAAAACCTACCAGCGTTGTTTCATAAACCCGCAATGCTGGCACATCTGTGAGGATGCCCACACGCTTGCAGCCTTGGCTTTGCTGTTTCTGCCTGGTGAACTTTCCTGGGAAGAGAGAAAAAGCCATCCATGCCAGGAAAGGCTCAGGAGAAACAACTTCTGAAACTGGGAAAGCTGATGGACAGGCTCCAGTTTTTCTTTACATGAAGATGTTGTTGCATACCGTGTGTTTAAAGAGCCCAATCAACCTGAATCCTCAACTGGTTTGAACTCAGATCTCTGGTCCAACACGCTGGAAGGGCTGGGATCACGGGGCCCGATCCTGCACCTCACCAATAATTCCCACATCCACAAAGTCGCACAGGCACCCTGCAGCTCCTTGCAAGGAAACACGGGTTTGGGTCCCATGCCCCCAAGCACCACCAAACAGGTCCTCGTCTTTGCAGAAGGCTCTAAATGCTTTTTCAGCAGACATGAAAATCCAGTTAATGTTCCCTTTCAGTTTGATTAACGTGCTTTAATGCAATCCAATTAACAAAGTATTATGGTTTCTAACATCACAGCTTTTATATCCTTTTCTAACCAGGAAAAATCTATGACATATGATACAGCCATTAGAAAGGAGCAGATAGCTTTCACTCAAAAGGCTCCCTATTGCCTGATCCAAAGCCAGATAGGGTCAGCAGAAAGACATCTGCTGACTGCAGCAGGTCACGGATCAGGCATTAGAGAGTGAAATCTATAAATGTCCTTTCACTGGGGAAGTCACATTACTGGAGTCCATGAATTATGGGGAGGGGGGGGGCGGGTTTCCCAGCTAAGAACTGCAGTATTTACAGCACTGTCTCAGCTATAAAAACCTTTCCTGGGAATCGGAGGTTGGGGAGCGTGGACTGCAAAGGACTTTGTGAGAATTACGATCAGATGGATTAGCTGAGCATCAACAGACCAAAGCTGCACAGAAACATTAGACAAGGAGTATTTGAAAACCAGCACAAAGTCTTTCCAGGATTAAGTCCTTCCACTGTTCTTCCTTTTGAAATAAGTAAAAACAAGGTAAGATTAATTCCTTGTCAAGCCCGTGAAGAACAGACTCCAGCACTGAAATAAACACAAATTGAATTTACTCTGGTGGCTTCAGATAGGTCACATCAAGCCAGAACTAATGCAGTATTGACCCACTCTTACTCTAGACTACACAGCAAAGCAGCAAACAACATTGCAGGTGCTGCGAATTCATTTCATTTAATGTCGCCTGGGCAGCAGCGTTAGCTTGGGATACAGGCTGCACTCAATAGGCACCTATCTACCAGCGGGAAGCAGGACAAACGCTAGAAGTTGGATGCTTAAGTGCTGTGTGAGAGAGACAAACACGGGGTGTTCCTCACTGCAGCCCACTCGCAGGGGTCCACGTGCAGCCTGTCGCCCACCGGACCGGCCACGCCATCGCTCTGACTGATAAAACCCAAAGACCTGACTGGCCAGCCAAAGTGAAAAGGCAGCGATCCGCTTTTTAGAAACCCCACACTGCAGGCACGCGGTATTCATTTTGAAGCTGCCAAAATTCGGGTAGCACAGCCACCAGAAGAAAACTCCCTCCCTGCAGAGCCAGGTTTTGCAGTGCTGGTAAGAGACTTCTGCTGTGTGTTTCCTGCAGATGCTGCCCAGTCCTCATCCATCTCTGCAGCCCTCAGGGGGGACCAGCTGCAGTCACAAGAATTGTGCCGGGAACCCTTCCTCTCTTGTGCCCCAGGAAGACTGGGAGGATTCGGGTCCGATGCTTCATTTATTGATTTTCAGGCAAGGCAAGGAACACGCAGAGAAAGAGCCACAAGAACAGAGCATTAAGCAGTATCAAGGTGGCACCATAAGGAAGTTTTGAAGAAGCTCCCATCTCCTCCCTGCCCTTGTACTGAAGATGACATTACACAGATCACACGAAAAATCTCAGAATAAAATATTTATCATATTCTCCTTTAATGCAAACATGCAGCTGTCAATGTAAATGCCACACGAACTTGAGAGTCGCCCTTCTATACCAGATGGAGCTAAGTGGACAGGCACCTTCTGGGCTCTTCCATCGAACCAGGGCATTAGCCTCTCCTCTCTGCAATTAATTATCATCAGCCACACAACAGAATGGAAACCAGTGCGAAAAGCATAACGCACCAATAAACACAGCTATCACGAGAGCTGAAACATGCCCATGTCATTGTGTATTTTAGTTTGATGCTTACAAATTAATTTCTGCCAGCTATAATTCCATCAGGCAGTCCCTGAGACTGCGGGTCGCCCCCACTCATTAATGCAATCTTGGGAACCATCAAAGAGTCGCTCCCACAACTTACTCACAACCGCAGCTGCTTTCGATGGGAGTTGCACCATACATCAAAGGGCAAAATAAATCAAGCCTGCTTGTGCAAGTAAGGGAGAAGTAAGACCAAGGGTGCATGTTACTAAGAAGTTTCCATCAGAATGCTTTTGAAGGAAAATTGGGTTTTTGACAAAACTATTTGTCACGAAGGGTTCCTTTTCCTCAGGGAGCTTCTGCAGTCTGGGCAGGTAAACATTTAAGACAAAACGATCAGAAAAGCTTCCAGCCATGAAGAGAAGCCACGCTGCCCCATCTCACCGAGCAGTCCTATTGCTGCCTTGTCCCTGCATTTTCCTTTCTGGACACAAGTCCGTGGTTCGGGCTGCACCTCTCCCCACAAAGCGCAGCAGCTGAGCAGAAGCGGCCGCGCAGCACACGCCGGGAGAGCTCTTCTGTGCCCCGCACCCTGTCGGGACACAACAGGCAAATGCTGCAGGACTAAATGTGCTCCTGCTGCAGCGCAATGAGAGTGCGAAGCCTCCCTGCAATGCCTGGTTTTTATTTTCTCCTTGATAAAAGCTAAATTTCCAGTGGGAAACCCACAATCATTTCTTACCTGCCCTAGCTATTGCTGTCCTGGGATGCTAGAGGTGCTCATTTCTTCCCTTTCCTGAGTTGAAAACTCCCAGCTGGAAACAGGGAATACTCCAATAAGCAACTTTCATTTTGTTCTTATTCAGTCTGCAACCCCTGTCCCCCCTCCAGAAAGCGCATCTGTTTGGGGACTCAACCTTGTAGGAGAAAATGGCTCCATGAAAAGAGAGAAAAATTAAAAAGGGCTAAAACCACTCGGCCTCGCACAGGAACCCTGAGGATGTCATCTTCCCCTTTCCCTCCAATGATTTATGCCCAACTTTTCTCCTCACACGCACATGTATTACTCACACTACCCAACCGCTGGGGAAGGGTAGGGGGGACAGGTGAGTCTGGAAAACATCAGCAGTAAGTATCTTCAAGACCCCTCATCCTTCACAAGCAGTTTGATTTCTAAATTCCCACTGAACGGAGAAACACCGGTTATGCCCCCAAATACCTGTTTCAACCCATGAGGCAAAGCAAGACCTTGTTTCAGAGGAAACAGCGGTGGGAAAGCTCCAGAAGAGCATCCTCGCAGCCAGGCAGAAAACCCGCCTAACGAATTAGCTAAATGCCTTGCTGAGTTGGTTGCTGATCAGCATTGCAAATCAGCTCTGCCTTGCACAGCCCAGGCTCCAAGAACGGATGATGGACCCGCTCACACAGCTTTATACTTCATGCCTCTAAGCAACCATTATTTATAGCCTCACACTCAACCTGTAATAAACGCGAATCAGATTAAAAACCCGTTAATAGTTCATATTTATTAGCAGTGCATGGGAGATACTCATAAAAATAAGTAAATTATGATGGTGCAAGCCTGCGCATTCACTTCTTTAAATGAGATTTTGGGTTCGCTGCATATTAAATCATTTGGCTCTTGGATTACAGAGTATCATCTTGTTTCAAGCAAGTTCTCTAAAGACACTGCTCTGCCCTTTTAGCCAGGCCTTTAGGGCCACCATTCAAGAGCACTCTCAGCCCCATCCCTAGGGCCCCACGGTTTCAGTGGCATGTGCTTCAGACCCTTCCTGGCAACAGTGCTTCTTTTGGTCTAGGCATTGTAAATGGTTGCCACCACATACGACATATGTTCCACAAGCAAGTTACTTTTCTCCAGCATTATTTATGCAGAAAAAGCTACAGCTTGATGCGGGAAAAGCCCTTTAGAGGATTTTATGTTTCAGGATTATCACCGAGATCTTAACAGGACTTGCTCACCCAACCAGTTTTCTACGCCATTCACACCTTGCTTTCAGCTCATCGCTGCACAGACTCAGCCACCAGCTCTGCTGACCTGGCTTCTGACCTGGGCACAAAGGGATGCCTGATGTCCAAGGCGGGACATGCTCTTTCCCAAACACAGAGAAAGTGGCCATTCAGCCCTAGAGCACAGCAGCACAGGCTGTGCAGGAAAGGTACGTGATGAAACACCCACTGACTGCTGCCCCATTTCGGGCTCAGAAAGAACAGAACTTGTGTTTTGTCAGGATTCATGAGCTTCCCGAGGAAGAGCTGTGTACTTTTAAAAATTCCCAAGTGAAGACTATTGCGGCTCAAGAGTCAGCAGACATTCAAAAACTGGAAAATTCCTGGAGTCAGGGTCTTTGCCAGCCTATCCTTCACTCCACCTTACTGACCCAGCTCTACACCAAACTCAGGACACGTGGCGCAAAATGGTACTCACCTTAGAACTACACTTAAACGGCTTTCAGAAGAAACGCTGCTCACAGGGGTGGATCTCCCAGCTCCCACGATTTCCACACTACACAAGTGCAAATAAAGCAGTCATTTTGTATGCGGTCAGTCTGGTCCTTCACACAGGTCACACCAACTTTGCACCCAATTTTCCAAAATCCAAACCACATATGCCAAGTCCCTCTTCCACAGGTATATTTTATCTTCTGGAGTGTGGAAGCAAATGGACAGGTAAAGCCAGAAAAGCAAAGGCGGGTCTCATCTCTTGGCACTCCCTAGGCAGGGATGCTCTAGCACCAAGCAGGTACACGAGGGTATCTCCGGTACCTGGGCTGAGCCCTCACTTCATATGACAACAGCAGATACAAGGATCCATTGTTCAGAGACTGAAACGCAGCCCTGACTACATGCATTTACATACATTTCACCGCTTAGACAGAAGCTTGGGAAAAGACAAGACTATCGCAAACACTACACTGCAAACACAACAAATATAATCTGGTTACAACCAACTGCAGAGCTTATGATACCGCTGGCTATGGGGAAAAAGAGAGAGAGGCACTCTGAGAATTAATGTTCTTCCAGTCTATAGAGAAACAAATGAGTTTCTGGTGCTGAACAATTAGTACTCCTGTTAATTATGCGTGCGGGTTAGAAATAACACCAAGCATTTGGGACTGCTTCCATTTCGATTGTTTTCTTTCTGCACTGGATAACAAAAATATATTCAGACAGCTAAATAAATCCTTCATAACACTGATGGGACTTCTTGTTCACAGCAAGCAGTTATGCAAATTGCTAATTATGAGGCAGAGATAATAATAATCTAGCACATTTATGCAACCGCATGTACGACAGGGATAGCTAAAGCAATAGTTGCCTTATTGTCCTCACTGCATTTTTTAAAGCCATGCTGATGGGCTGGCTCACTGCATGGCATCGCCGCCTGCTGCAGTGGGTACTGCAGCCCAGGAGCAGCCCTGTGCCCCTGGGATGCAGGAGGGCCGCAAAATAGAAGGTTTAATACACTGGAAACTAACACAGTCACAAGAATAAAAAGCCCAGGTATCCCTGAGAAAAATAAATGGGAGAGTGGTTGTCAAAGCATCCCCACTGGTTTTAAACTGCCCCTTGAAAACCAACTGCAGCCCAAGCTGACACAGGTGGCCAGCTGCTTCTCCATGGTGCCAGGCTTCAAACCCTGGGCTCTCAGGGCACGACAGAACCACTGGGTCAGGTCCCACCTGCTCCAAACCTGCCTGAAATCCGGACCTGGTGTGTTTGGGACAAAAGCGTAAGAGATGGTAGGCATTCCCAGAGTGTCATTTTCTGGGATGAACTCCCAGAAGTGCAAGGAAAAAGACTCAGAGCTACCCAAAAATACAATCCTCCTACCTCTGATGAAAACAATGCTGCAATACTTACCCTGAACCTCATTAAATAAAAAGTATCCGCTTCAGGGATGTCCTTTTGCTTCAGGATGAGGGAAACCGATCCAAACCAACAGCCACAAAAAAAAACCCCACCATGGGAGAGAAGGAAGACTGCAACACAAACACAAACCTTTCCAACCTAGAGCAATTCCTGCTCGTTTGCTCTCAGCCAGCACACACTCACCTAGCCACTTCTGTCTACTGTCCCAGCTCAGTCAATCCAGCATTGCATTATTATTTGCACCTAAGGCTCCAAATTCAGAAATTTCCACCACTTACTGAAAAATCCCAGAGATAAGAGCACAAACGCTGCAATGCTGGGGAAAGTGCGTGGTGACATTCCCCAAAATCCTGCAAGGAAACAGCCCGGACAATGGGCTGTTTCTGCCTTAATTAGCTATCATTTTGGCAAATGCAAGGGAAATGCAGTGAAAACAACCCTGTGACTTCACATACCCAAAGACGGAGAAGAGAAACTCTGGATGGGCTCTGAACTGGAAATGATGGATGTGGCTCACTTGCGCGGTAATTAAATCTCCTTCCACAAAGTAAGAACAGCGATCTGTGTCCTGATGAAAAAACCTGCTGCATCATGGAAACGGAAAAGACCGATAGGAGAGACCTGGGAGGAATTGCCAAGGATTTTTTTTTATCTAATTTTTTTTTTTTTTTTTGCCTGTTGGTGAGATATTAAACTCAGAGAAAGAAAGGAACAGCTTGCTCAGACCTGGCCGCCTCTGCTGGCCGCCCGACCAGCCGGAGAGGGGTCCTGCCCGGGGTCACGGCTGGAGAGCCACCCTGTGCTGGCACCGAGAACGCAGCCACACCACCTTGGTGCTGCTCTGCACCATCCTCTGCTTGCAAGGGGCTGGAGGCAACCAGGTAAAGGAGCAGATTTGTGCTGGGCTGGGTTCCCGTTCGTACCACGCCAGCCAGCCTGGCACTGCACATTACCCAGTGCCTCCACATTACCACCAGACCCAGTGCCAGGAGCTGGTCCTGGCACCTTGCCTCCTGGCACCCATCTGAGGTCACCCCAGTGCCCAAGTGACATCCCACTGCCTTGTAGAGGGCGTACAGCAACAGCAGGGGAGAGTCACACCTAAGCATGGATGCTGGCCAAAAAACAGTAGCAGCTTTCCAGAAGTGAATGCTGTATGAGACAGCAACTTCAGAACGGCAACTAGAGGCAATCCAGGACCAAGCCTTCAAAACTAAAAAAATCATCCATGCTTGGTTATTTGCGTTTGACTTGCACTCTCAGAGCATTTAGGTTCTTGTCTTCAAGCTGTCCTTAGGATCTTAGGAGATTAGAAATCTAGTTTGTTCCTCACAAAACGATGATGCAAGTAAAACCTTAATTCCTGGAGAATAATCATCGAAAAACCCCACACCAATTTCAAGAGGTGACCTTCAATGCTGTAAAAATTTGGCAGGTTCCTGAATGTATTATGCTGGGTTTGACTAACATGGCACACCAAATTCAGTTTTACCCTGGCTGGTGAGCATTTTGCAGCATTGATACCAAATCCTTGGTGACAGAACAGAATATACCATCGACTGTTCAGTGCCAATTGCTGGCGATTTCATTCCCAAAATATAACGTAAAACCCAAGCCAGACCAAAGGTTCAGATCTACACACTTTTAATAAAAACAGGCTTACCTTCAAGTAGGAATTTCCAGAAGAGTTGTGATGAAACATGGAAAATGCCAAATATCCAGCCATTTCAGGTGTTTCGATTATTGCAGGTGAAAGGTATTAGGAAAGAAACAAAAAGACTGATTAGCATAACAAATACAGTGTTTGCAACAAGTATTTTTAACACTCCTAATTGCACCTGTAATTCCTGTAAGAACCAAGAGTTCTCATTCCGGTTTTCCTCTAAAGGATTTGCTTGTATTCGAGACTGGATTTATACAATTTTCCATAAGGCTCCATCTTAGAGTCCTCACTCCGGCAAAGCTCCCACAACAGCCACGGAATTGCAGGAAAGCTCTGCAAAGCTTGGCCTGAAGGTCTGGGTCCCTCAGCCAAGAAAAAACAAACAAACAAAAAAACCCCCAAAAAGTTCGAGTAAGGGGACAGCTGTAATTTATACCCTGTGGTAAGCAGAACTTCCAATTCAGAGTCTGCTCTGCTTTTAATAACATTTCTATCTGCAGCTGGAAGGTGCATTTCAAATTCATCCTTTTTCCTTGTGGAAATCAAAACAAAGCCATAAGAACTTCATTTCAGCACCAGTCTGTTTGTTGCCCATATAACTTTATGTGATCAAGCCTCACATAACCGTAATAAAAGAACTCTGTAAAACATAGTTTTATAATACTTGAGCACACATTTAAACAGCTGAGGAGTTTCTCCAGCCTGATGGAGCATACGGCTTTCCATCTACTCCTAGCGACTGCAGATTTCAGATGGCTTTCACAGCCCCTCAGTGCCTCGCATTTTTCCCCAGTGGCTAGATGGCAACTCGCAGGGCAGTCAGCTGTAAGTTTCTGGCTCACAGAGAAGGAGCAATTCTCAGCTGAGCAGTGAGAGGAACCCACCTTCGCAGTGCATCCTTAGGAAAGGATGGGCTAGCGGTCACTACATAGAAATTATGCCTAGAATTTGTATTTGTTGTTGTTGTTTTTTTTTCCTCTTCCTCCTACTTTAAAAATCAGGCGAAATAATGTGAACTGGTATTTCAAAGGCAAAATAAGAAATACAGGACAGTCAGCTCCTTACAGTATTGCTAACTCTTTACATTTGATTACACTCCAAACAACCTTAGCTCCTGGAATCATGTGAAGTCAGAATCTGAACTCCCATAAAAAACACATTAATAATTTCTACTCCCCGATTACTAGGAAAAGCTTGAAAACGTGATCCCTACAGACCTGGTATAAGCAAATAAAGAAAAACCAAGTTTGGCTCTGATCCTGCAAATCACTTAAGCGCATGCTTAGCTGTGCAAAATCAATGGGACTTCGTGAGCTTCTAGAGAACTCCAAGCACACGAGAGATTTGTGGGATCAAATCAGGAAAAAAGCCTTAAGGTCTTAAGCCTTAACCTAATGATATTTCAGCTTCTCTTCAGCCTGGCTCATGATTTTTAATTTAAATGCTGAGGACTGAGCTTAATATGTTTGCATAAAAATATTTACTCAGCAGTCTTTAGAAAGGTGAAAGGTCTTTGCAGACCTTCAGCGGGTGAGGGGATCTAACAGAGCAGCTATCGACCACCAGCACTCCAGTGTCCCCAGGCAGGAGTCTGGAAGGGCAGCAGACCCAAAAAATGAAGAGACACCCCCAAAATCCCCATGTGCCTCTATCTTCATTACAGCACTTTTTTTAGTACCTTCAACATAAACAATGCTAAGGCTTAAAATGGCAAAAATGGTACAAAATTGTTATTGCACTTCACCCCAAGCCATTACAGCCTCAATTACAACCTTGAAAAGCAAAATAACAGGAACTGTCTATATTTCAAACATTTGGGGGGGAAAAATGGAAAAGAAAAAAAAAAAAAAAAAGAATTAAAAGGATTTTGCTCAAACATCCAGCAAGCACCGAACGGCCCAATGAGTCTTCAACCAACATGTTTGTTCATACTGGCTAACAAGAAAAAAGGACTACCAGCAAGATCTCAGAATTAGCTTAACGCTGTTTCTTTTTTTTCTCCATCAAATTATACAGTCCTCAAACCAACATGCTTCTGATGGGAATTCACTGTTTTAGCATCTCCCCAAGGGTCACTGCAAGCAGATACTGACAATGGGAAAGCCAGTGCCTCACTCAACACCACCTTCTTCTTCTTCTTCTTCCTCCACTACTTCTTGTTTTTAATGAGTCTGAACTAGTCAGTCGGAGGAGCTGCCTGATGACAGCTAACAGCCCCGACAGTCGCTGCAAGCACAGGAGGATGGCAAAGGCGAAGGCAGCACTCCTCTCCCACCCAAAGCACCCATCGTACCGTGACAGCTCTTTTTCCACAGAACCCAATGAGACATCTCAGCAGATCAAATGGAAGCTGATACAGTACAAGAAAAACAACAAAACACTGACTGCATAGAATTAAAGAGGAAGAGAAAACTGAACAAAAAAAAAGTTGTATTAAGAAGCGAGCTAAAGTGTTTTCCAACTAGTAATGAAGTAGACTAAACCTCTGCTAGCCCCTTTTTTTAAACCTATTTGCAATCAAAGGCAGGATAGAGAAGACACTTGAAAGCCATTAACAAACTACATTTTGAATTATTCCTTTATAGTAGCTGTTAAACCATAAACACACATTCTACTAATGCTCATTTCTCATGTTTCCCCCCAAATGTTGTTTTTACTGCTGGATTGCAATGATAAACACCAGCGACTCCGATATTTCTTCCACTTCCTTTGAGAACGAAGGCGCATTCCCCCAGCAATGCATCCACCCAGGCACCAATCACATTTTTTAAAGTAAGTGGATTTGATGATGAGAACTACTGAACAAATCTTCAGCAAATGGTGTTTATTGCCTATGCGAATGTTAACCACGCCACGCCAGCTGATATACAGGTCCTTAAAGCACTCAGCATTCTGTATTTATAGGTACAGCTCTCCCGCTCCGGAGTGTGAATTAGCTGAGCAAAGCCTGGCCATTTCCATACCCTCCCACCACCCTCCAGCATCACTGCAATTTGCATTGCAGACTTGCACACTCATCCGAGCGCACCTTCCCTGTAAAATACATTCCTGCCTGAAGCTTCGTAAAGATTAAAAAGTCTTATGTTCTGCAGCTGGTTTTCCTAAAGTGCTTCCCGACTGCCTCAGAAAGGGACCTTTCTAAGCAGAAAGGTTTAGTTAATTTCTTTCTGACGACAGGTTAAGCGCTGAGCGATTTGCCCAAGCGTAGGATGCCCACGTGCACATGCGGATCTTCCCCCAAAAGCAAACACCACCTTGCAACCCCTGTAGGCCACCAGATTTAACTTTGAAGCTGGCCCTGCTATGAGCAAAGGGTTGCAAAAGAGACAGCCGGAGGGAGACCCCTTCCAGCCTACCCCAGCCCCTGACTCTACGCCGACACCGATGCACCAGCAGACAGCCCATGCCAACACGCAGCAACCACAGCCCAGAAGTGCAGATGTGCAATTCTTCACCCAAGCAGCATGACGGCACCAGCCAAAGACAGCTGCAGTGTGCTTCAACACCGCAAGCAGTGTGATGTTCCCATCTTAGGGGCAGGCTCTTCCGACACAGACCGTTTATTTTACTATCTCTGCAGCCTCTGCAGAAGGCTACGTGCCCCTAGCACAGACCCTGAGCCGAAACGCCTCCAGACTCAGCTGCTGGCACTGCTGCTTTGGGCACCGGGCAGAGCTTGCACTCACTTTCCTCTGTAAAATCAATTTCTCCAAGAAGCATAAGCTTTGCGTACTACAAGGCTGGAGAAAAAAATCTGAAATCAAGAAATCTGGAAAGAAAATCTGAATATTAAGAATTTGTAAAAGTTATTCACCGAATACCATAGTCTAAACTAATTTTTAACAGCCTGAATCCTTTTCAAATTGACTGATTTTCTCAGTCAAGAGCCTGTGCTGGCAGTGGTCTTGAGAAAGCAGAGAAATCGCGCGCACAGTAAAACAGAGCAAGTCAAGGACAAAGATACAACCCTTGCCATTGATTTGGATTTTGCAAGATTTCTGAAGATATTTTTTTCAGTCAAGCTGATTAGTGCTATTTTAATGTGCAATATTTTGTGTTTAATAACCCCGGCCTTGCTTCTGAAAGGAGGAAAGGGTTTTACAGTTCAGCATTTTACAGTCATTTTTGCAAAGGGCTACCACTAGATTGCATCCGTAATTTTTTATGCTGCCATGTCTGACAGCAGATGGCAAACTGCCACGATGGAGTCCAACCACTTGCCTGAAACAGCAATGTTTTGGGGCAGGTGGGCACAAAATGTGACTGCAAAAAAAAGAAACACCAAAAGAAAAGCAACGTAATTTGGCCAAGGCTGCTAAACAGAACTACCCATGCATGTATTTACTTCAGAAGTCTCCATCCTCTCTGAAGTCCTCAAACGGGACAAAAAAAAAAGAAAAAAACCATTTCACTCCTCTGCCAGTCATTGCCCATCCCAGCCTGAGATTATCTGCACTACTAAAAGCAGGATGGAAAGACTATGAAACACCTGACAATAAGCATTTGGGGTCAGCCTCCTGCATCGTCTCCCTGAAGGAGCTGAAGGCGAGAGCTGCCCCAGGAGTCCCTGCATACCTGCCATGGGTGCTCCCAAGGGACAGACCCACTGAGAGCAAAACACCCCCTGAGTGGGAGGTGGCCGATTCCTCCTACACTTCTACCCCATCTCCTGCAGACGGGTACACCCAGACACAAAGCCAGTCCTAAAACACAACCAAGAAATCTGCCGGGCTAAAAATCGCTGGCTTTACTCAACACCTCTTTGCTTTTCCAAGGAGCAAAGAGCTAGGGTTTTATCAGGATAAATACCTTCCATAGGAAGGGCTTCACTTTTAATTACACCATTTTAAGGTTATAAATTGTTTTCTGGCCCTTATACATAATTAAATATAGATGTTCTCTGGGCTTAGTGTCAGTTTAAATTCCAGGCCAGAGCAAGTAATTTGTTTGCATGTTCAATGAACAAACCATTCTTGCAGGTTTCAAAGAACTGTGCTCATGCATCATGTATAAAGGTTGCCTTTCTCCCAGCTAAAAGGTCAAGCGAAGCAGAACTGAAATCACACTTGGCCCTCTAAGGAGGAACTGAGGGCCCCTAAAAACCAGAAATCAAACTTCTGATCCTCCTGTCTTGAAAACCTAACAGTTCCAAATTTTCCAGGCCAGCTAATGCCCGAGTTGCTAGCGTGATCCCAAACGCTCCTATGCTGCCTTGCATCAACACGAGCTGCGGACAGCAGGCTAAGGATGCACAGCTATCGCGGCAATTGTGCAAAGACTTGGAATTACATTCCCTGGAGTCATTTAACTCAATGCTGATGGCCAGCCACCATCCAGGAACGACTGGCAGGCCGGATGTAAAAATGCATGTAAAAATAAACACTCACGCCTTCCAACCTCTGCACCATCAATGTTTGCTCAACTATAGCGGATTAAAATTGCTAGCTGGAGACTTGTGAGAAATGAGCTGATGAGGACAATTTGCAGTGGGGATCGCGGGTTCTCCTCGCCTCGGGGCTCCCAGCCGAGCTCTGCGCGGGGTGGGCAGCAGCAGGATGGCAGATGAATGCCCACACCCCCGACACGCAGCCACACCACGGGGCAGGCACCCCCCGGCTGGACCAGGGCTACAACCCTCCTGCAAACAACTAGGTTAAATCTACCTTGGCCAAAACCCTCATTTTTTGAAGACCTTCTGTGAAGGCCTTGCCCACTATTGATTTATTATTAAAAAAAAAATAAAATAAACCAATATATATATATATTTAAGTTTGCTCTTCCTAGACTTGATCGAGTTGCAAAGATTTCTACCCATGAGCACCAACACCACCAATGAGGTGTGCTTGGAGAAAGAGGGCTGTCAAGACACGCCTTGCCTCAGAGTTTCAGAAGAAACCTTCCTGATCCCTAGGGAGCATCCCTTTTCCAGCATAGGGCTGCTAAGTCATCTAGAGAGGCAGCCTTACATGGAGCAGGCTGGGTTCTCCCCATCACTGTGCCAAAAAGCGTAAGAAATGCTTCTCCCATGAGTAACATTGAGTTACTAACCCCACATTTTGCCCATCCACTGAAGATGCGCCATTTTCTAAAAAGCATCGTTTGATCCCCTAAAAAAAAACCCACTGGAAAGACACCAAAATAATTTCTTTGCAGTAATTGCTAGTGATTTTGCTCAGCTTGCGAGTACAGAGCTTTTACCACTTTATTTCAGTAACACTACAGAAGTTAGCTGACAGGGGAAGAGCTGGCCCATTTAATGATTTATTTTGTATCCTTGTTGGTAACTAAAGTTTTTACAAGTCAAGTGCTCCACTGAGACTTAACGCTTGTAACTTGTTTGTACTCAAGATGTTTCCTCCAGCAGGATTATGCTGCTCTCACTAACATCAGCAGGAACCACACCTTCACCACTTTGAGCCTTGCACAGGACTGATATTAGAAGTGGTAAAACTTTATTCACCTGGGGAAGCAGGCAAGCTGTGCAAGCAGGCAGTTTCACCTCCAACCACTGCCCCTCGAGATCTGCCTCCCCTCTGACACCAGTCTGAAAATGACTCAGGGTCGCAGCAAACCCCCACGTGCACTTCACCCCACCGGCGCTGCACGGCTGCGATGCTCCCGCTGCTACCTGCAGCTTCCCAGGCGCAGCAGCATGGCGAGGGAGCTATTTCTGCCCTTTACGTAACACAGGATTCTAAAGTCTTTCTCCCTGTGCCCACAGCTCACCTTTCCTTGCTACCGAGAAGTTTTTTTGCTACCTCCGCAAGCATCTGCCGCATCACAGGCTCTGCAAACGTCAGCTGACCCAGGACCCACCGCATGCATTAGAGTTTTTTCTATTTCAAAGCATGAGACGAGATCCTGCAGAGAAGCCAGGAGCACCCCTGGCAGATCTGACACTGCACCAATGGTTCTTCACTACTTCACTGCACTTTCTGTATTGATGGTTAAAGCACAGCCGCACAAGGAAATCAGACCCAGGCTATTTGGCTTCTGGCCTCTGGCACTTGCTACAGATCCTCTACTAGGTTAAAGAGCTGTTTAATAGATGTTATTTTCTTCGCAGGGGAGTATCTGTACACTAACCACATCCATCCCCTCAGCCACTTCTGTGGTAATCTGAAAACAAGCTCAAGGATGCCTGCATCCCGCTGCAGCACTCACTCTAGCTATCTTTTTTAAGGAGCTGGGCCTCGTAGCACCATGATGTGGATGGTGGGACAACGCCATGGCTGGTGGGACAACGTGGCTCCCCACTGCCCAGTAAAGCCCCAGCTGCCAGCAGCTCCCACATCTCCTCTGCATCGTCCTCAGCACAGGGCACAGGCTGCGGGGCAAAGACTGATGCTGAGTGGCAAGAGGGGACTCTCATCCTGAACAAAAATAAATGGGGATTTGGTCAGGTGATGTTCCTCTTCTCACCGAATGTTTTCTGTGCTAAAGTAACAGCTGAAGGCAGTTGGTATCCTCTCCTCTAGCCAGGCTCACGGTCCTGTGGCTGGGCTGCAAATGCCACCAGCTGGCTGCTGCCCACCGAGGTCCCCCCAAGCACTGGCTGGACACACCAGCTGGGCATCCAGAACGGATGGGAAATGAATAAAAAAATAAAGAAAAAAACAACAACATCAAATCTCCTGATCGGTTTCCTCAACCTATTTTTTTTTTTTTAAGTATTTCCTCGATCAGCTGCACAATAAATTATTTGCCATGGCATTAATTATGCATTATTGACTTAATACATGGTAATTTATGTTGACAATGGCAATATTTCTTGGTGCTGAAGGTGCTGGATGCTGACTAGTCACCTAGAGAGATGCTACCACCTAGGCTGAACAAAATGCTTCTCAGCCATTAAAGACATCAGTAGTTTGATGCTAACTTTGAGGAGACATAGGAAACGGCTGAAATGCCTAAAACACCCTGCTAAAATTTCTCTTCACTGCAGCATTTCAGAACCTATTTCCTTGTAGGAGCAACAGGGTTTGGCACTACTTGATCATCTGAGGTTAAAAGGGAGAGGATGGAGGAAGGCGAGTGACAGTCGTATAGGAAACTCCGTATTTCGCTATCAATAGTTAATCTACTGTGTCACATTTCTTAGAGAACTAAATGAAATGCAGTAAGCACCGTGTGAAATTGGAGCTAGGGAGCAAAATGATTTTGTAGAGCAAATAACTATCTCACACTGGCTGTTTTACGCCCTATTGAACAACCACCAGTTTATGAAAACAAAGTTTCATAAATATCAGCGAAGATTTCCTTCCCATGCAGCAAGAAGTCTGTGGATTTATGGGGGCTCAAACAAGAGTGGGAAGAGTGGCTGAGGAGCAGGTCCCGGGCCAGCGCTGGCTGGGTCTGGGCTAGAAAGCAGCAAAAAGCCTGGGGCAGGGAGGCTCCTCCAGGAGCAGCATCCCCACTTTGCTCCGGGAGGCCACAGCTGGGGAGGCTCAGCAGCTGGAGCAGCCCAGGGAGCCTAAGGAAACCTGGCCATCGGGGTCACCGAAGCCTTGCTGCTGCTGCTGAGGGCCCAGCACCTCCGGCTGAGCACAGCCAGAGCGCAGCACTCAGCACGTGGATGCTACTGCAATGGGTAAGGGAGCAGCTTGTGGTGCTCTCCTGACCAACTCCTAGCAGAAGGGATGGAGGAAAACTTCTGGGATTGCCACTGATGACCGTGAAAAGTAGGAGTTGGTTTTTTGTTTTGGTTTTTTTGGTGGTTTGTTTTTTTTTTTTTTTTTTTTTTTCAGAAAGGCTGCAGAGAAAACAAAACACAGCCCTGCAAAGCACAGCCAGGCTCACCCAGGCTCCCTGTCACGAGCCAGGGCTCTTGCAGCAGGAGAAAACCTGCTGAGTCTCATACAGCATTAAAATCCAAGCAGAAACAACCGGGTGATGAAACCACCTGGCAGTGCTGGTAACGCACGGCTGTTTGCATGGTTAAGAGTCATTTTCACATACAAGTCTCAAGCCTTCACCCAGAGCTTTGAACGTTGACCCAGCTCTTCAGAGCTGCCTTTGTACAAGCTGGCGCCTCACCCACGGCGCAGTACTGCGGGCCACGGCGTTAGCTGGGAGGACTTGACAGAGACACGAGCACATATTACTTGCATCCGAAATAGAAACCCGTCACCTCCACGACTGAACCTCACCTACAGGATAGGAGTAAGTCTGACTTTACTTACAAAACCAGGATTTCTGTCAGATGCTATGGCAATTAGAAATTCTACTTTTAACACCTCAAGCGGAGCCAATTTATTTTTGGAAGTTAAATCATGGTGAATCTAAATTAACTTCTATTAAATGAGTGGGAGCAAACACTTAATACAGCAATTAAATATATTCCTCTGTTGCCTTCTTGCAGTCCTCGCCTCCAAAACCAACCAACAGCATCAGCACAACACAGAGACACGTACCAGCTTTGTTTATAGGATGGTCTGAGATGCACAAAACTTTTTGTGTGGATTTCCCAAGGATAAGCAGAGTTTAAGAAAAAGAAGAAAAAAAAAAAGTTAACGTGAACCGCAAGGCAAATGCTTCAGATAACCTATGGCCAAGCAAGAAATCTGAATTGAAGAATTATTGACGGCCTCTGAAATTCGTTTCACTGCAGGGAAAAACACAACCTGAGCATCGCTGGGTCTGAGGAGAAGTGCTAACTCCCAAAGTATCAAGGCCCTGAAAGCAAACCAATAAAATGCAGGTTTTATGAAGTTTCCTTGCAAGCCTCCATCAGTTACAGCCCCCCACGGGAAGCGGCTGATGGCCAGCACCAAGGGCCATGTTTTTGCCATCATGTGCTTATGCCGGCTATATTTTACACCTCTCTGGACAACACCCCAGCACCCCAGCCCTCTGCTCTGCAGGACATAAGGCTGAGAGGCTGAGACTGAGCAACACCATGATTTTCAAGCCTCCTTTCTTCTCTCTGCTCAAGCTACACCACAAACTCCACCTCATACCTCTCTCCCCTGCCCATGGCTCTGCTGGGCTCCATCAGCAGGGGGTCTGCGCTGCCCGCTGGATGCAGTCTGCTAGTATGACTGGTGTGAGAGAGGGCGAGTGAAGGAGAAGGTTGCTGTCAGCAGCTGACTTTCCTGGGCTGACCCTTTGATAGCTTTTTTTATGTTTAAATGATGTGATAAAAATCAGCAATGAATTATGCAGCATCACTTGATAAGTCCAGCCCCAACAGTTCTTGAGAATCCCATTTTAAAGTTAAATTGGAGTTTGATCCTTTATCTCGAAGTTTTAATAAAACTAAGCAAGCCCTATGCTGTACTCTCCACCGAATCACCCTCCAACAGGTGCGGGTGCCCTGTCTCTCCCATTCCCAAGCATTTGGGAAGCCCGGGAGCTCTCGCTGCAATAAGCCCAGGAGCTTCACTGAGATGACCCTGACCTCCTGCACAAAAGCAGTGCCTGCAGAAGAAAGGTCCTGCCCTTCCCTGTGCTGCTTCCCAGCCTTGCATCCCAGCCGTGCATCCACCAGCTCACCCTCACTGGCAACACAGAGGGGAAAATACCCATCGCCCCTACAAGCCATCACTCGGAGAACTGCGCCCACCCCTCCCTTGGTTTTGCCAGTTTCTCCAAGACATCTTTGCCGTGTCTGCAAGTCAGCAAGTCTCGCATCTGGTTTTTATCTCAGCTTCACAGAGTTTAACCTAGAAAGCATCTCTGGTCTTACCCCAAGACTGCTCTTCCAGTTTGGGAGGGTGATGACTCCCAACTGATCCCGGGGTGACTGGCCCTTATTATCTCCTGTGTGGATTCATCAGCAAGAAAAAAGGCTGTAGCCATTAACAGCACAAGTATTTTGATGGATGAACTATCACAACAGAGCCTGCTGTAAGATTTCATACTGCAGCCAGCTCCTCTCTTGCCAAATGATGGAAGACCAAATCAGCAAAAGTGAGGGTTTTTTTTTTGTTTGTCCATCTGTTTTCCCCATGCTGGGCAGCAATTTTAAAGATTCCAGCCATGAGCACTTTAGCGGAGAGGCTGAATGGACACCTTTTTGAAATGTTAACCACAGTTCAGGTTTCCAGACTTCTGGGGCTTGCCCTGTGAGCGCTTTTTGGAGATGCTTTCTGAGCATCCAGCGATTCAGGTAGGATGGCTGGACAGGAGGCAAAGCGAGCAATACCAATGCAACCGTACTGCTGCCTTCTTCTGGCTTTCTATAAACACGTACTACAACAGAGACAGCGGCCTGAGAGACATCACACACACTGATAAGCAAGTCTTATCCCCGAAAAGCTGGTCTTACTGAAGTAGAGCCTCATTACAGCTTCTGCTCTTGCAGTACTGGGCAAGGCACACGGTGAACCTGCATCCTGCTGTATGCATTTTAAAAGGACTCCGAAAGTTTAGGGGCAATGTACGTGCCCAGAGCTGGGTCCAACAGTGAGACAGGGCACAAGATGCTACGTGCAAGATCCCCGTGACCCCAGCATCCAGCAATGCAGCACTGGAGACGCCAAGCTCAAATATCATCTTCTGAAAGCTGAGCTGATCACTGCTACAGGACCGTTGTCCATTCAAGAGCCTGGAAAAAAGGATACCGAATAGCACAAATCCAGACATGTAGAACAGGAACGCTCAACCCCAGCCCCACCACAGAGCTACAGCCTTAATGGAGCCACTACAAAGGGGAAAAACAGCAACATGTACATTTAACAAAAGCTTTTATAAATCACTAAAAGGCTGCATGCTGCCAGCTGCATCAGCCTGCTCTGCTCTGGGTCCTGACTTCCTATGCCTTGCTCATGATGTAACCAAAATGGACAATTTAATTAATTAAATTAAAATGCATTAAGCAATCCAGCAGGAAGGCAGGGCTGCCTATTTTAGTTCTTCTGAAGTACCAATTATTACAGCAGGGGGAAAGAAAACAGCTATCATCATAGCCCCGGTGTCATTAAAAATAAAATCCAGGGGAAAAATAAGCAAGAGCAATAGCAAAGCACAATGTGAGATGGTGGCCCAGTAAAACCCAGGATCGAGAACAGCCTCTGCAGAGAAAATGGGGCAGGGGTAAGAGCGAAGCAAGCAAGCCTGCCCACTCCCTGCCATCACTCTAGGGCAGTCCCAACTGAGCAGTGGCGAGAGGCACACTATACCCACCCACGGACCGTGCCTGACAGTCACAGAGCCCCAAATGAGCCAGTCTCTCCTTAATTTGAAGCCAAATTGCTTTGGTGTAACCAGGAACAGAACCTGGCCTGGGGAAGGGATCAGCTTCCTCAAGAAAATCCGTCTCTATGCCAACAGCATTTTTACGGAGGAGGATGCCCCTGGAAATGCCAGGGTACAAGAGCGTCTGCATCCCAGCTGGAGTACCCAAGCACCACCACCAGCACCAAGCCTTCTGTGGGGCCTGGTGACAGACATGAAAATAGAACAACACATCCTCATCAACTGATGCTGCACGTAGGAGGGAATTCACTGTCCCCGCAGGAAGCAGCCTTCAAATTAAAGCCAGTGCCTCGTACAAATGATTTGTTCCCGTATCTAAGGCAGCTTTTGGTGCCTCCACAGGCATGGGGACAGACCAGCAGCCATGCACAGCCAGCCTGGAGCCAGCTAAAACCCAAAAGAAGCTTGGAAGATTGTCTCCAAAGGAGAAAGTCTCTTCCTGAGCACAGTCGTGCAGTTCCTTTGAGCTTCCAGCAAATAAGTGTTGACTTGCTCCCAACAAATAAACTAAGCAATAAAATATGTCCCCGGAAGGATGTTTGGTTGGAAGCCAGCCCCTGGCTTTGTCCACAGCGTGTTGTGCAACCGGCCCACGTGCTACATGTCAGTCCCTTCCCTCTCCCAAAGCACTGGGCCAAGCGAGGGCCACCTCGACTCCACGAGCCAGTGGTCAAAGACAGGCTGAAGCATCCAGATCCAAGTCAGGTCTGACGCTGCAATGATGCTGAGCTATAGCCATCCTCAGCTGGGAGTGGGCAGAAGCACCAGGGGACAGCAAAAGAGATCTCCCATGCAGAGCATCTTCCAGTCCTCCAAAGCAAATGCAATTGCAATGCTGTGCTCTCCTACTGAATCTCCCAAGTTTCAGCAGGGCCACAGTAAAGCAGAAGGCTGTACTGGTTTTATTAAACTCTGAATTCCCCTGCCGTGCCCGGAAATCTAGACACGCAGCATCTGTTATTAGAACATTCATCTTCTGGTACGAGGTGTGTCATACATATACCCTCAAGAACCACAGACAGAGGCGGGCATGGGGTTGGAATAGCTTGGTGATATTTTTACTTTTGCAAATAAAACCAGGGGAAGGATTGCAGGAATGGGATGCCAAGCAGACAGCTGACTGATTTGGATCAACAGCTATAGGTTCCTGCAGCTGCAGGGGAGAAGTCAAGACAGAAAAATGTTCCCATAAAGTATGTTTATCATAGCCACCTCCATCGGTCCTCCCCCTTCTCTTCAAAAGAATAATAGTAAATGGTTTCTCCATTATTTCCCCATTTCCCATCCTGCACAGAGCGAGCACCACCGCCAAGATCAAAAAGTTCTTGCAACAGATTGCAAGCCTGATTCCTCTCCCGTGTCCTGCAGACTTCTGAAGGAAGCTGCAGAGCCATTATCAGTGCAACCTCCCATCAATGAGCCTTTCATGTGCTAAAGCCTCGTATTGACACTCACTTATTTATAGCAACTGCACTGCACCATACATTTAAACACATCAGCATTTGCGAATAAAAGATAAAGTGGACTTTGAAGCACTGGCCTCAGAACACACCAGCCAGAAAGAGGAGACAAAGCTCTCTGAAGGGGAAGCTGTAATCAGTCATTGTCCCTCGGCTCCCTGTGACCTGACCCGTACCTGCAGAGGATGCACCTGTCCCCCAAGCCTCCCTCTTTCCAGCCAACCTGAACAGCACCGAAAGGCTGCAAGGACTCCAGTGTTCCTTTGACTCAGCCAGCTCAACTTTACATGACAACTACTCTTTATTTCTTTTCATTTAGCACATCCCAGGTACAAAACACCTGCTACAGATCTTTGCCATCATGCTGAGTGTCGGCTGTCAACATCTCCATCATGATCAGAATTCTATTTAATCATCACCTCTCATTGAGACTTACTCGCAGAAAAAGAACAGCAGTATTCACAGCTCTACTCCAAAGAACAAACCAGCTGAAGGGAGAGAAGGAAAAGGGCTCTAATCCCCTCCAGCTGCAGCAAACGTAACTAAGTTACGCGAGTGCCAGGGTAAGCCAAAAACATTGAGAAAATCCAGGGACAATATGAAAGATTTAGTGGCCGCGGTGTGAAGTGCCCGTGCTTTTCATTTCAGAACACGCACCGGTGAGTTCAATTAAACAAAAACGAACGACGGAACTCCAAACCTGGATCTCCAAGTGGCAGGAGGGCAAGATCGATGCCAAAGAAACTGGGATGCAAACAACAGCATCCAAAAGTGTGGCCTTTTCAACCCCCTCTGCAAACACGAGGGCCCGCTCAGGGCTGACACAGCCCACTTCAGGGCCCATCTCATGCCAGCCGAAAGCAGCTAAACCAGGGTTAATGTGGATTTAAGTGAGTGTAAAGGAGAAGAAAATCAAGCCTCCAGGAATCAGCAACTGACGTTCATGTGGCTTTATGACACAACTCACAGGATTTTACTTTCTTACGGTTTCAGTTTTTGGCATCTGGGTTTGCAGTTAGAAAGCATTTGGGTCTTTGTCATTCTGGAAGTAAATAATAAGAAAACAACCAAAAATTCAATGTGATCCAAGTGCATCCAAAAACCTCAAGATACAAAAGAAGTTACTGCTCTCTCATGCTTGTGATTTTAATGTTTCAGTCAAACATGTTTCATGGGGAGAAGCTGCAGCATGTGAGCTCATGTCACGGTTGCTGCTATGTGGAGCATATCATGCACACATTATTAGCCATGCAAATTGTGACGCAATTTGAACTTAAATCCTCACAGAACTCAAATCTTTGAGAACAGTCCAACAGCTCAATTAAATAAGAGGCTGAACTGCAACTTGGCCAAGCCTGTTAACGGATGATCATCAGGCACCTCCAACATGCTCTTGCAGTCCCAACACCAGGTAGATCTTAACTCACAGGACTCTAGTGGGAACACTCCCACGCAGCTCTCCACACTGCAGTAAACACTCCAGCATCCAGATGTGCAAAAGTAGGTATTTATGACCCAGTATTATCAGGTACACCTTATTCTTCTGGACAGCTTCTGGATTAAGTGAAGCATATTCTACAGCAAAGAAACTTAAGCGTGGGTTTTTTTTAAAAACCTTTACCTTGTTATTTTGCTTCTGAAAAAAATTCAGAAGCACAAGCAGACAAAAAGTAGAGGCAACGTGTGAATCACGGGAGACGTCGGTCTTCTCCAGGTACACAGACCCCAGTCTCACACGCTGTCTGGCTGTATCACCAAATCTGGGTGAGCAACACTGATGCGACATAAGAGGAACAGTTGATTAGGATAAATCTTTGCACACAGATCAGCATAATGGCAATGTTCATAACCACTGATTTTGATCAGTCTGGTTTACTCCGTACCATGAGCTCAGCACCACCAACTACCTGTCTTAATTATGTCAAGAGCCCACGCAGGCCAGGGAAGCACTTCCTTCCCCCATCGCTCCCAACACCTTAAAGACCATCATAGTCTTCTGTGTCACTGGTACCTGGATGCTTCATCAGGGCAGGATGCCCATCTTGGTAGCTGGATGCCCGACCCAGTTTCACAAACAGCAAAATCCTGCATTTAGTTGGCCAACTACAAGGGAGAAAAACATTCTTTTTTTTTTTTTTTTTTTTCCCCTGTAGCATCACAATATGTGATAAAATGCTCTGCTTCAAAAAGAAAAAAGACTTCAGGGGAAGCAGCAGGTTACCTAGAGCATCTTTTTCAGCACAGACTGGAGGTAAACATTTCCTTTCCATGGGAGGACTTTCTACAGGAGTATAGCAGGTTTGAGATAACCTGCTTCAGTCTGCACTGAGGTGAGCAGCACTCTGGCAGCCTGCATGAGAGGCAGCAATACAATGCAGCAGCTCTGATGGTCTTACCTTGCACAGAAAAAATACAAATCTCCACGTTAAACATCTTCTGAACCCTCACGCCCACAAGTGAATTAACAGCCTGCGGGAAACAACCTAGTTTGCTCAACAGTAAGTGCACAATTTTGTGCTAATGCACAATTCTGGGTCTGCAGGAGTACCACACTCCTGTGGCCAGGCATAGCAGGCAACCGCTGCTAAAATCAATATTGCTTATCAATGAAGGGGAAAAAAACATCTAAGCCTTTGAAGACTTCTAAGCTTATTGTAATGAAGCTTCCTGCTCTAATCTAGCCTGTGCACACAACAAAAACAGCCAGGCTTCTGTTTGCAATTCCTGCATTTTAAATAATTCACAAAGAAATCAAGAGAGCTTATCACGGTGCACCGGGAATCGCAGCAGTTTCACTGCAGTGCTCCTCCCTGGGATGCCTGTTGCTCCTGGTTCTGCAGGACAACCCTACCCCTCTGTCCTGCAACCACCCCAGGGACAGCCCAGGGCAAAGGACCACTCAGGTACCTGGAGGACACCCAAACCCCCTGCTCTGGATGTCCTCTGCAGACTTCTCCTGCCATTTGGGCAAACAAAAACCATTTTGTACAGCAGACTACTCTAGCAAAAGGGCAGCGCTGGGGAAAACCAGCGAAACCTTCATTGGCCAAAGCAGAGGCAGCAGCAGACCTGGGTGCACCAAGTCAAGCCTTGCCGTGTTTTGCAACCCCCTGGGAGCCCAAAGCCTGTGAAGAGCTCCTCAGCAGAGGGGGCTGCAGACCTCGAGCGGTGGGCTCTGCCGCAGGACCTCCATGCCGAGCAGAGTGCAGCTGCCCTGGAACCGCTCCCCTGCCAGGTACCCTGGGCTGGCCTCCCACGAGCCATCACGGATGCAGCAGAGTCCTCATCACTGCCAGCAGCCCTGCTCCATCCACAGCTCAGCTCAGGCAAGCAGGGGTACCCCAGGAGAAGACATGCTTTGAAATAACAGAAAGCACACAACGTTGGTGGATGGGTACACGTGTGGGTACATGTGTGGGAATGGGAGGGAAGACCGGGAACCCCCCCCCAGGGAGACACAGCCTGACACCACAGTGAGAATGCATCTTCAGTGCAGTGTTTTCCCTTGTTCTCTTACGCTTCAGCGTTTCCACTCAACCATGTCCAGCCAAGCTGTTGTTACTGGCCACAGCACTGCTGCCCCCAGGGCTGAATTAGTGCTTCTTCTACAGCCAGCTCCGCTCTTGCCTTCAGGGCTGCCAGAGAGGGGGTGGAAGAAGGCTCCTTCCAGCAGCCACCCTCCCGGCATGGACGTGCAATACTTGTATAATTCACTTTGAAGTTCCCAGCCTCCGGGCACAAAGCAGCAACCAACATACAGTTGATCTAGCTCTGTAAATTCCCAGTCAACAGACAGCATTTCTCAGCGCAGGCGTCTTCCCTGGTGGGTTTGTAAACATCAGAACTGCTTCCCCCTCCTCAGAGAACTGCTTTTTGGAGGTGAGGGTAGCAACCCTTTCCCTGGGTCAGATGCCTGTACACCTGGTGGTCCAGCATCCCACCGAGGCAGGGGCTCCTGGAAGTCGTAGGATGCCTGGCACATGTCTGCTGCAGCTTCATCTCTTGCACCTTTATGTTTTGCTTTCCTGTGACATGCGCTTACTGCCAGCAGCTATTTTTCTTCTTCCAGTTTCACTTTTAAAAACAGGAAAAAGTCAGCTTGCTTTCCTGAAAAATATTGGCAAGTCTGAGAAGCAACTTTGTTGAACGGATCTGTTTTTCAGGTGATGAAGTGGGAGAAATTCTTCCCACCAGAGAAGTCCACCTGGCTTGGAAGCCACTCTGGTTCCTTTTTCCCCAGAAACCTCTCTGAGTGAACATGTCCATCAGCCACATGGCAGGAGCTCAGCCAAAAACAGAGAGCTACCTTTCAGGGGCTCACCTACCCAGAACCTCTGCCCTGGGCCCCCCAGTGCTCCCAGTCCTTGGCCCACCTGGAAAACTGAGTGCAGCCAAGAGGCATCGCTGCTCAGTGCCGGGCTACAGCCCACAGCACCCGAAGGACCAGAAACAACTCGCTTCTCCCCAAAATGCTTGTGTAGCTGCCTCCAACTTACAGACAGCACCACATCCCTAGGGCCCCTCAGGCACTTCTGGGACCCCAGTGGATGAAGAGCAGCGGGTGCAACGAGAGGGCTCTGGGAGCAGACCGGAGCAGCTGGGTGGGACAGGGCAGCATCCCACACACACGGAGTCTCCCCCTGCCAAGCCTTTGACGGAGGGGTGAGCAACCCCCCAGAGAAAGCTGCTAATGTTCTGCAGCCCATTTGTGTAAATCTAGTACATTTTCCCCTCCCCTGAGAGCCACGGTACTTCTCAGCCCCAGCCTTTTAATCTGATGCTTGCATTTAAACGTCCTGCTAATTAAACAATCCATTGCAAAGCTGCTGTTGCGATGCCTCCCTCTCCCTCGTGCTCCCCTCGCCGGAGCATGGCAGAACTGTGGAGCAATACCAGCAGCCTGCTGGCGCTAATGGCTTTGGGAATAAGACGGCATCAGCCCCGGAAAGCACCAAACCCCCACAGCTTGGGGATTATGTTACACTTCAACTTGTCATCCATCAAAATCCAGAAACAGATCTCACCCAGTGGAAGAAAAATCGATAGCTTTCTCTTTCAGCAGCAGGGGATGTATTCTCTCTCCCCTCCCAGGGTCTTGATCATGGGATGCGATCCCAGATAACGTATCAGTGATGGGTTTGCAGCAGCTAAGGACATCTCACACATCTCAGTGAGTTTTAGCCACGGGCCTCTTCTCTGAGTCAAAATTCATTCCTGGTAAGAGGTTGAGCTTCAACCAAAGCATTAGACGGACAAACACAGGTCAAGCCATGCAGGGCACTGCCATGAGGACACGACCACGTAGTCCAGGAGCTCTGCTGGAGGCACCACCAGTGAAAATTCGGGTTCTGACTGAACAGTAGCCCAGCAGCATCCCTCCACCAGCAGGTCACCTTCACCTTGCATGAATGTAGCCATACGCCTGCAATATCTGTGACATGAGGTACAGGAGCACCAGGAGGGGAGGCTGGAGATGCAGAGTACTCTTGGCAGGAAGAAAACGCTCGTAACCTATCACCGAACACCCTGACGAGGCTAATTGCTACATTAGACATCTGAACAAACAACACTAATCACCACATTAAACAACTACAATTAATGCTGTGCTGACAAGCAAAGTGCCACACTGCACGCAACGCCTCCGTCTTCAGTGCTCCATGCAGCCACCCCTACACCGGGGCAGCCGCAGGGTCTGAACTTGGCCCCACCAGCTCCAGAGGTTCCTGCTAACCAGACCCACCATGGGGCCATTTCTCCTGACCGCCCGTGATGACTTGCTTTCCTTCTTTTGGCACGTCCTTTGCAGAATGCACCAGCAAAGTGGACAGAGGTGTGTTGCAGAGTAGCATTTTATTCTTAAAAACTTTTGCATTTTGCTCCCCTCTTCCGGAGCAGGCAGGGCATACTCTTGGGAAAGGAAAGTTGTTTTAGCACTGCGGTAGTTTCTGAGCTCCTGGAGGAAGCACAGTGACAAGGGACAGACAGGGACACGACAGCACTTTTGGTTCTGACACCACACACGGAGCCGGACCCTGCTCCCACGCCACACGGTGCCCGAGGCAGCTCACTGACAGCTCCTAACTCTGCTGGGACCAGCCAGACGGCCGAGTCTCCCGCCGACCAGGGGATGCCAGGGAGCACTGCGCTGTTTTTAGAGCCTCTGGCTCGGCAATGAATTTAATTTCATTTATTTACAAAAACAGCATTTTTTGTGGTGAGCCCAGGTTAAGAGCATAAATAAAACATTTTATGTCGCGCTGGATTTTCACACAAGGAATCAATAGGGTTTTGATTTAGTAATAATGAGATGAGAGCCCTGTTTACTACCTGTCAGAAGGGTAACAGAAAGCACCAAATGGTCTCACTTGCCCTCAGCACTTCCAAGCAGCCACTTAGGCACTGGCAGTGTCCCCAGTGCAGGGAGCAGCGTGCGGTACCCCACACGGCTGGGAGAACATCCCAAACCCCAAACCGAGCAAGCAGACACACAGCTCACACTTACACTTTTTCCCCCTTTAACTTTTCCCTGTAGCCTTGCTGGTTTGAGGTCTCTGGCCATTTTCCATCACGGTTTCCATGTGCCTGAGGAGGGTTGCATTAAAAGCAGCACCTACACCTGACGCATCTTTGCTCTGCACAGAGGACCTGCAGCCAGGGATGAAGGGACAACCCAGCCACCTCCCTACAGCAAGGTGCCCAAATCCCACAGCCTGGGCACGCTGCCCTCTCCCTGCACCTCTCCACCACCCTCCACAGCATCTACAAAACCCCATGTCCAAGACTGACGACCATGCTGCCAGCTAGCAAGGGGCCAGGAGGACACAACAGCTCGATCCCCAGAGCTTCTACCTTCTGTTTTTTACTTCCCCCCCAAATCCATCCTGAGTTGACCAATGCTGAACCCAATGGAGAAACAAGGCAGTCGCTTTCCAGCAGCAGATTATGGGGAACACGGGGTGCTGTCAGGACAACGGGTCGCTGAACCCTCTGCCTCTGAGCACCCACGTCCATCCTTGCTGGATGGAGGCAGGAACGCGGGAGAAGCAAAAGAATCCCTGCCCCAGAGTAGGTCTCGCTGCTCATTAGCCTTGCAGCACAGCTCTGCCTCGCTGCAGCCCCACAGACATCACCCAGCGCGGTCTGGGCGCAGGGGAGCACGGGTCGGGGCAGGTACCACCTCGTTAGCCCACCTCGTTAGCGCACACCAAGTCCGAGCCTTGCCGCATCCTCCTCCCCAGGCAGCCACTGTCAGTTCCCACTGGATCCTTGTCACTGCGACAGGAAAACACGGAAGCACATACTTTTTTGCTAATGTGCTGATCCGTATGTTTCCAGGTGAGGAAGACGAGGGTCACCCTGAGCCTGGAATGGCACTGAGCCCCTGCTTGGGGCTGCCCCCTCCTCACCCAAGGGAGCAGGAGCCCATGAGAGAAGAACCCCCCCAAGACCTCTCTACAACATCCAGAGTGATTTGCAAATCAAGTCTGCTCACGTAGTTGTTATCAGGTACACGGGACTTCCAGTTAATTAGTTTCTAATGTTATTAATTACCTGTCTTGCAAGCATTTTACATCAGATGCACAATGTTTAATTTCATACATAAGAACCCAGAGCACTCAACTTCCAATATTAATTGGGAGGACTGTTTTTAATGCCAGTCTCATTTTCACAGCACAATACTAGTACTTACATGAGAAAAGCTCTGCTACATCCCATCATCTGGCACTCGGTTATCATCAAGAAGCACAACAACCACATGCTGTTGCTTAATTAAGTCCCTGTACCACAGGGGTCTATAGGGGGGTGGGTGGGTTGTTTTGTTTTTCATTACGAAAAAGACCCCCTGGGTGCTTGGCACCATTCCTGTGGTGCCTTGAGCCCCTCCACAGAGCGCAGCCCTTGGGACTCACCAGGCAGCTTTTTTTATTTTCCTCAGATGTCTGGATCAGGGTTTGCTCTCGCTGCCTGCCCCTGAACAAGCTTGCTTCACAGTTTATTTTGGGAGGCTGAATATTGCACTTGGAGCACATTTCACAAAATGTTTATACTCCCCTTTGTCATGGAGCTGCGTGCTGCTTGCTTCATCGATCGCTCACCCCAAGCCTGAACAGAGGCAGGGAAGAAAGGAGGGGTGTAGGAAAACATGTTTTAACGTTGTCTGTAAAATAAAAGGGTGCATCTCTCCATGGGTGCATTTGCACAGAGAAAATGCCCAGCCTTGTTTGCCCATAGTGATAATGACCACAGCAATTAACGTTCCAAGTCACAGGCACTGTGCTCAGCGCGACGACGGACACGCTGTGTCCCTTGCAGAGAGCAGTCCCGTGGACGAAACGAGCCATCATGAAGCCCACATCATGAGCTGGTACAGCCCAGCAGCCCACCCTCTGCTCAGGGTGGACCAGGAGGACCCAGGGAGGGTCCAAGCCCTCACTGCGCTGCACCCACACTCCCCTGAAGCAAAAGCACCTGGTGGCTCCCCTGTGCTAGACACTAACTTTAGGCTAGCTGGGTGTTACCTTTGCTAAATTGCATGGGAACTCCTCACAATACTCCAGCCAAGGGCTCTGAACCCCTTAAAACAGCTCTACAACTGGGTGAAGCAGGAGAAAAGTACTGGCACAACTCTGATGATGAGGCGCTGTAGAAACTATGTTTCTATGACAACACCGTATTACAACACTATTTGGATGTTCATGATAATTCTAAACCTGTTCAGTCCGTAATTCCCATTTATTCCGAGATCATCTGCATGATCATTGCAAACCGCGCAGAGACACTCGCCTGGAAAGAGCTCTGCTTGCCTGCCCCACCAGGGAGCAGACCTTCACTCCAGGTGTGCCAGGGGCCGTGGTGCTGCAGATGGAAGTGCAAGATTCCGCTCTGTATCTCAGCTAAGGGAGTCAAGAAAACAGCGACATTCTGTGATGCTCTGTGAAACTCCCATTGTGGCACGCGGAACAATTTAAGCCTTAAAATAGACTGAGAACAAAAGGCTAAGATCATTAACAACAACAAAAAAACAGACAGCAAAAAGGTTCACAAGCATAAATCAAGAGAACAGGAGAAAAACGCTCGCCAAATCAACACCACCGCATTTAGACAATTACCAGATGATAGGCAGAGCCATCTGCTAGAACATGGGCCCCATGAAGCAATGGGGCAAATGCAGCGCTGCTTACGCAAGAAAAGTCTTTGTTTCAAGAAAAACGCATGTGCTGTCACCGAGGTACTGCCCCTTATACCACATCACCCCAAGGGGCACAACCTACTGAACACCGGGTTCCTCATGAGCCTCACCTCCCAGAGAGGGAGGTTCTTCCCCATCACAGCCAGGAAAAGGGCTGCACACACTGAATTCACCAAAGGAGCAATTAAAAATGAAGTCCTCACTCTCTGGAGCACAGAGTCCCTTCTCCAACCTCTCTTCTATCATCTTCCCCTTGCAAAGAGACCAGACGGAAAGAGCAGCCTTGGGGTCCGTTCACAGGCATCCTGCTCAGTCCTCAGCGTCTTGGGTGGTGGCAGCAGCAAGGTCAGCTAGGAGCAACTACACCCCTGAAACTGCAACCTGCTTTTATAAAATAGTAAGGGAAAAGAAGTAATCCTTCTTCCCCTTGCAGCGTGTAAGGTTACGAGGGAACTCAATGCCACAGGCAGAGGGGAGGCAGGGACGCCCGCAGGTCTGAGAGGAGGATCTGCCACGTGCGGGCATCACCAGGATCTCTGGTCTTGCCATGAAAATCCAATATTCTTTGGAACAAAGAACATGGTTTCAGACCTTGCACATAACTTATCCTCGTCAGTTTACGTTATGGTCTGTCTGCACTTTCCTCTGAAGCACCATGGATCTGATCCCATTTAGAAATTCTTCTGTTTACTGCTGGGTGAGCATGGGGACTGTCTCATTTACACCTTGAAAACGGATATAAAACTGAAAGATTCAGACATTAAACTATACACTACTTTAAAAAACCCACGATGTTATGCTGCAAACTCCACAGACAGGAATCAAGACCACTTTGCTGGTTTATTTAGGGTATACAAGACTTCATCCCCAGTGCTTGCTGTTTGCAATAAGACCCATGGCCACATCAGCAGCACCATCTGCGACTCCATCTGAGCTTGTAAACTAAGCCACACTGGGCACGGTGCTTTCGGCTAGAGAAGCTCTTCTCCGCTTCCCCCATCGTGCAATGCCAACAACAACAAATCGTGGCTGTATCTTACATCCCAGAAACAGCCCCGCTGCAGTAGCAGAGCTTAAAGTTAAATCTCACGTAGCATGCACTTAAATATGCACGTGCAAAAAAAAAAAAAAAAAAAAATTAAAAAATCAATGTGGCACTTCAGGCATAAGTATTACAGTCTAGATGTCCATTAAGGTATTAGTTTAAGAAAAGCTCTGAAAATGACCTCTGCAAACAAACTGTCCATCGCTAATAATCTCGCCAAAAGTGAAAAATTTATGGCATGCTATAATTACATTTCCAGTGTTAGAGGAATCACCGTGTGAAGTGAGAGCTCACGAGACGCCACGGAAATGTGTCACCACAGGAACACATTTCTGCTGGAGCAGAGAAGGATGGAAAGATGTTTGCGTATTTTTAGCCTCTAGAGGTCACAGCCTCACAGTTAAATCCCTGAAGTCAGACAAGCAGTCTCTATTTTTGCTCCAATACATCATTTATAAGACATTGCAATCTTTAAAACGGCCTAATTTAGAGGCCTCCATTTTGGGGACATCAAAAGAAACTTTGTCTGGCCTTTATAGCTCTGTATCACCCAGGGCTGAGTGCGGGAAGGGCGTTTGCAGGAATGCTTCAGCTTCTGCAAGTTGCACAGGTCCCATTTGCGACCCGTGGTGCCGAGATGACAGAAGCGGGTGGAACTGCCGAAGCATGAAATTGGTTTAAAATGATGAAGATCTGTTTTTCTTTGAGATCAAACCACATCTGAGAACACCGACAGCAGTCTATTTAATTCCCCCGAAATCTGATCCATACTACTGTTTTTTCACCCCCTTATTTTCCTGTTCGGAAGCCAACACTGACCTACACTATACTATTACCTGTGAGTTTTTCACTTGACCAAATGTCACCAGGCTGTTTGGCAGTAAGTTCTTAAAATGGAGAGGAAGAAATGCCTCCCTCCCAGTTCCTCCTGACTGCAAGAGATGAAGCACAGTGACCTGTGCTGTGCCACTCTGGAGATGCTCCCAAAGCCGCTGTTAACACGGGGCCACCCAGCAGCAGTGGAGCCAACTGAGCAGAGCAATGTTTCTGGTGGTGACAGACACCTCAATCCAACCACACCTGACTGCTTGTTTGGCCCAAGTGTGGCAACCGCTTGGAGCCATTTTAACATTGCATGAAATGGTCAAAAGCTGCATGTCCTCCTGTGGTGTGAGGAGGCAGGGGAGGATGCTCAGATGATGATGGATGCTGGGCTCTGCTGGTGCCAGATGCTTTACTCAGATACTTGAGTGCCAGACCCATGGTGCCACCCCATCTAGACTTTGCATTATCAGAATATACAACATAAAAGCATGCTCCAAGACCTTAAAAGGACTTTCTTCCAGAGACAAACAAGCCCTCTCTTCTCACACTGTTCCTTGTTCATAAATAGTTCAAACTCATTAATAACTTAAAAGCAGGTGATGCTTGGTGCGGTTCAATTACAGCTGCAACATTTAGTGTATTACCACTCTTTAGCATGCCTCCACCATGTATTATCTTGTAACCAGATAACAGGCACCCCCACAGGGAGCAAAGTCTTGACTTCCAAGCAAGCAAACTGTTTTTTATCTAAACCAGAAGTTTTTAACATGAAAGCACTGCTGCAGGTTCTCTTTCTGGACACAGAAAAGCTGTATCAGAAAAAGCAGAAGCGCAGCCCAGACCAAAGCTGAATGTACAAAATGAGGTCCCTATTTTGCAAATAATGCCAGTGAGGCAATCAGCTTATTCTTCTCCCTCCCTCAGCGTCTCAGTGACTGCATGCCTCTACTGAAAGCCATTGATAGAAAAGACAAACTTCAACTAACACATTAAAGGACCCACCTAGGCACTTGCACCCATGTCCTGCCATATCCAAATTTCTCTGGGGCCTTGAACAAAGGTTAAAATTCAGATCATAAAAGCAAACAGCAGGAGCACCAGCATAAACTTCAACAAGGCACCTTCAGTTAAAAGCTACCTAGCCTGAGATCCTGCCCCCGTCCTCATTCCTACAGTACGCAGAGCTCATTCAGGCAAGACAGCCCGAAAGAACCCAGACACCTCCAATGCCTGGCAACAGCAGCCAAGAAAACATCCCAAAGGAATAAAAATCAGCCCCCTCCCCACCCTCTCTGAACATTACATTATATTGTTTGGTTGTTAAAAAAAAAAAACAAAAAACACAAACAACAAACAAAACCCCCACACTACCACACAGGCATCTGCCAAACACTTCTGCTTCACTTCAAAATTCACTGCAGGGCATGAGCTGTTCCCTCCTCCCTCCTGTGCAAGATGCTGTGTGATCCCCGTCCTGCCGGGCTGCACAGCCTTCCCTCTGCCCCTGGGCTCTCCGAGGAGGCACCCACACCAGCACCCGCTGCCAGGCACCTTTCACAAACCCTGGCTCTACCCCCAGCAATCACCTTCCTCTGGAAAGCTGCATCTGGAGCAAGAAGAGATATTACTTGCAATTAGCTGATAACCATGCTCTTGCCACAATGTGACCACAGACCAAAAAGAAAATGAAATCGCAGCATACCCCAGCCTATGCCACCCCACAGAAGCCACAGAAGCAACGGCTTCAATTGGGGGAACTATTAATAGTAGAGGACATATTCTGGATCCTTTAAGGCAGCTGAATGTGAAGCCTGGCAAAGCACAAATAGCATCCTTTAACGACATACCCGCATTTTAAACTGCTTTAATGAAAGTTGTGTAAACATAGGTAAAGCAAAGCTGACAGGTTTGTCCCCAGTTGCGACAGACCAGATTTCTAAAATTTAGCTCAGAGTTTCTAAATGCAGAGGTGTATTTCCTACTGAAATCAGCTGCAGTTTGATACAGGATTTAGTTAGATGCTCGCTGCGACTGCTCCAGAAGTCCATGTGCATATTCCTGCACTGAAGATGGGACTCTCCTCCTTCCTCCTGGGTCGTGGAGCCTGGGGTTGGGTCTTCTGCTGATCGTTTTTTATTGCTACAAGGCTGTGAGAAGGGGCTGATGGAGGAATATCTATCACCACCCACTACCAATTCTCTCTTTTTTTCCCCAGCTCCCAAACAATTTCTCAACTTCAAACAAATAAATCCAAACTAGAAAATACTCTCTCTGCACCTGTTAGCTAAGCTGACAAAGGTAATTAAAGCAAACAGATCTCCAGCACAAAAGGAACAGAACATAGCCTGCCTCCATCGTCTCTATAACCACGGACATGCAAAACACCTCCATCATATTAGCATGGAGATGCTAAACAGTGCTGGTCCCTGTACCTACCCCCAAGGAACACCACTCTGAAATAGAACCTTTAACAACTCTCCTCTGCACCTGATGGTCCAGCCAGTTTTTCCCTCAGCTCGCAGTCTACCCACTCAGTCCGTATCTCCCCAGTTTGGCTACAAGGATGCTACAGAAGATTTCAGTCCAGCTGGTACTGAGGGGGTCGAAATCCCCACCAAGAGCCCAGACTGCAAGTACGAGTCTTTCTGGTATGAGAGCAAGTTTCATCCACCTCCTCGTCTTCAGGCTCTGCCTACTGCTGGCATCCCCTCGTTGACTCAACTTCTGCTCCTGACCCATCGGCTCTCAGCAAACACCTATAAAACCATAAATGCCAGCATAACCCATAGCAGAGACTGCAAATAACAGATACCTACATCTGCACAAGACATTCACATTTATATGGTTTGGGCAGGCCTAGAAATATATCCATCTATTTTCCACTGGAGTCACTGTTTAATTAAAAAGCAAGACCCCCGTGTCAGCACCATAAAAAGGGTACAGCAAGGCTGCGCACTGTTTGCCTAAATCAGTTTGAAAGCCTGCATTCAGCCCAAGCCTGTCAAGGTCTGACTGAGCGGGGCTAGGGTTGTTTCTTTGGGGGTTGGTGGTGGGGTTTTTGTTGATGTTTTTAAGAAAACATACGTTAAAACCTCTATTAATAGCCACATACAGAAACTACCCATAGCTAAGGTATTTTTTTTTTAACAAAAATTACGTACCTTGATGCAAATAACCTTTAAAAGTGTGAATCATCTGCCTGCGATCATTTTGAGCCCAACGGCTGTTATTTTTGAACGCTCAGGTATATCAGTGTTCTTACGTGTACTTAAGAAGGTGAAATCTGGAAGAACTGCATCAGGACAGACTTCTGGGAACATTGTAACTGCAGATTCATCAAATCGTGCCTCAAAACCAAAACATCACTCGGCTAAAAATTCCTCAATTGTGCGCTTCTGTTCATTTGGAAAGACGATGCTATTGTTAGGAAATCGCGCTAATTAGGATTCCTGTGCTAGTTTCAGGCTCAGTTTCTCTTCAAAATCTGCCTCTAGCAAATGCTGAATCCATTGCTTTTGTTTAACTAAAACAGGCTTATCATTTTTTTTCCTTTGGTATATTTTACAGCTCAAAATTGAGTAAGAATTTCAGTTTAGAAACGAAAGAGCTCTTGCCAAGAATACATTCCTGTAACATTGCAATTTGATGGTTTGTTTTACTATTTTTTCCCCACTTGGATGTTTATTTGCAAATGATTAACCATGCTATATATGCACACAACGCAAGTTAGTAGTTTTCACCTATTCTTTGTCTGCAAGGGCTTAGCTGCCGCCATGAGCCAACCTGCATATTTAATGTATTTTAAACCAGTTTTATTTGCTGCATTATTGCTGCGGAGTTTTGGATGACATCCAAGCATACTAAGTTTAGCTACAAAACTAGCTCTTTTAAAATAATTTCCTTGTTAAGAAGCTGACTGCAGAACCTCTGGCCACTGCTTGGCACCGCAAAGCAATACGCTGGGTGCTGCCAGCACGGGGAGAAGGCAGCAACCCACGAGCCCTTCTCCCTGTGGGTGGCACGGGGCATCCCAGCCAGTGTATCCAAGGGGAAAAGCCTCACTGTCCATTCCCTGCTTGTGCTGTTGGATGAAACCACCAGCACGGATCACACTGCTGCCTGCATGGCTCTGATACAGTGATTTACTGCTGGGCAATCCAAGTGAACTGAAATCCACCTCCCCTGCGGCTGGAAAGCCATTTTAGTCACGTAACAAATGGTAAAGGGCAGAAAAAACTCCCTGTGAGCGCTCCCGTGTCCCTCCCTGCATACCTGCACGCTGCTGGAACAAGTGTGCACAGAGGACAGTGTGGGAGGATGGCACACTGGCACGGGGGGAATAGCACACTGGCAGAGAGCCTCCTCCTCCTCCTCTTGGCTGTCAGTTCAGGTGAACTACACACAAGACAACCATCAAAGCTGGGACGCTGGGGGCCATCTCTCAGAGCATCCCCAGAGCCTGGTGCAAGCAAAGCATGCACAGGTCAGCAAAGGGACACCTGACAGCTCCAGTGGACCCTCACTTTCTGAAAAGCCATAAGCCAGTCTTCTCCAAAGGACAAGCGTGAACAGATCGGATGCTCCCCTTTGGCACATCTTTGACAGACCTCCATATAACGCAGAGATGCTGACGGATGCATGCCCACACCATACAGACACCCTAGGCTTTTCCCTAAGATTTAACTGGATTCACAGGAGCCAATAATTTACGACAGTTGTGTTAATTTTCTTTCCAGTAGCTGGTACAGTGTTGTGCTTTGGATTTAGCATGAGAATAACGTTGATAAACTGATGGTTTAGTTGTTGCTGAGTAGTGCTTACTCTAAGTCAAGGACTTTTCAGTTTCCCATGCTCTGCCAACGAGGAGGTGCACAAGAAGCCAGGAGGAGGCAGAGCTGACCCAAACTAGCCAAAGGGATATTCCATAGCGTAGAACATCAAGTTCAGTATATAAACTGGGGGGAGCTGGCCGGGAGCGGGGATTGCTGCTCAGGGACTGGCTGGGCATCGGTCAGTGGGTGAGGAGCAATTGTATTGTGCATCACTTGTCTGTCGTGAGCTTTTTTCCCCTTGGCTTTTATTCCTCTCTCTCCTCCTCCTCTTCATTAAGATTATGATTGTTGTTATTATTATTACTTTATTTCAATTATTAAACCGTTCTTATCTCAACCCACAGGTTTTACCTTTGTCCAATATTCCTCTCCATCCCACCGGTGGGGTAGAGGGTGTGAGTGGTTGCATGGTACTTAGCTGCTGGCTGGGGTTAAACCATGACAGTAGTATGCAGCTGCAATAAGAAAAATACAGATTTTCTGTAATTAATTACTCAGTATTATCTTTATTATTATTTATTTTAAGGTTTTTGATTTAAATTAGTGATACTGCAAAAATGCCCTCTTTACCCTCTCTCAGATGCGACTCCAGCAGGAACAGAAGAGTTTTCAAGACTTGTCAAAGACTCACACTATAAGAGTCTTCTGCAAACAAAGACCTTCGCAGTTCGGCACCATCCCACCAAAGCTGTAACACTGCTCCAGATGAGATGATCTCCAGACCTTAAAATATTACATTCAGTTCTTTGCCCTCAGAAAAAAACACATCACAGCTGCTTCCCTGGCTTCTGTGTAGAAGCAGGTTTCTTCCACTGACAACCAGCTTTTATGAACACATTTGTAACTACATTTAACTTTTATACAGATCATCCTCTACAAGGAAACCTGAAAATTATACTAATACCATTAGATTTGAGAGCAAGAATAGTCTATCTATCTCTTTATAATTATTATGAGAACGTATTCAATTTGCCACTTTAATCTAACAGCAATTACAACTGTTTACCAGTTCTAAAGCATATCCTTTAGGAAGCCATGAGTCATATTTCATGCTAATCACTGTTTATTTGGTATTCTCTTCTGAAAATAAAGGGATCAGTTCACAAAACCTTAAACAGAAATGATAAGAAAGGCATGGGGGGGGCCGGAAATAATCAAATGAAGTGGTGCATCAGAAAAAGATAAAAAAAAAACTAAGATCTTCCACACACTAAACAGTTTTACAAAGCACCCATTGTAAAAATCTGTCCCTAGGCAAATGCTGACTGCAAATAAGACTGTTGAAGGCAGTGCTTTGAAGTTGGAAAAAATTAGCAGCCTAGTGGTACTACAAAAATATCTCCGTTCAAGGAGATTTAAGCTAAGTTTTAGAAGAAGAAAGACTCCAGCAAAGAGATGAGAGCGCCATGAACAGACCACTGATGCACGGACGGTATCTCCTGGGCTATAAAACAAGCCTGTCTGCTTCTGTCTGGTAAAGTTTGGGGGTGTTTGTGCTCACACAGCAGAGAAATCCCCCTCTGCTTCTGACACCCTGGGGCACGGCAGGCTGGTATCGCTGCTTCCCATCCAGTATTTCTCCCACTCTCCTTGCAGCCCCTCCTTTAGCAAGTTTTCTGACAACGTCCTTAACACCAGAAACATACACAGCACTTTTCCTTTGTAGTTTAAATCTATAGATGTGAAAATATTACAGAACCCAAGTGAGATAAATATATATATTATCATCAGTGATTAGTACAGAGAGAAAGAGCACCTAGACGTTCCAAGTCCCAAGGAACGACATGGTTGTCATCTCTAACCACCCACCACTCACACACACAAATAAGGGACTGGCAGCTGGTGGATGAGCAGTGGTGGGCTGAGCCCGGCTGGGTGCTGGGTGCCCCCCGCTGGGTGCCCCCCGCTGGGTGCTGGGTGCCCCCCCGCTGGGTGCTGGGTGCCGCCCGCTGGGTGCTGGGTGCCCCCCCGCTGGGTGCTGGGTGCCCCCCGGGCCGCCCTGTCCCTGCCCTGCTCAGCCGGGCCGGGGGCAGAGATGCAGCGAGGGGCTCCTGGGGCGGGATAAGGGCAGGGGGAGATCTCTGGCGGCCTGGGGGCTGCAGGGCTGCTGCTCCCGCTTCTCACGCCTCTCTCCATTATTGTTCTTCCACAGGTCATTTCTCCCCCTGCTTAACCGTGTTACCCCAGAGGCGCTGCCACCGTCACTGCTGGGCTCAGCCTGGGCCAGCAGTGGGTCCGTCTCGGAGCCGGCTGGCACGGGCTCCATCGGACATGGGCGAAGCTTCTGGCAGCTTCTCACAGAGCCGCCCCTGCAGCCCCCCCCCCCCCCCAAACCCTCGCCATGCAAACCCAACACAGCCAGCAGTGACGGGCAGCCCCAGAAACAGCTCCATGCAGCTCTTTGCACACACAGAACACAGGCCAAAGTCAAGCTCCATCTATTTGTACTGGCCAATCTAAAACTAACGGGAAGCAAATTCCAGCTTAATCCAATTATTTGTGCTAAATTAAAATCCCTCACTAATCCTTCATCAATGCCTGGTTATTTTACAGGGGAGAGAAGCCGGGAGTTTCTGTAACCGATGGGAAGCTGAACAAGGTAATGCAAACACGGGACCTGCTGCAATCCGCACGTGAAAGCCTGCAAACCAGTCAGGAACCCCCGGGCTCCATCGCAGCCCTGGGGCTGGACATGGGCAGCAGGTCCCCACCGCAGAGCAGCTGCTCTCTCCTCTGCAGGCTGCACAACTGGTCACGCCAGGGAAAAACAAGGAAAGGGGAAACCGTGCTGCCCTTTAGGCTTCCATATGCTATTTGGAGAGGCGTGCTCGGTGTGGCGCGCACCGGGCATGAGTGCCTTAAATAAATGGTTGTGGCTGCATCATAGAGGTAATGAGGCATCTCAGCACACTGCAAATGTACATAAAAAACTCTGTTCTTGTCCCTCGGCAAGACAGACCTGATGCAAGTAGCTCCAACAGGAACTGTATGTCCAGATCAGGATCTGAAACCCCATCCTCGGGGTCCCAGCACACTGATCATCCCCCTCTTCCCTTAGGCCATCTGTCCCCAACTCCTCCCAACCGCCTGTGCATCCAGCCCAGGACAACCTGGAAGGGGAACAGGAGTATTTCCACAACTGTTGCTCACAGTGCACTTGCTGTCCAGACACAGAGACGTCAGTCTCCAGGCTGCCATCTCAACAGGATTCACAAGATGCTCATTCACACCAGCACAAGCCCCCCGCCCCCAAACAGCCACCACCCACGTCTTTTCCAAAGCACCAAAATAAACTCATTCTTTAGAACATTTGACACATTTTCCCCACAGAGGAAGATGCATGGAAGCAGCATTATTCAGTGCTCAAGTCGCTATTTATTTGTTAGATGATGAAAAAGAAAAGGAGACATCAATGTACAACAACCCTCTTCAGCAAAGTGTGAGTTTAATCCAAATGTGCAGGACGATGGGGCAAAGCCAAGAGGTGCTTCTCAAGCAGAAAACCCTACTTGCTGTGGCTCCAGGACCCAACAGATTTCCAAGGAGACTCTGTCCCTGGGTCGTGGAGACCTCACAGTCCACAAGTGCTTCTCTCACCCACCCATGTGGCTGAATGACCAAGGCCAGCAAGACAACACAAACCATGGGAACAACTCCAGAAACCCAGCTGCCAATGGCATCTTTGCTGGAATAAGGCAAAGATCAAGCTTTCCTAAACTGCACCTTTCTAAAGAAAAGGTGGGGGGAATCCTTCAGCCCTTACTAAAAATTAACGTGCGTTACATTTACTACATGTTTCCAAAAAAGTGCTCTTCTGCTTTAGGAGATGCCAGCAAGGACATGACCTTTAATGCTGTGAGTTAGAGTAAAGGGTGGATTTAGTGTCAAAGGACCATCTCCTGCGGCAAGAAGTAATTACAGCAGAAACCCATCTCATGAGGATTTTTTTCCAAGGAAAGGTTTCAAAATACAAACCAACAGGTGCTACTATTAACTACAAGCCCCATAAAATATCTGGAAATTGTGTTCTGATCACTGTAGGTGTGTTTGGAATTAAAAATAGTCTTTCAGTTAATAAACAAACCAACAGCCAAAATCAGCCTGCAGTAAGGATGACTCATGAAACGGTTATTAATCAAACTGGGGGGTGGGGGGGGGGTGGGAAGCAGGAGATCCTTATCTAGCTGTCAGTAGTGGGAGGCTTTGAAAGGTCACAGGGTAAAACCCAAATGTTAAAATGAGATCTCAAAAAAACCACCAAGGAGAACTATTAGAAGAAATCTATGCATTCATCCCTCTCTGAAAACATGCTTTTTGTTGGCTCACAGACATCAGAAGTCAAGGCATTGGCTCCAACAGCTCATCTCTCTCTTCCATATATCTTGGGGCAAAAATCAAATATTCGGGACATTCATAATTCAGGCTCTTTAAATCTCAAAATGAAATTAAGTTTTCTTAATAAGCTACACATCATACACTTCTTCTAAATGGCTTCTTTTTTGAAGGGTTTAATAAACCTTAAATAAATAAATAAAACACAGTACATCAAGAAGTCATAAAGTTCAAATAAGATAACCTTGAATTTTGTTTCCTGCACATAGTAATGAAGCTCCAGAGTATTGGAAATTCCTGCTGCTGTGGAGAAAAATAAATTGGGCAGACGTGGTGAGTACTATCCCTTAGTACAAATGAACATAAACAAGATGCAAGAATGCAAAGCCAGCATCTGCGGCCAGCTATAATTTTCTGTGATTAGAGACTAAAACGAAATGTAAAACAACATCCCAGAGTGTCAAATTAGCGAAAAAAGTCATGAACAACATAAAAAAAGAGGATTTTTGAGAGTCTTACAACTCCCTATAAAAATGATGAAAATCAAAAGCGGATTCATCTTGGTATTCAAACGAGTTTTCTGCTTAGCTTCCCCTTGCACCCGCTGTTTGATTTCGTGAGAGGGCAGCGGGTGGGCTTTGTGAGGTGCAGGCAGGGCCCCAGGCAGCCCCCTGCTCCCCCAGGGACAAGGCACCCAGGCAGCACAGCACCCACAGCCCTGCAGCATCCTTGCCCGGGGCTGCCTCCCCCACTCGCCCTTAGCATCCAAACCCAAGTGACGATGCACAACTGAGGGTTTTTCAGACAGGAAACATTGCAAAATGAGCATTTATCCAAGAGCAATAACACAATATACTGCAAAATATTAGAAGTGCTTTAGTGGAGATCTCCAGGAAAATAATTTGAGGTTAGAGTGTTCCTCCATCCAAACCCAGATACCCTCGCAGACACCACCACAGCACTCTGGCTGAGGTCACCAGGAGCAACGCCACGTGAGAGGTGACGCAGTACCTGGCCTGCACATGCAACTGTACGTTTTCCACTGAGAACAAGCCAAGTCCAAGGCTAGAAATATCTGATGAACTCAGAAGAGGAGCCAGGCTCACCCATGGGGAACGATCAGTCCAAAAGGAACAGTCTTTTAGAAACACAAGGGTTCAAAATAACCTCCTCAAACTCCGGTAGATGGAGCGTACAACCAGATGTGTACATACTACACATACAAATCCACATTCTACTCGTTTCCTCTGCAATCACAAACATGCACAGCAATGCAATAATCCTAGCCAAGATGCACTGCTGCAGCAGGGCACCAAGTGGTATGCGGGCAAAGTGCCTCCGCAGGGAAACAGACGACCTATCACTGGCTTGTCATCTGTACCGTGCCACAATCAAGTCACCTGGCATGCACTTGTACCTCACCTGAAGGCAAGCCTGACACCAAGGAAGTCTGCGGGGGTTTGGGACAACAGTAATCCCCTCGATGTCCTTAGGAACTGCCTGGTTTTGAATCTCATTCTGCCTGGGGTGCTGCAGCAAGGCTGGGATGCCAGCCTGGAAACGACTCCACATTCTGAGCTCTCGCCCAGACAGCTGCATGGCTTCATCCCCTGCCCTAAGACTAAGCAAGCTCTATCCTGGAAATAATCAGGATTTGTCTTCCCCAGGAGGCTGTGAACAACCGCTTGCTCTAATGAACATTTCGACCTCCTCAATTTCTAGCCAAAATGTATTTCTGGCCAGCTCATCCCCACAGCAATACACTGCCCATAAGCATTTAGCTTCAGGTTTGGAGCCTTGCTAGCAGATGAAGATGCATCTGCTTCCCTGCAGATAAACAACTCTACTGAGGAGGCTCCAGACAACACATTAATCCTTCTGAAGTCAGTTGTAATTTAAGGTCATTAAACAAGTTTAAATTTAACAAACCCCATGCAGAAAGCTGGTGCAAGGGGTTCCTATGGACTGTCGCATTTATGAGCACATCTGTGCATCAGGCTACTTCCCAACACAGTTCTTCATTATCCCAGGATCTAGGGAAAGGAGCCATTGAGCTCTGGAGTCAGAGTCAAGGAGAGGTGATACGAAGAGATGCGCTTGCTCTCCTTCTTCCCTCCTATTCCACACACCCCCTTTTGTAGGACAAGTGGTTGGGTATCGAAGCAGCAGGACCTTACGCTACCAATTTCTGAAGCTTCAGCAAAGTGTTTGCCCTGAGTCCCCACCGAGCAGTCTGAGCAGAAGCTACAAGTACAGAGCTGAAAACTCACTGTCGCGATAAAGGCCAAAGCAAGCCATGGAGGCCGCTTGTTTCATTTCGCAGAGGAAGAGGCAGTATTAGGATTAAAGCTGTTTCTGGGCAGCAGATGGCTGGGGCAGTGGGTCCCACAGCAGAGGAGAGGTGTCCTGCCTCAGTTCAGATGGGTAGGTGGTGGCTCAGGACCCAAGAGCTCAAAGGGAAGCAGCACATGGCGCATGACTTCATCAATAAGGGTAGTTCGGAAGCAGGAGCCAAATCCAGTTTTCTACGGAAACGTTACTCAACCAGAGGACTTGAATAGTTTTGCCTTATTTTGAGAAGAAGCTCCCAGGCCAGCAACCTATGCACCTGTCCTATATTCATGGCCGTCACTACAACAGCTTGTCCTCCCATGCCCACTCCCTAGTGACGTCAAAGAGCTACAAAGGCTTCTGCACATGTCCCGCCCTAACCAGCCCCAGATACCTACAGAAACAGCTCTGCTTTTAGTCCGTATCTCTTCACGCACCAATGATGGACTAACTGCATGGGAGCTAGCTCCTCATTTACACTGGTTGAACTGGTATTAGAGTGGAGATTTCAGAGAGCATGGAGCTCTCTGAAGCCTCAAAGGAAAGACCCTGCCTTCCTTCATCCCTTTCACCTTTACATGTGGCTGCCAAGGGTCTTGACAGGTAACTTTTGTTGGTTTATCACCTTCAGAGGGCAAGAGCATAGAGTATCAAAATTAGTCTAGAACTGAGGTCCATCCAGGGAGCAAAACCTCTCCTTAAAGAGAGAAGCAGCCTCCAGCAAAAAATCAGAGATGATAGGCCTGAAGGATCTCGTGAGGCCATTTGACTTGCCAACCTGTTGATGCTTAAGCCTAGGGCAATGCCTAACCTTTCTCACCCAAGTGTACCTCTCAATTGCTAACACTTTCAGTTTTAGCTGACAGTCTCTCCTTGTTTCTTAACCTTTCATCCAGCAGCAATATCAGTAATTACAGATTTTTCTTATGTTAAGCTCCAGTACAGTTGAAGAGGAATCAAAGTGGGAGGTTACAAAAATCTGGCTATGTCATCAACCTAGTTCAAGACACAGCAAGTGTCTGAACTTACTTTACTGTCACAAGACTCTGATATAAGCTTTTCCAGGAGAGAACTACTGGAACTCAGGAGAAAAAACACTGTGCAAAAGCCCTGCACCATGCCCTTGAACCTGGCACCAGCATCCTCAGTGAATTCTTTTTGGGATGGACACCCCAGGGACAGACCAAGCTTTGAAGAGACCCCACCATGACTGCAGAACATCACCGAAAGACCACAAACGCATCTCTTGTTATCTGTGGGTTTGCCCAGGAGGCTGCACATCACTGAAGGCACAGCTTGCCTCTCTCAAAGCAGGATGCAGTGAAGAGCACGGCTGGTTTCAGCAGCAAGAGCGTAAGGCCTCTTTACAACATAAGGACTGGGATACTTGCTGAGGCCAAAGATCTTTCTGGCTCAGCAACCCAAGGTGAATTTGTCCAGTCTTTGAGCTCATATAAACTCTGGATACCCACAGTGATGAGGAGTCATCAGGAACCACCTCCCACAGGTTGTTTGAAGTCAATGCCTGCTGGCCCTTGTACTGTGGCAGACAGCAAACAGTTGTGCCCTGTATGGTCCCTCCAAGCCACAGGTGGTTTTGCAGGTTTTTATCGTACCCTTGCCCCCCCATCATCTGTTTTCCCGGCAGTGTGAGCTCTCTTTTGTGTGCACCTCTAAAGCTCAGCCCTGCTGCTGGTGGTACAGCAGTCACAGCTGCTCACCCTGGGGTGTCACCCATGCAGGGAGGGACCACCGTGGTCCTGGGAAGGATGGGACATCTGGGTGTCAAAAGAAGTCTCATTAACTAAAAGAGACTTAAGATGACAATGGTTAGATACAAAAATAATAACCTATGAAAAAAACCTATTCATCTTTTCTTATTTTAGCTGCATAACAGCAACCCAAAGATATAGCTGCATGAGATGCTCAGCAGCACTCCGTGGGAGAGGTGGGAGCAGCAGTTGTAACCTGTCCTTCAGGCTGTTCCCTACCAAAATAAAGTTTCACTCCCTTCAGACACGAAATCCACCATTTACTTCACACGCATGCTTCACTATCAAATTTGAGCCCTTATAAAAACAAGGATGGTGGGACAGACTAGCACCCTCCTGTTTGGGGAGGCTGGACTGGGCAGAGGCACCAGCAGGTCTCGCTTTCCTGCAGTATTTGCTGGAGTATCTCTCAGCCTGACCTGCAACCACCATGGCAGAGGGAACCACCACCACCATCCCCCAGGGGAGAAGGCAACAGGTCTCAAGGGTTTTACATGGGAGACAGAAAGCCAGAAAAGTTGCTCCAAGTCCAGTGCTTTCATCGGAAAAGGGAAGGCTATTTTTTGCTCTGATAGATGATACTGACTAAATAGAGAGTGGTGGGAACAAAAGTTTTAAATAGCATTTTCCACTAATGACTTGGTCTTTTATCATTTCCATTTTTCCACCTCTGCAGGAACACCATCCCACAGCCGCAGGGAGCGAGGGGCAGCCCGCAGCCTCTCCAGGGAAGCAGCGCATGATGGTGCTTGCACAGTGCCAGGCAGGGGAGAACGTCAGATCCCAGCTGAGCTCTCAGCACTTCACTCTATAAATACAAACTTTATTTGGAACTATAAATATCCCTAATTTACACTTTTGTTTTAAAAAAATAAAAATCTTGAAAGACTTCCATCAGATAGTACTTTGCGCTTATTTTTTTTCCCAGCAATGTGGAAGTCTCCATAGCGGTTATTCTTTCTCTTTTCCTTAACAACAGAAAGTTTTCTTCAGCCCCCAGGAAATCCCTCTACATAGAAAAGTAAGAATAAAGGAAAATGCTTCATGGGCAAAAAAAGCAGAGCACTACAGAAGCATTTTTGTATTCTCTTAATCAAGAAGAACTTAAGTATTAACAAGCTACAAATGGTAGAGAACTAGTTTTCCACACTTTTCTCTCCTCCACATTAGGCTCTGTTAATCTTTAAAATACAAAAAAATAGCATTTTGTACTGTAAATTACTTTCATTGATGTGTCTTGAAGCCCCAGTGAGCTACACCGAGGTTCCCCAGCTAGCCGGACTGCAGGAGCACCTTTAACACGCAAAAAAAAAAAAAAAATCCACACTTTTCCATAAGCGTGACCATACCCTCCTCCTTTCAAGCCCCAGTTACAATCCTAGTAATTCGGTGAGACTTTTTAAACAACATCTTGAGCATAAAATCCAGCAGTTTATTCCTGGCAGAAGAGCAACGAGGGAAAAGATGTGTGCGCACCAACTTTTTGAATTAATTGGGGTCTGATGCCACATGGAGCTATGCCACATGCGAGCAGAGCCGTATGTGTGACCAATTAGCATTTCCCCTTGTTCCCCAGGCACGGAGAAACATTTCTGCGCTTCCCCGTCGGTAACAGCAGCAGTGACCACGTTGCAAAGCCATCCACGCGGCACACAGAACTGATGGCTCGCTTAATTAAATACACCACTGAGCAGTGGCAAGGGTTTCATGGGGTATTGACAGGCAAAGGAGAAAGGAACGCAGAGTATTGTGCTATTTCAAATTTACTTTCACTGCAATATATATAAACCATGTCCCTAATGGCACTGGCGTTTGTTTTTTGTTTTTTTTTTTTTAAACTATTCTATATAAAGAAACTCTACACGGAAGAGCTATGCTCATGGAAAATAGGTTTAAACTCACGTATAATCCCATCCTGAGCTACCTAGAAGAGAACAGGCAGCAGCATCCTTTTCTGCAATGAGTATCTCGGGATCTACTCTCCTCTTACAGGGCAAGGTGCTTCACGCAGCACAGAATTGAACATTGAGAGCATTTAAGGAGGGGAAACAGTTTCATGCTGGCACATCCCACCTCGAGTCAAACAGGTGTGGAACTTACTTTATATGAAAGCCTTGCATATTGAGCAAAATGCGCATTTCTTTACAAGAAAACACCCCAAAATCACCCAATTAGAATAGCGGGTATGCCATGGACATCATCTCAGATTAATTCTTGCTTGTTAAGAGTTTTCTTCAACCTTAAAGATGCACCCTTGCCACAGACACCTTCAATGGCAGCACCGTACGCTGTCAGTGAAAATCAGTGTTGACATCTACACTTTTAACAGAAAATGCAATTTACAACTAATGTACTTCCAGATGAAAGAAATCTAGTTATCTTTTATGAAAGCAATTATTTAAGCTATCAGAAATAAAACAAAGCAGTAACATGTTTGACAAGTGACATGCCCCAAAACGGGTGAAAAAGAAAGTAGGTAATACCTTTTTTTTCCCCAGCAGCCTACGTTAAAAAAAAGCAAGAGGAAGAGGAGGGAGAAAAGCCCCCATCTATGTGGGCATAAATTAAATTGACACATTCAATATCATCTGCATTAGGAAGCACAACACTTTTAACTGACAAACAATTCAAGCTACAAGAGAGCCCTTCCCACTTCCCCAGCATTCAGAAAGGCACGTTAATACTGGGGCTGCAACAAAATGCTGTGATGTTCCCTATCCGGTAGCTTAGCAACTGTTTTTGTTTCTTAAGGCTTGCCTGAGAAAGAGGGGCAAGAGGGGGATGAAACAGCATGGAGGAAGCAAATGTCATGTTTGGTTTCTGTCTGAGCAGCTGACACGTGGTCGTTACGGCCGGGAAGGACGCAGCGTTCACAGAGGAGCTCGGGAATCGGCGGGTGGCCATCCCAACCCAGCAGCTTCGCTGCCTCCCTGTCCTCGAAGACACGGCGAAATCTCACCGCATCCAGAGCGCGGCCAAAGGAGAGCAAATGCATTATTTATCACCAGAAGCTTGGGGGCTGGCGGCGGGGCGTGTTGGGGGGAAGATGCTCAGACTCCCTTCCTGCCTGTAGCTCTCCGATTCTTTGGCCACATCTAAATTCTTCCTGCTTAATCTCTGCTGCCTGCTTCAGAGGGGGAGAAAAGCCTGACTAACAAACGCCAGAGCCTGCCCAGGCCCAGCAAGCCTCTGCTTCCTCGGAGCGAAGGGACGGCAGACCTGCCGCCAGCGTGACAGCCTGCAACCGCCCCCTCTCACTTCCAAAGATATACATACTATTACCAGAATATTTCACCTGAACAGCCTTAATAAAATACGAGGGGATATTAACTAAGCTGTAAAAATCTATAAAAATTCTGCTTTACAAGAGATATTTACCTATGAATCAGCAGTTGGGTTAATTCATTATTCAGTAGGCTTGTTATTTACAGTGTATTACAGCTTTGTAAATTATTTATATGCGCTTGTCTCTGTCTGTGCATGATTTTCCCTTAAGAGACAAGAAATGTTTATTATCTCCCACACAGGGAGGTTGTTTCAGTCAGAGGTAGGATATTAAAGCATGTGATGCTCTGCTCTAGCTTTCTTCTCATCGACGTCCTGTTGCGCCGCCGTGTAGGGCTGCAAACACACCGAGCACGAGATCCCAGGGAAATCCACCCCAGCATCTGGGAGCCTTCAACTCCAAACCACAGCTTTTTTGCACCGATAGGTGATCCATTTAGACAGCAGCTACCCTGGGGCCGCTGCCAGCTGCAGTTCTGGGAGGAAAAGAAAGTTTAAATTTTGTTTCATGTCGAAGTGTGAATACCCACAGTCAAATCGGATTCTTAACAGGGAACTTTTTAGCTGCTAATGGCAGGTCATTAAAATCTGCTGCCTAATTGGCAAGCACATTAATTTTATGTAGCAGATGCCAAGAAAACCATCGGAGGGGCCTGGTCTCCATCCCTCCAGGTGGAAGGCTTTTCCGTGGCTATGGCCCAGCTATGGAACATGCAAGCTCTGCAGCACCGCTGTCCAGATCCACCTGTTTTGGGCACCCAGCATGAACCACAGAAACATTAAAAGCTCTCTTAGATCCAAATAACATCTACAGGAGCTCAGTGGATTTTTACAAGCATCCTAGAACTGGTTGGCTACCCAGCTCCCACTGGTACCAGCTGCAGAGGAGTACTTCACAGTCCTCACATAGCTGTAACAAATAGGGCTTGGCACCCATGTCCCTTGAAAAGTGACTCCGGTGACCTCTCTGAACCCATCTTGCCTTTGCTTAGCAAATCAGCAGAAAATAACGTTTAAACACTTGGGGGGTTTTTTTGGTTTCTGGGTTTTTTTTAGGTTTTTTGTTTGTTTTTTTTTAAGGCATCTAGCACATTTAAGACTTTTCATCAATTAAGCCCATGTTTCTGTATTAATTCCAACCCCCATGCAAATGCAACTTGGTGCCCATCCAAGATAAGCAGTTTGTAGTAAACATGAGCCATGGCATTTGCCGTTCCCAACATAAAAATACGTGCAGATGGATGTGTCCTAAGCCACATCGTTAGCTCAGAGTATGCCTGGCCTGTTCAGCAAGAATAAAAACACATTTAGAGCAGGAACGCTAACAACAGTAAACAGCACGTTGTAATACTCCTATCCACTGATACAAGTGAAATACTTTTTTTTTTTAAAAAAAAAATCAATATAACCTGAAGTTTGAAAAAGATTGATTCTGAAGATCTCTCTTGCTGACTTGAGTACTGATGAGAGACCTCAAAAAACAGAGTGAATGAAGAGAAAAAGGGTGGATGAGCTTCACTGCAAATAAAGGTACCACAAAGGTACCATCAAGGCAGAGAGCGTCCAGGAAGGAGCAGCCAAAAGGACTGAGGGGGCAAAGCAGAGACGCAGAGGACTGCTACTGTGACCCCATGGGGCATCTCTAATGGTGGTGGCAATCAAAGAGCAAACTTGCTCAACCAAATCGCAGGAGGACCAGGCCTTGACAGCTCCAGAGAGCCAGACGTGCCCTTTCAGACCCGGAGACAGGCTGTGAGCAGCTTGCCTTGTGCTGGCGCGTGCCACAGCAGCTTTGCGAGGTCTCACACCACCCACGTCTGCAAAGTGCCCACGTTCGGGTGGAAAGTTAAGCCATGCAAGAAAATGACTGGAGCTCTGTTTAACTCGATTAAATATTAAGAATGTTTCTATGTAAAGTCAACATTAAATCACTAATTGCATTACCAATTTTTTAAATACTATTGGCAACGTCAGGCTTAATTTATGTCAAGCCACACCAAGGAAGAACCGTAGTCTTTTTATACCCACTAAAATGACAAAATTTCTGACCTCAGCGAGGTCGGTCACACAGTTACTGTTTCTTTTTCACAATTTACTGATCGTAGAAAGTTAATGAAACTGCTTATAGATAGGATGAAAAAATAATTTTCTCCCTTTTGAATGAAGTTAATGCATTTCCCTCCTATATCAGAAGCCACAGGGGCCCAGAGATAGCCAATTCTTCACTCTCACAATCAAGAGTTCCTATCTTTAGGTCTTAAAGAACACTGGTTTGTTGTCTTGTCATCTTTTCCTTAGTAAATGCTCAAAATGCAGTTATTTTACACATTTTGATGATGCTACAGTTTCTCCATTCATAACTGACTTTCCAAGATAACAAAGATTCCTATTAACAGAAGCTTGCTTTTCCCTCAGCTGCCTGAAAAGCGGATTTATTAGAAATATCTTCAGCGGCTCAAAGCCTGCACTTACATCTGGACAACAAATTTTTCAGCGGGGCACATGCATGAAAGCAATACAGCTGCAAGATCAAGACCAGAATCTGAAGCAATGATTTGTGTTGGTTGTTTTTTAAAAAAAATCAAGAAATAGTATTCTCAAACCACATCATAAATACATTTTCTTACTCTCTCAATTGAAGATCCCAAATACTTCTATTCATTATTTGTTAGCAGAAATGGGATTTTAGCCTCTGTTTTAAAGAGAAAACTTTTTATAAAAGGTTTGGTGACAAAGTTGTACAGCATTCAAGCCACTGACCTGGACCAAGAAGGTGACTTCTGCATGCAGGAACTCAGCAGTCACTCTGCAAGAAGGTACTGCACTAGTCCGGGCTTTCCAAATAGCTTCATCCTCTCAGACTTGAAAAACTAACTGAAATCCGATAAAGTGGGGAACTTCCTTGGGTTTTCTTGCTTATGAAGAAACAATGAGATCTACGAATCCTTAGATTTTTAGCAGCATCATATGAACAGGCAATCAGTCCAAATTTTTCACATTCTGAACTTCCTCATTAGAAGAGCAGTCCTAATACAATGGACAGTATTTCTTGTGTGCATCTGATACACTTCAGAGAATTATATTTCAGTAGAGCTTTGCAAATGCTGTTTCTGTGCACAGTAATTGAATTCCAGTTTCCTCCCAAAGAGCGTTTGAGACAATCACAAGCAAAACAACAGTAATTAATATATCAAGAATGCTACAAATCTTAACACACACATACAAATCTATGTAACTTATTAAATATGTATGCACGGACACCGGATTTATTTTTCCTGGCTAAGAAAGAAGGAACACCAAATCCAATGCAACACAGCCCCTCTTCCTCAGTGTATTTTATGACTACCAGCCCATGAGAATCACTTTAATAAATACAAATGCAAAACCCAAGATTCAAGTCAATTTTTTAAATGAAGGCTGTTACTTGCTGATCTAAATCGTGATTAAACCCAGTGGTTTAAATCTATCAAGCCTAACACAGTTAAGAGGTCTGACGCAAGCCTGTCCGTCGCTAGCTCATCACTGCTGTGCCTTTCTTGCCTTACTGGTTTTAAGCAGAAGGGGTGAAATCCTGACTCCGTAGGAATCGGTGGGATTTTCAGCATCCTTTTTCATGCTCATTGCTCAAGGATTGCCTGGGAAGCCGGCGACCCAGCCTCAAGCCATGCACAGAGCTCCCAGCCAGCCCCTGGCATCAAATCCCTCAGCCCTGACATCGGGGAGGATAATTCAGCTCTCATGGCAAGGAGGCGGCTTAGCTACAGATGTCATGGCCAGCCAGAGCCAGGCCAAAACTGTGAGTGGGGTGGAGGAGGGCGAGGGCAAGTGGCCCACCGCTCCCTGTGGATGCACTTACAAGCATTTCTCCAAATGCAGAACAAACCACAGACCTTGTGCCTACTAAGACAGAAGCACCATAAGCACCCAAAAATCGAGCAGCCCCCTCCTAAGACACGGCTGCATGACTGCTCACAATCTGTAAACTCAAAAGCCCAGAGCCAGGCACCTCAGCAGAGGACATTTTGTGCGACTGCTCTGCTGCTTCTTAATAATGCTCCAAAACTAGGGAGGGAACTAAATTGTGCTTTCCTCTCTGCCTTCCCTATCCCCCATGTGTAACACCCTCCCCCTTGCAGCTCCCTTCCTGGGACCTGTTTTGGTATTTAAGCTCTGGGTGGGCTCTGGTTTCTCACTGGGAACAGGAATCATTCAACTGTCCTTGGAGAAAACCTGGTTTCCCAGCTGTGTGTATCCACTGGGTATCTGCAGTGCAGAAGACTCTGTAAGCAAACAGAGAACGATGCCAGCTCTTCCCCCTGCAATCTGGTCCCTATTAATTTAAAATTATTTGAAAACTCCAATGAAATATTGAATTAAAATGTAATTGCAGGGGTTGGGAAAGGTTGTGGCACTAAAGCTCTTATGAGGCTGCTTCATCTACACGACATTTTGGCAGCAATTACCGCCAGCTACGCAACTGAAGTGTGGAAGCTGATAACCAACGGGAGAAAGATGCCAAAGCTGCACATTTTGGAGCACCACCCCACCTTGTAAGATAACCATGCAGAGCCAGGACACCTCAATATACCAGTCTTAAGCTTCCCCCGCAGCGTAAGCCACTTCATATAAAGGAAGAAGCATTCCAAACCCAGCAAAACAGTGTAAAACCAGAAAAAACTGCTCCCAGTTGGTTTCAGCATGCCATCTAAGACATGCAATGTTCTTGCTTCACCCCTGTGGGCACACTTTGGCAAGCATTTCCCTTGGAGGTACAGTGTGCCATAGGCACTCTCTCTTGTCTCGGTTATTTTTACTCCGCATTGACTCCTCAGCCTGGTTCACCACACAGCCACGACGAGGAAAGCAGTGGAGCAGAGGCAGCTTCATCTGATGGAGAGAAATGATCTTTAAGCCATGGCCTGAAACAGCGTGGGCAGACACTGAGTTAGATCCATGTTCTCCTGCTCCTATTTCATATTCATCATCATCCAGCAGCAGCCACCAACACACTCCCTCCGCTCTCCTTGGAGCTCAGCCATGCACGGCTGTCCTGCTCCTTCCCCAGCACGTGGCATTTCCCCTTGCCAGGCTGTGCCTAAACCCCCTGTGCACCCACCAGGGAGCACAGCTGCAGGAATAACTCCACACCACAGCTGCACATCCCTTTCCTACTGCTCACCATGGCTGTGCTTCTCTGGTGGGTACCGTGGCATTACAGGTGGGTACTCTGCTGCACCTAGGTCGCACCCTGCACGTGCTGCAGCAAGAGTTAGGAACTGGACAGCAAATATATCAAACATTATGTACAAGCCCCAGTGTAGGAACACAAAGCATTTCTGACCTCCCCAGCATCAATCTGTGTTTCACATCAGCACAGACAATAGCTCGCACAGAAGCCTGAGAACATCTGCACACCCGCCGTTGGCTGCATGTATAAATAGAGACTGGCCTGCTCAACAGACACTGCATCCTACAGCAGCTCAAAGTAACGCAATATCCTCTCACCAAGCCACCAGCCTCTCCCTCAGACACCCATATAAAGATGCCTTTGCAGGATTTTTTTTTTTTTTTTTTAAATAAATATCCCACAACTCCAGCAGAATAGAAGAAAGTTGTAAGTCAGCAGATCCCACACAAGCCTCATGTTTCAACCAGGATGCTCTGCCCACAGCTCACTCCTGGCATCTCTGCTGCTAAACTGGGACATGGGGAACCAGCCAGACTCCTGTGCCACTTTGCCACATCCCTAAATAAATCCTCATCACCAACTAGCATCTCACTGGAAGGCAGCGGGGTGCCACCATGGCACACGGTCCCGCCAAGCAGAGGGGTCAGGGAAGCACTGCTGCAGGCTTGCCCTGCTCCAAACCCGTCCCTGTGCACCCACCAAGAGCTGGCCCAAAGATGGACACTGGGCTCAACCCACCCGGGGTCCCTGGTCAGGGGGACAAGTCCTGCACATGCTGTTACTCCACCACGTGCAAGACGGGTTGGCTGCAACTCCTCTTTCATGTGCATTTGCCAAAAACACTGTGGTGGTTGTTTTATTCAGCCTCAAGGAACACAAAGACATTTGCCAAAGATACGGACCCAGAACCCAAATTAATCAAAGTCTATCAAGCCTCTAAACAACAAGGGCTCCCCTCTCAGCCCCTAGCTCTCCACCAGCCCAAGAAGGATGCTGAAGTCTTCACAGAGATGGATCTTTATTTATAGACACATTAGCATAGAGGACTTCGCTGTACAGTAAGTCCCTGTGAGACAGGGTCCGAGGCGACACCAGCCACAGACAGTTATTGATTATGAGTCAAAATGAAGAACGGTCTGTTTTGAACTGAACAATTTTATTACAGTCTTTGCTACTAAGACACGGTGGCTCTCAAGACTGGCTTCAGTAAGCAAATCTCCAGGCTATCTGTCAAAGGCAATGCCAGCATATTATTCTATGGGGTTATTCAAGTGACCTTAAAGCAACTGTATGGACCTCTGATATTTGTGCAGGTCAAAGACTGTCTTCATACATTCTGAAGACATATAGTAGGCATACAGCATTGTGTCAGAAGATTAACTTTTTTTTTCTTTTTCCTAATGAAAGCATTTTAGACCGTTTAGTCATCAAAAACATGGAAAGCTAGTTGAGAAGTACCGAGACACAGTTAACCTCACTTAAACGTTTGCGCTTTCTGCACCCACAAAGGCGTCACCCAACTTGACGGAAAGTATCTCCCCAAGCCCAGTAACCTCAGTCCCCAGAGCTGGTGATTTCACTTGGCTGGGCACTAACACCCGTTTCATCAGACCAGGATCATTTGCCAGAGTTAAACTGAATTCCCAACATGACATAGAAACTAAATAGAATGACGCAACTGCCATATATCACCACTTCTAACAACATGCCCGGGTGTAGCGTTAGTATGACAACAGCTCAGCTTCGGCTCTTCACTCTCACGTCGAGGGCATTTATTTAACACCTGTCTTATCTGCTAAGCCCAGTCCATATCCACCCATATGAACAGATTTCTGCACAGCACAAAGGAGTGTTTTTCCACTAACTTGTCAGCCTTCCAAGCAGCAGTTACACCCAGGTAGGCAATAAAGCCATGAGCCTGCTCACCAAGAACTCTTCCCACCTGCCAACAGATGCTTAGAGCAACATGATGAATATCAGACAACCAACTTGCGCGCCAACATTCAGCTAAGCAGCTGCTTCTCACCCTTCTAATAAAAAAAGCCAACAACAACAAGGCAGTTCATTCCTTTCTGGATCTGATGGCAAACAGTATTAGTACTCCAACATAGCAGCTTTCCAGATAATACACCCACTCTGTTGCCGTAATACCCCAGCAGAAAAATAATCATGTCCATTGAAAGTCTTGCAGTTCAGGCCTAATCCCAAGTTGCTGCCCCGTGCAGGTGAGGAAACACGTGCTACGCAGGCTGGAATCTGTCTCACAGCTGAGGTCACAGCAAGCACATCCTCACCCGTGGGATAAATGACATCCCAGCGGCATTTCCTGCAGCAGAGGGGCAGGAGAGCAGCCTTCATCCTCCCAAGGAACGGACAAAGAGGGTGCAAGCGTAACTTATTCCCAAAAGAGAAATGTGTGACTAATCTATCTTGCCAAAGCTCACACGTTTGTCTACATCTTTCTGGCTACAATTATCTGGCAATTTGGTATTTAGAGGAAACCAGCACAGCAACTAGAGCTTGGAGCTCTGAAAGGCTTTGGAATGAACTCTGCACAAAGGACCTTCAGGGATTCACAGCGCTCTTGCTTAACCAGCACATTCACTTTTCAACTTCTTTGCTTGTGAACTTTACCCAAACTAATTTGATAATTCAATTTTTCTTCTTTGTTTCTCTGTAACATTGATTTTTGCTTTCTCACTCATGACTGAGCATGTTTAAAAAAAAAAAAAACCCGAAGACAAAATAACAATCCATCAACTGTAAGAAATACACTACTGTTTTGTTCCTGCATTTCCCAACTGGTACATTCTCTTCCTTCAACCACCCGCCATATTCAGAAAAGCAGATGGCGTCATTCAAACAAAATTAACATAGATAAGAGCATGCTAACTTTTTATGCCTTATGACTATCATCTTTATGATTTTGATTTGAAAGTGTGAAAACTACACCGGATCTAAGGTAGTATAAAGTGCATCATGGGAGAAGGATTAACAAACATCCTTCCACTCCTACAGTGAATGCAGATTCCACTAACGTTTTGCAGACCTATAGCTTTAATATTAATGTGATCGAGGTTGGCCACAGTTTGGGAAAAGAGAATTTTTCCTTTTGCAGCAAACATCGAGGGCGGTGCATTTATGTATGATTATGAGCACACAGCAGGGGAAAGTGTGCAACACAAATGTACACCGGTCTGCATAACAAAATCCTAGAGCCAAGATGCCTTGCAAAAATTCACTGGCACTTGGGGGTGAGGGAGTACTGAATGCGCATTTTAAAAATATTCAGCTAGAACTGTATTTACCAACACAGCATTAACACTCTGAAATGAATAAAATAGATGGATGGACAGACCATGGCACTTTCTGCCCTTCGATATGCTGGAAAAAAAAAAAAAAAAAAAAAAGAGGCGCAAGGGTAGGTAGGGGGGCAAGGGATCAAGAGAGAAACCCCTCCAGGTCAGACAAGACATTCATCCCTTCCTGAAGTCTCCTCTGTAACACCAATGTCACCAAAGGTCCTCAAACTGCAGATGTCCATCCCACACCAGGAGCCATCATAAGGGATGCTCGCTGCCCCGCAATCTTGTTCGCAGCCCATCCACGTCTCGCCCAACAAGCGACTGCCGCCTGTGGAGAAGGCGCTGCGTGTGTTTGTTTTTCCAGTAATGGGGAAGTGGAGAAAGGAAAAGACTCAAAGTCATTGCAAAGGCACATCTGAGAATGCAGCTTTGCACAGAGATGTTACGATACGCGGAAAGCAGCCGAACTCATTTTTGAAAGCATTTTTCCTCCTTCTAAAGGTTCTGCTGCCATCCTGGCAAAGTGTACCCTTGTCAGTCAGTGGCTAACCTTGTCAAGGGGAAGAAAAGGCTGAGAAGTGACAGGTTTGACAACCTGTCGGATGCCTGGTGCTCTGCTCTCCTCCTGATCTGATCACTATCAAACATTAAACCGCTGTTCCTCCACACAGGAGTGCAACTTGATGCTTGCAAGCCTCAGCCAAGAAAGGTAGAAAGGCTGGTGAGCTGCCAAGATCCTTGCTTTGTCCCTTCCTTGCACGTTCTAGACTCCCCTTTTACGATCTGATCGTTCAATGTGTCACACCGGGAGCAGTCCCATAGGAGTCCCAAATCGGTCACTGAAATTGCCATCGGTTTTCAGGAAAATGAGAACTAGAGGCGAGTGACAGAGCTGGAACATCTGAAAGCAGAGCTGGGTGACAACTGCCTGGCTGCCAGTCTGCACAATCTACCTTGCAAATCAAATCCCAAACTTGGAGAAACCCCAGATGGACCATAATCTCCCCCATCACCTCAGAAAAGGAAAAAAGCCCACTCCCATGCCTCATGTACTGAAAACCCCAGCACACTGCACATCATTCACTCAGTCTTTAGACACCCACTGAATGAGATCATCTAAACATAAGGACTCTCTTTCTCTGTGTTCAGGAGGGGATAGAATATTTTAATTCATCTCTTCCCTCCACACACAAAACCTCTGCTTTTCCGGAGTGGCTTTCAGGATTCATGAGCAAAAGCAGCAGCACTGACTGTAAAACACTGCTCTTTATGCTCTTTAATTCTACTGACACTGCAAGAGTTGAAGGCTGAATAGTCAGGAGGAAAAAGCATCTTGCAATCAGGAGCTTAGCTACAGCGAAGCGAAGTTGGAGCTGTAGTGTGTATTTGAAGAGGCCATTTAGCCAACAGATGCCAAGGACAGACTACAAGTAGCACTTACATTGTTCTTTCATAGTGTTCATATTTAACTTACCGCAAGATGGTCTGCTAGCTTCCTGGTTCCCAGTGGGCTTAAGTCAAAACTTGCATCTGGTTAATTTGTTTCATTAAGACCTTCCCAGCAACAAAAGCAAGATGCCTGCTGCAAAGCCCAGCTGCTCCAGCTCATCCTTGCCACCTAACAGTCAAGTTGACTTAAGCAAAAGGCAACTTGGGGACTTCTGCAGGTCTGAGGAGGTGCGTTACCTCTTCTCAGCCTTCTCTGTGAAAATGCAACTGGAAATGTAAAGCAGGCACAGGAACAATACCCCCCCCAAAAAAACCCAAAAACAAACCAGTCCTCCAGTTGTACCCTGCAAGCTCGAGGAGGCATGACCGGACCTCCACAGCACTCAAAGCACGGCCTTGCCCAGCCCACCTTAACAGATGTGAAGTGGGGCAACAGGTCAACCACCTCTGCTGTCTGTTCGGGTACTACTGCTGCCCCCAAAACGCCTGCTGGGTGGGCACAGGGCTGCAGCACCTGCGGGGCAGGAGGGAACGGCTGATGCCTGGGCTGCTCCTGCTCCCAGGCATGGGCAGGTAATGAGAAGCAGAGAGACCTGTCGAGGGGGAGTGGTGGTGCTGCCGTGTGACAGCACAGGACAACAAGGCTTGCTCTGTAGGGAGCTGTCGTCCTTTAGATAAGGCCAAACAATCTAACTCCAAATACCAGACAAGCTTTCAGGAATATATAAATCCTTTTTCGGGTCTTTGTAGCTTGTTTGCCTGAAAACTTGTCTGTTGGATTTTTTTCCCTTTTTTTTTTTTTTCCCCCCCCCCTCAAACCGAACACAAGACTTCCAAATGCATTCATCTAGAACTGCTGTTTCAGCGCTCCAGATCCTGCAGCCTAGGACATCACCCACACGCAGGCAGGGCAAAGCTGCCCCTTCCTCCTCACCTCGGCTCCCCCAAACGCTGCATGTGGATGCAGAGATTTCGCACCCCAACACTCGCCCACCTGCCATGTTTTGCTGTTTTGAATAGAGACAAAAGCAAATTTGTGCAAAGTCTAAAATTCAGCTCAGGATTTGGGGAACAAAGTACAACAGTGAGAATATTTTTCCCTTTAAAAATTTCACATCTCGCATCGCTTATGGACTCCCAGGGTTGCTCCCTTGCAAAAGACAGCTCACTGCTCACTTAGCTTTAAGGATCCTCCCTCTCTTTTTACATTCCAAGGAAAGGTTTCTTTTTAAACAAATAAAAACTAAGGCTTTTAAAGACTGATTTCCCTCTTCAAGGCAGTAAGGAGATAGATTCCTTTTAGCATGCTTCATGCTTGAAAAGGTTACAGTGGCCTTTCAAAATACCACATGCTGTGCATTCTGTATAGCATTAATGACTTGGAGGATGCACTGATACTTTCTAGTACATCTTAACCTTTTAAAATTGGGCCTTCATTGTCTTACCTTAATAAGCAGTTTGTTCACCTTATGTCATTTACGTCTCGCAAAGGCCACCCTGGCTGAAAATATACATTAGATGTAAAACCACTTGTCTTGCGTGCATAGTTTAGCACATGTAACAGCAAAGCAACGGCATCAAATGAAATACACTTATCCTTTCCTCCCCTTATTTCTCTCCACTGTGACTAAAGCTTCCCAATAATCCCAGATGAGCAGCTCCCTGGCTCTGCACCGTACTCCTTCAAACCGCAGGGCAAGAGGGCACCAACAAAGGTGTAAGATTTTATTCACTGCACAGAAGCTGACCAGCCAGTGCAAGCACACCAGCTCTCTGGGAAAAGGGGAGGGCAGGAATCGATAAGAAATCAACAGTGATTAATGCTGTTTGACAATCTTTTACATTAATCATGTTTCCATGCTCTTGAGAATGCGAAGTGGAAAATCTATAGTCATAAAAGTGTAATTGGGAACACTCTTCCTACTCGCACTAAGATGAGGGAAAGAAAATGATGAAAAAAAAGATGTGTTTAATTATTAAATGTTTAATTTTAAGTGATGCACACAATAGTGTTTTCTTATTCAAAGAAAACCTGGAGAGCAAATAGAGGGCCCAGGCATCCTCCCTGCTTGCTGCAAGCCAGCCCTGCCAGTTTAGAAAACACTCTCTTTGTCTGATCCCTCAACTCCACCATTAACAACCTGATAAAAAAAATCACAAAATACACACACCTAGCAGAAGTTAAAATACAGCCACAACAAGGAGTCAATCACTCTTTCTGGAGAACAAGCTATGAGATGCCATGGAAAGCAATGATGTCTTCATTAGCTTTTACAGTAAACATCCCTCTTGGAAAGCAGCCTTTATGATCCACCAAGGGCAATAAAGATGTCTTTGCAAATTGATGAGACAAATACTTTAGAGGTATAGTTTCCTTCAGAGCTAGTTGGAAACAGAAGATAATATCATTCTCTAAAATCATATGGAGGAAAAAAATTATTCATCGTTATTGTGGCAAGTTTGCACCTGTAACAAAGTTAGGGTCAAGCACAAAAAGGGCTTTAAGCACATAAGCAAAGAATGAGGAAAGTTGATGCCCAGGGAGGACGCACCAAGGTGCCTGGGGGGGAGATCCAGTTGGCACAGCGTGAGCTGGATACCCACCGGTCCAGCTGTGCTCTAATGTCTCACCTGTAACCATGAGGACCATTCTCTGTGACATCTTTGTGCCATTAATTTTGGCGTGTTGCTGAGTGATATAAGAAAGGACAGGAAAGCAAAACGAAAGAAAACAACAAGTGTCTGATACACAACAGAGCTGATCTGAGATTCTCCTTCCACTAATCAGATATGATGCTGACCAACCACATTATACAGAAAAGCCATTTTTGAGCAAGGACTGAGCTACCAGAAGCTAAAAAAATTAAATTTCCAGGTCTCAACCTACAGTCTTAAAATTTAATTTTATTCAAGGCAAGAGACCTCTGCTAGCATGGAAATACAAAATACCTGAAGTATGTAGTAATAAGGAGCTCAGAGGCATACCTCTGTTTTTTGAAGCAGCTGTGTTTTTCATAACAGCACTGGAAGCAACTGGAAACCAGCAGCACGGGTACAACTGGGGACAGACAAGCAAAACAAAGCCCAAATTCCTTCGTTACCTTTTCTTGCTCCAACTACTCTTGTAATGGATGTTTCCAGATCACATTTTGAGGCACCTGGACCACCTGGGACTAAGCCCCAGGGATGGCAGTTGTGGCAGCAGCGGAGCCGGCTATGCCATGCAGGCGCTGTTTGCCAGGAGGGGAACCCAAGCGAAGGGACTAGCTGGAGAATTTATCACTGTTTCTGCTAGAGCTTTGCTGCCAAAGCAAGTACACTGCACGCCAAAACGTGACACTTTCCCTAAAGCCAACTCCTTTGAGTATTGCCTTTATAGAGGGGAACAGATTCCTCTTAACAGCTCTCCCCTGCGAGGATCCAGAAGGCTCCTACGCTCTCCTGTACCCTTCCTACCACACTCCACACGCGCCGGGTGAGCCAATCCAGTTTTGCAAGATGTATTGCTTAATTAATAACTTTGATGTTGGCAATTAAGGTGTGTTTGAAAGAAGATAATGAATATTTTTTCACATGAAAGCACCACCTTTTTAGTCTAGCAAACCTCTACGCAAACTATAATTGATAGTTTGGTTTAACGTGGAATATTCCTGCTGCAATTACGGGGTTTTATTGCTCTACGTTACTGCACTTTGCACAAAAAAATATTTTCGTTATCATAAATTCCTTTGCTAGCAGACTGCTTAAGATGGGAACAGAAATGAGCACCAGCTTCTCCTGTGCTGGAAAGCTCAGGTTATTCCTTGCAGTACAGCAGTGGCGGACCTCTCGGGTGAGGCAGTTGTGCCTTGCTCGCTCCAAACCGGTGAAGGACCTGGGACATCTGCAGGGGCACGGCACAGCTCCCCGCTCCGAGGCGCTGCACATCTGCTTGCACCTTAGACAGAGAAGACAAACGGCAGATCTTTCTACGTGCAAGAGGGAGCAACTGAGGCAGAGAGCATGTACACGATTTACCACGTCACAGGCGTTTTGTTGAAGAGCTAAGGTTCAACCCCCCCCCACAAGTGCCTTCAGACCACCCTTTGCTCCAGGGACCCCCCAAGAAGCAACAGTTTGGCTGTGAGGTGAGGAGAAGCAGTGCTCGCTCTGTCCTGACTCTACCCCCACCAGAAGGCAACAAGATTTCATCTCCAGGGTACTCACAGCTATTCCCTGGACTGGAAATGTAACTGAACCAGGTTTTTCAGCTCGCTGCCAGATCAGCTTCTGCCTTAACTCCTGGAACGAGCCTGCAAGGAAGCAGAGCAGCACCAGCTCCCACCACCGTGCCCCAGCACGCGTCCTGGGGCTACTACGCTCCTGGGCTCTCCCACAGGTCTCTGAAGGGATCGTTAAATCTCCCTCTGCAGTAGCCCAAGGTACACCAGGGAGCTGCTGCTCATGGCACAAGACATCTTCCCCATCCCTTGAAAAACACCATTTATCAGACTAAAACCATACAGCACTTCACTACCTGGCTCTCCCACAGCTGCAGCATGGTGCCAAACATATTCCCATTTTATGTTCCTACCTGTAAATCAGGAAAGCAGCTCTGCGGGACAGCAGAGTCTTCACAGAATGGTCGGGGTGGGAAGGGACCCCCAGAGACCATCTAGTCCAACCCCTGGCCAAAGCAGGGTCACCTGGGGCAGGTTACACAGAGTCACGTCCAGGCGGGTGTGAATGTCCCCAGAGAAGGAGCCTGCACAGCCTCTCTGGGCAGCCTGTCCCGGGGCTCTGCCACCCTCGTGGTAAAGAAGTTCTTCCTCATCTTCAGAAGGAACTTCTTGTGCTGCAGTTTGTGCCCATTGCTCCTCGTCCTGTCACTGGGCACCACCAAAAAGAGCTGCCTCCCAGCAGATCAACCCCAGCCTGTACTGGTGCGTGGGGCTGTCCCCGCCAGGAGCAGGACCCTGCACTGGCCTTTGTGGAACTTGAGGAGGTTCCTCCCTGCCCAACCCTCCAGCCTGCCCAGGTCTCGCTGAATGGCAGCGCAGCCTCTGGGGCATCAGCCGCTCCTCCCAGCTCCATACCGCCAGCAAACCTGCCCGGGGTGCTCTCTGTCCCTCATCCAGGTCACTGATGACTAAGCTGAACAGGACTGGACGCAGCACTGACCCCTGGGGAACACCATGAGCTCCAGCCAGACTGCGCCACTAAACACAGCCCTCTGAGCTCTGCCACTCAGCCAGTTCTCAGTCCACCTCACTGTCCACTTGTCTGACCCACACCTCCTGAGCCTACCTATGAGCATGTTATGGGAGACAGTGTCAAAAGCCTTGCTGAAGTCAAGGTAGACGACATCCACCACACTCCCCTCACCTACCCAGCCGAGTCATCCCATCACGGAAGGCTATTAGGTTGGTCAGGAATTATATCCCCTTGGTGAATCCATACTGACTGCTCCTGATAACCTTTTTTCCCTCCACGTGCTTTGAGATGACCTCTAGGATGAGCTGTTCCATCACCATTCCACGGATTAAAGTGAGGCTGACCAGCCTGTAGTTCCCTTGGTCCTCCCTCGAACCAGGGAGGAGCTTTTGGGAGACTGGAGTAACACTGGCTTACCTTCAGCCCTGAGGGACCTCTCTTGTTCTCCATGACCTTTCAAAGATGATGGAGAGTGCCTTGGCAATAACATCTGCCAGCTCCCTCAGCACTTGGAGGTGCATCCCCCTGGGGCCCATGGATATGTGAGTGTCGAATTCACCTAAGTGATCTCTAACATGATCCTCCTCAACCAAAGGATAATCTTCCTTTCTCCAGACTTCCTCTCTTGCCTCCAGGCTCTGGCAGCAAAGACTGAAGCAAAGAAGGCATTTGGTAACGCCACCTTCTGTGTCCTTCGCCACCAGGGCACCCATCTCATTCAGCAGTGGGAAGTCTTGTGGGAAGCCAGCTCTCGAGACAGAAACCCGTCTAGAGTCCCTGACCCTAACCCCCAGGCTGGCTTTCCAAGGGATGGTCCTGTAACAACAGGCCACGTGTCCCCACTGAGTCACCAGGCAGGGACACCATGATCTACCCCACCACCACCACAGCCTTTTGGCAGCACTTCTTCTGACACCACTAATGACTTCCTACCATGTTCTCTGCCAAGATCAAGCCACGGCTAACTGGAAAATGCCTTGCCCAGATCCAACAGAAGTCATCAGGAGAGAAGACATTTACTTAAGTTGAAGAGGAGAAAACACGAGACAGTCCAGAGAGCCTCGGGGCTTAGAGATGTGGCACCAACACTTTCCAGAGCTCCTTCTGTGCTGCCGCCAAGCCCCATTCTCAGGGTAAAGCTCTTAACCGGCCCCCTACACGCCCAGCACTGTACGTTCACCACCTCCCCGGCTGAGAAAGAGGATTTGCCGATCAAGAGTTGCACCCCGTGCTCTAATCCCAATAGGAAAACCACAGGAACTGGGGTTTCTCAGCATGAGATTTACACCATGGTTTTTTTTAACACCAGAGATGGGTCCCTGAGGAAGGAGAGCCCTGTGCTCCGGCTGCACCCTGCCACCCTGGCAGGACTAGGAGAAGCAGGAAGGCTGGCACATCCACCCCAGCTCCTGCAGGACCATCCCAAACCAGGCTGAGAAAGCAAAGCTCAGCTCAGCCAGAGCCCCAGATTAACTTGCCCAGCCTAAGCAGTATGAAGGTGCTTGAACCCGAGGTGCACGAAGGTGCTAAACAATTCAGATAGACTTGCTCTAAAATAAGTCTCAGAGGAAATGCCAAACTTCATTTTATTAGCACTTAAATAAATCCAATGCTATCTATAGTTGCAGCTCTAACTATAGCTACAGCTGAGCAACCCTGCAGAGCTGCATTTTAAGACATTCCTTAACTAGAAACAATTTGCATCAAGCTGTGTAAGGTGCTGCTTCTTACCAAGAATGGAAAGGTAATTTGCGCTTTTCGCCTCCTTGTGCTGTTTAATTTCCTAGGAGGTTAAAAGGCTCACCTAGACATTAATATAATGATGCCACTATGTTTGCAGAACTGCCATGCACGATCATTACAGCAGCTGTGCCAAAAGTACAAGTTTCCATAGTTCTGCCCCAAACCTCTGCCTCTGCTCTGCACTAAAGACACTAAAAAAGGACCATGAAATAATCCCACAGCACTCCCAATGGCGAATAAGCCTGCCATACATACGCCAAAGCAATCCACGCCACTTCTAGGATCTAAACCTTTGTAGCCTGCACTGAAGGGAGATTACGTGATGCAGAAGTGATGGGTCCGCGTGTCCCCTGCGTATCCGCACGTCCTAGGAAGCACGACTGCTTTTCAAATGCTCCTTTCCATATTACACTTGCTGCAGCAGCAGCCCAACTACAATTTTTCCACAGTGAATTGGGCCCTAATTACTGAACAGTTTGTGAACAACTGCCCTTAAAATGTTAACAGCTGAAATGATGATAACAATAATTCTGTTTGCAGTTATAATGGCCCCTCATTAGAGCCGCTTAATTAAATATTTTCCAAAACTATCCCAGAAAAAGAGTCTGCTCTCTCGACTGTAAAAGCAGAATCCAAAGCAGCCGCAAGGAAACAGTGGCTTTTTCCAGCTGAAGTATTTCCTACGGCCAACCACATAGAGTGACCTCACACACGTCCCTAACACGGCAGAATTTGCCATCATTAATCCAATCACTCAATAGGAAAAGATGCTGCAGGTCTTTGTGAGCATATTCCCCTGTGAGCGCTGTGTCATAAATTACAAACGCTTAATTCTTTTACACTTATTTAGCCTTTATGCTATCTCTCCACCCCGTTCACCAAGTGCCTTTGTAGGATGAAGCAATAATTTAGCGTTCTCCCACAACCAAGTCAAAAGGAACAAATGTGCTTCCTTCAACACAAGCACAGCAGGATAAAGGGGGAGTTTTCTTTTACATAAATGTTTATGGCGTTAGTGATGCTACGGCACACATCGTCCCACATCGTCCCACCTTCCCATCATCCTGCCTGCACCTTTGCAGAGCCACATCTAATCCTCTTAACCAGGTACCAACAAATAAGCCTCTTCACGTTACCTTCCACCCCATGCAAATGAGACCAATAGATATAATGTAACACATTACCATTTGTCACCTAATTAAGACTTAGCAACAAACCATGACTGGTTTACTCCAGCACAACCATGTTTACAAGCAGAGCGCTGGCCTACAAAAGCAATTCACGGCTAAAATCTCGAGTCCCACTGATGAAAATCAGACAGTTCTTGTCATTAACCACATACAAAAAGGCACTTTAGCAATGCCTTACAGTTTACCTGGGCTGCTGACTTCTGTCAAGAGTAGAAGGGAAAAGATCTGGATGATTTTTTTTATACTTGTCCCCAAGCATCTGCTGTCAGGGCTGGACAGGTCTGACCTGGCAGATGTGCAGGCAGTATCCTGTGGATTTAACTTTGCTGTATCAATGCAGTTGGCAATTTAACAGGACCACGAGAGAACAGCTGTGCCTCCTGGACAGGAGCATCCCGGCCACATACTGCTGGCATAAGACCTCACCTTAGTGCTTCTGTAGTAAAAAACAGGTTCAGGGACCTGGCAGACCAAAGGATGACACATCCACCCTTTTCTCCTTCTTTTACTGGTGCACTGACTCATGCCAGGGCATACACTAAGCTGGGAGGAGATGGCTTAACAGAAGGACACAGCAGGAGTCAATGGAGAACTAAAACTGCCCGGACTCCCCAGGGGAGGGCTGCACAGCCTGGGGGGAGGAGAAATATGTATCATCTGACTCAATCTTAGGATGCAGTTTTTAGGGGGTTTTATTCTAAACTCACCTATTTCCCAATCTGCACCATATGAGGGAGCAAACGCAAGTGAAAACTTGCATCTTCAGTAGCCCACAGCTGTTCTTGTACGAATGCACCATGCTCTTCCTTTTTGGGGTGAACTCAACTCCAAATGAGTTATAACATTCCTGGCACACAAGGTGGAGTGTCCTTTTTCATCACTGCAGCTGCCAGAATCACAATGTCTTCCCGGGCAATCAATGATGTTCCTTGTTTTCCTTTGCAAAGCTGTTAAAATCCATTTTTATGAATGAATGCTTTCCAAAGTGCTACAGATAGCAGCAGGGTTAAAGCAGCCATTGAATCCTCAGATAGGCACTTGAAGGCAATATGCAAAATGCACCATAATCCCTGAAGGGGATTACACCTTTGCAGCTTGGCTCAAAACAAGTTTCCAACTTGATTATGCATCACAAAAACGTCCATCTCCTGCTCTACTAATCTGGGGGGGGGGGGGGGGGGGGGGGGGGGGGGGGGGGCGCGGGGAAAGAAACAAGACAAAACCAAAACCAGACTAGCTTGGACAGGTCTGAATTCATTTTTATTTCTTCTCCAAATGCAAATACAACTTTAAAATACTTAGGGCCTTCCTGCCACCTACTTAAGAGTAAGAAATAATCAGCTGCAACTTTTCAAAAGCCATAGCTGCGTTACCTTGAATTCAAACTTCAAATTGAAGCTATTTTAATACTCAAAAGCTGTCAAAGCCCCAACAAAAACTGCCCTTAAAGCACAAAAATAAATCTGGTTGGGAATTGAAGTGGAAGGACATTCAGCCAGGACCAAGAGGTCAGAACCAGCACCTTGACTGTGATTTTATTTTGGAAAGATCTACCTTAGAAGTCTCCACTGAAACCAGTAAGAACCTTCTGAAATCAATACAAGAAAGAAAAACAGAGCCATGAGGCAGAAAACCTCAAGCAAAGATGCTAACAAAAAGGAAGGCTCTAGAAAAGGAAGACTGGAGAGAAAGCTGTTGGGACAGGGATGGGGAAGGAGTTTGCAGCCAGCCCAGCGCCATGCACTGAGCCCGTGCCAGGCGCTCTCGGAGGCGCAATACGACGCACACTGCAAAGCCCACACAAATGGGGAGGGGTCCGAGAAGCCTGCAAGAGACACCCCCCCGAATCCGGGGAGCAAACACATGCCCGAGCACTAACCAGATCGGCGCAGCGCTGCTGGCCCTGCAAACTCCATCAGGCAAACATCTGCCAGGACGTCTCAGTTGTTTAATCACATGAAATGTTTCCTCTTCAGTTTTGGCACCTTATACCGAGACAGTCTATTGCAAGATGTCTCTGTATCATGCTCTATCAGCGTAACGCAAAAGAAAAGCTGTTTATAAATAAAGGAGGCACAGTTTGAGCCTGATATTAGATTTTCATGTGCTTGCTAGCAGCCAAACATACATAACAGCAGCATAACTGCAAATAAAGCGTGAGCATATGCATGGTCCAGAGAAAGAACCCCTGAGCAGTTCTGCACCATGCTTTAATTTCTTCAAACGTTATCTTTCTAACAAACTGGGACTGTGATGAATGATCACTTCTTTCTGCCCAGCCATGTTAGGACTGTTTCAGCTGCTGTCTGTTGTTTACTGTTTCTGGTCACCTGAATGTCAATTTTTTCAAAACAACACTTACTCAATATTGATCTTAACTTCAGAAAAAAAAAAAAAAAAAGGAAAAGAAAAAAAAAGAAAAAAGAAGCAGAAGGGAGAAATACATCCCCACAAACTACTACTGCGGCTCTTCACCTCCAGCTCTCGCTTATTTCTTTAATAAATTATATATGTTGAAGATCCTGCCAAATACCAATTGCATGCATAAGTTACAGGGTAAACTAACAGGAGAGCAGTGAACAATTCCTGCTGCTCCTACAACTCCTATCCAGCATTTGCGATGGGAAACCAGAGAGAGCTCAGTCTCAATAACACTGGTAATGAAACAGCAGGAGCACCTGACACCAAGTGGTTTCACTAACACACCATCAAGTTCTTCTAGAAGCCACCTCCTCTTTGAAATGAACAAAAAAAAAATAATATTAATTGGAGGCTAAAAGCAGGACACGGGGAGGAAGAACTAGTTACCACCAGGGAGGTTAATCTGGTTTTCCAAGGAACATCTCTCTCCTAAAGACTCCTCCTAATGCCCACACACCCCAGCTGTGGCCACGGCCACCAGAAATTAACTCCAAAATAACTGCAAAGCAAATCGATCACACTGTCTTCTTCTTCCTCCCTTATTAAGGCCCTACTAAAGCCCACCCTCCTGGTGGGAAGGAATAAGACGACCAACAATGGGTCAAGTTATCCTCACGCTGTTTAACGCTTGCCTTTCTTCCAGCTTTTTGTACAAGCACCCTGCATCCTCAACAGCAAAGCAGCATTTGGATTTTTGTTCCTTTCGGCAACATGGCACATTCGTTCTCCAGGTCCGCCAGCAGAAATGCAAAGCACCGAGCAGCCGCGCTGCACCCAGAGCGAGGACCCCACCAGTGACCCCCAGCCTTCCTCTGCCCACCCTCGCCTTCCTCGCCCCGCACGCAGGCTCTTCCCTCCCAGGCTCAGCTACGTTTGTCTCTCCAGCTGTCTCCCCCGTCTTCCCTTCAGCTCTACACTCATCAAACATTGCTTTTAACAAACCACTTGAGATCCTCACAGCCAGGCTGGATCTAAGGTTTGCTGATCGTTTCTGCATAAGGTTTAAAGAACAGCCTTTCCCACCCAGCCACACGCAGCAGCGCCCGCCCGGGGACCACTCATCTCGCAGCTCAATTACAGCACATGCCTTGACCTTGACAGAGGCACCTTGTCCTGCTGATACCCACTCAGAAAGCTGAGGAGAAAGGTCCTCGTCCTAACCAGTAACTTCAGCTGTGCCTCTACCCATATATCCCTCCACCAAGCCAGCTGTTTGGCTTCAGATTCAGGGCCCTTCCCACCCTTCCCTGACTGCCACCTCCCAGTCCTACTGGGAAGAGTTGACTCCCATCTCCAAGCCACTCACATCATCCATAAGCCAAGTAAACCAACCAGACTCTGGGCTTTCTCCCGTAGCAAGCCCCTCCATAAAAGTAAAGGAAAACATCTGGAAAGCAGCTCCCCTCCTTATACAAAACCACTCCCAAGAGTGCTCTGAGGTGTCTACAAGAACCTTCAGCCTCCAGCTCCTCCAGGTCTTTGCTGATGGTGCCAACAGACACGGTTGCCCTGGGCCCTCCTGCTCCAACTGACAGCTCTTTGGAGGTGGGATCGTCACACACCTTGTAGCAAGCACCTCCATGGTGTACACTTCCAAAAGCAATGGGAGGAACAGCTGGATCCCACGACCGCACTGCTTTTTAACAGTAAAAAAAAAAAAAAAAGGCGCAAAGACCACTTGGAAAAATACACACTGCAGAGGGACCCTGCCCAACAAGGCAGTTTTGAAGACAAGCACTACTTTTTTTACACATCCCACTACTTTTTACAAAACTGGACCCTTTGTGCTTTTTCCACTGCAGCGTTTCTGGAGACGGTGGGAGGAAGGACGGACGCGGCACACCCCGCGCTGCCCAAACCCAGCCCAAACCACCCAAGCTTTGCTATTTCATTAGGGCTCCAGCAAATCTATTTATGAGCAATTCATAGCAATAGAGTCTTTTTCACCCAGGGATCCTAGAATAACTTGCAGACCTAAACCACTGCACTACTTGCATGTGTTACTAGACATGAGCTCACCTAAGTCAACGATGATACAAGAGGGCTTTAAGCACTCCTTCCCTTCGCGTACATCCTTCCCACAGCCAGCCTGTTTCTCCCTCTTAGAAATCCATCTGCCGCATGCACACACTGACATGGAAATTTGGAAGTCCTCCGCCCTGCAGCTTGCTTAAGATGCAGCTGGTCAACCACATTAGACAGTGATGATGGAACACGACCAGTCGCACACCGTGACCAGCGGCGTCAGAGTCAGCCCACAGCTCTGCTTAACTACAGCAGGAAGGTTCATTCATTATGCCCTTTCCAAATGTAACTTTTCCACTTCTGTGGGTGTTTTATCTTAAAACATTAGTATAACCGGGTTAACATCCATGAAGAATAGGCAGTTAGTTTTATGGATGAGATCAGCTAACAAGCTTGAACAGGTTTTATGTTTGACTATCTGCCGATTTGGACTCGTTAAGTCATTTACCTGGTCTCTGCTGCAAGACAGGCATTACCTCACCGAGTACAATTCCTCAGAATTTTTTTTTTCTTCTTTTTTTTATTTAAACTCATACTTGAGGTACCCCTTAATTATCCGTGGTGTGGCAGAAGCTGTAATACTAACCTATTAATGTTAATGAGAGAAATACAGCACGCACAATAATCATCTGCCACATCTGCCACTCTGTGCACTGAAACGAAAGTGAGCAGGTTAACTTAAGCCTGAAAGACCGTTTTAACTCTGAATTTGAAAATAGAATTTGATGGCGCATGATTAAACCTCAAATTCTGCAATCAGGCAGGCGTTACTGGAGCAAGAGCATGTTAATTTTATAACAGCAGGAAGTTTTATGAAATCTTCCTTAAAAAATTAAAAAAATATATAAATCAAGCTTTAAAAAAAGCACTGTAAAACACCATTTTCCTCTCCTTCTACAAATCTTTATGATTTAATTTTGAGTCAATAACTCTCTAAAATTAACAAGATTAAATTATGTTTTGACAAGTTCCAGCGCTGATGAACAGATTTCAGATCACGAATCCAGCTTCACCTCATTTTTCCACCACAGCTGACAGTCGAGAAGTGAATCATTCATTCCTTATGGCCTTTGTGTATTTTATAAAATGCTAGAGGGAACAACTAACTTCGGTTCCCTCAAGTAATTTCATAAAATGCCAAACTTAATGTTCTTTCGCACTTTAATAAAATTAAGTTCTACAGGAAAGAAAACATCCATCTAGCCAAGCTCAACCATTTTGACCATATGTTGCCATCAGATCAACCTAACCAAAACAGATCGACTATGCATAATCCTGCCACTCAGGATACATATAAAATATACCACTGGATAAGCTTTCTACCACTCCTTGGCAGTGTACAATGTTGTCTTCTGCATAAGGCTTGGGTCCCAGCTCACCAAACAGATGGGTGTGATGGCTACACCTCATTTAGGATAAATAAAGGAGCTTATCTGTCCCTCGAGCCAAGGAGCTGAAGCAATCAAAATACACCCAGAGGACAGGCACAGGCAAGTAGCACCTGTCCAAAATACAGCGCAAGCCACACGGAGGACCTTTGCAGAGCTTCTGGCGGAGGCTTAGCAACCAAGAAGCAGCAAGAGCAGTCCCAGAAGATGCAGACCTGAGACTCCAAGGGGAGAAAACGCAAGGACCCTTTCTAGGCTGAACACTAATTAGAGGGTGAGCGAGGAAACTGTTCCCCCTGGTCAATTCTCTCCCGTGTTGAGGAAAGGACACACAACAACCTCTAGCTTTACTGTCAGTCTTCCCCCCTCAGCCAAACAGTCCAGAGGACCCCAGATTTGGGGTAACTGCTCAAAAAGGACATCATACCCTTTGGACAGAAGTCTACCTGCAAGCTCCTGGTTTCTCCCAGTAAACCAGAGGCATCAGGATGCCGGCGAGCTCCTTCCACACCAACAAAATTCCGGAGGGAAAAAGCACACAGCAAATTTTCATCATAGCTACTGACAGAGACAAATCTTCAGTAACTCTACCAAAGACAATGGTCCTGTAGCGCAGAACACGATCACTGTGATAACACACCACATCCATTAAACTCCATTTCTGTGTAGAGACTGGATGTTTTCAAACTGTTTGAAGCGTTTCAAAGCAGCACCTGGGGTACTATCCTAGCCCTGCTGAAGTTAGCAATGACAGCAAGCTCCACCAGCTCCTGCACCTCACAAGGACATCATCCCAGGTCAGACAGCGTACGAGTTTGAAGGATGCCCCCTCCACCTTCCCAAAAATCGAGCACCTCCTCCTCTCGCACCTCTCCCAGAAACAGCACCTACTAGAGCCATCCAAGTCAAAGAGGTTGCTCTATGTGCAGCTGCAAATGTTGTATTTATTCTGAAAATTCAACCAACACAGCTGTGCAATCTCAAATATGACTTAGTGGAGTTAGCATCTTACTGCAGGCAATCACATTTATTATAATAACTATAAATAAATAATGAGGTTGCTTAACAGGGACACGGGTAACCTGTCTAGACAATCGCGGAGGTGACGTACTCTGCACTGGAATGCCCTCCAGATTTCAACAATAAGTCTTGATTAAAAACTATTTTTTAAAAAAAACAGGGTAATGATTGCTTGCTTAAAAATACTAAAGCCTGCTTCTCAGCATCGCCAGCATGCACCTAGCAAGTTTAGCTAGTAACACCTTGCTCTCTAGCAAGCCTTCACTGGAGCAGACCCTTATAAAGAACAGGCAGACACTCCAAGCATGTAGAATTTCTCTTAATTTACTGCCACACAAAACAAATTCTCTTATTTGGGGCAGCGAACAATACCGCTCCATCAACAGGCCGGCCCACCCGCAGCCGACAGCGCCCTGCGACCATCACCCCGGTCTCGTGGTGGTGCTCTGTGGAGGGGAGAGCCCCCCTTCCCCTCCCTGGGCATTTCAGTGCCTACTTAATGGAGAAAAGCAATGGCCAAACTAATAGCTGGAACATGTGACCTTAATTAATTAGCAGATCTAGCAGAAAATGCCAACTCTGCATTGTCACTGCCTGCTTTCAAGGACCCTCTGCCTGCGTCAGCAGTACAGAGACGCTGGGTCCATTAACGTTTGCTCCGGGATAAGGACAGATGATGCAAGAGTGGCTTTAGCAACCTGGTACAAGAGAGGCAAGGTCTGAGATAAAGGAGAAACCTCCTGTGAATTGGTTTGTGGTGAAGGTCTTCCCTCTCCATAAACGCTTGTCTGACGACTCTGTGATGGGCTCTAGGAGAAACCGACCAAGAACAAAGCTAAGGTCAACTGGAAAGGATCAGGAGAGCGAGCAGATGGCTGCCTGCCACCTCACCAATCAGCAAAATCATTCACTTCAACTGCCTCACAAAATATTTCCTCCCTTCTTCCTCTGCCCCTCTAGCTGCCTTCTTTCATCCACGAGCTGCGTCCATTTAGGTTACAAGACCCATTTAGCATGTAGTAGGGAACAGCTGGGAAAGCAAACAAAAAAAAATAAATATATCAGACCAGTACCTTCCCCAACGATTTCAAAATCCTAGAGGCAGCTGCAACAAACAATACTCCTCTGGGAATAAGAGGGGGAAAAATAATTCTTATTCTATAAAAACATCCCTTGCCCTCAAACAGGCCTGCAGTTACAATCAATTTCAATAATGAACTTCATCAATACTGGGCACCGCTCTTCAGGAAAAGATCTCCCTTTGTCCCCTAAGCCATCCATCTGCCCTTGGAGGAAAAATCCCAGCACGCTGAACTTTATAGAAGTAAATTCTGCAAGCAGCAGCTCTGCTAATGTTTGCAGGACAGCCACAAGGAGTTTGATCAAGGCTTAGGCACACACCTGGCTTGCAGGACAGATGCACGTTCACACCGGCACTTCTCATCAGTCAGGTCCTAACGTTTGTTGAAAATTTTGTGCATCACAGATACGAAAAACCAGTCACAGCTGCCCGTTGGGATTTTCATTTTTCTTTCCATGGGTCGTATTAGGTAACAAAATATCTTGTAGTTCAGCAACAAAATTTACTTTAAAAAAAAAACCCAAAACTGTTATCGTTGCCACCTCTAAACCACTCAGACATGTCCAGATGCTTTGCTAAGCATGTTTTGGGTATCTGTAATAAATAAAGAATGAAATCCCAAATGGGCTACATTTTTCCAGGGGACACAGACTTACCAACTTCAGCTTCTACAGGACCACAGGCAGCCTTGCAATTTAAATCTGAATTCTCCCTCCAGCTTCCCTTTTTTTAAAAAAAATATTTTTTTTTAAAGATCGAGTTCCTTCAGTATCTACTGCACACCACATTTATAATGCTAATCAAACTTCTCCAGGTAGACACAGAGTTTATAAATCAATCCTGGGTAAAATAAATACATCAGCCAATCTTGGTACAAACATTCCTGCTTCTGATTAAGCTGAATTCCAGGACTGTGCGGTGTGCATTTCAAAAGGGTGAAGTGGCAGGAAAGATGCACAATCTCCCTGCACCCAGCACAGCAGATTTGCATCAATGTGACCTCAAAGAACAATGCCTGGGCAGGTGACAGGATGAGACTCTTTGTTATTATGCAAAAGTGCAACTTGCCTTGCTGCTCCTTCATGCCTCCTCACCCACGTGGGGAGCTCTGGGTGCACGGCAGTGGTGCTTGCTGATGGCAGGGCTAGAGGTTTTGGCTCTGAACCCCCCCGGTCTAGGCGCTGGGATGACTTGAGCATGCAGCCTTGCGTCGAGGGGCTCAAACTGCGCCCTCCAACGCTCCTTGGATGCTCCGAGATATTTATAAATAAGTGCCCACAATACAAGTTGTACTTTCCTGTTTTATGCTAACTACAGGCACCTATAAGAAGCGATCAATAGTAGTCTGTGCCATACCCTAAGAACCCTAAAATATTAAGTGCAGGAACCATCACAGACAAGACATTACAGCATTTATACAGGCTGAACTCCTATATCAAAAGCTATTTATACACTAACTCAACAGTGCTGAAGTTCATCTGCTAACAAAATTGGCTGGGTGGTTTAAACAGGACCCAGGGTGAGAAGCTGGCAGAAGCATAAGCAGCTGTGCCGCCCAGTTTGAGGTGCAGCTTCTACACTGACTCAGCTCCCAGTACAACCAGTGCAAAGGAAACATCTGAAAGCTGCATCTCAGCATTCATGCATGGGGAATTTAAGGGCAAGCAGGGGCATCCCAACCCACTGGGAAGAAGAAATTTCTAACCTTGAAGTCACCTTGATGATACCCATTTTGCTGCAGGGCTAACATCATGCTGACCAACTTGCCGTGCAAGCCCATGGCACAGAGCTGTCCATCAGCCAAGACTTTTTCACCCACCCACTGGGCAGCCAGAGGAGCAAAGGCTCCTCTGACCACATCCCCACCACCCACGGCAGCCCACACCTGCCATGATGCCAGCACCAACCTTCTTCCTCGGCTATGCCATGGCACAAAATCTGGATTAGTTGCCATTGATGCCTTAGTTTGTCATTCTTTAAAGAGGGAGTTGAAGTGTTGGTTATATATCTGATAGGCTTCACTTAAGTAGACGCCATTTGTTATTGTAGTAGGTACAGTTCAAAGAGAATTACAAAGTACTTTCCCCATTAAATGAAAACACAGCGGTCCAAATCTCTGCCTTCAATTCCACAGTGAAATTCCCTCTCTTCCACCATGGACATGATATGATTGCCAATTAAAAAGTGAAAGCAGAACACAATGCAATCCTAAAGCAATTAAACAGGAAAAAAGTCATGAGAGCAGGATGAACACAGTCTACTGGAAAAAAGAGGGGTGAGGGAAAGAAAAAGAGAGACACATTAGTCCTTTAAAAGCAAGAGTGAAAAACTGTAGGTACCAGATTTGATTTTAAGAAAATGTTAGCAATGATACATATGTTTAGTTGAGCTGCCAAGAGGAATTCGTTTAAAAGAAAAAAATATTTAAAAAATACACTTAGAAAGCAATAATATAGTTCTGGTTTATGTACTGCCTGCCACTCCTGTACACTGCTGCATTACAGAATGCTTCAGAGATCACAAAATGTTCTCCCATCACCAAAATGAAACCTAGCAAACTGCTAATGATAACAGTTAAAGCAAGTTGTGGAAACACAGTTCTAAAAATGAAGAATGTCAAAAACTGCACGCTTGTTTAACAGCCCTAGCCAGGCAGCAGAGTGCTGTTTGCAAGCCTGTGCTCCCAGCAGACTGCTCCAAAGAGCCAGGGCAAATCAGGAATTACTAATTACAAGTGTTTAAAAAGGATGCAGTGACATTTCTTTATAAGGTGGAGCACTTTGTAGGTATCACACTGGCGTTTAACCTCTCATTCCATCATACAACTCTAACGAATTTTGTGGTCCCAGTATTAAGGACGGGGAAAACAGCTGACCCTGCAAAAACCCAGCTCTTCTTCTTAAAGCTAAGCAGACCTTCTTCAACCAATTTAAGATGGAGCTGGTGCAGGGCATGAATTACCCCCTTTCCAGGGAGGCCATCCCTCCTGGGAACAGGGCTCTTCGTTCAACCAGCGGGATGAGCACCGCTGTCTCCAGTAGGGATGAGTGGGACCAGGAAAGCAGCACCCTGCAAAGCCCACGGCACGCGTGGCGGGGAGGGTGCAAATACCAGCTACGCAGCAGCCAGACCAGGCAGCTCCAGAGACAAGCCAAGAGCAAACCCGGCAGCACCCCGGGACGCAGAGGACAGGCAGCATGAGAACACCCCAGGTCACAGCATCGGCTTCGACGCTGTCGGTGCCCTTCAGATGCCTCCAGAAGCAAGCTGACAGTGAGCTACCGAAGGGACAACATCAAGTACGGACTCCTTCCCCGGGTAGTTCAGACTCCCGGCAACCTTGCTGCTATGCTCCAGCTCCCGGAAAACTAATTTCTACACAAAGCTGAAGTCCTCTAACGTCACCTCTAACAGCTTACATTGTGCTCATGAATGAAAGTAACATTCTAAACCAAAGGGAGTGAAAGGGTTAGAGGATCTCTGTGTTACGCAGGTTTTAAACTGTTCAAATTTCTGGGCAGCTGGTAAGAAGCGGGGGTCTGACCTGAATTAGCTAAAAATTCCTAGACGTTTTACAAAGCTTTACTAGTAAACTCAGCTATCGATCAGGGCACTGACCCTTTCAAGTCTGCACAAACCTGGAATTTCAATATCTCCTCCAGGTATCAAGAAGAAACTCCAAACCAAGGCCAAGTCTTCACAATCCCAAATAATGTTCTTTTTAAAATGTGCCATTAAATCCTTGCTATTAAAATATTGACAGTGAAGCACTTTCAGGTTTCCTGCAGGCATTTCCAGCACCAACCACTGCAGAAACAAATACGCCCAGACAACAAAGACGACTGAGGAGCTCTGGGATGCCCAACTGCATGAGCTTGCCCCTTAATCCAAATTCTGTTCTGAGACTCTAAGACACATAAATTACATAGGATTTACTTGCTCATCCTCTAGATTGCAGGTTTATGCACTTCATTTTGACAGCATCCACCCTGGGCTTAAAATATGTAACAGAGTGCTACAACAGTCTTCAGATGAACTCACTTTCAACTCGCAAGCTGAAAGCAAGGGAACACAACGGCCCCGCAGGTCATAAAACCTCCACTCAGCAAACAAAACCCAGCAAGATGCAGGTCACTCAAGACAAAGCAACAATTTCCACCCCAGGAGGTCGGTAGAAGGTGCAGCTCAAGACGCTGCACACAACTCTCGTTGGGTCGGACACAGGAACAGGCAGCCAACTGCAACAACCAGGTAGTTATCTCAGGGAAAACGTGGTATTTCAAAAGCTAAACAGAGGCAACAGCTTCCACTCACGGGCTGTGGTTAAAGCAGGTGCCTATATATAGTTACAGTGAGTGAAAATGCCTGTTGGTGCATCTATTATACCAACGTTGCTCTAATTATTAGCTATAAAGCTCTACAGCCCATGGCGCCTTCTTCAACAAACCTGCGGGAACATCTCCACGACCATTAATAAAAACACCAGCCCAGATCTCAAGGAGACCAGCTCTTTGCTGTCCAGGAGCAGTGTCCCGCAGGAGCCGCCGGAGCCCTGCACCACCCACTGCTGCGGGAAGGAGACCCGGGCTTGCAGCACTGCCCTGCCGCAGCTCCATCAGTCGCTGCCTCCACCTGCACCTCCAGCGGGAAGGGAAACAAGCACACCAACCCACTGTCACCACCAATCTTCCAGATTTTAATTAAGCAGAAAGAAAAAGACTAAAACCCTATGGGGGAAAAACTGCCTGCTGGTTTGCTTCTTACACTGAATTGCTCCTCCAGCATCAACCAGTTCCCTCCAAATTGCTTTTGTATCTTGTTGTACAAAATGCCTTTTTATTCTCTGGGAGGCCTGAGGAGCATCTCACAGGAAGGATGTCCGGATTTCACAAAACGTGGATTTGAAGGTTGGTGTTAAATTTGACGCTGTAGCTCCAAAGTAATTGTGACTAACCACTAAATCACCATGTGTAATGGATTCCTCCAAACATTTATAGCTAGCAGTTCCATTATGCTCTAATCTGGAAAACATCTAAACGACTCTCCACAAAAATTAGAGGGGCACATAAACGTCTTGATAAAAACAAGATTCCAGAGATACTACACTTAACCACAGTGACTTCTATAATATAATGTGTAGTGCAATAACATCCATTACAGCACAGTCATTTGCTATTTGAATTTTAAACCCACCCTTCAAGACATCAATCTAGAGAGCATCGAGTCTACGTGAAAGGTGAAACAATCAAGAACAAACCTCTAGGACAGGGCTGGGAGCTGAAAAGAGGAGTGAGTGGTAGGAAGGGAGCCCAGCAGCACCAAGAGGCTGCCCGGCAGCTGTGGGGAGAAGCTGCCCCTCCCTGCCACCAAATAGTAAACTCCTAGTTGCCCCTGTGCTCCTGGATGCTCATCCCTGCACATCATTTGAATCAAAAGCCCTCAGTCCATACTAAACCACTGTGCTGTACGATGTGCCTGTCTGCCCTTGTTCAGCTTCATCCTCCTCCTAAATCAACAACTTCCAAACTCTGAAGGTCGAGGGGTAACACAGCCCCGGAGGGAGAAGCACGAGATCCTGACCATCTTCTCCTGTCTAAAAAACCATGCCAGTTTGGTGGGGACAGAAGGCGACCTTTATGCAATCAAAACCCACAATAAAAATAATACAATTAGCTATGCACTCAAGAAGCAAAAAAAGGGAAGCATTACTGATTCATTCCGTTTTCCTGGAAAAGCCTGAACCGTGGTTAAGCTGGGGACAAGTTGAAATTTTCCATTAGTGGGGGGAAAAAAAGCTTGTTTTAAGAGTGAAGAGGAAAAAATCCCTCAGGTTAGTGTTCAACTACAGCAACACACAAATTTTGCCACAAAGTCTCTGCTAGGCAGATACTCTCTCTGCTCCCAGCCCAAGGAGCAGCGGAGCTTGCAAAAAGGCTGCTCTTGTTTAACACAAAAGCTGCGTAGAAAATAAAATCCAGTAAGAGAATCCTAATTTTCAAACAGGGAAGGCAACAGACAGCCTTTTGACATTCCTCCCAGCAATTTTTCCTCCAGTCTCCCTGTCCAGGGGGGCACACAAGGAGGGAAAGCAGGCAGTAAAGGAAGATCTGGCTGGGCTCTGTGCACCGCGGGATGCAACCACTGTAGGTGACCCCGAAGAGCTCGATGGCACTTGCAGACTGGAGTGATCTTCAACTTACTCTGGGCCAGGAACACATTCGACATCAGTCTAGACCAGGGACTTAAAACCACTTCACCACCGCACCTTTCTGAGTTGTACTGTGCACTTCTACACCACAACCAAGCATCAAAGCCAAGCAATGCAGTAAGTGACTGCAGCACATCCCAACCCTGGTACCTGCATTAATTAAAGTGAAGGCTTCTGCTTTTGTTCCTAACAGAAAGGGATGTTTCACCTCAGCTGCTCAAGCAAATATGAAAAACAAGTTTAAAATAAAGGGATGTTGTTAACATGAGCTAGAAAGCCTGTGTTCTGCTTCCCCCTGCTCCAAACATCCCAGATTGATTCCCACCAGATAGCACACTGCAGATTTTAGGATCACTTACACTAGCACAGGTCTTGCCACTGGGAGACAAGATGCTTTTCAGCATCTATAAATCCTACCATAACCCACTTCCAAAAGAAAGTGCATCTTCCAAGTCCTGTAACACAGTCCGACACAAACTCCCACTAATACAAAAAGGCAATGACTTCTGGCAGCCCAGAACTGCAATTACTGCCTTTATATCGCATCCCTGATGCCCACTTTCCCACTCCACAGAAAATTAAGTCAGTCCTCTGCTGTAACCGAAATGATTAGCCACACTGTAAAAGATGCAGCCCTAGACAGGCAAAGCCATCTGTAAATGCTCATGTGTCCAATGACTTCTACCTGCCCTGTGTTTGGAGGGAGGAGATGAGGTTTCCAGCCCAAAGCTGTCTTCAATAAGGAAACAGGTTCTAGGTAAGCTGAATATGCAGAGGTGAAAGTCACAAGAAAGCAGTTTGGTAAGGCCTGCTGCCAAAAACCCCAAAAGCTCACCCAAAAAACCAGAGCAACTTGCTTCACAGACTGTTTTTAGTTTGCCTCAATGGTCAGGTTCCAGCTTGAGCATCCATCAGCACGAGATGTCCAATCTCAGGTTTAACCAACCCAACCCTCCATTATAAGGAACAGGTACAAGTACTGGGATTCTAGTGTGTACTGAGAGACATATAAATATCCTTAAAAAGACCTTTTAATCACAAGAGTAAAGAGACCAGAAATTCACTTATCTTGAAAGAACATTATGTAAGTTCTTATGTCTTAATGTAAGACATAATAAGACATTAAGGATTTTGACCGTCAGGGAAAAAATAAAGTATGATACTTCACTTCATACTCCTAACTCTTTTGTGAATACGCAGGTTTATTGCAGGAAGCAATTCACCTTCATGACTTCAGGTGATACACGAGGAAAAGCAGAAGCAAAACTGTCCTGCTAATTCCAGGAAAATAACATAACGTGACAGGAAAAGCAAAACCAACCCTTTAAAAAAGAAACAAGAGTGCCTTAGGTTCCTTAAAAACCCCTGTATCTGCGGTTTCCAAAGTACAGTTAATCTGCAACATTGAATACACAAGTTATCGTCAGCCTTAAACCTCCATTTCCAGACCTCAGGTGTACCTGGAGAGCAGCAGGCTGGGCTGAGCGCACGATCAAATCCCCCAGCACAACTGCTGAGCTACCACGGCTGAGGCAGAGAATCTGCTTATATATTTTACAAATAACCGGATCCTTCCATAATCCAGGCTCTGAGAAATTTTTATCTCACCATGAGCTCAGCTATTCTTAAGTCTTTTCTGTGGTGCTCTCCCCCCCCCCCCCCCAGTGCTGCCTGATACACTGACCAATTTTATAAAAGGGATTGGTGACGGGAGGTCTGGATTCAGGTCAGATGGAGCTGGCCTTTTGGGTACGCTTCTCCAGATGCTGGCAGGAAAAAAGGTCAAAACCTCCCCTGTCCCCGGCACCCTCAAACCAAACCTGCCCAGGAAAGGCATCTGTCCTACAGCCTTCTCCTGCAGAGCCTGAAACAGCTGCTGCTTCTGGTTCTCCAGGTCCCCAACCCAAACCCGACACGCTAGGCAGGACGGACACCGTCACATGGATGCATCAACTTACCCAAGCTGCTCTCTAGGTCTTTGGGTCCCGTAACAGGGAATCTCATTTTTCACTTCTCTCAGCAAATCTCTGGACTGCGCACACTCTGCTCACCCTAGTGCACACACAGCTGCAGCGCTGACCAGTTCCAAGTTGTAAAAAGAGGAGAATTCCAGCGGGGAAAGCCAGCATCCCAAACGAGAGCAAAGACATCTGAAATCCCAGCTCTGCAGAGCAGGAAACTTCACCACCCCAGGGCAAAAGGTGCTCACACCATCAGACTGACCCTTTTTCTGCAAAGTGCTCAGCAATACATTTAAGCACTTTAAGTATATACTTAAACAACATATATAAGTACTTTTGTTCACACAATAGAGTTCAGGCTTGACAAGATATAGTTTGTGTGCATCTTAAACCCAGTGATGCACAACCTCCTTCCAATCCCTTCCCCAGAAATATCAGCACTGTTCTCAGTTACATGACTTCAGTTGAATGTCCCAATAAATAATTTTTTTAACAAAATATTCAGGACAGATTTTTCCAAAAGCTGTATTGTACCAAACCTCAGGTCCAACACACTTAGCCATGCTTGTAGACAGAGATAGTTACTCACACACTTTTGTTCTTGTAAGCACCAAAAGAGCTCAGTAATCTGAACACAGGGTGATGCTCGCGCATTTTTTGTGCGACGTTCTGCTGACTGCATTTCTAGCAAAACTGCAATTTCCTCTTGCATGTGGTAGCATGTTGAATATGCTCAGTTCCAACCCAGGACACTGCTGACACCCAAAACACAACTAGCAGCATGGAAAGTGAGCCAGCAGAAGGCTGGCTCATCTCAGGAGAAGCAGCTGCAGGTGCAACTACTCTTTTCATTTGTTTTCTGCCTCTCCTCTGGAAACGTGATGAAAAAAGGCACTTTACAAAACGCATTAGTTATATTCAAGAACATGGGCTCACCTGGGCTCTATCTGACCTGTTTCTCTAGAAGCAGGATAGGTTTAAAAGGGCTATATAGGACAGTTTTGCAAATTAACAGTGTTCAAGAGATGTAAGGAACTGCCTACAGCTTCTCTTAGGTCTGTGGTCCCACCTCCCTCTGACAGCCTAGCTCTCTCCACCCTGCAGATGGCACCTTACCAATCACCCACTGCAACCAGACAAAGCAAAAGCCTAAAGCAGAGCGGCAATGTTTCATTCCTACTGAGGCTGGCCAGGACACCTGGTGTCAGTCACCCACTGTCTCCTCTTCAGAAGAGCGGGTCCTGGCTCTTCTCACTATGCTTTTCTATGAGCCAGAGCACCAGGCTCATGGACATACCTTTAGGGCATGCTTAGACCAGGCTTTAGGACAGCTGTTCCAGGCTTCTGATCTCTCCAAGCAGTTCCTTCCCAAGAGTGAAGCCAGAGACTGCTTCATCCATGAAAGGGAGTGAAAAGTAGATCATGCAAGAGCTCGGGCATGAAAGCACGGAGCAGTGTGACCACACACCAGCAGCTACATGGTCAGGGTGCTCTCCTTTTGCCTTCCCAAGAAGAGGACGAACACCACAGCCCTCACAGGACACGGGGCAGTGCACATGGCAAGCTGGAGTCACCTGTCAGTACAGTATGTTGCATTTATACTTTAAAACTACAGCTTCCCAAAATTCAAACTAAACACATTTCCAATGCCTCTACCTAAGATCAGTCACGTATAGGCAGCAGAGCTACTATATGCAGTCAGGCCAGGGAATCCAGCATCCTTTAGGCTACATACACAAAGATATCCTGATGCAAAGAGCTGAACTGCATAGACAAGGCTGAGGCCGAGAGGAAGAGGACAGGCACGATGATGGAGACAAGAGCTCATTGCAGGTGTAAAGTCCTGGCTTCTCAAATCCCACTCACATGTTCAGCCACCACTTTTCTCCCACCCAGACCAGAGCCAAGACAACAGACCCCCGCAGCAACCCATCACCAGAAGGCCAAACAACTGGCCTTTAGGTCAGCTTTATTTGAAAGCCAGAACTCTATCCCGCATTTTATTGACCTAAAGTTATTGGAAATCACCAAAATTCAAAAAAAATCCCCTACTGAAGTTTCAGTAAAGATGCAAAGTTAGGAGAAGAACGTAACAGGGAGACCATGCCACCACAAAAGTTTTTTCTCTTACCAGCGACTGACTCGCAGCACATAAGAATTGAAGGAGTTAAAGTCTAATTTATGCCATTTATGTTTTTACAAGTCACTCAGTTATCATCAGGCAGACGCATCCTGTTGTGTCTGACATTTCCTTGAGCACTTTTGTCTTACTTCTCTATGCCACCACCGTACTGATTAGATCCCACACCCCCACAGAAAAACAAACAGCTCTGTGAAAGGCAGGAGCCACGCAGCCATCTTCCTCCTCATCTACAGTTGGTGACATCAGTTCCAGGAGGAATGAAGCCTGCTGCTCTTCTGGGAGCATCGCAGGGACAGATGCCTCCACCCACATCCAGCCCCATTGAAGTCCTCCACGGGCAACGACTACCACAGCAGAATCTTCCCTATCAAGATGATTTAGCTGCTGCCAATAAAAAGGGAGAAAAAGTTAGTACCTGGTAGGTTTTGCTCAAGCTGGACACAACCACATTCCCAATAACCCTCTCTGACCCCACAAGAGAAAAAAAGATCCAAACAAAACTCAGAAGGGCTTGGGATTGCTCCAGGGAATAACTTTCCCACAGGCAAAAGGAAACTCCCTTCCCTCAGTTACCCTGAAAAAGCAACTCTCTAAAGCAGCTTCTTTGGCTTTGACCAAGGAAACATTGTTTTTCTTAATTTCCAAACTGTTTTCTTAAAACAGTTGCTTTACTCTGAACACAAGCAAGCTTGAAGAAAATAATCAGCACAGAGTGTGCTTTACTTGATTTGGGCGTTTGCTGAAGGATCCCACAGTTCAAACCGAAGTCTGAATGAGCAGATTCCCACTGCTGGGAGCCCTGCAATGTTTTAATTTACCCAACACAAAAACGGAGCAAAGGAAGAATTGATCTTCCAGCTACTTGGACCTCTAAGAGCATCAAAACTTCACAGCCCTTTTGATTATGGGAAATTAGGAGCATTTGCTACAAGGATCTCATGAAAGGAATAGTCTTTTTCATGCTTTTATGGAGATGTGCAAAATCATTTAATGCTGCCAGATTATCTCCCTCATAGCTGCATGTATTAGTTATATCAAAAGTTTGGCTCCTTCAGAGTTGGATAAGCAGTTGAGAACCAAGAAGTAACATGATTTGAGTCTCAGCCCTAATGGATCTTAGGACTTACAGGTCTCTAAAGACTAATGATTTTTTTTTTCCCCCCAAGACTAAATAAATGGAGATTTCACTCAAAGCTGTATATAAGCAATATCTTAAATGGATTCTGTCTTCAAAAGCATGAACAGCTGAGGAAGGCGGCTAGAGTCAGGGAAGAGGAAAAAAAAGCTGGTCCTAACTGCCACTCGTTCAAAAACATTATATTGCTCTATGCATATATACACCACGCGCCCAGAGAGACATGAGTGGATGGAAACCGCAACAGCGAGTTATGTGTTTACCAATAGACTTTTTATTTCAACAAAACCCACCGCACCGGATGTTAAACACAGGTCCCACCCAATGAAAACAGATTGAAGGAATTATACATTCAATGTTTACATCAGCAAGATGAACTTAAACACAAAAAGAAAAATAGATTGCTTTGGCTTCTTAGTCTCACATTAGCAAACGCAATTATCTTTCATTAATTTTACAGAGCGTTCACAGTAGAAATTAAATCATTTCTTCATGTCTAAGAAAAACTTTACTGTGTTAATTATTCATAAATACCAAAGTCTGCTACTTATTACTCATCACAAATGTGATTCATTTCAATAATGCCTGAATAATTCGGTGCTACCCTATTAGTCCCAGAACACGCTGTACAATTGCCAGCATCAGCAAATCAATCACAAACAATAATCCACGCTCGCTCTCCGGTGCCAGCTGCCAAGGCAGAAGAGGAGGAAGGCAGGAGCAGCGCTGCCTCCCCACCCCGGGCACCACACCGCCTTCATCCTCCCATACAAAAATGTCATCCCTCTCCTGTCCTGGTCGGCTTTGCTTCCATCCGAGATGCCGCACGCTCCGACAGGCGCTGCTCGGGCGAGCATCCCAACCGCGAACTGGGAGCTGGGGACCCGGTTCCCAAGGGAGGAAGGCAGCAGCTGGGGATGCTCCACCGCTTTGCTTCCCTGCAGGTTTGCATCTGGGCAGGCAGCTGCCCAGCCATGGGAATTAGCCGACTGAGAAGGGGAGGGGAAATTAATCCTCGCAAGTATGTAAGAAGCCTACAAGCGTAATTCCAAAAAAAAGGCTGAGAGTCACGAGGGCTGCTCGGCCACAGCAATCCCCGCAGAGTGAAACAAAGCCCAGCCGCCATTTCTGCAGCTAAGTGGTTAAATAAGGAATTACCCAGAGTTTTGCAGCCTGGCCACCAGCTGCCCAACGCTCCCAGATCGGATGCTACAGGGAGGGGGAGAGTGGACTAAAAAGTTACTACAGCAATAAAACACGCTCACATCTGCTGGAGTTAAGTATTTTTGTCCCGTTTCCTCAATCATTTTAAAAAACAAACCTGGCCACATCAAAAAAAAATAATCTCTTAAAGGTGCATCAAATTACAAATACTTCTCCCCCTGCCTCCCTGCCCCCAATAAAGTCAAGAAATCATCAGTACCTGAGACACAACCCTCTCCTACGTGGCACTCAAGGCTGGGGGGCCAGGCAGGCCATGCAGACAGCCTCCCACCGGGTCCGGCCAGGGTGGGCTCCAGCCCAGCATCCCACCCTCGGCACAGCTCCCAGGGGCATCCTGAACTCGGCCGCGCTTCCCCAGACCCGCATCCTCTCAGAAAGATCCATCCCCGCATCCCATTTGTGGCCACATATTAATTATTTTGCTTTCTAGCAAGTTACATGAGCTAAATTGGGCTGACGCCGTACAGAAACACTGCCTTTATTATTACAGTTGTGGAGAAAGTAAATTAATGCAAAAGATTGCACACAGAGGCCTAATCCATTTGCGGTAAATCAATGCATTGCACATTTAAATTGCTCTGCTTTCCTTCAGAAAAGTACATTGAAGTGATTCATTAGGCACTGAACTGCTCACAAGAAACAGACCAATTCTCTTAGGCATGCCAGTGCATCTCTGCTAGTTAAATTTAAAAAGCAATCAAATCTACTAATAAGTCCTTTTTGCCGACATTTACATCAGTAGAGAACATGATTCCTGACAATTCAGATTAAATAAATGAGACACAAATTAATCTCAGTTAATACACCTCAGAACTGATGCTCAACTTGTTAAACTTAAAAATCTGTCCTTTAGTAAAAATAAATAACCTATTGGTGATGCTCAACTTCCAGGTGCCTTTGGTCACCTTTATTAAAGGTTATAAAGTTATTAAGAGGGATCACAAGGCACAACCTGTGTCTATATTAATAGAGTCGAAGCATATATTTATAGTTCCATTTTTAAATTTACAAATTCCCAGAAAAATTAGCAAAATGCATCTTTTCAAGAAAAAGTAACATGTCTTAGTAAAACAGCACCATGCCACGGTGTTCATATTCCCACTCTCTTCTTTAGGGAGGACCAACTCTGAGAACAAATGGAATAAACAGTGCAAGGAGTAACACCTGTGCTTCGTTTCTTCTGTTTATTTTTTGTAGTATCTGTTTATATGTTTAAGCAAAAATTGTTTATTTTTGCAACAATTAACATCCCCCTCCCCCCCAATTATCCAAATTTAAAAAATAAAAGGCAGTATATACTTTTAGATAACTAAAAATCAATTTACACTTTGTTAAAAGACTTAAGAGGAGAACTGAAGAAACCCAATATGGAATTTTTTTTTTTTTAATCCCATTAAGAAGTCTAACACTTTATCTGCAAAACCAGCGATATCAATTTAGAGAGCTTTACAAGTCCTACAGTCCAAACTTAAAAACAACCCCATGAACCTAAGTTTATAACCAAGACTTTCAAGGTCAGGCCCTGTGATGGGGTTAGGTCAAGGAACCACTTGCACTTAGGACAATAATCCCCTGCCCTTTCCCTCAAAGCCCCATTTTTGCTCCGCAGGCTGGTCTGCTGCTTCCAACAGCCCAGTCCAGCCCCAGCTTGGGTCCCACCAGGTGCCACGCGGGGAAATTCAGCTGCTGCAGACACATGTTCAGAGGTGCGGAGGGAACATCCACCACATATCTCAACCTGCCGCCACCACACTGAAACGAGCAGGGTCGTTAGGAAATCCCCCTGATAAATGAAGCGGCACGGAGTCGCTTGGGCCTGGCAGCATCTCTGCTAACACTCTGTTAACTTTTTTTTTTTTTTACTTTATTAAAAATTTTGCAGAGTTTTTCCCAAAGAGTTTCAGCGATGCGTATTTCAAGGGCAGGCAGGCACCCTCCCGGCGCTCTGGCCAGGACCCAAGTTACAGCAGGTCACCCCATCTGCTCACTCACAGCCTCCAGCTCAGCCGTGCTGGTCCCCTTCTGTCCCCGAGCAGCCCCCGCAGCCAGGCTTCACCCCCAAAGCGGCAGCGCTGGGGTCTCCATCCTCAGAAACGGTGTCTGCTCCAACAGCACCCAGAAGCTTCTGATGGTCCACCTCCTGCCGCAGCCTCTAGTACCCACCCCAGGCCCTGGGGCACCAGGGGACCCTGCAGCATCTCACCCACCTACAAGGGGCTTAGTGCCAGTTTATGGGGCTTAACTAGTCCCCAAACTCTGCTACTACAGGTGAAACAACAGAGCTTGTCCCTTTGCACTGCTATACATCCTTTCTGCTGTTCCAGTAGCAGCTGTTGAGTAGACTTGTCCCTAAGAAGCAAATCCCCCCCCAAGTGCTAAGAAGCAACCCCCCCCAAGTGATTTTTCTCTCCCTGGCAGTGGTATGATTTTTTTCCCCCCCACTCCACACAGGAGCAGCTTACTGGGAAAACCCATATGCAGGGCCCAGCCTGCTCCAGGAGGATCCGAGCTCACGCCAGGGCTGATGGCAATGCTTGCTCCAGCAAAGCCGCCTTCTTCCCAGGGCTCTGCCAGCCGCCCGAGCACTCGGGCACGCCAAGGCGGTGGGTTGACTTTGGTCGGATGCCAGGTGCCCACCAAGCCGCTCTCTCACTCCACTCCCCAGCAGGATAGCGGGTCAGAAAACAAGATGGAAAAAAAACCCCTCATGGGTCAAGGTAAAGGCAGTTTTATAAAGCAAAAGCAAAGGCCACATGTGGAAGCAAACGAAAGCAAAAGATTTGTTCTCTACTTCCCATCAGCAGGTGACATCCAGCCACTTCCTGGGAAGTGGGCCTTCAGCACACACAGTGGTTGCTCCAGAAGATGTATGTCGTAACAAGTGCCACATGGCCCCGGCTTTTTCATAGCCTTCCTTGCCGAGCAGACATCATATGGCACGGAGTATCCCTTTGGTCCATTTGGGTCAGCTGTCCTGGCTGCGTCCCTCCCAAGACCTTGCCCACCCCCAGCCTGCTGCTGAGGGGTGGGGGGAGGTTGGAGAGCAGCCCTGGTGCTGTGCGGGTGCTGCTCAGCTTAGCCAAAGCCCCGGTGTGTCACCAGCACCACAAGCACAGTGCCATGGGGGCTGCTAGGGGGAAAATTAACTCCATCTCAGCCAGGCCCCGTACATCACATCACAGAGCCGATGAGACTTAACAGATGCAAATCCAAACACGTTTCCAAGAGCATGAGGATTAATCTGTTCAGCCAACAGAGCCACACACTGCAAACACTTCCAGTTTGCTGGGAAACGTCTTAATGCATCTTTTCTTAAGATTTTTCACAAGACTTAACCTGGAAAAGTAACTAACATGTAGAGACATGACAAGAACCCCCATGCATCACCAGGGGCCCACATCACAACAACGTGGTGTCAGCATCAGGCCTCCCAAAAGCCAGTAGGCACCATCCCTGGTCCTGGTTCAACAAGCTTGTACCAGCAGCATAAAATTTCTTCTAATCTCAGACCTTTTGGCTCCAGAGGCAGTTCTGCAAGGTTGTTCTCCTCTCAGTGGAGAGCACCTCTCTCCTGCAACACTAGCCAGGAGAGCCACCAAATACAGCCCAACCTTTACCCACAGCCATGACACCACTTAAGAATGTAGGTATCTGTACTTGCTCCCATGTCTCATTACATTTTCCAGTCTAACCCCAAGGCCTTTTGTTTCTTGCAACAGTGCCATTGGATTTATTGCTATAGACAAGTTCAGTAGATACTCCCCATAATAATTAGCCACAGCCAAGTGAAATTTCAGTTCCGAGATGCTCTCACGCACAGTTACTTTGGATGCTGCCTCTGTTCAGTGTGCCAAAAGCTTTGAGGCTTCCACAATCAATCAAGTGACCCAAGTCAGTCACTCATGACTAGGAAAAAGCACTTTTCTCCTTTCTCACCACTGATGCCAAGTGGCTGAGACAAACCCCTCCTTTCTGCCACCACCATCAGCCCATTTCACCAACTTCCCAAGCAGCAAATCCAGAGCACTCAAAGCATCAACTGTGCCCGCACCTTCCCCCTTCTCTCTCCTGAGATTTCCAGATGCCACAGGGGTGAGCGGCGCTGATGGAACAGGAGACAAGCAAGAATGGGGGCAGAGAGAATATGTACCCCAATGGGACCCAAGGAGGGGAAAAAACATATTAAAAAAATCCCTCTCCCCACACCTACAGATTCATGTTCCTCTAGGAGAAGGAAGGACCAAAGGAGTAGAGGGAGATCTATTTAGCTACTTACTACTTATTAAGCAGCACAAGCCGCTGCTACCAAGGAAAGCAAGTTTTGGGAAACTATACGCTCATAGACAGGAAAGCACCATTGTGTTAAGTCCAAAACAAAACAAAAAAATATTACAGCAGCCTTCCTGAGTATTTCTGCTGCTCCAGGACAGGTATCTGCCCTCTAAGCCTGCAATTGCCAGGGAAAACAAAGGCAGACTAGTGATGGGATTAAAAGCAGAGGCTGGAGGATGATTGCTGCAGGCAACAAGGTTCTTCATGGAATCACCCTCCAGGCCGATCCCGTTGGGCCCTATATCACGGTGATGCTCTGTACCTAGTGCTGAGCGTTGCAAGGTCCAGGACAGGGTACCCTCCAGACTAACGAAGGCTCAAGTTTTCAACAAAAGGCCCCTACAGAACGGCCCCCCTAACCAGCAATCTGACAAGGAGACTCCCCACACAGCAAACCTCTGTGCAAAGTAATCACACACAGGTGCGAGCTACAAAGTTTGCTGGAACAACCACCACTCGCTTGGCTATTCCCAGACAAGGCTACACAGCCCCAAGATAGTAACTACAGATTGCATTATGCAGCTGCCAAGCAGTTCAAATCACCCTTAGAGCAGGTCTCACTTTTTTAATCACCTCACTTACAAACGCAGGAATCCCCACCCCTGTCAAGCCAAGCTCCCCTTGAAATCGTCCTCTGCTCCTCCCCTGATGATGCTCCCCAAACGGACCTTGCACTCCTCCAAGTTGCTCCCCCTTCTCTCAGGATTTGCACCGCAGGGCTGTGCTGCCCCCTCCCTCCCACCAGCATTAACCCAGCACACGCCACCCAGGACCCTCAGGCCTCCCCCCCAAAACCCGGGTGCAGGAACAGCCAGGCCAGCCCCGCTCACAGCCAGCAAGGCTCTTCTGCTCAGACATCCTCATCCCACACCCACTGCTGCCCCGCAAGCAGCTATCTTCTGTCCAGAAAGTGCTTATATTAGCGTCTGTTACTGGCACAAGGAATAGGTGCTAATTAACTAGTTGTCAGCTGAATGTTGCTAAATCAAGAACACAAAATAAAATTAAAGACAAGGTATTGCAATGGGCAGGAAGACTTGAAGGGACTACTGTTCATTTAAGATCTTCTCCTGTATTTTTAAACATTTAGAAATTGCAGTCCAAATAATTGCTTGTCAAGACATTATTGGGGAGAATAACTGCAGCTATTAAGCAAGCTGTGTCATTAGTTTATTAAAGATGTAACATCATTTCGAAGCCTTTGAGAGAGTAAACCTCTACCTAACGCAAAATCATCACAGCTTCATTTTCCTCCCTCTCTCCTGGCTTCAATCTCAAGTCACGAGTCCTAGCGACCTCTCTGAAGTCAGCTACGATGATGTACATCATTTGCTGGACAAGGATCCATCCCTCTGAACTCCCGGGCAGGTACACACAAGGCTTCTGTTTCAACTCAGAAAAGCATGTTTGGTAATCCAACAGGGGGGGGGGGGGGGGGGGAAATCACAAAACCAACCAAACCCCTGCCCCCCTCCCCCCCCCCAACAAAAAAAAGAAACCACAAACAAGAAAACCAAAGCCAGAAGCTACAGACAAGAACTCAGCTCTCCAAGCCTGCTGTTCCCTTCTGCCTAAGGTGGTGGGTTCAGCACAAGGAGTCTCCTGTTTTCCTGGAGGGCACAACTAAGCCCAAGCACCAACAGACCTGTCTCTGCCCCACAGCTACAGCTCTGCAGGCCAGGCCCATCTCTGGGGATAGAGAGAGGAAGATCACTGGAAGCTGTTCAGCAAGAGAGCGCACATTATGCAATTTCCATTTCTGCTGACAAAAAACATATTTACAGGACAGGTAAAATAAAATTACGTTGCTTGCAAGGCTCAGCAGCCTGAAACCGGGAAGCTAATAGACCCAGAGGGCAAGGAATTGGTTCTTGATGTTTGCAAATCGGATGTCACCAAAACGAGACAATTAAATTTTAAAGCAGTAGGGAAAACAAAAGAGCAGGAATCACAATAGCCAAGTCTCATAAAGAGCTGCTTCTTGGGTACAGGAAGATAATGACGCTAACCATTTTTCTACTAGATGGCAGTGTAGTGTCACACTATATAAAAGGAATTCTAGAAAGAAATTGCTTTCTATTCCAAGTGAATCTGTGCTTAGACTTGACTTCAGAGAGCATGATATATAACAGTACCCTCATTGTAAAGGGACCTGCCATCAGTCTAACAGCGCAATAGAAGCGATACCCTAGCTTCTAATTTCCCAGTGAAGCAATGTGAAAAGACACTAAAACCCTAAGCTGTTCTGCTACAGGGTACAGTTGTGTGCACAGCCGCGGACAAGCTACTCGGGCTGTTACAACTGAAGGTAGGCTGTCATCAACCAGCTCCAGGAGCAGAGGAAGCAGGTCCTTGCTGCTCAGGAGAAGCCACCTGGGCTCTTGCAAGGCTGGGGCAGCACTCAGGCCACCACCCAGCTATACCCAGGTGAGGTTAGCGACTTCAAAGGAGGGCGCAGGGACGCCAAGCGCAGCGCCACTAAAATTCAAAATGCAAACACAAAATAAACAAGGTTAGAGCTGAAGGAGAATGCCAATCTTTGCGGGTAATTCCATCCTAAGAGTAACCTTTCCTTTGCACGGCCGCCATCCACATAAGCTAAACTTCAGATGTAACAAGACTCAGCGGCTCAGGAACGCTCCCAAATCCAAGGTTAATTCCAGGAGTACGAAGGAGCTACGGTGTGTGTACCCGGGGAGCTCAGTGCTAGGCGGGGGGTTACCAGAGCTGGAAAAGCTCCGGGAGAAGGTGGCAGGCAGCCAGAGGACCCTCGCCCCTGTGCCACCGCCAAAGAGCCGCCCCGGGGGGTCCCCGAGCGGTCCCCGGGCCGCCAGGCCTGCCGTGTGTCACCGTGCACGGTGCTCGCTGCTGCTAAGGACCTGGCTCCGTAACTCCGGGGGCTCCCCGCCAGCAGTTACAATCGCGACAGCCGCTGGGACACGGCTCCCAACACTTCACCCCCAGCAGAGCGGGGGCCGGGCTTGGTTTGCCCCCGGAGCCCCCGCTGTACGCCGGTTTGCAGCCTGCTCCGTGCCGGGGTGCTCGGTACCGACCGAGCCCGCTCCCCCGCCCCCCCCCCCCCGCAGCAGCATCCCCGCCACGGCTGCTCCCAGCCGCTCCATCCATCCCGCCGCCGCCGCACCGGCGCCCTGCGAGCCCCGGGGAGAGGGGAGACTACGGGAAGCCCCTCGGGGAAGGCCCGCGGTCCCCGCACGGCCTCACCTGGAGGGCCGGAGCCGCACCTCCTTCTTGCTGTCCACCACGGAGGGCACGCAGTTGGTGAGCTCGGTCCAGTCGGCGTGCAGCCCGCAGCTCCAGCCGGTAGAGAAGCGGGAGAAGAGCCAGGTCTCCCGCTTGCCCGGCCGGTGGCAGGTGCACTTCTTCTGCCCGGCGCGGCACTCGCAGGGCTGCTCCAGCTGGATGTTGCGGACCAGGTGCCGGCCGAAGGTGGTGCCGCCCGTCTTCTGGATGTGCAGGAAGACGATCAGGTCATCCCCCTTGATGTTGAAGTCCACCCGCCGCAGCAAGTCGCCGGCGGAGAAATTGAAACGGGGAACGAAACGCGCCGGCGTCTCGTCCTCCGCCCGGTACGGGTCGGCGGCGGCGGCGGGGCTGAGGGCGCGGAGCCGCAGTAGCTGGCACTCGGTGCCGGGGCAGACGTACTGCAGCACGATCACGGCGAAGAGGAAGAGCATCACCAGCGCCAGCAGCACCTTGTGGGACCGGTCCTCCATCGTCGCCGGGAGCGCCGCGCATCGCCGCCGCCGCTCACAGCCGCCGCAGCAGCCGTCGCCACCGCGGGGGGCCGCCCCGGCCGCGCGCCGCCGCCATCGCCCCGCCGCCGCCGACGGCCCTTCCCGGCAGCCCCCGCGCCGCCGCCCCTCCGCGCGCCCTCGCCCCGCCCTCGCCCCGCCCCGCTGGGGCCACGCCTCCTCGTCGGGCCACGCCCCCTCCACCGCCCCCTCCACTGCCCCCGCCCCCGCCCTGGCTCCTCCGGCACCGCCGCACCGGGACCGGGACCCGGGCCGAGACCGGGCACGGAGCGGGGCCGTTGCGCAGCGCTCTGCGCCGCGGGGTGCACGGTGCTGAGCCGCGCTCCGGCCGTGGCCAGGCACCAGGCACGCCGTGCTCGGGTCCCGGTCCCGGGGCGCACCGTGCGCTCTGCGCGGCAGGCTGCGGAGTCACCGCACCCTCTGAAGTGCCTGCAGGGCCCCACCGCCGATCCCGGCCCGCCCGAGCGACCCTCGGCAAGGGGCTGGGGCCGCTGCCCGGCAGGGAGCCCCCGGCGGAGCGGCAGCGGCGCGCCGCGGTGCCCCCGTCCCGGCCGGCCGCCGCCCGGCTCCATCGCTGTCCCGCTGCCCCCCGACCGCTGCGTACCCCCACCCCACACACCAGCACTCAGGGTTTGGCGGCGGGTGGGGGGCATTGGCTGTTTTGATGACGCCCCGAGGGGTTTCGACTCATCAGTAGCAAACAGACCCGCGCCCCCTGCCAGCACATTTGGGAACCCCTTCGCACAATGAGAGCGGGCTGTAAATAAAACAACAATAACGAGGACTCGGCGGGTTTATCTCTGAGTAAAGTCCTTTGTATATTTATATGCAAATTATGTTTCGCCCTCCAGCTCCTGGAACGTTACCGGTGAGGCCGGGCGGGTGGGAGCGCACCCGCAGCCGCCCCGGTGCTGCGAAGCTGCTGAGCCACCCCCCTCCCCCCACCCCCGCGCGCCCCCCGGCAGGGCCAGGGGCACAGCACCGCACAGCCACTGGGCCCGGGGCTTTCCCTGCCCCCTTGGGTGCAGCTGATGCCGTGACAATACACGCCTGGGAAAACCGCAGCCTTGCAAGTGGCTTAGCAAAAGCCGCTAAAAAATGAGGGTTTTGGCTAAAGGGGGTTCTCCTCCCATCCCAGGTGGCCGCCCGTCCTTCCAAGGAAAAGCAGCTGGGGCAGGACCTGCGGTATGGCCATCCCCAAGTTTAACCGATGTGCTCCAGGGTTCAACTGGTGGGCTCAGCTACAGGCGTTACACAGAGGTGCTGCATCTCACCATGCTCCTTCCCTCTTCCTAATCCATGATTTTCAGGCAGGGTTGGGAATGCCCGAGCTTCTCCTTCCCCTCCCGAGCTGGTGGAGGGAGCAGGGCTCCCCAACACCTCGGCTTGCACTCTCCTGTTGCTTGTGATGCCCCTCTTCCTTTGCCTGGCCCATCAGACAAGAGCTGAATTTTTTAATATGCACAGCCGACAGCAAAGAAAATAATTTGAAAACACTCTCGCAGACCTTTATCCATCATAAAAAGAGAAAAAAAATGGCCTGCCTCCTTTCTCCTCCTCTCACAGCAATTCACTTTAAGTAATTTCACCAGGTACGTGGTGTTTGGAGGGGATGTCTTTATGGTTTTCATCCTTGAGCAACCTATCCTGTCTTTCCTATTTTTTTTCAGTTGTCCCTAGTATTTTGAAAACATTTACACTCACAATAGTAGGCAATTTTATCACAAAGATTCTAGGCATGAGAACTACTGAGTTAATTTGCTTCTGTTTGTATCTGTATCTCCAAAATGAATGGATTGCAACATTTAATGAAAATGCTGTGTTCTGAAATTCAAGCCTTAAAATTATAAAGATGTTTCTGTGCTTTATATCTATCACTCTCTCACAGTCATTTATATGAAAAAAAATACGTTTGCCTCCAGCTTTATTTATTTTACATTATGAAATAACAAAGACGAGTGCTGGGTTAAAACCGATCCTGAATGCTAATACATGAGAATTAAAAGGAGAGAATAATGATGGCCTAATGTCTGCACTAAATTAATATATACTATAAAAGATATGATGCATACTGGGTTGGCGTTCCCAGCAGAGCCATTATTTTGGAATGGGCTAAACAAACAATGATCATCCTTTCACTGATGAGTGATGGTCTCCAGTCTGCTGCCTTCTCACCCACAGTATGTAAATGATGCTCCCTAGCTTTGATCCAGGGACACAAAACATTTGCTTAGGCACTAAAGAAATGAAAATCGCCCCGAACGAGATAAAAGTAGGACAGAGCAGAGCTGTTAAGGTTTTACAGCATGGGCAAGTTTTGATGGCTGGCACGGCAGCTAGTGTAAGTTAAGAGGTCAAAGCAAAAATGCTGAGCACTGAGAAACAGATACAAAATGCTCAGAAAAAATATCTCTGCCTTCTTCCCAGCACGCGGTATCCCCACAGACCCCAAAAACACAGTCGCTATCCTCGTCCCCCACACACCACCCTTCTCTGCTGGCACAGGGGAACCCCCCACCTCCATGTGTGTGTGCATGGCTGTGCCTGAATGAGCACATGGATATAGCCACTGCTCCTCTTCTCTCCCACCTACGAGCATCCCCTCCTGCCGGCTGGTCCCATCTGCCCCCTGCCCTGCCAGCAGCTGCCCCCCCAAGCCCCAGCCCCTTCCTGCTACTGCACATGCAACAGCAGGGTCCAGCTGAGCTGGTGCAGGATCTTCTCTTGGGCTGAGCCCCCCTTATTTACCCACAGACACGCTCAGAAAGGTGGGGGTTTGTGTGCAAAGGCACCAGGTATTTGCCCAGAGACAGATCAATATAGCGCCTTGTGCCTCAAGCCCTAAATTGATCTTTGCAGCTTTAGGAAACTCTTTTTATTGTTAGCTCTTCATGTGGGACTGATCATCACAGCCCTTTATATTTTCTGAAGACCCTTTTTTTGCACAGCATCTGAATTTCACCTCTGCGTTTGCCTGGCAAATTGTGACTGCTTGGCCCTAACAAAAAGAAAACACACATTAGCTTTGAGGTAAGTGGGCTGCTGGTGTGTAAAACTGAGCTTTATTAGGCATTAACACCTCCAGCTTACTGAAAGGACTGAGGTTTCATGTCAGTTCAACCAGAGTTGAACGCTCCCAGCGTCTGCTGCTCCTCAGACGTACGGGCAGGGGTGCAGGCAGCCGCGACCCCCCCTGGGCAGAGAGGCAGGGCTGGGGTAACCCTGGCTGCTGGGGCATCCACAGCTATTGGGAGGACAAGGTCTTTTTCAAATTAGAGGGGAAACCATATTTGCACAATGGCACAATTAGAATAACTTGATTAAAAGAAATGCAAACGAGCCATTAACTCTGCTTTGCTGTATCTCCTTGTAATGTGATTCTTCTTATAGTACCTGTGCAGGAAGGGGGAGAAGATAAATGAATTAACTGCAGAAAAGCCTGTTGTGCCATGAAAATAGCATATTTATTAAAATAACAAACATAATCGTCACCAGCCCAACTGCTGCAGCTTTCTTTTATGGATTTGTCTCTCTCAGCTGGAGCAGCTGATGGCTGAACAGGTTTGCAGCTGGGGCAATCAAAACCACTATTCCCATCATGGGACCTCAAAGTGATGGAGCAGATGCTTCAGCCTTATCCTCCACTGCCCCAGAAGGACTTCTCCCCCCACCACTTCCGTAAGATGTACACAACCCGGTACATTGATAGTTTTACTTCTCTGTTGAGTCAGGGTAAAGCTGGATTATGGAGTCAAAAGATACCACTGGGAGACAGACAGTATGAAGACACCACTCTGTTCCCTGAGGAAACAAGGCTTAGAAAGAGTGGAAAAGCACAGAGCAACAAGATGGTCATTGCATGGGAGGAGAAGCAGGACCAAGAGCAAGGAAATGGCCAGAAAAGGACCAAAGAATGCTGTGGTGGGAGAGGGACTGAAGCTCTCCTAGCACCTCACAGAATAAGGCTCTTCTCCAGTAAAAGTGTATGCAAATGAGCAAAGGCATGGAGCAGCGGGGTGATGAGTAAAACTAATTAGAAAATGAGGCTTGATTATTCATGGACTTGACATATCAGAGAGCAGCTAATCAAAGGAATAATATAAGTTTGCATATTCTTTGTAATGTGGGCAACAAAGCCTTGCTTCTTGTCACTATGGCGTCACCGCCACTCATTTCTAAAACCAAGCACACTTGATGTGAATGGAACATCTCGCTCTGGACCATGCCGATGGATCTGAAGAGCCGGAGGTGTCCAAAAGCACTTATTTTTCCAGCTATTGAACTCACCTAGCGGTTATCTCCACTTACACATCTTGCCTTCCTGAATACAAACACTGCCCAAAGCTCTTTGGGTGTGTGGGAAACTGGGCAGCCGTTAAAAGCTTGAGCCAAAGACCTGGAAACTCAAGGGACCCAGCCTTGCAAGATAATCCCTTACAGTTTCATTTTGCTGCTGGCTGATCGCTAAATAAACTGTAAAAATCACACACGGGAAGATGGACTTGGTGGGAGGTATTTGCACAGTACTTGCTGGGGGCAGGAAGCTTTCGGAAGTACCTCCTTCCCGGCACTCGGCATCGGAAACCATCCATCCAGGCTGTTCAGTACAGCAAATCTTGGATTTGCACCATCAGCTGGAGCCAGACAAAAGGCAGGCTAGCTTTCAAGTTACAAGGTATCAGCAGTTATTTCCATTTCACACATAGATCTCGGTCCTGTGAAAGGTTTTGTAGGAGGACCCAGTGTGGGGCTGGCATCTGGACATGTACCAAGCTTCTGGGCAACAGTCAGAGTGAATAAATGATACTGTCCCATCACCACTGATTCTTATCCCAGCATGAAATTGGCTGAGAAACTGCTGAAACATCAAATTCCCTTTTGATGAGGACAGCCTGGGACAACTCCAGGGAACAGGATCCATGGGGATGAAAGGGCTCTTTCAAGTATGCCTCTGAATCAGTGGGAAAAGCGAGAAGTTGGGACTGCTCCTGCCACTGTTTGCTTGTCTGAATAATTACAGCGATGGGTATATTAATACCATCTGGCTTTAGATCCAAAGAGCAACCAGGCATTGAAAGAGATTACTGGAGAGGTGTGCGAAGCACCCGTTTGGAGGTACTTAGGAGCAGATTAGGAGGAATTAGAAGGGGTGTGAGCCAGCAAAACCCAGGGCTGCAGGCCATATGGTCCAAGGGACATTTTTTGTCCCACTTCCAAGATGTATAATGCAAGTGTGGTGCATCTGACCTACTTTAGAACAAAACCTGCAGCATTTTCCTGATTAAGGTAGGTAAGAGACTAACTCAGATACTGTAGAGTGTTCTTCAGCAGCGGTTTCACACCAGAGAGAAGGGCTGTTAAAGGTCTCATAGAAATATTTGTTGCATCTTCATAAAACTAAGGGAAAACTGTTTCATGTAGCCCTGAAAGAAACTGTGGGGAAAAAACTCAGTATTGTCTAATGCTGTCTCAACAGGTAGCCATGTGTGGGGTAAATACAGTGGGATATGGTTCAAAGGCATTCAAGAAATCTGAAAGGTGAAATCTGCCCTTCACAGTGAAATTATTCCAGTTTAATTACACTGGTTTTGAAATAGATTTAGTTAAACTGGTGCCACCCTTTTGCCTGGACACTCTTCAGTCCTGGAGTAGTTAATATCGATTTAACTTAATTTGGTGTTATTCTGTGTACTGACTGCATCTCGAATGCTGTATAAATATTTGCTTATTGAAATTGATGCTGAATTCAGGCAACACTGTCTTGTGGGATTAACCTGTGTGAGAGGGGATCAGATGCAGGAAAAAAAATGCAGGAAGAGGTCTTAAATTTGCACAGATAAGTTAATGCAATTACCTAATTTGTAAAATGAATGAAAGAATAAATGAAGGCGAAGCAGAAATAACCCCAAGCATCACCAAATAATAAAAAAACAGGAAGCTTTGAGGCAAGCTTCTTTCTGGAGCCTCCTGAGCAGCAGGGCTGATGAATCTTCAGGGAGTGATCCGGTAAATCCAGTGAAACAAAGAAACGTTAGTTTCACAGTGAGATTTCACAAAAGCAGATTTACCAGGGATAGCAAATAAATAATTTAGTTTCTGAAGACGTGAAGATAAATTTTTTCTCCTTTATTTCAAATCTAGTTCTGCCAGTTGCAAAAGGCCTACAGCAAACATCCCCCCACAAAACAAAAACGAGGGCAAAGCAAGGGCTTCACTTTCCAGTTATGTGTAAAAGGACTCCTAAAGAAGAAAAAGCTCACCTTTCCCCGCAGCCCCCTCCTCCACCACCACAAACCCACAGGAAAACAGAATGTTTGTGTTATATTACACTGAAACTTCTGGAATAAGAGAACAAAAAAATCAACATTTAAAACCTAAATGTCACCACAGCAGAATTCAGTAGACAAGCCCCAGCTGGCCTGGATGTAAATAAAGAATATCGAACACACTCTTGGTGTTTCCCCAAAACACTTAGGGTTCAGAGCATTACAACACTTTGCAGTAACTAAAGAAACCCGAAACCCAGGGCAGTATGAATTTATACCTCCTGATCCTAAATTCTAGCCCTTGGGTAACTTGGCCTGGGGCCAGGCTCTCCAGGGCCCTCTGGGCCAGCCCTGCATTTGCATGACTAAAGGCACAGGCTGCTCTTTGAATCCCCGCTTTGTGGGAGATGCTGCCAGTCCTGCATGTGCCTTAGCTGCCACTTCACCGGATTAAAATAGTAGCAGCTATTTTAATCCGCTGCTGGAATACATCTGAAGAAATTCCTTGCAATCCCTTTCTTCTCTTCCCAGCTGACACAGAGCCGTGCGGCAAGGAGCACACGTGCAGTCAGCATCCCCTGGCCCCATCCATCCCTGCCTTGGGCGGGAGAGGTGGATGCAGGGGAGGGGTACACGCTCCATGCCAAGAGCATCTCTTCGACCGCTGAGGAGCATGGACCGGCCTCACCCGAGCCTCCTGCTCAATGCTTCGGAGTAGCTTTGGGATGCTGCAGGCTCCTCGAAGGGGCAGCTGGGGACCAGCAGCAGCCACACCACAGCCTCAGCTTCCCCTCACCCGCCTGATGCTGATGTAAACTCTTCATCCTGCAGGCTGAGGGCTGCATAGTCAAACATTTGCCATGTAGATTGTAAAATCTAGTCCAACACCGGTTAAATAAGACAAGCTAAAAGATGACCCCTTCCTTGTCTTGAGCCTTTGTTAACTCCTAATTGATCTAATCAGAAAATAAGTGGGCAGAGGAGAGTGGGTTTATGTTTTTGTTTGCGTCAGGGGTGGCAGGTTCCACTGCTGTTGTGTGTACACTGATACACAGCTGTTGTGCCTGCACTAGATCACTGTAGCAAAAATTACCTGTGCAAAGAGATAGTAAAAGACAGCTATTATTTTAATGCATGGGGAACGCATGGGGGTGATTCCACTGCTGCTTCTCTTTCCCTATTAAAGATAAAGCGACACAGAACAATATGGTCCAAAGAGTGTATGACAGCACCTCTCAGCATCAAAATTCAGCAGATCTCCTACAAGGAAATGCATCTTCCAACTGCACAGAGCTTTTACGGACCTGCCTAGGTCCCAAGTGGCATTTTTATATAGCAGTGGTAAATTCTTGCAGTTGTTTGTGTCTGAAAATACTCGGGAACAAATTGATACATTTCTATACTCTCTTCTAACCTGCCTGATTGATGTCTGCTCATATTTTCGGAGAGCTGATCCTGGACAGCTTCAGACTCAGAGTCCAGCCTTAGCGAAGGAGCTCCCAAGGCAATCTGCCGCAGCCATCCCTGCGAAGGAACCTCGGTTCAGGACAGGTTCTCCTTGAGACCGTCCAACCCAGGACTACTCACTCTGCCCCACAGGACTTTCACCAAAATGCATTTCCCCAGTGGATCTGCATCTTTGCACATTTTTGGGAGCAAGCCACCATAGCTCTCCATTAATGGAAACATTAACGCACACATTGGGCTGTAAACTCTTGTCATGTCTTTGCTTGCAGTCCCTACCTAGCAAAAATCTTTTGGCCAAGGAGGCTATCTCCACTTGTCACCAGCTGTTGAACCAGCTCTGTGGGTTTACGTGAGCTGAGGAGTTCCAGGAGCTCTCTGTAACTCTGAATTTTTGAGAGACTCTGGATAAATTAATCTGCCAGGGACAGGGGACTGCCAATGGGAGGCTGTGACATTATGCAGAACACTGTAACAACCAGAAGAAAAATAACTTATCAAAAATATTATTTTCTTTCATGCAAAGAATCAAACTTTAAATGATCCCATCTGTCACTTTCATCTGCACCCTGTTCCATTGGCTGGATTTTGCTCATTAAGATAAATTTCAAGCCAGCAGATCATTTTTACCTTCAGGGCTTTGATGAAATGCAGTGTTTGGGACTTCCTCCCCCCCTCCACTTTTGACAGCCGTGACAGAGGAATAAGTGTATTTCTCTTATGCTGCTTTGCAATTGTATGGAATGGCTTTGACCTTCCAAAAGGGAAAATCACTACATTCAAATTCCTCCTCCTTTCCCCCATGGGACTAGGAGCTGACCAAGCCCCTCCAATAAAAGTTTGCTATTCGACCTTGCATCGTAAAACCCTCCTTTCTTTATTATTCCTTTTTCCTCAGAGCTTCCCCAACAAACCTCTAGCCCTTTCAAGACATGGGCTGGAGAGCTTCTGTGTTGTGCAAATGGTTCAAACGTCTTTGTTTCTTCCCTGAAAAGACATAAAAGCGATTTGCTGGACTCCTTACCTCATAACCAAACACAACTGTATACCGTGCACTTTGTGTGTTACAGCTCCCCATGCTTTCAGGCCCAATGACTTATTTTACTGTAAGTGTAATTATGCATTGGAGTGGTTTCATGAGGGATGCAATAAATCATCAGCCACTTAAAGTCTTTAAATCAAGACTGGGTGTTTTCAGTGGGGTTCTGCGCCGTGTCTGGAGCACACAGAGGCTCTCAGTGCATTTACAGGAGGATATATAATCACATGGTCATGGTCAGCTATGGTATTGAGGAATTAGGGGATGGGCGGGATGGCCTTTGTCATGCAGGATGTAGGATTAGTTGGATTTAATGGTCTGTTTTGGCTTTTAAATCTATGAATAGGGAAAAGGAAAGAGAAAAAAAAAAAAACCAAACCAAAAAAGAACAAAAGTCCCTGTTATAGCCAGCATGTTTCCGCCTTTTGAAAAGCGGAGCCAGAGGGACTACAGGCAGCTGGGGCTGGGAATGAGTGGTGGGGAAAACCAAGGGCACCCCTGTGCACTGCCCTCTGCACCCAGAGCCCCCCAGAACGCCTCAAACAGCCTCTTGTGAGCAAGCCCAGGAGCCTAAACCTACTGGGATTTGCTGATGTCTTGCAGAAAACAGCAGATGTGAGGACATGCATAATGCTCAACTGATTTTCAATTTTTGTCCCCCCTTGAGGTCATTTTAGGTGTTCCAGAACTAGAAATTTAATGTTTTTTTCTATTTCTAAATTAAACTAATTAAAATTTTAATCTGGTGGACATTATTTTATTGCATTATTAGAAGAGCTTATAGTGTAGTGGTTTGGTTGGTACCAATCCTTTTTGCTTTAAATCATGTTCCATTAATTGAACAGAGCTTAGATAGGTGCTTATAAGGTAATAAGTTAACTATCTGTTCTTAACAAAATATTCAATTTTCCCTTGCACCTATACCGCCTCTGAGCCCACATGCTTTACGCTATAATAGTTTTCCTCTAGCAAAGCGTGGGCCATTACACCCGTGATCTGCATGGGAATTTTGGGGACTACGGGCGCCCCTTGTAAACATCGGTGCACACTGACTCCATGTAGCAAACACAAAGGATCCTCTTTGGGAAATGGCAGATCCAAACTCTACCCACCAGCTGGCCAATATCATGTGCTTAATCGTGGGTTACTGCATAATTAATTTCTCCCAGGTCTTTATTAAAGTCCCAAAGAATCTTTCTATAGACTAGACTGGTATTACTCTGCCATTCGTTTTAGGGAGATTACTGTTAATTAATTTAACTCATCTGCATACCTAAAACTCAGCTAAACCCTCTATTGTGCCATCTGCTGTGATTTCAGACATGTAGGACTTCCAAACGCACATAGAAATAGAAATGAATTAAAACCATCTATTCAGATATAAGATAATTTAAGGAAGAAGTTGTTTTTCAACATCTCCTGCAGTGCCCTGTGCAGAGTGAGACAGAGGAGCCACCTGAGACACAGGCAGAGCCCCTCCCACAGGTTATCCATCCCACTGGGAGTCAACTTCCCTCTGGGACCATTGACCCGGTGCTTTCCAAAGACACTAAATTCCCTGAAAGCGTAAATAAAATGTTAAACCACAATTTATCTACTCCCGGGGCTAAGGCACCGGAATGGGTGAATGTAAATCACTCAGAACATTTATGATCTACTGACACATTTCCCTCTTAAAATAGGAGCCTGACAGACGTAAATCCTCACAAACGCTTCTGCGGAGCAGAGCCGAGCAGCGGGAGAGCCAACACAGGGCTGGGCTGGCACCCCTTCCCATAGCCTGCGCCGTGCATGTGAGAGGGCATGAGGGATGCTCATCCAAACCAGGTGCCATCCCCATGCCATTCGCCCCAGCACTTCGCCATCCCTGGACACGGTCACCAAATCTGCATGGCAACCTGCAAAGCACGTAAGACCGATGGGCCCATGGATGGGTTGAAGGCTCTTGCTGCTACCACAAACAAAACAATAAATAATTACATTAATAATGAGCCAGACCTTCCAGCTGGCCAAATGACAGCAGCTGGAATATTTTTTATCAGTAAACATTTTCAAGAAAAAAAAAAAAACACCAAACAAATTCAAGAAACCTTTTGTTGAAAACAAACATCTCCATGCAGCAAGCATCCCTCGGATAAAAATTGCTATTTTCTCCATAAGAAAAGCAGAAACCAATTCAGGTATAAAAATCCTTGGTTTTCTGCAAAACACACACAAAAACCCTGACAAGAGGGTTCGAAAACACTGCTTATTTCCCAGGTAGCAGCTTCTTCTGAAAATATGGAGATTTTTAGTAGAAGATTGCAACTAAGGTTAAAGAAGAAAAAAAAAAAGAAAAAAAGAAAAAAAAAAAAGAGCAATCTCCACCCAGCTTTGTTGTCAGCTTCCCTCCACGAGCTGCTTTGGGATTAAGGGTATGGCAGCAGCCCTGTTAGCTAGCACAGAGTCACTGGAGTCTGTGGGGACGTGGAGCTCACACCATGGAAGCGAGCCATGAGGAGCAGCACGCCCAGAGCAAGCCTGCAGCGCTGATTTACACGGAGAGCATCGCTAGAAGCTGGGGAAGACCCAAGGAGCTGCCATCTCACAAAGCTGCACTCAGATGCTCACCTGCTCTTTCAGATCTTGTTTGGAAATCGGCACAAAATTGCTCCACAGCTCCAAACTAGACAGCACTTAAGCAGAATCCATTTCCCAGCTAATAATTCATTTCCAGAGTAGTCAGTAACTCTGCACAAGGTGAGTCCCAGCAGCCCTCTCTGTTTAATTTGCACGCTGGTTTTGTTCAGGATGCAGTCCCTGCATTGCCACCTCTCCAACACTGGCATTTTCCAGGCTGGCAGCCAAGGGGATGCTCAGGCAGACATTCATACAGACAGAAAGCTAAAGCTGGTTTGCATCACGTTTGCTCTAAGAGGGGCAGGATGGGGAGCCGTGGTTTGCACCTAGGCAAGGTGTCTGAGCCAATGCATCACTCAGACGTCCAGTTTGTTTTCAGTGAGTGTACCGCCACGCTGATGGCAGGGAATGATCTCTGCTGATGCCAGACCCTCCAGCTCCCCACCACCACTGCCTGTACTGGTGTGTCTCTCACTAAGCGGACGAGGGATCAGCCTGTACTTTCTTGACAGACATAAACCAAGGTGCATTTGCTGTGAAGGGATGGGTTCACACCCCACTGTGTCACCCTTCTTGAATATTCTTTCAGGGGCACTGGAGCATAGGATCACAGCAATGTTGGTGGGAAAGGATCTCCAGAGCCCCTCATGCGACCTGCCCCCCAAAGCAGGGGGATCACCAGCACTAAATGAGCTTAGCCATGGTTTGTCTAGCCAAGGCATGGAAGCCTCCCAGCATACCACGATCCTGGCAGATGACTAAGGATGCATCCCTCTTACAGGGAAGAAGTCTTTCCTGATGTCCAGTTTGAGCCTCCCAAGCTGCTTTTGCCCCTTATAACATCATTTGCCTTTACCAAGAAAGGTTCGACTCCATCATTTCTGCAGGTAGCTGCTAACTCACCCCTTCAGCAGTCTAGCGCCAGGCTCATCAGCCAGAGCCTGGCAGGGCAGGCATCCCAAGCCCCTGAACATCTCCACAGCTCTCCTCTCCAGTTTCTCCAGTTAAACTGGGATCAGCCAGATCTGGTAATACAGGTCTAGGTCTTGCTCCGTACTTCACAACATACATCCCACTCCCTCGGAGCTAGCCAAGCAAAGACTACCTCAGGCCACCATTGAGGGCAGCACAGGGACCTCCCACACATCTCTGACAGCAGTGCTGAGGCACCCAGGTTAAGAGGGCAGAAAAGAGAAACCATTCAGGCAGGATTTATCTCACCCACTGAGTTGTCTGAAAGCCGCACCTTGGGTAGGCATTAAAGCATCTGTGGTGTCAGTGTCTCTGCAGTTATCACTATTTGGTGGCATCCAGCTACATCCTAAGCCTTCGCAGCCTCCAGCCTGAGTAAAGCCCTCCCTCGCCACTTCACTGCTTGGTTTACACGGCAAAACCATTCTCCCAAACATTCTTGCAGCATACCGGTCTTGCTGTCGGGCCTCAAATTTCAGTGCAATTGTAATAAATGCATCAGTCATCAGAAGCCCGTTATTAAAATATCTGTCATGAAGAACAACGTAAAATAAACTCAGATAGATTGTATTGCTCTGGGTCACTTAGTTTTAAGTGCAGCAGCCTCTGGTTTTTTTTTTTTTTTTTTGCCACATAAGTGATATGCAGCATGAAACAGCACAAATAAATACAGATGTAGAGAACATTAGAGACACTTTGTAAGAGTGAATTATGCATGTTCACATTTCATTCTAGTTAGATGAAAATTAGATGGTTTTCCTCCATTATCTCAGTGGATACACTAAAAGCCAGTGATTTATAAAAGAAACCGGTGTGAATGCCATTATAATTGATTAACCTAAGAGACTGGTGACCTACTTATAGATACACAAATATGATTATAATTGTGCAGTAAGTAATTGAATGTTCTGCAGGACTTCTTTATAATGTGACTGTAATGCATAAAACCAAGAGGGAGACAAAAGGTTTCAACCCTGTGTAACGTGCTGAGATCCTAGGAGAGGTGCTGAGGGCTTCCTGCTCCTGTTTACGTGACTAGGTGTTGAGACCTTGCAGAATCAGGCCTCTCATGAACAGCAGCTTTTCCCATAAATAGACTACTGTTTGGACAAAAGACTCTGGGATCTTTTGTGGCTGGGATAACTTTCAACACACTGAGCAGATCTCGTCATCTGGGAGATGCTGCATGTAGTCCCCTCCCAATTCAGTGCTACTGGAGCACCTTCCTAAGGACTTCCTTTGGGTCAAGAAATGGGGAGAGGCAGACCTGGACCAGAAACTGTGGAGCTATAAAATGATGCTATGGGTCCATATTTCTAAACCACCCCTTCGTAGCAGGACTCAGCTCCGCTGCAGTGGATTTGGGAATCTGTCAAACCATGGGGCTCTACCAACTGTGACTGAGAGTCCATCACTGCTGCTGCATCTGCTAATGGGTACGAGCATCCGCGTTGCCTTGTGTTACAGCCACAGCAAAAGAGCAAGAGCACCTCACTGCCTCCAGAACAGGGGCAACAGGTGGAGGCAGTCCCGAAGTGCTGGCAGCTCATGGGTTGAAGCCCAAAGACCTTACCTAGGCTATTCAAATGGCTCAAACCCTGCAATCCCAGGCAAGGCTCCTTGCTAATTAAGTCTCCCCACACCTCAGCAGCGTGCATCCTGCTGGACCGCATACCAGCGTCACCCAGCCCACAGCTGCCTGGAGGCTCTCAACAGCATTATTATGTGTCACAGATTTTCCTGTATCTTTTGCTGCCAGTCACTTCCTCTGACTCCTCTGCACGGACACAGGCAGCAGAGCTAACCTCTGACAACAGCACACACTAGCTCTCTGTGGAACAAAATTCTAGATTCTTAATTCAAATGACTAAATATACTGAAGCCCAGTGATGAATTAATTAAAATCTATACAAACTTTGATGCTACACACTGAATTAGAGACTTTAATGCACCTCTGCAAACAGGAATCCCTCTGCCTATAGCTCCACCATGGCAAAGCATCCATTTAAATCTCCTGGGATAAATGATCTGTTACAACTCCCTGGACTGGAAACCCTGGAGATTATGTGGGAGCCAGGACTTGCTAGGATGGGATTGAGTTAATTAGCACTGTGTCTGAGGAGACCTGTAACAGCATAATGAAACAAATAGAATAAAACCAGTCTGAAGTGACTCCAGTGGATTGATGGGTACTTGCTGCTGATGGTGGAACCATCAGGATTGTACCCATGTGTGCAGGGCAATGTGTTCATCATGCATTGCTCACGCTGGAGGAGGTGGATGGGGAAAAGGGTGCTGACAGGGTCATTGCAGCCCTTGCGAGAGCTTTTTGGCATGATGTGTTCTTGGGGCAGAAAGGTGGAAACCGGCGCCAGCAGCCCCTTGCTGCCACAGCACCCCTGGCTCCCTGTCAGCCCCGCTTGTGGAGGGCCAAAGCCACCAGCCCCTAAGTACTTATGCAGGATGGGGTCAGGTCCAGCACACACCACTCCGGCAGAAGCGGCAGTCAGGGATGTGCTGTAGCACTGGGAATGCCTGGCTCCCCAAGGATAACCCTACACCCAGCTCCTGCAACAGCTGAGGGCATCCCACCGCTGGTGAGGGGTCCTGGGAGGGCTTGCGGGACTCCTGACCCCTCTCGCACCCTGCCCCAGCCTCTTGTCACGCACACGCTGGCAACGGCCTCACTCTGCCCAGTAGCAGAGTAATACATCCACTCAGCTGCAAAGCCACAGATATTTAGGGCACATCCCAGAGGACAGTTTGCATCCTGCCTCCTGAGGAGTTCCCTCTAAGCTAGGCACACAGGTGACTGGGTGAAGATGGCTGTGTTTGACTTCTGCATCCATCCTTTCCAATGCTGACAGCCGCCAAGGGATGACTGACAGGTTCTGCTTCTTCAGTGTGCTTTGCATGCTTTTCCATATTCAGTTGTCTGGAAGCATAATACATTGGACCCAGCAACGCTGCATATGAGAGAGGTGCTGGCTTCTTCAGAGTAAATATTTCAGGATATTTTTACAGTCGGCATAAAAATACTGACACTGCCTGTATGGATAGCTCTGTTACCATGCCTGGGGCCAATAAAGAAAGTGTAAGGAAAAAAAAAAAACCACTCAGAAAGCCACAAGTTAAACCCATACTTCACAGCAATCAGACTCATCCTTTTAATTTTTAAACTTCTCAAATTCTAGCTTGCACCAAAATGAAGCAGTAAAGGATAAACAGAGCTGCCAAGTTGCACTATTTTGAAGCAGAGAGATGACTCCCAGCTTGGCCAACTATTCTGACTGCCAAACATAATAGACATAAAATGACAAAGCATAACAATGCAAAAGACCACGTACTATCTTCAGTCCATATACAGCCCTGTATCTATCTCTACCACAGGGAACTGGAGCTGTGCCCAGCGGCCGTATCTAGTCCTGAGCATTGCCTATCTACCAAAAACTAGAGAGAGCTGCTGGGGACAGATAGTGGCTATTAGCTGAGCTAGTGAAGTGATACCTGCAGCCTTGCTTAAACAAGAGGAGCATAAATAAATTCAGCCTGGTTCTCTCCATCACCGAACTCCTCATCACTAGTGCAGAAACCTTTCTGTCGTGGCTTTGCCCAACCCACTGTTTCTCAAAGAGGCAAGAACAAGCCCGACCCACACAACCCCGTAGGAAATTCGTTGCTCCAGCACCATGACATATCTCTTTCTACATAGCTTTTCCTCGTTCCTACCAGCAGCAGCCGAGCCAAATCCCCAGTTTCTGCTTGCCCTCTTCATTTCAGACATCACCTTCTTTCAGTTGCACTCTGCAAGACTAAAGTAGGGAGAAGCCAGCTAATATGAACTGTGGGGCCAAACGAATCCCTACGGGTAGCACCTGTGCCCCTATCATTCCTTCCATGTACATCAGCTGCTCCTCCTTCCCAAGCATTGCTTGGAGTGAAGACAGTCCTGCAGTGAAACAATCCCAGCTTCAAGCCTATTGCAGAAATTAAAAATTACTTGCTCCTAGTTGGATGCAAAACTTACTAATTACCCACCAGCATTCACGTGGCAAGTTTGCCACGTGAATAATTGTGTGTCCACAAAAATGTTCCACTGGTAGGGTTATTAGCAGTAAAACAGGAATTCAGTTGGAAAGCATTAATAAACCTTGAAGACAACAGCTATTATGGTGATTGATCCACTATCTAAGCGCACACAACTCCGGCAGGATGGAGGAGCAGAGGTTATTGCATAGGGAGGGTATGCTGAGAGGTGGGAAGGAAAGCAGGGTTGTTGTAGAGGTCAGGAATAAAAATTGGTGCTGTTAAGTTCAAAAGCATTTTAAAAACCCACACATCTTTTCCAAAGCAGACTCAAAATTAGATTATTTTAGTAGTCTGCAGCATTTGCTACTTAGATTGTTGTTTTCCTTCTGTTATTAAACATGGGCAATGGAAGCAGAAAAGGTTTGTGTTTGTCATGGCAATTTCTGTGTTTGGTCTCCAGGACCAGTGGATGCTGCAGTGCAGAGACTGCAGACACCCTGGGGAACAGACCCAAATGTGCCCAGTGCACCCATGCACTCCTGAGGGGAGTGATAAAATCACCATATTGCATCAAGGGCTGAAAGGGGATTAAGGAGAGAAAAGAGTTGCCCACCATAATACCAGGAATTTCTGGCTCAGCGCACTGGGGCTGCTGCGGTGCTCTCTTGCCAGTGAGTAGCTGCACATTGGGAGCTTCTCTCCTTTCTCCTTGTGTGCATCAGGGGTTTGTCCTTCGGCACTTACTGGAGTAGCGTTTCAGTCTGTGTGGGTAACGATGCTGGTAAGAAAAGCAGGTAAACCAAAGCTGGCTTACCTGGCATGTTAGGAACGCGGACATCTGAAGCATCATGGACTTCTGCAGCCCCCTTTGCCTCCCCAGAAACATCCTTTTTTGCAGGGGTATTGCATCCCATCACAGCAGTACTGCCTTTGCAAGAGTTGATGGTAAACCTATGGCCACAGGGGAGACAGCACCGGGAATTCAGGTCCCTGCACCCAGGACTACCACCTGTGGCTGGGTGCAGTCTGTGATCTGCCCCAAACTGTTCACATCTTGGCATCACAGTTCATGCCAACTGAGCTCATTGCAGTATTTTTCCTTCTGAAAGGAAACAAAAACAAACTCTTGCCAGTTTATTATTTCAGCTAATTATATGAACCAACAGTATTTCATCCAAACCATTTTAGGAAAATAATTGGAGAGCGTTTGCAAAACCCAAGCAACCATTTTTCTCCTGCCAGGGTGGCAGATGCAAACATAAAGAGTAACATGTCCATACATCTCCAATCTCAACTTCTTATGAAACAAAATAAAAGCAATCTGGTTGTGAACTGATCCAAAGCAAATACAATATTTCAGAACACTCCACATTTAGTTGGTGGTGCTGATTTATATGATGCAATCTGAAGACCAGTGTGCAAATGTGGAGAGGAAGACTATTTCCCCTTCACACTTTCTTACCTTGCAGACATTGTTGTTCTGAATACAAGTGAGGAGCCCTTGGCCAACGCAGCAGCCACCTTTGAAGGATGAGCACTTGATGGGTTTCTATGGCACTTCCAAAAAGGGTTGTTTTACAAGCCAGAGGTTCCCTTTGTCTTACACGTTTTGCCATTTATCGTGCGATCCGTGAGATCATTATGCAGTGGTCTTCAAAATAAGTATTGCCAAAAGCACCCCCTGCCTGACCTCGATCTGCAGGTGCTGTCTCTGTTCCCAGTGTACAGATGGATGCAGGGAGAGGGAGAGGGAAGCATCCTTCTCAGGGCAGCTCCGTGCACGGGCTGGCTCTCAGTGCCAGCAGCCAAGTGTGCCACCGCCGAAGCCCCCGGCAGCAGGATAGGAGCACCCTGTGCAGCACCTCTCCTTTGTTGCACACCACCTTAGAGACAAAAAGCTCACTGTGTTTGAGGTTTCTACCACCCCTTTTCTGAGGAAATGTTTCTCCAGCCATTGTCTCTGTCGTGTTTCTAAATTTCATGGTTAGTTGCCAAGATTTAGTGGCTATTCGGCAGGTAGAACACCTCAGGTACATGCAGTCCTACTTAGAGATAATTGCTTAAGTAAATCAGAAGCAAGGAGAGACCTAGTAAAACCTGGAAATCATATGCTTTAAAAATCAATTTAAAAAAATAATAAGGTGGGGATGGATGGGGTGGGGTGAAGAAAGAAATACCAAAAGGGTAATTGTCATTTTTGGTTAGGAGGCCATTGAAAGATTTCCAAAACCAGTTCAGTCCCAGTTCTCAGTCTGCCTTGCTAAACCTTGATCCATCATTCTGCAATGAGCCTAAGCATCCATTCCTCAGGGACCCACAGGTTTTCTGAATGAAATCCTCCAGCCCTCCATCTTGGGCTGCAGTCAGGAGGGATGCCAAGTGCCTGCTCCAGAGGATTTTTGCTGCTGCCTTGGACAGAAGCACTCCTGAGTTCTTCCCCAGCTTAACCCCATCCCACTCCCTGTTCCCTGGGAGAATCAAAGCCACATGTTGCTCGAAGGCTACACATGGGGCGTCAGTGCTTTACACCCAGGCGCTCTTGGTATCTGGGCTGCAGTGGCCCTGTAGCATCACAGGCAAGTGCAAGATATCACCAGGCTGCAGTTGCTCTAATTTTTGCCTCCTAGAAATAAGGGAGGTCAACAAACAAGAATCAATACATACGTTCAATGCTCTCTTTGCTGCTTTTACCTTGTTCCCAGCGGTTCCAATTGTGCATTTTGCACACCAGTGGCGTGAGGAGCGCTCTCGAGGAAGAGCTGCATCCCAGGACCTGGCAGGCGCTGATACCTCGATTTCACAAGCAAGACAAAACAGTCACTCTGTGAATTAATGGAAAATCTTATGGCAATGCCAATAAACAGAGACACTAATTAATACCCGCTTCAGTTCAATTCATTTAGGACTCAAATTGCTAACCAAAGCTTTTCTTCCCCTACATCCAGCTATTGCAAACCTTCAAGCAAGGCTGGATGTTTCCCCCAGCTCCAGGCGGAATCCGGGTGCTCCCTGGGCAGTGAGCTGGAAGGTAAGCTGCTTCACCGCACAGCAGTGCTGGTGGGTGGGCCAGGATTCCCACCACATTCAAGGCCTTTTCTGCAATGAAATAGACTTGACACGGAGGTCAGGTAACCTGCGCTGTGTTGCATTCATAAGCATTTTTCAATTAGCACCGGAGACTGTCTCTGATCTCAAAGTTCAAATATTCAAAGTCCGAGGGTTGTTTGAGGCTGAGCATGAATTAAGCATGGCCTAGCCCTCCGTTTATTTTCTAAACACTGATTTTCTGCCACCTTCAGTTACCATAATAAATGCTCCCCTAATGCAGACTCTCCCGGGACTTATTCTGAATGGGCCGTACTCCTTGTTCTTGTGCTGAGCAGCATTCCCCCACCAGAACACAGCCATGACTTGATGAGTTGAATTTGCAAAGGCACTTTGTTTCTGATGGAAGTTTTATTATCTTATCAGTGCAAAAAAGGTCCTTCTTTTTCAGGGCACAGTGGCCTGTTCTGCTCCACGTGACAAGGTGAACGTTTCTGTATTTACACACTGACCTGTGCTGAACAAGCTGGCTCAAATACTATTTTAGCTCTGCATGGCCAGACTTTATCAGATTTATCCTATCTAGAAGAAATCACATCACAAATAAATAACTTCAGTGGTATGCTGGAGTGTTTGAAAAGCAAATTATTTGGCAAGTATTCCTCCTTTTTTCTCCTCCTTATTCACCCTGTTTATAGAGCCATTAACAAATGCACCCTGGGCTAAAAGTGTAGCCTTAGAAATGATGGGATAACCTCACCACTCTTGACTTCATGAAGTTTTGAGTCCCTTTTTGCTCTTGCCCTCCAGAGACTTCATGTGCTGTGACATTTTCTGAGTTGCTGCTGCCAGCTGGGGAGGGTGGCCGGGACACGAGCTCCTTGCAAGGTGGTGGGATTTTATCCAGCGTCCTCCCTGAAGGACAACCGCTCCTTGCTGTAACTACAGTCTGCAAGTCTTCTCGTGCACCGCTGCCACTTCACCTCCTTGCACGCACCCTCCTGCCACCCATCCTTGCCCCCAGAGGTCTCCCACAGCGAGTCTGGCTGGCGCTGGACCCGGTTGCAGGTGGAAAGGATGACAATGCCCTCTTGGATGCATCAGCGCAGGCACTGTCTCTACCTGCAAGGCTGCTTCTGTCATTGCCGTGGTCCCTTCTTGCTGCAAGCATGACAAATGCCAGAGGTCTTCAGCCATTTTCCTCTAGGAGAATTAAAGTTTTAATGATTAACCTTTATAAATTACAACAGCAATGTTCTAAATAAAAAATAGTTTCTGGCCAGGTCTAGCCCTCTGAGCTATTATTCTCCAGCATGATATGCTGAGCCCCCATCTGCATTTATTTTCCATACTGTATTCAAGTCCTCTTATGTCATTGAGATAAGCAGTCAGGAGATATGTGTTTTCCAGAATGATGTCCTCATTCATCATTTCTTCCTCGCTGCTCAGCCTGATTACATTTAATTCAAGAAGAAAGAAGCCTTGCCTGGGCCCACTGAGCATATAAGGTTAAAAAAGCAATACAAATGAAGCAACAGCTTCCTGGAGAAATGGCTACAGAACACAAAATAACAGCATCCCTTATCAGCACCAGGGTTGTGTACTCTCCTCCTCATTTCCAGAGAAAACTCAGAGCACAAATGACCCATTCATCAAGATCAGCAGGTACAACTCTGCTTTAAACACATATGCACAACAGCAACCACCCTCTCCATTAATAGGGAATGAGCTTTGAGCATTAATTTTATCTGATATTAATGCAAAGCTTAATTATGAAGAGAGATAGGGGAGTGAAAGCTTACTGCAGCCTGGGCTCTTTCCACTGACACTTGGCTTAGGGAGAAATACCTTTTGTTTCTACAAGTTCTTCTCTGTCGCAGTATTTGGCTGCTCCAGGATGCAGCAGGGAGAAATAATGCCAAAATGTGTCTATGCGTAACGTGAGCAGCAACTTTCCAAGCCCGGTGAAGGATTCCTCGTGACTTTGCACACTCACCCTCATTGTGGCTGCCTGGGATGCAGCCTCTGGGTGCATGGATCCTCCTTATTGAGCAAGGGGGGAGGGAGGCAGCCCTGACCAGAAACGCTTGCTCATCTTCTGCAGGGATGCAGCCACTGTGAGCTGCTCTTCGCCAGCCTATGCAGAAGAGTGCAGCCTGCACCAGCTCTGAGCCCTGGCTCCGGTGCACCAATCCTGCACCCTCCTGAGCGCCAGCACAGCCGCTGCGTGTCCCAGCGTTGCTCCACGACAAAGATGATGCTGTTGGGAAGACCTGTGTGGTAGAGGCGGTGGCTCAGCTTGGTGTGGCAGTCCACACATGATGCCGATGGGAATGGGCACTGTGGATCCTGGCTGGTGCATGGCTCTGCAGAGTGGCAGTGGCAACCCCTGCCAAGCCCACCCCCCCTGGACAAGCTGGGCTGGCTGCTCCAGAGCCAGGCTGGCACCTGTGTGTTTGCAGAAGGAATTTCCCAGTAGGAAAGGCGGTTTGCATATTTTCTCTAATCAGACTTCAAAGAAACGTCAAAGGAGCCAGGGAAATGAAACACACACTGAGCCAGCCGAACGGACAAATAAGCACAGGCAAAAAAGCCAGAGTCTCTGACCAAATGAACTCAGATCAAAACTCTGGATTTAAAGTGAAAATTGGAAAGGTCTTAAAGTGCTGCATGGTTTCCCAGCATGTCCAGAGAGCAGCGGATCCACAACTCCAAGCTTTAGCCAGCAGCCAGAGCTCCAGCACGGGTGCACAGCATCTCCAGGGCAGCGCGGCTGCTCTTCCCACCCCTCCGAGGGGAGAAGGGCCGCAGAGGCACTGGGCTCCTAGCTCCCGCTGTCTCTCTGGGGTTTAACTGTTGTGGGTTTTTTTGCAGAGAAGTTGATATTTTCTGTGGAAAAATCTTCAATAAACTTTGGTAGCTCTTCTGAAAAAAAAAAAGAAACCAAACCCCTCCTCCTGTGTATGTTTTGATCAACACCGATTTTGAGACTCCACTGTAACTCAGTTTGCATTAAACGCAAATGATCAGAGGAATTTCTTAGCGCTGGGACTCTTCTGGCACACGTGCATCTGAAAATACCTAGCTGAGATGTCCTGGATTTCCTAAAGCTCCCCACCCAAGAATGACACAGCCAACAAAGAGGGTGTCAGCTGCGTTACCGAGTTTTGTGATGTTTTGCTCACAACGCGCCGCCAACACTTTTGAAACACATCCTCAAAGGGATGGAGACACCTCATTCCCATGGAGGCAGCTCTGAAGAATAGTTCATCGCAATTTGTTGCCTCTCCCTCAGCGTGGTTCAAATTCTGGCTAAGCTATTTATAGGCTTAGGGTTTTGCTGAACAGCTACAGCTCTCACTGGAAGTAGTTCCATTGGCTTTGGTGGCTCCTGACCTGTAACTTGCATATAGTAGTGTCCACCTAAGACTGTCTCTCAAAAAGGTTAGAGAGAGCAGAAAGACAGCTCCTAGATATAGCTGCAAGAGGCTAACATGCAAAAGGTTAGTAAAGATTTATTCTTCTCCACCTGGAGCAGATAGGCATGTTACTTGGGTTGATTGCATGGCTGTAAAAACTCAAAATATAACAAAAATAAAAGTACAAGAGCAAGAAGGCACCTGTTATTCAGCCCTATATAATACAAGTGGTCATGGGGCTGAACGGAAAACCAAGGTTGTGTTTTGGGAGATTTTTATAGCAGAGCCCTCTCCAGGAGCAAGAAAACACAGTGAGATACCAGCAAATCGCCCACGGGGTCTTCCTGCAGCAAGTGGCAGAGTTACTGGGATGCAGCCAGTACACAGACCAGGGGCTTCTGGCATGGAGACACGGGACTCTTTCTAGCGACCCAGAAAAGCAAACGGAGTTTGAAAGAAGCAGCCCATGGCCTGTCTGTCCCAGATTCTGCCTGGGCCATTCAACCTGTGCCAGCCCACATTCAACCTGCCCTCGCAGAGGAACCCCCAACACATGGATGGGGGAGCGGGGCAGCTGGTGCTGCTGCCCTGTACGACAGGCTGGGACTGGGAGTTATACTATCACTCTGAAGCTACAAAAGCAGGCAAAATGTAATTATAATCACCCAAACTGGAGTTCTGCCAGGACATCAGGGCTAATGGTCTTGCTCTTGCAAGAAGTGCCATGGGATTTTTCTAATGATCACAAGTGGTCAAGACCTCAGTTTCACATCTCATTTGGAAGATAATGAAGAAGTCTCCCATTTATTTTTGGTCCAAAGGGAGGTAAGGACAAATTGACTATGTCAAAGGGCACGAGGACTTAGAAACGTACATTCTTTTGCTCGATATGTGACTGGAAGCTCTGACAGCCAGGAGGGATGGTGGACGGAAAACAAGAAGCAAGGAGGAAGCACGTATGATTTCATACGACTCCGGTTAGTGCTTCAACTTTTTCTGAATCTGCTGTGACTCCAGTGACATTGCTGAAAGGAAGGTGAATCTTTTTTCATATGAATGATTCTCACTGTAAAATATATTTGGAGGGAATGAGTTTATAAAGCTATCTCTGAGATAATTGGCAAGGATACTCCACTCTCCCATGAAGGTTAGGAGTGGGTTACAAGAGGGTCTTCACTTCAGACTCAGAGCAATGAGAAATTAATAGATCTTGCAGTGTCAGTCCCAAGGTAGAGGATCATGATAAACTGGAAGCGGGCAGAGAGGCTCGCTTTAAGTTATGGAGAGGGGAAGAGAGACATATAAGACCCCTGGGAATTACACAAATTCAAATTGACACCTCTGCCGAACACAAGCATGGTGATTGCCAGTGAAAGGTCAGTGCAATTGGAGAGAACAGATATTGCCTTGTCCTCCAAGGAGAAGGAAAAGCACGGCATCTCCAGAGACCCTGCCTGTTGGTTGTCTGGAGTAGGAAGCTCTGCCCTGGAGAGCTGCACCACAGTCAGCATGGGCAAGTGCTGCCTTTGAAAGTGAAAGCTGCTGCGCATGTAAAGGATGATTTCCCTCTTTCCAGCCATGATTATTTCCATATCTAAACCCTTTGCACGGCCTGCATCACCCCTTTTTGTTTGCTAGGAGGATAAGAAAAAGTGACCACACCCTAGAAAACTAGAGAAGGGTTTAGACAAGAGGAAGAATTGGCAAGGGCTGTTCTGGAAGGTCATTACGTGGGTATTGGCTGTTGTATAGATGGAGCTGCGCGAGTGGAGAAAGAACTGGCTGTGATACTGATGAGAAAGAGTAGTTAAATGAAAGCCGTTGGGGTTGCAATATATAGACTGCCATTGAGATCAATACCGGAATCAGTTTAATTAATTTGTATGATCAATAACCTGGAAGGATGAAGGCACAGAGCAGCAATGCAATTTGTTCAGGGTACAAAGCAATCAGGGAGGAGCTGTCAACACGTGGGATGATGCTCTCCGGCTCAGACCGAGAGGCAAGGTGTATGCAAAGGGCACGTGAAATGACGGTAGGGACAGCTACCAAAGACAGGGTCCATCTCAGTGATCTCACACAACACCACAGAGACTAATAATGAGTAAAGCTCAGCCCTCGAGTGCAGCACGTGAGCACAAGAGAGCAGGGAACACAAGAGGAACATCACAAAGGTGTGCCAAAGGGACCTTAGCCAGAAGTTGGGGAAGGGGTACTGGTTATCCGTAGAGAAACAGGCAAATCCTGCAGTGCTACAGCCTTTGATTTCTTTGTATGGGGAAGAGCATAAGCGACACATCGAAGGAGAACTCACAAATTTAGACATGTTTTCACGGAGCAGAGACTGAACAGTGAGGACTAGCTGCCCAGGATCTGGCAGAGCAGCTGGGAGACTGCCCTGTGAAGACATGGGTCTCAGATGGGATGGACAGGGCACGGCACTGGCAGCAGCGGACGGACAACTGGGCTTCATGCTTCTCCTTTGGGACCAAGAACATCCTGCATTTCAGCCTTCAGGCGAGCAGGGACACCATGTAAGCTGGAAGAACTGACAGCAAAGTTGTCTGTAACTACATCACGCTGTTCAGGAGAGCCCTTCAGGGAAGGGCTGATGCTGGTTAGATTAATTTCTCAAAGAAATGGGTAAAAATCTGATAAATTCTCTCTCTCTTTTTTTTTAATCTTTCGGGGTTTTTTGTCGTTCCTCCTTAACCCCCTGTGGGGAGAAGCAGCGTGGCTCCCCCTGACTCTGGAGGAGCCATATGCACATCCCTGCTGCCAGCACTCATGCACAAATGGCGCAGAGCCAAGCTGTGCAGCAGCGGCGAGGGGTTCTCACAGGCACCCCCCCCAGTGCTGGGGCTGGCAGCGAGAGGGAACGTGCCTCAGCCACGAGCAGGGGACATCAGCGTGGCTCCGATTTCTGGAGGAAAGGGAAGGGAAGGAGCATACGGGAAGGTAAGGACATAAATGTTGGTCCTTGGGGGGAGAGGCTAAGAATTCCCTCGTGTTTGCTGATCTGCAAACCTTGTCAGAGGCTTTCGATTCTCTTGGAGCACAGAAAGGAAGAGACAGATGCTGAGATAATTACTACCCTGGCAAAGAAGTTATTCTTGTATCCAGAAGGAGAGTTATAGCCTCACAGCTGTCTTCAGGATAGAGTGAAAGCATTTTTTCCATGGTACATTGCAATGGCAATTAATTTTCTTGATAAGCTTAAACTAACCTTTATTTTAAAAAGGAAGATAACTTGTTGTATGAAGCGTCTTCTAACCTGGCATTTACCAAGGACAATGGGATAATCATTTGAAAAGCAAATAAATAAAGGTATCTGTTTTTTTAAGCTTCCAGTGCCTTTTTAAGGTGCTGCAGAGCCTATGGCCGATCTTGCTCGGCATGATTCAGTGCTTCTGCTTCCACAGCACATTTCCAAATGCACAAGGACGCTCAGAGCCCAGCTTTTGGGGCCAAACCCTGGCACCGACTCTGAAATAGGAAACTATTTCTCCTGGAGGTTTGATCAGAGGTTGGACCATTTTCCTGCATAGCAGGCATGTGAAACAGGTCATGTTCTTCTCTTCTCAACAAAATTAGTTGAGAAGCCTTTTGAAGGGTTCCAGCCTTTCAGAAGATGATGATAAAATGTTAAATTCTGAGAGCTGTCCCCTTGACCCCAGTGCTCCTTTCTGTTTTTTATAGAAGACTTTCCCCAGATTAACTTTGCTAAAGTGATTTGAAGAGGAAGAATGCCATATAAACACTCAATAACATCCTATTATACTAAATAATCCCTTTATCTCAATGGAAACAATATTTGGACCATTTTAAATAATGCATTCTAGCTTTTTAATCAACAAAACCTTTATAATAACACACATGCAATTATTGCCAAGAACACGATGATATCTCATTCTAAATTACAATAGAGGAGGCAGCAACGAGCTGAAAGGTACAATTCATGGAAAAACCATCAGCTTGCTCTTGCTGGTGCTTTTTTTTTACAAAACATTTAGTCAGGATTTAGCATACAAGTATGACTAGCTCCAAAATAAAATAAGGCATCCCTGTGAGAGCACCGAGGTGGAACCCTTTGGGTCCTATACTACGCATGTAGCAATTAAGCTGCTGCAGGGAAGCTGTCCCCAGAACCATCCATTGGAAAGGACCTTAGCTGAGGACTTCACTCTTTTTCTTTATTCCTACTGGTGGAAATGAGCTCATGCCAAGAAGGAAACCTGATATAGGTAACACAGAGCAAGGCTGCCTTACCCGTAGGTACTTGTCCAGCTTGCAGCTGGGTACTGAGGGCTCCGAGATGAACCCCCCACACACACACACTTGCACATCGCATTGCACTGCCAGAAGACGACACGCTGGGAAGCACCGTTGAGCGATCACAAGGTGGCCTCAGGCAGAGCCACTCTGGGCTGCACAGGCTCGGTGTGCACACGGTGGTGCAGCATATGCCAATGTGGAGATGCTGCTCCCAGGGGTGACATGATCTGGGCTTTCGCCCAGGGCTGACCACAGATAGCTGGAACAGGGGAGAGCCCAGATTTTACCTGCCATTGCCTGAGCTGGCTTGGTCCAGAAGCGAGTGTCCCAGCCCTGGGAGCTCCAGGTGATGAGGAGTGGTTGTCCTAACGTTGCTTCAGAGATGTACCTGGCTTGGGCACCGTAGCTACTATGCATTGTGAAGCTCCTTATCTCACTTGACCCACTTTACCTGCCTTGCCCAGCAGCACCACTGAAATCAAAACAACATGCGAACAAAACATTGCTATAAGGGCTGAAATACATTCTATATCCAGTGCAAACACGCACAGGGTGTGCTAGCAAGGAGGGAGCGAGCCCCGCTGCAGTGAGGCTTGAGTGCATGCAGCAGCACACCAAAGGCAGAGACCAAGGCACACTCAGTCACACGTTTCAGGAAACATATATGCTGCATTTTGCAGCGCCAGGTGCACTTGGCCCAAATTCTCCTGTTGCTAAAAGGATTTTCCTAAACAATTTGCCGTAGCTAAAAGCAGACGGATAGTTTTGAAGAGCCACAACCTCAGCTGGTGCAAACCAGTCTCCATCCAGGGAGTGGGAGGAGGAAGGGAAGGGAATCAGACAAGCTACCCCAGCAGCAACCGCTAACCCTCAAAACATTGTTTATTTCAAAGTTTTCCTACCTCCATGTCTTTGATGTGTAGCACACACAGCAACACGATAAAATACCTCCAGTCCCACCTAACTGTGTTGTGGGATGACCTGTCAAAGCATAATTAGATCATTCCATGCATTGTTGTTATGAGGAAGCTTTGTGATCCTTGAATGTCAAGCTGTCATGGAGATAACCTACCCTTTGAAATAACGGTATGTTAGAATCAGGGGTTATTTGGTATCGGCAATGCTCTTTACGTGCTGTTAGTGCAGAAGGACTGCAAGGGAATGGCAAACCAAAAATCCAAGACACAGTAGTGGCAGTATGCAGCAATAATTACAATCATGCAGCAAAATAGGGTCTGATAATAACATAATCTCTGTAAAAGTCAGCAGCACGGCGGAGAGCTTCAGAAGCCCTCGTGGAGCATTTTACCGTGCCCTGACCCCTCTGTTTTAATATTTGATCTCCTGTACTGGTTTCAGCTGCTCCAGCATGATGTCTTGGGGCTTCAGATCTCTGAAAACTATGCTGTTGGATTTTAGACGAATACAGAAAGTCTGGATAAGACTGCTTACTAGAGGGAATTAGGTTACAATATTACTTTAGGCAGAGAGACCTATGGGAAAAGAAATTGTTTTATATAAACAACTCCTGCGACTGTGTAAGGTGGGCCTGGGATGAATTGATAAGAGAAAAGAAATTGCATGCAAACAGATGCTTTAACAGACAAAACCACCTAGCAGTCAAATTGGCCACTGAGGCGACCAGCGAGGTATCAAACATACTGCGAGATGCAAGGCTGGGTAGGTACTGCACCCCTACAGCAGCGCGCACCCGGGACGCAGACCCCACTCCCCAGATAACCTGCCCGTGCCCCTCTGCCTGCCTCTGCGGCACAGCTGCTGTCCTGCGTGGCATGTAGGTATGTCAGTCAGCTTGGTCAGTGGGCTGGAGACCAGGTATCATGCACCCCAGGTCAGACACAGATATTAGGAGTCATCCCAGGAGGAGAATATACATATCTTTGGAAAAAAACCCAGTCTAGTTATGAAGATCTCCAGTGGTGGAGAACCTGCAGCTATTGCAACAGGTCTTTGTCCTGGTTGTGAACAATTTGCAACTTATTTTCCACCGGAACTTATCTATCTTAGAGATGGAAGAACTGCTGCACCACCCAGCTGTCTTCCTCCAACACACTCACCAATTGTGATTCAAAGTAATCCTTAACCTTCAGGCTGGTAAGTGAAAGGAGGCAACTCTCACAAACTTCATGGGGTGGTTCTCAACACTTTGATCACTCTTGTGTCCATCCTCCGATATTTTGCAACTTTTTCTCCATACTTTCTGAAATGTGGACACCAGAAATGAGTCCAGCAGCCAGCAGCTGTGCACCAATGCCAAACCAGGAGGTAGTACAGCCTCCCTACTCCTACTGCCTACTATACTTAGCCACACACCCAGGGAATCTTACTGGTCTTTCAGCTGCAACCACAAGTGGGAAGTCATATGTATTTAGTTTTCCACCATCCCTTCCCTGAGTTTCTCTTTCCTGAGACACTTTCCTCCTCCACAAGCCTGACCTACATTCTTCTTCTAAATGCTTGACCTTGTATTTACATGTCTTGAACTGTACATTTGCCTGCTTGCCCTTAGCTTAGCTAGCTGCCCAGGTAGTATATCAGTGAGTTTCTCCTTGTTTACCACATTTCCAATCTTCAGATCACTTGGGAACCTTATCAGTACTTTCAGAATTTTTTTTTCCATACTATAGATAAAAATGTTACAAAAGGCATAGGAACAAGAGGTGATCTTTAGGAAAAAGGAATTAGATAAACAGCTTTCATTTTGAACATTGGCTGGCCACTCTTTAAACAACTTAATGTGTGCCCTAATGACAAAATATCATTCTTGATCAATACTAAAAATCTGCAAAATCATAAAAGCTTGCAGATATCTATGTATACTAGGTCAATACTATTGCTTTCATTGACCCCAGGTATAATCTAATGAGAAAACAACATCATGTTAATGTTCTCACAGCCCTGCATTGACTGATATGAGTTATCTCACCTTCCTTCAGCACTTTATTCACCAGAATCTGCCCTTTCATTACCTGACTCAGCATCACAATGCAGTCCATGTCACCTTCCCTGAGCACTGGGCAGATGGAGGCTTTTCTCCAGGCTCTTCAGATTGACCCTGATTTCTAAGATTAACCAATTCCATTCAGCCTAATGAATTCAGAGCTGCAGAATACATCTCCTTTTAGGGCCTCCTTGGCTGCCATCAGCATGGGATGTATCTTCCACGCATCCGAGTTTGTTCAGCCCAATGTGACTCTGTAATACGGAGTGCAATACTGGAGACAGTAAGGTGGAAACGTCTCTGCTAAGTTTGGATCAGCACAGTAACACCGCAACAGACTCTGGTGGCCCTTCCTACACTGCAAAATTAAGTACCCAGTCATGCAATGCCTTTGTGAAGCTTACCTTGGTAGAGACCCTGCATCACCTTAATTCTTGCCTGTTTCTCACAGAGCAGCTTTTACCCACCCCCTAGCAGAGAATTCCCTTAACATTTTATCAGTGGTGGTTATTTGTCAGGAAATCAGTTCAACATCAATAAGATGGGTATCAGATGTAAGATGTAAGGATTATCAAAATGATTCTGCTAATTAACAGTGAACTTCTGACAAAGTTTTATTTCTGCTTCTACCATGTGATCCCCCAAAAGTTACCCAAACCAAGGAGCCCAAGTTGCTACCAGACCTCCCCAAGCCTTTCCTTTTTATGGAAGTGAGTCTCTGTGCTGGTTTTGGCTGGGGTAGAGTTAATTATCTTCACAGTAGCTAATATGGGGCTATGTTTTGGATTTGTGCTGGAACCAGTGTTGATAATTCATGGATGTTTTCATTATTGCTGAGCAGACACACAGAGCAAAGGGCTTATCTGCTTCTCCCACTGTGCCACCAGCGAGCAGGCTGGGGGTGCACAAGAAGCTGAGAGAGGACACAGCCGGGACAGCTGTCCCCAGCTGACCCAAGGGATGTCCCATACCACATGATATCCTGCTCAGCAATAAAACCAGGGAGAAAGCTGGCGGTGGGGGCCACTGCTCAGGGACTGGCTGGGTGTCAGTCAGTTGCTGGTAAGCAATTGTTCTCATTTACATCACTTGTCTTTCTTGGGAATTATCTCCCTCTCTTTGTTCTTTTCCTTTAATTAAATAATAATAATTGTTATTATTATTATTGTACTGTTCTTATCTCAGCCCATAGGTTTTCTCACTTTTACCTTTCCAATTCTCTTCCTCCCATGCAGCTGAGGGGAGAGAGAGCGCTCAGCTGTGTGGTGCTCAGTTGCAGGCTGGGGTTAAACGACGATAGCCTCATTCTTGAAGCTTCTACTTCAAGAGGTGTCAAAGTGATAGGTACGGACGGCCTTGATCAAGCACAAGTAATACAGCTTAATGCAAGACTCAGTAGAGGGACCCTCCTCTCCCTCGGATATCTGGGCCAGACCATCAGAGAGGTCTCATCAAACGCAAAGCCCAGGCATTTCTCAACCTTACCCACCTATTGAGCAGGGCTTCCAGACAGTTCCCATCAAGTCACACTGTTCTTACATTCCTCATATGTTGCATTCCTTCTAAACTTTGTTTTCACAGTCAGCAGTTTTGTTCGCCTCTGTGACACTTGTAGTGTACAAGACCTACAAGATGATCAGCAGCTGGTGTTCCTCTTGCCCTTTGCACACGCAACAGCAAGGCTACGACTTTGTGCCACGTTTTTCAGCCAGGAAGTTATTGATATTTATAGCAGTGATATAGCAGATCATTTGGACATGGAAAAGAGACAGGAAATCAATTAGCATCGATACATGTCTCCAGACTGTTAACTTGCTCATACAAACACAAACGACCTTCCCTCTCAACACCCCATGGTGCTCAGGATGGGAACAGGCCCTGACCGTCCTCCAGAGGGATTCAGAAAACAGGAGGAAACACAAACGGGAAGAAAACAGCAGTTTCTTTGCACGCAGTAAGGAGTGCAACAGCCTCACTAAGCACTACACAGAACTAGCAAAGCACCAGCAGAATGAGTAACAATAGAGTGAAACCACTAAAACCGAGCCATAAAAGACCCAGACACAGTTTTTCCTCCAGCCTTCTGCTCTCTCAGGGATGCACACAGTGGGCAAGATGGGACACTTTGCCTGACGCTTCTAAGCCCACTGCAACCAGATGTCCTGCAAACACCGTCCTGCACTGAGCCTCATGCTCTGGCCCAGGAAAGGCAAAATTTCCTGTCCCCAAGAACCCAGAACCACAAGCCAAAATTCTTGTGTGACCAAGGGGAGGGCTGGGAAGGTGGTAGAATCTCCACTATGCAGGCACTGGGAGATGCTAAAGCTCCCCAGATGTCCCTTGCCATCTTGCTGCACGTCATACGTATGACACACGTGTGGCTGTCTCTGCTGCCGCAGCACGGCAATGCTTGGATACTCCAGCAGGCTTTTCGATAGAAAGTATTCTAGTCTGGGGGAGTAGGAGGGCGAGATATACTGGTCATCTTCTTGCAGAAAAATCTGGGAAACTAGGTTTTCTAGAAGCTGTAAAGCTCTGCTGCTAAGCTCAGAGAGCTGCAAAAAACGAATTACCAAGGAGCTGCGTGATATGATATGAAACAAGTTCCTTTTGAATATCATCTAAGAGTGAGAGCATTCCCACTGGAGCTATGCATAGATGAAGGAACCAGTCCGTACAGGAGGGAGAAGCACAGCAGAGCAAGCAAACAACATCCCCGTGCTATGATACTCACCGACATCACTGAGACATGCCAGCACCCCACCTCCTGCAGGGCATCCCAGCATCCTGAGCTGGAAGGAGGATGAGTAGAGCGTGGCCAAGGACCATCATCTCTATGGGGGGACCCAGTGGGTGTTGAGAGAAACGAACACCCACAGAAATTTGGATGTCACCTTCCAGCCCAGGCTTTTTGCCTTTAGCAGGTCCCTCCCTGCTTCCCCAGGGCTCTTTTCTTTGTGAGCACAATCCTTCCTAGGTGAGGCACCTCGCAGCCCCTGTGGGAAAGCTCATTGCTTACACATCCAGACTAAATCCCTCTTTATTTGGGAGCCAAGGCAGGAAGAACTCTTGGCAAGACGCAGGCTGCCGTGCTGTGTGCTGCTGGGCTTCCCCCGGGAGGGATGCATCCCACAGGGCTGACTCACAACGGAGACACGTTCATGTCTGCTGACTCCTGCCTTGGCTCTTGCTTTCCAAAGCTAAAACAAGTCCTTGCTGTGATCCTAGCCCCACTTGACCCCCACGTTAGATGTAGGCGGTGGCACAGAGCCACACTGTTTCGTCTGAAGCAGAAAGAGGGCAGAGTCCCAGCAGGAATAGAGCTGTGCAGCTGGTGGATGCACCCGGCTGCTGCGCACACACCGCAGGGCTCAGGGAGGGATGGGCTGTCCCCCTTGCCTGAGCTTCGTCAGGCCACATTGCTCCTGGCATCCCCACCAAGTGCTGGGGCTTGCACCCAACCCTCTCCTGCTCCGCTGCCTGCAGGCACTGCACCCACACACTTGGGAGAGGCTGTCCTCCAAAGTCCTCTAAAAATGCAGTTCACCACGTCTCGAGCTGGCTGTCCCAAACCAACAGGCTTTAAAAAAAAAATAAAATTAAAAAATAAAAAGAGCTTCTTGCAAACATCTGAAGGATACTGTGGTCTAGGAACAAGATGCTCCTCATGGTTACATTCCTACACCAAATCCCTTCAGGGCTATGCAGCCCCAGTTCAGCTGAGCATCTCATCATCCCGAGCATTTGGTGATTCACCAGCCTGAGCACACACTAGGCAATTCTGCATACGTCTGCTGTTCCTGTCAATCTGTCTCCTTGTGTACAGACAGAGAGAGAGAGAGCAGAGATCTCTGACAGTGGGCAGATTAATAATACATTTATTTTCTCCATGCATCATGAGGAAGAGGAAGAGCCGTAATTCAAGAGCCTCCCTGAGAGTTTTGCAAATTCTTCACGATAGGAGACAAGAGCAGGAAAGGAGCTTTTGTGCTTCAACTCTTTAAAGCTGGTGCCACTCTGTATTTTAATGTAACATTTAAAAGGTGCACAAAGAACTGCATGTACCATAAATATAAAGTGAAGCTATTCAACCAGCTGATACAGCCAGGGCATCGTTTTTCATAAGCTCTCAAGATGAGGAGATAGCAGCAAAAAGTGGGTCTCTGTGGCATTAAGGGATCCTCAGTATCTTTAAGGAAAAGCTTTTTTAGCACCCATAAGGGGTCTGAATTGGAGCGTATCTCCATGAAGAAACCACCATGGTGCTGCAGAGCAGGGCTGGTCCGTGGCACCAGGGAAGGAAGGTCTGGTTCCCCTGCACTGCCCTTCTCATGGAGACACATCTGCTTGGCAAGAAAAACACGTGTTTTGTTTCAGGAGAAATGCTGGGTTCTAAACATCCCGGGTGGAAATCTGATAATGTCAGAAATAACTGGCATTATTTCAAAGCTTGCAGGCGGGAGTGTGGCAGCTCCTGCCTGCCCATGCAGTGTGCTCTGCTGCCTTTCCCACCGGCGAGGCGCTTCCCAGTGCCTCCCAGCTCTCCCTTCCCAGATCGTTTCTGTTCCCATCTCCTCTTTGCCTCTTATCTTCATGAAGTTTCCCCAATGCCTGATGAAAATGATGAGGCAGGGAGAGTACACACGGCATTTCTTGTCCACTTAAATATTGGCATTCCCGTTTAGGGAAGGAAATTGTTATTTAAAAAGCCAAAGCTATGTCTCACAGTCCTTTTTCCCCCCCTTTTTTTTTTTAATATCCTACCTCATTTGCACATGTGCCTACTTTCAGAAAAAAGGGGAAAAGATGAGATTTTCTGATATAGGCTTTGCTTTACATACCTGATGGGTAGTTATAGAACAGGGTAATAATGAAGGCATGCTGGTGTGTATTAATCAGAAACACACACAGAAAGGCACAGGCTGAGACTAGTAATTTATATGTCTCTTTCTTCACAGTTTTTTGAAGTCTCAAGAAGAGGAAAATATAGAGGGATAAGAATGAAATGTCTGCATTTTAGAGAGCAGATCTGAGCCAGTCTCCATGAGCATGCCAGCCCCGTGAGGTCCTGGTTTCCTTAGGGCTGCACAAACTGGAACAAACACAGCAAACTAGAGCAGAAACCCAGAATAGGATAAGCAGACCAGGATGAGCTGGGAAAAGCTGAGCTTTTGGCTTGGCCAAGAGGCCCTAATTTCACGTGGCCCAGAAACTTTTTTTAAAAAAGATGTTGGCTGAGAGATTGAGGAGTATGGAGAATGCCCTTGACTTTCCTAATGGCCAGCTACTGACCTGAGACCACAGACACTGTCCATTTAAGTACCAAAATTACTTTTCTTTTTAAAACTACTGATGAAAATGAGAGCACAGGATGCTGTTATTTTACCAATAGGCAGCATAAGCCACGGCAATAACCTGCCAAAGACACCCCCTGCAGCAGATGTGACCTCATGGGACAGTCCGAGTCCTTATGGTATCATGCAGAAGCCAAATGCCGCAAGGATGGCGAAAAACAATTTTAAAGAATCTGAATTTAGCTAAGCATGTAAGCCATAGTTTTCAACCTGTCCACATTATCAACAGCTCCTATGATCATGACACAGCATTATGGAGCCTCGTTTATGCTTATGTTAGGTCATTATTCGAGTAAGTAAAGCCACCGTTCCATCATCGTTTCAGTTATAAAACTACTTTGTAGAAATTAATAACAGCAATTTTTTCCCCCTTCAAAATTTCATTAAAGTCTGCTGATAGAGCAAAAAGTGCAGGGACTTTTTTGTAGTTTCAGATGCTACTTCCACTCTCTCTCACTGTAGAGAAATTTTGCTCCAGGCAATTAGTTCTTAGCTGGGACCACTCGCTCCTGACCTCTAACATTCCAAAGAAAACACAGATCCGACACAGCCCAAATACCACTGCAAGAAGTCTGTGCAGGAACAGCGATTCTCCCACTATGGCAATGGCCTGTATGTGTTATTCTCAATATTGACCAGGTCTTGTGCTCGATACAGCCAATTCCCAGTGAAAGAACATGTTAAGCCTGAACTCTGCAAATGCCTGAGTGTGTTACAGACATGCGGCATGCTGTGGAGCTGGACGGGTCCAAGATGCTACCCCTAAGCACGCCAGACCCTGCCTGTTTTCCATCAAAGTAATGGCTACAGACTATGAGAAAAACACGTTGCTACAACACTTCACTCCATTATTCCAACCAAGCACTGTTGTGATTTACTACCTACAGCGTGTTCAAAACAGTGGAAAGAAAACATCATTTGTGAGAAAAGGATCTTTCTAGCAAGTCGTGAAGCAGTGACTGAAGCCATGTCAGGGAATTGCCTCCCAGCCTCTGTCCCCACCACACCTTCTTCCCAAAGCCTCCTCCCTACACGGGCCATGCTGGTATGGGACCAGCTCCATGCGGGGTCCAGCAAACAGGCAGCAGGAGGGGCTGGGTTAGCAACCTGGTCTCATCTAAGGTTTTCCCACCAGTGGTTTAACCCCGCGCTCTAAAGAGCTTTTGCTGTGGCTTGATGCCCTTTACAAAAGCCTCTGACCTCAGGGAGATGCCACCAGTGTTATTTCCAAACTCCACTGCTCTGTGATAAAGGGCTGCTGTCCCTTGGAGACATACCTGTGCCTCTTCCAAGGTCAATTTATCAGGCAGATTTGGAATATTCTCCCAATTTTCATTTTTTCCTCCACATCTGTCTTCTTTCCTTCTGAGTCTTTTCCTGGGTTTCAGTGAGCCAAGCAGCAGGATGGCAGAAACAATCATATTTACCTGAAGAGAAATTTAATCATAACATTATAGGATTTCCATCCATAAGCATTCCGTTCTCAATTTCAGTGTGTTTTGTCTTGCTTTGCCTTAATGGTCAATAGAAAGATTCTCTAAGACCTTGACAGGATAAAAGAAAACTTGTTACCATAATAACAGCATCTCGGAGAATTCATTTCAAGCCACCGAGGACTTTCTTCTCCTTCCTAGCTGCCTCAGCAGGTTAGTCCTGAGTGCTGCGGGCAAAGATCACATCTCATTCTTCCAACAGAGTCCTGGAGGATGGGTCCAGAGGCACCTGTAAATCAGAGATTCATGATTCACATTATTAGGTGGCAAGATGGTTACGTACCTACAAAAATACACCTGCATCTGTTATTAACAAAAATCTACAAAACACTGCATAAAGTCAAAGGCAGAGTTAAAATGCCAGACCCTTTATGACATACACCACGGCTGGGGACATGTGTGCATCTCACCTATATGGTACAGCCTTTTAGGTAACACCTTACACTGGTAAACTTTTAGTTAGTGTTCCAGAAAAGCAGCAAAAATGTGGATTTTTGCATTTCCCGTCTCCAAGGTGAGAGTGGTCAAAAAGCATTTTGCTTTAGAAAGATCAGGACTCAAATCAGTCTTTGTGGAAGGAGCAGAGAGCTGTTTGCAATGTTTCTCAGGTGCCGGGAAGCTCGTGACTTTCTTTTGGAGAAGGCTGCTGGAAAGCAGTGGCACCAGCGCTGCTGCAGCATAGGTCAGTGCTCCCCAGTGTGCACGTCCCACCGCCTTTCTGGTGAAGATGTAAATCCCAAGATAGGGAATTTAAGCCTAGCTTTTGTTAGCTGTTTGGTACAGACTCCTGGAAACAACCCATAGACCTCCAGAGGGTGGGCTGAACCGCAGCAATGAAAATCCAGTGGCTCTATGCAAGGAAGCTGTAATCCACAGCCCTCTCTGCTGCTTGCACGGTATTTGAGCAGCACGGGTGCAAAGAAAGGATGCTAAACACCAAGACGAGAAACTCCCTTTTTTTTGTTTGACGAGAAGCCTAAAGCAGAGCGCTAACATACCTATCATGGTTTGCAATGGGCCGCAGCACAGCTCAGCTTCGTGCGAGGCTGATGCGGGATGCAGCCAGCTCAGCCGTGTTGCTCACAGCTGGACCCGCTCCGCTGCCCACGCCGCGCAGTCCAGCTCACTGTTAGCCAAGGCAAAACCATGTTATTAAACCACAACCTGAGTGTACTTTAAAAAGTACAGTAGCTAGTTGTTTGGCTAATTTGACTATTAAATTACACTGTAAAAATAAAGATTTGGAAGTTTCAAGCAAGACAAAGCCATGAATACTAAGAGCTCCCCAACTTAGCATGATTGATTACACAAACAAACCATATGTATTGAAGAAGTGTAACGAAAAAACATCGCTTTCATCAAATTTTAAGCGAACAGTTGTAGAGTGAGGAGGGGGAAATTAATTAATTACACTCTGAAACATTTTACTGATTGAATCCGTGACCCCAGCACTTGTAAGGTCATCAAATGATAGATTAGTGCTGCACAGAGTATCACAAATGGCATTTGCGCAGGGAAGCTCATTATATGAGATGTCAGGTCATGTAAATCATAGGAAACAAATACAAACATCCATCAGAAAAATGCAGACAGTCATTACAGGCAGCAGAGAGGAGTTGAATTATTATGCAAAATTTATTTTGACTATTAAAATACAAAGAGGTGACACAAAATTGTCCCTTAAACAAACATAAACTACAAGCACACTGACAGGAAGTTTTGTTTATAAATTTTTCATCTCCTCAGTATACCACGGCTGTAAACAGTCCTGGAAAATAAAGGAGGGAAAGGGGAGAAAAAAACCCACAAACCAACGATCCAGTATTTGGGTCTTCAGATCTTTTCTTTTCTTCAAGAAAGGGCTATTCTTTCTACATCTGAATAATCAATGCAAGATAGGAAGAAATAGACTGTAATTACTGCATGTGAGTCATTTGTTACAGATCCTGTCTGCTCAGAGAGAACACAAGCCAGCACTGCTTCTTGACAAGCAATTTTTATTTTTTTAGGGAGATGCACTAAACAGTTTGGCAGAAATATGTGGGTGCTCAAGGAGAGAAAACCAAGCAGCAGGAGATACTAAACGAGAGGGGCTATTAGCACCCTCCGAAGGGCCAGACAGGAGCCTGCTTAGCTGTTCCCAACAGCATCCATAACTCCAGGAGGCGGACCGGCTTCTGCTGGAGTTGATTTCCTTGCTCATTAGAATAACCCTTGGGTGTCCTTCCTATTTCTTTTTCATTTGCCTGATGAAGCCCAGTTCATACCTGTTAACAGGACAGAAGAGACTGGTTTTGGTTGGTCCACCAGGGAAGCAAGTTCTTTCTTAAGCCCAGAATACAGGAGCTGAGCACTTGAATCATAACTAATACTGATAATTTCGAAGCACTGTAAATTACAACCAAAGCATCATTTCCCCACATTGAATGCAAATTAAAAAGCTTCTTGAAAAGCTCGGTGACACAATGTTTAAAGGACACCATTTTAGAGCAACGTCATGAAGAAGACTAGTGGGTCGGAAAGAAGTTTCAGGAACCTTCAAACTGAATTTCCTGGTTGGTTTTATAAAAAGATAAAATCGGGGCTGGTGGGTCATGTTTTCAGATGGGTGCTGAAAGCCTTCAAAGGTACATCTAAATCCCCTAGACCACTTTGGAAAATCACAGCACATCTTCCTGAGCGATGCAAGTTCGTTCCAACAGCCACAGGATAATGTCTAATGAGTCACATCTCCGCTTAGTCTTGTTCCATCTCTCACTATTGTAAATCACTCTAATCTCATTTTATGAACACTACATAAGAAGGCAGGCACTGAAAATTACAAATAATAGGTCAAACTGTGATTTGTGAATAGCGAATGCAATATCCCTTCCATTACCTGAAAGTTGTTTGTATGATGGAAAGGAAGAACTGGACCTTACAATGAAACAGAATAAAGCAGATTTATTGGATCTTTTACCATCTTAAAAAATGTTTACAGTGTTTCTAATGTAAGACTGATTCATACCAACCGTACGGTTCCTCTATCGCTGCTCCGTGGTGGGATAAATTAGTATGCTCTGAACTTCCCTTGGGTAACAAGCCGTGAGTGCCCAGCCACTGCCAGTCTCGATACATTCAGTGCTGCCAATATAAATTGCCTAGTCCCTTTGCCACCAGATAAATGGAGTACAATTCCAGTAAAATAAACACAATTCCAGCACTGAAAGAAATTGCATCTGCTGGTGATGCCTCTTCTGCCCAAGCACAAAAGGAGGTTGTGACAAGGAGCTAAACACAGTTGTTAAGAGATGCAGTGAGTGGGTCTCGAGTTCACCCAGAGACAGAGAAGAAGAAAAATACTGTGGGATCCAGTTCCACCTGGCTGTGTTTTTGGAAAGCACTGTGACTACAGCTTTTGCAGGGAGCCTGGTTAGCACCCGGGAAAGCCCCTGGCCTGGTGAGCAGTGAGCCCAGCAAGCCCGTGCTAGCACCTGCAGGTATATGGTGCTCTTGCAGAAATGCTGGGAAAGGAAAGTCGGAGTGGTAATATAGGAATGGGAACGCTGGGGTGGGGGGTGTGTGAGAATTTAAAAATCAATGCCATCAGCTGCTGTGCCATTTTGTAACCAGAAAGGCTGCTGATCTTGTTAGAGATGGTGACCTTGAAAAACTGTGAACCCTGTGGTTGAGCGGGGCAAAACCATTCCCAACCTCAAAATGAGGGTAGCTTCGCGGAGGTCTTGTTATATGCTGGGTGTTTTGATTGCCAGACCTACATCTAAACCTCCTGGCACGGGACCGCTGTGGGAAGTGCCGGTGCCCCAGGGCAGTGTTTAGGATTAAGTCTCCACTGAAGCTCTTGCGAGAGAGCAGATAGTATGATCCACCTCTGGGAAGCGGTGCCTGGCACAGCCCTTCCTGGGGAACCAGCACCCCAAGGCTGAGGGCTGGCACAGACGTCCCCGTACATCTGTGATGCATGGTTTAGATAGATGGCACTGCCCCACGGGATGCTACATCTCGATGCTACATCATGGTGTGGCTTAATATATAGTGTTAAACCTGGTGACATCTTTATCTTGATGCAGCAGCAGCCGGTGTGTGTTATTTTCAGCTCGCAGACTTGTTTTGAGCATCTCCCCCACTGTTGCTCGAGTTGAAGCCCCAGGGGAGTTTACCTGAGAGGGAAGAACAGCGATACCTCGGTGAGCACACAGGAATGTGCTCGGAGCAGGGAAGGAGCCTGTCCTGACCCACTCCCAAACACCAGCTGGGAGACAGGACCCCCAGCACCTTACCTGCTCCGGCAGCCCTCACCCCTTCGGACAGGCAGGGGCTGTCCCTGTCTGCGATGGAGACCACACCAGGCTCGGTACCAGAGCACCCTGCCCCATGCCCGCTCTCCTCACCTTGGACTTGCACTAACAATAAACTATTGCTGTATTATTTTAAACAGGGGAAGCTTATTAGAGTCTCCTGTAAGTCAGGCCTGAAATTACCGCCGTGGTTTTTCCATAAGCCCCAGTCCTGCTGAACAGCTCACGCGGCTTCTAGTTGAAAGTCCTATTTTAAAACCACTTTTGTGGCTCCCCCATGGAAGCAGCTTTGTAGCTGTACGCCACGACGCAGCATGGCCCGCCAAGCCAGAGAGGCTCTTTCCCTTTAATGACAGCCATCTGCAGGTTCCTATAACTTAGCAATGTTCCCAGCTATGATTTATGGAGGGTGCTTAGCTTTACGGTATAATCTTTACTATTTTACAGGGTTCCCTTTTTCTCAGTTAAATGTTGTTTTCTGAATAATTCCAAGCTGCCAGTAGGTTTACAGAGGAGAAAACCGGAATGAATCTCTCCTTGCTTTTATTTACTCCTATTTGAGTACTGTGTTTCTGCATCCATTTTGGAGATTTACAATGGTATTAAGGTTGCTTCCCTCATCCTCATTTTATAGATTTCTGCTGCAATCATTTTGAAAGCCAGAAAGCTGACAGGAAAATTAGGAAATTAGATAGCACGTTCCTATTCCCTCCAGTGCCTTGATGAAGAAGGGGAGAAGAAAAAGAAACTGAAGGCATTATAAATAACACTATACATCCCAGAGTCCCCTCACCACTGCTGGCACTTCCTCCAGGCATCCCACCGCATCCCACCCTGCCAGCCCTGCTCTGACCCCAGGAGCACTGGGCTGTACAGCGGCTGTGGGAGGCTCCTGCAGAGGCTGTCAAGGCAGTGGTGGTCTGAGTGCCAAGTTCACAGGCTAATCGTTTATCTAATTTTAATTTCTAATGGTTGCCCATGGTGCTGTGGCTCCCTTCACTGAAGTTATCTCAGCCAATTGTTCAAGTTTATTGAAAATAATTGCCCCAGAGAGAGAAAAGTGGCGGCGGTGACCACAGGATTTGGGGATGATGGTGGGGTAGCTTACCATGTATGTCACCCTGCTCCCTGTGACCCAAATCTGAGAGCAGAAAGGTCTCATTAGCGTGACGAGCTGGACTCACTGGCACGCCAAACACTGGGAGGGCTGCAGATGCTGCTGGAAGAAACAGCATTTTTGCTTCCAGCTGAGCTGCAGTCAGAGGTGGCCATGGTGGCAAAGGGCTGCCGTGCAGGGAGGATGCTGGGCAGAGACCATCCTGCAGCTCACTGCATGCAGGAGTTGCACTAACTCGCTCCAGCATCACCAGCTCACCAGAAAAAACACCTCCAAATCAACCTTTCAAATCATTCTCCTGGCTGTGTGGACCAAATTTAAGCTTTTCAAACCAAAACAGGCATGCTGAGACTTGCAGAGAGGTTGCTTATCTAGTGATGCTTGGCGGCTGGCTATCTCATGAAAGTTAGTACCACCTGCACCCAGCGGCAACCTCACCTGCAGCATGGGCAACACTCATCTAGGTGCAGGTTTCTGCTCTGCTGGAGATGTCGTTGGTGCAGGCAGAACAAAAATACTGGAAATCACCCTAGGTCACAAAGTTACCTACTTCTTCCCATCTTGGATACAAAGATGGGTGTTTTGCATAGTTTATCCTGTTCCTGTTTCCAGTGATGTGTTGACTAGGGAAGGGGTTTTACTTGCTCATTTTACCCCAGATACAGCTGATTTTCCACCTACCTTTAAAATCTGACTCATCCATTTTGTGTGATACATCGGCCTCGATTCAGGCTGAGAGCAGGTATTTTCATTTAACAGAGAGAACAGCCATTCCGTTTTTTCCTGCTTTTTATGGAAACATCTGTGAAACAAAGCAACCAAACACAGCAAAATGTTGAAATTGCCCAGGGAGTGAAATTCTGAAATTGCGTCCTACAAAAATGCCATTTCCATTTAGCCCAGTGAGTTAGAAAGAGATTCAAATGTAAAGTATCATTTTGGCTTCATGAACTCAACCTTTAAACAACATGAAGTATGACTTTATGTTAATATAAGACATAATATACAAATAAAAAAAGCCCCATCTTTTTACTGCATGTGTTCTTTACATTTGTACACTATTATATCTTAAAACGCGTGTTTAAAATTCATCTAAATTATAATATAAATTATTCCCTTTGAGTGACTTACACTTTGATTTGACACCCGATGTTCTGATAGGCAACAGGGGATTTTCTAAAGCTGTAAGTACGTCGGCTATAAAATATAAAGATGAAAACGCAAATATAAATAGAACAACGATAAAGTAAAGAACCAAGCGGGCTGCTGGCTGCAGCGCGGGGCCCAGCTGTCCCAGGGAGCCAGCCAGCTGGGCAGCAGGCAAGGGGGCCAGGCAGATGTCTGGCTTCTGCTGACGGCTTTGATGGCATTGACATGTTCCCACAGAGCATCTTGATACCATCGAATCAGCATTTTCCAACAGAAAGTGGCTCGGGAAACTATTCTGCTGGAAAATTGTTGACCCGCTCTACTGGTGGCTGATCATTCAGCGATACAGCTGAGTCGCCCTTCAAAATAAATTAATAAATAAAGAAACAAGCCCTCTTCTCCCTAAACCGGGAGTCTGGCACTCGCCTTCTTGCATTGCAGGCAACGTTTAACCCTGTCAACCTCCACATCACTCAAGGTAGCACAGACCTCTACCCTTTCCCCTTCAATCTTGTCCTTTCCAAGCAAGAGCCCTGAACGTACTGAGCTTTTCCAATCCCAGAGGCTGGTCCCTGTGTCTAAGGAGATTTGTTGCCTTCCCCATACCTTCTCTTCTTCTCCTGCAATGGGCAACCAGACCCGCACGCAGGATTGGAAGTGTGTGCATGCATGGCACAGTGATGCTCCTCGTGCTCAGAGCCTTCCTCCGTCCTCCCTGTGGCCATGAGGACGGTGCCAGTGTTCGGAGAGGAGCAGCCGTAAAGGTTCCAGCACATTCTCCGGCTTGAGGGTAAGTGCTAATTCAAAGCCCATCATTCTGTGTACATAGGTAGACCGGTTTTAACAAGGGCATTAATTCGTACTTACCAGCACTGAATTTTGCCTGCCAGTTTGTATCACCGACACACTTATTTCTCCAAGATCCTTCTGCAAACCTCTGCTTTAGGGCTGGCTACCCTGGGCAAATCTGTGTCACCTGTAAACTTCACCATCTCACCACTCACCTCTGTTTTCCAGTTCCTGCAGGATTTCTACTCTAATTTCCACCCAGTGCAAAAAACTGTCATAGGACTTTGTTCCTAGTCTACGTTTCCTAACTGTTACCAGTCCATAGGAGGTTAATGTTGTGAAAGCCCTAGAGCCATCAAGTCCTTTTGGTGATTCTCTTCTGTCCTTCAGCCCTGCTGACTTATTTTCTGGTGTGTTTGCATGCTTTTGGTAAGCATTAAATGAGCAATCTCTGCCTGTAGGCAGCATTTAAGCAACTTTTTTTTTTTTTTAAAAAAAAACTTTTTAATTTAATTCCTTCAAATTTCTTCTTAATCTGTTTCCTCATTCTCCTCTAGCTTCTTCATTTAAAATGAAATATAGCTGTGGTAGGATTTTTTTCCCATAAGGATGCTGAATTTGGTAACAACAGTCACTACTAGAGCAGCTCATCAGTACTTACATCTTGAACGAGGTCCTCAGGAATAGATCAAGAGCTGCTTCTCCTCACCTGGGTTCTCTAATTGTTTTAAAAAAATAATTAAAAAAGCTCACTTAACTGTGTTTCCAAACCTGGTCCACGTGTCATCACCCCACATGACATCTTTACGGGGAAAACTGTCGCCTCCTTTATTGTCAAGAGGACGCTTTCTTTGCACGAACTCTGAAAGTCTGTAGGATTTAACATACATATTCAGAAAAGCCTCAGCACAAGGAAGCCTGAAAGGAAGTTTCAAATCTACCTTGACAAACCCAAAGCCCCACCGTGCTGGGGAGGGTGGGCAGGACTGTCCCACGGGGGAGCAGGCAGCATCCATCTCCCGGCCGGCACAGTGGGGCCACTCCATATTGACCCACTGGGAATGAGAATCGATTTTCATAGCATCACATTGTTAATCCTTTTGGATCACCGAATGGTTGCATCACTTTCTTCTCTGGCTGCTTGCAGGCTCCTCAGCAAAGCTGGAGCTTTCTCCACTGTGTGTTCGGCTGTGTCCAGAGCTCCTGCTGGCGAGCTGGGAGTGATGGGGAAGGGGCTGTCGGCACCGGGAAGCAGGCGATGAAATACTATAAAAATCCTTTCTAGTAAATCAGATTTAATACTTTTATGCTATTACAAGCTCCATTGAAAACAGTGCAAAAACTCTTAGTAAATCTGTCCCCTAGGTGCCTTATGTCTGTATTTATTTTGTCTTTTGAAATTCATTCATTTACCCAGTTCAGTTTTTGCTGCTGGGTGTTAGTTTTTATCCAACATGATTTAATTTTATACTGGGGATTGAGTTGAAAGCTTGCACCATGATATCTAAATAAGTTCATTAAATGCTCTAAGTTTCTCTGGTTACAAGTATAAATTCATCAGCATGGAAATAATGACATCTTAAACCTATTAAATTTAAAATATCTTTATGCTCAACCCCAGAGCTCAGATATGCCAGCCAATGATAATCAAATGCCACCCGACCACTCAAAAAATCCAGGGAAGAGAAAATGAGCTGGTTTGAGGATGCCTGCGAGGCAAATCAGGCTGTCAAAATCCTATCATTCTTGGGAGGAATTTACATAGCTCATATTAAACTCACCAGAGCGACTGGAAACCCAGAGTAATTAAATGCTGGGGGGGAGGTGGGATGCTGGATGTACCTTAGCCAGGAGGCCCCTGCAAAAGCAGGAGGTGCAGGAGGGGTCCCCCAGAAGAGCTGGGGTGCACTGGGGACTGGGGAGGCGCTGAGCTGGGCTCCTGCAGAGGGGAGAGGAGCAGCACCCCCGGCTCCCCGCCACGGCTCGTCAGGGCGGTGGCTGGATGGGTAGCTGAGGGAGGAAGGCAGACATCTCTTATGCTTGAGGAAAGCCCCTTGGCTTCCCACCGAGCACGCAGCATCCTCCCCGTGCGGGGCTCGCAGGGCTCCGCGTGCCGTCCTGCCGCCCTGCAGCAAGGCTTCCTGCGCACCCATTTCTCCCAGATTTCAGAGGGAAAGCGCTCTGCCTTATTTCCATAACGAGGACTGGGAGCTACCCCCAAACCCACCACTTTGCTCCATTCTCCGTAGCAGATGGCCCTGGCTCCAGCTGCCCATGGCCCAGGAGCAGGTGAGCCCAGGGGGCTGGAGATGGAGCGCGGTGGCTGATCTGCACAATCGTCCTTGGGTTGCAATAAATTACAGCAGAGGCATCCCCGGCCCCAGAACACAGCTCCACTGCAGGTTTTTTTTTTAAAAGGCGATCACTTTTGTTTAACACCGGTTTGCAGCAGATAGATTCTGTCACGGCACCAAGTGGAAGGGACTTTAATCCTCCTCTTATTGACATGAAATATCGTAATGGCTTCTTTGGTTACCTATCAAGTTACTGTGTACTTAGAAAGCTTTAATCTGCAGATTATTTACTCAATAGACTGTAACGGCTTCGCATAATAGCCCATAACAGCTTCCAGCAGTTATGGCCTGTTGTGTCACAAGGAGTTTGTGTTGATTTCCACCCCTAAATCTAGCACAAAGCATCTAAGATAATATACGGTATTGTGCCAGCCTAATAGGAGGTGCCTAAATTATCACTTGGGTTGTTTTTGGTTGTTTGGGGTTTTTTTACTTCTAAAAAGTCAATATCCAGAGTAGTATTTGTTTTCCCAAAAACAGCAAGAAGGAAAACAGAAACCCCTCTCCTCCAGAGAACTGGATTTTATCCACCACCTCCCACTCTGATCTCACCTTGCTCCATCTCCTTCCAGTGTGGGCACTCCTTTGGGCTCCCTCCCCTTCCCAGCTGTGGGTTTTCACAATACCTGTAAGAATTTTGTAATTCTTGACATTTCTGTCCCACCACCCAAAGTGGCCAAAAGCAGGCAGAAAGCTCACAGATCCTGGAGACTGAACGTAAAACACCCGTATCGCACCCGTGTCCAGCAATCACATTAATGACAACTTATTTGCCCACTTTCATTATTCACCTGTTGGTGTAAGGGCTATGTTGCACCATGACAAGCTGTAATAAAAAGGTAAAACGATATATCAAAGAGCCTATAAGCCAAGTTTAAGATGAGTTCTGGGTACTGCATGTCTAGAAGATGTCGTGCAAATGCTGACTGAAGCGGGCAGAGACCAGAAGGCTCTAATTCAGACACACTGTTATAACAATTACAGTAATGCCAGATCGTCAGAATACTGGCCATTCTCTGGGTAAATGGGAAAAGGAAAGGGAACTATGTGGATGCAATTTCTTAAAGGCATTTTTAATTTTCATTGTCTTTAACATGATCAGATTTTGAAGGACGTTTCCCACCAGGTGAAAACAACTTTAATTTTGAGCCTAACTGCTCCAAATTGATTTGATTTCATTTAAAACCTAGCTAATTAATTAAAACCACTTGACAATGCCCCTTTAATATTTAACCAAAGAGCACACCATACTCCAGCTGAGCTGCTAAATGTTTATGTCTTATTAGCAGGCTTCCCAAAGCTTGGAGAAAAGAATTTCCATGTAAGTTCTCACCCCATCTTTTAATTACACCTAAACAACTCAGCTCATTATGATTCTACAAAATTTGCTCACAAGAGCATCCTGCAACATGCATTTAGCAGGTACCAACAAGACCTACTCCCACATTCGTACTCACATGTCTCTCTCCATTTTTAAGTGGAATTTCCTCAGCTGAAGACCTCAGAAAGTCACCCTGCTCCATTTCTGGCACAGCGAGCACTTTGGAATTAATTGCAAATGTGAAATAAACACACTGTGACGATATGCATTAAAACCACGTTAATTAAGCAATATGGAGATTTGCACCCAGTAATCAGGAAGCTCAAGGAACCTGCAAGTAGCTGGGGCTGTGGGTGGCATGGGGAAAGGCTGTGAACGGTTCTCCCTCAGGGGGTGTTTCACCATATGCTCCCCCCTCTTTCCCCCCCACCCACAAAAGCTGTGGGCTCAGCGGTGAGCTGCGCCGGCTGGCAGCTGGCTGGGCGCTGTGGGCACCCCGTGGAGCTCGCCTCTTCCAGCCACCCTCCCCACGTCCCCGTTTCTGTCCCCATGCCAGTGCTTTCCCCATCCCACTCCAGCATCCCCATACACCAACAGGGCTCCCAGCTCGGAAGGTGGGAGCGGAGCCCTTAGGGACACATCTCTGTAGCTCGCTGGCCACAGGGGCGAGACACAAGTACCGCTCTGCCAGACAAGGGTGGGGACGGACTCCGAGCATCTCCCGTGGTATTTTTCCACGGTAACAGACTCCCCCCAAACTTGCAGATGGTTAGTCACACAGAGCAGAAATAACATTGAATTCAGCCTTCAGGCGCCGTCAGATCAGGCCTCCCTTCTTAACTCAACCTGGGGGCTGGGATGATAATTCGCCTTTGCTTAAGGAGTAATTTTTGAAAACATAAACAACATCTTGCCATGTGCTGGCCTTTTTCTGTTTACTGGGTTTGATTTCACGCCTGAAAAAAAAAGCCCGTTGCGACATCCTGGTGGAGGGATTCTGCAAGAAAATATTGGCTGAGCGAGTAAAATCATTAATGCCAGCTCAGGAGTCCTAATTGCCCCAAATGAATTGCAAGCTAAAATAGTCTGGCCCACTTATTAGCAACCACCATACCCGTAAGAGCTGGGCATGGCAGAATGGAGAGAAAGCTGCATGCAAGACACAGTTCTCAATCTTCTCCCTTTCCCCATTGCTTTTCTAAACAACTCCATCAGGATTTATACTGTCGATATGGGATTATTCCCTATACTTCTATTTCTTGTTCAAATGTATAGAAATTAATTTTCTGGTCATAATTTCAGTACCTCTGGGACATTAGCAGGCTGGAAGTAAAAATAGAACTTCATTACAGTGTCAGGTAATGCGGATGAGTGTGACTAATAACCTAAGTGTCATTGATTTAATAATCTAATAACGTCTCTGCACACTCAGCGCTCAGACTCACCGATTGCAGATAAAGATTTAAACCTGGCTGCAGCCGCAGATTAGAATCAGCACCTCAGCTTTAGGGATCAGAACCAATGATAAGCAACCCATGGCTGGCATCCAAAAAATTAAAGCAGGCGAAGGAGCTGCATGGTATCTGCAAGCCCATGCCACAAAGGAGGCAGGTTTTCCATTCCCCGGGGTGACAGCAGCAGGAGGTCACAGCTCCCCATCAGAGACATTTCTTAAGCTCAAAGAGAAATGCTCACCAGTTAGCAAAGGTCTGACAGCTTTCAAATAGCCACTGGCCCACCAACAGCTTGGTCTATGGTGGTCTAAGATGCAAAGGCAAAGTGTATTAATGTCAGTTATGACACAAACCTGGGAAGGTCCGATCCACAACCTTGAAACAGGAGGGAGAGTGAAGCGAGTGGGCTTTGAAGTGGGACCCAAATTTTCTGACCTGGGATAATCTGGGTTATTCATTTGCAGAAAAGCTGCCACAACAGCCCCCAGGCTCCTTGCAGAAAAGACCTCTTTCCCCTTAGAGCATCCCTTTATCCAGGCCCACCCCTCACCTCCACTTCCAGGAGCACAGCCTCCTCCGAGCAGTGATGCTGGGTCCAGCCGCTGCCACGCTGCCGTCGGAGGGTGGTAAAGGTGTTGCTTCCCCCTGGCAGCCCCGTGATGAGCTGGGAGATGGATCTCACCCACAGGGTATGAAACACACAGGGCTGCCTGCCTATGAGACACGACACCAGGTTTGTTATAACTTGGTTGGAACAGGGACTATTGACCTTCCCAAACTGCCTGTGAAAATTCCATTCCCCAGCAAGGCGCCTCCAGGCTTGGCTGGTTTGGGCTCCATGTATTTTATTATTAATGCAGCAAAATTTGCCTCTACCTGGGACTGCGCTGGCACCACAGAGGGCAAATGCATTTTCAGCAAAATCTTTGATTGTGGGAGCCTCAAGCCCCTTCCAGGGGGGATTTCCTGCAAATAATTCAGCTTTTTTTCAGACCACGCTCTGAAGGCCACATCAGTCTTCTCCAACGCCACTTCATCTCAAGCATATTTACTTGTTTCCAGTTAACTTCACCCAGATAACAGAAAAACTCCCCGGGGAGTTGCCATAGAAACACCCGATGGAGACAAGGCGAGATTAGGGCAGCAGAGCCCGAAGATACCGTTAAGATTAAGAGAGATTTCGCTCCTGCTCTATAAGTATCATTCCCCTGGAAAAAGAGCAAAAATAGGAGTTAAAATGGAAAAAGTCCTGCGTGGTTAGTAATGGAGTGACTGCTGATAGCTCCATTCCCCCAGGGAGATCCGCCACCACAAAGCAGCAGAAAAACCTTTCCAGGGGTCCTCTCAGAAGGTTTCCAACCTCAGCGAAGCTCTGCTGCATCTCAATAGGACCTGTGAGTCCCATCCGCAAAAAGGTGTACAAAAATGTACCCGGATCTTTTCCAATGCCTGGTGACATTGATAACCCTTTAAGCAAAGCAGTGTCCTTCTGCATAATGGACTGAGAAGGATGGAATTAAATGCAAGAAAGAAATATAACAAGAAGTCAAGGAGCTACCTACCATTAGCAGCTATTTGAGTGTCAGGCAGTCTCGTTTCAGGCGATTTACCAGCGCTTTTGCTCAAGCCATTCATTCAACAAAACACTATTATGAGAATAGCTGTTGTTAGGAGCACTTTTTAATATATAAAATATTCTTCTTTTTTTTTTTTTTTTTTTTTTTTGCTATTCAACAGTGTACGCAACTTCATTTTTCTATTACATCCTGTTAAACTTCCTAGAGTTTTAACAGAAAGCCCCAACAATAAGAAATTGGTGTTCTGGTCTTCTGCATAAACCAAATTTTTGGGACAGTTGCTGTGCTTCCTCCTATTTGATGCTCATACACACAAATACTGCAGATCATTAGAAATTAATTATCCTTAACTGTAAAACAGAAGGGAATTCATCAACTATATCGACTTTTCTTTGTGTGCGTAGGTCCTTTGACAAAGAGTCACTGAATAAACCACTGTTTCATTCCTGTGAAACAAATTTTAGTTGCAGAGTTTTCTTGATTCTAGCAGTAAGCTTTCCTTTGCACTATTTTTCCTCGTGTGGATTATCAACCTGGATTTGCAGGCAAATTTCTCTTACAGCCAGCGGGGTGGTTAATTAACACGTACTCCATGAGTCAAAGGTGGGGCTGATGGTGGAGCCTAAAGAAAACCGGATCTTCATCAGGAATGCACGTGTGCCTGCTCAGGAGCTGGAGGATGGACAGCCCTTAGCAGGCTGCTAAAAACACATGCAAACTCAGAAAACTCCCAAGGCAAGAAGAAAAAACAATTGGTGCACACCGAACACTTAATAGAAATTCAGAAGAAACAAAAAAGGAAAAGAAAAACCCCAGTAATTTTATAGAAAAGGCACATACTATAGCCCCAAGTCCCTCTCTCACTCTAATTGTAAGCCGGGAGCTTGGCTGGGCTGGGTGGAATCTGTTGGGGGTTTGTGAGTACATTTATCTTAATTGCATTCATGCAGTTGCAGGGTTATTTGATTTGATCTTGAGATAACTGATGTCTGATTTTTATGTGTGTTTCTGGCAGGTGGGAAGGACGCTCAGAGCAGGAATGGATGGTCCCTATGCGCAAAGTTGTGGAAAATGTTCTTAATGCCAAAACAAAGTCAAGTATCAAATCTCATAAAGAAACAGGCAAATCCTGCATCTAACGACTTATCATGTAAACTTGTAGTCAGAGTAGATTATATCCATTTCTGTGGTTTATGAGCACCAGAGAGACACTTCATAAAAGGAAGAATAATATGATTAAAATTAATGTAAAATACCATAGGAAGCATAACTTTTGAGTTTTATTTTTCCAATACTGGGACTTCTAGAACTAGCTAGAATAAAATAATCTTCGAGCATATTGCTTTCCACTGTAATTACACACACAGAAATTAATGCTCCTAGAAACTAGCATTTTCATGAACAACAGAACCGTAATTGATCACCAACCAGCTTCAGCATCTGAGCAAACACTCCGTCAAATCAGTCAGCTGCTCCAGGTTCATTACTTGGTGTGCTAATGCCCTACACAATAAACACAACACATGAAATAGGGAATTACTCCAACCACAAAATCATTACTGATTGGTAATCCCCAGCAACAGCAAGATTCAGGGAAGAAATACCACTTTGCATAGTTTTCTGCAATGTTATCCCTGGGCACCCTTTCAGGTCTGCACCTTCCCTGCCACAGAGGAGCAGGCGAGCTGGCTTCCTCCGGGACACTATCCACGTGGTGAGGTCACCTGGATTGCTTTTCCCATTCATCACACCTCATCCATCCTGAGTTCTGCATTCCGTGCTGTATTCAGTCAATTCAATTTTGTGAACTTATTTACAAAACTTCATCTTGATTCTGTTTCCCCACAGGTTATTTATCCTTAAATTCCATACTGATCCATAATAATTGCTTAAAACATGATGCAGCCAAACTCTTCAATCCTACATTGGCTGAACCACACTGATTATTATGGAATATATAGCTTAAACAATGCTTACATTATTCTGATTAACCTATTTACTGGTTACTTCATTTTTACCTTAGTTTTCTTAGCACATGCAAAAGAGCCTGAGAATTTAAGAAGCTGTTTCCAGTTTTGCATTGCAGTTCAGAGTGTGCTGCCTCTCCTCATATGAGATATATATATCTCATATATATGTCCCTGCCATATATATGGTTTAATCCTTTTGAGGATGAGACGGTTGCATCAGTGACCTGTAAGGGATTGTCAGGCAACACATAACATTTGCAAATCCTTCTATCTCCTATACAGTAGAGTCCCCAAACCTGCTCTCACACAATTTGAAATGGCAGTTTTTGAGCCTCCCATCAGAGCTGTTATTTAATTTCCAAGTGGATGTAAATTAACACATTTTATTAATCAAACAGCATTTAAGTCTGAACAAGAAATCAGCCTCCTCTCAAAATTGTAGTATGGCCTGTATGAAACTCTTCTGGCTTTGCCTATGAACAGGAGTGGATCTTTTTACCACCTTAGACAGGCTCAGAGGCTAGTGAAGACAAAGCCCAAGAGAAGCACATGCAAAAGGACAAAAATTTTCTTCCACGTATTAGCTATAAAAATGCAGCTTACATAGCGCAGTGTCCAGGCACCAATGAAGTCAAATTACCAGCAGAGTTAATCTTGGTGTGAAGTGTCTTAACATTACCAATATAAAAAGACAAATTAGCCACACATGTGTTGGACAGGATATTGGAGTCTGGCTCGGTAGGGCAGTACATAATTCTCCCATTCTCACTGAAAGGTAAAAAGCCTCACATTAGAGCTCATTCAGAAATTGCTGACAAAACTTCATCTCTCTTTCCTCCCCTTATTCCTGACACAGGAAAGAAAAAGAAGGGGGGCAAGGGGGTCAAAGTCAAAACTTTTCACAGCCATGTGTGAGCTCTGGGTGACTGTTCCAGTACAAAGGGTGCTGGTTCCTTGCCAGTCCTGCCAGCACAGCCCAGGGAAGGCACACGGGACCCCGGGTCTGACCTCTCTGGACCACCCAGGTAAATCCCTAACCCCTGGAATCCACGGCACTCTCTCTCTCTCCCTCTCCTTTTAAAAATATATCTCCTTATGGCAGTTTGGGGGGGCTTTTTGCTGTTACCCATTTGACTCTGTTCCTCACATGAACACCGAATGCTATCCCCTCTAGTTTTTCAATTTAAAAAGGCACAAACAGAGAGGCTGCTGGTTCAGCACTATTAATTTGATATAGCAACATTTTCCTTGAGGAAACATCAGCACACCAGGTAAGAAATAATCCTTAGAAATGCATAGCTTTTGATTAAGCTTTTTCCTTGACAGGCCATAGGAAGAGCCCCTGCCAGCCCTGCAGCTGCATACCAGCACTGCCAGTCCAGGGTGGTCCAGTGTCTCTGAGCTGGAGGGCTCAGCACAAGCCTGTTCCCCCCATCCCAAAGAAACTGATATCCCAAGAGCTGCGAAGTCTTGCAAAAACTGCTGTTACCTTTTAATTTAATAAAGCAGCTGGAGCTGGTTCTTCACCATGCGATAACTGGCTGCCCTGATCGTCTGGCAGACCTGGGGTCTCCAGCTGCAGACGTGACCCTTGGGAGCCATCATGTTGGTTAATGAAGTTGTCCCCATCACAGCTCTCACTTAGTGAAGTGACAAGAATCACATACGTCTCTGTTCTCCCCTGCCAGGACCACCGATTGCTGGTTTTGGAAACACAAAGTGAAAATCCATAGTTAGTGGTGTTCCCCAGGAGACTGGGGACTTCCACACACCCTCTGAACTGGAATAATAGCAAATCATAAAATGCTTGGAGTTTGCATGCACCTGGATTTATGGATGCCCATCAACACTGAACACAGGCATGGGACCTTGTGTTTGACTGATTTCAGCTCTAGTCTGATTAAGTGTTTAGGAGGGTCACCAGAATCCCAAGATCTTTATCCTCATAAACCTTCTGGATTGAATAGTGACAACTTCTGCTGGGCAAATTAGGCAAGTCAATTTTATAGCAAAGGCAAGTCAAATCTGCTATAATTAATTCAAATTAACAACCCACAAGCTCCTGAAGCCTGTCATTGCTAAGTTGTCGCTTCAGGGACGTCTGCAGAAACATCCAGATAAAAGTCATTATTAAGAACCTTAAGACCACACATTTCACAGGAAACCAAAAATAACCTGCATGAAAGCAGGCTGGATTACAGAAGCTCAGATGTTATCCTCCTGCAAAACTTTATTATTAACATGGTCAACAAAGCAAAACACTTTCCTGTAAATTTGATTCTTTAACGTTACATTTAACTGCTCAATACTAAGCCTCTACGGAGAATTACTGGAGCGTATCCCATACTACATATGGTCTACGGTAGCAAATAATACCTCTGGAACTCTGAATAGCATGATTCCATTCAGGAAATGAGAAAGAATTGTGGTTTGCAGTTACTACCTTCACGTGTCACTTGCCGATTTGGTTTTTTCCTTCAGGAGAGCACAGTGTCCCACGTGGATATTTAACGTGATCAGGTATTGATGAGAGAGAATGTCAGAGCAAGAGCTCTAAGGCCAAAAAAGCTTGTCCTGAGACAACCAAATTATTATTTAGACACAGAAAAAAATCAATTTTGGTGTTAGAATGTGTACACGGTCCAATCGCTTCAGCTCTTTATTTTATGCACCGGACAAGGCTGCTGGAAATGGAGGCCGGGGGGATTTTGGAGCATTGGGTTGTGGAACAGGCTCACAGACCATTGCTGGAGCACAATCAAGCTTCCTTGAGCTGTTAAATGTTAAATAGTTAATTGTACAGAGGGGGAGAATAGCCAGAGAAATGTTGCTAGGTGCGGAGGACATTATTGCTGGTGTACTGACAGCCTAAATACTGTGTGTGCTACCCTGATCAATCTCGGGTGGAGCTGGGGCAGATCTTGTCTGCAGCGCAGCACGGATGCTTGGCACCAACCTCGCCACTGCAAGAAAATTGCTTTGGGTTTGATGTTCATGCAAGAAATTCACCTCTAATACAACAAAAATGGCCACATTTGTTGCTATCGAAAAGAAGATTTGGCTTCATTTGGTGATGAAGCGCTGCCAGAAGTCAGGAGAGGCAGTAAGACAGAAATTAAATTGGATGCTGAGTGTCCAGAGAACCCAGTGACTGGTGAGGAACAGGGAAACTTTGCCAGCAGAAAAGCACAGCAACCACACACCGATGTGACCAGCCTTCACCCCACTGAACGAAGGAGGCTATTCGAGCAGAGAATCACATGAGAAAAAATACGCTGGTTTGTTGAGACTGGTCACCCAGCTCTACTCTGTGCCAGCCCTGCATCAGCCACTGTTTCTCCTCCCCATCCCCGGGGCAGACACCAGCGGTTCAGCAGAAGCAGGAGGATGCTCCTGCTGCACCGTAAGCATCTCTGTGTGACACTCCAGACAGCAGCGGAGGAGGCAGGTTTCCTCAGGCTGGGTGAACCAAGGCTGCTCTGGAGATGCTTTGCATTAAATGAGACTCTGCAAGTGCCGATACGCCCACCGGCACGGCAGGGCTGGGGAGGCAGACATGCGTGACAGGGGAGGGAGGCTCAGCAAAAAGGGGCGCATTTTCTACAGGCTCTCTTCAGACGTGAACGCACTTCTGTAAGCGATGCTAAATGACACCACCCCCCCGCCACCCCTCGCTCCCAATTGCCTACTTACATTAGCATTTGCCAGCTGTCAGGCTCTTGCTCAGTTCCAGTGAAATCTCCTGGATTTTCTCTGCTTTCAGTGATTATGTTGAACTGCTGGGAACAGCTCCTGCTGACACTGGAATTGCCAAACCACCCTCTGCTTTTTCCTATCTTTTTTTCCCTCCTCCCTTCTCCTTACTAACTTGAACCGATGCAGACCCCAGCACAGACACGATGTTCTCCAGCAGGACACAGGCGTCGCTGCTAGCCTCCTCAGGACTGTCTCCTGAAAAAGAGCTCTCAGAGACACTGAGAGCTCACATCACTTACCAAGGAGATCGTACAGACTTCACATCTTCATGTGCTGTCTTAAAACAGAGATGAAAACAAGTCATCTCCTTCTGCTTTATGAGAACGGCCAGGCTGGCTCAGATCACAAGTGCCTCTAGCCCGGTACCCCACCTCTAACACCAAGTAGTCGTGGATGTCTACAGAAAAGATTAGGAACAGGACAAGCACACACACTAATTGCCTGGGGTGCTTTGACAGGCCCCAGTAATCAGGGCTTAGAGACTTTCTGAGCCAGCGGTGATCTCCTGGTGTGTAATAGCCATCACCGCATCACTCTGCCGTGAACACATCTGCAGTGGTTTTTGCACCATTTAAGCTTTTGGCCCACCACAGCCTCTCGCGGCAATGAGCGCCACAGCGGAACATCACGTTGGGAGAGGAAACAGCTCCCTCGTTTGTGCTGACAAGGTCTCAAGCTGCAAAGTTTGCTCTCTTCTGCAAAAGCCCCGTGCGTTCAGCGAAGGCACCCCTTACCGTGCTAGTCCTGAAGCTCCACAGAAAGCCCAGCCTTGGGGTCTCACCCACATCTACCAGCTGCAGCACCACTTGCTAACAGGCAGACAACGTCGTTACAGGGCAGAACAGGCCCTGGACCCCCAAAAGGCTCATAAAAAATATGAATGACTGAAAATTAAGCCTGGTTAAAGTTTTGCTTTCTCACGGACCCCACGGCTCAGCAGCTGCACTTGGACAAGCCTTTAAACATCTGGCTTACCTGAAGACCTTTGAGCCACCCTGGGCTTTAGACCAGAAGATTGTACCAAAAAAGCAGGCATGTAGATTTGAGATATATGTAGGCATATAGAAATCCCTCCATTCCACTCATGAGGTTTTTAAAAATCATTTTCTCCCAAAGCCCAATATAGCAACCACAGTAGAGACTTGGTGTTTTTATGCAAATTCTCGAATTTACAGAAGTGCTGAGCTGAACTAGGATTTGAAGGGAAGGCTTCCTTGCTATTCCTCCTGCCATTTAAACACCAAGCAGGGGTACACTGGCAGAGGCAGCCAGAAATAGATCTGAAACTTCAAAAGTGTCAAAATTGAATCCTGATGAACTGGGGATTGAGAGAGAGCCAGCCAGCGCAGCCTGGGTCTCAGAAGTCTGAGCACTCATCCGGGGCTTCAGAAAATAAGGTTTAGATAATAAACTCATCACTGGTGAATGCCATAACCCTTGTGTTTTGCTGGAGCTAGTACTCCGTGCCAAAAGTTTGGGGCTGGATAAACTAATATTTTCTGTTGAGAAATTGTTTTTCTGAAAGTTTCTGACTAGCTCTCCGTATCACATCGCACCCAGATGCGGGATCACAGCCTTTGCCAGATAACGTATTTCTGCACTGTGACACTCCACCCGGGCCAGCCTGCAAAAGTTAATTTACTGTAAGTTACTGATAGTGTCACTGATGGTTTATCATTCCCAGATTGGTATGTCTTTAATCTGATTTAAACTGGTAACAGCTTGGATCCCATTTAATTGCAGTTTGAGTATAGCTGTCTGGTTATTTGTATAGGCAAAAATATTGGCGTGCCAATCAGGTCATAAACCATCACTCAGCCAGATCACATAGAGGAACAGCTAAAATGCCACGTATGTTACTGTCACAAGCATCACTCCTAATAATTGTGTACTCCGTGAAATACAGTTTTTAGCAAGCTGTGTTTAAAAAACAGATTGTATTTCTGATACGCCCTGCCAACAAGGTATTTAACAGGGGCGCGCTGACTCTAATGTCCCTCTTTTGCATCCTTTCAGGGACAAGAACAGATACATCACCATCGTGACATTAGCAAACATGGAAACTGCAGACACTTCGTGAAATAAATTGGGAATGGCAGGCTAAGTACTTGAATTGACAATGCAGGAGCCACTGGGCCTGTCACACTACTGCTGGGAGAACCCACGGCGCACCTTGCCATCTCCAGCATTAACAACCGCAGCTTCGTCAGCCACGTGAGCCCGGGGGTACGGCTGGAACATCACCTCCACGCAGCCCAGGTGAGGCAAAATTAAGGTACAGCCGTGCCTTGGTGGGGGAATCTTACAGACCCGCTGCCACCCTGCTACTCCACCTGCCGCGTACTTCACCTGCTACTTTAAATGCGGTTTTTCTCTGTAAACGCCTCAAACATTGCAGCGCCAGCCTGTCACAGTGCCTTCACGAACAGAATGACCTGCCAGATGAAAAGCTCTTGACCTGATCTTGGAGTTGATGAAAGAATGGTTAAAAAAAAAAAAACCAACAAAAAAACCCCAAAAAACCCAGAAAAGAAAAAAAGGTTACATTAAGGACTAAAAATAAAAAATATAAAAGTAATTATTTAATTTAAACAAGCAATTGAATAAAAAGGCAATCTGTTCATGTGTTTCTAATCTAGAAGTCAGGAAGAAAGTGTCATTTCCAGATATTTTATCTAAGCTGTGAGACAAGGTGAACCAGAAGGAAGCACGCCCTTGACACTCAGCAGGCGCAAACCCAGAGCACGGTCTGCCCGCCACCAGGTGTAACCCGCCAGCACAGCATGCCACTGCCATACCCACCTTCCCTGCTGCTGGAGGTGCGGGCTCTGAAGTTCACCCAGAAGCACCATCTCCCATGGCTCCATCATCATGGTGCCCCATGGCCATGCAGAAGGCACGGACGGGCCTGTCGGACAAACCAGCGCCTGCAAAAAGACCGGGTAAACCAACCAAACGCTGTGTGTGCAGTCTGACAATAAGAAGGTGGGAAATGACCAACAGATTTCCCAGGCAAATCACGGCAAACCAATTTGTCAGGATAATTAGCGTGGAGGCAAAGGGGAGCGGTAGATGTGATACATCTCGGCTCAGGAAGGCTCTTGACACCATCCCATTTAACTTTCACACGAGCAAAATGAGGAAATGGAAGCTAAATGAAAATTTGCCGCAAATCTACGCTCTCAATATGATTATCTGCAGCTCACTGTCAAACACAGCCCTGTCCTGTAGCTCATCTTTCTGCTGGCACGATGGCTAGTTCACCCACAAACCTGCAAAGGCACGGCTGCAAGGGGGCACGGCGCTCTGGGCAACAGGATCACGGTTCAAGATGACCTTCCGAGGTAGGAGAGCTCACCCAGCATCACCACGGTGAAGTCCAATAAAGCCATTTGTGAGACAACCCAACAAGTAGGTTGAGGCTTTCCAAAGCCATCCATCTTCCTCTTGGAGGAAGAGACAGTCCCTTTCCTTGAGAAACCTTCTGCTGAGCCTGCCTTGAGAAATTCTCCTTGCAATTAAACCTAAGAGAGCGTTTCCAGCAACAGCTGGGTTTCATCGGTGCCCGATTTCCAGACGGATGCAGTGTACCTTACTCCTGGCCCTGTGCTGCTGCGTCCTGAGGGACCTGGGTGGTTACCTTTGTCCCAAAGCTTGGGCCACAAGTCTTTTGGTGACTTTTGCAAGTGAGACCGAACCTTGAAAAACATAAATCTGAGTTCTTTCCCAAATTTTAACCCTACCCTTAAGTTTTTCCATTTCTGTTGGGTGTATTTTTACCTTTTAGCACGATACTGCCTTTAAAACACCACAAGCAACATTTCAATAGATAAATAATTTAAAGACAAGAAAATGGATGCTTTATCCGAGTACCCAGCTGTTCAGCCATCCGGCAGGGCATGCTAGACTGGGGACAGTCAAGGGCTGTGCAGAGACCTGATTGCCCATTAAAGAAGCATACATTTCACAATGCTGCAATCAAAGCTCTCTGGAGAATTAAGCATTGTGCCCACGTGTAATATGTCAGTTATTTGGCAGCAGGGGAAACACTGTAAGAAGTGAATGAGTTTTACTCTGTTCAGTGACATTACTAATGACTCATGCAGGATTATGGGTAACAAACCTTTGAAATGAGAGGTTGAGTTGTACACTACATTATACATCTGAATTTCATGGTATATTAGTGACAGTGATTGGTAATACAATATGATGGGAAATTGCTAACATCAGAGAGAAGTTAATACGATGCACTTCAATTTCTCAAAGAGTCCCATACTTTTTCTAGCGCCACCCATAATCTGCTCATTACGGTTTGGCAAAGAGCAATCCCTCTCCAGGAGCGAGGGGCACCAGCGCTCTGACAGCTGGTCATAAATTTGAATAGAAGATACGCAATCTGAAATGTTCATGTTTCCATGGATCGTTACCCAATTGTATCTCCTCTAAGAAGCAGGTGATTTTTTAACATCCTTGCGACAGTTTGTTTCTGCCGATATTTTCTCTCTCCAGATAAATCTGATGCCAGCTCGGTGCCTTATAGCGTTTCTTCCCCGTCTTGTTCTATTAAAATGGCTGATACAGTCTACAGGCGCGTTAACTAAACACCAGGTAATGGAGCGTAACTAAGAAGAATTAATGTATTTACAAAAAAAAAGTATTTCTCGGCCATTAAAATAAGTGTAAAATGTCTCACATAAGGCATTAAAACTACAAACATGACCACAGATTTATGTTTACAGACTCTGGCAAACCTTGTGGCCACATGTGTCCCCTCATTCCCTCCTGTTCCAAACAGCAAATGTTTAAACTCTTTACTTGATAGTAACCTGGAATATTCTGTGTCTGTTTTATGAAGCCAGTAAATGCCCATCTGACCTTCTCCGTTTCTAGGATATTTGGTGTTTCCTGGGGAAAGAGCCTATAAATAGAGCAGCGTCCTGGAGTGATGGCCCTGCAGACCAAACCCCACGCATCTATACAGCAGATGCACCAAGAGCATCACCTTCGCAAGGAACTTGGCGCAAGGAGTCATTCCCAAGACAAGGTGGGAACACCATTCTCCATACTCACACCAAACCCACTGTTGCTGACATTCATTTCTCCTCCTCTGTCTGCACTGCTAGAGGTGGCCGCGTACAAACGTTTCTAGCTATTTCAAGGTCATTTCTGAGCCCAGCCACCAGTGTGCAGAAACACTCCAGGTTTAGCAGCGAGAATGGCTCGTTTTTATGGTTCGCTCATCACTGACACCCGCCTGCTGGCCAGCAGCAGAAATCTCTGCTCTTATATTGCCCTGTGGAGCTGAAGGGATGAACAAAGGGGCAGCACGAGGCTGATCAGGTAAGGTATTGAGGGGTCAATGGGTCTGAGGCTGAAGCAAAGTCACCTTTGTACAGTCACGCACTCCTCCGTGTATCTGCTCTTCTTCTACTGCTGCTCTGTGCTGTGCGTTCACACCTCAGCCGACCAAACATCTCCAGGGCTGCCCATGCAGAGCCTCCAACACAAAGGAGCCTTCTCCTCTCCTAGAGGCCACCTGTGATACCTCGAGATATGTAGAAAGCAGAAGAATTACACATCCTGCCACCGATACTGCTCAGCTCCCAGGCCAAATCAATGGGTTTAAAGACTGCATTATTTGATTTAATCCTGCTTTTGCTGGAGAAGCGCTTGGAGGGAGGCTCAAAACACTTTGCATAGCAAGTCCATTGAAAACCATAGCTGTGATCCCATCAGCGGGTAGGACAGGAACTGGATGGTAATTATGACGAGCAAATGGAAGACAGTATCTCCCTCCAGCATTAAATTCAAGCCCTGACCTTTTCCAACATAATGACTAACTCAACCTTTACATAATAATGTGTGTGATATTTGGAGAGTATAACATATGTGTCATTTTAATTAATTGAACAGAAATAGATTCACAGAAGAAAAATGAATTAACCAATCGGCAATCACCTTTCTATCTATTTGATGTCAGAATAATTAGTTTATTCTCCTAATCTCTTGACCCCTCTAGAAATCATAACCTTGGTGACCTCCTTGAGAATAGGAGCTCATATGAATAGCACCATAATTGCACTCTGGGTGCATTATCATCTAGTTTCATTTTTATTAAGGTAGTTTTACCCCTTCTTATTATGTCTCTCTCTGAAAGGCTGACCCAAACCCTGGGAAAAAGCGCAGGACTTTGCTCAAGAACATCAGCGTGCTTTGGATCAAGACTACAGCCAGCAGAGTCCTTCCTCCTAGAAGATGTGCTGGTTTTGTTAGCTGGAGGATCAGCAATAATTTTACCGCTGTTCTGTCTGTGGACAGCAATATTCAGACACGTGTCCTGACATTGGCAGTTGCAGACTGTTACCAACTAGCAAATGCTTAAACAAGATCACAATTTGTTCCAGAATGATAAAATGACCCTACGAAGTGAATTACACTGTGAAAAATAAATGTAAAATACTGTGTAGATGCACAAATGATTATTTCATTATCTGGCCAATGTATGAACGACAGATACAAATTGTTCCAATCATAGAGTGATGAAAGAGTAATGAACAATGGGTTCTTGAATGAGCACAGGAAGAAAATAATGAATTGCAGTTTAAATGAAATCAGGAGTCAATGGACTGGATCACAGACTGTCCTTCAGACATAGGAATTCTGCATTAGTTAAACACTATCATTTGGAGAAACGTCCTTTAAGAGGCAGGAATCTAAATGGGTCAGAGAAAGAGACAAATATGATGAGCCTGGCCACTGGCTTGCTTTTAGCAAGCTGGACTGGAGCTTTCCCATTCCTGCTGCTTTGCTAATTCACATGGTGATCTACTTCAAAGTAGCAGCTTGCATTCTGCAAAGCTAACATACCATTTGTACTTCTGCCTTTTCCCCATTTTAACCTTGCTCTTCCTCTACTACTCAATTACGTTAAGGCAACAAATTACACATAATCTGGGCACAGAATAAAGACCAAGACACCAGCAGTTTCTGGAAAGGAAAGTGTCAGTTACGTAGAAATAACATACATGGCAAAAGTCCTCTTATATTTTTGTTGGAAAACTTTCTGCAATAGATGGATTTATCTTCTTTTCCTTTGTTTCATACCAATAAACCCAGAATAAGCCAAGGATTTCTAACAATAACGTTAGAAATCGAAGAAACATGTCACATTTTGTGTATCATATCTATCCATCACATGGCACAGCATCTTGTTAGACCTGTACTGAAGTACATTTCTCTTGCAAGTGCAGGACATCTGACCAACTTAGCTTGCTGTATAGAATTCCTTTATATTCCACAAAGACAGAAACCTAAAAACTGGCAGAAACTAGTTGGTTTCACAGGCAGGGCTCAAAAGTCTCATAAACCAGCTCACTCCTACTGCTGCTCTGCTCCTGCTGCAGCCAGGGCCCACGCTGCTCCCCAGCATCTGCCCTCCTGCCCCTCACACAGTAGCAAGCAAAAAGCAAGAGACAGAGCTTGGAGCCTTATATGCCTCAGCAAAGGGGATGGTGCTCTGGGCTGGGCATCCCCAAGGGAAAGGTCATCTTTGATCACCTGGTACCAAATAGCCTCAAGACGTTTTAAAACCAAGAAAGTACCAAATCCAGCAAGCATGAGCGCCTTCAAAACCCAGAGTATGGCAACAAGATGAAAAGCAGGGGGAAATAGTCTTGCTTGCCTTGTGGACAGAAATAAACATTTATCGGAGAAAAAACTAAGGGAGAAAGGTGGCATCTCTGCTGTGTAAGTGACTGAAAGGCCACCTGCTTCTGCCTAATTCAATGACATCTGTGAAGGGTCTCTCCCCTGCAAGGTCAGGGTAAACTTCGTGTGCCTGTGTGCATGTGAGGCATCATCCATAGAGCGCTATCCGTCACTATATGTAGGCTGATCAGACCGCAACCAGCCCCTTACTCCTCCCCTAACCAGACTCATGTTTCAACAGACCCTGATGCTGAGCACACGAGCCCTTAAGCAAACTTCCCTGCAACTCCATCAGGGTGCCCAGGGATACTGGCACAGGCTAAGACAACCAGCCCACCACACCACAAGCAGCCTATGGAGCTATAGGGTACCATTAACGTATAGAGAACAGGGGGAAAATACCTTCCTGGGGGTTTTTCCTGGATATTCAATCCAGGAAAAAATTTACCTCATTGACTCAGAGAAACAGAATTCTTGTCTGACAGATGAGTTTTACAAAACATGATGACGACTGTGAACTCCAGAGCATTTTGGTTCCCCATGCAAGCCTGGTAGAGGGATGAAACACTGTGCTGCAGCTCTGTGGAGTGGAAGGGAGCTCTGAGGACAGGCTCTCCTCTCCTGCTGTGCCTGTGTCCGGAGAGGTGCTTTAAGGCACAGCCACCTCCACCCGCTGCCATGCCAGAGGCCTTTTCCACTTCCGTCTCTGTCCCTGACAAGAGCATCAGAACAAGGGGATCCCAATCCCCTGGAGTCTGATAAGCATCCCCCTACTAAGCCATTAGGCAAAATACCCCAGCATTAGACCCAAAATCAAGCTGATCCAATGCATTAAGTTATCACTGGCTTGCTCTCACACCTCTTCACTGATTTGGGGTCTCAGATCGTCAATGACATAAAATGACACGATCCTTTCACGGTCTCCTCCACACAAACCTGGTGTCAGCAGTTCGTTCAGCCAAGCAAAATGGCAGTTCAAGCGTCTGGCTCTAAAGAGCCACCCAGCCACCACCACGGATTTGAAACCAAACAGAAAATATTTATTCCCTGGCGCGTGCTGCAAAGAGCGCTGCTCCTGTCCAGTGATCAGATCACTGCCTGCAAAAATCCATGGCACCCTGCTTGGGTGACTGGGGAGTCCAATCCCAGACACTGGCATGTGGAAGACCAGAAGGATGCTCCCCACTCCTCCTGCCTCAGTTCCAGTCCTTGCCGTCTGGTTTGATAATAATCAACACAGCTTTGGTCTGAAAGAGACTTGGGCTTCAAAGGCTCCAGTCAGGCTGAGCGCTGCTTCAAGATGAAAACAGCAAGCAATGGTGGCAGCACTGGCTTTTAGATGGGAAAACACAAACGCATCAGATAATTTTGGGTAGCCAGCCTCGAGATGTGATCTGGCACAGGCACTGAAGACAAAAAGGATAAACTGGGCACATCGTGTTAATAGTTCGGAGCCCCGAGGCAAGGCGAGACCCCAGCTCCCTGGCCCACAGCCCGTCTGCTGCTGCTGTCGGCAGGGAGCCCTGGCCCTGCAGCGTGGAGGAGGCAGATCTGACTCCCACACAGCAGTGCTCTCATCCCACAAAGCACAACAGCCCCAAGGTGCTGCAGCGGCTCTCCACAAGCGAACTGAAATCAAAATTACAGAAAAGATACACCCCGTGCTGAAAGGGGTGCGCTCCGGCCAAGCCTTCTGCTCCGGTGGCCAAGTCCTCCTTCCCCAGCAGAATAACTGTGTCAGCAGAGGATGTCAGCACAGCCCAGTTAGAGCCAGTGCCAGCAGCACCAAAACCTTAACTCAGGCTAGCAGCTAGTGCCCCGCTCAGTCCTGCCTCGTGTTGAGGCCCATGCTCTCTTGGCTTCACTGCTTTTGTTATCCCGGTACTTCGATGCCACCAGGAGAGGAACCATCACCTGCATAGCAGTGCTGTGAGCTGCACGCTCACCCTGCAGGATGGAAGCTGTCTGCCTGGCTGGGCTCTTGCATGAGCTGCATCCAACACGTCTCCCTGGCGTGAGGTTCAGGCAGTGCTGCACTTCCAGCCCGACAGTCCCAGCGGGATGGACAGCCAGCCAAGCCCCAGAGGCGAGTGGTGCTGTCCTGCCGCGGTACTGGACTCCGCTGGCTGCACAGACTCTTCTAAGATAGGGGACAGGTCAGAACATCCCCGTCAGTGCATCTCCATCGAAGTGCTGCTGCTTACACCATGCATGTAGCAGCTGCCAGATGTTAAGCTGCAGCATCTCTACCTGGCACCAAGCAACATTGCTGCTGGGAAACCTGGGGAAGTTTTGAGCGACACACCTCAGCTTGGATCCCACCTCTTGTGCTGCTCAGACCTGGGAGCTGATTCTGATTAAACTGATTAAAACCATAAGTCTCACAGCCAGCCACTCCATCTGTGCCACCAGCCCCCCTGGCTGGCCAAATTCCCCTGTGGATGGTGTTCACCAGCTTATGAAATGCCTCAACAGGCAAAAGCTGCTTGCCAAAGGGTTGGTCATACCTCCTCACCCCCCTCCATCATCACAGATTTCGGAAATAACCACAAGTGCCTCCTTGCTTTGCCAACAGTGAGTGAGTGCTGTAACAGCAGGCTGCTGGGAGCAGCAAGGCGATGGTGTACGTTGCAAGACTGTGCAGGAGGGAGGGGGTGAGCGACAGGAGCCAGCCTCTTCACTAAGAGTAATCTACAGCAGGGAAATGCCTGGAAAACAGTGCACTACACATCACCCGGGTGGGGTGGGGGGAGGAGGGGGCAGGAAAAGCCAGTACAGACAGTGGAGAACACAGCATCGCTTCTGCTGGGCGATACGGGAAGAGGTAAGCGCTGGCGATGGGGGAGGTGTGCGGGCTGTGCCTTAGGAACGTGCCCGAGCAGCGCAGGGCTCTCCGTGGGCACACGTTTGTTGGGCTGGGTTTGTGCCCTCCTTGCCTCAGTGTGCATAGCTGCACGGGCAACGAATGCGCCTATTACAATCCAGCCAGAACATTTGTCTCTGTAGCTGGCGGAGAGGCTCCCACACCTCGGCGATACGCTGCGTTGGTTTGCGTTTGCTCTGAAAGCTCCACACGCTTGGTTCAGCGCTTTTAGACTCCGAGGCAGATGCATTGGATTGATTTCTAACGTTAACTTTCATAATTACTTATACTTTGTAATGGTCTCAATGCAAACATGAAGCAGACTTGGAGGCACAGACTCCGCTGCATTACACCATAGCTTCCCACATACTTTATGTCGTTCCAGGGCACGGTGCCTCATTCTGGGTTAATATTCGCTAAACAGGAGCTTCAATTACCCAGTTGCACAAAGGACAAATGCGCAGTTAGTAAGCGGGCACAGCTTCACCGAAGTCATTACTGGTTACATCGCAAGCACTTGGTTTTCTAACTCCAATTTCACTCAAACTTGGCTGGTTACAGAAAATTTGCGTGAGATTTCAAAATCTCATCAGAAACAAAATTACTAATAAACTGTGCTGTTCACAGTGCTCAGTGAGGAGTCCAGCGTGGCCTTTATCATCTGAAGGGCTGTTAATGCAGAAGTTAGAGATGTTTTGAGTGAGCTTTCAGCTCTCAGCATTTCCCAACTCCTACACCTTTGTTTTTCCTTTCTTATCATTACATTAACGCTTTTGTGTTATGGAATATTCATGATGCACACCACACGCTTAATGGATTTCCTCCTTTATTTGCAGTTAGCCTGCATTAATACAAGAATCACAGTATTCAATCTGAAAGCCATCAAGGATTCCCGGGCTTAATATCACCGCTGCTTTTAATGGGAAAGGAAATCTGTAAATCAAATCTGCAAAAGCAAAACCAAAGGCTGTATGGGAGCAGCGCAAGCAGTTCAAAAGCATCCTTCACATTAAAAGCATCTAGAAGTAAACTTCTGCTAATTGAACCAGTTCTAAAGCTGTGAATTACAAATAAACTCTCTGTCCTAAATGACAGCTATAGTTCCCCAAAAGCAGACACCCACACACCATCATGCATCCCTCTCCCTACTGCCTATCCTGCAACATGGGGACACCATGGGCAACATGAGAGGTCAGATGGAGAGGTCAGAGCTGGCCTTGGGACTCCAGTGGTACCCAAAACACTCATATTTATATCTCTTGTGGGAGTAAGAAATCAGCTGAAGACAAAGCATGCATTATGGTATATTTGCTTAGATCTCATTTGCTGGGCATGAGCTGCTTGGCCTTGTGCTGTCAGCACAATTAGATGCAGATGAATACTCACCATTCCTCAACCCTGTCATGTCTTAGTGCACCAGTAAATCTCCGAGCATGTGTACAGCAGAAGGCGTTGTGTCACTAGGGCAATGTGGACCATCCTCAGCCAGGGAATTCTCTGCCCAACGTGATCAACCAGCTATTGCTGCCAACTGACGCGATCCCACAGAGTTCCACGATATGTTTTTGTTTATAGAAGTCATTCTTCCCTATCAATATTTTCTCATTATTATCTTCTACACACACGCGTGCACAAAAGTTAACCCTGAGTATTACCAGAAGCAACAAATCTTGTTCCTAATGAGACCACTGCAACCCCACATAAATCAATCCAATTGCACGAAGTAACAGCACAACATTTAGTGCCATTTAGCTGCAAGACGTGCACTGAAAACAAATACGTAGGTGCAAAGACAAGCTGACGCTTTGCAGGTTAAAAAACCAGCTAAAATCAGTAGGTGGTACTTCCCTGAAAGACCCCTAAGAAGCCTTCAAGGCCAGACCTTCTTGGATATACACCAGTGCAGACCCAGTGGGACCAGCAGAACACCTCACACTTCTCCAGCGGAGGATCTGACTCTGCGTACTTACTCTCTGTCAGCGGCGAGTGTCCCTGAGCTGGTACCTCGAAAGGAACCTCAGCACCAGCCCTTGGGTGCACTCACTTCTCCAGCTACTCGAAGCACAGTCTCAGCACCGGTATGCGTAAATTTGAGCTCCTCGTATTTCTGTTTCAGCAAGGGACCTCAGGACATGCCTAACTTCCAGCTACAGCTCTCTCCCTTTGAAGATAACGGGGTAATCACACATTTAAAGTTAGATGTGTCCTCCTCTCTCGGTAAAAGGGGTCCGTAATACCTCCAAGTTTAAAAGAAGACCTTGCAATATTTCTATTCATCATCATGCAAAAGGCAGAAGTTGCAGATTTGAGAGTGGAAGGTAATTTTCCCTTCTGAGCTCAGCAACAAAGAACAGTGCTGTAGGCTTTCTAACAGCAAATCCATTTTGGTACTTCACTGACAAGGTTAAAACAGTCAGAAATATATTGTGCCACCCTTGGAACAGAGGTTTTTTGCTCATATGTATCTAATTTCTACCAAGATGTTGGTTAAGGAAAAAGCATTTGATAATCTGAGTTTGTAACCAATGGCGGAGTCACCAGGTGGGAAGCAGAAGGAATTCAGACACAGGCTAGTTTGCTATTTGCCAAGCATTTCATTTCCAAAGAAAGGAACACATTCAACAAACCAAAGTGAACCTGAAGGTGCAGGAACAGAGCTGGGGGATGGCACATCGCTCCCAAAGAGCATCCAGGAGAGAAATGGGGACTAAGGGGATGTCACAGGCTGGAGACAAAGTATCCCAAGACAGCTCCACTCTCCTCTGCAAATCCTGGTGCACCACCGCTCAGAAATGGGATGCCGTCAACTTCAAAAGCACATCCCAGACAACCCTAGTTCTGCTCTTCCCTGGGTGCCTGCAGGTCCTCTCTGCTGCGCTGACACTGCCTGTTTCATGGTGTGACACTGATGGGGAATGGTACCCAGCCTCTGACTGAATCCAGATGGGAGGCTGAGATAAACGAAAGGAAACTGATGTCTAAATCAGCACATGAAAAGAAGCAAGCAGAAAAACCCCAAAGATTAATCTGTGCTACAGTGTTCCTGCTCAAAAATAGGAAAGCCTGCTGCAAACTCAGACCCAAGGTCAGGGAAAAAGCCCTTAAGAAAGCAGAGGGGCTCAGGAACACCACTGGTAATGGGCACTACTGCTCCATAAAGAAAACACACACCAGGTTTTGACAAAAAGCAGCTTCAGCAGAAGGTATCTCGGCAGGATGGGCTCCCCAGCAGCACGCTGCAAGGAATCCCCTGCCAGCACTGTGCCGCCCACATCCAGCGCTTGGCTCCAGCCACACTGCAGCATCCCATCTGCAAAGCACAGATAATGCTCCCGTGGCCTCCCGCCCGCCCAGCGCTTTGGATTTGAGGCTCGTGGTAGTACAAATCGCCTCCTGCACAGGGACCCTTCACTGAGCCGGCCCCCAGGGTGCCAGCATCATCACCCCGAGGAGTGGGTACCACCAACTACGCCTGGACGAGCCGCAGCCTGCCCCAGTTCCTGGCTAAACCCGTGCCAAGGCTATCCTGGAGGCACTGCCGCTGCACCCGGGCGGGCTGGAAGCAGCACAAACCTGTGCTGGAAACATTTCTTTCCTGGAGAAAACATCACCTGAAACTTCACAGCTTTCTGAGCCACTCTAGGGGAGCCCAGCTAGCACGCCTGGGCACATCTTGCACACTCAGCCAAGCTTTTGTATTGCATTATTCCATCTTACAAAAATAACATTTTGAAGCAGGGTTAATTTTTTCCCTCACACACACCTCCAAAGATTAAATAACGGTGGCACTGGAAATGGATGAGCTTGAAGCTGAAAACAGGGTCACTTGGTGTGACCTTCAGAAAAAAATAGTAGGAAATAGCAGCCTGGGTAGAGTTTGAAGCACCTGGCCCCTTTTTGGCTGCTTGTAGTAATTAGCTCATACAGGGGCAGTGCCCTTGCAGAGCGCCAGCCCTGTGTGTAACTTACACCAGCAAAACAAGGTGCGGTGTCAAGAAAGGGAGGAAGGTACAAGGGAGCCTGCTGAATGGGTATCAATCCTGCAAAGAGTGTTTAAGCTCCACCAGCAAGTGCAGAGCATCCGCTGCTGTATCCCAAACATCTTCCATCCACACTGCTGCCAGCTCCACTGCAGCATCTCCTGGAAGTCTCCAGGATCCATGCACTAGGGATTACCAGGGGTCACCCCCTTGGCTCCAAGGCTGACGCTGCATCTGTAAGCACAATTTCAGTGTGGGTCAGAAAAACTATATGCAGAACCAGTAACTGCAACACGGAATTTGAGGCTGGTCTTGGCTGAAATTCAGCAGGTCCACACCATCAGATTTCGCTGGTGGCTGAGACAGACCCCCCCGGCATTTTTAGATGACTTTGTGATAGTTATCTTCCCTTTCTACTATTTGCTTTACGCTTGAAAAAAAAAAAAATTTATCTCAGGAGTCCTTTGAACATTAAAATGTATGCCACGCATGCTACTTTCTTCAAATATTTTAAAATACTCGAAACGTAAGGACCTTGGCACAGTGCCTGGGATCCTGTCTTTTCGGATAAAAGTTTCAGATAACCGACACTTCCAATTACCATTTCTCCCTGAAGAGGTCATCTCCACTTTGGCTCCAGAGCAGAGCAGGGGAGGTACCTGAGGTCCCCGAATTTCACAAAAGGTTAAAAAATCTGCACAGTTGCTAATTAAAGCCAACGCACTCTGTGTCTGACCTAGTTCTGCCTTGCTTTCGGGAGGCTTTACCTGAGTATCTTTCAAACCACTTAAAAATTAAAATGGTTAATAATGCATCAGAGCCAAATGTTACCCAGGGGCTCGCACGGGGAACTGTAGTTTTGCTTGCGGATGGCATTGTTCATTGTTGCGGTGGGTGGGGAACACTACCAGCCTGATTCCTGCCTTTACTCCAGCTGTGCGCACCTTTATGTCACTTACTGATGCCTCAAACCTCTTCTGGCTGATTTCTGTAAATGCTGAAGAGTAAACTGGCCAAATCAGGGGGCAGAAGTTGGCTGAGCTGTTCATCTGGTCCCCTAAGCATCCATCCGCACGCTCAGCTTCTCCTAAGAAAAACCTTTACGTATTCCTACAACCTCTGCTGTTGCCATCTCCTCCCAAGGTTTAATATCTAAGGGTAAACAGTGGGGTATTGCCAAGCTCAGGAAGAAGGGCTTCGAAATTTTCTTTTTGCTTCTGCGCATTGACATGGGATGAAATATTTATTCGGGAAGGTTTCAGGGCGCTATATTTTTTACTTGACTGCCACCTAGTGGCAATGTGAAGTAATAGCTGGGGAAAACGTACGGGCAAACCTGCAAATCAGTCCGGGATTTCAGTGACTCTTGCAGGCAGTGTGGGGCAGGTTACCTGCTCAGTAAGTCAGTTTTCACCCAAAGCATTTTCTACAGGTTATGAAGAACATAATGGCCTTGATATTTTTAACGCTTTTTTTAAAGGAGATGGGATGTCATAATGAAGGCAACACCCATCTTGCGGTGCTTTTCATTCATAAGAAAGTTGGTGGTGTCCACCAGCACACACCTGTACAGGCTCAGATGTCCATCAGCTCCCCTGGTAAGGCAGATGCAGCATCACCGGTGAGCCTGCTGCTGTCGCCACCCCACCAAAAGGGTCTGTCTTCCATGGGGAAAAAATATATACATGTTTCTTCCTGAAAAACCAAACTTCTGGAAAGTGAAGCGAGCTGTTTCCTACACCCCAGCACCATATCGCATGGCAATTCCCAGCACGAGGGAAGGATACGTCCAAGCTCCCACTTGCCTGCCGTGTTGCAGCTGCTCTTCTGAAGCAAAACAGTTGGTTTATCAAGTTTCTGCTGAAATGTCAATATTTCCTGTGGAAATGTTGGAAATAAATCATGGCATTGTGATTTTTTTTTTGGGGGGGGAATAAATCTACACAGTAATTATCACACTAGGGCAGCATTTTTAAGAGGCAAGTGACATTTTCAAGAGGGGAGCTTGCACGCTTTCTGTGGAGCCTCTGTGCTCAAAGTCTGGCATCTCTGAGAGGCAGCAACTTTCATTTCCATAAGTTTCGTTTCTATCTCCATAATTGCACTGGAAATATCAAAAAAGAACATTTCTTTTTTGGTATTCTCCATAGAGGTGGAAGAGAAGGGGCTGAAATTACAGCATTCTGAAGCCTTCACACTGCAAATGCTTTAAGTTTATCTTCTTTCTTTTCTTTTAGAACTTGCATCGATTAATGTCGAGACAGATTGCTTGGTGTGAAGTAGAGGTAAGTCCTTGTAACCAGACCCTGAACTGAAAGCGGCAGTAATGTTATCTAATGTAAAATAAAGAAGAAAGTCAGCCAAGCTAAAAAAAAAAAAAAAAAAAAAAAAAAAAAGGTAATATTCAAACCTCATCCAAGCCCCCAGTTTCACCTCTCACTCTAGTCACAGCTCCTGCAGAAGCACCATCTTGCAAAGTCACCTGAAGGGCTCCCCTGCACCCAGCGAGCATCGCCACTCAGCAGCATCCCTTGTGCACTAACCCTGCACACATCAGAGCACCAGCAGCAGCTTTTGCCAGACGGGGTGGCAATATATATTGCCTTTTGCTCTCACATCAAGCAGATAAGAGACACCTTAACTCCGTTTCCTTGCTGTATCTGAACTCATTTGGAGACCTTATCACACCAGGACCATGCTGCAGCTCTGCTTTGCCCTGCATAGCTTAAAATCATCCCAGGGAATGGAGGAGAAGCCCTACCAGCCCATGTGCAGAGATGCTGTGGACCTCTAGGTCCTGCTGGCAGCACGATGGGGACCCCTCATCTTGCCCATGGGGACTACAGCAGCACCCTGACACAGCAAGCTCAGAAATAGGTCAAAAGATGCCTTTTTTTTTTTGTGCTGTGAGTTTCTTTGTGATGAATTGTAATGGTACTTCAGATTAGTTAGGCTGCTGAGAGCAGTTTGCATCCCATTTGAACAGCTCTACCTGCACTGGCATTAAGATGAAATGTTTATTTTTCATATGTCTGCACTTGAAGCTGTGTTGCGGAATCCAGCTTTTCAGAGCTTGAGCCTGCCTAGGCACCTAGATCCCTTTTCATCCGCTTTATCAATTGTCTCCTTGAGGAAACATTTTGCCAACATTGCGGACTATTAAAGGCTCAGGACAGCATGCCAAGAGACAGCTGGGAGCACTCTGCCATGGGAACATCCCCCAGAAAATGCAACAGGACCCTAAGCGGGGTGACTTCATGCTGTTGCCAGTACAGTCTAATGGGGAAAGCACCAAAGGTGCGGGGAGATCCGCAGGGTTGACCCATGGGAGCAGCAGAGGCAGGGTCTGCTCTCCTGATGCCATCATGGTCGGCTCCTGACGTCTCTCCCTGGGAAGCAACATTTTGCACAGCCCATTTCATCCGGCGCTCGTCAGGGGTCAGCTCAAAGCCATCCCACCCCAGCCAGCCCCTCTGCAGCTCAGCAAAGCTAGAGCAAGAGCTGGGCTCTGGTGGACATCTCCACTCTGACTCACGATACAGCACAAAGTAACATCTAGCAGAGCAACCTGCTGATAAAGAATGCACACCAAAAAAAAAAGTCTTCATGGCTTCCATGACACTGACTTTGCTGGACTCATTTCCAACATATTTTACTCACTTTGAACCATAAGAAAGACTCAGATGGGGTGTCCTGGCTGATGCGGATGGACACAGCTTCACAGCCAGCTACAGATAAGAGAAAGCAGGGTAACTAATGGTCTTGCTAATAATTACATGTAGTTTATCGGGTCTAGGAAGAGCCATCTACAACAGGCAGCTGCAGGAGCAGGTAACATTTAGTTCATTCCTTGACAAGGAAGAGCTGAGAGTAATAACATGGAATCAATAAATATAAATGAGCACAGTAAAAATAAATCACCCAGCTGGGATAAAACAAAAGCAAGCTGTCTGTCTGTAGCTGAGATTCAAACCCACAACATTTAAGGCACAGTTGGTTATTGGGGGCTCTCTTGACCTAAAGATACTTTGCCTTCTTTGGGAAGATGCTTCAGAACATCTACAGGTCCTGGTAAGTTTTGCTTGCCTGTACGCAGCGGGGGGCAGCCCCCCCTGGAATGCACTTGCCATGCCTGTTTCATGCTCCCAATGCAAAGTTCAAGGCACTTTGTAGGTGGGAGAGATGCCCCTCACCAGCATCCCAGAGCGATGGGCTTGGCAGGGCGGCACTTTTCCCTTTGAGAGAATATTTTAGGGAAAATGGGATAACTGCATTTTTGTAAAAAGAGCAGCATTAAAATTCTGCCGTGCTAGCCTTGCCTTGCCCAGGGCAAGTAATTTTTTTGACAGGTGAATAAAATATCATTAGTTTCTCCACTGTCATCAATCATCAAAGTGAAGGCTGGGCGAGTAACCTCTCCAGACAGTCCTGGGGACTGCATTAGCCCCTGGTTTCTAAAGAAGCAGAGAGGGGCCGAGCTGGGAGGCTCCCTTCATATCTAAATGCATGGGAGGCAGACAGCTAAAACCTCTCCCCAACTTTGACTTTTTTCCCTAAGTGTTAGAAGCTGACAACAGCATAGAAATGGAGATTTCACGTTGTCACTCCAGCCTTGCCCAGCTATTTGTGGCCAGGTAGCCCAAGCTGGGCTACATATTGTATCGGGGCATGGCTGAGAGCGGCGGCGTAAGTTAAGGAGAGAGAATGACAAATCTGAAGCTTTTGTCTAAAGGTCACACACTTGATGCTTCTTTCACATTTGTGTGAGTTAATTTACTTTAAAAAAAAAAAAAAAAAAAAAAAAGGAGAGAAAGAAAAAGTCTTCACAACAAAGAAAAATGAACAGAAATCTGTCCCTGAGACTGCAGTGGCCATGAACTTCCAAAGCTATTGTGATTTCAATAGAAGAATAGGAGACATTGCCATCGAAATCGCCATTGATATTGTAACAGATCATTGCCTAAATAGACCATAACAGCCCCGTTTCAATGGTTACTGAGAAACGCGTTAACCCCTTCCCGTCTGAGCGCCTGCACAATCTCTGCGTGACACATCAAAGGAGACACACCAGATAGTACGAATTTCACACCCTTTTTCTGCCTCTGTCAGCTCCTCTGAGCTTCCCCGTCCCTTTCCTTTTCCACACCGCATCAGAGCCAGCCGCAAGGGCAAATCCTTTTAAGCACAGGCAGAAAACCTGGGGTTAGCGCATTGTCTCACCCCCCCCAGCCCCGCTCCCCAAACCACCCAGGAGAAGGCAGAGCTTTCCCCAGAGGTCTTGGGCTCAGTGGTAGCTGAAATGCCAACGCTTTACAAAAAGGATATACATATTATTTTTAACATGTTTTAATTCCCAGTGGACTGAGCCCCAAACGCTTCTGACCCTGAAAGGGCTTTTGAGGAAAAACTGAAAACAAACAAACAGCATACTACTTTTCTGTATTTTTTTTCCTTTTTTTTTTTTTTTTACTATGGCTCTTCTCTTCCAGACCCAGGGAGGCTATTGCAGTAGACCCCCATTAAGCTCCTCTTTCAGGTTCCTTGCTTAGCTTGTTCTTGAACACTTTGCCATGTCCCACCACTGGGACCTCCAGAAATACCAAGCTAAACATCTTTCAAAATGTGCCTTGCCTCCAATCGCCTTGATTTACAGATCCTGGGGAGACAGAGTTTCTTTGGAAAAAAGGACTATTTCCATAATGCTCCACATTCATTGACTCTCAGTCCTTTAATTCTTTACTAATTGAATCTGAGGCCACGTTTGCTGTTACTTGCACAGGCCAGATGCCAGGCTAACCAGTGCTGGCTACACAGAGCATCCTCCTGCCTTTCCTGCACCATGCCCCAGGCAAACACTGCTCGGGATTTGCGACATGCATTCATTTCTTCTATATGCACGTACGTATAGGTGCTACCTATATACATGCATCAATAAATATGAATACAAATACAGCATGCAACCCCCCTGCACTCCCCCTTACTCAGTTGTTCATCTTGAGTTTCTCCAGGCTGATTTTTTTCTACCGAATGCTACCCTGTTATACTGCAGCTGTTCGCTGTTTCATGAGTTCATAATCTCTTAGCTACAGTCCTGCAGCCTCTTCTCCAGAGGGATACAAGTAAGAGGCACACCAGAAGTGCCCCAGCTTTCCACAGGTGAGGGCACCTGGCTGCAAGCTGGGACCCTTCCCCTGCTGGCAGCCCATGGCCGTGGCCCCGAGTCCCTGCTCAGTCATTTGCCACCCAAAAGCACCAAGGGGCCACCAGCCAAACAGGTACAGGGACCTTTCTTGGGACTTCCAGCTGTTACCAGACAGCATTGAATTAAGAGAAAATTGCAAGGGGTAAATACACTTTTTGGTGAGTCCTGCAGGCAGTGGAGGTCCTGGGGAGGACACCCCTTGGACTGAGAGTTCAATAATCCTAACGAAAGGACCAAGGGCTCATTAATCCTGCAAAACTCAGACTCCTCAGGGCCTCCCAGAGAAGATCCTCAGCTCATTCTGACATCCCAGGCAGAAACCCACCCTCTCTTGAGCCTCCAGTAAGGCCCTGGGCACATCCCCCACAGCAGCTGCGATGGGATCAAAGCTCTTTGCAGCCAGGTGCAGCTGGACCAGCGGCTGCTTTGGGAGGTGCTGTGTGGGCAGCAAGGATGCTTTTGGTGTCTGGCATGGACAAATGCAGCACAGAGACAGGCAGGGATGCTCTCTGTGTCTGGCACAGGCAAATGCAGTGCAGGGGCAGGCAGGGATGCTCTTGGTCCCTGGCATGGATCATGCAGCACCCACGCTTCGGCCTGCTTCACTGATAAGGTCTGAGCGAGGCTGAGAAGACACCAACTAGGACATTATTTGCTTCTCACTTCTGGGGAGAAGATGGTTATATTTTCATTTTGTTCCCATTATTTATGAACCTTAATTACTTTCACTTTTCCAGAAGATTCAGAGGCAAATAGCCCTGACAGCCTCCCCTCTCTGCAAACAAAAAGGCAACCAATTCAGAGAGTTGTCACAAAACGACTCCTATAACCCCCTGTCCTGTTTCATGGAGGCCTTGGGTGAGCCCAGTCCAACAAGAAATAAAGCTACACTTTGCAGGGCTTCAGTGGCAATTTCCTCCCCATATGTTTCTCAAGACACTCTCTTAATTTAGTTTGTCTATAATGAATTCTGTCATTATTCCAAACATCCATTCTCATGACCTAGTCTTATAGCATATCACCACCAAGTATCTTTTTTTGGCTATACAATCTCCCGGGGGAACTGGAAATTGTCTCCGTCTGCAGCACAACTATGCTGGGGAGCAGCCTGGAAAACAGATCCGAGATTATTCCTTTCTGTGTCAGTCATTTAAGCCTCTTTGTGTTAAAGTTGACATTTGTCTCGATGCTGTCTCAATAGGCCCCGCTGGCTGGGTTTCATTCAGCGCTTTGAGCCGGGGGGAGAACTTGCCTCTTGTTTTACTTTCAGGCCATTATTGTGCCAAAGCGTGAAGGGAGGGAGCTGAATAACCACAAACAGGTGAGGCAGGGAGAGGTTTTCTGTCTCCGCTCTCAGCTTGCGAGAGCTGAGCTCTTTGGATGCCTTTCAAAGCCAGGAGAAGCCAAAAGCAATAATCCCCGCCATGGGAGCAGGCAGGAAGGAAGGGGATCTGGTGTTGGCCAGCGATGTCCCAGCGCAGGGGAAGCGCATTCCCGCACGGTGACATCGCAGCGAGCCAGGACAGCCTCGGCGGGGCCAGAAACGCAGAATCTGAAAAATGTCCAAGCTCCACACCCACCTCGACTGGAGCTGCAGAGGAGCGGGACAGCGAGGGAGGCTTTTTAAGTCTATCCACACGTGAAACGGCTGCTAAGGGGTCTTTCCACTAGCCACCACAGCCTCTGCCCACCCCCGCTGGCGGTCTGTAGGTGTCTCACGTAGGCTTCTTGGCAAACCACAACCACTCTTGTCCCCTTCTCCTCCTCCCTACCCCTCGATTTCATTCTATCAGCCTTGCAAAAAGAGCTATTCTTTTCACCTGACCTTCACAGGGCTGCAGGCTGGCTGGCAGCGGGTGTGTGCCAACGGGAAGCACAGGGAGCATCCTGCGTCGGATGCGGGGCTCCTGCCACATGCCTGCTGCTCCTGGCCTGGTCTTCACTGTGCGGTGCTTTTGTACGCACATCCTCACCACCAAGCTAAGAAGGTGGCATTTTCCTGAGGCACCCCCTGAAATGCCCACCCCAAACTGTACCCAGAGGCTCTCAGGGGTCCCTAGGAGCAGGAAAAACACATAAATGCTCTTGGAGGCAAACAGGATCAACTGTTTTTCTCCCCACTATTCCATCCACCCTGGAATCTCAGCCATGGCTCCAGGAGAAATGTTTGGCTAACGCAGTCACCCTGTTTGGGATGGCTCTCCAAGGCATGGCAAAGCGCACAGCAAAGCATCCCCCCTTTGGGAAAGCACAATCAGGCACCTGTAGTAACACTCCAGCAATATCTGCATCCCTGCCCTGGATGGCGTCCTGGCTCTGTCCCAGCTCACGCTCACTCACTTCAGACTCCGTGTCCTGAGGAGGTGTACACTGTTATGCCAGCATCGCTCTGTAAAGAGAGAGAGGGAACAAGAGCGCATTGTTGGTAGCATCATCCCTCGTAATTGTGTCAGCCGATCAGCAGTATTACATGCATGTCTCTCGTGCGACTTCAGACACCTCACCCCAACAGCTCCTGTAGCAAGGGATTAGGGAAGATGCTGGGGAAGTTAAAAACTCTCCACTAGAAGCTTGTTTCTTAAGAAAGGTGCTTACAGCCAGCTCCTGTTCAGAAAAGGGGCTGCTTCGTCTGTGCCTTGCCTGGCAAACCCCAGGGCTGCACACACTGAATGACCAGCACCGCCGGCCCACTCTCACCAAACAGCCCTGCAAAGACAAAAGCAACCAGCAGGAACGTGGCACCCCAGGCTGAACCTGCACCAGACTGAGGACAAAGCATCTGTACACACCTTGTTCTCTCGTGGTAAAAGTCCCGGTTTAATTCCGACAGGCGCGCAGGGTCCCTCCACCACCACCCAGGAAGCTTCGTGCGATGGAAACAAGCCCGTGCCCTTGGAAAGGCGCAGGGGCCACACTCACTGCTCGGGGGTATTGGAGGGGATACCCCTGAACTAGGGTCAAAGGCATACACCCACCCACCCACCCCCAGCCCCAAATCCAAGTATTGCATGAAGCAGAATGAAATGGAAATGTTTGTGGTAGAAACAGCGATTTCTCAGGGCCCAGTTTGGATGATGCATGAAAGAACATGTTTCCCAGCCAACATTAGCTGGCAGAGCTGGTTCGTAATCAGCCAGGACAGATGGGAACACACAATGCCTTGAACCCAATCAAGAAAACATCCCAGGAATGCCTGCTAATGCAAACCTTTGGAGGGGTCATTCAAATCAGAGCAGGATGATTGATACCAACCTAAGAGAAAAGCACAAATCAAACTGATTCCTATCCGGGGAGGGGGGGAAACCCTGTTTGATCTGAAGCAAGGCTTGACAGCAGATGAATTCAAATTTTTTCAGCTTCCAAGATAAACTAATACAATGGGAATCTGGATGCATAGGCACTGAGGAAAGCTGTAAGTCCTGTTTGGAAATTTTGCAAAAGCAGCTGAAAGGTAACACTCAAACTATCATGAGTATCGCTTTTCCTCCTCAGAAGCATCCTTTTCTTCCCTGCTTTACCTGTAAACCACCTTTACCCCCAGGTGTGTCACTGCAGTAGTAAATCAGAGCTGGCCCTTTGGAAGGGCTTGGGCAGCCGCTCCAGTTCACGTGAGAGGTCACCTCCTCTTCTTAACATTTCCCTCCAATGTAGAATTATAATCTCATGTGTCAGTATGCATTTTGGTTTATAAAACAGGCATGCAACACATCTAGAAGAAAAATTGCACCTGTCAAATGCCCTACCCCATGAAATAAACCTGTGCAATTTCACTTTTCACCTAGTAAATACACAAAGCGCTCTCCAGAGCGGCCCCTTCCAGTATTCAAATCTGTTTCCATTAATATTAGAAGTTAGGAGAGTTTGAGAGAAAAGGAAGGAATTGATTAAAAGCAGATGGTATTCATTATCTTGCTAATCACAATCCTGCAAGAGTTTTTACAAAGAAAAAAAAAAAGAAAAAAAAAGAGAAAGAAAAAGCAACATCAAGAAAAGGTCATGCTAGTACTTTTCAAATAAAACATTAGAAAAATAACACTTCCAAGGATTTACTCCCCTCTCATGAGAAAATCAGCTTGTTTCATATCACAGCTCAACCACACTGGGAAAATGTCTTCATGATACAGACATCATTCTCACATTTTGTGCTGGAACTGCAAACCTTTGCCGAATGTCTGAGAAAAAACCTGTTGAAAGGGTCATTACCATGTGTACCGTCCCACAGCCCCGATCCAGTGGTGCTGCTGTACCTCCCAGCCTCTTTTTTTTTTTTCCCCCTTAAGGGACATCACAAATAAGCAAATAAAGCAAACAAAACCAAACAGAAATAAAACAAATAAGCAGTTTATTGACCTGAACCAGCATAGTGGGAAAACCCAAGGATGGATTATGTTCAAACTGCCTGGCTGGAGCTCACTCAGAACAATTTTCTTGGGAGGATTTTCGCTCCTGGTATCTGGTCCTGCTCCCATTAAAGTCAACAAAAACGTTGTTATTAACCGTCCATAGCACTGGGAGGGAGCAATATGCCTATAACAAAGACCTTGGCACTTTTTCCCATTATAAAGTCTCCAGATTCAAAGGGGTCACATTCAGCTTTGCTTCAGGACAGCAGAACAGGATGCCATTCGCGAGGAGGCAGCTTGCAAAACAAAATCCCAGTAGTATTTTTCAACTGCAGGAGCAAAACCATTTGCTTGCTCACCACCACGCTCTCCTCTGGCTTTTCAAAACCCACCAGCCCTTCAGAAAAACTACCCAGAAAAAGCGTTAAACCAAACCTACGGGCGCTCCTGCTCACGGCCGTGCTGCTGGGTAGCCAGGGCAGGGGGGACTGGTCCCCCTAAGGTAGCAGCATCTTGGGGTGGGTTCAGCAAAGACGGGATGCAAAATCTGGTTAGGGTATGCTCAGCCTCTCTGAATGAGAGGCACTAGGAAACCACAAGCAGTTGTCACTGACAATAGACTTTATTCTTTTCCTGTGATATTTTTTTTTAAAATAGGAAGCGGTTTTACAACACACGGCCAAAATGTTCCGCAAGTAGACATGGTGCTGCATAAGCCAAAAAAGCTATGCACTGGTGAGATTTTGTGGTCTTCGGGCTGAGATTCCTAAGCAGCTATTTATATGATAATTTATTTTTTAAGCCACAACGACTCAAGACTGCCCTGAATGGCAGAAGATTCATTGTTAATGGTCTTTCTGTGCCATCTCACAAGGTACTAAATAGCTCAGAGACAAGTGAGTCCCAAATATGCCTCAACACCACTCCGTCTGGGTACGTACAGATATGCTGATATTTAGACTTGACCTAAGGTTTTCCTTCAACTATCCCCAGCTTTTCTTGCTGTCATTTTCTTGCCCTCAGGTCAGTCCTTTTGCAAGGCGAGGGTCTCATCTGCAATGCATTTAATTTTCAAGATAAGGTGAAAAAGTATGAAAGAGAGAAAGGTGGATGTATGTCTTGTTTGTAGGCACACGTACAAGAAAAACAAGCAGGCAGGCCTGTGAACAGTTAAAACTTAGGAAACTTAGTTTTCTGCAGCTTTTGCCTGTGGGTTTTCTGAAAGCAACTGAGGCTGAGACTCACATGCTGCCACCTTATCCCCACAGGGACCAACCTGAGTCCCTCTCTACCACTCTGCTACTTGTTTTTATGAAACGTGGAAAAGCTTGACCTCTTTGGAATACCAACCCACGTGTCAAACAGGGCTGGAGTCAAGCAACCGGGTCAAAAGCTTTTCTGTTTGTTTTTTTTTGTTTGTTTGTTTGTTTTTTTACCTAAGCACCATTTTCTTATGAAACCAAACGAAAACTCCAAGGCTGTTCCTTGGGCACGTGAGGAGGCAGCACACTGTATCTTCAGAGCTACAGCTGGTCTCCGCATCCCACGTGCACGCATGGCTGCTGTATGTACGTTTGGTAGAACATGCCACCAAGGCTGCAGAAGCCTGTCCCCGCTGCTGTGAAGAGCACCAGCAGCCGGGCTCCCTGTCGGGGCTTGGTTCCCATCGGGAAGGGGGTGCTTTGGAAGACAGAGACACCCACATGGCTCCAGCCCAGTGCTGCATGTAACATCCCACCTTTCCAGGTTTGAGCTTTAAGTGCTCCCACCACAGGATAGAAATAAAACCAGAGCAAAACTGGGGCGACGTTAAGAAACACTGAGAAGAAAATACATGACTATAGCATCTCCTCAAGGAGCTGGGCGATACTAAGAGCTGTCATTTCCAACACCCCCACGATGCAAGGGTCTGCTCCCCAGCCCACAGTGTTAAAACCCAACCATTACAGGCAAGGGCTGACCATTCCCCTGGGGTTTTGTTTGCTGTTATCTTGCCTGCAAGGACCAAGTCTCTGCGGTATTTGCAAAAGGAAAGCTGGAAAGCATGCATGTCTGGTTAGCACTTATTAAATAAAAGAGACTAGATGAAAGAAAGGAATAGTGTGCTAATGCTGTCGCTCAGGAAGATAAATGGCAGCCTGGAGTCCTGCGGGGCTCTAAGCTATCTAGTTAAATAAACCGCCCCACCCTGCACGCCGAGAATGAAGTGGGGCAGCGACCGCCCGGTGGTGAGCTCAGCCTGACAGCCCAGCCAAGAGAGACCACCACACCCAAGAGAAGCAAAACCCTCCAGGAAACATGATTCTCCTCGACGTCGGTTTTTGTTTTAATAATTTTGTTTCATTTCCATTTAAACTCCTTGACCCGCAAGCAATGCTGCTGGGTCAATCTTCTATTTGCCCAAAGCCACCAGCCAAAAGCTCCCCCTTCTCTCTCACTCCTTCCCCCTCCATATGTATGGATGTATTTAAGGAAGGGGAAAAAAACCCCAAACAATATTTCCATCCATCCCCACCTGAACACCATGAGCTCTCAGGGTCACACAATGTGCCATGATGCTTTGGTGGAGCCAAAAACCAAGTCACCTGGGCAGAGAAAAGGCAAAACATCCCAGTAACGCTTGTGATCTGGCTGGCTTTTGGGCCAGGGATGGCTGCCCAGGCTCGGTGGGCTCCTTGATGGCTCCAGCTGCAAACTCTTCCATGCACTAGTCTTTCTCCCTCACCCAAGTCACTTGGTTAGATTTAGACTAGATCTTTAAATGAGAATCTTTTGGGCTAGGACCAATATGGCAAAACTTCTGCCAAAAAGGCCAGCTTCTCAAAGGAAAGCCTGCTTGCCAGGACAGGTGCAGGTGGTCACAGAGGGAGGAGGGACATTTATTCATCACCCACAGCAGGGCCATCAAAATTTAGCCACAGGGGGCTTGCTTGGCTGATAAGACACCACCAGCCAAAACAAATGCTAAACATATTCCTTGCTGTATTTCTTAAATTTTTGGATTTTCTTTTTTTAAACGTGGTGATTTTGGGGCACAGGGGATGTTTGCTGGCTGACTTCCTTGGGGACTTTAGCCCTGGGAATCCACCCGCATTACTCCTGCGCTTACAACATAACGACAGTATCTGTGCCCAGGGAGAGCATCCCTGAGCCACCAGTGCACAGAGCAAAGGAGTGGCCATGGGAACTTCCAGCAGCTCCCTGGCCTTGGGAGAACGTCTTTGCAGGAAAGGGCTCCAGCTGAGCACACAAGATTTTTCCTAAGACAAAATGCCTTTCTTAATTTTTTTTCTCCTCCTCCTCAGAGTTGATGGGAAACTGTTTGCAAAACTAGAAATATCCCCTATGGAAAAGCCTAAAAGAATTCAAAAAGAGCGAAACAGCTGCATTCTTTAAAAGTCACTGGAGTGGAATTTGATAGAAGGTAAGATCTTCTCCACTGTGTTTTCTAATGCCTTTAAGAATTTGGTGGCAGAGATCTAATTTTCTGTTAAGTTCCACAAGGAGGTTATGAACAAAATCCATCAAGATAAACCCCACTGTTCAGTATTGCACACTTAAGGGTTTTTTTTTCTTTCTTTCTTCCTAGATAGTCAAACCTTCACCTAGATACTAAACTGCAGAGGTTTAGCTGTAATTTTAAGATAGAGCTCACATTGAAAGACAGATCATGTCTCAAGCATATTCTGAAACATACTTTTAGGTATTAATTCTGTTATGAAAGCACTAACATCAGCCCCCAACTTTAGAAGGAGCTGGCTCTGCACTTACAACACAGTTAATGCTGATACACATGGAAACTGCAGCACGGCTTCTTCCTGCATACGGCATCCCGAGCCTCTGACTACTGATACTGCTGCAGCAAGGCAGGCTGAGTTTGCAAGCTGGACTCACAGATTTGCTGGTCGCTGGGGTAATTTGGGAGTTACTACTTAATTTTTTGAGATCGCCTTCAGAAATGGATAGTTTGCCATCAGGCTACTTTTTGCTCTGATTTACTTTGATGCCAAAAGAGCACAGACCTGCTCCAACTCCTTCATTCAGAAATCTACCTGTAAGAGTGGGAGGGATGGGGGGGATGCTGTTTAGCAGCAAATGGATACCATCCCTCAACACAAAATCATCTCAATAATAAAGACAATGAAGCTTTTTATAATCTGAGAATGACGCAGTTTTACAACCTTTCAGAACAGCAAAAGCGCAGCACATCACAAAATCAGTATTTGTCAGTCTAACCCGCTGTGTTGCTGTTCCTCAACAGTGGTGCAAGGAGGCATAATTTAAGATCATATAAATTTCTAAGTTTCTACTTTAATTTCTTTTAACTTCTAATGACTGCCCCTGCCTGCAAATATACCCTACGTTACCCACATGTGGACTGAGCACCAACCTAAGGTAGTTTATAACTGCTCAGCCCGAGCAGCCGGAGTCACCCCTGGTTTGTCATCCCAGGTAGCACAGAAATTACTTTAGATTCAACTAATGGCACATCCCATGGAGCCAAAGGAATTGCTCTTAGGACTGGAAAAAAACCAAAACACAAAAGCACACAGCCCAGAAGTGTCATGTGCCGAATTGCTCAGAGACACATCAGGGTGGGAAACTGCTCCGCGCAGCGGAAAGCAGACAAACGCTGACACAGCGGTGCAGAATTTACCATCGTGACGCACATTCTCCTATTGATAGTCAACGTCCCACTGACGTGCGAGTTGGAAAGACCCCAGTGGGGATCAGCAGTTTGTGGTTCAATGAGGTCGCCCAGCACCGGCAGCTCCACTGCAATGGGCTGCAAACGGCGCCCTGCCCTGCCGCCACTGCACGCCCCGAGCGTGGGATGCTGAGGCGGTGCAAGAGCCACTGGCAGTAACACAGGTAGGAGGATGCATCACTGCACAGCATCTGGCCCTGGCTGGGAAAGATATTACTGGGAATTGCCCGAGTTAAATGGGAAGCTTTGGGTCAGACTTTTGGGGAGAGTTTCTAACCTGCTCTTCCAGATGAAGTCACCATGCAGTCCCGCAGCCTCCAAGGCAAGTCTCACCGAGAGACTTCCCTGAGACGCTGACTGCCTGGATGAGTAACGTGCAATGAAAGTAGTCAAGCCTGGCAGCATGAGGGCCAGCCGAATACTCACACAATTTAATTGTAAATACAAGTTTCTCACTGTTATTTACCTAGCAGATGAACACCACTCAGAGTGACTGGTGCAATCATAATATTTGGACACCGGCACTCCAAGTTCATGCATACGCATAACTGGCTCCTTTAATAAAGCTGGAGACTTTGACACACTCTTTTACCCTTCTCTTTACAAACACTTATGCTTACAGTAGTCTCAAGGATTATATCCATACATACACTTCCTAATTCATCCCATTAAGACGGATATTAGAGACGCTGCCGCTTTATTTTCATGGCTTTAAAGATACAGGCACTGCTTGGGGCCCGGTTTTTTGCACAAGGAATGTATGTGGTTTGAGATCACATGAATCTAATGAGATTTCTTTCCTGAGTGTGCAGCAAAAATGCATGTTGCTTGTCCACTGCAGAGTCCCTGATAGGGATGTTCTGGTTCTTTCAACATGTCACATTACCCAGGTCTGCAGGAACACCAAGGAGTGAGCTGCATTTTAGGTTAGTCAAATAAAGTGCGGACAGCAAATTAATACGTTTTATGGTGGCAGATTTTTTGGTTCCTGAGACAATTGGTACGTTCGAATAACTTAAAGGAGAAAAAAAAGAATTACAGCGTGGCTCAGCATTAAAATATGAACCACCAAGTTCTTGGAGGTTTGCTCAGCAACCCAAGCACGAGACCCTGCACACGCGGCTGGCTCACGCTAACGGGAGAATTGCTGTAATCCATCAGAGATGGCAACACACGGCACTGGTGGGGCCACTGACGCGGGGCAGTAAAGCAGGGGTTAGCAGGAGCGGAGAGTCCTGCAGCAGCACCTTCAGCTCGCAGCTATCTTAGTTCTTTGCTACAGATAAGGTTTTAGGTCTGTTCCTCCAAAGGGGTAACAGAGACAGAGAAGGGACTTGCCAAAGATCATACAAAATATGTCTCATACAAAACAAGGCACAAAACCAAGAACTGCTGATTGACAGTGCTGCAATGGCCCAAACAACACACTCAGGCCAAGTCCTCCTTCCGGGAAGCTCAACTGAGCACAAATACCTCATCTTCCAAAAGCAGCTCTGTTCCAAGCCTTGCATCTCCTGGTCAGGAAAGACAGCCAGCTCCCTCTCCATGGAAACTTGAATATCCAAAGTGGTGCAAGCAGTCCTCTGCGCAACCAAACACTCACTCACATGCAGAGAAATGTATTTTGCAAGTCTGCAGAGCAGTGCTGCATCCTCAAGTCTCCCATATCACCAGTTTTTAGGGGGTTCCAATAGGAGCACAGAACTCACTGTCCAAGGGGGAGATTTATCCTGAAGACTTTTCATAAGCATTTCTGCAACTCCTACACTGATCATGCAGCCGAGCAGCTTGGAAAGTCACACAGATACTTTAAGATGCTAACACAACACAAATAATATTTTTGTTGATCACCAGATCTACTGGCAGCCACACACCAGTACCCTGTACAGACACCCCAGGCAACCAAAGGGAACTCTAAACAAAAAATAATCCAGGATCAACCCACCTGAGCACCCTGGGATGACACAAGCTGGAGCCAGCCGGTATTTCTAGGGAAGCATATCCTTTGTTGACTGCCATCTGGGAAAGCAAGAACTCTGTTTCACTTGAATGCTACTCGGGATTTTGTTTTCAAGAGAAACTGCAAGGCAGGATACAAACAATGACACATTTGTCCCAGCGAAGCCTTGGGGCTGGCACCTGCAGGGCAGGAGGTGCTCACAGGCTTGGAGCACAAACACCCAAGAGAGCACCAGGTAGCCCCAGCTGCTCAGCCCCACATTGTTCAGCATCCCAGGGGGGTCAGACACCCTGGAGAACCTGCCCTGGGACGGGTTTCATGCTTTCAGATACACGGCTCTGCTGCAGACCTACCCTAGGCATCCCTCCTGGATTTTACTGATTTGGTTTGCTCTCTGCAAAGGGATGCAGGGCCAGCAGAGCACACAAATACCAGCAAGGTACCTTTGGGCCCTTAAAAAGCGTCTCAGAGTCCAAGGAACAAGTGACAGTGCAGGAAGACTCAGAGGTTTACAGTTCCTCCGTTTTTGGCACGCTTTCCTGGCATTCAGCACCAGCTGCCATACCCACGGAACCAGGTAACAACCGCTCAGGTGCACCCTCCTCCCACAGCGTTCCGTTCAGCACCAGTGATACTGACCTTAGCCCAGCACGCACAGCCGGGGCAGGAACCGAGGTGGGCAGGATGGGTGCAAGGCTCCCTCCATGGAGACAGCAAAGGGAATAGCCTGAACAGGGGACCGAGAGGTGCTGCTTAGCTCCTGACGTCTCTGGTATTTAGGTGCCTCCCCAAGGTGCCAATGACCTGGCCTCTCTCATATTTGGCCAAGTCACCTGTAAGGGGTTGTTGGCCGCAGCAAAGACAGTTTCTTGCTGTGTGCTCGGTCAGTGCCCAAAAGCGGGACCCCCAGCTGAGCCCCAGCTGCTAACCACCGGCACAACCCCCAGCCCAGCCACGCCGGCTGCACCAGCGGCTCCGGGATGCTCAGGCACCAGCACCTGGAGCTGGCTTGGGTCCGACGCTGCAGCTGTACCGCACTCTCCTCAGCAAAGAGAAGCTTCCAAGTAAAAAACCCTCACAAATTATCCTCAACAGCACCGCTGATGCACAGTGCCCCAGAGCTCGGATCCACGCAAATAACGCCTGTTTCTGGAGGCTGCCCAAGCACCACCCAGGAGGCTGCTCAGGTCGGGCAGCAGTGCCAGGCAGCCGGGGGCTGCAGCCCCTCGCCCCGGGCCACCGAAGCCCACTCCCCGTCGCCGAGTTGGCAATGCCATCTAGTGCATAGAGGCAGAAATAGCAGAGAAATAGCACGGCCGGCGGGCAGGCGCGCACGGCGCCAGATGTGCAGCCCAGATGTGCTCCCAGCCAGGGCGGCGGAGATGGAGATGGGCATGGCCCCATACTCCAGCCGCGGGGTACCGGTGCCCCTGGCCACCCTCCCTGCCCTCGTGCCACACATCCACGCAGGCTGACACATCGCATCACCTGCCCGGCGTTTTTCCCACCCAAAAAGAACCTGGCCTTGCCCAGAAATCCCCGCTCGCCCCGAGAGGTAGGGGAAATCCTCCCATTTCCCCAAAGGGTTGCAACCGAATTGTTCCAGCTTCATCAGCCTGTGGTCTTTATGGCCGACATAGCTCAACATTTTGGCTCTCTGGCGTCACTCGAATGTAAAACATCTCCCACAGAAACCATTTTTTCATGCAAGGCAAACACTCGCACAGTAACAAGAAACATTTTTCTCAGACATGAACAAAGGGTGAGGTTTCTTCAGACAAAGGAACCAAAGGTTTCCTTTTATTGAGAGCACTCTGACGCAGACCAAAATCTTTTGCGCATTGGCTTGGGTTTTTTCTGAGCGTCTGCTTTTTCCAAAAATATATCTAGGCTGATTATAATGTTCTTCTTGTGCAACTTTTCTGTAATTTTACCAGTGATTTAAAACAATTTTTTTAAATGGAAATCATTTGGCATTTAAAAATATTTTAAACCAAAAACCTGATATGTCTTTCACTAAGAATGTGTGACCTCTACAAGCAAAATATTTCAACAGCTATTGAAAACAGATATTTTGTTGAGAAAATGTTGAGTTATGAACTTTTTGTTTTGTTGAAAAACAGGTCCATTTCTAGCTCTGTAAGGTACAGCTCTGTCTCCGATTATTTTCCTAAGTTGTTCTTTAACCTGGTTTAAAGGAGACTACTTTCTTTTTTAAAGCTTTCCATTTTTCCCATACCTTTAACAAAACACTCAAGACTACTCTGTTCCTCATTACAAATTCTTTGCCTTACAAGCACTTTATACATTCAATTGGAACAAAAAGTCAGAGGAGGGGGGAAATTGGTCTGTCTGGGCTTGATTTAGAAATCGTTTAATACACACACCAGGTCCACCCTGCTTGTTGCTGAAGGTGTAAGACCCAGACTGGCTCTCCACCCTGTACCGAATGAACAAAATTATGTGGAGGTAGAGCAGAGGGGATACTTCACGGTGGCTACTGCTTTGCTTGAAGCCTTAAATCCACCTTGGTCATGCAAGGACCGGCAAAGGTTCTCTGCAGATGAAGCCAAAGCTGTTTGGGCTGGGTGAAGGGGGACCCAGAACAGGTTCAATCCAACCGGAGTCCGTCTGCGGGAGCTGCTCCGCAGGCTTGGAGCTAAGTCAGGGCTTAAGTAGGAACTGGAAGGATAAAAGCTTGTGGGATCAAGCCTTAAACCAACAGCTCCCAACTTGGTACAGCCTTGGAGAATGTCTAAAATAACCAATACTGTTACAGGCCCATATGTTAAAATTAATGAAAATCAGTAACATTAATAGACATTAATTCATGTTAATAGAATCACTGCTCCAAAAGCAGAGTTAATAAGCCCAGCTAGACCACTACCACCGTCTACATATTAAAAAGATCCAAAACATTTAAATATTGACCACGTTCCTTCCCAAATTAATAGTATTTCCTTTGGATTACACATTGATCACAGCTGAGCTGTACTTGACATCTGGAGCAGTTAAAATAGCAACCTGAACAGCCAGAGTCTGCCAGTAGTTTTGTAAAGAAAAAAACCCAACAATTTTAACTTACATGTTCTCATTAAAACCACCCCGCTGTCTCAGTGCTGGGCCCAGAAGAGGAGAGCCACGAATCCATCACCCAGAGACAGCTGAGCCATGGCTGCTGCCGGTGCCGGAGGCGGCTGTACCACCACAGCCCAGCTCACCCCAGATCAAGCCCTGGGGCTGTTTACATGGGTCCCCAAAATCCCCGTCTTCCTGGTGGAATGGAACCTAGCGCAGAGCCCTGATTCGTGATGAATTTGGGTTCATTACAGCCAGGAATGTTCCTGTGCTGGGTCCTGTGCCATGGAGCTGCCCGTCCCCCTGGGGACACACAGCCTCAGCACAACCTTCATCACTGCAGACTCCTAGAAGCCTCCTGCATTGCCTCACCCAACCGTGCACATGCCCCTGGGGCTGGAGGGGGTTTGTGTGCTGGTGGGGTTATTTTCCCTTTAATATATTTTTGAAAACCAAAGGATAGAATGCATTAACGCATTGCTTCCTCCATCCATTGAGATGGGACAAAAATACAGGCTCGCTCATGGTTTTACTCAAGTTTTCCATGCACCTCCAATTGCATAGGTTTAGCAGCCTCTCACAGCTGGGGTTCCTGCTTCCTTAATGCTGTGGGTGTGAGCAGCAAGGGCATGAAAACGAGGAAGTAAGTAAACCCTCTTTGCAATGCAATGACAAAAATCCTAACGGGGGAGGTTTCCCCTTCCAGAAGCCTCAAATTCACGTCTGGTTCCTGCGATCGCCTGGAGGGCGCAGCACAAAATCCACGAACAAACCTGGCTCCTGTGCCCTTCTGTCAGCTGCATCTCCCTCCCGAGCTGCAAACAAAATGCTCTCACCCTGCAGCAGGGTTTAAATGCCGCAGTAAAAAGCACAGACTGGGTAAGTGTGGCTCTGTCGGGAGGACAGGCAGCGAGAGCCTCCGCAATGCTTGTTGCAAAGGTGGCCAACAAAAGAGAGAACACGGGAAACGCTGCAACCCCGCTGCCTTTTGATGGAGATCGCGCCCCATGGCAGAGAAAACCAGCACGGGAGTGGGGGCCAAATGATGCTGCCACCAGCCCCTCTCAGGAAAGAAGCTGCTAATACACCACCACAAGGCAGGCCTCTATTTAATGCACTTGAAATAACCAAGAGTGAAAGAAAGCACAGAAATCAAGTAAGTGGCAAAGATGCAGCTCAAGTGCTGCCCAAGGCACTCATCTCACATCTCCCTCTCATTTCCAACCATCATCTATTGGCCCCACAACGCTGGGAGCTCCTGGATGAGCCTCTGACTCATCCGGTGCCACACCTGCACTAACGTGTTGGAGCACACCAAGGAAGGGAATTGCTACCCCTGTTCTAAACACGTTTGCAGCCGAACATGCCCTCTGTGGCAGGTTACACTTCCACCCAGGAGCCAAAGGGCAGCTCTGCCCACCCCCCATCCAGCTGGCCACGAGCTCCCCAGGCATCTCATCCCCATCCCTTTGGTCAGCACAAGGCTCCCCAACAGCTTCTCCTTCTGTTATAATCTGTGCAAACTCCTCCCCGGGTGCAGGCAGCAGCGAGCAGAGCTGTCGTGGGGGCAGCTGACAAAAGACCAGCTGAGCTATCTGCCGTATATACATCACCCCTTTCGCTAGGAAGCCAAATGTCAGAATTACTTAGTACGGAACACACAAGGAATAGAACATACCTAATTTATTTAGCTAATTATTTTCAGACAACGAGGCTCCGGAAGACCTCTGTCAAAGACAACGGCTTCTTTGTAATGCTGACTCTCCTGGCCTCTGGCTAGCCAAGAGCCCTCTCTCTCCCACGTGAGCACCGATTCCCAACTGTTCCTGCTCAAACCTGAAAATCCCACCACTATTTTGTAGCAACAAATTCTTATTTGATACTAAAGTGCTTCTGAATGCACAACCAAGCAAAGGAACTAATAATAAATAAGCAGTGGTTATGTATTTTGTTTTCCAAATTTGGAAATTTTTTTTCCTATGCAAGAAGCCAAAGTAGCAAAGCCATGGCACACCAGCCAAAGTTCCCACTTGCCCCAAGACACAGCAGCACCATTCTCTCAGAAGTCAGCGCCTCACCTCTTTCTCCAAGGCATTTTACCAGAAGCATCCTCATGAAAGCAGCGTGGGAGATTCAGAGCAAACAACAAAGTCATTTAGGATTGTTCAGGTGAGAGCCACTTCTCTCGCTCCGCTACCCTACACGTTTATCAAGGTGCCCAGCTTCTCAGCTGCAAATAGGGCAGGGTGGCTGCTCACCCAAAATCAGAGGGGTGGTGTGAAGACAAATGCATTGAAAGCTGCCTCCGGAGCCCTGTCATACAGGTATAGTTATTTATGATTGCACATCGCAGCTTCGATACAAGCACATCCTGTTATGGGGATGTGAACAAAGGCAGCCATTAAAAAAAAAAAAAAAAACACAAACAAAACCCCCCCCAAAAAAGCTAGTTTTCGTACTGCAGCACCCCAGTTGATACGTAACTGTGACCTTGCATCCATCAGAGTCCCCGCAAATGCAGATGCACCCCCTGTTAACGTCAGCGAAATGCCTCCTGTGGACTGAACCGTCCTCAGATCTGCTGCTTGCACAAGACAGCAAGCGCGTGTGTGGTACTGGCATGGGGGAAATGGCTGAACATGTACAACAATTAGCTTTAAAAATGTAAGATTTCAGCTATTGTTCTAGTTGCCTGTCCCTGGGGATCCTCAGCATTACTGTATTATTGATGATGCTAAATGGGGTTTTCAACAAAGCTGGTTTGAAGGCTTGTGAATGCCAAAACAGCATTTCAACCCATTAAACTTCACAGACGAAACAATTTCTTCTAAAAATAATCATCAGTTCTTCCCACCAGAAAAAATAAAAGCCTGGCCAATTCCTAACGTGCCAAGTTTTCAGGCAGGCCTGATTTTTATGGCTGAGCTTATAGAGCTCTGAAGAAAAGCAGGTTTATAATGGGAACGCCAACAGAGCTGCGTTACAGGTAAAGAGCAGCCACCCTGCACAACAGGGCTGCCAGCAACCGTTGGCAAACGCATTCCACCTTGCTAATCCTGAATTTTCCCAATCAGAGGAAAAGATGAGATGTCTTAACTCCTGCTAACATCCTCACCATTATGTCGATGCAAATACAGCCATGAGGCAATTACCAGCCCAGCCAAGGGCCAGCCATTGTGGGGCTGACAATAGCTTGTCAGCCCTTCAGAGAAGAAACAAATACCCTCAAGCTTCTCCAAGATTTTAAGTCTCATTAGTATAAATCTGTAACCCAATTAATGAGGGGTTTAGCATATTGATTTGCACCAGATTACATGAATTAATGACACACGTAGTAGGAGACAACGCAGCAGGACACACTGGGAAGATGAACAGCTACATAGGGGAATTGTATTGCCGCAGTACGTGAAGAGGGGCACGGGCACCCCAAATTTTATGATGGGGATGAAGCTGCTCCCACTCAGCTCCTATGTGACCGCTGGGGAGGCAGAGACATCACCTGGCTGTTGAAATGGCTAACAACCTGAGGCAGATTTGCCAATGTAAATTTTAAGAGCTGCTTTTTCAATGAAAACTCCTGTTTTAATGGTTGCAGCAATCTCTGGTTGGGAGTTAAATGGAGATTACTTGCAGAGGAGACCACCAGGTCCACGGGGGAGACACATCCCTGCTCTGCTCCTGCTGGGACACAGGGCACACGTAAAAGAGTCCACCACAAAAAGCAAAGATTTGGGAAAAAGCAGCCAGGGCAGCAAGAAAACACAGGACAAAGTCACAGTGAGCAGGCTGGAAAGAGCCCAAAAGGGCAAAGGCAAATGAGGCAGAGCAGGTTTAGGGAGGAAAAACATCTCCACCAGCTACCCACCGGCACCCAGCCTACAGCACACAGGTAGTAAACATCAGGAAAGCAACACATCAGGACACTCCATCAGCATTCCCCAAAACTCACCAGGTTTAGCAAAAGCCTCTTCCCCACGGCCACCCACCCCTTCTGCACCTGTCTGGGTCCCCAGCTCTCACCAGGCTGCCTAGCCCAAGGGACGGCTGGAAAGGATGGTCCTCCCTCCCAGAGGAGAGGGACAAAGGGCCATGCCCAGGTTACCTTCCCCTCCTCTCAGGGTGGGAGCCCCTCCTTGCTCCAGTAGTTACAAAAGGGCTCTCAATCCATTAGATACAAATTACAACAATTTAAGCACACTTGACCCAGAATTACAGCAAGTCCATGAAGAGCTGCCTCTTCCCAAGCAATTTACAGTCACAAGCCCTCAAACAAACTTCAACAGAGGATTAAAAAAAAACAACAAAGCAAACCAAACCCAGAAAATGTGATACCTGAAACAGCATTATCAAGAAATGAAAAAAAATGACTAGGCTTAGTTCACATTCAGGTGGTTCTAAAAACACCACTGTTGCACAACGTCTAACCCAATGCGTGTCTTGCAGATACCTCAAACCGTTAAATCACAGCCACCGCAACGAACAGGCCACGAAGCACAGCACCGTTTGGGATGGGGACTGCAACCCCCCTGCCAGGGGACAGAGGCAGGAGGGGCAGTACTGACCTGGTGGCTGCTCGGCCTCCTGGGGTGGCTCCCTGCTGTGATCCCCCCCCCACCCATGTAGCAGCTCAGGACAATAGAGATCCCACCAGCCAGGAAGGGGATTGCAATGTTCCTTCATCAATCTTCATCCCCTTCTACATTATTTTTTTAAATTTATTTTTAAATTACTAGTAATCCTAGATAGCATCCCAAGGAAGAGAATCAGCAGAGGACAGGCCACCCTCCTGCCTGCCTTGCAGGCACTGCAGTGATGGCTTATGGACCACTGTAGGCAGGTGGCCACTGGCCATCACACCAGGCAGAGACTTGAGGCAGTGACACTCCGCAGTTCTCCTAGATACTCAGCCTGGCTTACATGGAAAAATAAAGCCACCAGCATTAAAAAAATATATATATTAAAAAACCATGCAAGTTATTTTCTTCCAGTAGTCCGAGATGGATTTATCCAGGCTTGGGTTTCCCTTAGCAGCCATGCCCACCAGCTTCCACACACACAATCCTTGGTCCACAGAGTCCCCCAAGATGCTCCAGGGCCTGCCTGTGCCGGCAGAACCTCAGTGTCTCCGCTCCTGGCTGTGGAGGTACGCCAGTGGCACAGGCTTTCCCAGGGACAAGAAGAAATGCCATGGGTTTGTCCTGGCAAGCGAAGGGTGTGAGCAGGAGCAGGTCAGACTGTCACTCATCTGGCTGCCACCTCCACCACAGGGGGACACTGCTCCATAGGAGGGAAGAGGGTGGCTTTGGGTGGAGGGTGACAATCAGAGCCAGCAATTACTGTGGGACACGTGATAATTAAAAACATCCAAACAGACTGAAGAGATTTTTTTATGCGCCTTGCTCTAAAACGTCCAACACCAGACGCTACCATGAAAGCAGCCAGGACCGTGCCAGAGGTCTTGCCAGGTCCAGCAAGTCTTAGATCCACCTAAAGCAGTTAAGAGGATGGTGATGGAAACTTCAGCACCATCAGGTCTAAGAAACGACCAATGTACTGAGAGCTCGCAGTTTCCAGAATTAATACACCAACTTGCCCGTGAGGACAAAAGCTCAGATGGGGGCAGGGGCAGGACCCTGCCCCAGGGCTGCGGGGGGACTCCCCTTGCTGCCAGGGTCATGTGTCCCAACTTAGGGCCACATTACCACCACAGCACGGAACAAGAGTCCCATTATGTGCTCTCCTTTTCCCCCTCCACTGAAGCACAGACACAGCCGGAGGAACCCAGAGCAGCCTGCACAACGCCGTGCAAGCGTTGCCTGCGAGGCTGTCGCAGCACACAGCTGCTAAAGCAGGTCCTTTCAAGGGCTGTATTTTTTTATTCCAGCTCTTTGGGAGACAGCACCTCATATGCTGCCAAGAACACCACCTTCCTGGTTCGTTTTGTAATTGAAGCTCGTTACCAATTCCATTAATTTTAATTATTAATTCTATGTATGGGAATTTTTCTTTAAATCATGCTTGTAACGGCAATGGTTATGTGAAAAAAAAACCCCACAAACCATACTTGAAGCAAGGGAGCACATGCCTTCCTCGAAGTCAGCAGCATGCCTCGTCCCTACTCGCATGGTTCAGTTTACAAGCTCGTGTCAGAGAGCCGATTTCACACACAAACACAAAATAAAAGCAGGAACACAACTTTTGATCATCCTACATTGATGTTTACTCTTGTTTTCTGTAGCCCCAGGTGACAAATCTGTCCTTTATATAGCGGAGGATTGTTGTGCTATTAACAAAGTCAACTGGACACACTTAAAACTCACCACAGGTCTTTGCATTGGTGGCTTGTACCAAACTAAGGAATAATAATTAGTTGTAAAATGATAAATATAAATTCAAAAACGTTTTTTTCTGAGCAGTAACGCTCAAAAGCAGGAGAATTTACAAGCAACTTTCTTACATATGAACACTTATGCCAAGAAGGGAGATGTTGGAGAAGTCAGCCCCTCCGAACACAAGGGCTTTTGTTCCACCACTCTCTGAGCTCTGAAGAAGTTTAATTTTATTTTTTTTCTCCTCATTTAACTTTGCCGGCCTGCCAGCTGGGTATAAGCCAGAAGGGTTATCCAGTCAGACCTTACTGCGATATATTTACAATGGTAGTGCATCTAAGGTTTGTTTATTTCAGGATTAAAATTCAAATGGCTAGAACCATTTAAATAATTAAAGGGCAATCAGAAAATGCCATGAAACCAAACAAATCAGGAAAAGTCATGGAAACCATCAGCAATATTTAATTCAGAAATTCTCTTTGTTAGGGAACTTAGCTGAAAGAAAACAGCTGGATGTAGTTCAACCCTCTAAATTAAAAACAATCTAACAAGGTCTATAGGGATAACTCTTTCAGCTACATATTGGAGACCAGATTCACTTCTACCAAGTAAATGTAATAGCACTCAAAGCTAGAAAGGAAATTCCTCAGAACTGAGGTAGTTTCTAAGTATCAGCACATTTTCCAATTCCTTGCAAAGCAACTTAGCTATTTACAATCCATTTTTTCCCACACATAAATTTATAACTTTTTCAACTTTATGGTTCCATGATTTATTTTCTAAAGAAAAATAATCTAGCCAGAATATCCCTAACTCTACTAACATCATGTTTTAATAAATAACTGGCTACTTCTAGTAAAATTAAGCCTCCAGGATTGTTTATACCAGCCAAGAATACTCCGTCTTTATAGCTTTGCAGAAACTTGGTGTGAAAATAAAAGTTGAATATAACGCTGACCCTGAGCTAACAAGTAATTAATGCTTCAATATAAAAATAGAAAATTATCCTTACAACACAAGGGTGGAATACAGCAAACCCTCTCTCTCTGGATTGCTCTCCCAGCTGGATCCCAGTATCCAGCCAGACCTAAAGGCTACCTAAAGCAGGAGGAGACATGCAGAATAATTTTGAGTCTTTCCAAAGACTTTGTTTTCCCTAAACTCTTTTAAAAATTATTTAATCTCTTTTCTTAAAAATATACATTTCTTTTATTAATGAGTTGCTGTTCACCACAAAACTGTTCCAACTACAAAAGCGCAGGTAGAGAGAGGAAGGTGTCTCAGGTAGTGCCTAAAAGCTACAGTCGCTGGGCATCAGCTCCCAGGAGACCAAATACACTGAAAAAGAGACATCTTCAGCCCTGCCAGCTCCTGACTGCTCCTACTCCGACCTGCCTGCAACGGTGCCGCGGGGCACTGCCCGCCTGCTCCTTCCCTTTTGCCCCCCCATCAGAGAGAAAACACAACTCTTGCAAGAACAAACTCGGCACCCCCCCGCCTCCCCCTTGCCAGAGTATTCCTTAAAAACAAACAAATTTTTAAAAAATCAATCCAACATTCATCTTAACAAATTTGCAGACAAGACACATGTTGGCATTCGGATCTGCGAGACGACACGTTGCTTCCAACCGAACAAGTTTAATGCCTTATTCCCACGGGGGATGGACGTCGGGAACTGACCTACAGGTTACAGCTAATTGCAAGGATCCAGGGGAACAAACGACAGCTCTTCTTAGCGCCTGCGGAATTGGAATTCTCTGTAGACTCTTCCAATTTAACCAAACCTCCTGTAAAGAAAGTACAACCTGCTCCTCGCATTAACGCCCTATGCAAACAGGGCACTTGGCACACCGACCAGCTCTGCCTTCACCTTCTGTTTCACCACGTAATAAAGACAAATTACTTCCACTTCTTTCCAGATAAGGCAACTAACATAATGTGGATAAATGGGAAGTTAACTACATGAAACACGTTTTCTGCTTGTTGGGCAATTATTTTTTTCCCCCATAAGATAACATGATAAATAAAACCTGCTTCTGTACAGATATTTCTCATTTCAGAAACACATACTTGTTACAGGCCAAAAGAAGACCCTGGGTTTTTTTGTTGTTTTCATAAGAAATATAGTAAAAAAAAAAAAGAAAAAAAAAGAAAAAAAAGGAAAAAAAGAAAAGAAAAATGTCATAAAGACACAAATGCAGAGCTAACTACAGGCTTGTATATACATTTTTGTTATCCACCTCTAATATGGATTCTTGGTGAACGGGACAGACTGGTAGCCCCTGTCCATTCCTGTTATTCCCAGAATAGCAAGGGAAAAAAAAAAATACATCAGTATCTTAAAACCAGTGGCAACGTAGTAAAAACTGTACACTGTTGTCCATTAACTTAAAAAGCAATGTCCCTAGATGGTATAAAAGTGAAAGCAGGTGCCTTCTAACTTTGATAATTAAAAGTCTTTCCCCCCCCCCCACCTACGCTGCACAATTATCTCCATTGTCTTTGCATGGCCAAGAACAAAATGCTAAGGAGCAAGGCTGCTTGTGATAAACCGCTCCTGGTAGCGGCAGAAGTGTTCACGTTCTTATCACTCTTGTTGGAGTTCCCAGTGACTTCGGTGGCATTGAATTCGAACTCGGAGGAGCACTGCTGGAGCTCGCAGCCACTGCCGCTCTCCTCCCCGCTGCTCTCCTCACCTGTGGGAGACAAACACACGCACTGTCCTCCTCTGCCATCTGCAGCACCAAGCTTTGCTCGCAGAAGGCAGCGGGGGCAGCGAGGAAAGCAAGCGCATGGATGTTTCAACATTTACGCAACAGAAGCCCAGGTCCTCTGGTTAATGTGGCTTCGGCGTGCCGTCCATCGCACCCATCCGTGAGCTGGCAACGTGTGCTCATGGCCCAGAAAGCCAACCATAGCCTGGGCTCCCAAAAAGAACCATGGCCAGCAAGGCGAGGGAGGTGGTTCTGCCCCCTGCACTGGTGAGACTCCAGCTAAGCACTGCCTCCAGCTCCGGAGTCCTCAGTACGGGAAAGACATGGACCTGTTGGAGCGAGTCCAGAGGAGGGCCAGGAAAATGGTCAGAGGGCTGGATCACCTCTCCTGTCAGGACAGGCTAAGAGATTTGGGATTGTTCGGCCTGGAGAAGACAATGCTCCAGGGAAACCTTATTGCAGTCTTTCAGTACTTAAAGGAGACTTATAAGAAAGATGGGGACAGGCTTTTTAGTAGGGTTTGTAGCCATAGGTATAAGGGGTAATGGTTTTAAACTAAAGGAGGGTAGATTCAAGCTAGATATAAAGAAGAAATTCTTTAGCGTGAGAGCGGTGAAACGCTGGAAGAGGTTGCCCAGAGAGGTGGTAGATGCCCCATCCCTGGTAACATTCAAAGTCAGCCTGGATGGGGCTCTGAGCAACCTGATCTAGCCGAAGACATCCCTGCTTATTGCAGGGGTTGGGCTAGATGATCATTAAAGGTCCTTTCCAACCCAAATCATTCTATGATTCAATGGAAACAAGCCTCCTCACACAGCCTGTTGGAGATGCTGTTTCCCACCCTCTTTACCAACATGCTTTAGCCACAGCTGAAGCTTAACCAGCTACTCTTGTGTTAGCATGAAATGCAATTAAAGAAAAAGGCAAACAGGAGCACACATACTTATGTCAATGAAGTCGACATCGTTCCCACTGTACGCATTCTTCAGCTTGTTGGTCATCACCCGCAGAGCCATGATTTGCCGGCGAATCACCATGTCTGGTTTGGTAATATCAACTTCTACCTCCGGGTTATTCACTTGACTTGCTAGGCCGTTTCCAGTCACCGCAAAGTCATACCTGAAAAGAAACCACTCCTGCTGGTACCAGAGCTGCAGCTTGGCAGGGTCCCACACCGACAGGCAACAGTGTGGGAACTTGGTGGTGCCACCTTTGTTCCAGCCTGGGAGATACTCTGAGCCCAACGTGATCTTCCCACATAATAACCCTCATGGAGCCCTTCTCCAGCTTCTTACCCCATCTCCCCTCCCTGCAATCTGAGCAGCATGTGGAATTAAACACTGTTTTCACATACCCTGTGCCGCAAAGGCAGGGGAAAGAATTTTCTCCCCAACCTGAAAAGTGAAGGAAAATCTAGGGCTTATAGTAATAATAGCTTACAACAGCATAAATCAGCTCACTGCAGGCAACAGAGAGAAACAAGCTGCTGAGATGCCTAGGTGCCTCGATGCCCAGTTAGATGACACTTCCAGGAAAACAACCTTTGGGGCCATAGTTATCCCAGAGAAACCTATAGTAACTGTTGGAGCCAAGAGTGTCATTCTGGCTTTGCATAATGCACCTTAACCATCAAGCTGGGGTATTAAATGTGTACTTCCCACCACGCAGACATGAGATGCAATTTCCCTAATAACCCCAGCAGGAGAAACATCTGTGATGTTGAAGATGAGATAACATAACCCCATGCATTGAAGCAGAGAAGAGACGAGCTGCTCAGCCTGAGGAGGTGTGCATGCTCAGAACTGAATACACATACAGCCTCTGGGTTTAAAAGAGACTGAGCAACAAACCCCAACAGAATACATCTCCTGAAACAGGTATTTGGAGTATCACCTTACAGAGCAGGGATATAACAATTTTTTCTCTCCTCCAATTACCTGACTTGACAAGCAAAAAAAAAAATAATCATTGTTTAACTGAAGAAAGCACTGCTTTTCTTAGTTATGATGCCAATGTCAGTATCACAAGAGAGAAAAAAGCCTTTAGCACAACCTACTGACTGACCCTTGAGACCAGGCAGCGAGATATAAGCATACATATGAAGGGCATGCTCAAATCCTATCCTATATATGGAAGGCTTTATTATTATTATTGGGTTTGTTACTATTTGTGATCAATATTATATGTTTCAAAGAAGTCAGAGAAACCACTGAACTTTTAGCTTATTGGAGCCACAGAGAAAATACTAACAACAAAGCAAAATATAAGATATCCAGCCTCCCCTTTGTCTCCTTGCCCAGTGCTGCAGAGTTTCCATCTCCCCTCCTTACTGGTGCTGGCCCCTGTGCGCACTGGGGAAATCTGCTGTGGAAAGCCCTGTACGTGCTGCTGATAAACAAAACCTGAAGAGGACTGAGTCATTTCTTGTCAGAGAGACCTAAACCATCACCCCGGCCAAGTGAGACGAAGTTAAAAGGCGCGCACACAGAACAGCACAAAATTTATGCAGTATGGCTTTGCCCTGTGCCCCCAAAATAACAAAGGTAAAAACTACTATTACTTAGAAAAACTGCTGAAAACCCTGGTAGACTGTCTTGTTTGTTTTTTGTTTTTTTTTTCTTAATGGAACATCTTCGATTTTGCTTATTTCCCTTAGTAAGCAAACAAAATAAAGAAACTTCTATTTCCAAAACAAAGGTTAGTTACACAAACAATATGACAGAAAACCTTTGGCTTATTCATATGTTGGCAATTTCTTCCTCACAAGAAAGGAAAGAGGGGGAAAAAAAGATTTGTAAGTATTTTTCCACAAAAAGCATGCAAGAAAACCACTGGCCCCCTTGTGTCACTGACCTCAGCAGTGGAGAAGAGGACCTTTCACCAGCCTCCATCTCCCCTGCTCTTGCTCAACAGGGAGCCCAGCAACAGCTTCTGGTAGAAACACCAGCTGGGGGCACTGGGGCCACAGCTCTGTCAGACACCACAATCATCCCTACCCTGTGCCCATGATACAAGATTTTGTACAAATTACCTCCAAAAACCCGTGAGCAACCAGTAAGAGGTTTAAATCCAAGGAGAGACGCCATATCTGCATATCTAGTCTCAGTTCCCTCCTTAAAAACAAACCACTACGCAGAGTTTGAACAACCCTTTAGCTTTGTGTTCAAGCTCTCTCACCTACAAAAAACAAAGCAGCAACCTGTCTTGGGGGAGCTGGGATCACTCCTGTAGGAGAAGAACACTTGGGGAGAGGGGCCAGTGGGCCAAGAAAGGCTGGGGTGAGGGGAAAGAGTTAACTGGGGGTGGCCAAACTTCGTCAAACCTGCTCTTGGCGCTCCCATTCCAGCACTCGTTCTCATTGACTGTGCCTACAGACATCTTTTCATCATTGCAAATGTTGCCAGGGAGAGATGACCAAAATTTTTTGGCTTGCTTCAACTTCTCTTTCACATCAGTAACCTATTAAGTAAAACAAAAAAAAAAAAAAAAAAAAAAGAAAAAAGAAACACGGCACATAATCCAGAATACCACTCATTAAAAGTGAAGCGGGAAAGGTATTTTTTATCACAACAGATGTGTATAGGCCAGATCTTCAGGCTGCGTGTTTTGATGGTTGATTTACTTTTTTTAATACAAAATTAAACATGGCTCCTCACACACGTATTACTCATAAGCCAAGCCTTAAACACAGGCACTTTTCTAACATAGAAGTGTTGAGGTAATTCATGTCTAGAGCCATGGGCAGATTACACCCCTCAGAGAGTTTAAGACAGCCAAGGAATATTAAGAAACCCTATAAATTACAACTGGAAAATTATATGCTATGGCACATGGGTGCAAAGCGCCTGTGCAGCACTAGCAGGATCAGGCACTCACCAGTCGGTCCAAGCTCGTGCCGGCCGCTGTAGTTGGCCGCTCCTCCGGGTTGTAAGGTCTGAAACGAGCGCTGAAACCGCTTTCAGAGACAGAGCGAGCAGTCCGGCCCTGGGCAAGCGTTTTTGGCTGGCCGCATCCTTGGAAAACCTACACAAGAGGAGGAAAGGGTTTTATGAAATGGGAGGTCACAAGAGCCTCCCTTCTCCAGGCTCCAACCCAGTCCCTGCCCAAAATAATACGTCAGCTTTATATACCTACTTGAAAAAGCATCGAAGAAAAAACATTGACAAGAGTGTGAAAACAAAACACGTTGGATAAATAAAGCCCCAGTGTCTTCTTGGCCCTTTTACCTTCTGAGACACCTGCATGCTGTTCTCCTGCATGTTCATGATCGCATCTGAAATTTTCACATCAATGGGGTCCATGACGGACTCGATATTGAAAGGACCCTCCAGCCTCTCTGCTACCAGCAGCATCGAATCTAACACAAAGAAAGAAACAAAGGCTTTTAATGGTGGCGCTTCAGGAGTAACAGTAACAAGGATAACAGATTGAGCACACAGCCATTACCCACTGCAACATCGCTTCTGACCAGCACACATCTCCAGGAAACATTTTGCTCTTCCCAGAGCCTACAGCTTCACCAGGCACGTACAGGCTGCCAGCATCGAGCCATGGGCTCATATACATCAAACACCACATTAAATGAGGGAGAGCCATCGCAGCCTGCCAGCAGGCAGCCTGTAATCAGCTCCTCCCATTAGAACGAGCATTACTAACACTCTCCTCTCCGTGCCTGTTTATTAAAAGTTGCCTTGTGTCATTTGTTTTTCAAGACTGCTTTCAAATCCACTGGCTTCCTCAGGCTGGTCCTGAATACAAGACACCAATGCAAAAGGGCACAAGATGATCACTGCTACCATCTCTCCCTTACGGAAGGCTACAGGGTTTGTCGTGCATTGGGAAGCCAAGGGGTCGCACCTTCTGGCATTACGTGGACAATCTGCACAAGGGAGACTGCATGAGACCAGGGTAAACGCTGTGCACTAATATTTGGCACATTTCCAGGCAAGGGGAGATGGAAAAGTCCCTCAGCCGACACGGGGTCACTCCTCCTGTGCATGTCTGCACATCTTCACCAAATACATCATTAAACATAGCAGCTACTGAACATCCAGCACTTCTTCTGAGAAGTTATTATTGGCACAAAGGCCTTCACCCTGCATTGAATTTAAGCCTTCTCTCTGGTTCTCCCCTAGAAGGTGCCTCCAGGTACACACCTGGTGCTCAGCACTTGTCTCTTCTCACCCATCACAACCTTTATTTATTTTTCACTGTGGTCCCTCAACCCAAAAGCACTCTGTTTGATGGCCTCCTCTTCTGCGTCACTTCATGACACTCTGCCATAAACTGATTTCCCAGTTGTGTTTCAATTTTTCCTAGCCTTGTGACATGGAAGGCCAGGGCACAAGGGCCCCACTGGCCCAGAGGTAAAATAGTCTCCCGAAGAGCTCCTCCCCACTCCCAAAATAGGCTTGTTCCCTTCCGAGAAGGAGAAATGGGCATTTCACAGTCAGTCTATTAATAATTCATGAAAAGTGTTTCTCATGACGTTCACCTTTCTCCTAAGCACAAGAAGGTACTTCCAACAAGCAGAGAACTGCTGTGGGCTCCAGTTAAGCTGTTAAAGCCCTATAAAGATATCCCACATACTGAACAATTTAGTAATACCTCTGCCTGAGCGCCCAAGTCATGTTAAACTACAGTAAAAAATCCACAAGCTGACGACAACTATATAACTAATCTACTTGTACTTAAATTATTATTGTAACATTAATAAATAGTAATAAAAATTAAAAAAAATTACCCTACACCAAACCCCCCACCTAAACTGCAGGTGCTTTCCTAGCCTGTAAATCCATTTTTTTCAAGGTAACTCAGTATCCTAGAGATTTGCTGGGTGTTAGTTAACGGTCTATCAGTTGATCAATCCATCCTAAAAACCGTGTCAGCTAGGACTCACAGAGCTGCACTAAGGTGCTGGTGGTGTTGAAGGAGTGAACCCTGGGAGGAGCTGGAGCCCCCAGGAAAGCCACTCGCCCCGCAAGCACACACCACCAGCATCAATGATGGAGCTGTTGCAGGGCATGGCTGGAATTTAGCCGTAGGTCTGAACTAAACACATTTAAAAAAAAAAAAAAAAAAAAAAAGAGGAAAAGAAGAAGGTAATAACAAATGAAACAAAGAGTCTTAGACTGTATTGTGGTGGGCTCCAATAAAGTGATGCTTCAAATCTCTGAGTAATGACTGCTAGCATGAATATACCATTGTGCCAGAGGGGAGAAAAATGCTTTTGATGTGCTACCAAATGGAGACTTTTGTAAACAAGTGGAGCACAACTTAAATGTGTTCATCATTGTCAAAGCTTTTGGGGTTTTTCACGTGCATAAAGAACATCCCAGTGCAGTTTGCAGGAAGCCGCTCATTTCAAATAAAAATATTATGAATAGACAGATAATAAAACACACAAAATGCATAGTTTAAAAAAAAAAAATCATTCCATTTTGTAACTACTTAATTCTCTGAGTGGCCAGGAAAGGCCGCAGATCAATAAAGTGTTTGTGAAAGACTGAAAGGAAACATAAACCCCAATTCTTCTGGCTGTTTGGCGTCTTTGTAAACTTTGAGCCGGGCAGGCCATCCACAAGACCATGGGAATGTAGAGCGAATTGGGTCCTTTGTTAGCAGGGGTGCCATGGCGTTACATGTATCACAGCCCAGGAATGCAGCCTCCGCTTTGACTGCCGATAGAGAAAATGCATTCGGCCTCCAGCAGAGCTGCCAAAGCTGGCGAGAAAAGATAAGGAAAGTAATAATTGCCCTTGGAAAATATATTCAACTGGAGCTCTTCAGGAGCTGGGATTGATACTGGCAAGGAGCACTAAACGAAATAAACTTTTATTAAAATTTAGAATGGGGGGGGGGGGGTGGCTCTACCTCATCCACAATTTTGATTTTGGAAACATCCTGCAAAAACTTTTACCTCCCACCAGGAGCTGGCTGGTGTCCCCACCAGCAGTCGTGGTGAGCAGCGATTCCCTCTGGCAGCCACGTTTGACATTAATAAGGTTGGCTGGGGTTCAAGATAACGCTAGCATCACTGCGCGTCGAGAGGGGAGGCACGCTGCACTGACACCAGAAATGAAGCTTCAGTACAATTCATCTCCCCAAAAGACTTCCCACTTCTGGGAGAGACAAGCTGATTATAAATATCAATTATTTTGCCCCAGCTGTGGTGCAAAATAATTGATATTTATAAACCACGGTGAGGCGGCTCAGATCTGCGTCACCAAAAAAAAAAAAAAAAAGTCTGGCAGAGTGAAAAATGTACCCTGGGCACTTATTACAAATACACAGCACGACAAAGACTGTCTCTCCTCCCTGTGATGGGGAGACAGAAGTGGATTTGGCGGGGGGTGGGGTGGGGTGGGGGGGAACCCCAACCCACACCATATAGGCCATCACTTAAAGACCCTTTTCCTCCTGCATACATTTGTCCTTGCTACTGGCATTGAGACAATCCTTGGCGACAAAGCACCTCACTCTCATGAAGGAAAGCAATTCTTTCGCATTGTGCCACCAATAATCAGAAACCCACATCTTCAGCCTCACTGTCTGACTTGAAGAACAAAAGGCAGTTTTCAGTCTTAACCCCAAGATCTGATTTAAAAGGGGAGGGAAAGAGGGGGAAGACCTTGACCATTCATCAACAACAATCTTTTCTTCTTTTTTTTTTTCTTAAGGGGAAAAAAATTCTTTGCACACAAAGTAGTACTCCAGATATGTGTACGGAACCTAAATTTGACATCTCTGAGCAGAGTGAACCTTTGGAAGGGGGGGCAGGAATTATGAAAAGGCACTGGAGATTAACACTGTTCATTCAGGAAAGCTCTAACTCCCCCCAAAGAGCTTGTTTGAAACAAAGTCTAATTGGTGTACAATTGTGCCAGGAATAGAGGGTGAAATAATTCAGATAGTTGAATGGAAGAAAAGAGGGTAATTCAGTCATTATTTCATATACCACAACTTTAAAAGGTACTTTGCAGAAGTAAGGAAGTATAAAGTCTTGTCTTGAAAACCTGACAAACTTTACATCCCAGTTTGGAAATGCTTTACATAACTGACTTATATATAGACCCATTAACACATGCACATGCATATTTCATATGCACATGCACCCAAATTCATATATACTTGCAACATTTGTTGCAACTTCTCCCATTTAACTATCTTTAAATTATTTTGCTAGGTTCAAAATCTGGTTTTCACATGTAATAAATAATTGTCATAACATAAAACTTAAGTTTTGACATAATTTAAACCCACAATGCAAAACAGCATTGACCCCATGCAGGTGGGCTGATTTTTATTTGGGGGGGGGGGGGGGGGGATTTTTTTGTTTGCTTGTTTATTTATTTATTTAAACCTTTGAACACACATGCAGGTTGTATTTGTGACATATGCCCTGCCCCAAACACCAGATCTATTTAATTTAATTTGCCTCAAGTGGCAAATTGCTATAGAAACGAAAATCTGGAACATAACCAGCACCTGTTCAGGTATTAAACCATCTAAAAAAGCACAACTGAAGTTTTCAGTATACACACTCCACCGCACGAATCAACCCAGAGCGCAAGAACCAAGTAAATACTGCCAATAAATGTAACAATGCTTAATACCATACTTAAGTAATGAGCAAGCAAGAAGCCCCTGGGGAGGAAGCACTGCAAGAAGAAAGCTTTGCTTCCAACCTAGAATCACATTTATTTATTTTGTCTTGTTTAATAATCTTAATTATTGTATGCAGTCCCTGATCAGTCTCGTGTGACAGGGCTCGCCAGCTTCCCCTGAGGTTCGTTTTTAGCTGCATACCACCTACAGCAATTAGCTGCTTGTGCTTTTGTCTGTTTTCTGGCATTATGCCCTTCCCTTTCATGGGATTCCTCTTTTCTACTTGGACTAGATGTTTGCAAGTCTCCTGGCTTTGAGCTATTTCAGCAACAATTGTAGCTGAAATACTTAATATTCTCATGAGAAAGACGGCTGGAAGGAATGGGGGGGGTGAGGGGTGTCAGCCTCCCAGAGAATGACTTGGAAACCCAATTTAATGTCACATTTAACTCCCTATATGGAATACACAGGCAAAAAAATGCCTTCTGAAAATAATACCCTGCACACATCCAGTCGGCATGGGCAACGAAGTGAAAAGCCAGTGCACAAAACATGAGAAAACAAGTTCTAAGATTTAAATCTAGCTTGAAATGCCAATTACCAGCAAGTTTCCTTTTTTTAATCTCACGGCTTAGTAAAGGGAAATCTTTTCTTTCTAACAGTCTTTTTCTTCCATGAGTGGGATGGGAAGAGTACTGCAGCCTTGTCAGTAGCGGCAGATACTTTACATGTGCACTTCATCACACATCAACTGGAGTGAAATGACTGCTCCCAAAGGATGCTCATTCAGAGATAAATCAAACCTTCTGGAAAAGGAGCACAAATGAAAACATTAAACATTGCCTATTGCCTGTGCCCCCAAAACATGATGCATCACCAATTCTACTGAGCCTTGACCCAAGGTAGAATTTAACATCTCAGTCTAAATCTCATGTATCAAATAATAATGTTCATGAGCAGATAAGAGACATAACAAACAGGAGGAACAGGATGGTGAAAACACTTGCAGAGCACCACGTAAGGCCTATCAACATCTCAAAACGACAGTGGCCAAGCACCAAATGAGCTGTTTAAGAACAGATTCAGACACATGTCCCATTCAATTTTTTAATGTAAAATAGAGGCCTACAGCTTTTCCCAAAGGTCACCACAGCTGGCAGGGAGACTCCCAGGCTGTTGAGCAAAAAAACTGGCTTCAAGGAAGGACAGCTGTATGGTGACAACGATGTATAAGGAGTAGTATGGAAAAAACATTTGCATACATGTTTGGTCCAGCAAGTAGAGACACCCCAAGCCTACAAGCACACTGCACCTCCACCCTCCTAAAGCTCGCTGCAGCAAAGGTCACTAGCACGACAGAAGTCTTATTCATTTAGAAACTAACGTGAACAGCAAAAGGTGTGCTGTATACAGAGATGTGGAAGTAAAACATACCCATCAAAAACCTGCTACAGCCCAGCACAGCCACTCACAAAAACTGTTCAGGTGAGGGATGCAGTATCAATATATACTCATGCAGTTTTAACCCCTGTTGCCTTACCCATAAAGATATTCCACTCGGCATCCAAGTCCCCTTGGTTGGCCAAGCAGCCTCTCATGACGTTAAAGCAGTAGTTGTAACAAGGCTTCACCGATACCAGACCTCGGCAGTGTGGGCAGTACATCATTTTCAGCAGTGCCCGCGTACCCTGCGGTGTGGGGTTCACCTTTAAAAGAGGAAAAAAGAGAAAGAAGAAAATTAGCCCTCTGTCACTGAAGCAAAAAACTTCACGTATTTACCCCAGGGTGGGTGGGGACAGAGCTGTGCAGAGGAGATGCAACAAGATCAGCCACCACCGACCGGGTCAGAGCTCCCCACTTATGTGATCCAGGGATCTGAGGAGCAGATGAAGAAGCCTGGCTCACCTCCTGGGTATACATGCCACTCCAGGGGGCACAGACAGTCCCCATCTCTGCAAAACATTATCTGCACTGCAATACACCTTGCATATTTGGGCTGCAAGGACAGGAGCCCTGAGGGAACACGCAGCACTCGAGCTCAGGGAAGGCAGTAAAAAGAAACCAAGCCAAAAGGCGTAACTGCAAGGCTGCGCTACCCAAGCTCTGCTGAAACACACACTGAAGACAACGATGCCAGGACTTCTTGGGAAAAAACGGATGAGATGGGATGTGTGCCGCTATCCCTGCACCAAACCCACCAGGAGCATGCCCTCCTCCTCTGCGGAGCCCCGGCTCAGCTCTTCCCAGACAATTGCACAGCAGGGCTCTCCGGCAGAGACTGGCTCCTTTATCTTCTATTCAACTCCTGCAACACAGCGTTTACATGACAGATACCCAGGTTCATTTATAGTCAGCACTCGTCATGCTAAATAACGCTGTTCCCCACACCTGAAGGAGGTGGCAGCCACAGCCCCACTGCTGGGGACAAGCTGGGAGGACCCTCGAAGCCAATGTGCAACTGCTGGGCGCGCAAGCGGAGCTATCTGCAGCAGGCACGTCACCCCCACACACCCTGAGCCCTTGACAGGGCTATTTTCCAAAGTGACTCATGGTCATTCATGTTTGATTCACTCTCTGGCCCAGCTTCAAAACATTCATTGAAACCATTTCCACCCAGCCGGTCTGAGGAGCATTCGCTCCAGCACCACATACTAGCACCAACCACATGGTGGGTCCACCTATAGCACTGAACAGAGAAGCTCCCTCAAGAGCAAGTTTAAGTGTTAATTAGCCACACGTGAAAAAGGAAAATTAAGATATGATCAGAGATACACGGACAAAATAGAAGTGGTCTCTGGTGTTTTAAGCAATGCACTTGAGACTTCTTGTAAGGTGTTTATGGCGAGTGCTCTCAATACGTTATGATCCAAGACCGTGCTGAAGGAGATACACACACAGCCCCGAGGAAGAAGTCATTATGTCATTCAGTACGAGTGGCTGGAGATGTGGATGGCCTCCACACCTCATCTGCTGGAGGTCTGGAAACTAACTTCATGGCAAAAAGGGTGACAGGACTGAATGGCAATGAACATATACGAGGAAGACCTGGTACCACATGTACGCTGAGGACCTTACTATTGTGAATCCCATCTCAGCACAAGGGCTATGGAGAAACTGAACACAATCAACTAGTTGGCAGCACATGAAACTAAGAGGCAACAGATTTTAACAGAAACAAACCAGAAAACAAAAACACCACTATATAATCAGGCTGGCTTTGCTATATCATCAGCAGATTCTTAAACCCTCTTTTCTTATAAAAAAAGATGACAGATAAAAATCCGTTGTGTTTCTGACAACTCCAGAAAGATCACAGTTTCTCTTCAGTAGGCAAGGAAACTTAGAAAGACAGGACAATTTTCTGCAGTTGATGGAACTCAGCGTTGGATTTTGGCTGGCCAACAATGTTTGTTCAGACATCACTTTACCCCTCTTTTGTCCACAAAGAGCCCGTTTGGCTGAGCAAAAGGAGACACAATGTAGAAAGCTGTTTGTGGGTGGGGGGAATCAGATTCAGACGTTTCAGGGCGCATATATATATATATTTATATTTGGAAGAAGCAGCAGGAGCCCCAGCAGAAAGCTCCCTATTGGGGCAGCATGGCTTTAAAGCAGAGCTAGTTCAAACACTGGAAGAACTCAAGCAACAGAAACCAGCCAGATCAGATGATTTATAGTTAGAAAACTGAAAACAGACAAATGTAAAGGTATCATCTGCCATCCAGATGGCGCAGTCCTTGCATAACAAAAAGTTGCGGGGGGGGGGGGGGGGGGAGAAGAGAAGAGAGAACTAAATACCATCTCGCACCCAGAGACAGAGCTCTGAAGGATGCCCCAGTTTAGCAGTTTCTCTGATAAACATCCCTTTATGTCATTTGGTGGTAGATGCCAGGACCTCCACACCTAGTCCTGAGGCTTATCAGTAAATCCTGGCTATCCTAGCACTACTGGCCCTCAAAGAAGTGCTCTGCATCCTCCTCAGGAAGAAAATTATGAAAATGCTGACAGCACCAGCCAGGTGCTAGAGCAGTTTGAAGTGGGACGAGGAGCAGGATACTTCCCAACCCCATCATGCATGGCACGGGATTGCATGGCAGCGTGTTGCAGAAAATCACCCGCCCAGCAGTGACCCAGGAGGCAGCTTCCCATCTTAGGTTCCCCGCTCGCGACTGCAATCCTGCAGCATCCCCCGGCTTTGATATTTCATAGGGGTTGATCTTTATGAATCCCAGCAGATGCATGGGAAACTGAAGCCGCTTTCCCACGTTCCACGGCAGACAACTTGGGATGGTCAGTCGGATTAGGTCCTTTGAACAAAGACCCAGGATGATTTTAAAAGCAAAGGGGGTTTTGCTTCCTTGCCCGCATAGGTTTGCAGCTCTGAGCCCTACAGAGCTGAGCAGAGGGTGATGGCAAAGGGGACAAAGAAAAGACAAACCCCAGCCTGCAGCGACTGCCAAACCGAGCCCTAACTAGCAATGGACGTAACCCACAGAGATGATGTTAGTTTGCAATACAGTTGCAGATGAAGAGGAAGACAAAGAGGGGAAATTCATCAGTCCAGATCTGACGTTTTATGGTGTCAGAAAGCAACAGGAAGGCACAAACACAGATCACCTCCAAGAGAGTTTCGTGGAAGATTATGAGCAATTACACCTCATTACAACAGTGATAAATGCTTAACTGCTGTGTATCGCAGCAATGAGAACCTTAACCCCTGGCAAGGGGCCCATACCCAGTCCAGACCAACTCTGGATCTGTCAGTGGGATGTGCCATATGTTGCACTGGCAATTCTTCACAAGCTTTTAATGTTCACTCTGCCACGCCAGGTGCAAGCTCTTAAAACACCATTGTATGTAACCGTAAACCCAGATATGCTTTGTTCTGGGGTTGTGTTTATCTTGGAAAGCAATCCAAGTTCATTCAAACTCTACTCTAGAATGACCCTCAAAACCAAATAATCTCCTTTCTAATAAAGCAGAAAGCTTTATTTGCTGAAGAGGATTTACTCTAGTAGATTTGAGCCCAGGTAGTACTACGCTATAGTGCTCATACCCTGTAAAAACTTCTAATAGAAGTAAATGCACTCCAACCCCTTCCTTTTATCTTGTGAAATTTATTTCCTTTCCGTGGCGTTCCACACCACTGCAGCAATCCATCACCCTGTGGTTTCATCATGTAAATTACAATTTGTCCATATCTATATGCTTTGTCAAACGTGAAGATTAAAAGCTGCTAACAGATGTGTTTTGGCACCAATCTTCACATTCGTATTGATCTTGCTCCTTAAAAATACAGATTCACACACAATTCACAAAAATTAAGTGAAAAGCAAACAATTCTGGGCTTAATTCAAATGCTTCATATCACGTTTGTTGAAATAGCCTCCCAAATTCCATTGACTGTTGAAGGTACAATCACATTCTTGTAAAAAAAGACATGCTCTTGGTATAATAAAATCTAGTTTTAGTTGGTACCTTGTCATACCCATCCTGCTTCATTTTCACATAAGGGAAACTGCCTTACATCCTTAGCCTTTTCCAGCTTGTTGGCAATTACATCTGCATGCATACATCTGGTAGAAACTACACCACTGAAGTACACACCTATCAAGTGAAACGCCTTGTTAACAGCCTACCACAAAGCCACCAAAACTCAAAGATAAACCAATCTGTGCAAGCAGACAAAAGCTCAAAGAAGCAACCAGCTTCTCTTCCCCCTCTTTCCAAAGGCAAGGAATAGCTGAGGAAGGAGGAAGGATGACAGAGCTCCAGCCATGGATGGTCCTGCGGGGAGCTCCCACCAGCTGCCAGACAGCCGGAGCCACATTCTATTCTCTCACTCTACCCTCAAGTTAACATTAAGAATGTTAATAACAATATTTAAAATCCTGTCAGCTTTAATAACTATTTATAATAACACTGATAACTCAGGCTTTCTTATTTTCCAAGCTTGCACAACAACAGTGTTGCCATGCCAGCAGCACAGCCACCAGAAAACATAAAAATCCAACAATCTGAAAGTAAATGCAGTGAAATTACTTTTGATTTATACCGTGTTTTCTTTGGAGAAAAAAATGAATTAGGGCATATATATGCAACACTGCATAAGGAATACTGAAGGAGTAACTTCCCAGTGACATGGAAAGATGATTTCATGACTTAAAGTAATTCCAAAGCTGACTGAAGGACTGTGGGATGTTCCAGGTGAGCAGCCAATTTAGACAAGTGAAGCGTCACCGATTTTTGGGACCAACACAGCCTTACTTGTATCACTTTTTCCTTCCCTCAGCGTTGTGCAAGAGCATCATCCTGGCCCATGCCAGTCCAGACATTCAGCTCATTGTGAAGCAGAGAATCACTCCGGAGGCTCATGGTTTGCTTCCCCACCCCAAATATTCCAATGAAAGTGTTCTGGAATTCACTACACGTTTAACCAATTTTGCTGGCCCAGTGCTAGCACACAAATAATTTAGAAAGCATCTGGTTCAACCACAAAGTTGAGCCTCCGAGGTCTTGCACAAGGGAGCACGTTTAGGAGTGATATTTGGGAACTGCACAGCTCTGTGCCTTGTCAGTATTTGCTACCCATGGCAGTGCATGCTGCAGCTTTATCTTGGGCAAGGAAAATTTCAAGACTACACTTATGCTCTACTCCCTACTTACAGCTTGCTTTACCTCCCCCCAACCCCACCCAGATGTGACACTGCCAGAGAGGAACAGCAGAGCTCCCAAGAATCACACCACCAGCCACTCAACCAGCTCAGTCTTAACATTAACAAGTCAAAACAGGAGCACTGCGTGCTTATCCTCCCCATTGGCACCTCCAGCCCACACAGGGCAGAGGGGACCCCAGGGTGCCAAGTGGATGCCTCTTCCACTGAACGCTTATGGAGAGATGCCAGCGTTAGCATCTTCTGCACTCCGTGTCCTCGGGACCAATGTGCCTTTCACACAAAGCTTGATCTCTGCAGCACCTGCCTTTCCTTGACCCAGAGACACAGATTTTTAGAAGTGTTTTGTTTGCTTTAATGAGCAAAACAGCAAGAACATTTCATCTTGGCAGCTATACCCAAAAACTTCCTTAGTTATCCCTCACATCGGTTCTGCTGCTAATGTTGAAAACACAGCGCAGGGCGAGGCAAAGAAAGAAAAAAACCCTGAAAAAAACGAACAAAAAAATACCCCAAAACCCAAACCGGTGGACTGAAACACTCCTGCATGATGCCATCAGCTCCAAACCCACTGTCACATCCACGTGCACCCTCAGCCTGTCAAATCCGTGATGATTGCTGCTCGAGCATGCTTTGAAGGCTATGCCTAGTGCAGACCCTCAGATCACGGGAGCAGAGGCAGATGCAGCCACATTCTTGGCAGGTCTTCTCAGGGTCATCTTTGATATGGAGAAGTGCTTGGTATTGTTTTCTGCATTGACGTTTGCCCTTGGCACATGGAAGGCAACATCCTTATGTATGGCAGCCCCCTGGTCCGGCCCCACAGCTTGCAACTTGCTGCCTGGACAGCGCTGCTTCTTTGGAGGTCCCTCCGCAACACTGAAAGGGCTCCTCGGCTCTTCCTCAGTTGCCCATGAAGCAGCATGATCTGCACCCCATCTCCCCTCAGTACACGCAAGCAACACATTTCATTTATTGTCACTTCCCTGGGAGGGGTCTCCTCTTGCCTGAAGTCTGCCCAGCTTCATGGGGTACAGGGATATGAACTTCTTCCTGAAGAAGGATTAAGGTCACATTCCCCTTCAAGTCAAACCAAGGGCAAAGACTGCACAAAGGGAGACTGGACCTTTGCTCTCTGCCTAAACTTTTAGAGCCTCAAAAGGTAATTAATAGGGGCACTATTTTTAATGAAATGGGAGCTCAGTGCCCTTATGTTTTTGATGATACAGGCCTTAATTCTTGTTTCATTATTTTCATCACCGCTTTTCCTAAGCTAATGTCTGGTCCACATGCAGCATCCACGCAGAGAAGGGTAGGAGCCACAGCTCTGGAGATGCAGCTGGAGGTAAGGGAGCTCACACAGGCCAGCAAGTAGGTTGGTTTATGCAGGTTCAGAGCTTCAACTTGTGCTCCATAGAAGCCTGAGTAAAGATGAGGCAGATCAGAGCAAAAGAGGTTAAAAAGCCACCGGGCTCTCACTCCAGCTTTGGAACAGCTGTGGGAAGGCAATCACCTGTCCCCGCTGCAACCATCCACCATAAACGCTTTGAAGAACATGCCCTCCTTGGCTGCTATCATCACAATTTATTAGGGAAGAAATGCTGATACCAAGGAAGCCGAGCCTTCTCCACCCACTGCGAACATCTCCAGCAGCTTCCTCTCAGCTGTTAATGTCTCTTGAGGACAGCAGACAGAGGAGGTAGGTGTATTCTTCATATGAAGCTGTGCATTATTTCATACAGCTCATATTTGTGCTTCGAAATTAAACGCTCTTTCTTGCATACAACTTTGAAGTAGTCATCTTTCCACGTTTCCCATGGCCGGGCTGCAAGCCCCTTTTCCAATGGCCCTGCTGCTTTGGTTGCACCTCATGTGGCTCCCCAAGCACGCAAACGCCCGTCAGGGAGGCGATTTGGGAGCCTCCAGAGCTCCCAGCAGTTCCTCACACCATCGGACACAAGGGCAAAAGTGGTAAAAGAATCCCAAAACAACAGTTCATCATCATCAATCTCCTGGGGGGCTGCAGAAAATTCTCACCACCACTGCAACTGCAGGAGGTCCCATCTGCATGTCCCCATTCACAACTCTGCAGAGACACAGTGACACAAACACAGGGATTTGATGTCAAGTGGCTGCACACTTCACCCTTCACACTCCTCCGCTGCTGACCTCCCCTCCCAGCCCATGGGTCAAGCAGGCTCCTCCTGACCCTACAAAATGCTGTCAGGGGGCTCAATCCTCGACTTCACCTTCTTCTCCCCCCTCAACAGGGACCTCCACCCCATACCTATAGTTGACCTGCCCTCAGCAAGCCCCTGGGCGCTTTGCTCTCAAAGGTTTCATGACCCTCGACCAGGCTGAGATCTAATCACATGTTGACTAATTAAGGGAACATCTCTGCAGCTTGAGAACTGCCCAGTTGCAGGTTCTCATCCTTTTTCAGTCACTCTGGGCTCTGGCTTGTATTTGTTCCTTTTTTCCACCCCTGACTGGGGCAGGAAATGTCACTGCTGGCAGCAATTTAACCCGGCTGATTTTAGTGCTTGTCGAGGGCTAAGTAGCAAGTGAGCGATTAGGGGATGGAGATATTTCCGTCTCCCAAAGGCAGGGGCAGGAAGGTCAGAGAGAAAGCACCACGCGTCAGCAGATGGCAGAGGGAAGCACTGGAGGCCCCCAGCCCCTTGCAGCCCACCTCAGATGCAGGACATCTCTAGCATCCTAGGTTTTCTTCTCAGACCTGCTGTTCAGGACAGATTTAGAGAATTTTGTACTTTTTCATTCCAAAGGAGGGAATTTGAGGGGTGAAGACTTGAGCATCAAAACCATGGCATTTAAATGCAGTTTGCAAAAGTCTGTGCTTTCTCTCAAAACCATACAGCTTTCTTACTGTTGTGTGCTTGGGCAGCAGCACACAGCTTCTGCTTCTTCCAAGGTCAAATTCAAAGTTATTTCCTATAATTCTGGCTCAGAAATCAAGCATACTCACAGCTTTTCAATATTTCCTCTTCCTTTCCCCCTTTACTTCCAAACTCATGCAAGAACAATACCTTTTTAAATGCATCTCCCTAGTGAAGATGTAAAAATATATAGGATCATTAAAAAAACATCAAGACCATTCTACCATAAAGTGCTCTTTGCTTTCCTCATAGCACCCCAGGAAAGTAAAAAGCAGCTGGGTCTTGCAGTAGTTTGTATTTCTCCTCCTGAGGATTTTCAATTAAGCATTTTTAACTTCCTTGTTACAAAACACATTAAAAGTAAATCTAATTTGCATTACTTTGGACATTTTTTCATAAAGAAGAATAGAAGATTTATCCCTCAAGTTAATCCCTGGTATAAGCAGTCATCCCACTATAACTCCTGAGTAAAAATAATAAGAAAGCAGAGTCAATAGAGTCATTATACAGAGCTCAGCAAAGCCAGGCTAATCTATATGTAATGTGGGATGCCCCAAAACACAACCACAAAGCAGCAGGCATAAACACATCAGCTTTTAAACTCACATACAGAATTTCCCATTGTGTCTTGCAGAAACGTGATGTTAAATTTCCACTGAATCAGATTAGAACTCACAATTAATAAAAGATTATTATTCCTTCTACTGCTGCAACTAAAGCTTAGGTGATCAGCAGCAGGGAGTTTTGCTGCTGCTTGGAAAAGTGTCTCTGTTGCACGATTTCCAGTGCAACTTGTGAAAGTGAAGTGGAAAGTGCAGTAACTGTGATCGTCCACGGTGTGTGAGCTATTTTTGCAGCTGAGTTCGTCTCTGGGTAACCTTCCACACTCGAGCAATTAATTCTAGGGTTGAAGGCAACTCTACACTCAAGGATCTTCAAAAGGGAAAGAGAAATCACGATGCCACCTTGGGTTCACGACTCTGATTCATAACAGATGCGGGGACTGTAGCCCTCGTGGTCCCGTGTCAAGTCTGGAGACGATTTGATGAATTCTGAGCAGATGGAGTATAAACACGATCCCTCACCCATGCACGTTTACTGCCTATCAAGTGATTGCACATTCCCGAAAACCATACTGGAGCTTAACAGACGGACCTCCCACCCAAATACTTCATCTGCTCTCTCCAGCAGTGCAAACCCCATCCCCTGACCACAGTATCTGCCACACAGCCAGAAATAAGAGCCACCAAATCTGAAACCCCAACCAAAAGGTTGGCAGGCTTGGCCAGTGACCTGGCAGGGAGACACTATGCTTAGCCTCATCCAGCACCGACCCTCCCTCCCACATATTCTTCCCACCACAGGACAGTGTTCCCGAGGCTGAAGGATTTTGTGGTCTTATCCTCAACCAGCAGCACGCAGACATAACATGAGAGTCATCACTATTAAACGGGGAGTCAAAGTGCCCAAGGACCTAAACCTGCCCCTGCTAACTTACAACTCGCTCCTGGAGCCTGCATATTAGTATAGCAACTCTTCCCTTGCTAATATTCTCTGCCCTATCGCACATATACAAGGCTTATCACAGGCTGTTTTCCTCACTTCTCTTTGAGAAAAATTAACATGGAAACAATTTTTTTTTCTTTCTAGAGAGATAGAGTATTTTAATATTACCCCTGTAAAGTCAAAGCAATATGAATTATTATCTCACTTAAGGATGCTGCTTGTGCTGCCTCCAAAATTGCATTCTGCTTCTAAAAGTACCTGAACGGCTATTCTTTTATGGTTTACTACTTTTTTTTTCGTGGCACTTAGGGGGATTCAAACTACTGCCCGCCCTTTAAGCCTGGGGTTTCACTACTCTGTAAGCAGGCAGACAGAAAGTAAACCTCTCTGCCCGATTAAATGATTATACTAAATCTTCTATAGCCCACAGGAAATGAGCTGAGTTTTTTTAAAAGGAAATCACTAATATTTATTATCTTACACAATCACTTTAAACGGATTATTGACTACACCTGTTCCCTGTACCATACAACTGGGACTAAAATTAAAGACAAATCTCGTGTCAAAAAAAAAAAAAAATCACCTCACTTAAACCACTTCAAAGTGGTTTATAAGAAGAGGGAGGTAAACATTTAAGTGACCAATACATAGCTATTTGATCAGAAAAAGAATTTACTTTATCATGAAAGTCTGAGCTGTAACTCATGCAGTGTGTGTGGCACAAAGTACAGCTGGCTCCTGCCCTGTGCCCATGGCTCCAGCTTACTGTTATCATAAAAGTACTGTTTGCTCATGCGAACAGCCTCTCCCCATGCCTGGGAGCAAGGAGCAAATCATCAGCTGCTCCATAATAGATGCGCACAGTATCCATGACTCTCTGTAATTTGAAGGCAATATTAAGAAGAAGATAGGGCCATTACACAAGCAAACATTGTTATTTCCACTGCAGAAGATATTTAATTTCCTGCTCGTTGCTGTACCCCGGACAGGAGGACAGCATCAACCTGGGGAACATCCCTGCTGCTGGGATGCAGCACTAGATGGTGGTGTGCCCAGAACGTGACCAAGGGCACAGCCTACACAGATGGAGTGCAGTCCCACCTGTGCTCAACTACCACCAACACCTTTGGGTACCTAGTCAGGACAACAGGGAAAGATGCTACCCATCACAGGTCCACGGGACTTGGGAATTATCACAAGACAGAGCTCACCGCAGACACTTTGCTCACAACGTCCCTTGCGACGGCAAGGCCCTGCGCGAAGGTGCGGGCAGCCACAAATGCTCGTGTGACTTGTAGCTTGAGCTTCCTCGGCACGTCCCCGAAAGGCTTCAGCTGCTCGGTGTACTTGCTAACGCACTCGAGGTACTCGTCCGTGAAGTGGTACTGGGGATTGACCAGCCGGAACATGCGCTCCAGTAAGCGTGCCCAGAACTCGTTGAGCATCTCCTCCAGGTTGACGTTGCCGCCCACATAGTACCGCTTCAGCTCCACGAAGAGGTCCTTGAACAGCTCTGAGTTCTGCATGTACAAACGGCCATATGTCCGCACAAACATGTCATTCAGCGACTTCTCAGCATTTTCGAGAAGTTCTTTGAAGAACTCTAGAAAAGAGGAAGAGAAGATGTGGTAAACACAGGCATTGGATTGTGTGTTCACACACTTCTACAACCATTGCAATTGCTTAACTGGAAAATTCAGCACAAGACCCTCATCCAAATGAAATGTAAGGTTAAAGGACTCCCAAAGATTTTCAAACAATTTCTGTATCTCAAAATTTTTTTATTACACTTCATAAAACACCCTCCGCCAAACCTCTCTCCAGATCAAAAGACTTGCATGAATGAAGTCTCTTTTGATGCAAATCTGAATACCATGACAAAAGGGGGGGGAGGGGGGGAGCCAGTTTCTTATGTTACCATTCAGCCATCTTAAAAGTCGTCATTTCAAAGCACAAGAATATCAGAAAGCAGAAAGCAAAAAAGGTGGTCTTTTTGTTAAACAGGTATTTTGCACAAAAGGGTCTTTTCTTTTCAGTTCTCATCAATTAACTTTCTGAAACGATCATAAACCAGCCTCAAAAATGAACAAATTTTAATAAATTCAAAGACAAACCCCAAAATCTACCTGTGGGTTCTTTCTCTCATCTTGCAAGTTTATCATCTCTCAGGGCAGAGCCTGTCTCTAATTACCTAAATGGTCATGATTACAGACAGGGCTTCAGATGTTTAGCAGTACAAAAAAAAACCCCACGACAATTAAGCCAGAATTTGCTCAAAATCCAAATGCTAAACACTTGGCATAAGAATGACGAGATTTTTCAGATTACAAAGGACACACAGGGGCCCCTGGGTTTCATCACTTAAAAGCAAATCCCCATTTCAGCTCACCCTCCCAGAGCACCAGACAGCCTGGTGCTGGAGAACGGCCACTGCTGAAGCACTGTCACCGTGTCTTGGCAGCGCCACACACATCTCCAACTCCAGTAACAAGCTGATCTGGCACATCAGATGCAACCGCCAGGTCAGTTTAAAGAACATCCCTTGCCAAGACAGCACCACTGAAGCCTTGGCATGTGGCTCTAAGCAAAAACACAAAGTCTTTGCCTTGGAGACTCTGTGTAGATTATTTAAAAGACAGGGGAGGGGTCCATTAAGCCAAGTGCATCTGGGCAATTTTGGAACAAAACTCCACACTATGTGGCCTTGGGAAGGAGCTAAGGAGAGCAAGGGTAGGTGCCACTGGGACAAACCATCACATGCCGGTGGTGCTCACGCCAGGCTGCCACCCGTTTGCCCCAGCCCCAAGCGAGACACTGGGGCACAGGCGCAGCCTCTCCACCGCCACAGCGCAGTCAAGAAGCATATTATTTTATGCATGCCATCAGCAATTGAGGATTCTGACCTCTGCTTTTCTGTGACTCATATTCAATAAATATTTTTTAATCAAACATGCCTCTGTGGGTTTTTTTAATCCTCAAAGGAGTAATGTTTAAAGCCAGAAGTTGTTGGGGGGGGCCGATATTTTGGCCTAGTGTGAATTTAAACCTTGTTAAAACATATTAAAAGTATGCCTAAGTTCAGATTTTCGTCTTCAAAGTGCTCCAGTACAAACAAAGCCTAACACGGAAAACATCTTCTGGAAAAACTGAAACATTCTTCAAGTTCCTGACGAACAAAGTCATGGGGCTCAGTGCCTGACATGGCTGTATATAATGCAGCCTCTTAGGAGCACAAGAGAAATGATCCAGGGAAGAAGAGATTGATTTCAAACACCCAACACATCCTCTGTCCAATATCAGCAGGAACCTCCACTTTCGTTCCCATGACTGGCATTTCCTCTCCAGGAAGATTTTTTTCTGTTGAGTTTATACTATAGAGATTAGCTTGGTGTATATTAATTTCTAATTCACTTAATCATTTTGAAGGCTCACTTCCTTCCTTTGCTCAGACCTTTTAGCATCACAAATAAGTAGTTTATTTAAATACTTTTGTGCCAGGCACAAGAGCTGGCAGATGCATCAGCAAATTCTTCAGAAGAATTACATACCATATTGATGGGAAATCTGTTAAATAGTTCCAACCACCAGTCTAAAGGAACCAAAACCAGTGTTTTGAGCCAAGGAAGTTATCTCAAGTAATACATCCATATTACCATAACTGAGTTATTCTCCTGCCCAAACTCATTTTATTGGTTACACTCCAAAGTGGAAGTTGAATAAACCACATCCAGGCTTTAGAGCCCTTCATCTCTTAGCAATTTTTCATGTGGGCTAGAACCAAGTGTGTTCATTAATTATCCTGAAAAGAAAAAAAGGCAACCTAATTAGCAGCATATACCTGCACACCTGCAGTCTTCCAGCCAGCAGCTTCTCCTTGCCCAAAAGGAAGGTAAATAAAAGAAACAAAAACTTCACAAGAAAACCAGCCACTTCTAAAACCCCAACACAACACCGCTGAAGAAGGCACCACTTACTAGCCAGCACTTCCGTAGGCAGAAAACACCCATTTAGGTGCCACTTTCCAAATAAGAAGGGGAGGGGGACAGAGGAGGGGCTGTGTGTCTGTAGCACAGAGGCAGCACCCACCCTCCTGCCCAGTGAAGCTTCCCTGCCAGCATATGCCTGCATCCCCAAACTGTGCTGCATGGGATGCCCTGGTGACTGGCACCAACAGCTTAGCCCACGGGTGGCCTCACTGGCACCTCACGGCTCCTGGAGTGGGCACGGGGTTGGGAAAAGGTAGAGAGGAGGGGTGCTGAGCACGGCACCAGGGACAAGGAGCCACCCCACACCAGCAAGCAGGGATAGACCCAGCAGTGGGATGTGCATGGCAACATCTTCCCCCATGCAATGCACAGCACTCAACTTGGGCAGCAGCAGCAGCAATTAAATGAGATTATATATAGATAAGTTTTACTCGAGCTGTTGGCATACTGTAAATCTTCATCCTCAGTTTCTGTCTTCCCATCAAGAAATCAGCTTGGGCACAGGAAGGAACATTAAGCTTTTCTCTGTGCAAACCATGGGCAAAGGCGTCTGCAATGAAGAGAAGAAAGCCCAAGAGTCCTTTTTATGGCTTAAATGCTAATCTGACTAGTAACTCCCTACATCTAATTAGATATTAATTCTCCCCTTCACAGAAACGAGCTGATTAGCAAACACCAACATAACCCAGCATTAACCTTGCCACCACAAGAAGAAAAATGGCAGCTTCCTCTCTTACGTCTTGACTGTTTGCTGGGTGAAATAAATGACCACCTTTCATTTGTATTAGAAGTTGACTTGTTCTCAAACAAAGCAAACACACAAAAGCCTTGGTTGCTTATTTTACAGCACTCTAAAAGCATGTTTTACAGCTGTGTCGCAAGCAATCTGTACTCATTAAATTATCACTCTGACAGGCTTCCTGTGAAAAGCTGTCAAACGCAAACGTTTTTCACAGACAACGAATCATACTTTGCCAGTACTCCCCAAGACACTGCTATCTAGAGAGATGGCAGGCTCTCTTTCTTTTCCCTCCAGTTATCTTGTTTAAACTCCCAGAACAAGGGCTGGCCCCTCTGTCCACAAACAGGCATAAAAGCACACACACCGACGGGAAAGGGCTTCACAAACTGACCTGCAGAAGCAGCACGTGGCTGGAAAGTCTCCCTGGTTCTCCCAGCTAAGAGCAGAGCATGGAGAGATGTCTGGGTTACACAGAGGGGATGGGCCATAGAGAAGGTGCTGGACTAACATGGCTCAGCCAGCTCTGGTCCAACCCGATATGGGAGCAAGTCCACATTTTACTGCTTCAGCCCATCTCAGCTAAGCCCTGCTGATGAAAAGTCATCTTGTTGCTCAGGGTGATGCTCGGGAGGGTGAGTGCAGGGGCAAAGATACCAGCGCTGCCACCCACAGAGCCCAGCCAAGCTGTCCAGTGGGACCAGAGCTACAAAACCGTTCCTAACATCAAGAAGAAAGTTTAAAATTTGTCTGTATTGCAAAATAAATCCTGTGGATGCTACGGACTTTGATGTTCAAAGGAAGATAACATTTCCAATGCAATTAACTTTTAGAGATAGAAGAGGCTGTAATCTGCAGTCAAGCAATCTACAGCTCTGGGCTCTGTTTACTCTTTTAACACATTAGAATTTCAGGTTAGAATTTAAATAGCCAACACTCAGGAAACCCTAGAGATGTCATAAAACTGTAAGAAAGACTGGATGTGACATACCTGGTATTTCTGCAATAAGAACCCTGGGTGGGAGTGGGTGGAATCTTTGCTTTTGAACAAACCCTTCCATAAAAGGGCACAGTGGGAAACAAAACCATAGTTAGTTGGCAAATTCCTTTTTTGAGGTATTAAGATGTATTACCTGTTTGCAGCTTGAGGGCAGACCAGCCCTGCCAGTAACCCAGTGCAGGAGTGCACCACACTCCCCCAAGGTGCTTCCACATGACATTAGTTTCCACTGCCAGAATAATTCAAAACAATTTTTCTTCCGAATTGCAGATACACAAGCTACTTGAAGAAACGCAACCGCTCCACCCACTGCGAGGCACAGGGCAAATCCACCTCCAGATAACGTAGCCACTTTGATTTTTGTACCCAATAATTTTTGACCTTGGATTCATAGGTCTCATCTGAAAATACCCTTTTTTTTAAGTAAGAAGGGATGCAACATTTTCCTATTCCTCATGCTAACGTTTTCATGTGAAGAGTGAGATTTTCATACAAGAGAGCTTTTGATGAGGACAACCTGCTGCTGTAGGGCACAGTCCTACCTAAATCAAAGGCAGCTCCTGGAAATTAGATGAACACATCAAAGGGGCACGTTCCCCTTCACCCACAGGCAGGTATGGCATTTCCCCAAGAACACTGGTGACAAAAGCAGCAGCAGCACAACTGCCTGGCCTGAGCTGCCTCCTGCCACCACCAGCACCCGCTGCCCCTCAGCAGCAGTGAAGCACTGGCGTCCTCTGCCCCTCCAGCCATGCCCCAGGCAGGGAGCCCTCAGGATTGAACCCATAACCACAGTGCAAAGTTTTGCCTTGATTTTGCTGATCTTCAGGAACGAAACACATTTATTTCAGAGAATAATTTCACACCGAGAAGCACAGTGCTCCATGGCACCCCACTTGCTCCTCTTCCAACTGCAAAGTCAAACTGTAAGCGATCCGGAGCTCAGCACAAAAATAGCAAACCTTACCTGCAGTGCAAAAAAAAGGCTGCAAGTCTTGTCCAAGAGCTCAGCAAGGCTGTTGAGCCAACATGCGCTCTACAGATGCCCATCTGTTGGCCATGTTCAGGTGTGCTGGTGTCCTTCCAAACGGAGACCAGAGCTACCACGCACATTTCTGCTCCCAAAGGCTACCAGACATGTTACATTTCCCATGCACCAGGTTTGCTTAAGTTTAGAGCTGAGTTTTCAACTGGCCTAAATTTGGAAACCTCAAACAGAACAACTATGCAAACAGATACCAGGTAGACATGCAATTACTTGACACACCTTAAAAACCAAATAAAACCCGGCTCAAGCATGCAGAGGGAACGTGATGAATTTTTATGGACACAATTAATTAGTTTCAGATAATTTGCCACCTAGCTTTTTGGGTATACCCTTAATACGTTGTCCAGATTACTATTAAGGACTGTCTGTTTTACCAAAACCTTTAATTTGCTTGTCTGTATAGACAATTATGCTTTCTAGTATGTACAGGAGAACACTGCCACAAAGAGATTAATTATATTTTCTTGTAAAATGGTTTACTCATAAAATGCCCATAGCAGCAAGATGGATTCCTAGACGAATGCTCTTGCCCAAGCCATGGCCCCAAAGGCTGTGCTGCAGAGGGGCCAGCACCAGCCCAGTGCCTTCACAGAGGTGCATTTGCAGATGCAAACTCCACCCTGCAGCTGCTCCTACCATGCAAAGCGAAATTCAATCCAGACAGATAAAAGGAATTTGGAGGGAAAAGACAAATTTTCACAGCTCTCATTTGTAGCCACACCACCTACTCCAAAGGAAAGAGAGATATTATTTTTTTTCTAAATGTGCCTCACGATTTTTAATATGCCTTCACTTCCTTTATTGCATATACCGCATTTGTAATTTCCACCAGGGAAAAACAAACCATAGCTTAACAACCTTTTTCCAGAAGTGTTGAGAAACTGATGAATACATAGTGCTAACACATTTATTGAATATGAACTCAGGAAGGGCAGGGCAAATCCACAAGCTGTTTCTCTGTCCTGTTTTCAAACATATGTTAGCACTTACTGACATGGGAAGAACTCTTCCACAGAGTTTGAAATAGTACAGGCTTAAATCATGGCAGTGTCACAGCAACAGCACCGACATGTAAACCTTGGAGAGCTAGGAGGGACAACATCTCCTCAAACTCTGCTTGATTAATAAAAGGTTTCACAACAATAACAATTGGGCTGCAGCCTCACAGGGGAGGGAAAAAACAAGAACCCAGGATTTCTACAACTTCTTGTTTCTGGAGGGCCCATGAGCATAATCTCCATCTGCACCCTGGGGCTGGCAGAACCCCAGAAGAGCAGGGCAGAATGTAACACAGCACAAGATCACCACCATCACACAGAGACCAAGCTTGTTAGAAGAATAAGAAGCCACGAAGGAGGAGGAAAAAACAGCTGAGACTGTAGTCTTTGATTCAAGAAGCAAATAGCAGCACACTGCATTCTGCTGCATCTAGCAGTCACCCCACAAATTAGAAAAGCAGCGACAACAGAAATGCTCTTGGTCCCCTCTTGGTCCATCCTGCTCTCCAGCACCCCACATAGCAGGACAAGGCAGACTTTGCAGCCTCCTCATCCCTATTTCCAGGGACCGCCACTGCTCATGCATCCTGTTCTGGGTCAGCTATAGCAGGTTTCTCCCACTGTTCCCACGCTGCCTCCTCCCCGAGCAGCAGATCCTTCATTCTGAGCTCTTCCATCCTCCTCTTAATGACCACAACTCAACAACAGTCTTCCCCAACACACCTCCCTTGCTGCTGCTTCTTTTCCCTCCATTTGCTTCCTCCATAGCCCCCCACATCTAATTTCCACTGCACCTATTCCTCAATCCCAGCTGACCTTTCAAACACATCTACTACTTCTCAGCTGCTTTACCTGCTGACCTACGTCCATTTGGTACCAACACACCGACTTCCCACACCAAACAGCCAACACCACCTGCAAAATCTAGAAGCGAGCTCCTTTCAGGTTGCCTCCCACATACCCCTGATTCAGAGGGGCTTTCTGGGACACTCACCAAGGTATTTCACATATAGGTATTTCTCCAAGCCTCCCTTCCTATTGCTGTTGAAGAGCTTGAGGAGGACCCATGCTGCTGAACAGTGGGAATGGTTTTCTCATTCCTGTTACCTCAGTTCCCTTCATCTCACTATATTTGCAAAGAGAGCTCTTCCAGTTAGGGCCACCTCTCTTATTTGTTCATCCAGCATGCATATGGCTGGATGCTAAGACATTACAGCATATTTAACGCTAACGAAATAGCTCTAGCTCTGCACCAATGGAATATCTTATCCCGAAGCCCACCACAAGACCTCAAAATGCCACCAACTCAACCAGCATCCAGGGGAGCAGCCTGCAGGACTATGCAAGCACACCAAACCCACACATAGGCTAGGTGGCTCTTTGTGCAGGAAGGAGGAAAAAGAGAGTTAATTTTAAACAGACAAACAATAGCTCATTGACCGGTTGACAGCAATTAGTAACCAGAGGGCACCAGGCACATTTCCTGTAGCCAAGTATAAAGGCCTTTGCTTTTGGAATAAAACCAAAAGGGTAACAGCAGTTTACCTGTGATCTTAACAGCAGAACTGCTGTTCTGATGGTAGAAGACTGATCCCTCCAACCTCATACACAAAGTGGTTTTGCGCACTGCTGAGGTCTTTGCTCACTTACAAAATCTAGTCTCCCTCTCTACCCCAAACCTACAGGGCAGGAGCCTCCCCCACTTTGAGATCGCTTTCTTCTAAGATAACTTGACCTCAGGATCTTTCTGAGCCTCCCAAAACAGAGGTTTGGTCCCCACAACTGTCAGACAAGCATCACCCTTCTCAACGAGCAAGACTAAAAACCACAGTGGTCTACGGACCTCCTTAAAAATCTCCAGATGGAGAGGAGGCAGTTAAGTGCAAACAAATAAACAAACTTCCACTGCAGAGACAGCAGACAATTTGTTTCATTATTGTTGCAGTGAGTGAGAAAGCACAAACAAAAGCCCACAAGTGGCATTTTCTAAAGGAAGCGTGTTGGTGGTTGCTCCCTCCTGCTTCTCCGAGATCACTCCACCCCTACACCTCTGGTAAGCACAGGTCTGAAAACAAGTCTGAAGGACTGGCTCTCAGCAACTGCTGCTTCTGCAAAACTTAAAGGATCTTCCCACTGTTTTCTGCCCTGGTTAGTATGAGGTTTGGTGCCATCCCTTTCCAGAGAGGAAAGGACAAGGCTGTGCCTTTATATCTAGACATGAGTGGCAACGGATAGACAAAACCACTCTATTATTTGTACGTTAATGATGCAGTCATCAGCGTACCTGCCAGGGGATGGGTTGTAATGGCAAGAGCTCTCTCCACCACACACAGATTTATTCAGAAGCACGAACACCACGCACCTCTGGCACAGTAGGCATCAAAGGTCCACCAGGTCTCTCCTCTCGGCGCTCCTGCTGTGCCACAATACCAGGAGCAGCCTCCTGCAGAGATGAATGTGCTGGCAGCCAGGACTAAGCCCACAGTCCTGGGTGCCATGGACATGGAGCAGGGGGGAGGACTGGCACACGAGCAGGATGAGGCATCAGGTCTCTGCTCTTGCAGGCAGTCTCCAAGAAAAGAGTTAATGCAAGATGAAGGTCCCCAAAGGGCAGTTATTTCAGTAAGGCAGAGAGCCCCTCTGGTCTGCCAGATTCTAACTATAGGAGCAGTAGGCTGGGCACCTGTGAGGCTTGTCTTTCACTGTTTGCATCACACTGCCTGGAGCAGCAGAGGGGAGACCACCAAAAGCTTTCCCTTGTCCCTTTGTCTCATTCCCAGTTATTAATGCTTCCCAGCCATTCATCCTACTGGCCCAACACACCTCCCTGCAAACTCCTACCTGGAGACAGCAGCTGGAAGCCAGGGGTTACCAATTCAGACATGACATTCCAGGGCATTTTGTCCCTAGTTTCAGAACAGTTTGGAAGGCATTTAGCCAATGCCCCTCCTTGACTAGTCACACGGACTCAGCCACAGCCTGTTACTGGAATTAATTCATGCACCCAGGAGTAAACACAGGGCTCACACCAGAAGATCAAGGCCACCCCATGATGCTTCAAAGAAGCACAGTACAACTGCACTTTACACCTGAGGCTACTCTGCCCAACATAAACACGGAACTCACAAACAGGGGTCCCTCTCCAGCCCCCCTGCCTGGTCCCCATGCAGCAGAGGGGTGGACGCACCACAGTTATGGGGACCCCTGGCCAGCTCCTGCTGCTTGGATTTGGTTTCATTCCACTCATTGCCCCAAAGGGGGTTTGTTTTACACTCCTGTATTTGTTTTATCTTAAATGCTAATGGAAAAGTCAGGAGGAGCAGACCAGAAACAGGACTCTGGGCATTTAATAGTTTCCCAGATGCTTGCTTGGGTTGTACCATTTTGTAAAAATCTTTCTGTTGCTTGGGTGCTGGGAACACCAAACCTACTGCCAGCCCAGCCCACAAACAGACCACCTCACACTGGAGAGTTCATCTCTTACATCATTCCCACACAACAAGAGTTGCAGAAGCTTGCTTGCCTCCCCCCGCAGAAAGGACAAGACTTGGTTTAAGTGCAACAGCAAAAGCACTTGTCAAATGCAGGGACAGGAGAATAAGCATCCACTTGCTGGACTCGGCCCCACAGGGCAGAGGCTCAGCAGCCACTCTGCTCACAGGGGTTTGGGGCTCTGTCCTCTCCAATCCCTCTGCAACCAGCCTACAAAAAAACTATTTTTCCCTTCATAAAAGGCCTAGCACAACAGCTAGGTCTTCTGGGAGATTCAGGAGGCATCTTTAATAAGAAAAAAACCCCCAAGAACATCTTACTTAGAAAGCAACAGAACAGCAGAAATGCTCAAGAAGAGTTATGGGCTATGTCCTGTCCCTGCTCCAATTCCTCAAAACAGCTGAACAATTTCCCCAAAGCACTGCTTGGCTAGCACAGACCCCAGTGTGGAAAACTTCAGCCTGAAAGGGCAAAAGAGGTGAAAGTTTGAGTTTAATGAATGGGACCAAGCATTTATGCAGTCTTAATGTCACCATTAATCCTATTAATGCTATTAATCCCTGGGAGAGGGAAGGGGAGAGCACTAACTGCTGAAGATGAGACAAGGCAAAAGAAATTTTAAAGGGGGAAGAAAAAAAAAAAAAAAAAAAAAAAAAAGGAAAGGCTTAGCTGCTATAGCTGCTTCTGTGGCATGAGATGTCACAGTCACACAGCTTTGTGGCTTTCCCACGGCTGTCATTGTCAGAGGGAGATGCTTACATAGTCAGAGAATCTCACCTGCTAGTTTCTAAACGCAGCCCATACACATATCTGAAATCAGGTATGCCAGAGAAACCAGCAAATTTTCACTTCTAAAAACATTAGCAATGGGGAATCCAACAACTCCCAAAGTATTTTTTATTTTATCAAAAAGGCATTTCCCTTACTCCTGAAAATATATATCTTACTGCTACACTGGGATTAGACTAGTGGTTTAAATCACAACAGGAGACCCCCCAGGAACATACATAGCTATACCGTAAGCAAGTATTTAGACAGGATATATACATTATGGGACTCCAAAGTTCCAGTTTTCTCCCAGTGTCTGCAAACCAAACAAATGCAGGAGGATCTGACGCTGTTGCATTACGCATTACGAGCCAAAATTACTTCTGGTCAGCCCTTTGGGGACGGATAATCAGCAGCTTGTTCCATGCTCCCGATTAAGAGGAGATAATCCATTTCTGTACAGCTTTGGTGTCAGATCAGAGCAATTCTGGCAACGGTTCCAAGAGCACACAGTGCTCCAGCAACAGCTGATGCAAACGCTCCAAAAGCCACAGGGCATCACAGCCTCCATCCAAAGGACATGCCGCCACTTGGACTATCCTTTTGCAGCAGCAACTGCTGCAAAGGTCAAGCACATAACGGAGGCAGCATGGGTTTGCTTCTCCTCTAGGACTGGAATGTCAAGGCTAAGAGATTAGCAGCCAGAGAACCCATAAAGATTCCCAAAATGCTGGAAGACACAGTTTGCTGCTTGAGCTGCATCCTGGAGTAGCCTTTCGCAGCATGGGCATGTGTCACCCTGCAAGAACGTTCATCCCACTTTCTGGGATGCCAGTTAAGCGAAGTAAATTTGGTCTCTGTAGTATCTTACCTGCTCAGTCCCCCTACACAGCTGTAGCACAGAGGATTTCTTGTTAAACAGAGGAAGGTGCACAGCTCATGAATAGCTTTGGCTACTAGTAATGAGGCAGCCCCAAAGAGCTGCAAACGCTAAAATCAGAGCATGGGCCCATGCACAGGAAAAGCTCTGGAGGGGATCACATGCTTTTCCAATCTCATCCCTAGAGGTCAGGACAAATATATGGGTCTTGATTGTCTCTCCTTCCTGTAGTTTGGGCACATCACATCAAAAAGTGTGGGAAGAATTACTTTGGACAAGAAGTCGTCAAACATGCAAGGCAGGACTGACCAGCTGATCCGATGACCAAGCACCAGGACCAAAGGAAGGGAACACCACACCACAGGCAGCTGATCACTCAATAGCAGGCTCTTGACCAAATGAAACTACCACAGCAGTCTAGGGCACAGCACTCCAAAATGTTTGCAGAAGAGTCTGAGGACCTCAGAGGGGAGACTCCACAATGAGCCCCAGCCACCAACAGGAGTGCTGCTGAAGATGTGCCTTAGGCCTCCAGGTGGCTGGGCTGGAGAGAGAGAAGCAGTCACTATTAAAAAAATTCCAAGAGGTAGATGGAGGACAATAATCAGTTAATCTCTGCTTCCACCCCAGGTAAGATTAAAGAATCCCTAAATTAGCTTTGTCTGCAGCAAATGAAGATTTAGATCTGATATTAGCAAACGCTCAGAGACAGGGCCATTAGGCTTTGGTACAAGCTGAGGAGGTTACGAATTCTCCTTCATTAGTTTTGTGCAGGGCAGAGAAACACCCTTCAGGGACAGGCTGGGCATAGTAAATCCAGCTTCTAGGAACAGTATCACACCATCCCCTTCCAGAGTTGCCTGTCAAGGACTCCCAGGGCTAAGACCAGGATGAGACCAGCACAGGGCATGCTGCGAGGGGCTGGTGGAAAAGCCATGCAGCACAAATTAACTAGCTCATACAGGGCTCCCTAGCAAAGCTCACCCATTTGGAAGCCTTGTGCTTTGACAGCTATCCAGCTCAGCTTAGCTTAATGTCCCCCTACCATCATGCAGCCCTGCAGCCATCTCTCACCCTACAAACGGGCAGACACACCTAGCAGTATGTCTGCACCACGTAAGGGATGCTAATACAGCGAACCATGCATGTTCTTTGTTTCAACACAGCATTTCAAAAACCCTCATCGTTCATTTAAGGTGAAGTAGATGCTGCTCATCTAGTCTCTTTGAAAGAGCTTATCTATGGGCTGGATTTCATTAAGTGTCTTGTTCTGCATTTAATAAGCTTGCAAGTCCAGACACTTCTGTTCTCTCTCTATCGCTCCTTTGGTGTACCAGCAGGTAGAGACAACAGAGGTTAAGAGAGAAATATTTAGCTAGCAGATTTAGATGCTATCAAGATGATTGCGTAATTCCTCTTTGACTCATTGCAATTTCATACCCAGGGACTTCTTCGCTCACCCTAGTGCTAATCTGTTTTGAAAGAAAGGGGCTGCAATAGTGTAGAGGAGGCCCTGGGAGGTTCAAGGCACAGACTTCAGGATGTTAGTAGAAAATCCATGTCGAACCAATGACCGAACAAGGGAAAGAAAGGTCCAGAGGAGCTGTGCAGTGGAATTGTCCTCTACTACCAGACAGCAATGATGACCTATGAGCAGAACAGTCTCAGCAATCTAGTCCACCTGACTCTTCAGATATTTCCATGTGCAACCAGGTGTTGCCTCATTACTCCAGCCAACAAGGACACACAGGCAGGAGCCTGATACTCTGCTCCTCCCCTCCAGGGGATGCCCACGCACAGGGGCTGCAGTGACTGGGAGCCCTGCAGTGCCTGCAGCACCCTGCAGGAACGGTCACAACCAAGAACTCAGCAGCAAAACTGAGACACACCGCTCAGACCTCATAAGGGTGCTGTGTCTGATGCCTGGGCATCAACTTCAACTCTTTGCAAGAGGCACTCCCAAAAGAAAGGCACCCGGCTGCAAGGTGGGTAACGCTGGGAAGGGGTGTGCCAGCTACCTCTGGAGGGGGATTCTTCCTGCAGCTCCCGTGAACTTGGCATGCCCTGCAGAGGCCCAGTCTGATGGGACACCGCTGCAGATCCCAAGGCAATTCTGAGACCAGTCATTTGCTTATCAGACAGCGTCACTTGAGCGATAGGAACTCAGCCAAGACTTTGTTCATTTTGCTTCTGATCCTGCATCACACTTGAACCCTCGGCCTCTGATAAACCACCTCTATTTATCTGCTGTACTGCTTAGCCCCAAAGGCTAAGTGAGATAGATACAAATCCTGTTGGTTCACAACACACTGGGAAAGATCAGCATTTTTGTGGATCAGGGCTGCAAGATGCGCGTATTACCATTACACATGCTGCAGGGACGTACCAACAAAACTAACTGCAATCTTACATTAAGAGCAGAATTTTTTTTTCAAATGATTAATCAGAAAGGAAGATCTCTCTCTTTGGGAAACACACAGGCATAATCAGCAGATATTTCTCTCTCACGGGATTGCAAAACAAGGCATGCTCTGCCCTCTGAGCCATGAACCATGAACTTTCCCAGCAAAGGGGGAGGCACAGCAGAATAACTACATAAAGAACAACAGGATGGGTGGTGGGTTTTGTTTGTTTGTTTGTTTTTTACATTTTATCCCAAGGAGAACAAGTTCAAGGTCTCTGCACTTACCATCAAACTTTTTGTATCGGGAACTAAACATGGTTTGTAGGTGATTGCTAAGCTCTACGACAGCGTTTCTGAAGTCGTGTTTACTCTGCTGGCTGTACTTCTCCTCCATTTCTTGAGAGCAGCATGTGTAGTCTTGAGAGCAGACTTTCAAGTGGTCACCTGAAAAGCAGTGAAGAAAACACCCCGAGTTAAAAAGGCCTCTCTATGCAAAGGCAAATAGGTCAGCTTACAAGGCAGGGGGCACGAGGACCTGCAGCCCCCTATCCTCCCAAGGGGACACAGCACACTTCCTCCCCCCTGCCACTGCAATTGCTGGACCAGGCATATCAAAACTCGATTCTGTAGAGGAATTTCATAGCTACACATGCAAACACCATGCGTTGTCTTTCTGCAACATTATAAAGTGTCCTCTTACTTATTCGGTTAATAAACAGAACAAACAGCTATCTTGCTCAGTATCATTTAAGAATGAGCAAATTGACCTGTATATACTATGATATCTTCTATGAAGTTTCTGCGGAGTATTTTAATTACTTCTAATTCATTCAGTGAATACACAATATAGTATCAATGGCAATGGTCCTTTTTGTACAAATAAATCCTTTTTTCTTCACAACCCGCCCCCCAGTTACCACAGGAACAATAATCTCTCCCAGAAGCACAGTTATCCCTGATACTAAAATATACTTGTTTTATGTAATGGCTTATGAAAAAGCTTTATATTTCCCAGCTTCTACGTTTACAGTTTTTTGTCATCATCCTGGGTGAAACTGGTGGATGTTTTTGGAGAATTCAAACAGATTTTTCTGCCTTCATCCTGAAAAATAATTCTCTCCTAAGGGTCACCTCGCAAACTGGTTTGGTCAGAGAATCATAAAGTGCTTCAGTATCTACCACAGCTCCACTTCAAAACTTCACAATTTGAATACAGGGTCTGGCCCCACATAATTCGCTTTTAGAGCCTCTTGCTGCAGTGTGGGATGAAGCTGTCCTCTTCTAGCACCACCAATAAAATGCTGCTGTCAAGTATTGCGGACCAAGATAAACTCTGTGTAGCAAACCTCAAGCTCCAACTTCTCTGACATGCCCCACAAGGCAGCACTGTCACAGGCAGGTGGGCTAATGATAAAGTGGTTCAAAATTTGGACAAATTGTGCAAATCTTTGTCAACGCTGAAGATATGATCAAAACAAGCAGTTAGGATGAGAAACTCATCCTTTCAAGTCAGATGGTATTTTAAAAGACACAGCTTACAAGTAAGCTGCTGCCTTCTCTCCCATTTCACACCCTGCTGCCAAACCGTACCCTGCATCCCAAAGAAGCAGATGGAGAAGCGAAGGCTCATCCCTACCTGCTTATATCCTGGAAGTCACCAAGAACCTTTTAACTACCACCAAGGTTCAGAGACTCACTACCAGAGTGCAAAGGACTTGTCAGCCCCTGCACAGAAAATAACATCTTCACGACAGGCCGCGAACCATGCACTTACTGAAGAACCATCCTACCTGCTAGAGAATCAAAAGTGGGTTCAGAGAAACAAAAGCAGATTCTGCACAGTGCAAACCAAAGCCTGCCCGTGACTAACACAAGCAGCTGCTGCTCTGTCTGCCCTGCACAAGATCTTGTAACATCATTTGCCCAGCTATTGAACCTTTGCATCACTTTGCATGACTTTATAGCCCAGAAATGTTGTATCTCTCCTTTCAGACACTTAAGGACCATTTTAAAATAAGATACAAATATTTTTTTATATATAGATACAGATATATATAGAGATAATTCCTAAGCACCCCTCCCCCTAAATCTAGTTTCCTTTTGTGCTACAGGGTTTGTTTGTTTTCCCTAGCATTACAGAGCGACCTTGACCGACAGATAATTCTGCCACAGCTGATTTATTGCACAAGACCATCCGCTGCTCTTGAATTACGGAAAGCTCGAAGTCTGTTATGGGAAGTGGCACTGGTCAGGCACAGCCTTCAGAAAACACAGACAAATCTCGCTATCTTCTTACAGATACATTTTTTCTTTCATGGACTCTGTTTCTTTCCGTCTCAGAGGAGCACCTCCAGCAGCAAATACACGGCACTAAGTGGCACAGCACAGAGGGATGCAGCTCTGTTTAGCTTGCTAACTCATTTAGAAGACGCACATCCATGATTTTCAAATCCTGCCCACCAATCCATCCCAGAGCATGCCTGGGCACTCCTCTATAAGCCTGCGTTACTAGAAAGCATTAAATAATAAAAAAGTGCCCGAGCACCACCACTTTATTCCACTTGGAATCTTTTTGCTTCAGTTCGAATACAGGACTATGGCTCTTTGACACAACGGGAAACAGCAGCAAAGCAATAATTAGAGCTCAAGTGACAGTTAGTTTCAAGGTGTCAAAATAATTTAGTTGCAAAACTCTTGTATGGGAGGGACTATGTTGGAAATATTTCACCTGAAACGTACTTCATGATTTCAGTACCATTTCCACAATGCATGCCTGCCTTTGGTTGTCACAATTTACATACTTCCCATTCTTTTGTACCGGAGTGGTAAGCCTCTACCCTACTTGGCACATTGAAACCTACTGATAGTGGGATTTCTTTTCCTAGTTACACTTTGCAGATACTTCTGAAGTTGTCCACAGATGCCCTAGGATCCCTGAAACTGTGGTTTTAACAACTACTCTGATTTATTTATGATAAACAAATAAACCCCCACAATATTTCACAAATACAAGTTAACAGTTTTGTATCTATTTATCCTATTAAACTAAAGTTACCATCCCACCTAATGTTACAGAGCAAAGCCATTTTTCTTTGATGCCTCTCATCCCAGATTTGCATGGTGCCTCCCCAGGACATACATGCAAAGCCAAGCAAGGAGAACTCTACTGATAGTAAATCAATCTTGCACAGATTCCATTTGGTTGATCATTAAGAAATTACGCTCCAAAATGTAACTCAGACATTCAAAAATGAATGACCAAGCAATCTAATTATGGAAGATATTTCTCAGTCTTGTCAGCACTATGTGGTCTTGGCTTGTGATCAAGAATTATATCTATCTGTCTGGAGCTGAGGAGCTCTGGCTACTCAGTGCTAATCGTAGGAGGATGCACTGTGTTACTCAGTGTTAAAAACCAGAAAGTTTAGGGCTGTGGGCTGCATTTCTTGCAGTTTTATTACACCACAGTGTGAGATACCAATGGAGAGTCACTGAAAGACACTGGGGGCCCCAGTTTTCCCACAGGAAGGGTTGTCTTTGGCACCTACACATCCCTGAGAAGATATCCTTGCTTGAGCAAAGAAACATGCACTGACATAATTCGCAAGAAACCTGATGTCTAGCCTTCATTTTAATATCGGCCAGCAAAGCTGATCTGTTCAGCATCCATCCACAGGACTCATTCCATGCCTGAGTCTGCAGGGAGAACAATGCAACAGTCCAGCATCCCATTGCCTGCTCAGGTGATGGATCCATCACACGCCCTTCAAAGAGCAGTTTTAGCATTGGGAACTGCTTACACCTCCACAGACAGACCCCGAAGCATGGCACTGTCAGACAACAGCTTCAAAACACAACAGTGCTACGGCCATGGTATGCAGAGGAATGAAAATGATGAAGCTTGGAAAGCAGCTGCTGCCAGTGGTCCACGTGAGCACAGACCGGTTATGCATGCAGAGAACACCAACCTAAAGCCGAGACCAAAGACAACACTCTTCATCTTTCCAACTGGCAGTGAACTCCTCCAAGGGGGAAAAAAAAAAAAAAAAGAGTGAAAAATACAAGCATTTAGGCCTACTTAAACAGAGATCTAATGTTTATGTATATTATGTAAAGAACACTCATGGTGTTCGCTCACTGTCAAGGACACATTCGGCAATAATTATTTCCCAAGTTAAAACTCATCAAACAATGCCCATACAAGGCAACTCTTCATCTACTGTTGAGTGTTAAAGACTCGGCAGCTTTTCTAATTTATCACCATGTGAGCACTGCAAAAATATAACTCTGCCACAGCTTCCTTTCAAGTTAGGCTTTTTATTGAATTGTTTGGCAGGGTGTGCAATCATCACATTGGGGGCTGCATGGCAAAAAGAGCTTAAGTAGCAGAGAATAACTCCAAATAAAAATCTACCGCATATGCACACCATCACTGCAGCTTGCCATGCATTTACAGCAGATCTTTCCCATGGCCTGTTGCAGCAAGACTTTTTCTCTATTTTATATTACATATGAATACAGAGGGAGAAATGAGGGACCAAAATTATGAAAGAAGCTTGCTCCTTGCCTAGTTAACAGCACACCTCTGGCGAACGGAGGCGGTGGTTTAAAGATAGAAATGCAATGGCACACGATGTTACCATCTGCACATGCAAGGAAATGTGCTCAGAAAGGTAATCTTGCAAACTTATGATTTAAGCCATTACAGAAACACCACATTTAGCAGACTCCAAGCACACAGAGTTTCTTCCAAATCAAGTAACTATTTTGCAGTTTTCATTGAATGAGTAAGTGTGCGGCGCAAACTCTGGGGCTCCGTGATCTTGAAAAGCAGTTCCCTTCACCAAACCATTTTCCAAGACCTTTTAAAAATGTTGTTTCTGGATGTCTAACATGCCTTCGCAGCTTGCTTCTCCTCACCTTGATCAAGTTCATACTTTAAGTATAGCTATCAGCAAAACTAGCTAAAGTTTCAGGAGTGGTTTGCTGTGAGACAGGGGAGGTTATTTCTTTAAAAGACTCCCATACGCAGCCTAACCCTTCATTGCAGCTCAGTAAACAAGCCAAATCAGTTTACAATCTGAGATGTTACTTTTGGGCTCTGCTCCCATATGAGAAAACAGGCTGGGGCAAGGGGGACCAGTTGAGGAGTGGGAGGTGAACACTGCTGGGGGACCAGTAGGCAGGGCTACCATTTCAGCCTTATGTTCTGCCTCTTCCCTCTAGCACACATGGGCTTGTGTCATCTTTTAAAAGAGTTTTATGACTTCCTCTGAACCAGCTACCAAAGGGATCCTGGACTGTAATGTCAGGCTCTAATCCGATTTCACACTAGACTTGCCATCTAATTATCACAGAATATTAGGCTTCCACCCATCATATATAATTGACATGCTACTGAGGCTTTACAAAAACCCCAACAAAGATGACAAGAAACACTAGCATCACCCCTGAGCACGGCTCTGCTGCTCCAGCCCCACATTAACAAGGGGCAAGAAGAAAGAAAAGCGTGAGCTTGAGATCAACTCCAGCGGAGTCATTGAGACAGACAAGGCTGCTGAACCATCCACCCAATCCGATCACTTTTAATTGTACCAAATATACCAAAATCTGCCCAGTTTTCCTGGCTACAAAATGAGCCAGGGATGCTCGGCACCTCCGGGAATGGACCATGATCTCTTGCTCATCTGCATCAGTGCCACAACTTCTACAGGCTACCGGCACAACCACACACCCCACAGCCACCACTGTCCCAGCCCTGCAAGGCAAGGCTGGGTCACTCAAATCACTGCTTATGCTGCTTTTAGATATCTGCTATCAAAGAGCACTACTAAAATGCAGATAGCACCTTGGCATATAAATATTTCCAGGTGAAAGGACACTAGGCTGCAAACACCAAAGGGAAGAAAAAAATCCTGCTCAGAGGTACACTGCAAACTCAAAATGACCCTACAGCCTCCTCCCCAGCTGTCACACACGCACACTGCTTGAAGGCATGCTTTTTACCTAGCATAAACAGCAAACTTTAATTTTTAGTTGATGACTCTCATCGGAGTATTCCTTTTTCACCTGGTGGTCAGTCTTCTGCACTTGCTTTAAAGCTGTGCTGTTGTGGGACTTGTTTATTTTACCAGGGAGAACACTCCTGTGGAGACAGTCACGTGCCAGCAAGTAGAGAGATAAAACAGCACTGAGGTCCTGCATCCACAAACGGCAACAGAGTTAGAAATTTCTAAGCTCACATCCTGCAAACACAGCACTGCTGGTACCCTATGGTTGGAGTGTGTCAAACTGGGTTGCGACATTTGGAAGTTGTATTTCCCTCAATGCTCCCAAGCACACGGTGCTATTTCCAGCCCAAACCACTATTTCAATTGCACACTTTGTGGAGAAGTGCTTTGAGCAGCATCCTTCCCACATCTATCACCATCAGACACAAAGTAACGTATCCCATTTCCAGTACAAATCATTTCCCATCCTAAAGGCCACCACCATGCAACCAGTCAGCTTTCCCTTCTCAAACACATTTCCAATTGCCATTGGGATCTCAAACCCAAAAAGCACCAGAAAAGAGTGAGCACCCCATGTACCCACACCCAGGTCCTTGCTGTGGAGGTCAGCAGCCAGCATTGTCTTCTAGCTGGGCACAGGGGCACCAGCTACAGAAGCCCTGGCCCTGAATTCAACCATCATGGATATCTGTCCCCACTCGCACCCCTTTCTTCCAACTGCCCAGGATTTTTTAGGCCAGAAAACATCCTCATGTGCAGCTGGCTCCCAAAGCTAACTGGTAGGGTTATGGAAATACTGCAATTCGGCAGCATGTGCCAGTGTGCAGCATATTTAACATCCCACTCAATTAGCAACCGTTTCATATAAATGGTTTATTTGCCTTATTAATGTTAAAGCCACTTGTTTCCCCTGCGCTTCCACTTAGGTTATTAATCAATGTGCATTTTGGTTTTCTGCTGATTACTCTAATGGCGCAGAAGAATTCCTCAGACTCACAGGGAAAGTTTATAATATTGAAATTATTTTTTTTTTTTTTTTGCAAACTTGTCAGGCAGTCAAAATACACTCTTTGATACGCAAACCAAAGCCCTTTCACCTACGCTTAACAACCGTGAACTATTTTCAGTCGAGCTTTACTGCATCTGTTAACTCAGCTGCTAATCCATCTTGCAAGCGCAGGGAACACCAGCGCACACAATATCTCAGTGACATATCTCCCTTCAACACAACAAATAATCCTAATTATTTCTATAGTACGTACCTACAGTTACTTAAAATATCGTACACAACCAAAGTCTGTCTGGCTTCTATTTTTCCATTTCGCTTTGTTGACAGCTGCGGGTTCCCAAATTTACTGCCAAGAGGGTCAGGGACTGAAGAGAACAAGAGAGATTTATATCCACGTGTGTACATTAAGCCAAATACACATTAGGAACCTTAATTTTCCACTGGAAAGAGCAACTTAGGACACAAAAAGGGCTCTTGCCTTCCACCCATTCAGGTCCAAATTAGCACTGCAAAGCTGGTCTTAGAGCTGATGACAGACTCAGGACCGAGTCTGGGCAAACACAGCCCATTGAGGCCAACCAGTGTGATTTTGGGACATCCCTCCTAGGGGGGGGAAGACAGGAAAGCCCTTCCCACGCTCCTAACGCAGCTCTTCAACCGTGAACAAAAAAGACCAAGACCTTGTCTCCACTCTCCGCAGGGCTGAAGAAGCATCACTGGTCAGCTGCAGCCCCCTCCTGCCCAGCTCTCCTACTGAGGTTGGGGCAATAGAGAGGTTCAGGTGGATGACCCCAAGGACCAAACTCGAACTCCCTACAGTGCATCAGAGCCTGGGACTACACCCTTTGCAGGTGATGTCCAGGTGAAGAGGATGTAGGGTCTCACCTTCAGCAGGGTTTTAAGAATTCATTTAAAGTTAAAACCCTACTCACCTGAGGAAAAATACCATCACCACCTCATTTCCACAGTGTAACGAACAATTTCCTTCCTGACAGGGTGGCCCGAATACTGCAAGGTTTTACACCCTGGAAAAATATGCCACGTTAGAGTGTGTTTTCATTCCAACAAACAGGATATTGAGTCAATTAGTGGCACACCAAACACAAACCAGACAGATGAAGATAATGCATTTCTGCAAACATCAAAAGAAAGAGAAACCACACAAAGACCTGAATATACAAATAAGGCAAGAGGGAAAAAAAACCCTACATAATTAAAATTATTTAAACAAACCTGGAGAGTAAAACACCTCTGGTTAACTAGAGGGCTCTCCCTGGCTCTAGCCAAGACAGAAACCTTCAATGAAAACCAGGAGTTGTTTCTTAATTAAAAAAAACAAAACAAAACAACCCTATTTGACATCACTGAGTGAGAACTTAGGAAATGCAAATTCTCTTTATTATCACTGAATTCTTTAGGCATGAAATAGTTTTTGTAATGTGTGTCTGCCTACATGCACTAAGTGAGACATGTTACACAACAGACAAGTTATGCTGAAAATTATCTTTGCTTTTTTTCCATTTCTCTGGCAAGGAGGATGGATACACAAGGCACAAGAGAGATCCATCTCCAGGATGGCCGACACAGGTAGTGCCCTGTCCCTCCATCAACCAAAGTACAGCTAGAAACGCCAACACTTCCAGTCAATAATTCTGAGTATACGTAAAAGGTAAGAATAAAAGTCATGATAAAACAAAAAAACAACCCTGCGCAGAGCCATTGATCAGATGTAAAAATTCAACAAAAGTCATCCAGCACATTTTACAGGGATAAGCCCCAAACACCCCACCAAGTATAATTTCATGCAATTAAAGAGTTGGGGGGGGGGGGGAGGGAAATCCATTAGGAACAGCAAATACACAGAATTACTGAAGCTTCCTGCACAAGGAACAGTAAATAGAAGAGATCTGGATGGGAGACAGTTACTTTCTTGGTAAGACTTCTAATTTTTTCCTCAAACTCCCCATTAAGGCGGCAAAACAAAGCCAAAAAACCTGCCTCTTTGGTTTTTTTCCATAAAGCTTCAGGCTATTTGCCAAAAAAGCAGCTTTTAACCAAAACAAATTCCACCACAAACACTGTCATTCGGACTGGAATATTTTTCCTTCTTAACAATATTGTCTCCCTTCAGTTTCAGCCCCTCCATCAGGGAGGCCGCCTGGTGCAGGAAGGCGCCACACATGGGCAGGCAGGAGAAGCAGGAACACACCACTGGCAACTTTGCCAGCAATGTTTCTTTTTTTCCTTTTCAAACATAGCCGATCCAGCATCAATGCACAAAAACACATTTCAGAGCCACACAGTAGTTTCTTGTGAGATGCACCTCACCTATTTGTGCCAACAGACTGGTCATCTGCTGGCAAGTCCCAGATCTGGCAGTAGATGACCCTCAAAAATTTCAGCAACATTTTGAGGTCATACAGTCCTAGTGATTCTGAAGATTATGCTTTATTTGGAAAAAACGCCAAACAAATGACCAAAACAAAACCCCTCAAAGTAAGGTGTTCATGGTTTTGTGGAAGCACTCTGTCTGACAGAGGTCTCTCCAGTTGAGAGCTGCACCACCACAGAAAGTTGCAGCTCTTTCCTAATGGTGGAACCAGCACATTTCAAAGCAAGAACCACTGTCCCAAGGTGCTGGTGCTGTGGCTATGTGGTCAACCTCCCTGAACATCCCACCTTTCCAATGTCGCCAGCTATGCAGGGGCTCCACAGAAGTGAAGTTTTCCTGCTTGTAAACGCAAAAACAAGCATGAACCATTGCACAAAGCAAAGCTACCATTTCCACATGTTAAAAGCACACCAACAGGAATAGAAGTACTAAGGGCATGTGAGCTGGAAGCTATGACCCAAGCAAAGTTTTTAAAAAAACGCACCAAAACTTAAAGATGTTTTTAATTCTTTAAATAAGAAGCAAAGCTTGTGAAATTCAGCCACAATTTCCTGTTTTTGACTTCAGATAAAATTTAAAAAATATCCCAGGCTTTATACAAACAATAATCTAATCTATAAATTGGAATGCAAGAGATGTTAAATTTCAGAGAGATTAATTCTGTATTGTGGGATCCAAAACAGGCACTGCAGAACCTGCTGCAACTCTGAGACCAACCTTACACAGAAGGGAAGGGGAAAAAAAAAAAACCACAAAACACAACACCAAGCTGCAAGCAACTCTATTGAAGAGCAGTATACAAATAAATAGGCAAATATCTGGGAAGTTGCAGGGTGTTTCTCATCCATGAGGAGACACCTCTTCTCCCTGCCTTGGGTGGTTTTGGACAGGGAGGACAGCGGGTGGCATGCAGGGGCTCGGTGCAGAGCCAGGACCACCTGAAAGCCCTAGGTAACATGGACAGGTGGTCTTCTTTTGCTCCCCTTGCAGTGACAGCAAAACCCACACAAGCCCCTCGCTCTGCACAGCTGCCAACAGCAGGGCTTACTTCCCACCCCGCAAAGGCAGCCTGGACCAGGGACCAGAGCACCGACTCCTTCTTCCCTTCCTCCTGCCACCCCACGTGCCACCGGCCACCCACCCAGGGCCACCCACCCACACTGCAGCACCCGGCACCACTGATCCCCAGGATCCCATGCCAGGAGCAGGGGTGGCGAGCCGAAGTGAGCCAGAGTATTGCCTGCTTGGGGTTTTGGGGGGGCAGTAGTTCAGATTTCTGGTAATTGAAAGCATAAACAAAAAGATGAAAAGCTTTAAGGGTTCGGGTGTAGCAAAGTCCAGCTATAACCCAACAGTTGGCTCATGCCAGGGAAGTGGGCACTCTCCCCTGTCTCTGCTCGTGCCCCAGAGGTGCCCTGTGAGCTTTGGGCTGCTTCTGTCAGCCATGGCTGAAGCCCAAGGGCCAGGGAGGAACAAGTTCGCTCACGCAGGTTGCCCATCCGCACCCGCCAAGAGCCACAGACAGTCCCGCCCCATGGCCCTGCCCTGCAGGTGCCACAGCCGCCACCCAGGCGAACAACAGAAGGGTTTACCAGGCTGGGAAGAGCACCAGCATTTCGAGACCAGCTGGATGTAATGTTCTTCCCAGGCCTGGTCTGGAAGAGATTCGCTCTCACCCAGCAGCACAGTGTCGGCACCCGGAGCCGTGCCCTTATCCCGCTGCGCTGCTGGCCTGGAGGGCCCAGCCTCGTGCAAACTCCACTTTCACAGAAATACAATGTGATCAGCTCTTTGATCTGGCGGCCCAGCTCCCTCAGGTCCCCCTTGATGGATGGCTGGCTCCAGCCAGCATTTCACGCCCCTTTGGCTCGCCAAGGACCAACCCTGAGGGCCTTCGCTCCCCAAATCCCCCCTCACTCAAGCTGAGAGATACCCATGGCCCAAGTAATGAGCCTGACCTGCGAGGGGCTGCAAGGTTCCCAAAACACCTTTGACAGAACCACACTGTTTCTGAAAACAAACTCCCTGGCATGCAATGTCCTCCAGGGAGAGAGAGGCCTGCAGGCAGCTCCAGCGCAGCCCCGGGCCGAGCGTCCCGCCATCGCAGGACATCAGCTCCCTGCACAACCTGACAGCTGTGCAACGCCAGCAAAAACAGCCCGGGCATGGCGAGAGCCGATCATCTGTAGGATGTTTCCCACCAACTGCAGAAATATTTGCTTGAACAGCCTTGAAGTCTTTAAGGAAGAACTCTACCTTTTTTTTCTTTCCCTTTTATCCCGCCCTTTCCTATCCACTATTTCCATTTCTCCATACAGCCAACTAAACCAACCTGACCCACCCAAGCCCTCCACGAACAGACCCAAACTACCAACCTTCCCCTCGCGGAACAGTCACCCCGCGTGGCCATATCCTGCTGCCCCTCTTCAGACAATTAGCCTTAATCCTCGTTAGTTCTGTACGTTTCCTTTAAATCCTGTTACCACATTCCTCCGCGCACTGGAGCACGGCTCAGCCGGCCGAGGCCTCCTTGGTGGCGGCGGCGGTGACCTCGCCGTGCCTCCCGGCTCCTGACCCGCCGGAGCTGCGCTGCTCCCAAGGGCTGAAACACTCCCCAACTAATCTATCTTCACTGATTAGTTCTTAATCAGGAAGGCAGACATGAACGAAAGGTGCAGATGAAAAGAGAAAGGGGGAGGGGGGCGGTCAACAAGGAAAAAAAAAAAAAAATATGGTTTTCTTCAAGGAAAGGTTCCCCTTTGCTGCTGCTTTAGGAGACCACTACGAAAACTTGCTCCAAAAGCAGCGTTTGAAGTGTAGCTACTTTCATATTTATAACATTTGAGTCACTCCAGAAAACCTCTGCCAAAGCAGGCCAAGTTGGACTACTACATTCATTTATTTTGGAAGTTTATCCAAGCCTTGGTTAAAGATAAACAGCGCGCTTGGATGTGAAAGAACATCAGAGCCGGGCTGCCAGAGCAGCGGGGAGCTTCCAGCCGCTTTGATAGCGCCAAGGCACGAGATGGTATCAGCGCAACCCAAAATGTACTTACTCCTTCCTGGAGAGGCACGGCAAAAAGCACCGGGAAGTTACTGCTTGTCCTTAGGAGGCATGCGTGCCATACTAACGTTATGCAAAGGATTCAGCTTTGAAATCTCAGGCACAATCAAGGCATTTAGACCTGACTCATTAATGGCTTACAGTTAATAGGCTGGAGCTTTAATTCCTCTGTCTGGGGGCTTGGGGGTATTTAAGCCAAATCTGTAAAAAAAAAAAAAAGTTATATATATTACAGCTGCACTATTGATCTCTTACTGCAGGTAGGAAGCACCTTCCAGTCCAAAACACCCTAAAAACCCAAAGTAAAACCAGACTTTATCAGGTCTCCACTGATTCCTAACCAAAGTAAGTGCGTCAGTATTCCTAAACCTGTTTCCAGCAGGGACATGGAAAAAAAAGTAATTGGTAACACGTCTTAACGCTCACTACTCAAACACGCCCAAGGAAAATCCTCCATGAAACAAAGGTTTTACAGAGTGTAATTCTCTCAAGAGCAGCACCTGCACTTCCAAGACTGCAAATTAAGTCTTTCAACTGAAATTTTAAGGCAACGCCAACACACCAAAACCCTGGATCTTTCTTGTGAAAAGCTGATCTAAAAACACATGGTTAACATATTGCCAAATTTGCGAGACACCCCGAAAGTGACGATGCGAACTTTTGGGACTTCAAATAAACAAATTTGAACTAATCAATCTGGAAAGTCTGTTTTCTATTTGTGGCTTCGGGTTTGCTGTTTTATGTTTCTTTTTTTGTCTTCGCTGTTTGTTTGCTTTCAATTACCCGGGCCCCTTCTTATCCTAACCTCTAAAATTCCCTGTGCTGTGTGCCGGCCGGGAGGCGGGCAGCAAGACACCATAGTCATGCAATTCCAAATGTGAGCTGGAGGATGAGCTGGAGCCTGCTCCTTCTTCAAAAGCTGCTGGTTTTGCTCTCAAATGAACATTATTTTTTGGTGTGCATCCCCCACAGCAAGAGTATGGCACTGGCAGCTTGGCGTCCTCTCCTCTAGAGCAGGGACTATTTGCTGTCTTCCAGGTCATCAGGAGGTAGCAAGCAAAGCTTACCAGATGCAGGTTTTATCACCTCAAGTGGAACTACTATTTTCTTTATGGGAACCCTGGTTTTTAAGGTTTTATCAGATCACTGTGATTACAAAAGCTTCACTTACATGCTCAAAAGCTCCTATAAAACCTCTAGTTCAAGGTTTATTTGGTCTAGGTGGTTTTCAACTTGGAGGAATGACTTGCAGACACAAGTAATTTGTCCTGTAAGCTTTGACTGACCAGTCGCTCCATGTGCTTGAACCACGCCTCCCTTCTGAGCAAAATTCCATCAACTCACTGACCAAAAGATGTTCTTTTAAGAATATGTTAAAAAAAAAAAAAGGGGGGGGGGGGGGGGGGGAAGACCTTGCAGCAAAAAGGAAGTTTCAATTACTTTGTGAAATCAAGCAGAAAAATTAAGATCCAAGCAAACTTTATTAGCTCTGACAAGCAAATGCTGATGCCTTTGTTTCCGATGTGTGCAAAACTTTTACTAAGGAGGGAGGAGCGTGTGGCTTGGGGTTTGATTTTTCTTCTTTTTAAACCACAGAAATATGCTTGGTTTTTTGTTTTGTTTTGGGGGTGGGGGTTTTGGTTGTTTTTTTTTTTTACAACGTGCTTTGCTACAACTGGGTTTTGTAAAGGTATTCAAACAAAGGAATTGGCACAGAGCTATTACTAAGCAGCTGATTCTTCTCTAAGCATCCACCAACATTTCCATATGTCAATAGTACTTCGCAACCACATTTATCTATCTAAGAATCCATATTAATAAGCCCTTCCCCTGCCTGCAGAACTTGCCAAGCAGAGTAACAGTGCAGATAACTTAAGAACTTAGAGCAGGTTAAAAGATTCCAGAAAAAGATATACAAAAGGCCAGATTTTTTCAAATGCATTTTGCATCCACGCATTTTTTTTTCCAAGGCAGTTTGGCTCTTATTAAGCATTTCAGTTTGTTCAGTTTGTGGTCTGCGATCCAGGGGCGACTGGAGGGGTCTCTGGAAGCGTACACAGAGGCAGCAGCCTGAAGCTTGCAACATAGGGAGCTCTGGGCCCCCCCCCCCGAAATTCAATTTTTAGAGAGCTCACAAGCTAAGTCAGTTCAAGAGCTCTACGGTATCCACTGCCTCGCTCAGCCCTACACCCCTCCTGCTGAACAAACTACCTCCTCTGCCAGCAACTCCCACTGGCTCCCAGCTCCCCCAGGGCAGGCAGGCTGCAAAGCTGGCGGAACCGTTTTTTTTCCCCCCCACCCTCAAGGACCAAAAAGTCTCATTTGCTTAGAAAATAAAATTCAGTCCAAGAACAGGTCCTGGACAGACATAAATGAGACTTCAGTTATAAGCGGAAAGTTTTCCACAAGACATTTTCATAGCAAACTGAGACCGTTTTGGCACCCAAAGGGAAGGCAGAGCACTTGCGCTGCTCCAAGCTTGCAGCTCCCTGGTTGTCCCCCCAGTTTAGCTCAGTGCAGGATAACCACCTCAGCCCAGACAGAGGCAAAGCCCTTTCCACAGCAAGCTACTGTTGGGCCCAGTATTTCAGCTGGGAACCACCCACTGCAGAGCAGCTTTCCAGAACAGGAGCCTGGAGGAACCACTGCCATCAACCCAGAGACGCTTTTCCACAGCATCACAGCCACAACGCAATTTTTGAGTTTATCAGCAAGAACCCACATTACATGTCACTATGTAGCTGCACACTACAAACATCCAGTAAGGCAGCAAGTTTGTGGCATGCTGCATTTTCCAGCCTTGCCCACAAAAGCACAGAAAGCCTTTTCTTGCTTCATCAGTGACTCCAGCAATGCTGCCAAGCCCTCGCTTCAGCCTGCCTTCCTGGGAAGGAAGGTGCTGCTCTGCCACACATCTTCCCTCTGCTCATGACTGCAGAAACAGTTTCCCAGTTTCAGCTGGACTCAGAAAGAGGCACCAATTAAAGGGGTTTCAGAAATAATTAGCTCACGTCAATCTGATGCAAACCAGGGTTGGGGAAACAAACGCAGATGAAGGGCTCTACGAGAGACAGCCAGCAGAGCTTGATCTCGCAGCAATCCTTCCATCGCAGCTGGAGGACCAAGGCACGCACGTGTGCTCCCCAGCTCACCCCCTCCCAAGGTCAGAGCTAGCAGGGACTGTTGGGACACATGACAGGCTCCCAGTGGCTATCAGGTCCTGGCTTGCCAGGCCATCAGAAGAAAGGCTGCATGGGAAATTAATGAGCAAACTGTGTATATGATATTGGGGGGGATGATTAAAAAAATAATCATCATACACTGCTGCCTGCAGCAAGCAGGACACCACGATTTAACATAACTTTCCAATTTTAAAGGTTAAAAGACACACACCATGTGTTATTGCAAAAGGCAGGAAAGAACATATTGCTCAAAGGGGACGCCAGCACTGAAAACAAGGAGGTGGGTCAGATTTAAATCTAAACAGGTCCACCGCACATCCATCCTAGGGCCCCTGTTTATAAGTAGGGAAAGCCAACTTTATACACAGAGATCACACACTAGTAGTTCTGGCTGCTCCCAGGAAGAGAAGCTGCTTTTCAGCTGAACTTTGAGAACTGTTCGTGTAAATAACATGAACCTCCAAAACCACATGTGGCTGAGCCTGGAGCATCACAGAGAGAGAGCAAATAAGCGGCACAAGAGGAGACAGGGGAAGTGCAGTGCCAGAACACCCAAGGTGCAACTTTGCCAAGACCTTCGAAACACCCCTGAAACTGAGCCACCGTGCACAGCTAAGAGCCAGGGAGGGAAGAGAGAAACTGCTGGTGGAAATTCTCCCTCCAGCAAGCAGCACAGCCCCAGGTTTAGCACCCCTGAAAAAAGGGGAGCAGACCCCTTCCACGCCCCGGAAAGGCAGGAGGCACCAACCCCAGCTCTGCCTTGCCCCAGGCATGGCAGGCAGGACACCCACTGGGAGATGCCACCCTGGCAGAGCCCAGTGCCAGGGCTGCTGCCTCCTCACCTGGGGGTATTTATTGGGAGCAGCAGCATGGTGATGGGACCACAGCCCCCCAGCACTGGTGACAGTCTGAACCATCCCCTCCACCTCCCACGTCTCAGCTTTATCTCCCCTCAGACAAACCACCTCAGAGCTAAGACCGCAGCTGAGTTTGCGAATACGATTTTTACCTGGAAAAAAAAAAAAAAAATGCTTTTAAGCCCTTGCCTGCTACTCCCACCAAGCATTACTTTTTTTAACGGCCTGGGCATCTGCTGCAGAAGCCACCCAGCTCACACAAGCAGCACACTGTGCTCAGCCAGCATAACACGACCTACGTCCGAAAACCCATCCTGCTGCTGGAACAGACTCCCAATGTATTCATCCAGTCTGGAACTAGCAGCCCGCCGGTATTTGTGGAAAAGGCAAGACTCGAATAGCTTAACCTACCCTGGAAATGGTGAGGAGAGGGTGGGAGACAGGGGAGAAAGGATTAAGATAAGGATATCACAAAATTAAAAATTCCTCCTTCTCCCCCTATCACCCTGCTCACCTCGGCACAGCTGTGAACACCAGCCTTATCTGCCAGCAGGTTCACAGGGGCACTCCTCCTCCTCCTCACATTAGCATAGATAAACTCAGCATCTTTTCAACAATTTACAAGCCAGCTTCTTTGCCACCAAGTTCGTTTGAGCCAAGTCCTCCCAGGAGGGACAGCAGCATCCCAGACGGACACAGCCCACAGGGAGAGCAGGAGGGCACGGGAGGCCACCTCAGCCTTTTAAGACGAGACCACCTTTTAGGTTTCCCTGCCCTCCCTCCAAACACTGTGGGGGCACATGCCTTCTCGGCACTGCTCCGTACAGGAACATGGCACCTCTCCTTCCCCACACCTGGGGTGGCTTCGCCTGCCCCACACGTTGGATGGCTCATGCTGCCAAGGCAAGCTGAGCCACCTGGTTTTGCAGAAACCCTTCCCCAGCCTGGAAAGGGACCCAAAGCTGGGATCTGCCCTGCAGCCAGCAACAGACCCTACACCCACCCAGGACAGTCTCCTCCCCTCTAGCTAACAGTGTCACATTTTCTTAGGCCTTCCAGAAAAAGCAGGTTTGGGAGACCTCAGTCCCAGGTACCACAGAGCGTCCCCCTGCAGACCCAGATTTTGATCCCTTCTCATGCACAGCAGCCAGGCTTGTGCAAACAGCTTTGGTGGGATGGAAAAACAACACACCCAGCTGAAAGCACCTTATCATACCAGGGGCATAATTGCATCAAGGCTTCTGCTAGCAGGAATAGAAGGGGTTTATTTTGTCTTTTTAAGAATGGCCCTGAGCAGCCTGGGGGGAGCACCAAGTGCAAACAGGACCTTTGCCATCCACCTCCCAGGTGGTACCATCCAAAATCCACCAGCAGGAAGGTAAACAGCCCCGGGCACACTGTGAGCCCCAGGGAAGGGATGGCTGATTAGAAGGATAGGATGCACTCACCAGTTTTGTGAGTCCTTCCCAAGCAGGGAGAGGGGCTCCCACCCTCCCCACAGCCACTGCTCTGCTGTCACAGCACCCTCCATCAGCAAACACACTCTATAAAAAATTTGCAGCTAAAATGAGCGCAGGAGAGCTGGGCAGTCCCCACAGCACGGAGACATTTAGCAACCTGCAGGTGACACGAGGAGATGCTAGCAGGGCTGAGGCAAGGCTTTAGTGCGAGGGCTGCCGTCAAGATTTATTTTTTTTAATTCTACTCCCTCTTAAAAAAAAAAGAGAGAAGTTCCCTATCCTTCATTACCAAAGGGACAGAATTGCAGCCTTCCATCCTGCACCCTGGGACAAAAGTCCAAGTTAATTCTGAAGCCTTGAAGCTTCACCCAAGCCCCCAGGTAAGAACATTTCCAGGACTGCGGCAGGCTTAGGGACAGTGCCCCTCCTGCTCTCATGCTATTTTCAAACAATGACATTTTTTCCAAAACAAAGTGTTTTGCAATCCTTGAGCAATCCTTTCCTTTTCCAATAAAAAGTGAAATTCTTTTCATTCTCTGCCAGTCAAGATGCACAACCACAGGCAAAACCACCAGCTCTAAATCCACCCACCCCACAACCAGCCATGTCAGAGCCCTCTCCCTGGGCTCCCGCACTGGGCTGGCACCAGGCAGGTCTTGCTGCACCATGAGCTGCTCCCAGGAGATTTGGGAAAGGTTAAATTATAACTTGAAATTTTCCCTAAACGGCTTGACTTGTCTTCTGAACCTAGCTCCTGTAATTGAGGGATTTCACTTAATCTATTTAACTTCCAAGTGTGCTTCTTCTGCCATAACTTGTTTCCCCAAAAAGAAATTGCTTAATGTCTCAGAATATTAAAATATATTTATTACTGAAAAGCCACAGAGCTGAAAATGATCTATTTCTCATAGCAATATAAATATTTCCAGCTCCTAACAAAGGCACAGGAGAAAGAGCTCTACATCAAAACATAACTGAAGCCAATAAAGAGATTTGCTCTGAAAAAAATTAATATGAATCAAATCCCGAGGAAGCGGATTTCATGGCACAATCCTCCTATGTTAACTGCCCGGTAGTCTCCCAAACTGCCAGTCCAAAGGCAACATACAGTAAAATTTACATTCTGTGGTCACTCAGACACACATCTGGAGCAAAGGCCTGCACTTTAAAATAAAAACCCATTGAGAACATTTCTGGAAGAGCTTTGCAGTTTAAAAACACCACCTAGGAACTAAGTGGGACTGAGCAATTTAATCCCAGAAGACACACAGTCAGCCCCAGCACACACCCCTGGATCCAGCTGGGAGAACACAAGGGGTTAAAACATGTGGTGGGCTCATCCAACAGGAGGAGCATGAAGAACCTATTTAAAAGGAAGGATCAGAAATAAGGAATTTTGCCAGTTTTTACCCCTGATAAATCTGCATTCCAGTCTGTCAGCTATCTTGTTATCCCCAGAGCTGCTGAAGTGTCTTTGGCTGTAACTATGCATGACTCCGGCTTTGAGTAATGGAAATAAAGTATGTGCATTGCAACTGCAGCGTTCCTTTCCCAACCCCAGAAAAAGACAGACAGAGCAGGAGGAGATCCTAGAGCAGCTCAGGGATTTTGTACAGAGAAGCTGGAAAGCTGCTCGCACTCTGCATCAGCTGCCCACCCCACCAAACCTGCCTGGGAAAGGATGCCTAGAAGTTGTAAAGGAGATGCCAAGTTTTAGCCTAATACAGCAGCTTTTATTGTCTGCTATAACAAACAAATAAATACTCTTCCAGATTCACAAGTCCAGTTTAGCTGGCAATACATACCCGGCAAACATTTGGAAGCAGTATTATAAAATTAAACAAAGCTATCATTTACAGGAAACCCTGCCTCGAGTACAAATTATAGAGTTGTTAAGTTTATCTGGCAATGCCTTGCCCCTGAGTGCTATATAATTATTCCTAAATCTTTCAGGAAAGAATGCAAATATTTTAAAACCGTAATTCATTGACAAGTAGGAAGTCGCATTTAACCTTTTGTGCATATTTTGATACCTAGAAATTAACCCTTGCTTGACAACTGTTTTTGAGTAATCTATTGAGCTGGCTGGTTGGCGAGCGGACTCATCCCTGATTTCTTTCGGCAAGGCTGGCATCCTCGGCTGGCATCCTCACCTGGCACCCTCGCCGGCTCACAGACTGTGTTTTCAAAGCAGCTTTGGGGCTGGTTTGGAGCAGCATCGTGCCAGCCAGGTTGTTCCCCACGCAGGAGCCTTCCCAGTAAGGGAGGTTTTCAGGCTGCTGAAAGGGCTGGCTGTTCTCACGGGGGTTACGGCAAAAAAGTGGTATAAAGGGGCCTTTAATAAAGCGGAGAGCAGAGTTATGCAGAGTTTTTGCCAGCTAGGCGGCTGCCACCGGGATCGCCACATCCCTTTGGTGGGCTGGATTCAACAGGACAGAAACAGCCCTGAGCCCTGTCCCTTCAAGCCTCCTCTACCTACCAAGCCTGCTCTCCAACCAGCCCCAATTAACTCACATTAATTAGCAAAAGCCATGTGGCTAAGAGCACTGCCACCTTCCCCACCCCCACCCAAAAAAAAAATATTGTTTTGCAAAGGTGGAGAAGGTCAACTCATCCCCTGCCCAGGCCCTCCTTCCAGCAGCCAAGCCATAAAATCTACCACCGGCAGCAAATCATTTGGGGCATATTTCTAAAGAAGTGGTCACCTGTAGCCAAAGGGGAGAAGGCATGCATCCCCTGGGACAGGCAAGCAGCATCTGCAAAGCCACACACACAACCCTCCACCCTCCCAACAGCACCAGTCAGACAAGCACCTGCTGCCCTGCGGGGACTCATCCTGCTCCGGAGCAGCACAGTGCCCTGCCACTGGCGCTCAGCTCTGCCATCAGTGCTGCTCTGAAACCACAACACACCTGCCATTAAGCTAAAAAGGAAAAAACAACACCTCACAACAAAACATCCACCCTTACCTTTTCAAAAAGTAGCACCCACTCTACTGCATTCTCCTCCCAGTGACATTACTTATTAAGTAAGAGCTCAGCGGTGGGTTTTATCCCCCGGCGCTACGCAGCAGCTTCTCGGCACTGCTTCTCAGACAGCAGGATACTGCAGGAGGCAGGTACTAGCAGCCTGTCATACAGCAACGCCACCGTTCACAATTACTCAGACACAGAAAGCAAACAAGTACTGTATCAAGGTTAGGCTACAGCAGTTAATCCAGTAGCTTCACATACACAAAACAATATCGGCGATGCACGTCAACCATCACAGATCAGTGCTTCTGACGCGGTGGGTCTCAGGCAAAAGGACCTGGCATCTTCCTCCCTGTGGGAGCAGGTCAGTGGACTCCCTTCCTTGCAAACAGCTAAACCCAAGAGGTTTTAGTACAAAGATAAGCACTGTACTGAGATATCGCCCAAAATGAATTTAAACCTACCTCTGCCAAGATGCTACGATGCTCCAAACCACCACTTGGGTCTTTCAGAAGTTGCCCCAGCAGTACAAGCCCCCTTTGCCTCCTCTCCTTTGCAATGACAAGTCATAAGCTTTCTTCCACAACTGGAGCCAGGGAAGGGCTACCTCCTCACCCCAGTGCAAGCCCACTGCCCTGCTCAGGGAGCAGGGAGGCAGAAGCATGTAAAACTGAACCAGGAAGCGATTGCACTAGAAGAAAGCAATCTCATTATAAGAGGTAATGAAAGCAAACCACAATTATTATGTAAACAGCACTGAATCGTTAGCAGACACTATCAAAGCCATTTTTCCCCCCACTGAAAGGAAAAGCATGTGGTCCTATGGCACCCTCAGCTCCATTTCTGAACTGAGACAAAACTCCAGAGGAAGCCCGTTTGTCTTCCTCCAGCCCAAACTAAACCAGTGGCACCACTCTGAGCTGCACACCAGGTTTCTGCCGGCTGCCCACTCCCAGTGCCTCTGCCCTGGCAGGGGCTATTGCCACTGGTGCCCCACCACCTCGTCCTGCCAGGCACCCTGTGCTCCCTCACAACTGCCAGCCACTGCGCTTCAGAAATCCAAAGGTTGGCAGGTGGGCAAAAAAAAAATCCGTCCCCCACAGACCAAAGGCAAAGCCAGGGTGCCCGTGCATATCTGCCAAGGGAATAATTTTCTATCAGGCTCGTAATTGTGCTGGTTTCTTTTATCACATACCTGCCCTGTCCTCCCATGGGAATGTGCCAAGGAAAGCCAGGGAGGGTGCTGGAAGCTATTTCCCCCCCACTTACAGCTATCACCAGTCTCACCCTATCACAATGTTCTTTCTAATAGCACCCACTGGAGCTGGGCAAAGCTGCTTGCTCTTTAATCTTCCACAGGGCAAAGTTACCTTTAAAACAAACAAGCAAGCTCCCTTGTAAAGAGGACACTGCCAGCCAGTTGGCTATAAAGACACTCAAACAAGATCCTCGTGTTTGTAGAAGCAAAAAACTGCATTTCAGTCCAGTAAAAATCCTGGCTCCGTCTTTATGTTCCAAGAATGCTGAATCAAAACAGGCTTCGCTCTTTAAAAAGAGGAGAGTACAAAGAAGCAAAAAGTTTGTATTAAAACCCATGTAATCTTTTTAAAACACCATTATTAGAACCTGTAGCACCAGCCAAGAGTGATTTATCACCCTCTGTCATCACAGCCTGCAACACAGAGCTTTTTATACCAAACTGTCAATGCTACCAAGCTAAAGTCCCAGCTCATAATTTCTTGAAGTTGGCCCTCCGTTGCCAACAAATCCCCTAAACCTGGGGATCTGGGGGTCCGGAGCACTGCTGCTCCCCATCACAGCCACTGCCAGGGGGACCAGCCACGCGGGGCAATGCGACCCAACACCGAGCATCCAGCACAGGCTCTGCACCCTGCTTTGAGGCCAGAAGATGTTGTAAGTCAACACAGGTAAACAATTCGCCAAGGGTTATTTCAGCTTCTTTCAAAAGGAAAGTCAACGGGCTGTAAAGGCTTTAACTACATTTTCCAATGCGAGCACATCCCTTCGAGGGACGTACCAGGAGGTGCCTAGTTTTCACACAGCAAGTGGTCAGAGCTCTCCAAAAACCAGACACCCTGACATTTGGGGTTTTCCTGTGAAGTTGTTACTCCAACACACCCCAAATCACCAGTAATTTCTAGAATAGCTCTACAAACCACAAGAGGTTAAACCGACTGCACATTACTTAAACTAACCTAAGTGTGACCCCTGGAAGGGAACAGCTATTGGATGTTGTGGTTCTGTAGAAACTCAATTACCAAAGCCAATTTCCTATGAGCATTTTTAAAAAAAGAAGGGAAAAAAGCAGCAACAATGCTGACAATGTGTAAGGGCCACATATTTTCACCTCCTGAAAGCTGCAGCCTCGCCTGTATAAGAACAGTTCCTATTCCCACAAAAATGTTGAAACATATTTTAAACATTTCATCATTGTTTGCTCCCATCTGAATTTGCTTAAAATCCAGACAATTCTCAACTTCTAAATTGGAAACATTAAGAGAAATATTCCTTTGAGATCCTTCACTCAGGGCAGCTCCTCTCTGCTGACCACATACCCTTCCTACACCAAAACCAGCAGAGAGAGCAGTCCCTCACAGGGAACACACAGAAATCCAAGTCCATCAGCCACTGACGGCATAAGCCACAGAAAATACAAAGATGGGAAACTAACAGATTGTATTTTTCTGCTCAAAAGACGAGCAACAAGAAAGAAGTATTTCTAAGAGTGCCTTTCTGGGGGGAGGAGGAATCAGGCAATGCTTTACACAGGGAAGGAGACACTACCACCCCAATTTCACATTAAAATCAACATTGAGCAGCCCTTAACAAATGCCGATGCCACTGGTAGGTACCCACACACACATTTCTTAAGCACCATCTCCATCCTTTCAAGCACTGTACTTGGCCAGTGAGGTGATGCACCACTGCCCTTGGGGGCCACCACTGCTTCCCCATCCCACCTCACGCCATGAGGACACAAGATGTGCCGGACTGCAATGCATGAACTGGTGGGGAAGATGCCTACACCGGCCATGGCTGTTTGCAAACACAAACCACCACCCTAAAAAAACAATGTCGCAGCCGCATCCTCACGGGGGCAAAGCCTGCTGACAGCCCACATGGCTGCCACCGCACCCATAAAACCTCTGACACCTCCTCACCGGCTCCCTCTTCCCAACATGCTGCTTTTATCTGAGCACCATTCCTTGACCAGAAAGGTGTAAACAAGAAGAAAATCCCCTGGAACAAACACCGCACTTCAGGTGCAGCCTCCACAGGACTGCACGCATGCTGCACAGGCAAAGGAACACACAGAATGACCAAAATCTCTGCTAGAAAAGCAAAAGTGTTTCATGAAATGCTAAGGAATGTCCTTAAACTGGGAAGCAGGTAAGATGGGCAGCAACAAAGTAGTTCTCTTTTAATTAAAATGTTTGGCAATTAAAGAAAAAAATGATACAAGCAGCAGCTTTCTTCCAGAGATGCACAAATCCCAGCAAAGAGTACCAACTGCCCCTTCCAGGGCACCCGAGGGGTTTGCTATGGGGCATCTTGGGAGCACACAAGGTAATTTAGGGAGCAAGGAGGAAATTTAAGCGTTTTCACAGGCCCTCGCATTGCTTAGCAAAGGGAGAAGGAAGTTATCTTCATAATCTCAGAAGAAAGAGAAAGCAGGAGGAATGCAAGGAATGCAAGGAGGTTATTGCCCCGGAGACCAGGGCTGGCAGCCCGCTCTCAGCCCCCCCCCCCCCCCCCCCCCCCCCCGCGGCTGACAGCGAAGAGACCCACATCCTGACCTCTTTGGCTAACAAGAATTTCCTTGGGGGAAAAAAAAAGGTAGAACAAAAGCAAGGAATCAGGTCCCAAAGGGTTGCTCCTCTTCTGGGAGGAGGCAAAGGATTTTGCAGGATAATCCTGATGCTCCACGCCAGCACTGCCCAAAACTTGCAGTTTGGAGAGGAAAGCAGGAGGGCAATGGGAAGAATTGATCCCATGCAACTCGACACGCATGCACACCCATAGAAGCCCTGTGGTGAGCACCCCCTACTCATCAGGGGAGCAGCTACAGGTGGAGGGGACAGGAGGTGAGAACCATACGCCCAACATCTCTGGAGAAGCGCTGGCAGCCTTTTTCTCCATCCACACAGGCTCCAGGATGCTCGCAGGGCTGGCAACCCATTGCGCATAACCAGGACGATGGGGTTCCGCACAAAGCCTCAGGCAATACAACAGAGCAGGCTGAGACCACGGACATCACCACCCCGAATAACCTGGGACCCTTCCAGCCTCCTGAGAGAGGTCCCAGCCCCGCTGGGCAGATACCACCTGCACCTCCAAGACAGAAGATGCTTGTCTGGGACCTCCTCCCATCAGAGCCATCTCACACCTATTGCTTGCAGGCAGCAGGGATGCTTCAACCTGAACTTCCTTGGCTCTGCAGGTATCAAGGATAAATACCGTGGCATAGGGGAGAGGCAGAGACCTGAGGCAAACCCAGCGCCTCGCTGCCATGTCAGCCTTGCTCCGCTGCTGTTTCAGTGAGAATAAAAAGTCTGTTGACATATGAAAAGCCACAGAAAATCTCCCTGAAACTACAAAACAGTACTGAAAACATTGTGCAGCTCAGGCCTCTTGCACAATGTACACACATCTATTCAGCCTCTTAAAAAACAGCTACATGTCTAAGGAAACATCTGATAATTAAGGCAATTTTAATAATAGATAATAATTTGACTATGAATTGTATGGAATGTAATGACTGCTTATTCTGGCAGAAAAAACAGAACTTTCTATGAAGTGTCTGCCAAGGAAAACGATACTCCTACTCAGCCCAGACCACTGCAAGCAGTTGCTGCTAACCACATGCTTTGCGCTGCCGGCTGCTAGGACACGGCGCGCTGCTGCAGTCGAACAAAACCCCGCGCTGCAGATTTACAGAGAGCGAGCAGAGTCCCAGGCGAGCGGCGGATGGAGCCGTGACTCAGCCGGGGGCCGCCGGCAGCTCTTGCCAACGCTGGCCGAGCCACGCAGCCGCCAGCACCGGACACCAGGGCGCTCGCCAGTGGCCTGTGGGCGACTCCACGCTGCCAGCTCCCCCCTCCCGTTGTTTCCAGTTGCTAAATGACATTAAGAAGCAGCTAAAAATACTTGAAGCGATTCTCTCATTTACTTTTCCATGCCAGCACTTGTGTTTGCCATAGGGATGTTCTCCAATGGTCACTTCCCTACCCACAGGTGGTCAGGCAATTCTTCTAATTAACACATGCCAGGCAGGAAAAACCACCCTGCAGGCCAAGGACCACTGCCTTCACTGGACAAGAGTCACTGCAAACAGCTACAGCTGGTGGCCAGGAAGCTCCACACCTTCAAACGGATGGCGAGGAAGAGGACCAGGCGTTATCTGGTACTTCTCTTATCCCAACGAGCCCAGGAGCCGTCTTGTGCAAACTGCCTGCAACAGGCACAGCAGTGCCAGACAGCACAAGTAACACAGCCCTGGATGAGATCCAGAAACCATTTCTCAGTTGGAAGAGGCCACATGGAAGAGAAGCACATGAAAACCTTAAAAAGCGTTTGCTGAAGCTTATACATAAAACAGCAACGCCAACAAAGCAGCCTTGCCGATCGACCAAGGCAGCACACCCGGGTGACGCATCATCGGCATCCAGCTGACAACCACAAACACGCCAGGGACGAGTGAGCAGCAGGACATCGGGGCACCCCTGCCAAAGTTACTGTGGGCAAAATCCCAGGAGTCTAAAAACCAAGGGCCAAGTGATTTCCTCCATCATGGTGAAAGAACTGCTCTCCATCACTCCAGCCAAATAAATGCGGCTATTCCATTAATTCAGAGACAAAGATCACATCGAGCATCTTCACTAAGACTGAACACAGAGTCCTGCTTGTGCCCAGCTCCCTGCAAAGGCAGGTGCCAGGCTCATTCCGTGCTTCCCAGCAGGGCACCGTCCACTGGAGCCTGCCTCCACGCCACTCTGAAATCAGGACAGCAGTGCCAGTGAGAGAGGCATTACACTTCTGCAGGAAATTTGCAGGTTAACTCATACAGTTTTCCATCAACAGGCAAAATTTATTCCCCCCTCCCCACCCCCCTTTTCAATCCAGGAAAAGAAACATCTATTTCTTCCAATTAGCAGGAAAAGGGAAGGAATTTCCATCCATTTAACACCTGATGGCAAGAAGGAGCCTCTTGAAAGAAACATTGGGGGGTTTTGTTTTTAAATCACAGCCACCTGCTGTGGGCCTCTGGATGCCACCAACACCAGCTTGCTTTGCATTTCATGCTGCAGCCGCACCAGACCAACCAGGGCGAGGAGCCCCTGCAGATGGTCACTCTGAGGGAGTTTTGCTCCATCACCACTACAGCCCAGAGACACGTACGTGGGTTCAATAAGGAACTTTGAGTAGCATTAGAACAAAAATAGCAGCTACAGACTGCAGGACGGAGACCTTCCCAAGATGTGCCCTTTCCTCAGGAAACTTTCAACGTCATCTTATAAAGCAGTTACAGGCTGGTGCTCTCCCCACACCAGCCGTTATCTACACACTATCAAAAGCCAAGTTTCACAAACCAACCATCTACATCAGCTCTATGCAAGCACTGATCTCTCCAGCAACAGCAGCATCAAGATTGTACCTCACCACTTCCGTGAGCTCTGCAAAATATATTTCACTGGGCTATAGGTGCAGAAGCTACTGAAGATCCCTTGGATACAAGGCAGTACCAAAGGGCCGTGACTTATGAAATCTTTCCATGAAGATTTATAGCAGCTGTCTTTACACCTCTAACATTGAGTTAACATAAAAGGAAACAAATTCTATATGCTCCACACTACAAATAACACATTTTAGACCTCTTATCAAGCAAGCAACAAGCTGACCAGCTGCACACTTCTTTCAGAAATGCTTACGTACTTCAGTTAAGATATAACCTGCCATTTATGCATACTCTAATTGGGTCCTAAACCTGGTCTAAACAAATATTAAATTGAACTTATGAGTAATTACAAACAAGGAACAGGTGTTTAATGTGACGGAAATAGCAATGATACAGATAGAAAGATTACTGAAATAGGCATTTCCTTGAAAGAAAACAAAGTTGTACACAGCTACTGCTCCAGAAGAATATAAGTGTAGCAAAAAAAAAAAAAAAATTAAATCCATGTGAGATGCTGCTAAGCCCCAGATGACCCCTGTGAGGGGCAAGTTTCACTTGCGGTCACAGAGCCCAGTGCAGGGGCACATCTGCCCTCGTCACCAAGCTGCTGCACTTTAACAATTCAAGGACATTTTAAACCCTGACATGAGAGAAGTCTCTACACTTACAGAAACTAATTTGCCACAGCTTTTAGGACACCTTTTTGGAAAGGTGTGAGGAAGTTTCTGTCTGTGCACTGTGATCTAAAGCAATTGTGTAGAAGAACGGGAGAATAAAGCGCAGTCCACCAAACTGGTACAAAAATCTAAAGAACTTACTTGATGGACTTCAGACTCAAGTTCACGCCAGTAACAACCATGTTTCCATACGTCATCCCATCAGCACCACAGCCCGCTAAACTCTCTCCAACCTGTTCTCCACCACAGTTCAGGGAGCAGAGAGGCATCTCCAAGTGGAAGTCACCAATCTCCACCACCACCCCAGCAGGACACTCCTCCAAACACCCAGTTCTCCCTACACAGATTTATCTCATTCTCACTGATCAGCCAGGCTAACTGCCTTCCCAATTCACTCACCCACCTGGAGGAAAACACACTGCTATCACCTGAAACACAGACTGACATCAAAGGTTTGGCAAGTGACTCATTTTTCAAGAGACAGTACGCACCACGGACCTTCCACCCTGGTGCCAGCCCTCAGCCTCCAGCATCATCAGCATCATCATCATCGCAGGCAGCGCTTCCCACCCAGCCCACCGCACACCCTCTCCCTGCGCTGACTCCGCAAAGGCAACAGCAGGTGAAGCCCCACACGCTCAGGAATTAAAAACCAAAACCAGCAGTGGGGTGAGTGGTTACCACCCGCCTACGCCAGCTGAGCGGCACAGGAGGGGAGATCCGGAGCCTCTAAATAGGACACACCACAACCACACGAATTCACAGGGGGAAGGTGAAACTGCAGCAGGTGTAGCACCCCTCTCGAGGTTTAATTTTAAGTGCAGCCGCACTTGAGGTACACCACACTCCGAAGCCGTACACAGCACACCTCCTTTAAAGGCTTCCACCATCCTCTCTAAAACACCCTGCGGTGCAGGATGACTTTTAAAAAGTAACTTTGCCCAACCTGTTGCTTACCAGGTGAGGCCAGCCGCAGGCTCCCAGCATCCCCCAAACAGTGACGTAACCCAGACGATATTTTCAGCGTATCATTGCAGAAAGCCCTTCTTTTGTTAAATAATCTTACCTTGCTCATCACATTTCTCCAACCCCTGATTTCAAAGGCACAGGGTCAAACCAACAACAGTTTCTGAGCCTCAAATAGAAGGCCTGCCAGCACGATCTACTCCCGATATCCTCCAAAGCTCACCAAGTCACCTCAAACAAGAGTATATAGAATAAGGGCTAGGTCAAATCTTCCCGATACGGGATGTATGAGGAAGCCTGCTCGCATCCTGATCCTACACCGATGAGGGCTGGACTCAAACCAAATCCAAGCCTATTTACTAGGGACCATTTTACAGAGCAGGGAGGGTGATGGGGAGAGAGTATTTTAACTGCAACCAGTCAGACGTTTCTCATTAAAATATTTCTTGGAGAAGTAAACGGGCCTGCAATTTTATTCCAACAGATGTAGGCTAAACGCATATCATTAGCCTGACAATATAAAAGCGCAAGCGACTGAAATCATTTCAGTTTTGTCAGTGAAAAGGATAATGTATGCATATCTGGAGGGCACACCAATGGTAAAGATTACCCCCAGCTTCTATCTCAGACGTCTAAAGGTATTTACTTGGGGTCTGTCTGTGTTGTGACAGTGTCCTAGACCGAAATGAATGCCTCTCACACTCCACATTTTTGAGCCATTCAGTCATGCATTTTTGTTATTGTTGAAAGTAGTGCGAAATAGCAGTGCATGAGCTGGAGTCCTTGGTGGTCTCCGAGGGTTCCAGCTAAAAAGGCACTTCCTTTGTTCCGCGGAGAATGCGGTCCAGTAGGTCATTCAGAAGGGGAAATAAAAGCAGCGGCCCTGGGAGGGAGATGAAGGATGAAACAAAAAGAATAAAATGTTTTGGGTGTGAGCACATTAGCTACCATTTCCTACTGCTGCCGGCTGCGAGCACTCCTGTCCCCTGGATGCGGGAGTACCTCAGGACGAAGGTGGAGGGAAGAAACAAAAAGGGGAGTGGGAAAGAAAAGAAAAAAGCGGAAAAGAAACCGTTCCTGCGGCCCTCCGCCGTGCCAGCGGCACCTGGGGCGAGACGGGGCCGCCCGCCGCCGCGCTCCCCCGCCGGGCAGCGGGGCCGGCAACAGGCGCGGTCCGCCCGCCGCCCCGCACGGGGGCCGAGCGCTCCGGGTCCTACCGCTGCCGAGCCGGGCCGGGATAAGCGCCGAGCCCCAGGGGAGCCGAGCCGGCCGGGAGAGCCGGGCCGGGACAAGCGCCGAGCCCCGGGGGAGCCGAGCCGGCCGGGAGAGCCGGGCCGGGACAAGCGCCGAGCCCCGGGGGAGCCGAGCCCCGGCGGAGCCGAGCCGGGCCTGGCCAAGCGCCGAGCCGAGCCCCGGCGGAGCCGAGCCCCGGCGGAGCCGAGCCAGGCCGGGACAAGCGCCGAGCCGAGCCCCGGCGGAGCCGAGCCCCGGCGGAGCCGAGCCGGGCCGGGACAAGCGCCGAGCCGAGCCCCGGCGGAGCCGAGCCGGGCCGGGACAAGCGCCGAGCCGAGACCCGGCGGAGCCGAGCCGGGCCCCGGCGGAGCCGAGCCGAGCCCCGGCGGAGCCCCGGGGGAGCCGGGCCGGGCCAAGCGCCGAGCCGAGCCCCGGGGGAGCCGAGCCGGGCCGGGACAAGCGCTGAGCCGAGCCCCGGCAGAGCCGAGCCGGGCCCCGGGGGAGCCGAGCCGGGCCGGGACAAGCGCCGAGCCGGGCCCCGGCGGAGCCGAGCCGGGCCGGGACAAGCGCCGAGCCGGGCCCCGGCAGAGCCGAGCCGGGCCGGGACAAGCGCCGAGCCGGGCCCCGGCAGAGCCGAGCCCCGGGGGAGCCGAGCCGGGCCGGGACAAGCGCCGAGCCGAGCCCCGGGGGAGCCGAGCCCGGCCGGGATAAGCGCCGAGCCGAGCCCCGGGGGAGCCGAGCCGAGCCCCGGGGGAGCCGAGCCGGGCCGGGACAAGCGCCGAGCCGAGCCCCGGGGGAGCCGAGCCGGGCCGGGACAAGCGCCGAGCCGAGCCCCGGGGGAGCCGAGCCGAGCCGGGCCGGGCCGGGACAAGCGCCGAGCCGAGCCCCGGGGGAGCCGAGCCGAGCCGGGCCGGGACAAGCGCCGAGCCGAGCCGGGCCGAGAGAAGCGCCGAAGGGGAGCCCCGGGGGGCCGAGCCGGGCCGGGCCGTGCCCCCGCACACCGCGGGTCCGGGGCCGGGCCGAGCGCGCACAAAGGCGGCGGCGATGACCGCGACTCACCGCTGATCTCGTGGCTGGGCGCCTCGCTCTGGCTGAAGCCCTTGGCGGCGTAGAGCCTCCGCACTTCGGAGCAACTTTTGGCGCGGGGCTCGGCGGCCAGCAGCAGCGGCAGGCTGAGGGCGGCTAAAGTGCAGAGCAGGGGCGGCAGGCAGCCGCGCCGCCGCGGCATGGTGCGGGCGGGCAGGGGCCGGGCGAGAGCGCCCCGAGGCCGGAGCCGGCCCTCCGCCGAGCCTGCCCCGCCGCGCCGCGCAGCAGCCGCGCCCGCTGCCGTGCACCCTGCTCCGCCGCGGCTCCGCTCCGCTGGCCCGGCGTGCGGCGGCGCTCTGCAAACTTGGCCCGGCAGGAAGCACATGGGGTGGTGAAGGAGGAGGAGGAGGAGGAGGAGGGAGGCGGGGAGGGCGGCAGCCAAGCAGGATCGCGCAGGGCCGGGACAAGCCTCTGCAGCCCCCGGGAAAATCAGGAGCTGGGATTCGCCCGCCCAGCGAGGAGGAGCGGAGCCCGGGGCTGCCTGCCCCCCCTCCCCGCCAGCAGGCTGGCCCCGGCCCCGAGCGGGCGCGCCCCGCTGTGCCCGCCCCCCGCGGGGAGCCCGGCCCGGCCTTGTCCGCCGCCGGGGCCACGCCAGCCCGGGGCCGCCGCGCTCCGCACCGCCGCGGCATCGCTGGCCGCAGCATGGAGCCGGGGCTGCGCATCCCCCGGCCGTGGGGAGCTGCCACCCGGCATTCCCGCTCCCCTCCATCGCCAGCTCCGGAGTGCCCCGCCAGGGAAGGAGAGGTTCCCGGGAAGGGGCTGGGCTGGCTGTCCTTCCTGCACTGGAGCTGCAGACGGTTCAGCTCTGCACCAGGTTAATAGGGCCACCAAGCTGATGAATTTTGGCAGCGCTGTGACAGGTTTGAACTATGTACATGAAAGACTCGACAAAACCGACTGGTGTTTTTCTCCGATTTTCTGTGTCCAAGAGTTTGGCAGGACAGAGGCCTCAGGAACACACACACCCCCCAAGGTGCTGCGGCCACTCTTCCTCCTTCATACCCAGCCCTGCTCGCAGACACATGCACCGGTGTGTACAAGCCCTGCTAAACCCTTGGACCAGGGATTTAGGTCCAACAATTACTGCTTGCTTCTGTTTACTGAAAATCACAGGAACACTACTGCAAGAATAACAGACACTGTCGCATTTCTGCAGGGCTGCGATGTCACTTAAAGGGTCTACTTAAGGAGACCTTGCTCCCCACCTGGCAGGATGAGGTCTCACTGTCCGTGTCCCCTGGGTGCAGATGCTGCGCCGGCAGCCCTGTCCTGCTGCAGCATCCCTGTGTCTGCACCCGGTGCTGTGTCCCGGCGCAATGTCATTTGCCCCATGACACTGTAATGGCCTTGTGACAGCAGCATTTAAAAAAAAAAAAAGAAATGTGTGGCAGTTTACATTTCAATATGCTCCTTTATGATACTCATTTCTCTCATTGCCATGTTGAGGAAGGACAGGCTGAAACAACAGCAAAGGAAGTTGCCGGCTTCACCCCCTTGCTCTCAAGCTTTTGTCAGTGAAATGCCAGGCGGGTCAGGAAGAAAAGACCCTCTATTTATTTCCCTGGCCAGGGCCCGCGGACAGCAAAGCACAGCCACGCTGCCCCGCCAGGCACTTCTCATGGGAATGAGATGCTCGCTCAGCTCTGAGCTTTCCAGCAGCTTTCCTTGGGGCAGTGCAGGCGGCTGCAGTCAAGGAATTACTCCGAAAGCAAGGGAAGGCCATGTTACCACAGCCCAGGTCAGCCGTGATGGAGAGGCTCCTGCTGTGGCAGGGCTTCCCCTTGGGCAGAGATGCAGGGAGCATCCCTTGCCTGCACAGAAGATGGGCTGCACCATCCCCAAGGGCAAAGAAAGCTCGAGTTTGCTTTATCATGGTTTAAAAACTCTCCGGAGACAAATCCAGCCATCCTGATGGGAAAGGGTGTAGGGTTCTCAGTCACCTTGTCATCCTCCGGGGCCACTCACACCCAGCTGGTGAGACAAGCCAGGCCAGAAGTTCTCATGAAGTTATAAAGTGTCCGGAGAGAAAATAATCCTCTAGGATCTGGCCCTGCAATGTATGACTGAGTTCTGGTTTTCAAAGCACTACCTCACCCCCCCAGCCTTTATTTGAAGAGACAATGTGAATTTTAAAGAGAACTCAGCAGGGAGCACTGCATTTTTTATTCCAAAGTGAGAGAGAAAACGAGAGTGAGAAAGTCTGCAGGGTTAGAGACAGCTTGCCATTTGTTGTTTCTCATAATCCCATACCTCGGCGGGATTTAAGAAACCTCCTGAAAAACACGGAGGGTTTTGTCGAATACTTGATCAAGTAGTTAAATCAAAGGCTGCAGCAAAACAATAAGACTGCCTGAAATTTTTCATGAAAAACTTTTTTTTTGAAGGAACACAAAAGTAGCCTCTCTCAAAAAAGAGATTTTTCTCTGAATTTTTCGCCTTCTCCAGCATTTTCACACATCTGACAGAACCTCCCCAGCCTCCTCACCCCAAACTGCTTGGGTGATTCCCCTTCCCCAATTCTCTCGCTTTCCCAGGATGAAAAGAGACAAAAGCAGACCCAAAGACTTGCAGTTTAGTTTTAAAAAGACTAGTTTTAAAAAGAGGGTTTTTTCCAGGGTGAAAACTTCTAATTTCCCACCTCCCCCAAAACTCTTCTCTCTCCCCATTAGTATTTCTGCCCCCAGACTCAGTGTTTCTTTTCCAGCCCTAGAAGATACCTTGAGGACTGCCACGGTAGCACAGGATGCTCCCCAGTTCTGGGGCTCACGTCCCCATCTCCCCTACCTGTCAGGGAGCTGAGCTCCTGCTGTCTGTAGGGCTGCCAGAGCTGTTTCGGCTCTGCCCGCACACAGAGTTGGCTGCAAGTCTCTTCTGTTATGTAGGGGGACCCCCAAGGTGACCCCACCACTGGCACAGGCACCCCTGGGCTGGGCAGACCTGGTGCAGCCGTTGCTGGCCCTGGTGCAGGAGACTGAGACACGGTGACATCACCCGCATTGCGTCTGCACGGAGCCTCTTCCAGCATATACCACGGGCCTTGCACAACTTGGCATTTCAAATTTCCGTCATCTCATTCAGTGGAAAAATTGCAGCCCTGCCAGCTTTTTGGAGAGAAGGAAGGGTAGGGAAGGAGAAACCAGAGGAGACCTGGTTACCCTGCAGTTTCTCTTCACCTTCCTCCAGTATGCCACCTCTCCTCTCCAGCACAGAGCTCCAGACACGCTGCTCCTGCCCAAGCATTCGTCTGCACAACAAAGTTACGTCTTTTTAACTAAAACCACTTTGAATTTGCTCCAGACAAATTGGCACAAACCTTTCACAGGGGTGTGGTTAAGTCAGTATAAATCTTACTGGCATCGACCGAGTCCACATCGGCGATGTACGGGCTTACACTAAAAATCAATACAAGTAATTCCCACCTGTGTGGGATTTGCTGGATCGATTTTAACTTCACGTCTGCGGGAGCGGGGCAGCCGTCTAGCACCAACGAATCTTGGCAGCAGAAAGGAACCCCAAGCTCAGAAGCGGCACCGATTACATCTGAAAAATCCAGCTGGGGTCCTGTGAGGGCTTAAGCTTTCAGTTTGATCTAATTCTGGTCCTGGCCAGAGGTCTGCCACAGCCTGGTGGTGTTTCCAGTTGTCTGTCAGGGAATTTACTTGCGAGGTTGTTCTGGGATAAAGATTTCAGATGTAACCCTTTAGGAAAGCCTGGCTGAACGCAGCCCTTGGGCTGGCTATCGTTAAGGGTGGTTAAATCCTACACTCTGGTAGGAAAGCCTGGGCCACAAGGAGGTTCGGAAGTGTTGAAAGGGAACTGGACAGGCGTGTCTTCCCTGCTCCAGCTCATCAGCAGGAGATGGCTCACTGTAAAACTGAACCAGGCGCATTCACTCTCCTGAGGCAGAGCAGTGGGGCTGGAACAAGGGAGGCTTGAGTGGAAACAGTCTCCTTTGATAAAACCCCAGATACCACAAATTCAGGGGGTGTTTAACCCAGGGCATCTGTCACAAGGATGGGGGGATTCTGCTAGTTGCAAAGTGACGCTCTGAATCTGGGTTTCGAATGTCAACGGCCTGATATTTTAGGACAAACAGATCTGGTGCTTCAGCATGGGCTGATGTCTCCATTTATTTTTATCGCTTATTTTTATCCTAGGGCTCCTTCACCCGTCCAGCAGACGGAAACCTCCTGCAGTAACTGCTTGGCTCTGGGGTAAGGGGTGGGTTTGCTCCTCATTACCTTCTGCAGGGGTGCTGACGCCAGCCAGGCTCTGCCACAGCAGGGTGTGAGGTGCTGTACACACCAAAGCAAGATGGAAAGATGCTAAGAGGATGGGGGGAACAGGCTGGGTGTGCAGCAAGGCTGCTGTGAGGGTGTCACTCAGCTTCCCACGTCCTAACCGGCTTCCAGTGCACGAGACTTGCTGTGCAGAGCTCAAGACCATCTCCATTTTAGGGAATGCAAGAGCTTGTCTCTCCCACAGCAGGACAAGAAGTTGTCCCAGCTCCATCTCCAGACACCGCAGGGAGGAGACTTGGGGACACATGGCTTTGAAGGGCACAGGAATACACTCTCACAGATTTTCATGCCTGCACTTTCCAGCTCTCCCAAAATGACTGTGTGGCAGATGGCTCTGACGTGTAGCACACTCACACCCAGCAGATAAAAATATTCCCCAACAGATTCCCAGCAAGCAAACGTCAGTCACTGTTGCTCCAGAGCTGGCCACGGCTTCCTCTCCTCCCCACTCCCCCATTGTGGGGGTGCAAAGAGGGTTCCCAAGCTGTACATCCTCAATGGCTACCACGGGGCTCACTGGACCAACGCTGGCAGCTGGGCTGGCATCCCATATCCACGCTGGCTCACTCACATGCCTTCCCACAGGCCAGCATCCCCAGCAACATGTCCCCATCCTCCCTGCCCCGGGTGGCCATACATCTGGCTGCCACCAAGGAGGCTGGATGGTAGGATGGGACCCTGCATCTGCCTTGCCCAGGCCTTCCTTGGTGTGAATTACAGCCACGATGTTTAATTCTCCAGCCACACTCGCATAATCTTGCTATAGACGTGAATGAAGGGGGGTGGGAGTGTACCGGGTGGGGTGAGTGCAGGGGAGAAGATGAATAGGATAATTCGGGGATGAGAGAGGAAACAAGCGCACAAGTCATTCCTTGCATTTCCACCCCTTTCAAGCAGCAGTCCCATGCTCAGCCTTCCCCTGGCCACTCTGGGCTATATTTGCAACAGCCATCATCGCCTGAGCTGCTTTTTTTGCCTTTTTCCCCTTTTAAGTGTTGGTTTGTTGCCAGTGCCTGCTTGGCACAGGGTGGGCGCTGGCAGGGCAGGGGCAGAGGGAGGTTTTTGGGTGCTGTGAGTGTGGCACAGCCAGCCCACATGCTCCAGCCTGCCCATTTGGGTTAGTCTTGCCTGTTAAATGTGCAGTCTCCTGCTCCACAGGTAAGCACATCACCCACCTGGGGGGTCACAAAACCCAGGAGCTGCAGAGATTAGGACTGGAAAAAGGTTCAGATACCTGATGCCTCCCTCACTGGCCCAGCAGAATTGACCTCGAGCTGTCCTCTCCCTCTCTGTTCTCAAAACCCCTCCTTGATCAAGACTGTACAGCCTGTCCCAGCTACTGACTTGGGATCTTATTGCACAAAAGCATTTCTTAATGGCTAACCTAAACCTCCCTGGCCACAATTCAAGCCGGGTATTTTTTTTTCCTCCTATCTCTTGTATGTGGAGAAAACATACCCCGCTCTCAGCAGAGCCCAGAGCTCTCGGCACGTGTGGCTGGCACAGCACAGCATGGCTGGAGGTGGCCCTGGCTGCTGTCGGTGGCCCCACCAGCTGCACAGCCTCGGTCCCTGCAGACCTGGGGCAAAGGGGAACAACCCCAAGCTCTGTCTGGACCAGCAGGAAATAATCTCCTGCTATGGAAAGGAGAGAGACGGGGAGAGGCATGTTCAGAGCAGCAGATAACCCAGCCAGTTGGCACTGCTTAAAAATTACTAATATATACGCGTTACCTGATAAAAACCCAGAGCAGAGCCAGGGAAGAAGGGAGCCTGTTGCTCTGCAGTTCTTAGCAAGACCGTCGCGGTCCTCTCTGACGCTGGGCATCACCATTGATGGCAGTTGCTCCCTCTGGGCAGGAGGTTGGTTTCCACCAGCAGCACTGGTGCTGTGCTCCAGGTCAAGCTGCGCCTGTTCAGGGATCAAGCCACACTGTAATGGTCAGCAGAGTGACCAAAGTTGGCTTCTTAGAACTTGGAAGATCCACGTAAGCTTGCCAGGGGGAGTTTCAGAGATCCTAATTACTGCACCCACCACTTCATGTAGGGCATTTCATTCCCCTCAAAGCGCTTCCACCTGGGCACCGGTCCAGCAAGTGCTTCGTTGGTAGACATCTGCCTCATTACAGCAGGCATGCGTGACAGCACCTCGGAGAATTTCATTAGCAGAGGACAGCAGAAGTGGCTGCCCCTTTTAATATCACCTGGGATGCGGGAGGCAAAACAGGTCATAAGAGAGCAGGGGGAGCACCAGCTCTGAGCAAGCGGGACTTGTACCGGTCCTGTTCTGTACAGGGCTTCAGTATCAATAAACCACAAGTATAAATAAATAATGATAAAACAGTGACTTTTTTTTTTAACCCCCAGGCATTCTCTTCATTTAGTTCAAAGGCTATTTCAAACGAATTTGTAAACACAGAGTGGAAAATATGTGTACTTACAGGAAACAAAACCTGCTGGCAAAGCCCGCTGCCCTGCCTGGATGGGCTGGTGCAGCCCTCTCCCCACAGCGCCCTGCTGAAAACAAACCCCATGCAGGAGCAGCCCAGGAGAATGAGGCACAGGATGAGTGCCAGCTCAAGCCCCGCTGCTTGAGGAGGACCCAGCAGACATTGCCTTGGACTGAAATGGTCACAGCTCACGTCCGCGTCCCGGGTGCAATGCCTATCAGAGGGTGCAGCGTGGGTCCCGGAGGATGTAACCCTCCCCGCTGTCACAGTCCCTGAACGGACGAAGCAGGGCACCATCCATCCCACAGCAGGGATGCACTGTGGGGCCAGGCACCGCTCCCCCATGAGGAAAGTCCCCCCAGACAGCAAACGCCATTTCTCTCCATCCTCTCCACCCGGCGGGGCCGGGGCGGCACGCGGGCTGCCAGACGTTCATGGCTATATCGGTGCTGCTCGCAATCCTTTTTTTAAAACTTCTTTTTTCATTCCCCTCTGCTCTAACCCCTCACCCCCCCATGGTTTTAAAGTTTTCAAATGAAAATATGCGAGTTGGGACTTGCGGGTAGCAAGTTGGGGCTCGCGAGGAGAGCCTGGAGGGAGGAAAAGAAAGAGCGATCTGCTCCAAGTGCCAGCAATTGTTTTTATCCTTTCCAGATGAAGGAAAAAGATCATGTTATTTGTTCGGCATAAAGTCCCAGATTTTCAGGAATGAAATCTGAGAGCAACATGTCAACAGTCTGTCTCGAGAGCTGGGGTGGATGGCGGCCTTTGTGCTCCCAAACACCAGCGGGGCCAGTACGCTCGGCTGCGGACAAAAAAGGCTCCATTCTCACACGCTGAAGTGGTGGCATTAGATATCAGCAAGATAATGGGCCCAGGGCCTAGCCCTATTTCTGCTCCCAACTGAACGGCCACAGGCAGCTGGCTTTGATGTGCTCATTTATTTGCCTTTTCTTTTCACAGATGATATTTTTAACCAATATTGTGGTTTGGGCATAGACTGGGGAGAAAGGGGGGGTGGGGCTGGAAATGGAAGTCATGTTGTTGCAATAGCTGATCAGGAGAGAAAGAAAAAGAAGGGGGGAAAGGAAAAAAAAAAAAATAATCAGCCATTCATTACCCTGCAGGTCAATGTTTCCTGCTGTAAATCAGCCGGAACACGGCGGTCTCGCAGCTGGAGGGAGATCCCGCATCAGCCCGGGGAAACCTCGAGGGCCAGGCTGGTGCTAGGGGCCATACAGCCCCCAGCCCCCAGGCATTTGCACTTGAATCCCAGGGGAAAAGGAGGGAGATAGCGGGGTCAGGGAGGTGGCCAGTGGCGAGATTCAGCCAGGGACTGATTGATGTGCGGGCGGCGTGGGTGGTCCCACGCCACTGGGCTGGGAGCGTGCCCCACACGAGGTGGGGACGGCGGGAGCAGCCACTGCCCCTTTGATGTGCTGCCCTGGCTGTCCCCGCCGCGGAGGCACGGAGGGCTGCGTGGCGAGGCTGGCTGGCCCGCACGCTCCAGACCCCTGGACATCCAGCCGGCGGGCTGGGCGAGCCCTCGGTCCCCAGCCACATCCAGGACGTGATGGGGAAGAAAAAAGGAAGGGGGGAGCAGGAATAAAAAAAAAAAAAAGAAAAAGAAAAAAGGACTTCTTTCTGCTTCCCAGAGCCCATGCGGGAGCAGCATTCAGCACTGCTGGTGCAGAGGCTGGGAAGCCCCCAGGATGACCAGTGCAGGCACAGCCACATTTCCCCTTCCCCTGGGGAGCAACTCGGTGGGGGTGATGGGTCTGGAGAGCAACAGCCGCACAGCCCTTCAAGGGGGGACCTGGCATCCCACTGGCTGTTACAGCCACGATTTGCACCTCCTTGGTTCCACCTTGGTATGAAACAGCAGCTCCAGGGACATCACCTCCGTGCTGCGCTGATACTCCTGAAACTGCCTGCATGCAAAACAGCTGCCTCGCCTTCCTGCAGCACATCAGCACCCCATACCCCCAACCAACCGGCTCCCACAGAGCCCCTGGTACAGATGCTCACCGCAGGCTCTGGTACTAGGGGAAAAAAAAGCATTCAGCACTTTTTGCTGTTAATGGCCAAGCAAAATTTCCCCATGGAAAGTTTCATTCTGACTCACAACATCTTTGTTTCAGTTGAGAAAGCAAAGCGTCAAGTAGCTGTGTGCTCGCTCCTCTTCTGCGACACAGGTCTGAAAGTAACCGTCAGCGGGGCTGACCTCTTGCAATTTAGGTTTCACAATACTTAATCTAAGTGCCCAGCACTTGAAATTGTTGTCTCAGCTCTTTAAGGAGGGTTGGTTTTTTTTCCAAGTCTCATGGCTGCAGTGGGAAAACTGAAAACTCACACCCAAAACATGCAAAACCAGATGGCAGGAATGGAACTCCAAATAAATTATTTCTTAATTTAAAAATTCTTTTAAATTTAGTTTGGTTTCTAAGGCAGGCCTGGCTGCCTTGGAGCCTCATTCACCAGCTCATACACTGCTGGGATGACGATACTGTGACATTTACAGTGACTCTGGCTCCTATGGGTAGATTTTTCCAGAGCCCATAAGCCAGCACACATGTCCCAGAGACACAGACACTCACCCAATCACTTAAGCCACATCTTGACTGCAGGACCTGGTGCAGGATGGGCTCCTCCATCGCTGGGGCATGGTGCAGCTGCTGCCTGTGTCTTGCCAGAGATGAGCTGTGCAGACAGGAGGCTCAGCTTGGACCCTGCAGACAAGCTCCCAGCCCCCACCGTGTCCCAGCTCTCCCACTGGTTGTGTCCCTTCTTCTCCGTCCCTGGACCCACAAGCTTTCCCTCCTCTCCATAGCACACCCAGCTTGTAGCTGGATGGGCAAAGGGTGCCCAGAGGCAGCTTGCTCCCAAAACAGGCTCACTGAAGGTGCATGAGCTGCAGCCACGTGAGCCCCCAGCACCACAGGGCTGGGGGCGCCTGGCAAAGCTGTGTGCCAGCCTCCTCTCACGCAGGGCAGCTTCATCCGGCCTCCCCTCCTGCCTCAGCACCCTCCTGGAGGAGCAAGTTGTCTGGAGCAATGACCTGTTTCGATGCAAAAGGCACTCTCTGTGATAGCAACATTGGGGCTGGGATGTTCTCAGCTCCCAACAAATGTATGCTTCAAAAGCAAGAGCATCTGGCCTTGCTCGCAGGGGTGCTTTCAAGTGGAAAAAGATATAAAAATGAAGGTTTGCATTAGCTTGGAAATCAATGTACCTGCCACATGGAAAGGGAGGCTGGCGGGAAAGAGAGCGCTGAAAAATGACAGGGGTGAAGCATTAGCACCTTCTGCACCAGGTGAGCACCTCAGTGCTCATCACATTTGGGAACACCAAGCAAATTATTTAACACTTTGGTTAACAGCAACTACTTCGGGATGAAGCACAACAAACTGCATAGAACCCTTGGCCAAACACTCCCCAGGGACAAGCAGCACTTGTGGTGAAGACCCCCTGAAAGGGGCAGAGCAGGTTCAGCTGGACTGACATGCAGAGCACCCCGGATCCTCCCCACATGCACCAGGCACCCTCTGAAAAGCACCTTGGCACCGGGTTGCTCTGAACTTCTTTGCACCCCAGGTAGCAGCAATTTTATTGCGAAAGGCACAGCTGCCCCTGCTTATGCAGCTGGCTCTCCCGTGGATTTCACAGCAACAACGGGAACAAGAAGGGGGCTCAGGAGCGAGTCCCTCACCAGCAACCCAGAGCCCAGCCAGGCGCTGCCGGCAGCCCTGCAAACCATCCACCCGCCCATCCCACGCTGTCAGGAATAAGATCAAGAGCAAACAGCACTGTTAACTGAAATGCCATGTGAGGCTCTGTAAAAGAGGTGGTAAAAGCCATCTAAATAGTGGTCCAGGAATCCACTTATCCCTCAATCAGCGGACAGAGGAACAGGAGGACCTTGAGTTACTCGTTTAGTGATTGCATTAGCAGGTCAAGGTCACAATGACCAGGGGCTTCTGCCAGACAGTTGCCAGAGGTGGAGTCTGGCAGCTCATCGGGCAGTGGGATCAATCAGTCTCCTCAAAAATAATTAACTTATCCATATCTTGCCTAACATGATTATTCTTTAAATAAAGTTTCAGGCAAGCAGCACAGGGACCACACAGAGCTTTGAGTGCACATGCAGAATGAGCTACACAGCAGTTGTTATTATTATTATTATTATAGTTACTATTATCATGCCCTTACATACAAAGGCTCTTCCTCCCCTGGAGTGAGTGACCATTGCGGCAGTCTCTGCAGAGGGAGGTGACACTGATGCCATCCAACAGCCACACACAGAGCATCTCAGGGTCCCTTCCTGCTCTTGCTGCTCATACCCTACCTGCACCCTGTGCCAAGACCTCCCAGCGCACTCCTGCTTCTCCCTCACCCACTGTTCTGCCCCCCAAAATTGGGAACACTGGCTTATGCCACCTGCAGCAGCTGCTGCCATCTCCCCCTGTGTCTGTCACCTGCACCCCACTGAGCGGTGGCCCCACAGGGGGACAAGTTAGTCCCCGACTTCAGTGGCCTTCTCCATTTGTCCCTAGGAAAGAAATTATTAGTGATAAAATCCTTCAGCCTTGCGATGCAGCAACAGCACGAGGGGAAGCAGGAGGTCCAGCAATAGCTCCCCTCAAGCATCACCACACAGCTGGAGCCGGGGCACTGGCAATCAGAAGTTGCCTCCATTTCCCTGCCCCCCCCCCCCTCCCTTTTTTTTTTTTTTTTGTGTGTGTGGTCACACATTTGGTCTCAGCAGGGCGGTTTCCGTAAACGAGGTACAGCTTATATAATAATAAATAAAGCAGCATGCAAATCCCATCCCCACATTCAAGTCCGCGGACATGTAGTGTTTAAAAGGTGCAAGACCCACATCTCTATCCAGTCTTTCACCAGCAGATATGCGGCTACTAAACATTTGTCTCCAGGCTGTGGGATGCAGCCACCCGATGCCGCTCAGCTCTGTTCCCTATCCCGCCTTTCTGCCCGAGCGCCATGGGTCCAAGGGCAATCCCTGCGATGCCAGTGAAGTTTCTCCCTCCTGAAGCAGCCCTGCATTATGCACCCCTGGACCGGCCAAGCCCCACAGCAGCATCACTGCAGGCTGGAGCCATGGCTTTCTCCTCCCCTGTGCCTTTCAAAGAGGTGTTACCTCTGCCATGGCTTGAAAAGCGGGGGGTGGGGGTGGGGGGTGTGTCACTCTTTTCTAGCTCAGCCCTTGGTGATCCTCACTCTCTGCAGGAGCATCTCGAGGTGCCCCCCCCCAGCAGTATCCCCAGCATCTGTGGGAGCCAGTAGTTCCTCCCCACGGGCGAGTGGGAGCCAGTTGATGCTGCAGGCAGGAAAGCAGGGCTGTGATGGAGACACTCACTCCTTCCACCCCCTGCAAGGGTTTTCCCTCACATCTCTAAGCACAGCAGCACCAAAAAGGCTCCAGCGTGGCTCTTACCGCAAGGTGCGAGCCAGCCTCCTGGGAGGTTTCCTCTGCAGCCCGAGCCCCGGGGAGCAGGGCAGGCTGGCTGGCAGCCACAGGCAGGGCAGCAGAGCCTCTGGGATGGCACCGAAATCCTCCCACTGCTGTGACAGGGAAAGGCCAAAGGCACTTGTCATGGCCAGAAGAGAAGTGGCTCTGTGGTTTGTGACTGGAGCACATGCAAGAGGAAGGATTGAAAATGGAAGTTTTCTGTATTTCCAGGTTTAGGAAAGATTTCTCTTTTTCCAGGCTCCAGCTTGCCTAACTGTAACACAGCCCCCACACACCCTCCATAAAGCACCCCCAGCTCCCCGGCTGCCTTTGTAGGTGCTGAGAGTGGGCAGCTGCAGCACCCTGCTCCACACCTCCCCCGAATCAAATCGTGTCCCTAGCAATAACCTCAGGGACCAGGACTCTGCACCCCGAGCACACGCAGCAGACATTGCCCCCCGCTCCCAGCACCACAGGGAAGTGAAACAGGGCTCACCACGTACCCCAGCCCTCAGCACCTAAATACATCAGGCTCAGAGCAATGCACCCACACCTTCAGGCTGATGGCTCTCCAGAACAAGGAAGGCTGGCTGGCAGCAAACACAGGGCAGCACCACCCCATGATCCTTTTGTACTGTAAGCTGTTAAGAGAAAGCTGTCGAGAGCTCCTGGCCGCAGGCACAGAGCAGCTCCAGTCATTCATTACTGCCATCAGTCATTCATCACCAAATCAGGGTCCACCTGCAGACTTGGGTCTGACCTTCTATGCAATTACCCAAGCCAATTAGCACCTTTGCTCCTTGACCAGATAGCATCTCCATGCTGCCCAGCCTGGCCCTCTGAGCTACCAGCATCTGTTGGAAGCTCTGGGAAGGGCTTCTATGGGCCACTTTGGCTGCAGTGCTCAGCTTGGGCTTGCTCTGACGTGCAGCAAGGTGATGAGCAAGTCCTTTGCAGAGGACTTCACACCACCAAGACTAGTGATACCGGTATGAAAGCTCCTCTTCCCTTGCCCTGCTTTATCATTGCTGCCAGGAGCAGAACAGCAAAGAACTGGCTGGTTGCGTGTTACAGCACACTAAAAACTGAGCTGGAGCAAAGGCCCTGCTAGAAGGATTGCAAGGAAGCAAGACCAGGTTGCACCTTGGTACCTGGGTGGGCTGGAAATAGCATCCCTCTCCTCTGACGTGGTCATGGGAGGCCATGCACAGCAAAGTCGACCTCAAATCCTCTGTGGCACCACCACAGTGAAGTGCCTGCATTGGCTACCATACTCCGGAGATGTTTATCGCACACATATTGACAGGCAATAGCAGTGACTCATGGCGCGGGTCTGGATCCTTGGGCCAAATCCTGGATCCTTCTGCAGGTTTCAGCTCAACATTATGAGTCACTCATGTCACCATCCTCCCTTTACTTTTTTTTTCTTTCTTTCTTTTTCCAGAAAACATTGTTTTTCCTTCAAATGGGAACAAATACACCCAATACCGGGAATTTTGCTAGACAGAGTCCAGATGACAAGTTCTCAGAAAATGCTGTCAGCTGCTGAGATTCAGCTTCAAGAGACATCATCCAACATTAACCATAAACAACAGGGGCAACGAAATGTCTGGCAGATCTTGAAGTGACATGAGATGCCTGCGCTCCGCAACAAACCCATTTCACACCACGGGAAAGGTCACCACTTTAATCCACTTCTGGGTGGAATGTACACAAACGTCATTCTTCTTAACATCTGTAATTAAACAGCCTCTTGCTTTGCTATCCAGCCCGTGCTTATTTTCCCATTTGCTAACATGGTGGATGGTAATATAATATGACACTGAAGGGATACAGGCTGCTACAGGCGGGCTTGCGACTTCTTGTTAGGGATTTGCCTGCAGAGAGCTGGATGCAGAGGGTGGTTGTGCTGCTTGGATCCAGCAGCGATTTCCTTTCTGGATGTGCAGCATCTTTGCGCGCTGAAACAATAATAGCAAAGAGAACAGCGAAAGCAAACAGAAACCGCTGGCAGAGATCCCCAAACATGTTGACTCGTTGCAAGCAGTTGTTGAGGTCTCTGCTGGGCTCCTGCGAGGGAGGAGACAGCCACTAAACTCAGAGGTTGAGGCTAGGTCTGTACTTCTGCTATGGAAAAGTCTGGTTTTCAACACTGGTAATGTGCTGGAGCATTTTGGAGAAGTCTTCTGTGTCCCTGTGGCTACTGAGGAGCGTCTGAAACAACCCTGCAGGAGTGGCACATGCTTCGCAGGGAGCCTCACCGGGAGCCAGGCATGACGGCATTCACGGGAATGGCATTAGCTGTCAGGAAGGGCTGTGGGACACAGCGCTTTGCAGCCCGAGGCAGGGATGTGGACTCCAGATCCTAGCACGCTCTCAGCAAAACACCACCAAGATGTTTATTTTCAGAAGGATACAATGTTTGACAAAATAAACTATATTTGATTAATACCGACTGCTTTTCAGTAAATTTGCTGACTGTATAAACATGCCAGAACTGCTTCATCTGCCTATATCAAAATTTCAGTTACGTCATCTCTGGGGAATGTCCTTGAGTAACATTTTGACGAGCTTATTTAGGGGGTTGTTTGTGGGCTTGGGTTGTGTTTTTTCCCCACTTATACTTTTGAGCAAGGTCTTCCATGAGCAAGCCGCAGGCTGGAGCCAAACAAAACGCACCACTTGCTGTCACATGGAGTGTTTCACTGTATCCCCAATAGAAAACCCAAATTCCCATGCTGAGGACCAGCAAGCATCCTCCAACAGGGTAGTTTCACCTCATTCTCCTCCACCTGAGGATTTCATCCCCCAGACAGCTCCATACCTGGCTCCTTGCTAAGGGAACAAATAATGCACAAGGAGGACTTGTGATTTTGCCAAGTTACCCCCAGATGCAGGGCTCAGTGAAAAGTCCCTTGGTTTCTGGGAATGGACACCTGCTTCTGGTGTGTGTGTGCATTATCTGGTAAAGTTTTAGCAGCATTTGTCAATCATTAAGCTACTGAAAAGGTCAGGAAAATTCCCACCAAGGCACCCAAGTGTTTGGGAATCAAATGATATTTCTGAAATGCTTTAGCTTAGATGAGCTAGATAGTCTGCAGGGCAGGACTCATCCAGTGGACTTGGCCATGGCTGGTCTCACCACTGAGCTACATGCTCAGGGTTGGAAGGAGACGTCTCAGAAGTGCACGTGACTCCATTTAGAGCATTTTGAGGTCTTTGTGTAGTTTTCTTTGTTTTACTTTAGAAACGTACGCAACATGCCATGTCTGGTCCCTGCCAGCCACCTGCTTGTACCCTGCTCCTCATGCCTCTTCTACCCTGGGACTTTCTCCACCATCACCTCCTGCATGGCTGCAAAGGTCTCACCATGTACCAGCAACTTCCAAGAACGCAGGACAAGGTGGTCACCTTCTCTCCTCCCAACCCAGTGGTCCCCAGCGTGCCACCTCACCAGCAGCCTGGCCTGTGGCCCAACCCAGTGCCCTCGAGGCTGGGGAGTCACTGGGAACTGCTCTCGTGGGAGATCAGCATGCACCGGTTTTGACTCAAAAGCAAATCAAAACACCTTGCAGCACAGGATTACATGTCCCCCCCTTATGCAAACCCACAGGAACACCCTCATGTCCAGCTGCCATGTTTGCAGACATGGTTGGTGCTCTCTGCATCCTCCGTCCAAGGGGCATTTTGTTTTGGTTGGAAGCCCCTGGGAATCCAGTCCTACATCCCTACTGGGTCCCCGCTCCAGAGTGCTTGAGGGCTTTGCTCAGGGAGATGAACGTGCAATTCTGAAAAACTCCCTGAAAAACAAAACCGAGACACTCTAGATTTCACTTCCCAAAACAGCATGAGCCATGAGCACCAGCTGTTTCTAGCAGCTGTTAAGTGCATTAGATTATAGCATTCCAGCACTAAACTATTAGCCAATTGATTAATGAACTGGGACTTCCCATCCAACAAAAATATTTTGGTTTTAAATTATAATTTGATGCATAGTTAGTACAGAAATACATTACACATGCTAAGCACATGTTAGCATCTCATCACCACCCTCAGACACAGGGAAAGGTGCCGGCTTCGCCACCTTTTCAAGGCTGCCTGCAAACCCGCCCGGAGAGGCAATGGCCTTGCATGCAGCACGCTGCTGCTCGCTCCTGCCTGCACACAGGACATGCCCTCTGGTGCCAGGCTCCTGGCCACCCTGCTGCTGCCACTAGAGCTTAACAACAGCTGCAAAACTGGCCAGGAAGCATTAAAGTTAACTGGCAGGGGGTAAGGGCTCAACCACCCGAGACTGGAAACCTTCCCCAAGGTCGCTGGCCCTTTAGCTGGCACCAGCATGAGGCACCGATGCCACGAGGCACTGTCGGGACACGGTGCTGGCGGGCGGAGGGCAGCCACATGCACCAGGGAGCCCATGGCTCTGCACGGGGAGGCTCGGGGTTCAGTCAGTGGCAGCTCAGGACTGGCTCTGGGTTTCACTGCAAGGCTAGAAATTACCTAGAAAATGTTCCCCCACCCACCCCCTTTTTTTTTTTTTTCCCAGAAGCACCTCTGTGACATAAACCCCACTGTTCAGCTGCTTTTCCCACTGGCAGAAAACCAGACTGGTATTTACTCTGGTCACATGCCTTACTGGTCAGACACGGCCACCACCAGTCCCGGAGCCATACTGGCACGTTACGGTGCTGTGAGCACAGCCCAGACGCTGCCCTGCACCTACTGTCAGCTTAAGCCCCACACCTCCCCAACTCATATATTTTTGTATGTATGATATGTATACTCATTACTTATGTATATCCTAATATACAACAACAAAAATAGTAATAGAAATAGATTAAACTGCGTGTTAGTGGTTAAAGCTGCGACAAGGCGTGGAGCTGCAGGTCCGCACACACAGGGGAGATGACAGTGCCCATCTCCTGACAGAGACATCCCATCCCATGGCAATACAGGTCACCGTAAGCAAAGGTGTGTGCAAAACCAGGGAATGACTATTCCTGATTTCTCATGACATGTGAATGAAACACTGCCCAAAACCGAATGCCACCTTTACTCCACTTCAGTGGCCACAGCATCCCCGGCAAAACCCCTGTTAAAACATGCACACAAACCCACTGCAGGGTAAAATTCAACAGCTGTTTTTTCAAGTTATAATGCATTATTTCAAAAACTTGACAGGTAGCAGGTTCAAAGGCTGTTTTTTGTGATCTCTTATCATAACAAAGTCTCCAACCAGCATAGCTTTGCTAAACAGCACGTCTGTGCAATGGGAAGCCGAGCTCAGCGTGCTACAGAGAGTTCTGCGGAGAAGCATCAGCATTGCACCACGGTGATGCAGAGCAGGAAAACCCATCAGGCTGTGTGAGACACACAGCAAGGCAGAGCCCGTGCCATCTCCCTGAGAGAGAAGGAAAGCACGCTGGACTTGCACTGAAGAGCCAGTGCCACCATCCCATCCTACTGCTTATCTAGGGAAGCAGCAGCACACAGAATATTTCCAACACAATATTAGAGGACAGAATGTCCCCACACTGGTACCAGCAGTACCTGGTGAGGCAGAGGCAGCGTATCATCTCTGAACAAACCCAGTGGCCCGCTCCCACCCCCAGCGCTCCAGGAGGATGAAAGGAAAATGATCAGAAGGGAAGAAGCGATGGAAATTCAAGTGGCGCTAATAAAATATTCCCTTTGGTGGAGCAGAGGCTCATGGGCACAGCCAGCTGCGGCGCGGAGAGCAGGGATGATGGGGAGAGCTGGGCCAGCGTGAGAGCAAAGCAGCACGAGGGTGAAGAAACATCTCTGCCAGCAAGCAGCGATTCTGAGAGACAGAGAGGACTGCAATTTTTTTTTCTGAACACGTGAAATACAAATACACGTCACACCAGCATGGATGTAAAAAATCACCACCAGCACTGCCCAAACATCCCCAGCGCTGACCCCAATGTGGATGAGACACGAGGGGTCCACAACCCAGAGGATAGTTCTCCGACCATTAACCAGTAGGTCATGCTGGGGCTCAGCCCAGATTCGCTCCTCTCCATCAGGAACAATGAATTGGGAGTGAACGTCCCCAGGCAGAGGAGCAGGGTGAGCAGCCAGCTCTCCCTCCAACACAGCTCCTGAATCACTCCATGCAGTCCCCAGTGCTTCAAATCAGGGTCAGGCAGAGCAGCCCCTCCACTGAGGCTGGGCAAAGTTTCCGCTCTGCAAACCACCTGGTTGCATGGTTGGGATTTATCTACTTTCTCGCAAACACAAAATTGCTTTTAAAAAGGCCTGACACACAAATATCTCAAGCATCCATGTGCGTGTGAGTGTATGCACGCATACATCCACACACTGCAGCTTAAAGATACTGTGGATGTAATCACTTGAGTAAAGGCAGCATCTTAAACAGAAATATGTAACCATTTTGGCCAGGAATGAAACCAAAGCAAACACTCCCCAGCCCCAGCCCATCCGTTTAATCAGACTGAGCCAAGCGCCAAGCCTTTCCACAGTGCCCCTGAGCCGGGCACTGCTGGCAACAGGAACAAGGCAGAGCATCGCCTCGCACACATGGGAGGCTACTTCCAGAGCACTGTTTATAGAGCAACCATTTTATTTTAGAGATAGCTTAAGTAAAGTAACATGCAAAGAAACACGTAAGAGTCTCATCTGCCTCAGGTTCCTGCCAATCCTCTTCTTTTCCCCCCTCGTAGCACAGTGCGTTGGATGCCTGTTACACGTCCCTGTAAAGCACAGCGTGTGCATCCACGCTACCTGTCCTTTGGCTGGAGCTGTGTTTGCAGATTTCCAGTGGGAAACGAGGTGCTTCACTTCTGAAGATTAAAACCAGGGCATTGCATTACGGGAATACTGTATGGCTCCAGTGCTCACCCCAATGTAGATGGGATATGAGGTGTCTGAAACCCAGAGGATAGCCCTCCAACCATCAACCAGCAGGTCGCAGCAGGGCTTAGCCCAGATCCACCACGAGGATGCTGGTGAGGACCGGCCACCTGCACTGAAGGGCTTTGCAGAACCTGGGTGGGAGGCAAGCAGCAAAATCACCTGCAACTTGCCATGATGCAAATGTGCTCTGCGCCCATGGGAACACATCTTCACAACAATCCCAGTGCATGACAACTCCTCTTCTGCAGCACCTTTCCTCCTGCTGTATGTCTGACCTTCTCTCTCCCCTGTCTTCACACACGCTCCGTATTGTGTGCCTGGCCAGATTCCTAGGGGTAAGCCTCAAATTTGGAGTTAGTACAAAACCCGCCTGAACTACAGACAAAATCTGTATTAAGTCAACTAAGATCAGAGGTCTGATCTTGCTGAGAGTATTTCATAAATCATAGGTTTTCTGTACCCCATGCACATTTGAACAACTCAAGTTGAAATACAGTCTTCAACTTAACAGCAAGGGAGACCTCAGACTTCAAAAACTGCAAGGAACACAATTTAAAACAAACCTTGTCATATTAAACGATTATTATCTTTAAAAAGCACTGTTATGTATTTACTAGTTTACCATGAACAAACGCTTTTCTAGGGAGTTTTTTGTGTGAAGATACCATATTCTTTTATAAAACTGACTCAAGTCTTATTTGCCCTGTCTTTGGAAATGTGCATATATTTCAGAAGAGGTTCTCAATGTCTTCCTCATTTAAAAAAGTCATGGAGAGACACGGAGCGATGCCATCGGCACTGCTCACGGCCGGTGGCCCAGCAGCAGCAGCAGGACCAGGGCAATGGCAGCGGCAGGGCTGGGGTGGGGGGCTGCGCTCCCGGGGTCACTGCTGGGGACCGCAGTGTCGTCTTTGCTTTGCTGATTCAGAAGCTGCTTGTTTGCGGAGGTGTCGTCCATATCCAGGTCGTATGCCAGCTCTGAAAGCAGAAGGAGAAGCGGTTAGCAACAGGCATCACGACGCGCAGCACATCCTGCGCCCACCAGCACCAGGGTCCCCAGGGCAGCCCGTGCCAGCAGCTGGGGACAGCTGGGGACAGCCGGGTCCAAGTGTGGTCAAAGGCATCGTGGCAGGGGTGGATGGGCCAGAAGAGCTTAGCAAACATGCCGCCAGTCCTGCCCCCAGCCCAGGTCCCAGGGTACCTCCCAGTACCCTGCACAAAACCTTATGCTTGGAAAGACCGAAAGCTCACAGCTGTAAGAAAGCAAAAGAGATAAGGGGGCCTGGATTACTGCACAGCCACCACCAAAGAGAATCAGCTGAGCTTCAAAGCGGGTGTTCAGCAGTGTCTGCTCCCCAGACATGGCAAAGATGCGTGCAGGAGTGAGGAAATCCAGGCGAGCACAAACAGTTCCCCAAACCCAGAGCCAGCACAGGGCCTTGCTCCCAAATACCTCCTGGTTGGAGGGCCTGAGGAGTTCTGCATTTCTGCAGTTTTATGTGTGCAAAATATGCTTTTTACAGCACTTAAATCCACCCATCCCCTGTCCACCTCATCAGAGTGCTCAAGAGTGAGGAATATGAATAGATCGCACATGGTGTTGCAAAACAGGGACTTTGAGGTGAAGCACATGAGAGCTCCAACCCAAGATGTCCATTATAACAGTTTTGATAGTCTTGGCAGAGGAGCGTGACATTAACGGGGGTAAAGCTTGTGGCAACCCATCAGTGGCTGCAAAGGACCTGCTGAGCAGGAAGTCACACTCACCGTTGTCTCCCTGGGACAGGGAAGAATAAAAAAGCCCAAACAGACAATGTGGAAAGGGAAGAAACCAGCAATTCTCAGGGCCAAGAACAAAAAGCAAAAGGTGTTTTAAGATGCCATTAGCCAGATCTCGCTGGTGCATTTGGACCTGCTAAGCATCTGGACCGAGTGGGTGCACCCACGCTTGACTCAAGGCAATGGGTCCCTCGCTCCCCTTCTCATGCTGCTGCTGTCTCCTTCTGGGGTGCAGGTTTCTTGCCCAGATGGGCATCAGTTAAGCCTGTTCGCCTCATCCCCAGAGCCTGGCCTTTGGAAGTGGAGGAAGCTGGTGGTTTCCATCAGAAGAGACCCTGGCTCAAGCCTTTCACAAGCCCTGGTGGATCACCAGCATACTGATGGGTTTGGATCAACCCACCCCACCCCTGAGAAAGAATCCAAGAGGCTGAATAAACATTCTAGCTAAAAAACGCCACATCAATCCAATGAGCACCACTGCCAAGGCAAACAGGCTGTATTTCTTAATCAAAAATACCCAAACATTGCAAAACAAAAGCATAACGATGTTAGCGTGACACGTGAGTCAGCCCAGGCCATCAAAGAGGGCCAGAAACAGCTGAAAAGGAGCAGATACCCATGCACACAAAGGGCCAGGTGCAACCAAGTCCCACCTGATAAGCTCTGGCTTCTCTAGGAGGTTCCCACAAATATTGCCCTTCCTCTTCTCCACAACTTCCCTTTTTTTCTTCTTAAAGAGCACAGATATGCTGCTGTCCTCCAGAGCTGCACAGCCACAGGCAGGGCAGGGAAAGGTGCCACCCTGAAAGGGATGCACCAGGAGGCCACCTCTGCCCATCCTGTGCTGCTTTCCAAGCACAGAAAGAAGTCATCCCTCAGGCACAAGGGATGCTCAGGCTTTGGGGCAGTTTGGGAGCAGCCTGGCCCCCTACCATCTTATTTGCCCAAGATAATTTCTGCAAAGTGAGTGAAGGGATTTTGTGCTAATAAAATCCCAGCAGATTATTTTGCAGTTGGTTGTTTTACACAAGACGCCTCAGCCAGTACAACGAGCGCTCAAAGCAATGACGGCCTGCCCTGGTGTGTTTTGGAAGGTGTTTGCACTCACTCCAAAGACTCCTAAAACCTAAAAGATGCCCCATGGCATGCAGTACCATAAGGCACTTCCAGGCCAGCGATCTGCAGCCGATCAGCAGAGCTTTTGGGGCAGAATAGTCTCTTATTGGACATCCTATCAAAACTACAAAAATCCACAGGAACCGAGTAACTACTTTTGCCTTCCATTTAGAATAGAAATTTGAATCAAAAGAGTGTTTCAGCAAGGTCCTTAACAGCACAAAGGGGTTTTGCATTCCCATTTAAAGTCTCATTCTGCAATGTAATTTACGAGATGCGAGTTCCTCTACGCTTTGCAATGCAGCAACTGAATCATGTTGGAGACATTCAGCCAAAGTGTACCAAAGTGATTGTTTCAAACATATTCTTTTACATGGAAAATTTTCAAATTCTGGGATTTCACCTGAACTTGAGTAAGGGTAATTGTTTAAATCATGGCATTTCATCCAAATGGGAATGGCAACTCTCTCTCATTCATCCTCTTTGACCAAATTAAAGAGAAGGGAACAGAAACCCTCTTGTCATCAAGAGATTTGGGAGCTGTCTTCCTAGCCCTGTTTAACTGCTTTAGAAGTTTAGCGCTTGGGTGTGCCGTTTGTTTTCACTGTTCTTTCCATTGTTTCCTTCTCTGAGCTTATTTGTGCCCAACTGTATTTTTAGGCTTGAAGGATTTAGCCAGACATGTTTTATTTTGTGCTAATAATGGATCCGTAACTCTTGCAGATCCCTTTCACTTAACTTCTAATGACCTTTGGTACATCAGAGGAAAGTAAAATAAAAAGTATTAGTTTCTAACAGACCTGAGGTAGCTGATAAACCAGGTCCAGGCAATAACAATGTTAATTTTTTAATTTTTTTTTTTTTTTAAAAAGTGTTTCAAATCCAGGAATCCAAATTAGCAAATGTCCCTGACTTCTTGAGAGTGCTCTGTTATGGTTCCAGCCTTCATCAGGATCCCTGGTTAGCCCAGGTCACTGCCACATCCCTGCACCTCCTGCTCCCACCGCCACCGGGAGAGGAGGATCCCCACCGCTAGGGATGGAGCTGCAGGCTAACAGACGCTCACCTCGACATACGCCATTTGGGTCACTTCCACCCCAAACTCTGCCTTTACACCGCGGAACAACCAGAGAGGAGCTGCCCCTGTGCCTCCCCACTCCCCAGCTGTCTTCTGCATTAAATGTCTCCACTGCCCCAGCTCTGATCACCCACTTCATTTGCAAGTCTCTACTACAAAGTGGCCCTGTGGCCTGAAGGCTTTTTTTTTTTTTTTTTTTTTTTTTTTTTATGAGGGAACACACACACACACAGAGGGATGGACGACAACAACATGGACAAACTAGAAAAATCTGTTTCTGTTTATAATCAGTCGGAGCCCAGAGGGTATTACCAAGAATCTGCAGTAATTACATATTCAATCTTCACTCATTTTGGCCCCTCTTGTCCTCTGGGCTGCGGATTAGATAATCCCCTTAAAATAATAGTCAATCATTAGCCCTGGGTGGGTTTTTTTTTTTCCCCCTCATGCGAGCCAAGCGTGCCGTGCCGTTTCCCGGCGTCCTCACACAGCTGGTGAAAGGTCTCCAGCCGAACACAAGCCGGTCCCTCCGGAAGCATCTTTTGTAACAAAAGCCCCTCTAACACAAAGCTGCTGCGCTGTGCTCCCGGGACAGCAAAAGCATCAATGGTCTCGCAGCGCCGATGACAAAACCTGCCGCCAGCTCTACAACACACACTTTCTGCATCCGCGAAATAAAGCGGCGGCATTTTTCCGTGGATTAGGACTAGAATTAGGCATACTGACTCTGCATAAGCTTATTGGGCAGGAATCATTAAAAAGCTCCTCTCGCTGCGCCGCGCTAGCTTTGGAGACTGCTACAAAAGGCGGCTGAAGCGGGAGGAGGTGGCTTTGGAGCTGGTGGGTTTGGAGCTGGTGTAAGTCCCACGGCAGCTGGCACAGAGGAAGCCGGGAGGATGAGTACTGGCACGCAGGCAGCGTTACAGCAGGCATTCCCATGCCAAATCCACCGCTGCCCACTGAGACACCCCTTTTCACCCCTCAAAGGACAACGTGGTCTTAAGTAAAGAACTGCTAGCAAACGCCGCTCTGGCAAATGACCTCCAAGCGGACAGTGCCCGGCTCCCACTGGCTGGCTCGGCTGCTGCCCAGAGCCCGGAGCCAGGGAATGTCATCCCACAGGCAGGCATCTGGGCTGCCCGCCTGCCAAGCCAGCCCCGGCAGATGGCTCCAGCGATGGACCTAATATAGTAACAGCGTCGTAATGGATGGCCATGCATGAAAACCGCTTGGCCGTGTCACTCGATAGCTCTGCTGGTGCCCCGTGCAGCAGCGACGGGTGCGGAGGGGATCCCCCTCCCCCTAGGAGAAACCATCATGCCTAACCCAGCGTGTTCACCAAAGGAGACTGCCGAGTGGGCCAAAGCGCTGGCGGGGATGTGGTGATGGCCCTTGTTTGCAGATGATGGAAACTCTGTGGTGTGAAGGGAGTAGGGAATGGATTGTGACCATGTGTTTCCAATAAGCACAAAACGCATCGAGTAGAAATGTCAGAGACAAGTAGGGCAGCTTGGCAAGCTCCTGCAGCTCTCGTGGTAGGTTGTCGCAGCTGCCTGCGTCTGTCCTTCAGGACTTGTCTAGGAAAGCACATGCTACCATCACCAACAAGAATTACAATCTCCAGGGTGCACTGCTTTATTCGATTTTTTAAGTAGCAAGCCTCATCAGTGTGGGGAAAAAGTTGCCAACAGATGCAGTAGACACTGGCTGTCTCCAAAGCAAGACTGGATTGCTTAAAGGGAGAGATGTTTGAGTCAAGCCCAAGTTGTTGACTCATCGCAAGGCAAAGCATAAGAGCCTGTGATTCCACGGACCAGACCACCTGACCCTGGCTCCCAGCTCTCTCCATCTCTACAGCACCAACCACTTCACTCTCACAGGTGTTTGCACCTGAAATCTAGAAGAACAGTCCGATTTCATCCCAGACTCTTCCTGTTGGCACACCAAAAGCTTTGCTCACCTCAGCCTCCAGTCACCTGGCTTTCTCATGCGAACAGCTCATACCACAAACACAGCTCTGCTTCCACAAAGGCAACACCTGAACCAGTCCACGGAATTACACAGCACACGTGGCCACAACCGCGCCGATACAGCCGGGATCCCCAACCCTCTGCTTCTCCAAAACACCTCCAACTCTTTCAAACACCCAGCCGAGCGTGGTTTCATCTGACCAGGGAGGTTTTGCCCTCTGGCTTATTACCACTAAAATCCTGGAGCACCAACAAGTTTGCCAGTTGTCTCCTTGCACAACGAGCTGCAACAGCCCAGCCGTAGGTGCGGCCGCGCCAGCGTGTAATTAAAACGCTGCGCCGGGGCTGGCGCGGTGCTTGTGTTGGCACGGCTGCGAGATCACCGAGAAGGATGCGCAGCATGTGCATGGTCTTGTGCCTCTGCTTTTCCACCTCCTCCACAGCAATTTAGGAGGTGCGGCTCTTGGCAATACAGATTTGGGAAAAAAAAGAAGGAAAAATCCAGCTCAACATCATCCTGCTGCCATCGGCAATGTGGCCAAGGGAGCCTGGCACGGCTCAGCAGCGAGCGGTAAAACCGAACTTCCTAGGCAGAAACCCAAGGGAATCGGGTTTGGGATTGCTGATTTGCAAACCAAAACTTTTCCCCCTCCTTGCCTCTTTGACAGATCCCAGCTGGCGGCGTGCCACGGATGGCCCACAGCCTGCAGCGTGTGTTTGTGAGCAACCCAAAGACTGCAGGCACCACTACAAAACCAGCACTGATTGGGGGGAAGTTCCCCCAGGATTGAAGAAATCTGGAGGGCAGCAACCAGGTTGATTTGGGGGCATCAAGTCATCCATCCAGTATGGAGAGGAGAGGAAGCTCCAGCTCAGCCCCACAGCAGGGGTGCAACCAGATGCCGCTCAGGGTACACAAGGCCATGAGCTCTGTGAGGCAGCCAGGACCCACACCTGGGCTCCCCGACCTCCAGCACTATTACAAAAGTCTCATCCATGGATGTCCTCAAGCTTTCCATGGGGCAAAGGGACAAAACACCCCCAAAACCCCAACACATCACACGCTACAGGCAGAGGGGCTGCACCATGACCCCAACTGAAGCAACTACATCCCCACCCCACCCTGGCCAGAGGCTGGTGCTGAGGAAGGGCTATCATTATGACCTGGGCCAATGTTTACTTTCCAAATGTTCTGATTAAATTCCTCTTTGCTCCTTGGTGTGCTCTAGATTTACCCTGAAGAGAATCTGGCATCTGCAATCGCATTAATCATTTTCCCTTTGGCAGCAAGTGAAAGAGTTTCTGAACTGTACTTGCAGCGAGGAGCCACAAAAACATGTTTAGCAAAACATGCTCATGTAATCTATTAAAAATTAACAAATCTCATTAGCATTATTAATTGGAAGTGCCGGAGTCCTTGTAGTTTGAAGATAAAGCATCATGCCCCAGTCTGACATCCAGCTGTATCATCCAGAAAAAGAGCTGCTACCTAAAGGAACTTTGGAGAGAAGAACTGAAAAATACAGAGCTAAATATGGACAGCCAAAAGCATCTACAAAGGCAGGAGTCAAAAAAGAAAGAGAGGAAAAGATGGAAACAGAAGAGGATAGATGGAATTGAAGTGATTTATGAGGTAGCAATATAGGACTGGCTCAAGCAACGTTCTTGCAGATCCCCCATGTACCTCAGCCCACCCAGACAGAGTCACCCTCTCCCTCTTTGGAGACCTTCAAGATATAAACCTACATAGCGATCCCTTCTGATCCCTCTGCTGTCACCTGAGACATCTCAGGACAGTCTTGATTTTGGGAGGTAAGGGAACATTGACAGCAGAGCAAAATGAAACACTTTGTATTTCCTCCAGTGACTGAAAACAACATCATCACATCAAATTGGAATTTTCTTCTTCATCTTTGCTCCCCTAAAAAGCTCCCTGGATACGGCCAGGACAGGCAGCTCTTGCTTGCTACCTGCTGGCCTTCAACTCTCCAAGGTCAGGACATTTAGTGACATTCATGGACTAGCAAGACCCACCAAGATGCAGTCCTCAGGGGAACAGCAGTTGTCCTTGCCTTCCAGATGCCAGCTGCTAAAAGCAGCCCTCAAGGCAGAAGGATATTTCTCAATGCTCGGTTAGAAAATTCCTGGTGGTGTTACAGCACCCAGGAACATCCGACATCTTCTTTGTGACTCACTGTATGTGGAAACCAGACCTGAATAGGGCCCAGGCCATGGATTCCAGGGTTTGTGGCACTCATGCTCCCGGTAGGCAACCAGGAACGTGCCTCTTCCATCCGAAGGGGCCAGGTCTTTGTGCAATGTCTACGCTCAGTCAAGAATCCCTGGACATCCATCATTGCCTTACACTGGTAAGGAACAGAAAAATCAAAGGTAGCTGGTGTTTTGCTCCTTGAGCACACACGTAAGGAAAGCGCCTGAGCAGCGCTCCCAGCCCGAGGATCAAACTGACGGAGACTCCACCAGGCTACAACTCACGATGCCAAGGAAAATACCTGGAGCGAGACTTCAGGTCATAACTCAAGAATTTGGGTCGGGCATGGACATACCTCCTCAGGCCACAGGTAGAGCTGGCAGGTAGACTCAGACACGGTGGTGCACAGGCACCTGCTCACCCTGCTTCCACTCCTGGAGAAACTCCCTGAAGTTTTGTGCTCTTACGCTGCCCAGGATCGCTGGCGCGGATAGAGAGCCAGCTCCCCCTGCCCATGCCGGGGGGACGTTTGCACAGAGCACAGGCTGAGGTGAGAGAGCTGCCAAGGGAAGGGAGCTGAAGCTACAGCACCACCCAGCTTTTTTAATTGCGTTAAGCTGCTAAAATAAATAAATAAACAACCCCCTCGCCCTGCATTAAAACAACATTAAAGTGACTTCAGCCTATAAAAATGGGGTAATGCAGGAGGCCCTGGGAAACATCACCATACCAGACTTTCCCACTTTATATAGAAAAAGAAGGGTTGGGTTCATAGGCTGGAACCTTTTAACAGCTTCAGGTCACGTTCCCTGAGCTGGAAGGAGCCCCAGTAACAGCCACTGTAGGCTGAAAGCAGGACCTGGCTTTGCACCGCCTTCTGCGTGGCTGCAGAGACAGACTCGAACCCAGCTGCTCGCCAGGTGTAACATCTGACACACAAACAGGGCTGATTCCTGCTCCCTGCCTCCCTCCTGGACCATGAGCAAACCCTGGTCCCAAAGCACCAGTGGAACGATGGTGCTGGAAGCCAGAGTTGGGTGGCAGCAGCAGCTCCGATGGGAAACCCAGCATCACGCCAGCTGAGCACCAGGACACCACAGCTGCGGTGCCTGGGCTGCGCTGGGTCCGTGCCATCACACCTGCTCTCTCCTGGGGGCCAAGGAGCTCCCTGCCACGCTTGGGGATCCACGGATGGGATCTCACCAAACCACTGCTCAGGGCCGTGGGTGAGCTCAAAGAGACCACCTCGGCTGTCCCCACCCCAGGAGGAAGGAGTAAGGGAGGGAGGGCATCGTCCCCCAGCTCCTGCCCAGCACCTCCCTGGGTCAGCTTGTAGGTGGGTACCAAGGAGGGTACCGGGGACGGGGGGACACGGCTCACGTGGGAGCATCCAAACTGCTCTAGGGACACATCCATTGGTACAGTGAGCAGTGAAACGAGGAGATGGCAGCGCAACAGGGCTCCAAGGTCCAAGTCCACCAATACCTCCTCCTCCTCCATCCTATCTCTAGCACTCACAGCTCACTCTCAGGAATGTCACAATCGCAGTGGAAAATCAAAATAAAAAGGCTACATAATCCAGTTTGTAAATCCCTTGAAAAATACAAAATCCTCTCTAAAACGGATTACGGAGATTAGAGACAAGAGTTTCCTGGAAATCAAGAATTCCATTTCAGCCTCCCTCCTCTCCCACCCTCCCAGAAAAGAGATGGGCTCGTGCCCTGCACCACCCCATCACACTCTTCCTCGGCCATCACCCTGGCCTGGGGGAGGGAGCAACGGCATCTCCCTCCGGCCCCTGAAAACAGCACAGCTGCTGCTACCCGATTTTGCCCTAAGCACTATTTTGGAGCGTTATCTGCCGCACGTACCTGAGCCCATGGGTGCCATGCATTGGTAGGACATCTGCCTGCACCAGGGAGAGGGGGAGATGCCTGCCAGCTTCCCGCGAGCTGTTTGGTCCATCTGTTTTCTGCACGGGCTCCAGGGGACCGTGCAATGTGCTGCCACAGTTCTGTGAGCTACAGGAGCTGCATGCGACCCTGCGGGTGCCCAGCAGAAGAATGTCCTCTTAAATCAGGGTGGTCTTCCAAAAATCAAGATGTTTCTCTTGGCTGTGCCAATGGTGACAACGTTAGCAATGGGAGAAAGGTCAGACACTCACGTGCCAATGATACCAAAATATTTAGCAGCCATGCCATTACTATTCTGATACATTAAAATCAGCATTTTGTTTAATATTTTGACTCAAGTATCCAAAGTCAATGGAGGCAGGACAATCTTCTGTTAGGAATTTTTATTTTGTGAAAGTTTTTGTGCTTTTATTCTTATTTGGAACAAAAAAAGAAAAAGAAAGGGGGGGAGGGAGGGGATTGCAATATTAGCACTCCCAGAAGAGCACCCATTCAAGTTCCTGACCTGTTATTGCTCAAGGACTTCTGCAGCTGCAGCTGCCTGTTTGGAGCTACAGTTAGGTCACTTTGAATGATGCTCACAGAATAAGGATCAAAACACTTACAGCTTGATCAAAAGGACATTTTATGAACGTTGCAGCCCAAGCAAAGTGACGATGTGAATACTCACGTTCAGCCTAATATTAGCTCAGCTGAGTTCTAATAAAATTAACACCCATTTAAATAAGGCACTCAATTTTTATTTGTTTCATGTTCCTGTGCCTTATGGCTTTGAAACATATCCTCAAAACCTTTACATTACTCTGGGAACATCTAATTGTGTTGGGATCTGGAAATCAACAACTCTTCCAGAGGAACAAGGGGGGTTGCTGCTTTGTACCGTTGCTCCACCTGCTCTAAGCTGAATTTATCCATCAAAGGTTGGGGCTTTTCCTCCCACAAAAGAGGGTAACACAGTCAGACTCTTTCATCTCCCAGTAGGAATTACCACCTGTAAATAAACAACTAAAAACTGAACTACAAGCACCAGCAGCATCAATGCTTCTTTGAAAAGAGACAACAGAAAAAACAAAGCAGGGCAAAATCCAGTCTCTTTTCTGCATTTCACTTGCACATTAGAGGCAAAATGAACTTACCAGTCGAGGACAGGGGATGTCTTATTGGAGCAATACAGCCGGTTAACTGTTCTTTAGAGATATTCATCTCAAAACCAGAACAGAAAGAGCATTTTCCCCCCTTTTATTTATTTGTCTTTTTTTGTGCCAACTCACCTTAGCTGAAAAGCACATTGAGATTGTAATTATGGGAAGGCCTCATCTAGTAGATTTGTAAACTCAGCTATCGGCTTGAATTACTGGAATTAGCAAGGCTAATTTAATGTCACTGTTCAAAATAGCTCAGATTTGGAATTTCTTAATGGCCTTAGGAGAAGGAGTCTTTATGCATACTGCAATCTAGGCTTCATTCTTAGACTAAATTCCTTCTCATAGATTTTGTGAATGCCCTGTTTTGTAGCCAACACAAACTCTGTCCAGTAAAATAATGTAAGGACTCAGAATGAAAAGAGATTAGCTGTTCCCTGCTCCTGTTATTTTAAAGCAGAAATAACTTTGGCTTCTACTGATTCATAGACAAAGCTTGAAATGCAAAGCATGCTCAACTCCAGATTCAGCATGAAAAGGACCTTAAAATATTCCCGAGTGCAAGTAATGGACTTATTAGAGGGATGAAAAGAGGCACTTTTCACAGAACCCCAAGCTCTTTAGTCCTGTCATATCAATAATCTTGCTTAAGAATTTCATTCTATTTACATTTCTTTCCTTTCCAAATATCCTGCCTGACTCCTACGAAATACAGCGTTTACGCTTTTAAAGTGTTAATTTATTTCTGTTAATGCTCAGTGGCAAGTGGTGTAAAATGTCTGCAGATCACCCAGAGCGTGAGCGGGTGCGACAGTGTCAGGATGGTGTGTGACAGGGAACAAGTCTGTACGACGACATGCAGTTTTACACCTGACAATTGAGAAACGGGGAGGTAATTTTAAAGACTTGGTTAAAAGCATCTTCTTTAAATAATGACAGTTGATTGTGCTGGAACTCAACGTACCTGCAATCTGTTCTCCTCTCCTTTTAACACCCACAAAAACAATGCTGACAGTGAGAAAAAAAGCTTTACAGGTATCAGGCTGGCTGTCCTTAAGCTACTAAAATATGCCTTTTTTTTTTTTTTTTTTTTTTTTTACCCAGTTTGCTTAGTCTTTGCAGGATCATTTAATCTAAAATCAGCACTAAGCAACCAGTGGCAATTTTTTCTCTTTGTTTGAAGCAATGGCTGAAAAACAAAGGTATTTCAGGAACAAATTTCAAAAGCCTGTGTAGAAACACCAGGAAAGCAGAAGGAGATGTCCCCTTCTTAAGGAGTAAGGAGAGGTTTTTTTCTCCACGTGGCTCCATGTCCCCAGGACAATTTGCACCGGTCGGGGAGCGTTTTAGCATGGAGGTGTTAGGCTATATCTGCTCATGGCCCTCCCCAAGACAGCACTGGCAGACCAAAAGACCCCAAAACACTGTGATACCATGAGCAGCCATCCTGGGATGACCACGCATGGCGTGTGGCAACAGCCAGTGATGATTTTCACAGACCTAGCTGTGTGGGTTTGCTCTGGAAAGGTGAAGCACAGCAATCGCGTGCTGCCTTTCACCCAAGGGTCTCAAAGCACGCTGCATGCATTAATTACACCCTCTGCTTTGCAGAGATCAATTAAACACTGAAGCCTCATGATCCCTGAGACCCAAGCGCCAACCTGCATTCACTAATGGCTAAAACTGAGCCAAGGTTGCAAGGAGGCTTCACAAGAACTGATGGGCAAGCTGGGAAAAGCACCTCTGAGTGCCCAGAGTCACTTCACAGCAGCAGCCTCCTCCTCCTGGGATGCTTTTAATTCCTCCAGACACGTCCCAGCAAGTCCTCCTGTGAAGGCAGCCACTCAAGGTTTTGCTCTGAAAACACTCCTTATGGCAAGGCACGGAAAGCAGACACAGCAGGGTGCAGGGAAGGCGAGGAGCAGTCCCGTCCCGCAGCCATCCTCCAGTGCATCCACTCAGTCCCTATTTCTAAGGACGCCTCAAGAGGTCTCTGGCATTAGTGGTCATTTTTCCTAGTGATGAACTTGACAGCTCTGATGAGACATCCTGCATCCATGCGCTGAGAAGCAAAAAACCCTCAGCAAATCATCCTTGTTGCTTCCTCGTGTGGTGCTGGCCGCCGGGCTGCTGTGTCCTCCCTCCCTGGGTCGGGCAGGCTGCAGAAGATGACCCGGCTGCCTTTTTCTGCCCATCTTCCCACCACCTCCAGCCGTGAGAGGCATCCCCAGCAGCTTTGCCAGCAGAGCCATGGGAAGGCACCCCAACATCCATGAGTACTTCAAGATGCTCCAGAAACCGCCCTCGCTGCAGCATTTGCAGGGCCCGCGTCCTTCGCTGGGTCAAACTCACGCACATCGCACAGGACTTGTGCAGCCCTGGTCCTGGTCACTCTGGAGGCCACTCCTGCGATGCTCCAGCCAAGCAGCAAAACCCTCTCTGCCTCTCGCTTCCCCCATTTTGCTCAGTTTGGGCTTGCTGGATGCCTCCCCATCTTTCCGCCTGTCCGGATGATTTCATGTCCCCTCGGAAGCTGGTCAAGCCATTTGCCCAGGGCACAGGTGCCAAGCAGCGATGGATTGAGACAAGCAGCCTGCCAACCCATGAACATCTGCTGCCACTGTTTCTTTAGCAACAAATGCCTGAATGAAATAGGTGACAAGTGCATTAAAAAAAATATGATACCTGTGCAGTGGAGAGCTGAAAGGCAAAAGGAGATTGTCAGCCCCTGCCGCTAACAAAAAGTGGTGGCTGTGCTGCAGCTGCAGCCTGGGAAACCCATTAAGACCACATGGGGTGTCAAATTGTATGTAACAGGAGTGCAGGGCTTGCAGGCACTGCGTGACGGCAGCCCCACAATGGAGCTGGGCGGAAAGTGGGTCCAAAGAGACCAGAGATGACAGGAGTTTCTCAGCACATACCTGCCTTTGCCTCCCAAAAATGGGGAGGAGCAGGTAAACGGGCCCTGCACAGCCCGCTGAGGAAACGCAGAGACGCTGGGGGTCTGCACAGCCCCAGAAAGCCTGAGCTGCAGGTCAAGGCAGGGCCAGAAGTATTGCCCCCTGTGCATCCCGTCCTGCTGTGGGATGCAGAGGGGGAGATGCCCAGGGAGGCATCCCTTGGAGCAGGGCTTGCTATGGGGGCTGCATCTGTTTGCTTTGCTTTAGGGTTAGTGCAGTCCTGCAGCCATCCAGTCCCCCAGCGTAGGTTTCAATGGGTGGGAAGTGATTTAGGAACCTCCAGGCAATCCCACACCGTGGTCCCAGTTACCCTGTATCCTACATAACAGGAACTGGTTAAGTATTTTTACAGACAGGTTTCTGCTCCTTAATGTACCTAACTGGTCATAGTCTTACTGCTATTAGCAACTAAAATCACTCTCAAACCTCTTGCTTTCCAACCCAAGCAGAGCAGTTCTTTTTGTTCAATGTCCTTATTTTTGGATTTTAGCCTTTTGTGGGTAGACAGAACCATTTTTCTTTTTTCCACATTTTCTAATGAGTTCTGGCGGTAGGAAGTTGTTTGTAAATCACACAAGTATTTGTTTTACTGGAAACATCTGCTTTAACACATTTGTCTTGAAAAAATGTTTTTTTCTTTTTAAACAAAGGTATTAAGCTGCAATGTAAATTGGGCACATCTGTTTATGAGTCACTGCAATAGCACTGCCTCCAATCCACCAGATCACACGGATCTCCAGGGGCCTGATCCAGCTGAAATTGGAAACTTACAGCTCGCTCTGCTCCCTTTTCCGGTACTACTCTTCCAAAAGTATTGCTGCCTGATTTAATAAATTAAGGCCACTAAATAAGAAAGACCTATTTAGCATCTGCTAATAGCATTAAGTGCCTGGCCCAGCAGACACTTAAGTTTCAGCAAGATACTTAACCCAGTGCCCAAGTCCACCTATATCCAAGGACTGAGTTCAGTGGAATTCTTTGTGTGTGGGGGATGCTCACAGCTGGGGACTCCAGGCTTCACCAGACCTACCTCTGCCCACAGCACTGTGCCACCTCTGCTGCCTTCAGCTGCTCAGTGATCCCATTAAAAATATCTAGAGAAGCAAACTAGCGGGAAAGGGATCAGACGAACCTCCAAGATCAAAATCTGACCCACCAGCCTGTACTTGTTCACTGAAAAACCAAGGGATCAGCAGACCTGGGGCACCAGTCCGGGGCCCAGGAGAAACCATTCAGCTTTGTTTTCTGGAGTGGCTGAAGAGCATCCCACAACGTTGCTGGGGTAAATAAAGCATCTGTGGGGTGGGAAGGGGAAATCAAAACCAGCAAGGAGATGCCTGGGGTGGGGTAGATTCAGGACCTTCAGCCCCACAAATTCCAAATTGCCCGGACACACACACGCCACCAGGACAAAGCCTTCTGACTGCCACCAAAGCCTGCAGAAGGGCAGGAACGTCCCACCAGAGCCCAGGAGGGCAACGCCGTGCATGCAGACCCTTTCCTCCCTGCACTGGGCCACAGCGGCCCCCCTGGCACAGCCCACCTGTCTGGGACAAATGCCTCCCGCAACAGCACCAGGCTCCCACCGTGACACCCCACCCCACCCCCACCCCCCACCCCCGCCCCTGATATCTGCCACTGCCCCGCTTTTGGAAAAATCAGTTCATTAGCGACAGCACCCCTGGCTGTGCATAGCTATGTGCTGGCTGCATGGTGCTGTGCACACCTTATAGAATCACACAGAATGGGGTGGGCTGCAGGGGGCCTTAAAGACCACCCAGCTCCAACCCCCGCCATGGGCAGGGCCACCTTCCACCAGCCCAGGTTGCCCCCAGCCCCGTCCAGCCTGGCCTTGAGCCCTGCCAGGGATGGGGCACCCACAGCTGCTCTGGGCAGCCCATGCCAGAGTCTCGCCATCCTCATCGTGAAGAATTTTTTCCTAATATCTAATCTAAATCTTCCCTCTTTTGGTTTATAGCCAACCCCCCTTGTCCTATCACTACATGCCCTTGCAAAAAGTCCCCCTCCATCCTCCCTGCAGGCTCCTTTAGGCACCGGGAGGCTGCGATAAGGTCCCCCCGGAGCATCCTCTCCTCCAGGCTGAACAACCCCAGCTCTCCCAGCCTGTCCTCGTACGGGAGGTGCTCCAGCCCCCAATCATTTTTGTAGCCCTCCTCTGGACCTTGACTGTCTTTTAGGTCTTTTCAACGTCAGAAATAAAGCTACAAGTGCCAGGAAGGGACATGGAAGGCGACAGCACTGAGAACAGACACTGGAGCACTAGGGGGAGGTTTGCCCTTAGCGGCCAGGGGAGAGCAGAGCATTCTTCCACATTCTCTGCACTTGCCTTAGCAGATGATTTATGTGGACAAGGGAAGAGGAAGAGATGTTGCAGGCTGTGTTCTGCGCTGACTTTGGGGACCACACCATTTTTTTTTATTTACTTTTTACTGGCATGATCTACATAGAACCAGAAAAGAACGAGCAAGTGTACCAAAGCTGCAGAGCAAGCGGCGGACAGTTATCAGGGAGGCAGAGGATATTACTCAGACTCTCATAATAACCACCAGCTCCCACCTGCCAACTGCAGTCTGCCTAACACAAAAAAGTCTGAAAACAGGCTGCAGCAGATGTCTGCCTCCCCATGCAGGAAGCGTCTCCAGTATCCACGGGACACAAGCAACTCCAAAATAGCTTTGAGTCCAGCAATTTTACACAGGCTCCAGATACTGAATTAAAACAGGAAAGGGGGGGTTGCAAGGGGGAGAAAAAGGATGTGTATCACATTGCAGTTATAATTTACATTATAGAAAGCCTGCTAGGACTCCTGCGCTGGACTGAGATGGCAACAGGTGCCCTGGCACTCTGTTCAGCTGCCGAGCCTGACACAGCCAGCCAGGTCCCACAGCAGCCAGCAGTACCTGCCACCACCGTACACACATCCCTGCACAGCACGGCACAGAACCACCGAGGGAGCAGCCAGCCAAGGGGCACAGCAGCTCCCTGGGCATGCAGCAGTGCACAGGGTCCTTCAGCATCCAGAAAAGTGTCAGCCCCAAGGCGCCGCTTCAGGCACAGCTCCTGGCTGCTCAGAGATGGGATACGGCAGAGAGGGCCCTTGGAGGAAGGAAAGTGTGGGAAAGAAAAGGTGCTGTTGGGTTTGCATTCAAGTTCTGTGCTGGGTGCACATCCAGCCTCCCATGGGAGGGGAAGGCAAAGCATCATCCCAGGGACCCCAGGAAGCAAGAAGCAAACAAAAAGCAGGAACAGACACCAAGATGTTGTTGAGAGCCCCAAATACCACTGAAGACATTTTCTGAAACAGAAGCTGGTCAAAGTGCCAGATTTCCATTCCCACAGAAAAGGGGGAATGCGCTACTGCTTCAAAGCAGAACAAGGGCAAAACACATCCAAATTTTCTGTTGTATTAAAAAAAAAAGAAAGGCAAGTTGACATACTACTCCAACAAAGTCTAATCAATTCATTTGGATTTCATGGTTTTCCTGTGGTATAATTAAAAATGTAATCTCAAGCGGACTTTTAGACAAGAAGCCACTCTGGAGTGAAAGCTGACAGTATTACCTTGCAGTATGGGCAAACAGGCTGTCCCTGCATATCCCTGCTGCAGGAGCAGAGAAAGATGTTTCAATTTATTTCCAAAACAAAAAAAATCCCATCAAAAACTCTGGCATGTTTCACCACATTCCAGTTCCAGCAGAGAGGCATTTTGCAACACAAAGTCTTCCCACCAGAAGGTGTCCAACCTGCCTTAAAAGCAACATGGGGGGAGTTTAATTTTGCAGTTAAGCCACTTTTGCCCCAAGTGAGATGCACCCCTAAAAGCTGGCAAGGCCAGCAAACTTCAGAAGCACTCAGCTGCCTGAAATTTGTTGATATGGCAGAAAGCCATCTGGGCTCTCCTTGGAGCCACAAAAGCCCCAGGGCCAGGAATGGATGGCAGAGGCAGAGCACAGCCCGCCGGCAGCCACCGCGCAGGACAGAGGACATCCCTCCTCCAGTTAACAGCTCATCCATCCCCGCGTGCGAGGGGTCGGGGATCTGCTGGAGGTCCACCTGGGAATCGGGGGAGCCAGTGCTCAGGCGGATACACCTGGTTCAGTTCATGTTACTCCTGGTGTCAGCTCCGGCAGATGTGCGCGCACAGGTCAGGGCTAATGCACAACAGTCGAAGATAGCTTCTGCCTGATGGATGATGAATCCCCCGTTTCTGGAGCGCACGGAGCGGTGTTGACTCGGTAACCGACTGCGTCCTGGTGATACACTGACCGATGAGTGATTTGCAGGCCGGACCCAAACGCACACTATTTTGCAGTTTGCAAAGCAGGTGGTGGAGAGAAGAAAGAAAGAAACATGGATTTAAAACACTGATCCTGAGACATTTCTCTGGAGGAGCATCCTTCTCTCTCTTTCTGATATCTTTTTGGCAAGGACTAAAAAGACAGGCTGCTTTCTGGGCAGGTCTGCGTTTCCTTCTGCTGGAGACCATCCACCAGCACACTTGAGCCCATGTACAAGTCCAGCGTGGTCTCTCCTTTGAATTAATTTTGAGAGCCTCATCTCAGGTAACGCCTCATCCTCCATCTGGGCTACAACCCATGACTTTTCAGGGTTTGGAAAGATCCAGACATCTTCCAGATATTTAACTCACAGCTTCATCTAATCAGGTCTGATTAGTTCATAGATAGATACACTTATATTTATGGAAAGGTGTAAAAACTCATTTTCAAGAATGCAATGCTGTCATCTGCAGCAAGTAGGAACCTGCTGGATCCTGGGTAAGGAGATCACTGCCATGTAGACTCTCACTCAACCACATCTAAGTAAACACCAGCTCCCCAGAGCCTTCAGTTGCTGCCATAATGCAGTGCTGCAACTTGCACTGCTAGGTCATTGCCACAGTATCCTGTACAAAAACAAACACATTTGTTCAAAGCTGAAGAGGAAAATGAGAGATCAGGTTTTTTAAGGCAGTTTGGAAAATCTCAGCATTTCCCATCTTCTTCCCTTTAGGGCTCAAGAATGCTCTGAATGTTGTACCCAAAAGTTTTCCAGTAAGTGGTGGCTTCCATGAAACATCATTTGTTTTCTTGGACATCTCCCTCAGTGCAAGATGATGGACAGCAATGCAGCAGCCACAGCTGAGAGCCCAGGACCCTCTCCTAGACACTTTCAATGAGACAGGGCCACCTGTCCCAATGTTAATTGTGTCTCCAGTTAATCACATAGTTGTATTTCCCCAAGACACCTGAGCAGAAGCACATCAAGCGCGTCCTAAGCCAAGCTGTGTTCAGTACGTCCTTCATGGCCCTTGGTTCCATGAATTTGTATCCTTGTGTCTTTGACTGCATATGCCTTTTGGGTGTCCCCACTGTGTGACATTCCCAGTGGCCCATAGCCAAATTCCCAGCACCACGGCGAAGTGCACCAAAGGATCCCCGCCTTGCTGACCCCGGCCTTGTGTTCAGCTGGTGGCTGCGATTTCTGAGTAGCAGCACCCGGCAGTAGCTCAGCTATAGTGCTGTCCCCCGCCTGCTGCCCTTCAGCGGTGCCCAAGGTGGTCAAAGACACCTGAAGCATAAGATGTGACAAATTGCAGCATGATCCCAAGGACGGTGAGCTGATACGGGCGCTCAGCACCCACCTGTCTTTGCTCTCATCTGGGCTAAAGACAAGGCAGCGAGGGACACTGATAGAGTCCACCGGGAAGGGATCTCAGCGGGACCAGCTTGCCTGGGACCGCAGAGGAGTGGAAATGCTTCCAGGGGAGAAGGCAGTCCTGCGTCATCCACATCCCCCATTTTCTGAGACCAGGAGCCACAGCAGCCATGGGGCAGGAGCGGGATGGCCCTGCCTCGTGCCTGCAGGATGTCCCCACGATGCTTTGCAGCCGAGTGCTGGCACACTGACACAAATGCTGGGCACATGCCTCAGCCAGCATGGCTGGGCCACGCTCCAGGGCTGGAGCCCTCTCCTGCAACACCCTAAAGCCTCATTTATTACATCCCCGTAATCACTTTGATCAGCTTACCTGCAGTAAGGCATTAGTAAAAGCCAAGGCACTCCTGAAAGGGGCACCCTCTCCTACGTGAAAAGTCAATCAACATGTTATATTGTTATCAGGCTCGCAGACAAACCTTTCTTTGTATGACAAACTGTGCAGATACGATGCCCTGACTATCAGCGTAAGGTTATCTTGTTGGTCCATTAGCAAGTAGCACCTGGTCTGCTTCTGTCTGAAGTATTTCTTTATTGTTGCCCCTTAAAAGGAAATCTAGTTAAACTATTTTGTCTCTCCACAATGAAAAATGGCACAAGAAGAAAAGCAAGTTTGTATCCGAGTCAGAAATTGTGTTTCCCAGCCTCAGAAGAATTCATGTGTTTTCAGCCACAGAAAAACAGATTCATCATCCTTTAAAGATAAATATGACTATCACTATTGCACCTGGGCAGATTTTTGCATGCTTGAAATTGTTTTGATGTGTAAAGTCATGTAAAATGCTGCACTTGGTAACAATTTAAAGATACATTAACTCCTAAATTACACTGTTGAAAAGTACCTCCTTAGACACTCTGGCATAACACAAACTGTTACGCAAACTTGCAACCTGACTACAGGGTAAGCCTTTTGCCAACGGACTGGCTTTATAAACATCAGGGACCGCTAAGCAATCATAGATTTTTCAAAGACTTTTGTGCATCGGTACATGTAACAGCAAAAGCATCATCTCATTTGAACTCCAGTGCGTCTCCAACCCTTCAACCTCACCCAGTCACCCTATACTGAGACCAAGAACCAGCCTCATCTGCACTGATATGGGCTTCCAAAAGAAGGATTTAGGCCAACGTCTGCTCACATTGGCAATGTGATGCATGTGATTTACGGACATGAGGATATCAGGGATTTACCTGCCCTCCACTGACCTTGCTTTAAAAAAATACTGGTACCTCATTCTTTGCTTGGGTCAGAATAGACCGAGGCAGTGGAAGTCAGCTTCTAAAAATACTGGATACAAATTGCTCAGGTGGGCTTGGATCTTCAACCTGGTAAGCACAACACTGGAGGAGTTAATTTTTTTTTTTTTTAAATTAAGAAACATTGAACCAGAAAAGTAGGAGTATGGGATTAATATGTTCAGTGGATTTACTTGCTGATTTCATAGTTGGTTTTTGCATGTATGTAGCTTTTCTCAAAGTGCAAACTGATTCCAGTAGATGAATTTCTAGTTCTTCAGTTGTAGACTTGCTGTTTCTTTGGACGAACTCACAGCACAGAAGTTACAAGAACCCTTCAAAACGCCTACATTATGTACAATGAGAGGCCTAGAAGAGTCACAGAAGTACAAACAACCAGCTGAAGGATGCTATAAACAAGCCCATCTCTGAAAGCCACCAATAATTTTCCCAGTCTGTCAATAAAAAAATCATTTTTGCTGACGTCAAAAGTGAATTAATGAACCTGCCACTCAATTAGAGCTTCAGCCAAGTGCTATATGTGATTCCCTCTTCATCTTCTAGCTTGTATTTGGTCAGTGACAAAGAATTCTTGACTTCCAACCAAATCTTCATTAAAAGGAGAAATTTCAACAAACACAAACACTTGAAACAGAAAAGCAATAATCAAGCTATTGCGCTGTTTTAGTTGGTACAATTCCAGCTGTTCCATCAGGATAATCTAGCTGACATTTGGCCTCATCATTTTTTTCACCCTGAGACAGGATGGATGTCTTGTAAAGCAGTATGTTTCTGCTATCCTTGCTTCAGTCAAGCATTCAACAGCACCCTCTTTGGAGAAAAAAAAAAAAAAAAAAAGAAAAGGGGGGGGGGAAGTTGCTGCTACAAAAATTACAGTTAAAATTCCTAAAGCTTCTAGCAGAATAGAAAAATCCAGTGGAAGGATTCTGCGTCAAGAAGGATTCTGCGTCAAACTGACACGGCTCACCCTGTCACAAGAGCCAAGGACAGGGCACCTCTGTTGTCGGCTGAGCAGAGCCACGCACAATAAATATTGATATTGTACGCACGATATTTTTCAGTAGGACAAGCCAAGCCTGCAGGCTGTACAGCGGGAAGGCACAACAGCCACGTGGCCCCGTGCTGTCAGCAAAATCCACACAGACAGGGACATCTTCCACCTGTGGAAGGAGTAATTCAAAAGTCAATCAGGTATTGTCTTTCTCTGCAGACAGATCCAGACATCCCAAGACTCAGCACTAAATGGAGCAGAGCAGTATCAGCAGGTACAGATAGGGCTCCCTGAAGGCATTTGAAGAGAAGCAATCACCATGATAAAGGATGGGAAAACATGATCTTGTAAATATTTTAACTACTGTTGGTCTGTCTCCCAGCCCACGCACAGGCACAGTGTGAGTGAGCCCTGGCAGACTCTGATCACTCCTCCCAGGTTGGGACCAGCCCCTTTCCAGCATGAATGCTCCCTTCTAAGGAACCCTTCCCACAGGAGTGGGCTGCAGAATCCAGGAGGACTGCACCCAACGCGACCCTGCCTGGCACCCCAGGCTGCCACGCACCTCAGCAGGGAAACCTGCTGGTACCCACGTGCTCCCCAAAATGAGCATCCTTCTTGCACCTCATGAAAGTGCAATTCAAATGTCATCATAGCAGCAGCATCTCCTGTTCCCTGCCACAGCAGGGGGTGGAAGTAGCTCAGATTGATGGCACCTCCAGAAATAAACCTGGGAGAAAACGGGGTGACGTGTGGAAGGTCCCCAAAGGCTGAGCCACAGGAATGACATCTCAGCACTGAGACCTCTAAAACACGGAATGGTTTACTGGGACGTTTGAAGATGTTTAAAAGCAGAATAGGATGAAAGTTGCAACTTGCAGGAGTTCAGAGGAGTTTCCAAAAACACGGTGCAAGGCAGACAACATGGGGGTCCCGCTCCATGGCCACGAAGGGCGAACACAGAAACCCCTCCTCTCTGGGAAGGTGGCTGCCAGAGACAACACCCGCTCTGCGACATGCCTATATTCCCATTTGGAAGCAACAATGCCTTTGTAACATGTACAAAGGGGTTACCAACAAACAGCTTTTCCACCTGGGAAAGGACCACGCTCGGCCAGCCCAGAGGCGATGTTCAAGCCTGCAATTTGATGAGAACACTCAAAAAAACCCTGCTGAGAGGATAAATCTGTGGCAAAGCAAGCCAGAAGCCATTAAAGAGTTACAGATCTGGGTAAATCAAGGGACACACTGTGCTGATCTTGACTTTCATCCAGCGCCTGGGTATGGTGCGGATTGCTGGAAACTCGCACAGGAGTCCAGCCCACCCGGCTGGTCTGGCAGCACGCGGCAGCAGCCGGAGCAGCAAACAGGCAGGGTGCAGGAAAACTCAGGGCTTCCCTGGGCACTGCAAACTCCCTCTCCCCCTTAGAAATAACCGAGGGAGAGCAGAAAGGCATAACTAACTGCAGGCTACGCAGCAGGAACAGCCAGGCAGGGGAGCTGTTATACACACACAACCTTGCAGAGCCATCTTTATATATCTTTATTGCACACATCTATCCTTACATATCTCATGGGATGAGGCCAACTTCCCTTCCCAGGACAAACTATTTCTACTTAATTCTGCCAAATCCATCTGTTCCCAAGACAACTTTTGTTACCGGCTAGCACAGATATTTTGGAAGGGTAAATCTTCCCCTTCTCCTCCCCCTGCCCTGCGGTTGCTGGATCACTCAGAACATTCCTTAGGTGACACTCCAGCCACTAAAAGTGATTTTTTTCCCCCCAGCAAAGCCTGTGAGATACCTATGGAACAGCATCCCTGCACAGGTGAGCTGGACCACACCGCCTTTGCAACCTCCTGCAAAAAGCCTGCACCTTCTCCCCCGCCGTGCCTGCTAAAGCTGCTTGCCCAGCACAGGAGCCTCTCCAGCACCCATGTTTTATTTTCAGGCTTCCTGGCAATGAGCTAGTCGGTTATAAGTGGCATCTTGAGTGAGAATGCCGGAGGTGATCTAATTAGTGGGTGGCTGACTGGAGCAGCAGCAAAGCGCCAGCCACCCTAGGCTCTGTTTGCTTTGGGTGCCCGATGCAAGACAACTGATCCCAGAGGGGTGTGAGCACATGTTTGTGCTGTAAAGTCTGGAAGACATTTGCACTGACTCGTAATTTGGGGGGAAAATACTGTAATTTATTCACAGGCATGATTTGCCATTGGTGTGGCATAAATATATGTGTGTGTATGTGCACAGCTCTATTTTTAGAGCTGCACGGCCAGGGTGCTGGCTCCACGGTTACTCCATTGACAAACAGGATGCGTTCTTCTCTGAGCTGGGAGGTTTTCAGTCCTCCCCCTTATTGTAAACATTATCTGCCTTCAAAATCCTTAATGTGTTGCAGATGTGACAAACAATAAAAGACCTATCATAAAAAAAAGCCTGCCATCTCCACGTTTCCCACTGGGGCAACATAATAATGAATTTATTAGCATATAGGGCTCACCAACATATGTTTATAGTCACTCACAAACTTTTGACTTGACAGTTTACAAGTATGTTTAAATCATTAAAGTTTAAGTTGACTGTCCAGTTATTACAGGCTCATTATAAATAGGAAACAAAGGTTACATTTTATACAACAGGCGATAAATCAAAACTAGCCTGTATTTGAGACTGACTGACTTCCCCCCGCCTCTTTTTTCATCTCCACATTTTCAAGACCTTCTGAGGGCACATCTCGGTGAGGCCAGCACCGAGCAGCTGTTTGCAGTTAGCTGGCAGGACCAGCAGCACCCACACTAGTGAGCAGGAGAAACTCCCACTGCATCCAAGAGATGCAAAGACCTCAGAGGTGGCAAACTCTGCCAACATTTTCGCTCAACCGACGGTCAAACTTAGGGCCAGCCTGAGGCTCCCACCTCTCCTCCCCACCAAGGCATCGCCAAATCCATCTGCAAGGCTTGGAAAACCCTTTGTAAGGGAGGAGATCTCAGCTGCCATCCTGGGGCCATGGGAATCTCCTCCCAAGCAGAACAAAGCCTCTAAGAAAAGGGAAGCAAAGGACCCAAACTGCATTCCCCGACTGCAAACCTCCAAGGGCTGGCAGAGGCACTCAGACATGCTGGAAGGGGGTTTTGGGGTTTGACCACTATGATGAGACCCCCCCCACCCAGCCATCCATCCATGTCCCTGCCTTAACACCGCAGAGCATCCAGCACAGGATAAAACCAGGGAGTCAATAACTCAGCCCCCGCCACTCCCAGTCCTTTCTGCCTCTATTACGGGGTAACCACCTTGGGAAGGAGACAGATAAAGCCACACTAAATGTAATAGTTAACTTTGTAAACTATTTCCAGATTTCAAAGCCTGGCATCATTTCAAATCGGCATGCTAACCTAAAATTTAGAATTTGTGGAAAGTAGGGGGGGGGGGGGGGCGGAACGTGGAATGGTTTCTGGTCCCTTTTATTTCATGCTATGTGCATGTGATATGATGGAAAAAAATAATTGAAAAATACCCTTTCAAAGTAAAAAGAAATATCATTCTAAAAAATGTTGAAAGTGAGTATTTCCACACCATCAGCAACTTTTCCTGGGCTTTTTTCCAAAATAAAACTTGAACGGAGTCACAGTTTATATCCAATACCAGCCAAATAGGATTCTGTCACTGTCAGATCAGTTTCGCCTTTCTGCTCTAAAGCAAAACATAAAAAAAGAGCATTACGGCACGGGCAAGTGAGGAAGCCCCAGAAAGTCTCCCTGGCCACCCCAACGGCACATCTTGTGTCCTCTGAGGCCAGCCAGTGCCTAAAAGCTGTGTTGGACAAACCTCATGCTCTCAGCAACCTGAAAGACTTCACCTGCCAGGAACACAATGCCCCAAAGCCACTGCTGCTCTAAAGTTAATATTTACCCATCCTGTAGCAAAGGCAGCAGCAAACACCCTCCAGCAGAGTAGCACAGGGAGGACAACTCCTCGTTTCCTATTACATGTTCACGTACCGCAGGGATAAGAGGGGTCCACACTGCTGGACAAGCAGGTTGTCAGGGAGATCAATACAGTGATTAAACTAGCCTAGAGATGGAAAAAGGCAGAAAGGATTATATACCCGGCTCCAGAGATCGTTGATGGTATTATGGGGAAGGCTATAAGAGGAAATTTGAAACACGCTAAAAATAGCATAAAGGTGTGACACAAAGATCGCAGAAAATGAAACACGTGTATCTGCTCTCGACTCAGGATGATGTGGATCACCTGTATTTCTTTAATGTACACTTTGATATTTAGTTCTTGGATGAAATAGCATACATTTTATCCTTCTCTGAATTCTGTATTTCTCTTTCAGACTTGGATTGGAGGACTTAAAGAGTCTTTTCTTTTCCTTATCCAATATTTGAATATATGTATTTTATATATTTGACATAATGTGTCAATAATCTTTGATATGAAACTGGCATTTAATATTTCAGCTCTCACTTCATTAAGGATATTTTAATTATCCCAGACCAATGGAAGGGAATTTATAAACATCTGTGCTTCGTTTAAGAGCCCAAATTTGCCTCTTAAACTTCAAAGCTGTAAAGCTGATTTTATCCAGGTTCAGTTGTCTGGTCTCTCAAAGAGCACTGGAACCAGCATTAATTGGGCCAAGCCTCTAGCCCGCAGTCCCATGTCCAGCAGACCCCGCTCATCCACGATGGACACAGCCTCGAACAGCCTGGTCTTGCTCACGTGAATGAAACTGATGCTGCTGCTGAGCATCACGGAGCCAGGAGCAGGATGGCAGTGGTTGGGGTTGGTGGGTCGGGCAGGAGGCCCATGTCCACAGCACGTGTGACTGCCCAAGTCACAACCGGTTCTTCGCTTTCTCCTCCCGGTGGGTGACCAGGGACTACCTTATTAATAATGTAGCTTCAAAGCACGAGCATGGCCATTTTCAAAGCAACCAAAGACATGACTCATACTGGCAAGCAACGCAATTTTAACCTCCTGAATTTCTCCAAAATAAGACTATAAGGTATTTGCAAAAAATTACCTTAGGTTCCTAAAGCCCAGATCAGAAATATCCATCATTTGCTGCAGTCAAACGATCCTTACCAACTTTCTGATGCTCTCCAGAAAGCTGAAAAGCTCATCTCTATGCTCATGAGTGTGGGCAGCAACAGTAAAGAGAGAAAAGGGTGGCTCTGGGACCCACAGTAGGTTTGCAACCTGTTTCAAACTTTCTCCCATGCATTGCCCTTAACACACCCCTGCAAAACCAACCTGGAAAGCATCAGCATTTATTCTCCAGCTGCTGCCTCAGCTGGCACTGAGGCCAGCCAGCATGATGGGCCATGACTGTGGAGAGCATCAGTGGTACCTGCAGCGAGCGGACCTGAGCAGACCCGAGAGCAGCTCCCCACACCATCACCAAGACTCAGAACCCACAGAGGGGCAGCTGCTGTGGGACCACCATCCCCATCACCTGCTAAGAACCGGAGCTGGTTCCTCACTCGCAGCTCTCCATCCCCAGAGCCTCCACCACAGTCATCTTCATCGTCGCAGTCTCCGCTCTCCTCCTCCTCCTCTGGGTTTTTTCCTGGAGCTTTTCGGTGGGGCAAAGCCATCCCTTTGAGCAGCTGAAAGACATGAGGTGCCACAGTCATTCAACAGCTTCCCTCCACCCCCCTACTGCTTCATCCCACGCTCGCAGAGAGATCAGGTGACAAGAGGGGGACAGGGCTCAGTGGAGACAGGATGGGGGGACAGGACTCCATCACGCTCCTCATGCCAAAGCAATGACAAGCTCAGCTTCATTCATGGACAAAGCTGCAGACAAAACCTCAATGGAAGAAACAAAAGGAGGAGGAAAAACCACACTGAGTAATTCTGCCCCTTGGCTTCTGCCCAGCAAGCATCACATGAGCTGGAGCGCGTCCAGCCAGCTCTCCAAGACCCCAGTGCCACCAAAGCTCTGGTGTCGGCTGCAAAATACGTGTCCAAAGACGGGGCAAAAACCAGCAGCAAGAGGAGACTCTGTCCAGGGATTCACACTACTTTCAGGGACTATCTCCCATCTGAGAAGTAACACACATGAAAGGAAACAGCAGATCTCTTGGGTCCATATCGTGGCCCACAAAAATAACCTAAAAATCTCATTCCTCACTCTGGAAGTGAAGGGGATGCTCGTCAAAGTTTTTGGGACAGCCAAGCAACACAGCAAAAGGATCTTTTAAAGGATGTTTAGTTAAAAGTCCTAACTAACAGTGACAGGTTGCACATCCCCAAGACAGGGACCCGAATGGTTCCGCTGAGCACAGGTCAGGATTGCTTTCTGAACACGGGTGGGAGACCCTCATGCTGCCCCTTCACAGCACGCGGAGGGATTAGACACGTTTTAAGCTCTTGGCTTCCTCTTCCCACCGACTTTTCTGATTTTGCTGTTGCTGAAAGCAGCCAGCTATTTCATCATAAACTCAGATCCACTTTGAAAAAAGTATGAGTCAGCTGGTTAATATATGCCGAAAATTTCTATCATTACCACTCTGCTGTTAAAAGCCTTCTTGAATTTAATCCCAGCACTAAAAAAAAAAATGAAAAGGATAAGTAACTGAGAAGATATTACAAAATGGGAGCTTTCCGCATACTTCAGGGGTTTAGTTAGTTCCATCTATTGCAGCAATATGCATGCCTTTCAAGGCATTTTTTAATATCTGGAATCTAGATTATATTTTTAAACTATCAAGCTAGCCTTAGAAAACAGATTCTAAAATATTTAGCTGCTGAAGTTTATACAGCCTTGGAGGAATGCTTTCGGCATCTGGCTTGCTCTGTCCACGGCAATGTCCACATACCTTAGTGTTTATATTAGAGGAGCATAACGTAATGAAAAACAAATGGCTGGATGTGAGACCCCTTTGGGTTTCCCAGCTGCATCAAACAACACAGCAACCCTCTCCCTGGCACGTCCGCAAGCCTTGCCTGGCGTGACAGCCATACTGGGTTCCGCATCCACGGTAGGAAGCAAAACCCAGCCCATCTCCCCGAAATTCAGGGGATGTGTTTCCATGGCCTTCAACAGGCTCTGGCTTAGACTGGTTAAGTTCACTTTTCAGGAATTTTATTGTATTTAGACATTTACAGGGCTTTCCCAGAATATGGCATAAACACAAAAAAGCAACAAATAAAAAAAGGCAAATGCAGCTGGGGGCAGCACGAGGAAGACCTCGCACAGGAACCCAACACGCTGACCGCTCAAGCCTTTACACCATCACTTGTCTTGCTCTGCTCCAAACGAAGCCCACAGCTAACAGCGGTCCTCAGCACAGAGTCTATCACCTCAAGGTGGAAGGAGGGTCTCCCGCACACAGCAGCTAATTACAGCACACACCAGTTCAAACCCATTGCCCCAGTGCACCACTGCTAAAAGCCCAGCCCACCATGGTGGAAAGGGACCTGAGGCAGGATGCTCACTCCGCTGCATCCGAGGCACCGAGCAAGCCAGACAGGATCCACTGCGCAGCTCAGCAGCACAACTTGCATTACTTACCCAAAACAGCAGAGGAACTTTCTGGCAGAATCAAGCTTTGGGATATTTTCAGATTTAATAAGCTCAGCAGGGGGCAGGGGAAAATCAGGATTTTTCAGTCGTGTGTTTTCAAACATTAAAATGACTGAGCATTTCTTGTATTACTACTTTTTTCTTGGCATGCCATAAATTAGCAGCTTAATTTCTTTGCCTTTGTAGCCACAATAAAACAGGAACTTTCTGAGAAACACTGCACAGGCCCTGACTTTGGATCGAGTGAACGTGACATCCCTGTGCCATGCTGCTCATTTCTTTTCCAGGACAAAAGCTCCATCCTTGTTGACACACTCGCCAGCTGCTGAGAACCACAGGGAAGTTCAATGTGTTCAGTTTTGCAGCTGGCAGTGGAGAAATGAAGCCCGTGACACAAAACCTACTGGCACCACTAGCAGGAGACCTGACACAGGGTGAAAATCCCACCCCACTTGTGCATCCAGGCCCAGAAATGCTGTTGGATGCCTCAGCTTTGGCTGAAACAGCAGCCACAGTCCCACTCATTGACCATTACACAACCTCCCCTACGGTCTGCACACTTTATGAAATTATATTTGGTGGACTGAACATAGATTCTCCATCCTTAAATAGCAAGCAGAGTTGACCGTACCCTAACATTACTGCTTATTCATGTCCTGTGGTTTAAAGTCTATGGTAAGAGACAGGAAAATACATAGTCTGGCAATCGCTAAAGTAGTATGTAACAGTGAAACAGCTTTAACTTAATCACAATTCATCCAGCTGTAAGAGTTTACAGTTGTACCTACTCTTCTTTGCTAAGCCATAATGGTAAAAATACTGTATAATGTACCTGATGTAAACTAGAGCACTAAGTGGGGAGTCCACGCGCACGCAGGCATCTCTGAAGTGTCTGCAGGGCATTCATCTTCCATCTGCACAACCATCATGGCAAGAAACTTCCTTTGCTCCTGACTACAAGCTCCAACTGCTCAGACCTGCAGCGGCTTTATTTCCAATCTCATCCCTTTTAAACCGTGACCCTCCGGACGGGTAGGGCGGGCAGCGCTGCGGTACCTCTGCTGCCGCACCAGCCGCTGGGGCATCGGCACGGGGGATGCTGAGCAGACCTGGCTGGTCTCCGTACACATCTTGGTCGTTTGGCTTGTCTTGTGGTCTCCTTACAGCTTAAAAAACAAGGCAGATGGGAACGGCGTGCTGAGCCTTTCTGCAAGGAAAGTTCCCCAGGGCATCCCAGCATGATTTACACAATTATTCATAACCATACAGTGACCAGACAAAAACAGATGCAGCAACATGGGGTAATGACTCAGCTGGATTTGGACGGGCCACCGTATGTTGAAATCTTTATAACTCCTCATTCTTTACAACCACTTTACTCAGAGCTCACCAGCCCACCAGCCCACTGAGCCACCTGGTCTTGTTTTTCCAATTTTAACATAAACACTGAGAGCTGCAACATACTTTTTATCATTAATCTCCCGTCTCTGAAAAGAAATCAGTATTGTGTTTCTTGGACTGTAGTTTAATAGCTGTTTTCTTCTTTCAGAAACTACGCCCATGGTATTGCAAATACCAATGTGAGCAATGCCCAAAATTGTGCCCACAAATTCAAATAAAATATCACCAGTGAGCTACTAGCACCGTGCTCCTTTAGGGCAAAAATCATCCCTTTCAACATACTTCAAAAATATGTAAAGAGAACAGCCAAAGAGATTATTAAGGGGAATAGAAGACTTTTAGAAAAACATTTAATTCCTTCATGAGTTTAGGGGAGAAGTCTGATTGATATTTGTAATCTTTCGGTGGACAGAGCTGTCATTTAATTTAGCTTGCATGACTGAAAGAATTTAATAAAAGTGTTCCATAGAGTTTTGCTGAAATTCTTCGCATGTTTTTAGTAAGCCTCTGGAATACGATCAAACCTAAAAAGCTGGAGAGGACAGAGACTGAACTTGCAGCTAAAATAATATTCAGAATTGTAATATATGCTTAATAATCAAGTATTCACATCCAGCAGAAAAAGTGCCTGAGTGCAGAAACTCCTCTGGATCCCCAGCCGTGTCCATGTGCTGCTTGGCATCACGAAGGGGACCCTGGGAACTCAACCCAGCAGCGAAAAACAGCCCCTGGCTCTGCCAGAAACCTCTCAAAACTCAACCAAACCCACCAGCTTATGACTGTCTGCAAAACCTGGGATGCCTTTCTTCAGGAGCCTCAGTACAAAAAACTTTTGGGAGGAGCAAAGGTGTTATTTCCCCTTGCATCGCGCCAGCTGCCTGCTCCAGCCACGCATTTTCGGGTACCCAACACAGATGCCGCCACACTTCCCACACAACTCCCAAGATTCCCAATAGGTCAGGTTTTTCTATTTTAAATTCCAGCTTGCTGAAAACATTGTTTTGGGGGGAGAAAAACTACATCTTATGGCCAATCCTGGCCTTGAAATCTGCAATACCGAATAATTTATGGGTGGCTTTTAAATCAGGGCAGCATCATGGGAAACGTGCAGATTTTCACACGATACTGTTCCCTGTTAACAGCTCATTACAATGTACAGAAGTATATTCCCATTATGAAATACAGCTGGGGTTGTTTTGCTTACGAAGGTCATTATCTGATCACAAGCAAGAATCAGGGAAAGGAACCCATTTTAAAAGGCTGAAGTTGTGGACTTTTTGAAAACTCATGTGTTTTGAATTTTGTGGCCTGATCGTACACAAGCATGCAACAGGAGAATCGATTCTCTCCGCTTCCTCTGCTTATTAGCCCTGGAAATAGCATGGAAAAAATTATCTTTTATTAGCAAATACTTTCTTTATTATTTAACCAACCCTCATCTTGAGATTCGCTGGTGCCCTCCACTCCACTTTCCTATTTCCCAGCTCTGTTCAGTTTATCCTTTCTGCGGACAGGGGCCTCGGTGGCACCGGAGCGTGCACCAGCAGAAACTCAACAAACATCAACAGCAGCATTTTCAGTTGCTTCTTTCCAGGCTCTAGAGAGCCCTCCCCATCTTGGGCGGCAACAAAATGCAATGCGCACATTACAGAAAAACTCAATGTTCCCTGGCACCAAACGCCAAACACCATTTAAAAATAAGGATATTTAAAAATTTTAAAAGTATCTGTAAATACCAGCATCTGTACTTCTGTCTTGCAAGAGTGAACACGCATGCATATGCACGGGGGAAGGTATCACTGCCCTTCCAGCCACATGGACAAAAGAGCCTGTTTTGGCAGGAGGACACCCAAACTGGTTTACTTACAGCCCTTCCAGTTAGATGCACCTTGGCAGCACAGATGTGGCAGAGAAGAAACCTGTTCCTAATTGTACTCCTATTTCAAGCTCAGCACAACAAGGAGCGATCGCTAATCAAGTGTTAATAAAGTAGAAGCAGATTTTGGAGCTGGAAAAGTAATTTTCAGTGCTTGGAAAAACAACAAGTTGTGCATGTCAGCTGTTTTATCAGCTGCTCTGAAAGCAAATTCTGCACTTCCCCATGCTGCCTGCTTCGAGATGTCGCAGGTTTTGCCCTGCTGAAGCCATATCCAGCAGATCAAGACCCAGGCAGCACTTTCTGCCTGCTCTGGGCAGGGTGGGCAAGGGATGGTGCTGGGATGCCCTCCCCATGCACCGCTCCTGGGTCACTCCTGATTTGGGGCTCCACACCAACCCACGGTGATGGGTGCCAAAAGGGGTGAACCATAGCTCTGAGTTTATATTGTGCCTCTTCACCTGCAAAAATGTTTTAGTCTTTACTTCTAGCACTAAAAATGCCATCCCCTGGAACAGGAAAAATCCCTACCATGCATCACTCGGGGTCTACCGGCACAGCAGGACCCCCTTTACTGTCTTCACAGGCTCCAGAGGAGATGCCCTCAGCTGCCAGTAAATCAGTTTTCCTGGTCATTCTCCTGATAGCACAAAGAAGCTGGTGACAGCAGTGAATTATTGGCAAAAGGGTGGCCCTACTTTATGGATCATCAGCCTAATTCCAGATTAGCTATGAAAACTGACAACATCCCTATGGGTAAAGGAAGACAGATAAAGACCCCTAAGTGCTGGCAGTAATTAAAATGGGTCCACACTGGACAGTAAATCTCTTTCAGCAGCAGAAGGGGCTGCCAAGCCGTTATGGATTGCTCTGGTTTGGTGAGGGCAGGCTGATGCCCGGGACAGGATGCTCCTGTGCACGCAGAGGTTAAGCCCTTGCTGGCACCAGGGCAGGCAGAGGGACCAGCTCCCGCCTGCTCTCCCCCAGGCAGGGGAGGTGTTACTTCCCCCAACCCGAACAAATGCTCATTCATCACAGGGCACATGCGAAAAAGAGATTACTCAGGCTTTACGATCAGTTCATTCACCTTATATCCAGTTCCTTCCCCTTCCACCCTGCAGCTATTTATGGCTTGTTTTTGTGCGGTAGGAAGGAACAGGACGATGTAGGTGCCGAGCAGGGCTGTGGAGTCCAGCCCAGCCTGCTGGTGACCTGGGCAGTCCCTGTCTGCTTCTGGCCTGTCCCCTGAGCCCTGCATTGATGCTGATGCTGGAGAAATGCTGCTTTTCTCTTTGCGAGCTGCCACAGCTCCTTCTCCTCCTTCACAATTCTGAGACCAGTGGTCCTTCAGCAGCCCTTCCTGCACACCACCATCCTCCACCTCTGCCAAACAGACATCCCTCAAACTCCAGAAACCCATCATTAAACCAGTCATTGAACACGTAGTTGGAGCAGGCAGTAGATGATTCCTTCAGCACCTTGCAGGAGTCTGCCTGGACCTTTTCCTGCCAGGATCGGACAGACTCCCACGAGCTACCACTTCTCTAGAAGTGACGTAGGAATGGAGCTATTTGCCGCAAACAGCCCCTTCCAGCTCTTCTTTGCTTTGCCTGGACTGACCTGCAACATTTCCTCAGTCCCAGTCTCTGCCACAGGGCCCATAACTGTTCCAGATCTGGCACTACTCATACCGGAGCAACTCCTGAGGATGTCTGGTGCACGACCCAGAAAACCTGTACCTTGAGAAAGGGGAGCAGAATGCCACGTTAATCCCATGGGGCACTTTTAAAGCTGCGTCAGGGCAAGATGAATATACCAGCAAGAGCTGGTATTTCAAGATTGCTTGGGCTTTCAGAGTGCCTGGAAGAATTAAAAAAGAGAGCTGTCCTCACCAGGCACATAACCACCCACACCTGTCAAGGGTGGAAAAGGCTCCACAAAGGTGCTCCCTTCCTTGCTACCTGTAAGAGCTGCCTGCCTCAGCCCCTCCCCACACCACTTCTTCACTGGCTTTGTATCCCTGTTCCTTCTTCCCACAGAGTTTCTCAGTATCTTACCAGTAGCCCCAGCTGCCTTCCCTTCTCCCTTCCACCCACTCTGCATCACTAGACAGGAGAACTTGGACCAATTTCTCCACCTGTCAAGCAGCCACCCTTCAGGGGGCTGGCAACTGAGTGAAGTTGTGTGGGAGCCTACATGGGCCAGGACCCATCACTGCTATGATCCATATTTTCCATATTTTGTTTAGTTATGTTGGAGCAGAATCTCACTCTGCCATCCAAACACTGCTCAGGAAGGCCCAAAGCACACGTCACCAGAAGATAAAACATGAGACAACAAGCAAAGCAGGAGCACAAGGAACAAGACGACAACATGAGTAGAGGTGGAGCAATCAACCACCTCATCGCCATCACGTCCTTCAGACATCTGAGCAGGGATGGCCTGGAAGAAAGGTGCCCTAGATGCAAGAGAATCTAGGAGGACATGTAGGTATCACACCACCTTGAACCGTACGCTAGAAAAGCCCCACGTTTCTGTAGAGGGGCACCAGCGTGCCCAAGGCAAGGTGGGCAGCCACGAGCGGGTCCCCGCAGCTTCCTCGCCGCCCAGCTCAGCCCAGCCCACATGGAAGCGGCTGGGAGATTTCCTCTTGGCTCAGGCTCCAGCACACGTGGCTGCTCTCCGGCTGTCAGCAACGTCTGCTGGGGCTGCCTGCAAGACAAACATCTCGTCCTTGGCACCAGGTAGGAAAAGGCAAGCCGAGAGCTGTGCCGGAAGGATTTTCTTCCCCCCTTCTCCTTCTGCCACACAAATAAGAGGCAAATCTCTGTCCCGGCCACTTCCCTGTTGCCCTAAATGCTCCCAGCGGAGAACATCATCTCAAATCACGTATTTTTGTGCACAATGTTGTCTTGTACAGAGGTTTCTGCCAGAACACCAGCCCTGGTCACCCTTGCCTCACCCTGCCCTCCCTGGGGGCTGCTCCTTCTAGCTTTACTTTTGCATTCCCTTCACCCCGGGGCACTGGAAGCCCCAAAAGAAAGGGCAAGCAGTTCTGCTGAATGTCCCCAGCCCCACAGAGCTGTCACAGGGGACTGAGCAACTGCCTCATAGGCCAGTTACCACCGGTCATACAAGACGACCCCAGTGCAGGGCTGATTACCAAGCTGTTGATTTCAGCAGAGACTTAAATCAAACAGGAGGAGGAGGACTCCACGGCTAACACCCCCAAACCCGTTAGCTAGGGAGCAGCCTGTCTGCCCTCCCTGGGGACCCGCTCACCACCGCACTGGGACAGGTTGTGCCTAGCGGAGCCCGGGATACGCTCCTTGGGAGCTGGAGGGGTTGGTAGCCTCCAGCATCCCATGGCCACCGCTCTGTCCTGCGTGGAGAATGGAGTGGGGGGCCTGCAGGCAGGACAGGGCTGGTGCTGCTGGGGAAGGCGCCCAGCTGGAGCAGGGAGCCCCGAGCCCCAAGCCTGGCTGCCACAAGTATTTACGCACTTCACATTAAACAGGCATTCAACTGAGACAAACCAGACCAGAAATAATCCCAGGAATGGGGTCTCTCCAGCCTCCGAGGTCCCTAATTAACGGCTGATGGCTGGGCTGGCTCCTGGGCAAGGTCACAGCTCTCTGCATTCAGAGCGTGGCTGCTGTAAAACCTAAAGAGGAGAAAATTTAACTTCATGGACACAGCTTTTCCAGTATCGATATCAGCACCGAGGATGGGTCTACAAACAGGATAAGGAAACATCCAGGCTGCAGCACAGGCACCACGGATACAACGGGGTGCAACTCATCCCCGACACTGAACGTCTCCCACAGAAACAGACCCTGCAAGGCTCAGGCCCCCTGAGCTGCAGGCAGGAGGAGCCCTGCCCGGGCTGGCTCTCCCACAGAGATGCACAGCCACAAACCGAGCAGCTGAAGCAACTCAGCATTTAAATGAGGTTCAAAGCTGGTGACTTTATACCCTCCCCCAGAGAGACCCAACACTCACAGAGGAAGCCCTGAATGCACCTACACAAGCCTCACCCTCAGCATGTAGGAGCTTATGTGCTGCACAAAAAGGTCAGTAAACTCCTTCCTCGCTCGTGGGCAAGAGGCATTCCGAGGGTCCTGCCAAACAGAAAAAGGTCTTCCTGCCCATCACGGTACTTCTTGATGGCTCAAACACCATCCTCGCCAGCTGCCTCCCCCATCCCCTGCTGACCATGCTGCACAAGTCATCATCTTCTTACATGTGTCCTCAGAAAGGCCACCAAGCACATTTTCTTCTTTTAAATATCATTCCCTCGCAGTACAGTCGAGCGAGGCCATAGGCAATAAATACTGCTGCAACCTAAACTTCCCTGTTTGCTTGCAGGTTTTTCGGTGCTGCAAGGGCCATCTCTCGCAGCACGTGCTCCAAAAGCAAGAGCACTAAAAGGCAGCCCAGCCTTTGCCATGTCAAAACCAAGGTAAGAAGTTTAACGAGCAACAGCATTAACTGAGAGAGTCCTCCTGAGCCGTAGGGGTTTTTGACACCTGCCCCAATGCAGACAGGTCACAGCAGTCGCACTGACTGGGGACCGGGTTAGCCAGCACAGAGACCTGCCTAATTACAGACATCTGCTTCGTCAGCAGGTATAACAAAAGGAGTGAGATTGCAAATTATTCATTACCTAAAACTTACAAAACCTTTTGCACCTTCTGGCAGCAGCACAGCTTGCTTAGAGGAGAGCTGCAGCAGTCTGTGCCAGCTGCTGCCTCCATGGAGGTGGGGTAGAGCATCAGGAGAGGTCCCAGGAGCAGCTTCAGCTTCTCACCAAGCCAAGCCAGTGCTTTAAAAAATGGGACCACTCTTTCCCAGAGCCGGGTTGCTGGGTGGGGTGTAGATCTGATGCCTCTCCTACTTCAGACCAGAAAATCTCTGGTAACATTTCTCGTAAGAGTGAACTTCTGTAGACAGAGGATGAACTGCTTCAGCTGGCTAATGTCTCTCTGCACACAACAGTAAGACACTCACATGGCCCTTTTAATCAAAGGGATGCCAAACCAGCAAGTGCTTCCAGTTCCTTCAATACAAGTTACACACAAACACATAGCAGCCAAGCAGACAGCACCTGGAAGGCCTCCTCCGCTACCCATCCCCAGCTGGTGTCATGGACCAGATACACATGAATGCCTTCAGGAGAAAAAAAATGCCCTAAGTGAGCCTTGTTCCCAGTGCAGACAGAGTGGTTGGTGAAGTGGCAGAATTGCACTGGGAAAATCCCTACTCTGACCTTCCCAGCACATGGAGCGGCGAGGAATGGAGCAGGAATCTCAAAGGCATCCCAGCTCACAGCAACACTGCCGCACACCCTGCCATGGCTGGGCACAACGGCCCCGAAACAAACCGCAGGGATGCGTGACCGACCTCCCACCAGAGCTGGCCCTCCCTGCCCACGGCAGGTCTGACAGCGCTGCTTCTTCCTCCCTTCCTGAGATCATCACTAGGTGGTTACATGATGTCAGGCTGGAACCAAAAGTAACGTTATCGTTAACGAAGCTTTTTCTCAGAACAAAAGCAACCAGATTTGTTCCCTGGCAAAAAGACCACAGGTTACCTTCCAGGTCTGCTAATGAAGATTAGCACCCTGAATCTCGGTCCCCTCTCAGTCTGGACCACACTTCAAAAACCTTGACATTAAGTCAAATTTTGGAGAAAAACACATAAATGAGAAACCTACCAATCATCCCACTAACACCAGAGTCAGCTGCATGCTCGCTTTGTTACTGGGACCATCAGGGAGGACACCCCCCAGGACATCTAGTGATTAAATTACCAGCCTGAGTCACAGCACAAGAGGACACTTGATACAATTAACAAGGCCCAGAATAACTGTAATTAACTGTTAAATTGGTATCAATGGCTCCACTTACACCATGTTTTGCTGCACAAGGATTCCTCCAGGTTTGCTTCCTCCACAACAGGATAAACTCCAGCACTGGTACAGGATATCTGGTGTTTGTTTTAAAGCACCGCTGTGCATCAGCTGCATGTTATGGACACAAAAGCAAATGAAGCCCCTTTAATGGTATTTTTTTTCCAGCTGATTTCCACAGCATTGTTCGGAAGCTGGTCCCTGCAGGACACACCTGAGGCACCTGCCTCCCTGCAGGAGCTGAAGCCACAGGGGCAAAGTTGAATCCCTTCTCATGAATAAGACTGCAGCAACCAGGGAATTTTAGGGAAGAAGAGTGATAAAAATGCTATTTATGTCACCCAGAGGTTATGAACGCCAGACAATAAACTGGTGTGGAAACCAGCCAAAACTGCCACCCATCCAAGCTCAGCCCCAGCAGCTCTTGCTGAGAAAAGCAAGGAGCCAGATTCACTCCCCAGGAAAGCTTTGCTGCTCCTATCGCCTCAACTGAGCTGAACATCTTTTCCGATACTAGCGGTGAAGCACCACGGATGTATAAAGCAACCCCTGCCAAGGCAAGTGGGATTAGCAAAAAGTAAGCTCAAGCGAGATGTTCCTTTTTCATACCGATAAAGGAGATACACAGCTTCACACGGGAACACATCTTTCCCGGTCCTCTCCTGTGTGTTCCTGAAATTCACTGCCACCGGAAGGACAATGGAAAGCAGGAAGGGACAGGAAACAGTGAATCTTGTCTCAAGAAATGACAGCTCTGCAGTCCCATTATTTACCAAAAAAAGGGGCACGTGGCCATGGAGCAAAGGATTTGGGTGCTCTGAGGAAGACCCCACAATGAATTAGCTTCTCCAAAACCTGGCGGATACAAAGACTTTGAATATTGATGGGCATTTTGGCACTACCTTCAATAAAAACAGCCGGTCAGCCACAGACAGGCTTAGCCAGGTTTACACAGCACACAGGAGATGCTCAGCACAAATCGAGTTCCGTAGTCACTGAGCAGTACCAGAAACGTGCCTATTTACCACCCTTTCCTTGCTGAAAATGGGAAATAGCTCACATTCCACAGCACGGGTACCTGCACAGGCACCCCTCACACCCCCCTGCGCGGTGCGAGCCTGCGGGTAAAACAGCCAAGGAACTTCAGCAACACAGCCCAGATCACTCCTCTGTTTAAAAACACGCGTGCAAACACACCGGCTCCAATTAATCTCCGGCCGTTAAAGGAAACCCATTTCGGCTGACTTGTGGCCACAGTGTTCCCACAACAAACCCGATAAAGCCGGGATGTTTGCAGATAGGGTGCCAGCGGGCGATAGCTGGCGTGGGCAAACACCAGCTCTCACTGAGGAGGCGAAGGAGGGCTCTGGGTTTAAAAAGCAACCCGACAGTGAGATACATTCAAATTTAATTACGTTCTCGTTAGAGAGGGTCACACTTCCCCTGATTTAACTGGCCCTGGCAAAATCTTGTAATTGCCGCTTGCATATGGAGTCAGCGAGCATTTACCCGGCGCGTTAACAAGAGCCGAGGCACGGCTCAGAAGGACGAAGGATTTAGTTTTTAAATACCAGGCCTAGACTTGGTGGAGCTATAGATTATTTTGTGCAGTAAAAGAAGAATTAGCTGATCCATTCCAAAATGCATTTATCATTAAAATAAAAATCTTCTGTCATTTTATTTAATAGCCTTAGTAAGAAATAATTGCAATGTCTGGTTGCTTTCAACAACATGTGGTTTTAATATTTTAATTGTTACAAACTGTTTAATAATGTTCAACAAAAGGCGTGTCCAAGTAATTATTGTGTTTATTAACATTTCTTTTGAGGACCTGATAAATTATATTACACATATACAGCACTTCAGACATTGTAGCATTAACTTATTAAAAGTGGAAAATTAGCCAAAAGCGACTTGTTTCGGTGCAATTTAAATATTGTATTTTCAAGTGATAAGCGTCGTGCGTCACATTATTTAACAATCTGGCAGTTTGTGCATTTTTCTAATTATTACGCCGCTTCATCTGGTCAGGAAATTAAAATACAGTGGGAATAATAAACTCGCAAAGCCTAGCAGGCCGCAGAGAAACGCTCTTCCACCAAATCTGTCAAAGTCACGGATTTTTCTGCAGGGGAAATATATTCCTGAAAACTCCCCAGGGTCTCCCATAATAAACTTAATGGCTTTCCCCGCATCGAGCCGCTGGGGACAGGGTGCGAGGCAGCTCCCCGGGAGCCCCCGCCTGCCCCAGAGGCACGGGCAGCCACCCCCTGCCCCCTGCCCGGGGACCCCTCGTGCAGGCAGCCCCTGGGCAGGTCCCCCGGCGGCACATCCCACCCTTCGCCGTCCCCAGCATCGTCCCCGCGCACTGGGCTCAGCCCCTCTTCGCCGGTCCCCCACGCTCCACCATACTCCGTATTTTGAGCAAAGAGGTTGAGAGAGACCCGGGCGCAAGGGCACGGCGCTGTTCCCAGGCCTATTTTGTTTACATTTGATTCAATCAAGTTGTGGCCTTTTGGCCTCTTTCCAAATTAACTTCTGGGTGACCTCCGCCATGCCCTCTCCCAGCAGCCGGGACGCAGGGAAACAGCCCATTAAACCTACAAACAAATATAGGGCACATTGCTTGATCAAACCAGCTTCAAACATGGCTATTTAACCACCAGGGCATGCTTTTTTGCAAACTTCAAGTCTATTTTGTCTTTGGTCATTCGCACCTCTGGGCCTTTTTTTTTTTTTTTTTTTTTTTTCCCCTTTCCAGCTAGAGCTCCATGTTTTACTGCCTCGTAAAACTTCTAAATTTTGTTCTCATCCTCCTGTAAACCCCATGAAGAGCCATGCAAGGCTCTTTCACACGGGGCTTGCCACAGGAACTGGGTCTTTACACCGCGCACGTGAAGAAAGGCAGCAAGATCCTGCTTGGGGGAACAGCTGTAATACTCTAAGAAATTCTGCATTCCCCTTATTTCCAAGGAAATAAATCAAGGCGGGTTTCTCAGGGTCTGTGAAAACATATTGCCTGGATTTTGATCCCCAAAGGGTTTATTTTTTCAAGAGCTTATATGGGAGTTAGATTTCTGGCTAGAGAATATGCAATATGATAAAAACACAGTCCCTATACGGGGCAATAAATTACAGATTGTTTGATGTGGAAACCAAAGAACTGTCAAGCTCCAGTATATCTGAAATATTCTAAATGAGCCCTTAACTCGAGTGTCTGGAAATGTACAATATGTTTCCAGGCCCTTCAATCTTGTAAAGACACATGTCCCCCAGTTAAGTTTCCTTTTATGGATTTTATTATTCATTTTTGGTGGGGGTTTTCCTCTTTCTTCTTGCAAAATTATGCTCTTCCTCCTAGAGATGGTCCTATAATAAACCCTAGGATTCATCTAAGCATAAAAAGGGATTGGGACCGTGCACAAGCTTAAATAGGCAAGTGCAGTAAGGATGGGGTAAAGCATCGATTGCCACCTTGTCGGAGCCCCGTAAGCACTGCAGAGGGCACACAAGTCACCTCGGGACAGGGAGTGACAGGAGGGAAGACCAAGACATCGGCTGAGCTGGTACCCACAGTGTCTCCATCCCTGCTGCACCCTCACACCACCATCACCCAGGTAAGCTCTCCAGAGCCTTTCTTGGAAAAGGAGGATTGACAGCAGGTCACCAACGTGGCAGAGCATGCAGGACATGGGACACCACAGCTCCCGCCTCCGTGCATATCTATTAAAACTTGAAGCTCATCCCCATCTGCCAGCCATCCAAATGTCCCCATGGTGGGAGGAAAATGGAGTGACCAGAGGAAACAGCTCACCTTGCAGACTGCTTTTTGCCTAGGGATGCTACCAAGTCACAAAAAAACCTGAGCAAGACCTTGTGCTGACACTGAATAACCTTTCCGTTTCAATAGTTTCACATGTGGGATGAGTGAAAACCCTTCTAGCTAGAAACAGACCCCATCCACTCTGGGAAATAAAAGTTAGGAACCAATTCCAACTCATTTTCCTGAAGGTGACCCTTGGCCTCCCAGCTGAGATAACAATGCTAATATTTATGGATGGGCTGTTCATGCCTCTGGGCACACAGCAAAAATAACTTAAATCAAAGCTTGGTAGACATCGAACAGAACTGGGGGGGGAAAAAAAATTCCTTACTTCCAACACAGCAACAATAAACCATCTCACCCACCGATGCACAAAAAAATAGCACCACCCACAATCACACATTTGGGTGAAACAAAAATGGTCTGGAGTCTTGCTGTGGTGAGTAGGCACCACTGAGGGGGACTCATCCCGAAAGGTCTGACTTGAGACAGCACACCACTTGGGCAGCCAAGCTTTACTCATTTATTTAGTTTAGCTTGATAAAAGATGCTTGAACCAAACTAATACAACCTGGCAAATTTTTACATCCCCTTCTCTCTGGGTTAGGTATCCTGTACTCCTTTCAGCCCCCATGGATGTTGTTCTAATGTACAAACCCCATCCTTATCTCAAACTGCAGAAGTTTGATGAGAATTTCTCACATATATATATATACATGTGCACAGTTACCCGGATTCTGTTTGAGAAGACATGAACTAACAAGCGAACACTATTTCTGCACACACACACACACACACACTCACCAAACCCAAGCAAGCTCAAAAACGTGGTGTACTGCTGAAAGAACACATGTCTTTCAACAGCATGAGCAGTCTGGAATAAATTGAAGCCAAGTCATCGGCAAATTACAGGCATTAGCAAAAAACTACAAGTAAAAAGCTGTGGAATGCTCCAAGAATTGCTCCAACTAGCATGGTTCCCGAGTCTACCCACATCCAGAAAATCCAGGCCGCATCTCTAACACAACACAGAGGGAGGAAGTCATCACACGGTACTAGATGCACAATTTACTGTAGTCACATGGGGAATCCAGTTCACAGCTCTGAGCACTACACTCCAAAAGATGCTCCCTTCTCCAAAACCCTTAAAAGCCACTGTTGGCTTAAGCTTGGTGGATAAGGAGATTTTCACACACCCCCAGCCCAGGAGTCCCCACTGCTTCCCAGATCTGAAGCCAACACCTGAAAAACACAACTGTAATTCATCCAGAGCTGCTGCTCCTTCCACATTTCCTACTCTTTGGCATTCAAGATGCATTCCAGATGTGAAGGAGAGTGCAAAACTTTGGTAGGCCAAGAAAATAAGTGTATGGTGAGCTCTGACACCCCAAATCCCAAATTTAAGTAACCTGCACAGTTTTTTTCCCGGTATATAAGCCACTTACCATAGACTACAGACCCTCCGCAAGAATAGTTAGGTTTATAAATAATCTTCACAGATCACTTCCTATTTTCTCCTGATTTTATTCTCAATTCCCCTTCTTTCTCAAACACAACTTTAGAACTTTACCTGCCCCCCACAACATGTCCCAGTCTGACACTGCAAGCCACAGAGGGGATGCACTGCAAAAGATCACGACTGCGCCGGCCGTATCCACCCCCTTACCACTACTTTTCTCCGAGCAGCAGCTGACAAAGACACTCTGCTGCCGCAAACAGCTGAGTTCAGCCTGGCCATGTTTACCCAGGGTCTCTTGTTCCACAGATCTCCGCTCCTCAGCAGCCTGAACTGTTCAGCAGAGACCTAACTTGACCCAATCTGGCAGCCAGCATTTCACAACCACTTTATGTCAGCAGTTTCAAGTACACTAATAACCATGTTTTGTTCAGTGTGACTTTCTCACTGTGAATGGCAAAATATCATTATCACCTGCAGGTTGAAGCCTGCCCTCTACCCCATTTAATAGGGAGCTGATTATGCTATTCCCCCCCCCCCCCCCCCCCCCCCCCTTTTAATAATTATGGGCTGTTGGCAGATGGCACAGCGAGGCATGGGAAGGCAGAGCGGGCTGCGCTGCCGCTGCCCACATCAGCTCCCGTGTGGTGGGCTGCTCCCGGGGACCCCGAACCCCTCGCTGCATCCCGCTCCCAGACAGCACCTAATGAGGCGTGCCTGCATCGCAGGGCACGGGGGTTAAACTGGGAGCTGCTATGAAAACAGTCCCTGGCAGTCATGGGAGCAGGAAAGCAGAGGTTAGCAGAAAAGTCGCTAAGCCAGCAACTCCAGGCAGAGCAGCCCTTGCAGCCCACCCGGCCGGGAAGCAAAGCTGGGCTTAACCCCAGGAACCCGCCGCTGCCCAAAGCCTCGTGCCAGAGCGACCCTGAACAAGGTCCCCACTGGTAAGAACTCTCTTGGAGAGACTGGGCAGCTCAGCTCTATTAACAGACAGCATCACCAGCCGAGTACTTGCCCTGCAAGGTCCCAGTCCTGTGTCCCTGAAAAGCTGAGAGGTCCAAGCTATCAGCTTACTGTAAAACGTTCCCTCTCTGAGTTTACTCAACGACACGGAAAGGAGAGCAGAGTCCAGAGCCGGACCCCAGACTGGCTGGCCCAAGGGAACGCCACAGAAGAGCTCTGGGAAGTTAACAATTGCAAGCTGAATGCCGCGCAGAGGTGCCACCTAATGCCTTGGCAGCGGTGGGGCTTGTTCACAGACCTAACTTGGCCTGACACGATGGGGAGAGACAAGATACTGCTTGTCCCAGCATGGATGCCAGCTCTGAGATTGTGGGAGGGAAGCTTCCTCCAACAGTGAAAAGGGTCTCATCTAGCTCTGCCATTTCCCCATTCAACAGTAACTTGCTCCAGTAGTAACTGGGAGTGGATGTCCAGGGAGATACAGCAAAGAAAGAGGTGACCCTCTCTGCCAGCCACAAGCAATGCCAAAGGGGACTCCTCTGACCAGAGGGGACATCAGGCACGTGCCACATAATCCCCGTGCTCAGGGACACCACAGCAGTCCCATCTTTCTTCATCCTTCACCGTGCAGGGGACGGATGCCCAGCAGACGCACGCTGCAGGACTGCATCCACGCATCGCCCGGGCAGAGGCTGAGCCCTGGAGGGTGCAACGCGCGTGCCCTGCAGCTCCCTACACCCACAGAGCACCGCACCAGCGTGCACGAGTGAGGACCTGCCACACGTGCCCTGTGAGCCCAGCACCGCGCAGGGCTGAGGTGGCACTGACTCCACACTCAGCTGCTGAAGATGGAGATGCCCCAGGTTGTCTGGCTGAGCCCAAAGAAAGCGTGGGGGAGGCCAAACTGATTTGGAAACCACCCACTCTGGAGCCATCCCTGCTGGCATGCCTGCAACTAACCTGGTTGATGTGTTTCAGCTTGTCAATAATCTGGCTGATCACTGGCTCGGGACCTTTCATCTTCACCTCATGGTTGCCAGGCTGAGCTTTTGCTCCGTTCCTTGTGATCTGGGGACTGTACCTGTGGGAGTGAGAACAGAGGAGACCACAATGTGATGGGCTAATAGACAGGAGATCTTTAAAGTTCAGTACAAACAAAAGAAATCCCAAGATAAGCACCATCCCCTTCCAAAACAGAGAGCGCAAGACAGTTAATAATGGCAAAGAAAAGGCAGAAGATTTCCATAAACATTTCTGCTCTGCCTTTGCAAACCAGCAAGATGATGTACTTGTATCACTTGAGGACAATGAAGTCCTTTCCAGTCCATTAGTAACCAAGGAAGACGTTAAACAGCATACAACAGGGATAAACATTTTCACATAACTTGCACCCAAGAGTCCTAAAAAAAGCTGGCTCAGAAATTCTGGCTCGCTCATGTTTGTTTAAAATAAATCTTGGCAGACCACAGAGACTCCAGTACAAGAGCAGTAGTGTTGTGCCCACAGCCAAAAAAAAAAAGTGAGTGGGATGACCCAGTTAACTGCAAGCTGATTAGCATAATATCAACCCCCTTGCAAAATAATTACTATCACTGATGTGTGATTTCAATAATAAAGAATTAAAGAATCAGAATATAATTAATGCTGTCAACATTGCTAATGGAAAATAGGTGTTGTCAAACAATCCTGATTTCAGTCTTTGATGAGATCCAGCCTGGGGGATCAAAGTAACTGCTTAGACAGAACATACCTTGACTTTGGTACGGTGCTGGGCTCTGCACCACACGATACCTCAATTTACATGGGTACTGGGCAAGACAGTAAAGCACCCGTAGAGCACACTAAGAGCTGGTGGAGAGATCTCCAGACGCAGGTCTCCACAGGGACCCTCACACAGCTGCCACGGCAGCTCTGCAGAGGAGGGCGGCCAAGTCTGCGCTCAGCTTTTTCATCAGCAATTAGGAAAGAAATATAACTTCACTACTGCAAAATTATGGAACGGCAGAGTTTATCAGAGCAATAAAAGTGAGGAGGGACAGAGGGATCACTGCATGCTTGCCTTTGGAGGAACACGTTTCTACACCCAGCACCTGGGCAACAGCTCGTGACGCTCAGGACGTGAGACAAGCATATCTGCACCAACCTCAAACTTGGCTTCAGGACCAGAGCAAGCGGCTGCTGCCACCAACTGCTGGCAGCCACGGCAGTGGCACAGAGCACACTGGTGCCTTCTCGAGCTGTGGGTTGTTGGAATTCATCACAGCCCCAGTGATGGGGTACGCTACAAGCACAAACCAAGTCCTCATCTCCAAGAGCTGACAGCCCCAGCACATGCTGCCAAATGCCAGCACAGCCTACGAAATTGAGATTGCTGAGATAATGCCAAGCATCAGTCTGCTCTACGCTACGTACGACTGTTGTTCCAGTGCCGTGGGTAAACATGATGAATATTCCTTTCTCTCCTTTCTGCGACTCATCTCCTACACATCGTGTCCTTACCCAGCTCCCAGCACCAGCCCCAGCAACTGCCTCCCTGTCTGCCAGCTCCCCGCTTCCCTGCCCACTAATCTTTCATCCCCAGGCTGCCGGGCGAGCTCGGGCGATGACAGTTGGCCCATTTCACAGAGGCTTTGGGAAGTGGGACTTCAGCAGGGATTTACAGGAGGGGAGGGAGATGGGAGGGATGGTGGGGCCAGCTCAGAGAGGATGTTTGCTAGGGGAGAAAGGCATCGGGACACTCAGCCACGACAGCTGTTGGGGCACACTGAGGGTTTTGGGGGTACACAGGGGGCTGGCCCCACTTCAACTCTAAATTAGGAATGAGACTCACTCAGACGTGTGGGGATACAAAGGCAACCCTGGATTTATACTGGTGCAGCAGGAATCTGCCCTGACCTGAAACGTTCGCATCATTTAGAATGCAGGACTGAGGCTGATTTCCACTCCGAGGCTTTTTCAGAGCAGGAGCTGTACATCCAGGAGCACTCCGCATCCCCAGCCCGGTCCCCAGCGCTGGGCACTCCCCATACAGGTGAGGGCTGACGACCCCATGAGATGCTTCATAAAGATGACAGATGAAGATGAGAGAAAGGAGGTGTTTGTGCCTCTAACAGAACGGCACATGCCTGCATATATACCTGTTACCAGGTATAAAGAGCTTGTGCAAGTACAGGAGAAGCATCACTGCAAAGCAGAGACATCAACTTGGGTCTCGCAAGCCCCACCAGCTCCTCAGCACCGGAGCAGCTGCCTGCCCACCCTGCAGGGCTCCAGCTGCAGCACCGTGCTGCTCAGGCGTGAGGGACTGACCCCAACAGCTCTGTTCTCCACCCAGACACCTGTCCCCATGCTGAGGCCTCCCATTAGGACTCAACATTTTGCAGAACAAGTGCTTTTTTTTTTTTTTTTTTTTTTTTTTTACTTTTTAATAGTTGCATTACCCTGGGAAGTACAAAACACAGCTACACCTGAGACACAATAGCTCCCAGTTCAGAAAAGCACTTAGACGTGCAGTTAGAGGCTTGTTGTAGGCTGAAAGCTAAGGAACTGGGAGAAGTGGAGCCAGAGAGCGCCAGGCGGGATGGCAGCTTGCAGCAGCCGGTAGCCAGGAGAAGGTCTGGCCTCCTGGCAGGGATGGGAGGCAGGACCACATGCTCCGAGCACCATCTCGTGGGAAGACACTGCTGCCGCAAGCACAGTCCTGCCTGGCTCTGCAGATGCTTGGGCTTAACTTTTTGCAGGGGAGTAAGGCATTGGGAGCAGTGAACTCTGTCACACAGTCACTTAAAGCCACCGTGCCAACCCCACAAACACATCTAGTGACTGAACGTAAACATCCACAAGACCCATGGCTTTTTAGGTGCCGAAGAAATTACCGTTTTCAGTGTTCGCTGTAAATTTAATTTAAAACACTCTTCCGAACTTTAAAGTACATGGCTGAAAAGTCCCGTGTGGTTTAAAAGATTTAACTAGCAGGATAAATCTCGCACAAGCAAGAGCAGAACCTAGCCCATTTGATGTACACCAAAATTAATACAATCTCTCTCCTAAATAGTTTTATACAGAGAAACTCAAATAGCTTGGGTTTGCGTGGGTGAAACTCCCTCTGAAATCCACACGGTGACTGCCAGAGAGGATTTCTGTAACCTACACAACATCGTGCAGGAGGCAGGAACACAGTACCACAGTGTTGTTTTGTACACCACAGTAGTACGCCATGACTATGTGTCCAAAGACTGAAATTGCTCTCCAGAAGGCTCCACTGGGGTGGTGAGGCCCTCAGATCACCTTCCTCTGAGCAAAAAGTCTACCAGAGAAGGAAGCAAACCTGAAGGCATTTGCAGAGGGATCTCTCCCTAAAACAGTGATGCTGGAGAAGCAGGGTGCCACCACCTGGGTGCTTCCCACCTGGCCAGCTATGAAGGTACATACTAGGGCCAAAATGAATCATCTGCGTTATTCCAAGAAGTCATTTGAAGTAGCAAGGCAGGGGGGACTGCAAGCTGCACATCTGTGAGCATGAGTCGCAAAGAAGCAAATGCACAGGGGTGTGCTACATCCGACTAGCCTGAGACATGCTCCTGTGTGCCTTGGGTGCTTCAGGACACACTGTCCCTGTGTTGCTGAGCCAAGGCCCCCCAGTGTACCCAGGTATGAGGGGGACACAACTCACCCTCCGCTGGGCTCCTCTCTGCCCCCGCACCAGGGCCAGGATGGCAGGCACTCAGCCATATGGGATGCAGCCAACCGAAAGGGTTAAAGACTTTGAAATGTAGCTTCAGTGAGAGATGAGCATTCCTGAAATGCCAGAAAAGCTAGAAAAGGCAGCTGGCACCCCTCCCTGCAGCCTGGGCTGAGCAGCCAGGCCTTATTATGGCAGAGAGATGCTTTTGCAGTCTCCACCAAGCTGGAGGATGGGGGACTCCTGGAACAGTCCCAACGCAGGCTCCCCTGCATCCCTTGTAAGCTGCTGCAGGGCTGGCAGGCTCGCAGGTCCCACTGCAAAACCAAGCCAAAGCATCACCTTCCTCCCATGGTCTCCAGCCACAGCGCAGAAAAGGAGAAGTCTCAGAGCTATCTCGAGCTGCTTTCAACATATGCCAATAAAACGGCCCCTTCCACAGAACACTTGTGCCACCCCATGAAACCCACGACATACCTCTGCCATGGTGATACCGGCACTGAACAGCAAAATATGCACAGTGGTTTAAGTCCACCCCATGGTCCCAGGGGGTCCCTGCGCCAAAGGGATATCAGTGTTGCAACATGAGCATGGTCTGGCTTCCACTTCACAAGCAAAGCTCAAAATACTTTCCTCTTTGACGTGTCTCAACGTCAGCCAGCATGCATCTCCTTGCTCGGGCTCCCTGGGTATGGGCTCTTGCTGGGGACATGGTATTTTCCAAAGACAAATGTCACATTGTAAAATGTGCTGATAAGCAGCCCTCACTAAAAATGGTCTTAAAGACAACCACTGGATGAAAACACTAATGATCTGAGGTCTTCTGTTGGGGACAGCCCAGCTACAGACCCTTCCTGCTCCTTCTCATCCCCCAGCCATAAATTACAAGGTATGCAGTCAAATTAAGGGATTTCCCCCTCCTCTCCTCCCCACCATCCACAAACGTTTCCTGTGAACGTTTGGTCATTCCTGTCCAAATGCAGCTCTTTCCAGGCCCTCATTTCAGAGCAAGGAAGACAAGATGACAAACGCAATTTAAATATATGGCAATGAATGTAAAATGCACGTTCATCCTACTTGGCCGTGCTAGGCTTAAAGATGAGTTACTGCAATGCCTGATGTGATTTAGATAAAGTAATCCTGTAAGTCAAATATAAAGAATTACACCTTTTAGAAAAATGAAAATAACTTCATTCAAACAACAATTAATTTATGCCTGCTTTCCAGTTGCAAAGTATTCATTCAAATGCAGTCCCACAATTTAAACAGCACGGTGTCCCTTGCAGGTTCTTCCCTACCATCTCTGTTCACTGAATCCTACTTGTCTGAGGGAGAGGATGGGGGACAAACACAACACAGGCTGCTACAAGACAGGACTACAACACAAGACAAGGGGTTTACATTGCACAGGACTTCATAACCAAGCTGGAGAGAGCAGCGTTTCCAGCACCCACAATCCCCTGATGCTGCTCTGCATTTCGAGATGAGACTTACTACAGGCCACGTGGGCTGGTGACACAAAGTCCTCACCACATAGGAGGCACAAAGATAAGAAAAAGGGGAGACAGGAAAGAAAAGTGTCTCCCCCCACACTCCCTGCAGGATCTCAAGTCTTCTCTCCAGCTGGTTTTCATGAGTTAGTGAAGGTGGGCACAGTGGTGATAGCAACATTTTACTGTCTCTGGCCCTGCTACCTTTTGGTTTAGTGGGACAACTTAGTGTCACATCAGTGGTGTGAGTGGCAGGTGCCAAAAGGCTGGAAGAGCTGCTTCCAACCCACTCATCCCACCCTGCAGACAGGGAGTAACTCCTGGGTGAGTCCATAAGCCTCCAAGAAGAGGTGATAACTTCTTTCCCTGATAGTTTTCTCTCTAAAGAGAGAATTTCCAGAGATACCTGGTCAGTCATAGCAATTGCTCAGAGGTGGGCTGGGTGTGGGGTGCAGGTCCACCTCAGCTGTCCTCTTCCATATGGAGTGTGTGGTCCCACCATCCCTTAACCATATGCAGACATCTGTTACACGGTGATGCAAGTGGCAGGAGAGAGGAGGGGTGTATAGCTCTCAGGTGCCTTCCTGGATTGCAAGATGCACCCAGTTGCTTGATTGCAGTGAGTGCTAGCACTCATTGCAGGGTTTGCAACGCCACAACCGATTTACACCACCAGCAGCCCTGAGCAAGCTTCTTCAAAAGCAACCAGAAGGATCCAACGCTCTCAGTGGGGAAAGTTCTCACCTAAATAAAAAGGAGCCACTTTCTGCTGGTTTTCCAAATACCAACACCTTGCAGCCTGGTCTCAGTACCATGACAGCCCTCCGAGATGCTGCTGTATCAGTTCCCCACCAAAGGGCAGTGGCTGCCTCTTCCCAACCTCCCTGTGCAATGTGCTGCAGCTGGTGAGCGTGCTGCAGATGTTAGTTTGGTGGTAAACGTGAAGTCTCAGGTAATGACCTGGTTCTGGAATATGGAGGAACAGCAAAAGCTGTAATATTCATAGCAAAACAACAGGAGTCTGTAGCATAAAAAGGGCAGCCTGAAGTCTCCCTCCATTCCTACTTAAGTTCAAGACAAATAGATTATGGAAAAATTGGCTAAACCTGAGACCAAGCAGCAGGCTTAACAGAGGAAGATTCATGATCTTAATTTCTGAAATACTCTGGAAACAATTATGGCCACTCAGTAACCCACTGAATTTGCCTACTACCCTTTCATTATAGCTTACATTTGCTACAAAGCTGTGTTTTATGTGCTTGAAAAGTTACACAGCCTCACTCTTTGGGGACTCCATTGTATCAGATATTTTGCAGCACTGCCAGAAATAACCAAACCCTTCATGAACTAAAGGGTTATTGCTGGCATGGAATTTCCTTTGTTCCAATTACAGAATCTCATTTTTCTCTCTTGCTTCCAATTGTGCTTTCATTGTTTATGATTTGTATGATTAAAACAAACCGCAGTTCATTGGCAACAGCAGGGAAATCTGAGACTTCTAGCTTGAAGAAGAGAATCTGGCAAGGTGCTAAAAATATATTAATTTGGAATTGGTATAAAGAGCACAAGGCTTATGCCGGTGATAGAGATTACGGTACAAGTTTGTCCTGAGAAATTTGGAAATGGCAGAATCTAATACTTAACATGCTTACAAGTTTTGCAGTGGGCAAATGTTGCTGTCATTCTATTCAGAACAGCTTGAAAGGAATATATACGCATGTAAGCAGATTATTAAACTCTGAGAATCTAGATTTTTAATAGGCTTTTAGTATTAAATGCAGCAAAACCCTCATACGATATATAAGGCTCACCTTGGAGATTCAGACACCGAACTCCCATAGGAACTGAGATGAGTTCAGTATCTCAACACCCACTTGACTTAAGCTGAAGTCTTTAAATGAGCTAATTATTCAGTCAGGACTTCAGCGATAAGAATCACCCTCTGGTTTTTCTCCACATTGGATGGAGATAAGAGATGCTGGACGACATCTTCTCACCACCGGGCACCACCAGCGGCACCACCAGTGTGAGGGCAGACGGGAGGATGGGGCATGAAGACAGAGGTAAGGAAGGTCATGATAGCAACCCTTGCCTAGGCAGTTTTAAGCTGCTGCACACCCACCCTGCCTACATGTCCAGCCCCTGCTACCTCAGGGAAGTGCCTGTCAATTAACTGAGTCCAGGAAAGCTGCAAAGAGGTGCACAGGGATGCAGAGAGACAGAGGGAGATCCAGAAGGTCTCGTCACCAGCTACCACGAACACCCAAGCACCGTGACTCCTCAACAAGCTCTTCACAAGTGGTGCAGTGTGCCATGGGTGGATTTGGCTGTGAACTTTTGTGGCATCCCATAAAAGCACAATATGTTTTTGCACACTTTGACAAGTGTGAAAAGCAATAATGCGTTGTCTTATTTTTTCTTCCCACTTTGGCTTATGTTCTTTACGCAGCAACAGCACAGCAAAAGACACAGGCACTGCTCTGCGTGACCAGAAAAATCAACCTTCCTTGTATGGTTGCCACTGTTTGCACACTGTTATTTCAAGGCACCATGTCCTAAACCCACATAAGGAATGGCAATTGAACTATTAACCCGCAGGTTAATAACAAACCTCAGGAAGGAGGATGAATTCTCACCATTAGATAGTCCAACTCGGAGAAGTAAATGAGATGGACAAAGGACCACAAAGTAAGACTCAGTAGAAGAAAATGAGGGATGAATCACAATAACATGCTAGAATACACACAGCAGGATAAGTGATGCTCACCCACCAGCAGAACACATTGCATTTCATCCCCATCACAAGCCACGGCGTAGAAAGCCCCCACTCAGCAGGTCCTCACAGCTCCTGATTTCAGAGGGATTACAAGGGGCTGCACCAGGCAAGGAGTGCTCCCGCTGCATGCACAACCCTGCTCCATCAGTGGGAAATCTCAAAAACCAGGGATGAAACAAGAACATAGCTCAAGCAGAGTTAGATCTTGATCACCACGACAAGCGAAGTAGAGTCCGCATAGGACTGCACTGAAATGGCAGGAGAAAAGCACAATAAAATCCTCCAGCCAGCTGCATTGCTTCGGCATCCCAGACGAACACGCCACGTTCAGTCAGGGCAGAGGGAACTAAGGGCAAGGAGGAAGTGCAGGATGGTCCAAGGCTGAAACTGGGAAATGAGACCCAGTGAAAAGGCATTGTGCATGTCCAGTCCGCAGCAAGGAGTGCTGGTAACAAAGCACTGACACAGTGCTGATAACAACGCACTGGGATAAACAGGACAGCATTAATAGATTCAGAAAAACCACAAAAGGAGCAGCATCGGGTGCAGAAGGGATTGTTTGCATCAAATAGCAGGATGCACATTGTCGGTATTGTCTGGTACTTGAGTGCTTTGACAAGTAGCTGTGAAGTTGCTATTCCAGGCTTGATTTAACATGTTACAGGAAAAGAGCTTAGAATAACTAGCAAATTTTGTCATGATAGAGAGGTCAGGAAATGGATAACCCAGTAAGACTCCTCTCTAACTTAATTAACGCTCAGGTACTGCATTAAAGTTGTGAGAGGTAAATAGCCACAAAGCCTACAGGAATGCCACCAAGGCCCAGATGTGCCCATAAGGATGCTCACACCGAGGTCACTGACACAGCCGTGCCCGGTTTTATCCATCACCTCCAGACAGAAACATGGCATCCACCCAACCATCGCTCTCCCCTGGGTCTTCACCTGATGCTGCAAAGCCATCAGCAGCTTCAGCAGGTGCTTTCTAATGCACGCCTAGGGTAAGCACCTCATCATGCTACAGGAACCGCTAGGCATCTCCCTCAAGCCCCAGCTGCCCCTCCACAGGGACATGGGTGGTCTTAGACCTGCCTACAGATGTCCCAGAAACGTGAAGGGGTCTCAAGGCTGCATGTGGTGCCCATGCTCAGGCAACTCAATCCTGTCCCACAGTGAAACATATCCAGCTACAGCGACCACACACAGCAGGTTACATGCAAGGAACGAGCATCTCCTCCGGTCCAGCCTGCTGAACTTTCAGTCAGGAAGATCTGATTTACAAAAGCCAATATCCAACAAAGCAAGAGGGGAAACACTAAGATATAAAGTATATTTTACATTCACAAAACCTAGAAAATCAGACTCTTCTTTCCAGCAGCTGTTATACACGTGGGACAACTAAGGTCAGCATCCTGAAATTAATACTAGCTATTCAAAAAACACCAAGTTTCTTGCAAAAAGTGGCAAGATGGTGTTTGATGACCAACAAGCGCACATCGATCCAGCAGGAGAATTGCTGTTGCCGCGCCAAAAACACTCCAGTACATAACGCACATTCTCAGAGCAGCTTGCAGAGCTCCTACACGGTGAACAGCTGCTTGGCTCCCTCTTGGGGAAAAACACTGAAATAAAGAAACTGGTGGTTTGGGGTATCGAGCAGCATTACCTTAAATGCTCCTGATTTTCAGGAATCCTCCCAGACTCTCTGAAAGAGATGCCACGCTGGGAGGTCCAAGCACATGAAGCAGTTTTGGCTCCACGTGAAGCAATGCAACTGGCTTCAGAGACCATTGTAACTACATGTTTGCTCCCGAAACATTCTGCAAATAGGTCCTGGGAGAACAGCACCCTGGGCCATGATCTTCATTCAGCTTTATTTAGCTGAGTTCCCCCCTGGTAGTTTCATTGGCAGAAACACCACCAGGTACGAGACGCTTTCTCAGCCCGTGGAGAGGAGAGGGTCACCCTGGGAAGCGTTATGGCTGCAGAGGGTAGTCTTTGCTTATGACAGCTCACCGGGGCCACAGACAGTGGCCTCGGTCCAGGTCCTGCTGATGGCACAGCTGGGTGAAGTGGCAGCAGTGGAAAGGTGCTGAGTCTAGATCCTCCCGCAAATGTAAGTTCAGAGTTGTTTGCAGATTAAACATGACTTTAGACGATAGCTGCCTTCAGCTTCCTGCCGAGAGTACCAGGGAACCGTCATGGGCACAGATGTCACCCTAGGTCCCCAGGTGACACAGAAAGGCAGTCGATGCGTTTAAGGGGCAACAGCTACTTCCATTTTGTGCATCCATTCATTTGCTCTCCCTCCTGAACACCCTGCCTTCACAGGGGGGTCCAAACCCCCTCCTCCATGTGAGCCACCACCCCCACTGCTCTCCTTGCCCAGACAGCAAGTCTCCCCCTCCAGGACACCATTGATGTCCCTGGGAGGGGATGGGGGATTTAACTCTCAGCACCCCTCTCTGCTAGCAGCAAAAAACTCCAGTATCTGCCAGCTGCAAGGGAGCTGTTGCTAATATTCCATAGGAGATGGCAGAGTTGGTGACATCTGTGCAATAGACCAGAGGGGGCAAGGAGGAGAGGAGTGGAAAGGCACGCTCTCTTCTGGCACAGCAGAGGATTTAATCCTCAACAGAGAGGCAGCCAGACACTGAAGTCTTGGTGCCCCCTTCAAGCACACACACCATCCTCTCCCTGCCTCGCCCCCTCCGCATGCCATGGCACCTACGTGACCTTCCATTTCATGCCACCGACGCTGGAGCATTGCAGCGGGGGACCTAGGGTGACATCTGTGCCCATGACGGTTCCCTGGTACTCTCGGCAGGAAGCTGAAGGCAGCTATCATCTAAAGTCATGTTTAATCTGCAAACAACTCTGAACTTACATTTGCGGGGGGATCTAGACTCAGCACCTTTCCACTGCTGCCACTTCACCCAGCTGTGCCATCAGCAGGACCTGGACCGAGGCCACTGTCTGTGGCCCTGGTGAGCTGTCATAAGCAAAGACCTCACACTACGTCCCCCTCCTACAAAGCTGCAGTGTTTATAGCACTGTTTAAGAAATGTTAATTAACAACTAGTGAGATAATACCAAAATAATTTTTTTTCCCAATTGAATTTCTCACTTAGTCATGGAAACTCAAGATTTTGCAGAAATAAGTACAAATAGAGGACATTTTGCCTTAGGCAAAGTAAGTACTTTTCATTAAGTGTGTGATCTTAGATGCTTGAGCAATTTTTTTCAAAATATAGTTTGATGCTATTTTGGTCCTTTCAGTGTTTCAGGTCAGTATTGCAAGCACAGGCTAATTACCACCTGAGGTTACTGATCAAGAAGTCGTAATTAATATCTCAACATTTCACCACTTCCTGATTTTATTTCTATTTCTTCCCTGACGCAAACTACTTAATAGCAAAGGATGCTTTGCAAAGTAGGGTGATTAGAGGAAATTTATGTATCATTATAAAAAAAATTTCCAAGGTCTATTTCCACATTCTTTAACACTCCCCAAGGGGCATCTTTTGCAAGAAAAACCTCCATTTCTATTAACGCTTCCTTCCCCTTTATGCTACGATTCCTGTATTTGCCTGTCCTGATTAACCTCACACTTACCACCGGCACATCCTCAGAACTGGCAAGTGGGGCAGGGAAAAGCAGCCGGGGCACAATCTGGACCCTGGGGTGAACGGCTCCATCCAGAGAGGGCAGCCAGGGCTCAGCTGTGAGAAGACGGTCAGACGGCAACAGTGGCACCACCAGAGCTCAGCGGTCCTGACCTCCTCCAACACAGAGCCAAGGCCAAGGGGAAGACCATCTTGTTGGGCTTCTTTGTCCCTCCCTGGACGGGGCAGGGGATGCCAGCCATGCTGTGCTGCTACCACTGCATGGAGCCAGGCTGAAGACGTCCCCACCCCAACGAGGGGCAATGCCCCCCACATGGGCTACTGGAGAGGAGCTACCCCTGGTACCAGGAGCACGGCTGCACTGCTGCAGGTCTCCTCTCTATGGCTCACCACTACGAACCTACCCTGACCAAAACCAGCTACGGCTGCAGAGTTTTCACAGCACAGTACAGAAAACTCAGTGGAGGGCAGCACACAACCACTTCTACTCTCCGTGCAGACTTTGCACATCCATCCGAGCTGCAGCGCAACTGCAGGACGCCAGCTCTGCAAAAGGTTTCTTAAGGGAAAGAGCAGCACCCTGGTCACAGACTACTCCAACGCCTGGTGGTTAACACAAGATAAGCAGTGCTGGGGAGAGGGAGGGGAAGGGAGACGTGATTCACCTCTCCACGACTTCTTGTCCGTTCCAGCAAAGAGTGTCGTTCTGAACAGCAGAGCTGTGGTTGCAGATGTATTCTGGCAAGCTGCTGTAAAAACTGCTGTGGAACTTCAGCTTCGTAATGAGTTCCCTGGAAGAAAGGGGAGGAAATGGTGCTCAGTTAAAAAGATGAAAAGAAGATGGGGTCAGTGCATTTTAACCAGTAAGGGTCGTCACACAAACACAAGAAAGCAGCTGGGTGCAAACAAACCATGAAGCATTGGTCTTATTTCTGTAGTATGTCAAGTAGCTTTTTCCATCATCCTCAATGTTAATCAGTCAAGGGCTGAGTCCATGTTTCTTAGGGCAAAGATGCATGTGAGGAGAGGGATGCTGGGGCGGCAGAACCTCAGCCCAACCATGCAGCATGCCAAAACCAGAGGAAAGCACCTAAGGAAAGGTGCTGCTGGCTCAGGCCATGCATACAGGGACTGCATCAAAGCAGCAAGCGCCCAGGCTGCCAGCAGTCCCCTCTACCTCACAGAAGGCAACAGAAGCCCCTCAGGAAAGGACAGCCTTGTCACTTTGTCTACCTGACATCGGCCATCCAACATCCCTGCAAGGGCAAATGGCATTTTTGGTGGCAGACCACAGCAGTCACTCTCAGCATAGACCTGTACAGGTGGGTTACACTGGGTTTCATGCTGCACTGTTGAAAATACACCATTTTTAAGGAGTACACTGGGCTGGCCGTGGAGTCACAGCCGGCATTCGAAGGAACACGTTACACTCAGCAAAACGGCTCTGCCCCAGAAGGCAGGAGGAGCTGCAGGAGCAGTGCTTGAGCCAGACAAGAGGAGACCCCCACCTTGTGCTCCCCCTTCCCAGCACCAAGGAACCTTGTCCCCAGCAGGTCCCCTTCAGCAGCCGACCAGAGGTGCCAGGACAGTCTGACCTAGGGGACACTGCCAGCCGCCAGAAAGGGGACAGGGGCTGCCCCAGGGTCTGTCCCCTCAGGGGCACTCAGCAGCTGTCACTGGGAAACACTGGCAGATTATAATTCGGTAAATGGCATAAAAAGTATGATAATATGAATAGCAGGGACTGGAGGAAGTAAGACTTGGCCTCAGAGTCTCCTGGCTTGGGTTCAGCACGTTTCCCCCTTTGGCAAGGGGTTAGTTCTTGGCCGCCTTCCTCCCCAGGAGGAATGATGAGGGGTCAGCACCTCGAGCTAGGGAGCCCTCTCAGGGGCATCCCCTTGGCCCCACAGCGGTGGGACCTCCATGCCCTGCCAGCTGCGGGGAGCTGCCCAGCCATGCCAGGCTGTCAGACACAGCAGGCTTAGGCAGGCTGGGGTGCAGGGGGGTGCCCAGCTCCCTCCACCCCTCTTTACTCGGGGATTTCGCGGGGCTCTCTCTCCAGACGAAGCCCCTGACTGCCAGCTGGGGGCAGGCGAAACACGGAGAAGCCGCCCCAGTGCCAGCAAAGGCAGCCTGCGCTGCGCTGCTCTGACTTTTTTCTAGCGAGGAGCCTGTTTCTGCCCTGGTGGGACTGACACAGCCAGCGCAGGCAGAGCCAGCAGCTGATGAAGGCAGGGGGGCACCCAAGTCCTCCTTTGGGTCACCACAAGGCAGCCTGCCAGGGTATCACAGACACCAACCCGCCCGTCACTGTCCATGCCAATGAACAAGCCCGATCAGTCAAAGCCCCTCCAAAGGGTGGGAGTTCAGCCCACACCCCCCCCTGCATAAACTGGAAGGGTGCTTCAGACATTCACCTCCCGCATGAACCACCTCCTACGGCCACCTCTTCCCCTGGGCTTACAGTGGGGCAGGAGGTCCAACCAACACCATCTTGAAAGCCGAAATGAGGCAAGACCTGGGTCTTCAGTTACGCCAAACCCTGAGCAGGACAAGCTTTACGCTGCCCATCAACACACAGCTCCTTACATCCTAGATACTGCCTTGCTTCCCATCCTGCAGACCCCGGCAGCGCTGGGGAGAAGGGAGGGAAGAAAACTACCAGGCAGCAGAGCTCCCCACCGGGCAGGAGAAACTCCATATCTGCAGGTATGAGCTCATGTAATTCATCGCAGCAGATTTCATTAGACTTCACAGTCCTCAAAGGACATCTCTGGCAGAGCCTGGGCTGTGTAACCCTCCGATGTGTTGAGACAATGGAAGAATGCAAGCCCTGGTGATATATCTCATGGGAACCGTATCAAGAATGTGGCCCTGTTACTCTTTAAAGAGAAATCCATCCAACTTTATCTATCCCATTCCAAAAACTGCCAAGCTTGCCTGTTTCTCTTCCGCAAGGATTTTACTGCCGTCTTGAATACAAGAAAAGGCATCGCATGCCTCTGGGTGTGCTTTCGGATCCAGGGGGGAGACGCATCCCCCCGACACAGCAGTGTAAGCTCACTGAATTACAGCTTCCATTTACAGAGGGAAGGAAGCAAAGGGTGCAGTGCCAGCAGTGGAGCTACCTGCTTCGCTTTGAAAATATTCAGTAAAATGCTGTTAAAATTCCTGGACTACCATAAAGACTGCACACAATAAAAAGGGAAATAAGCCCCCCTTACCTACACACACAGTGTTACATGCAGTGTTTCAGGCTCGAGCGACCATTTCCACCTGTAACTACACCTGTATTTGTGGCACTATAGCAGTGCCCAAGAGACCCAGACAAGGCATTAGTGTATGAACCTGGGTGCCTGGTGCATTGCAAAATAGTAAAACAAAGAAGAAAAGCAGAAGGCAGTTTTACAGTAGTGTGGTTTTTTTTAAAAAAAAAAAAAAAAAGAGGGATGCACTCTGTGAGAACACACTTGTAGACACTTTGCTGCACTTCAGAGCTACCTGTAGAGTAGCTCTGATGTTCAGAGTCAAAACCAGCTGCAGGTTTATGGGCAAGGGAAACAAGGAGCTCTTCCACCTGCTTCCACCTGGCCAACCCATATGGCAACCGCTCCTGCAGCCCATCCCGCAGACACCATGCTCAGCCCAAGCACTCTCACCTCCTCCTGCTCGACAAAGTTTCTTCTTGCTCAACATGAGTCACCTTCATGACCTTCTTGTCAATGAAAAGGTCTTCGGGGTAATTAGCCGATCGATACTGCCTCTGCTGAGCGTGGCCACACAACCGGCTGATCTGGAAAACACAAACACAGCAGCATGAGGAAACGTTGGGACCAGAAACGCTGCAGGAAAACAGCCGAGGTGCACGCTGGCACCTGCATGGGAGCTGCTCTGTCGTCCTGTCATCCCCATCTCCCACAGCTCACACAAGCACCTGAAAGCAAACTACCGCCCTAAGGATGCAACTCTGCTCTTGAACGAACCTGCCCTGTGGGAGAGAAGGCAGGGAACTCCAAGTGAGATTTTTGGGTATCACAGTGCCCCTGTGGCTATCAAAACCCCTGAGCTGCAGGCATGGCCAGCAAGTGTCCCTGTGCCCAGTTACCCTCATGCTGGCAGAAGGGGGCTGGAGATGTTCCCTGCTCCTTCCTTGCTGCAAGCAGTAGCATCTCAGGACTGTACACTCCAGCTCTCTAGCCAGACTTTAGGAAACACCTCCCCTCTGAAGGTAAATCTTAAGACCCTGGTTCTGCACCTCAAGGCAGCTCAGCATCCACACGGGCTGCGCTGCAGGTGCCCAGCGAAGAGCATCACACACATTGTTACTAATTAAAAAAAAAAAAAATCAAGGTCTAAAATACAGCAAGCATTGTGGCTGCAGCCCAGTCATACCATGGGAGGTCTTGATTAACAGGGCTCTGCTAATGACACAAATTAGCTCATTAGCATACAGATGATTTGGTAACCGGCTGCAGCAGCGAGGGAAAGAATCCAAAATGCCTCATTAAAGCTCTCCTGCATGGCCACTGTCCCGAGACTTAGCCAGCAGCGCTGCGGCTGCTGCTGCAGTCCCTGCTGCAGATGGACTTGCAGCCATTTCCTTCTCTAGGAGACTACCAAGGGACAACTGTCCCCCTGAGGCACTGCCACCACTGGGAAATTCACCTTTTGAACCACCCTCTGCAGGACTCATCCATGCTGGGTTGTGAAGGTTGCTCTGCCAACTGCCAGGACCACAGAGGCACCGCAGGTAACGGCAACCCCTCTTTCCCTTGAGTCTCATCCCACCGCTTGCATCCAGGCTTGGGACCAACCACGTACCCATAAAATGCCTGTTCCTTGCAGCACTCCATTTGTCTTCACGCCACAACAAACCAAGGCAGCCAGCTAAACTCCCAGTTAGCCACACACCAGAAGCTAAAAACACAGCCCACTGCCCCAAGATACAAGTATCTGATGTGTAAAGAGAAGAGATTAATTCTATTACATCCTGCATTGGGTGGGCAAATAAATTAGTAATGTCACCTCCTTCATTATCAAGAACAGCACAGTTTGTTTGTTCAGGCTGCCATACAATGAAGACTGAAAGAGAAGCCTCCTGGGAGCCAGGCGCTGCCGTTTCATGTTCACAGAGCGGTGGGGAGAGATGCTGCCACCGGTCCCTTCTGCGCCTGCAGTTCCCTCTGCTGAATCGGCTCCTCCTGCAGCTGCCAGGGGAGCAGTTTCTCCATCATCTTACTAGGTTTTTTCTCCGTTGCCCTCCTTTGGCTGTCTTTCTTCTCTGCCTTGCCAAACCAAACTCTTGCAGAAGAACATATTAGCCCTACTGCCCTTCCTACATCATGTGGCAGGCTTGAAAAAACAGAGGGAGTCAGAAAAAATGACCACCACATGTGGGCTGTTTGCTTTGCCTTTTGGGTTCTCCTTTAGCACTCATCTCTCTCTCCTAAGATCTGCAGGTAATCCTCTGATGCAGGCAGCCAGGACCCAGAGGAAATCGTGGGGCAGCAGGAGACCTGGACAAGGACATTTAGGACACCCAAGACCCCACCGCAGGAGAATGGGTCTGCACATCCCATGCTCCCTCTGTGCTGGCTGGTGCCACCATCCCTGGAATGGGGAGCTCTGCAGGAGAACGCAAGGATGCACGAGTCTGTGGACTACCCTGCTCAAAGGTGCCCTCCAAGCCCACCGGGAGGGTCAGAGATAAGACCTGCCATGAAGCTACCCCAGGGCAACACAAGGTACGCCAGAGCTACAGGGCAGCGCACACAGAACAAGCAATGCTACAAAAGCAGCATTGCTGCACCCACGCTCTGCATGGGCATGTAAAGCCGTGGAGAGAAGTGGGAAAAGGTCGGATATTTTAAGCTGCCATTTGTGGTGACTCCCTTTGATTCTCCCCTGTGAAAAGCCCCTGCCCCCCTTCCCTTTCCAAAGCCCGCCTTTCAGCTGGTGAAGCCTATTGAACCCCAAGTCCAGAATCAAGGCTTTTTTCCCAAAGATGCTGAGACACGCTGAATGGGAGGGGAGGGCCGGAGCGACAGCATGAACAATGGCACCACCCGAGAGCATGCTTCAAACGGCAAGACGGCCGAGTGGCCGGGGGCTGCCTCATCTCCCACCCAGCACTGAAGGTATCACAGCCCCTCCGCTCCCAGCTCTTCTGCAGGAGCTGAGGCTCAGCCGCATCCTCACAGCCCCACATGGCATCTGGGTACCACAGGCTTCTGCAAGGGATGGAACCCCAGAGAGGACCATGTTAGCCCTGCCATTGGGACAGCGCAGGCAAAATCTTCATGGATGGATGGCTGGAAAGTTTGAGCAGTGCTTCCAAGTTTTTGCTTATTAATTTATTTAAGGACCAATTAACCTTTTCAGCAAAAAAAACAAACAACGCTGCAGCCCATCTTGCGAAGTCATAGTGAAATGATTGTCACATTTTAGTCAAACAAAAACCTGGCTGAGATTTGAACTTTAAATAAAGTGAGAGAATGTAAAAGTAACAGATTGCCTGCTCATTTGCAGGGGCGGCATAGCATGCACTTTTCAGGGGAGGGAAGGATTTCACAAGCCATCTGCCAAACTCTGCTGGGCCACAAGCCGTCCTAGGACAACGGCTCAGAAACCCTCTTTCAATCTTTCCCTCTTTTTGAGTCCCTGCTGTAAAATCAGGAACACATGAACCAAGATACCCAGCCTCTTCCTAAGCACTGCTATTTTAAAGGGAGCTCCAAATTTCAAAAAATCAGAAAAATACCACAGTAGGGCAGTCAGAGGAGGGACAACACAAGCCTCAGACCTTGAGGGGGGAAAAATAACCTGTGATGCTTCAGTTCCCCAAGCATCATTTGCTTTGGCAGGAGCAAGGGCTGCCAGATCCCCAGCAAGGTGGTACACCTGCAAGAGCAGAGCACGAAAGGAAGGCAGCATATCTAATCACATGTGCTAAACTAGTAACGAGTAACAGCAGTAGTATGCAGCTGCCTCCTGCCACACAAACATAAATGTGAAATGCAAAGCAAATCGACAGAATGGAACCACTAGCTCTTCTCCTGGGGCTCCGCACACTGTCAGTGGATTGTAAATATACACAAGCCCTTATCTAAAATATATTCGGTGTAAGAGCTGTGCAGTCTCTTATTTTACATCACACTCTCAATCCCAGAACAGGCTGAAGTTTGAAGCATCAGGCCAGAAAAAAAATTAAGATGTGAAATCAAAGGGCAGAGTGCTTTTTAGGCAACGGGGGTTGGGGGTTTTGTTTGTTTTTAAGAAGATCTGCCTGTCTACCAAAAACCTGCTGCGAGAGAACACAAGGCAAGCAAAACCCTCCCAAAGCCCTGAACTTGTACAAGCCCCCAAAGCCACCGATACTGTAACAGCCAAAGCAAAATCTCCCTGCCCCAGCTCATTAACAAACTCACTAATTACCAGATTTCATTAGTCTCCTCCACTCGAGCATGACCCAGGTCACAAGGGGAACACTTTGCCTCCTGCCGACCGCTACCCACCACTCCATTTCTTTATTCCAGCCGCAGGGAGAGACGGAGCCCGCTGGTCGAGCAGAGCTCCCTGGGGATCGAGCGGCTCCCCGGAGCCGGCCAGCTGCTCGCCATCCCGCACCCACCGGGGAAGCAGCTGGCTCCTGAAACCCCGGGGAGCCACACACCATGCAACGGCTCTGCTTTTAGAGGGAACATTGATTTGAGAGAAGTACAGGGACAAAGCTAATGGAATAGCATTATCAGCCCTCTTTAACGCTTCCCCATTAATTTAAGGGGAGAGATGCCAGAGGACTGCAGGGAGCATGGAAACCAAGCACCATGAGCAGGCAGGGACCAGACCCGCTGCTTCCAGCTGCATCAACTGCGGCAGGGTAAAGCACAACACTGGTCCACGTAGGTGCCCACAAGCCAACGGGAACCAGGACCATTGGGCTAGGGTTAAATTATGTCATTGAAAGAGCAGTGACCGCAGTACCAAGTTCTGTGCACAGCATCACTGCCTTGGTGCAGCTGACGGAGGGCAAAAGTCCTGCAGGCACCACCGGCCCGGCTACGGCAGCTGGCACCGCTCGCAGCGCCGGGGCCACCGCTGGAACCGGCTCCGCTGCCCAGGCACAAGGCAGGGCAGCCGCACGGGGCAGCAACCCCTCGCCTTGCACAGCTGCAAGCAATCCAGCGTGGGCGACATCGGAAAGCAGCACACATGTGATCCTCGGTGCCAATTTGAGCATCACTTCCAAGAGTAAGCGCATTTTAAAGGTAATTTTCTAGAAGATTTTTATTTCAGGGGGGAAAAAAAGCGAATCAGGCTCCCCTTGGAAGAGAGTGCATTGGACGCTGTTGAATACCTGCTGCTGCCGCGTCTCATTCAGCCCATGAGCTCCGCTCTGCTCTAAAGCAGAGCTTGCTGTATTTGACCTTTGCTTAAACTTTACGTGGAGTTTCCATTTGTCTTCTCTGTGAACTGTTCTGCTTATAGATTCATTCTCCAGGAAGACACGGTGGTTTTTTTCCCCTCAAGGGGATGGCCTCATTTTTGAAGATTTCCTCCCGCAATCTTCTCTGCTCTCTGGAGTTCACGTATGTCATTTTATACCTATTCCTGAGTTTCCTTTGGGAGAAGCTGCACATTAAACTGAAAAGTGATTAACTATTATAATTGATTTGAACACAGCCTCTGACAGGGTGATTTGCTATGGTATGCACAGGAGAGACAACCACAGACCTCAAGAAAACATGCTACCTTCGGAGGAACCAACTGGTGCTCACTAAACCGGCGATCATCATTCAGCCATGGAACCCAGTTTGACCAGTAAAGCGGAAAGCCTCAATAACGCAGCTGCCTGCGTTGGCACTTCTTCCCCCATTCTTTTTAACAACCTACTCTGCTACACATCACACGTATTATTAGCATTATAAAGAACGCATTTGTGCCCCATTTATCTTCAAAGTCACCATAAAAGTGAACCTGAAGTCTATTACTCAAGCGCTGCTATAGAAATCCGCTTAATTAAATTCTAAAGGGCTTAAACCAAAAATATACATTGCGATGATGTGGGATAGAACATAAACTTTTTAATAGTAGTAACCAAGAACATTTACCATTTCTACAGGTGTAATAAAAATGCTAATATATGTTAATGTTTAGTCTGTGGTTAATGTTTTGTCTTGTTAATTTCCCCCGGGCTTTTATTACTGATTTAAATCTGCCACACTGCCCCAGTGATTGCATCCTCTTCCACAAACCACACGACACACTCTCAAACAAATGCTGATTGACTGAAGTGAAGAAACATTTAGCTAGGACAAACATTCTTATTATATGCTTGTAATCATTATATACATTTTGTCAGTAAGATGGGAAAAAGATGATTCCCTGCTCCCTCACTCTTCTCACAGCAGAAAATATGATTATGGGCATAAAAATGAATTTACAAGCCTTTATTTTAGGAAGCACATCATTATTAGCTAAGTAATGATTGTTCTTCTGGTTCCAGGCACTCAAGCAGAAGGAATAAACGGAGTCTGGTAACACAGATGTCTTCTACGCATATTTCACTAAAATTCCTCATTAATGGAGTACTAAATGTTATTAATCAGCTCTATAGTATTGCAACTTCCAGTATCCAGACATCACCTTGCACGGATTACATAAGAGGCAACATCCTAACTCACTCACGCAGAGCAGTGGGAATCGCGGGAAGTGACCTACTCTCCGTGCCGAGAAGAGCGCTTAATAATGCATTGCCTTTAAATAATGCAACGCTATAATGTGTAAAATGCATACAAACACTAATGCTTAAAATAACAGAGTGCCTGTCACACCAGTGCCTCCAGTGACGCCCAGGACATGCTACAAACACATGCTACAAATGCTCAGGGACCCCTGCAACTACCAGACCATCTGAAGGCCATCACCACCTGGCTGGGAGATCAGCTCTTCAAACTCCTGCAAGACCGCAGGGGCATCAAGGAGGCACTTCTAGAAGGAATTAGCTTCGTTTTTGTATTCCATCCTTCATGCAGAGCATCGTAAGACACTTTGCAGAGTCTCAGTGTCACAACAGGAACCTGGGCCCCAGGGAGGACTGATGGATGCCCCTCCCTGACCTCATTTCTTGTCTGCAAAGACCACTCTGCCCAGCTCAACTGGGAGAAAAAACAAGAAGGGGCTCAAGACTCGGTGGAAGAGAAGCCAACAGCACAGCCACGCTTGCAGACACCAGCTGCTGCCCAAGGTGCTCGCCATGCCCTGGTGTGACCCAAGGGCTAATGGTGCTGGATCCTCAGGGCAAGCAGCAGAATGTGTCCCCCACACAGCTGTGTGTATTGATGTGACAGAGGTGACACAAGACCTGGCAGGTCTGATATGTTGCGCGGTTATGCAGTTGCTCTACCCCAGAACCTGCACCAGGACAGGGGTACAGCAGCTCAGAAGAGCAGTGGGGCATGCAAGGGAATTTTTAAGGGTTTCAGCCCTTGGCACTAACTGCTGCAGCCGGACAATCCCCATCTGCACTTCCCCCTACTGCGCCTGGGTGCAGACAGCTCAAATCAGACCGAGACCACCACTGCACTTCCATCGCTGCTCCCATAAGGGCATGCCACCCTGTCTCCCTAAGGACCTGATGCCCAGTGACCCGTACATGTGCCGCAGCATCCAAGGCACCTCCGTGCTGTGTATCACCATATCCCGACCCCTGTGCTGACCCCAGCTTCTCCCAGCGCAGGATGCCCTCTCCCTCGGAGGAACTGTGACCTCAGCTTGAGTCAAAGCCCTTTCAAACCTACATAAAATAATGCAAACAAGATGTTTCTTCTTTCTGGCATCCCCAGCACGCAGCGTTTAATCCACCAAAGAAAGCTGCTTTGTGTTTAAGCAAAAGGCTGTTTATTGTTATTTATAGGTAGAGAGGAAGTTGGACTAAATGATCACAGTTGTTCCTTTTGCCTTTATAATCCATGACATATAATTAAAGCACAACTTTTCAAAAGTCAGTGTTTCCCTCCAGTGTTTTGTTAATTCCATATTTAACACAAAATTTGGTATTTCAGTTCTGATGGTCAGACCTCGGCAGCAAACCGCAGAGCAGGCAGCTGGTGCCCCAGCCAGGGCTCAAACCCAACCCAGCAACCGACCAGGAGAGTCAAGGAAAAAGCATTTGCTTAATTTTCAGCACATGCTTATGCAGTTTTCCCAAGCAGAGATATTTCCTGGAACAGGGCCCCGTAGCATACTAATGCACCCATGACGGTTTTAAGTTAGATCTGTGCAATATGAGGTTTCTTAGACAACCAAATGAAGGCTTTATTCTTGGAAAGATAAGTCAGCCTTGCCTGGAAGGTGACAACCGAGTAAAAGGGAAGATGTAGGAGCAAAATCCAGAGAAAAGCAGGAGTGTGCTAGACTGACCAAAGCCTGGTTCAGGAGCAAAACACGACAGCACCCGGAGCCTGGCTCCTGGTGAAGCCCCGATCCCCCACCGCGCTGCGTGGCTGATGCGGGGGCATGGCAGAGGCTGGGGGCACGGCTGTTCCCGATCCCAGGCTGCCACCATGCCTCTGGGACTCTGATTCCCCAAGGAGGCTGAAAGACGCTCCCAACCCAACAGCAGATTCCAACATTAGCACTGAATCATGTAACTTGCCAGAAAAGTTTGACTTAAGATAGCGATGCCCATTTCTGCTAAGGATGCTAAACACATGGCACTTACACAACTGTGCTTTGTGCATACTGTAACACTTGCACAACTGCTACTGCAGGCACCTAGAAGACCCCTCCTGTTGCAGGCAACTAAATCTACTCCATCCCAACAGATGGAGAAGCAAAGCAAGGAATTGGCTTGAGGGATTACCACTTTCTACCCAGAACTTAAAAACAGAGTAATAAAAATTACTCCCTGTGCACTCTACCTGTTGCAGAGTGCCAGTAAGCGCACAATAACCCCTCTGAAAGCACCAAGTCCAGCGCAGGCTGTAAGCTCTGGCTCTCTTGGCTGGTGGGGAAGGGGCTAGGGCTGCCTGGGGGGAGCCCAGGGCAGCCCCGCTGCCCACAAACATCCCCCACCACTGAGGCTGGGGCAACGAGAAAGACCACAGGGCAAAGCTGGGCACTACACCAGGTGAGCACCGTGCGCTTGTTATTTTCCTTCCCTGGGTTAATTGGTTTCCTTTGCAGATTTCTGTGGGTTTTAATATCACACCGTGTTTGTGCCTACGGCGCTACAGAAAGGAACAATCTGAGAGGAATAAATTCCTAGCAGCTTAATTTAGAGAGGAAAAACAGATACCTGCCATCAGTCTGGAACGTAAGCTGCCAAGTCGGAGACAGGCCCTGTAATAGGTTATTTAACAGCAACCGTGTCAGCTGGGTTGCAAATGTGGTCAATACCTACCGGTCCAACTTCCCCCCGCAGCCATGAGCAGAGATTCAATTATTCTTTGAGAAATACATCGTTAAATAATTAAAAAGTTACTGCATTGCCTTTTTTTTTTTTTTTTTGAGACAGACCGATTCAATTTTGGCAGTATAAAGCCATTATAATGTGTCAGCTAGCAATTAGCTACTGTACACTGTTTATTCTTGAATATAATCTTTGAGTAGAAGGGCAATATTCTTAGAAACGCAGCATTAACTTGTTCCTCAATGACTTTAATATGGCTCTTTCCAAATTACTGCTCATAAAATCTCAGGGAAGAAAAAATTACTGATGATATCCCATCTCCTTAATTAGTTCTCCCTCCCTCTACCAGCAATCCAACAGCAAGAGTTATATTTATATAATACAGAGCACGCGAGGCTTACCACTAACTCTGCTTTAACTGGTGATACCCAAACAAGCAGGTAACAAGCCAGGTCTGTTTTGCAACCTGCGCAGACCATGCTCACAGCTATACACCGTTTTTCAGATTTACACTTCAATAACTGCTTGTGCTGTAACCATTCCAAAAGGTTTTTACGCCACTAATAGTATTTTTTGCTATAAAATGCCCTCTTCCCTTCCTGTACCAAATGGAAAACCCTTCCGACTCCGAAAGGCTTGGTATCCATAACTCCCCCCCACTCACCGGTCCCTTACAACGGACCGTAACCCCACTTATTTTAACCCCCCCCCCAGGAATAACCCTCCCAAGCAGCCACGTTTTGCTCCCTCCATCCACCTTTCTCTTTCCAAAGACCAGTTCCTGCTAAAACAGTAAGGCTGGAGGCACCAAAGGTCACCGATTCATTCGAGTTGTTGTTAAGCTGCTGAATATCATCAGCAAAAAAACTACAACCATTTCCTTCCCAGGGAAGCCCGGAGCAACCCCAGAGCGTGTCACCCAGCCCCTGGCGAGGGGCGCACGAGGCTCTCCCCACGGCAGGGCTGTGGCCCTCCCCAAGCAAAGCCTACAACAGAAACCTAAAAATTGTTATTAATGGAAAGCAGTAAAAACAACTCTGCACAGCAGAGATTAGGGACCAGTAAAACTAATCCATTCAAGGCCAACAAAGGGCTCGGGAAAGCCCTGTGCTCTTTTTTCATTGTTTCTTTTCTTCATCTCTTGATTTTTCTTAGTTTTGAAGCTACTGGATTCATAGTAATTTTTTTCCCTAACAGTCAGTCCTAGCCTAATCCAATTAAAGGCCAGCACAAAGATAATTTACCCAAAACATGGCAGACAAGGTAAAAAAAAAGACTCCCATTAGATTTTCGCTCATGATAAAGGAATTACATTCTTCCCAAAGACAAATCAGGCTTATTGAAAATGTAAATCATTCTTTTCTATAAAGATATAAATATCTGCAGGGCTTTTTTGAGACTTTGTTGTAACACATCTTGTTTTTACATGTACTGCGGTTAGTACAATTAAATTAGGGAATGACTTACAATGTTAGATTAGCTGCTGCTTGATTGAGAGTATCTTTATAATGGAAATCGGTGTGCACTTTTAACCTTGTTACAATGCTATATTATATGTCTGATTAATATATTAAAGTGACTCATCCAACAATAGGCTGTTTGCAGACAGAAATGAAATTAATTCAACTTTAGCACACCACATTTATTAACATCGTCAAACTGAGGACTAGATTTTGATTACAAGAAGCAGATTCCAATAAACTGATATGTAACAATTCCAAAATGGGTGTGGGGTGGGGAATCATTAGATCGGAAAAAAAAAATTACTACATACTTTTAATGCATTTTTGTTCAACTTTTTTACTTTCCACTCACCTTGCAAGTTGTAAGCTGGGCATTTCCACAACTCACTGAAAAGATTAAGATCTTGTACCAAAATCTTCAGGTAGAAAGGGTGGCTGAGGTGCTTCCTGACTCCTAACAGCAACGGCAAATGCATGAGGCAAGGCTCAGAGACATCACGGGCATTTTTCAGCATCTGCCAGGCAAATCCTTTCGGGCCCATCTGCTCCGAGCTACTGGTGCCACTTTGCTGGTCAGAGCCATCCCAGCATCACCGCGCGCACAGCTCCCACTATCCTCAGGTGCCTTCTGCCCCCTGCTTTTTGGGCTGTCCCTCAGGGAGGAGACAGAGGATGGGCGACAAGTACCAGCACAGGCAGTTGAGGTATCTACAGAAATACCTGCTCTCTGGTGCTCTTGAGAGCAGCAGCATGGAGTTTATTTGTACAGTGATACAGATCAATATGTGCAATCCAAGAGTTAATAAGCTTTAGAAAGGCATAGCACGGAGCACATCAGTCACCCCCAAATTATCCTCACTAACCACCAGGCTCACTCGCCCTCTCCAGGTCAGTGGCTAAGAGCATCATCTCCACCACCACTGATAGTGTGGAAGAGAATTAGGTGTGAAAACTGATTAGGTTAGAAAGATACACCTGCATAAAGAATGGCTAAATTCCCCAACTACTGCTGGCTTGCTTATCTTTTTTTTTTTTTTCCTTCTTTTTTTTTTTTCCTCCTTTTTAACCAGAAATAACTCTGCCAAAGTAGCTGTAGGCTATCAGCACAGCTTTCTGCAGCCAGCCTGCTCTCGCTCAAATGAATCTTTGGAAGAATAACGCAGTTAGCAGCAAACTTCACCCTCCAAGAGCAGGCTCTGTGCCCTCAGGGGTTTATTAGTGGGGCAAGACAACAGGTAGGGATGGAAAAGGCCACAGGTTCATTTTGCAGTAACCCGAAGAGGCCAAGAGGACTGCCCGAGAGCTCTGCTGGCAACGAGGAGTGCGTTGCTGCAGTGGACAGCTAAAAAATCTGCCTCAATTGTTTGTTGTAATTATTTTTTTTCCCCAGCTAAAGTATTTGTAGATGGCATCTTTCATGCCTGGTACCTCAAAGCCACTTTACAATAAGATGTAAAAATGATACCACATACAAGCAGAGAATTCAAAATGAAGCAAAACACTCATTGCAACCCAGCTCCTCGTCCTCTCCAGCACAAAACAAAACGCCGCTGCTCCGCCTGGGCAGCTCTGGGCACCAGTTCTGCTTTGCAGAGGGTCGCTTTTAAGTTTCTGGTTTGTTCTTGGCTCATTCATCAGCATTGCTAATGGGCGAGTTAGTTCTAGTTTTAAGGCAGCAACACTCACGGGGGTTACTGTCATTGGAAGTAAACTCAGCACAGTTAAGATGAAGGATGCCCGGCAAATGACCCCAGATGGAGGTCTTAGTGGAAACTGCAGTCATGGATAATGAGGCCAAAAGAGGGTTTAGCGTAAAAAGCATAAAGAGATGGATATTGGTGAGCACGGGTCTGGCGTTCAAAAGCTGCGGCTCTTAGCAAGGATAAAAATCTTCAGGAAAGGAAATGGGCCAGAATATATTTTGCTAATAAGGCATCTATGTTAATAGAGGTTGCAGGAGGCTGCAGCAATCTGGACAGCAAGCAAGGGAGCCGCATCCACAGGGCTGATACTTGGGGGTTTTATCTCTCTGATAAAACAAAGATGTGTGGCCAGTTTTGAGACAGAATCCAGGAGGCACCTCCACGATTCCCCAGTAAGCACAGAGAGCAACAGCTTGTCTAAAGGGATGGTCCAGACCAAGCTAAATAACGAGAAAGGCAGCTCATGCCATGGATGTGACTTCCCTGTGGGCTCCTCGGAAGGCAGGCAGGTCAGCCCAGACCTAAAAGCCCCCCGTTCCTGCCATGCACCAGCTTGTAGCACCCCTCAGGTAAGCTACATCTGGATCTCGGCAAGCACCCTGAGCATAATGCTGGTTTAACTCTGAAGGATGTTCAGCTGCAAAGCCACCCCCAGCAAATGGGCTGTGCCCCAGCCCCAACCCGTTCCGAGGGACCCCTCCTCCCCGGCCAGTGCCTCTCCCCCAGCTCCTGAAACAGCAGAAGCCTCAAGACACCCAGGGGGAACTTTCTGATGCTGTGATCTTTGATTCAGCCTGAAACTCAGGGTTTTTTCCACTTAAATCCAATCTACTTCAAGACCTCACATTACATCCTTGACCATTGCAATTTATTACAAAATAAGACAGTTTGAAATGTCAAAGCCTAAAGCCCAGTGCCCAAGGAACAGACACCCCCATACAGCCCCTCCTGCAATGCGCAGTCTGCTATGGATGGCATGATCACCAGCTCCCTCCTCTCCTACCTCCCAAAGCATCCCATGTCCAGCCACCAAACACAGCTGTGATGGGAGCCAGGAAAAAAGAAGGCAGATGAGGATAAAAAGAAGATGCTCTGGGTAGTGAAGAAAGCTGTGTAATACTACAAAGGTGTATTTCCAACTTAAGACTGTATCCTGAACCACTGCCTCTGCTAGCTCTTTGTACTGATGTCAAGGCATCTCAGAACCAAGTATCCTTTTAAATGCTTGGGAGCCGGTTGCGCCACAATGAATCAGCTCCTCTGTTATACAAGGAACAGGAGAGGGCCAAGAACAAGTAATTAATCTGCACAAGATCTTTAGGCTTGTTCTGACTTCAGCTCAGAAAAGATGCAAGACATCCCACCACCCAACCTGCGTGCATCTCACGCTGTAGCCTGCACACGATTTGAAGTGAGATCAAGGCAGGCTCAGTGGGTGCTGTATGATATTCCCACCCATAAAATGCAGCAGCCTTAAAAAGCTCTTTTTAAACTGCAGAGTAGTGAGGATGAATTTGCCACCAGCTGAGTGATCTATCTCTGACTGAAGTCAATGAAAGGATTTGTGTGAGCTTCAGTGCAAAGTTGGGTTGGGCATCAAACGTGCTGTCAAAGGATGCTTCCTGTGCCGCCATGTGCGCACGCAGGGAGGAGGGGGCACCACAGCTACTTTCTACCTTTAATTACAAAAAAAAAAAAAAAAAAAAAAAAAAAAAAAGGCATCAATGCAATTTCCACTGAAATGGCACAACGTGCCAGAGGCTAGAACACATTGAGTTAAAAGGAGAGAGGGACAGCAAAAAAGGAGAGGACAATATAAAAGTTGACAAATAGAAGCAAAATCAAATGCTATTTTAAATTAAACCTATGTTGATATTCAGTGCCGTCTCCCCTGGCTTCCCACTAGCAGGTTGGAGCATCGCTGGCCACATCCACTACCCCCACCTCGCAGCTCTGCACAGCCCCCCGTGCTCCCCAGCACAGCCCCGCACGCTCGCCCTGCTTCGTATCCAGACCCTATTCGGTGACAAATCGGCCCAAAGCCTCACCATGCCATCAGGGCAAGCAGGAGGGGGAGACCAACACCACCGTGCCCATGCTAGACCCCAGCAGAAAAAGGACAAGGCTGACCAAAGACCATGAAAGCATGCTACCCCATGTCCTCCAGAGGCAAAGCGATTAGCAGTGAATTAATTGCGACACCAACAGCCTCCCTCCCCAGGCTAGACAAGAGGTAAAACTTTCACTAGGCTGAGAAAAACCTCCAAGCCTCGCTCTCTTGGAAAGGCAAATGATAGCCAAGAGCATCCATGCCAAAGTCCCTTCCAAAAACGAGATGCAGACCCTTAATTTGCTACTGTGTATCTGAACATTAAACCAAAGATTTAAGACCAGCAGCAGCCTGCCAAAGTAGCTGGATCAAAACTGTTCGTACTGGGTTGCAAAACTGCAGGCATGAATAATTTTTGCCCTTATTCTTTCAGCACCAGCCAAGCTGCCAACAACGTGGGGAGATCTGCAGATCAAAATCAACGCCATACAGTTCAGAGCCTTGCCATATGCTTACCCAGCTATCAGAAAATCTTTAATATCTGAAACCTCTTCAGACAACTAATCATAATACTCCCAAGGTATTTTCACGGGAACAGGAACGTTGCCGATACTGTCCTCGGTGCAGGTTTATTTTCATCCTGCAGTGGGAACAGATGCTTGCTTTAACACGCCTTATCAAGCACGTTACACCGCCTAACACAAAATGGTTAACAAAAGTACACGATAAACACACCTTGGGATAGCTACGAGTGGGTTGGAGCTTACTGGAAACCAAAATCCCACCCGTATTTCCAGCTTTAAGTGAAAAATGGAGCTAGGTAGCAAGCATTAGAGAACAGCCTGAGGATTAAACTTTGCCGAGAAAGAAACTGAAAATACAGAGGCTGTACATCCAGCCAGCTATCCCATGAGTGATGCCAACAGAAAGCAACCCGCATTAAAAGTACAAAGAAACTGATCTCAGCGTCTCAGAGGGAATGACTTCTCAAACAGCACTGTAATTTCAAAGCTTTCCTCACAAGACTCCTGCCAGCTCTGGCACAGAAAGAAATCCATTAGCAGATAGGAAAACTCACTGGAGCTCCCTGCTGCTGCAACCTACCGAGCAAAGCAGCTTCCAGCAAGTCGCCAGGTGAGCCAGCTCCAAAAGCAGCTCCCAGGGAAAACTGTCATTGCTGTGCTACAAATGCACTGAATCACTGTGTATGGCAACAGGTGATATTTTCATCTCTGGATGCCAAAATTCCCTTAACATACATACTCTTGATTTCCGTGCCTGTGCATCTGCTGGTATTACAGATTTCGACACCAATTTGCAACAGAGCAATGCTGCTCTCTGTGCTGCTACAAGCAATCAGAGTAGCTAGTTATTTTTTTAGCAGCCTCATGGCCTCCCCACCAGGATTCCCCAAAAAATAAAGGGCAAACAAGCGTTCAGTTTGCCTGACTCTGTTCCTCCCTGGGGCTCCCCCAGCAGCTTCCCGCGGCCAGCATCAGAGCTGGGCTCACAGCCGGCACTCTGCCTGTGCTGGCTGGGGTGAGTGCTCCAGCTTTGGGATCAAACCAAACCCAGCCTGCGCTGCGGCTTTGCCTCCTCAGCAGCACCGCTACACAGCCTAGTTAACCTGGGCCTGAGCAGTCTTTTATAGGTGTTTGCAGGGAAGTAAAACAGCAGGGATCCGCTCACAGTGCAAGCACACTGGGAATCGCACCCCGCTCCCATACAGCACCGGTACCCTTCCTTTACCCTGCTCCGCTCCTCAGCACAGATGGCTGCCGTCGGTTGAACAAGGGTCTGGCTACCTTTGTTCTGCAATTTAACAGGATTTTCTAGAAATTCAGCCATCAGTTCCGAGCGAAGAAAAATGCTTTGCTGAGCTCCCTGCTCTTTTCTCTCTAGGCAACACTCCACAGACAGAGCTGCACGCTTCCACTGACAGCCAGGGAGCTCTCAGCCCATGCCTTTGCATTTCTCCCTAGAGATGCTGATGCCCAGGCTGGGGAACACCCACCTGACAAGTCTGGGCTAGCTGAAGCTTCTTAACGTGCTGTTGGGTTTTTTTTGTGGTGTGTGGCTGGTGTTTTTCATAATGTGCTTTTTCTATGAGATTTGTAAGACTGATCTTGTATTCCTTTGCAACCTGTTATCATTCCCAGCTTCAATCATGTTACAGATGCATCAGTTTCACAGTATCGCCTGTGCCTGACCCTAATCACACTAACACATATGGGTCCTGCCAAGCAGAGGGTCCTGCTGTACGAGGCAGGGATCAGCAACTGCAGCTCCATGTCCAGAAATAGAAGCACCACACGACAGCTGAAGAGCAGAAGAAGTCCTGCCACCCTGCTCCAAAGGGCTGGGAGGGGATGTGAGCCCTGCTGGGCATGCAAGACAAAGCAGCCAGCGCAGCCAAAATCCACATCCCTTTCCCCGACAGCTCACACCTGCAGTGCATCCTCCTCCTCACATGCAATACAGGGCTACAGACTCACCCCAAGCCACCCACCTTTTTTGCTTCGTGTCTCACTATGCTATGAGTAGCCTGTTTCCCACTCTGTTGCAGTGGGTTCAAAGTCCTGATGAGTTACAGGGGTGGGAAAAAAAAAACATTAAGAAAAATATATTTATGTAGATAAATTAATGTGTGTCAAATCAACAGCCTTCACATCTCAACTCTGCAACCTTTCAAAATACATTTACAGTGCTGGTTTAAGGTAGGGAACACCAGCTTTTTGGTGGGTAAGGAATTGGCTGGATGGTGGCACTCAGAGTTGTGGTCAACAGCTCAATGTCCAAGTGGAGACCGGTGACAAGTGGCGTTCCTGTGGGGTCGGTATCAGGACCAGCACTGTTTAATATCTTTGCTGGCAATACGGACACTGGGATCAAGCCTGCCCTCAGCAAGTTTGCTGACAACACCTTGGTGTGGTCAACACAGTGGAGGGAAGGGATGCCATCCAGAGGACTTTGAGAGGTGGGCCTCTGCAGTCCTCATTAAGTTCAACAAGGCCAAGTGCAATGTCCTGCACGTGGGCCCAAATACAGGCTGGGTGGAGAACGGATGGAGAGCAGCCCTGAGGAGAAGGGCTTGAGGGTGCTGGTTGACAAAAAGCTCAATGTGGCACAGCAACATGTGCTCTCAGCCCAGAAAGCCAGCCAAATCCTGGGCTGCATCACAAGCAGCGTGGCCAGCAGGTCGAGGGAGGTGATTCTCCCCCTCTACTCAGCTCTTGTGAGACCCCACCTGGAGCACTGCGTTCAGCTGTGGGGCCCCCCGTGTAAGAAGGACATGGACCTGTTGGAGCAGGTCCAGAGGTGGCCAAGAAGATGATTGGGGGCTGGAGCACCTCCCGTACGAGGACAGGCTGGGAGAGCTGGGGTTGTTCAGCCTGGAGGAGAGGATGCTCCGGGGGGACCTTATCACAGCCTCCCGGTGCGTAAAGGAGCCTGCAGGGAGGATGGAGGGGGACTTTTTGCAAGGGCAGGTAGTGATAGGACAAGGGGGGGGTGGCTATAAACCAAAAGAGGGAAGATTTAGATTAGATATTGGGAAGAAATTCTTCCCTGTGAGGGTGGTGAGGCGCTGGCGCAGGCTGCCCAGAGCAGCTGTGGGTGCCCCATCCCTGGCAGGGCTCAAGGCCAGGCTGGACGGGGCTGGGGGCAACCTGGGCTGGTGGAAGGTGGCCCTGCCCGTGGCGGGGGTTGGAGCTGGGTGGTCTTTAAGGTCTCTTCCAACCCAAACCATTCTGTGTGATTCTGTTCTAACCCCAGAGGAGACCAAGTATTAGCCACATAAGGCACCTACACCTGTTGTCTCTCTTGTACTTCCAACAGCAGAGAAAGCATTAACTTCAAGCGGTGCTGGGGTTCAATTTTTTTATGAAGTTTATTTGTACTGCATCTCTCCGATTTTCTTTGTTTGTGGTAGAAAGCATGAAGAGACTGACTAAAATCACTCTTCCTTACATTCACGATTAAAGTATCTACAAGAGGTGGACATACTAGGCACATATTCAACCAGGGAAAAAAGCAGCAGATAGGAAAATTAATATAGATATACCCCCAGACAGAAATTTCTTCTCCTAACCTTCCCTGAGACTCAGCCTCCTTGATGAACTATTTTAATAGCATATTTTAGGGGGGTGAAGTTTTTAAACAGATAAATCTTGGAAATAATAAAGCCCTAACACACACACAATCGCTGACAAATTAGCTACTAAAGCAAGGCTTGGGATGGGAACTGCCTACTGCATATTGCTGAATTCACCCTTCTGCATTGCTGTTTACATACCAGGAATAACATTGGCACAGGTTTACATTTAAATGCATTCCTGGAGGCACACAGTTTCCAAAAGCACATTAACAGCAGAATGACTCCTCATCTTGGGGACTGCGCAGCTCCTCAAAAACCTACCTGGAGGCTCTGCAACACCTCTGGAGCTCAAGTTCACATGCCTTTTGTAGACAGGTCTGCTGCAAGCTACAGAAAGGGTCCCGATCCCTGTGCAAATGCTCACAGCCATCCTCGGGGTGGGTGGTGAAGGGGACAGAGGGGCAGCCGCATGGAGGAAGGATGCTCAGTTGGGTAAAGCACCCGAGGACCTTAAGTACCAGGAGGAAAAACTACTGCCACTGAAGTGCCAGCAACGAAGTGAAAAAAACCAAGCAGCCCAAAGGACAGGCAAGGGCAGTAGCGGTGTTTTTCAGGCTATAATCACTACAGGCATGGAAGATAAGTTTTCCATATTTCCAGGGGATTTTAATGACAATTAAATAACCTGTCATTATCCTTAAATAACATACAGGTGAATTGAACTTTGCGTACAGACGCAGTGATGGCCAAGGTCAGCAATAAAAGAGGTCACTATGAGAAGCCAGTGCAAGAGCAAAGCCCCACATTTTCAAAAACAACTCCCATGGCATTTTGTGCTTTGATATGACAATGGTGTCTAAACCCAATCATATTTACAGGATAACAGTAAATACAATTGTTTGCTTCTGGGTATACTCTTTGAAACTCAATAGGTGCTGATAAGTTTAACAGAGAAACTTTCACTCTAGCACAGCTGAGAAAAAAAAAAAATTGTATTTATCACTTACAAGCAGAGATATTTACACCAGATCCCAAATGCAGACTGGCTGTCAGCGTCAGGCCATCTGCAATGCTGTAGTTACGACTATCAGCACTGCCATTACTGCTTTATTCCTCTACTGAACAGCTCATACCTTCATTTGTAAAAAGATTTGCTCTGGGCTCAGGTTCGACATAAGAGCGTTAGCTGAGCAGCACTGGTGTTTTAAAAATAAACTTAAACCCAGTGGCCATTCTCTTTTAGTGACAATTGCCAGACAATTGGCTTGCTTGGTTTGGATTTTTTTTCCTCTGTACTCCTATAACACAAAAACATCTCTGGATGAAATAAAAGAATATCTCAAGTATCAAATAATCAAGGGGAGTTATGTTTAAACAAGTACCTAACTACATATAGCACTAACGAATTCAAACAGCTTTATCCTGTACAAAAGCACTGAATAGTTTTGCAATGCTCAGTGATTTTTTTATTTTAGAAGTCATCAATTTATGCTCTGGTTTGGCAGAGGATGGGTAAATTATGGCTCTGCTGCCATGGCTTGTGTTGACTTCAGTGGCACTCGATCTACTCATCCCACAAACACATTCTCTGGAGACAGATCAAGGTCTCAGTAGTCAAAAATATAACTGACAGTCACGTTCCTTTGCTGTATACAGGGACATCTTCAAGAAAAAGTGCAATTTTATTGTTGTGTCAATAAAAGGAGGATATGGGAGGCCAAACACTTATCCTTTCAGGATGGTACAGCAATGCAGATGTTGCATGTGCTTGAAAAAACCTGGCATACAGCCTGTAAGGTCGATGTTTCTGTTCTGCACCTTAGCAGCTACACAAGCACGGCAGGTTTGCTGGTGCAAAACACGTTGGATGCTTTTGCTCACAGCTGAATATCTCAAGTGATCTTTCCAGATCAAATAGGCTCACACTACATGTAGAATTAAGTTTTGTTTCATACTGTCTTGGAAATGCCAATTGGGCTTAGAGTTGAGCGGGGTTTTCTCTGTTGTGTACATCATTGATGTCTGTAACGTGAATTCTGCGTCTCACCTGACCTCAGGCTAAACCTACAGTTACATCTCTGCTCCTTCGCTGTTCCAGAGGGGGGTGACAGGTTCTGACCGATGGGAGAACCACCTGCCCTGGCTCCACAGCAGCAGAGCAGCTGCTGCTCAGGACACCATCAGCTGGAACCTCCCTGTGGTCCCGGGGACATATGAAACACTTGGCAGGCTGCTGTAAAACAAGGATTTTTCTGCAGAAAGGGGCTAAGGCATGCAGGTTGAAAGCCAGTGTCCTGCACTTCACCCTGGAGCCGAACATGCTCCCCAAGTCCTACCTGCATCCATCCGCCCAGGTGACCAATACCAACCCCCAGCCCTCAGCCACAGCCTCCTCCTGGTCACCACAACACAAGAGTAACCCAGCTTACTGGAGATGTGGTCCCCTAAATCCCTTCTAAGAAGAGAGCTTGCACCATGTGTGCCAAATGACCCAGGGCTGTGAAACCGCCCGAGTGCCACCACGTTATTTCACAGCCTGCGTACACGCGGTGGCGTGTCTCAGGCAATCACTGAGAAAAGATGGCACAGAAGAGTGCTGCTGGCTGAATGCCACAAAACTCAAAATCCATAAGCCAACACATTTCCACGGTTCCCAAAAAAAGATAAGAGTTACTTACAGTGCAAGTACTACAGTGACCTACATAAACACAGTTCTTTTGTAAACAGGAGTCACGGATGACAGGAACAAGCAGCTAACAAGGAAACGGTGGCAGATTTTAATCATCGCTGGCTTTAAGCAAACTACAACAACATTCCCACACCTTTGCCCCCATCCCCAGCTCTATCCTACCTGCAGAGATCCACAATTGTACCGCAAGAAAAGTCTCCTCTGCAAAACTTGTGTTGTACTTCCACAGTCCATTTGCCCTCAGCATTCAAACAGAGCAGCAGGGTTTTCCGAACAAGAAAGCCTCAGTTTCTCAGGAGGCTCAGAAAGCCACACAGTGTCTTTTTAAAGAGTCAGGTCACTCCTAATAAATAAGAAACAACCTCATCCCTGGGATTAAATGTGGCCCAAACTGGAATGAGTTACCAAAAGGGGGAAAACCAAATGTCCTTTAGTAAATCAGGAAGCAGGGGATGCCACAGCACACGCCTCCACTTCGCATCTGTTTGGAGGTACATTTTGTGATGTTACAGGAGACAGGGGACCCCAGGAGAGCAGAACCAACCTCTCAGAGCTACCCAAGGCAAGCACAGCACCCGGGGAGTACTGAAAATGCTGGGACATCTCAGCTCCCAGTCTCACACCCCAGCTACAAGGCTGATGCCAGGAGGAGTCAAGACCCTCCTGCTCTGACCAACCTGAAAAGAGGCAAAGCCCTTAGCTGAAGCCCAGGTCACGCAACCACCAGTTTCAAATGCTACCAAAAGTTTTTAAAATTACCAGACACTGGGGGGGGGGGGGGGGGGGGGGGGGTCTGTGATGGGGGGAAGGAGAGAGGAGCATTTGGGGTGTGTTGGTTTCAGCATGCAGAGCTCATGGTACACAACGGAGCCCTCCATGGCAGTGAGCTAGGGGAACGTCAGAAAGCTACTCACAGCTGTTGAGAGCTTTCCTTCATTCTTCTGCACGTAGACGATCGCATCCTGCACCAAGGAGAACAGGTTCAGGAGGACATGCTCCATGTCATAGATGCCGTGCATGCCTTTGGTCAGCCCCTCCAGAGACCTGATGTACTCTTGCCAGTGGTTATGTATCTCTGCGACGCCCGCCAAGCATCCTTGCATCACCACCCCGCAGTAGGTGGCACAGGGCTTGGCCAGGAGGAGCCCCTGGCAGTGCGAGCAGTACCACATCTTCAGCAGCGCTCGCCCACAGTCCTTGCTGAATTTTAGGTGGTCGGTAGTGTTTATCACCTCGATGCCCAGGTTGAGCGCCTGCAGAAAGACTCGCGTAGCCTGCAGTGACTTGGACACCTGCGTCATCATCATCTTCGGGTAGTTCCCAAAGACTTTGAGGTCTCTCCTGGCTGCCCGCAGGCATTCAGTCACCTCCACGGAGGGATCGGGGAAGCCGGGATTAATCAAGTGAGAGTAAACCAAAGGGAATAAACTGTCAAAAAATTCGTTTATCATGTCATTAACACTGATGTCAGAGCCTAATATGTACAGCGAGACGTCAGTAAAGAGTTCTCCAACAAACGTAAGAGCTCTGGGCCCCATGCTCTGGTAGTGGGTCCTAAACATGCTGTTGGTGAAGTTTCTCGCATGCCGTACTACAATTTCAAAGGCTTCTGCAAAACAGAAGGAAAAAAAAAAGTTATTAAGAGACAACGAGCTCAGAAACAGGGATGTTATAGCACATTACTGCTGCAAAGGCTGGTCCCATCCTGCCCGCTTTGGGTCAAACACCCGCTGGCAGCCGCGCCTGGTGCAAAAACTTACCAGCGTCAGCAATTTCCAGGGGAAATGCATACATACTTTAAAACACAAGCTACATTTCAAAATGGCAAAAAACTATGATCTAGTTAACATTTCAGCTTCTAAAGAAAATATTGATTCAAGAAAAGGGCCAGACTGCAATTTCTTTCTCTCCCCCTTTCATATTGATTTGAAATTAACAGGAATTCTTTCTCGAGACTTAATTTAAGACAGAGATAAATGTTTGACAAACTGTACAGTGTTTAAAATCAGGAAACAGTAAATGCTGACATTCCATTGTGAAAAGGAAAATATTTATAGGGGCTTAATCACAGGATATTTGGACTTGACCCCCAGCACCTGCCCTGCACTAAGTGTCCTCAAAGCCATTTGAAAAGCCCCTGCAGTGCTGTAGCTTCCCCAAATGTGCCAGGCTCACTTCAACTGCAGACCCAGCATTTCAGCTGCCCTGGACGTGAGCTGCTCCATGGTCCAAAGCGATGCCAAGAGCCAGCGATGCAGTGTCCACCTGTGGATGCCCAGCCAGGACCACTCCCACACACATCAGGCTGTGCCAAACTGCCCCGTGAAGCTCCAGTTTTACACAGAGACTATTAATTTGCTAGGAAAAAACAGGGTGCGCTTTCTCCTCTCCACCTTCGAAGACCTGAGCACCTTCTGCCCACACCGCCTCCATGCAGTAAGCAGGAAAGCCTCCAGCAGCACCGTCACCGCGCAGTTATTCCCTTAATTACAGCCCTCCTCAGCGGGAGGCTTCCAAAATACTCATACCCAGGTACATAAAGACAACATACATACACACACCCTGGCTTGCAAGCTTAAAGCATTGGTAAGGGGAGGCCACTAGTGCAAACTAAAGTCTTTTCCTTTCTCCAGCTTCCTCTACCAGCCTGTGTTCCACCCTCCAGGGTACTGTTCATAAAATGCTAAAAATAATGAGCAGCCTGTCAGTTCACAGGTCACTGACACCCTGCGATGTAACTGCTCACAACTGTGTCACTCCGGAAACACACATCCAGGCTCAATTTGCATGAAAATTGTTCATGTTCAATAATTAAAGGGAATGTTTAATTTTTAAACCCGTAAGTGTTATTTTTCCCATTTGTTAAAGCTGGGATGCAGCTGAGTGTGGCCTGACAAATCTCCATGGGGGTTCGGTATCAACACTATCACAAGCAATGTCAGGCCTCGCTGCTCACCCTGCATAACCTCTGGCATTACCCAAGAGCTTCTGAGACCATCACATCTCCAGAACTTCCAAATCTTTCTTCCCAGGTGCGCCCTATGCAGGTACACCCAGTGGGACAGGGACGCAGTGCTGTTTGCTGCCTCCCACGCCAGCATGCAGAAAGCTACGGCGTAAGCAGCAACCCAAGTAGAAATTACCAATACACTTTTGCAAACAGTGTCTCCATCCCATCTGGTGCCTGCACACCTCCCAGGCGTGCCACTGAAGCATTTTGTCCATAGCTCCCAACACCCACACCAGTACTGCCCCAGCAAGCCAAGAGCAACCATCTGCGCTCCCAGACAACAGCAATCCTTCCCAACACCACAGACCGAGGGATGCAGCCGCGCAAGGACACCGAGCCCCTCTCTCCATGCCTCCCTCACCGTGACAGCAGGCGTCTCGCCCCTCACCCATACAGAGTGCCGCACGGCTCTCCAGGCACAACAGCACACCTGGCACAGAGCAGGGGAAACACGCAGGCAGAGCAAACTCTGGTTGCACCGTCATTAAAAGTTTTAAAACAAAAGAAGTCTCTTTAAATAGGGCACACGCATTATGAAACTTTTTTCCTTCTTTATCCTCAAGAGCACCAGAATAGATTTTGCCTCAAAGAGCACAAAGAACTTTTTGGACCGCTGCTTTTTTGACAGCACTGCAGACGATGCCAGGATTTTCATGCTGTGCCTCACCATTTGCCTTTAACCTCTCCTCTGTTAGTTCCCTTAGAAAAAGTCATCCCTCTTCCCTTTCCTCGCTCCTCTGTGCTTTGCAAGTTATCATCAGAGCCAAGAGACTCTTCGCTGATTAGAAAAATATTCCAAGCTCCTATGCAAACCTCCTACAGTGAGAAATGCTTCAGAAAGGAATCAAGAACAGTGGACTATCAGAAGTGCATGCACACACAGTCCCACTGCTTTAAAGGTCATGACATGCACATAATTTTTATCATAATAACTGGCTAAGAGTGTCTATTTTATGCGCCTTGGAGCTTTTGCATATACCCATTAGAGCACGCAACAGGGACTATAAAAGCATATGGAGCTTCCTGCTGCCCTATTAATAGATGCAAGAAATAATAAAACTTTGCAAAGAAAAAAAAGAAGCCTTACACATCCAAAATCTCTCACACCCAACTCCCCTAGTAGTTGCTTATTCTGAAATACTCCTCACAAAGGCCTGGCTGCAAGAATATTCAAGCCCCAGCTGTCGGCAGCAGAAGTGACCCACGGCCAGAGTCTGAGCACTTCAAAGAGGAGGAAACTTTGTGGGTCAGGCCCCTGTGCTCCCACAAGCGAGCACCATGGGGAAACGGTGGGGATGCCACATTACAGAAGCGGCACAGGCTTCTGATCCCCCTTAAAATCCCACAGCCTGGATTTGCTGCTGGTAAATGTGCCCTGCTCGTAACACGGCATTATTGAAACTCTTATCGCTGGAGGACAACTGAATCTTCTCTTTCTTCTATTTATTTTTTTATTATTTCAAGGATCTTTTCAAAAGCTGCAATTTAAGGCAGACGGTTTGCAGGTCTAGCTGAAGCAGAGTAAATACCTTAACAACACAGACAGAGCAGAGCATCAAACTTGCACCCAGCTTCCATCCGGCAAAGGTATCGCACGGCAGAGCAGAGCTCATGTTTTACAATCTCCATCACTATATATATATATGTGTATAGATATATATTTATATATATATATAAAAGCCATCACTATAGCTATGCACACACAGCAGAACCTGACCACGCCACATGGTTTTTTATGGTTTAAAAATATTTTCTTATGTGAATAGTAGGAAAAACCCCAAACTAAAACCAAAAAAACCACACCACAAACCAAAAAAGCAACACACTTTTGCGTGCACTAAAGTTTAAAGAGCCCTGACCCATAAGTCTGGCTCAGGGAGAGGACAGCCCGAGCTGCTGCAGACCACCACGCCAGAAAGTCAGTCCTGCCTGGGCAGCTCTTAAGCACATTTCATCCACAGGTGGTACCTAAAGTTGCTGAACACATACACAAATTGCACTCCAAAGTCATTTCAGTCACCACAGGGACAAACTTGGGAGCAATTTAACACCCCAGGACAGATGGGAAGAATCATGCCATGCCCAGGTGAGACAGAGGGACCACATGTAGGATGAGAGCCAGAGCACCACCACCAGCAAAGCATCATACCTGGTGCACTGGTATTACACATCTGTTGATGACCTCTGTCAAGGGCAGTTTATCAGGGCTCCCAAAGGATGCATGAAACAGCTGAATCTCTACTCTAGACCACAGTTACCAGGCACCAGCTGAAAAGCATGGGGTATTACTTATTTTTCAGGCAGGACTCTTACTGAAGCACCTGGCAAGGAATTGCCACCTGGTTCCAGCAGCCAGGAGGGAAGGACTAAGCTGCTTTCCAAGTGCAAAAGCTCCCTAAAAAGCAGCCCAGGGAGCGCTGCACGGCCACTGCAAACTGGTAATTAGAGAAAAGAAAATAAATTGTAAAATAGCATAACAGTGCCCTGAGTAGGGATTACTGGCAGAAGGAAATCACTGCATTCTTGGCTCAGATAATTAGAGTCTGCTGCTTAGTAAAAATGCCAGCTTTCCTGAGAAGGCGCGTCCACCCCTGAGCTGCGGCTGCTTCAAAGGGGCTGATGCCACGGACGGAGGAACTCTCCGGATTAACCTGCTGGCTCCCCCGGGCTGCAGGAGGCTCCAGCCCAGTCTGGGACCCAAAGGGTTTATTTAATAATTATGTGATACAGTCAGCTGAACTGCAAGGAGCCAGCGCAAGTGACCCCAACGAGCCATCCCTTGCAAGAGCCACAGTCTGATGGCAGTTGCAGAGCCAGGGCAGCTACAGAGACAGCATCCAGCCTGGTCCACCACCCTCAGGTCTGAGCTCAGTGAATGCAGCCTGACCAGCAACTGAAGGTGTCTGGAAAGGTGCAGCTGCCAGGAACAGGGAGGTCTGCCCCCAGCACCAGCTCCCCCAAAACCAGCACCCCAGCAGACATCGCTGCAGTGGCGCAGAGCCACCTTGCTGCACCACCGCAGCCATGGGAAGGTGGTGTGAGCTGGTGGTACACAGCAGGGCAGAGGGGACACAGGACCCACCACGTCAGTCAGACACCATGACATGCCATGGGCTTTGTGCTTGCCCCTCCGTTACTGTGCCACTCTTGTTCTCCTGCAAACACAAGCTTCCCACATCGGCAACTGCCCTTCTCTGTGCACCACTGCGCACCACACAAGTCCTCTTTGGCAAAGGCACACCAAAGATGAGGGAGCTGCACAGCAAAACTTGCTGCATCAGCTGCCCCTCTTCCATAGAGCCACTTAGGTTGGAGACAACCTTTAAGATCATGGTGCACCTTGTAAGGGAACAAAGTGGGTAGAGGTGCAGGATTGTGACATCCACGCATCCCTCAGCACATGGGGTTAAAACTGCACCTACAACCTTGGTGTTACTGTTTCTTGACATCCAGACACACAAACCATGCACCCATGAGCAGGGAAGCTCCCCCCGCGGCTGCTCCCACTGCCCATCAGGAGCTGAGCTCCCAGCTCCTATTTGCACCTTTGCAAAAGATTGTTTTCTTAAACACCAGGCAATTGTCTTCCCACATTTAAAGCCTTACCTTAACCACATAAAGATATGCCTTCACAGTGAAAGGACTACAACATGTTTGTTATTCCACTACCAAGAGCTACTAAAGACAAGGCTCAGTTTTATTTTTTGGGAGAAAGCCAGGCAAAGTAATCCTAGACAAGGTCACAGTGTCACCATCATGTTTCTAGCTCCTCATAAAAGCTTCAGGGCCATCTCCTCCAGGACTTTGTGGCTGAGTGGCTAATCCTCACAAACTATCCCAACCTGTAAAACAAACAAGAAACTGATTTCCATGCAGCAAAAACCTCCCTTGAAGTCAACACGCATCACTGGCACCCAGCTGAATTTCCCTCTCTGCAGATAATGATGCAGTTTATGATTCACTGCACCTTTCCTGGGATGATGCTGCTTGGCAAGAGCCCCGGGCTGCTGCCCACAGTGCTGCACACAGCGCTTCCCTGTCTTGCATGTGGGACCATTTTCAAATCTCACCAGCTCTAGATACCAAAATGCACTTTTAACGCCTTTTAGGTGTGAATGCACCCCTTCTTCCCCAATAAACCTCATCTACAGATGCAACTGCTCCAGGGTAGCAAGCGAACCTGCAAACCCACTGAGCTTCAGGAGCTGAAGTCCCTCTTGCAGGCTCCAATGGCTCTCCTCGTGTCCCTGGGTTTGCTCCCCAGACCCCGGAGGGTCTCTACTCACAGGACCTGGCACCAAACTCTGTGCAAGGCACAGCAATAACAGCGGGAGCCCGAGAGCCCCCAGCCCAGCCAAACTTCACCCAGTGAGCTGCCCTGGTGCTCTGGCACTTCCCTGCTGATGATAAAACCTCATTTTTACTGCCTGTGAAATGACCCATTGATTTAATCCTCCTTTCCTTCACTCCTCAGGACACAAATCACGTCAGGAGAGAATCAGGCACTAGAATTCCTCAATGCTATGGGAATCATTTCCATCCTGAGACAAAAACGCGGCTCTCCAGGCAGGGTGGTGGAAAAATCATCAGTTAATCTGGTCCTAATGCAATCACTGCATCCTCTTCAGGCCCAGGGCTTCCAAACCTTTCAGAATCCCATACACCTAAAACCCAAAAATGCTCCGCCTCTCAAAAAAACCCCACTGGTATTCACAGATGGGAATGTAAATGTTCCTCAAGGAAAAGCTAAAAGTTTTGGGTTTTGTAAGCTCACCAAAATATTTTCTGACACAGCAATTGCCACAGCACTGCTGGGAAGCAGCAAAAGGAGCCGTAGGCATCCACATGTGAGTGAGCTCTAAAGAAGGAAATACTTCTTTAATATCTCCAATGCATCAGACAACTCCAGACTCATTACAACAGCCTGTGTTCCTGAAAGACACACAAAAGAGCTCAACAAGAGAGAAACAACTGTTTGCAATAACGTCCTGGCTGCCACAGGCACTACTGGCGAGATGAACCACAAGTCATTTTTCAAACAGCAGGTAATATTTATTTACAAACTTGGAAAAGGTTTGCAATATATTGAGCAGAAAGGAAACAAAATCCAAGAGATGTTCCCCTAGCAGCAGTAAGGGCAGACTCCAGATTTGTTCCCTTATGATTTATGCTACACTGCAAGTTTTTAACAACGTTATGTGGAGACAAAAGCTCTTCTAAGCCGCGTAATTACTTTTGTCTGTGGCATTACAAAACCCATCAGATGGTGCCACTGCTGCTCTTACAGGGTTTGTTTGTCTGAGCACATTTGGGCTTAAAGCTTAGGAAATGCTTTTTTTTTTTTTTTTTTTTCAACTGCAACACAGCCTTTTGGATTACTTCTACAATATTGTCACCATAAAAATTATGGACTCAAGCTCCCAAGCTTATGAGATTAGCTTCAAAGCATTAGTAATAAAAATCAGAAAATTCAGTTACTCTGTCTTCTAAATTTTTAGCCACCGAGGTCTGCGCTTTCTAGTTTTGCTCCATCACCACCAGACCAAGAGAGAAAAGGTCTCAGTCAAATCTCTAAATAAAACGGACTCCTTCCAGCCCCGTGCCCACCACCCTTGCTCCCATGGGAGCAGTTAAGAGTTCCCAAAGCCAGTGCTGCTCACCGGCCAAAGCCAAATCATTATGGTCTTATCAGAGAAGCTTCTTCTCCTAATTATCTGTGCCTATCAACACACCAAGCTCCAAAGCCATTTATTTTTAATTGTTCTGCTTATCTATCGCCCTGGCATTTTGAAATACACTTCCTGACGTTCCTAATAAAAATACTGTATGCTAGCATCTCATTATAGCCACTCAAAACGCCCTGAAAATGCACTCCTATTATATTCTACGTAACAGTCCAACTGTTAGGCAATTAGTCACGCTGTGGCTCACCCATTTATTATTTATATCCCACGCACAGTAACTTTGTTAATGCAGACAGCAGAGCCCACCAATGCAAGCTGCTACAAGCCCAGAAGCAAGAAGACAAGTAATGCTGGTGCCCACAGCTCCCCACCTCCAACCAGCCCCTCGCCTGGACCGGACCCTGCCGGGAAGGAGTTCGGGGCAGTGCTCCATACCCTGTGCAGGCATCCCATCTCACCACAACAAACGTTAGGGTTAGGGATGCTGAAGGGGACCACAGGAAAGCAGCTTTTCTTTTGAGGGGCACCAGGATATCTTGAAAGCTCTCTGGAGACCCTCAGGAGTACCCAGTTCAATGTAGGAAAACCTACACTCTAAGCAAAATGAAAAGAAAAAAGTCACACAAAAAAAAAATCTCACAGCAAACACCTCTCAAGAACGACGCTGCAGTAAAATCTTTCCTGTGGCTTCGTGCTTGAACATGTGGTTGTGGCACTTTTGATTAAATACAGGTTGCACATCTATCGTATAATTTGTTTTCCCGAGCATCAAGAAAGATTCTGCTTTGTGCCATGACAGACGTGTGAATGCTTAAGAGATTCCTGAAAATTTAATAAAGACAAAGTTAAAAATGCAAACAGTCAGGGTGGGCACAAGTGGTGGATGAACATGATTCTTTATCAAAACCAAGGAGAATGGGAGGAGTAAGGGCCTGGAGAAGAAGGCTCAAAGAGAGCCCTGGGAGCACAAGTAGGAAAAGCAGAGCCAGAGGGATGTAAGAGGTTTCTGCAGCAAAAGCAGCAGCTCTGTTGTGCTGGTAACCTGTCAGACCAAAGAAAGATAAACCTCTCCCCATGCCCCCATAAGGGTTGGAGTTCAAGTCCAGGCTCCTCTCCATCACTGGGCACCAGTTCAGGGATGCACCGTGCTGCAGGAACACTGGGAAGAGGCATGGCAGAACCTGGATGCAAGAGTGCTTGAGGACGGAGGGAAGCCTTTGCCTTGGAGAGCATCAAACTCCACAGCCACCGCTTGCACGGGGTGAACACTGCTGCTGCACAAGTGATTTACTGCAAAGGAAACGGTGTTTCGATCCTCGGCCAGTGCTCTCTGAGGCAGCAGGGAGTTTGCAATAGAGCGAGCAGGAAAGAAACTGGTGCTCCACAGGGCAGAGCCTGCCAGGGTCAGAGCAGTCTCACCCACCCCAGCCTCGTGGGAAGCACCGGGAGTGCTGAGCTGGCACAGCTCGGGGTCAGCCAGCCAGAGCTTCGCTTTCAGCCACATGCAGAAAGACATACACTCCAAATATTTCGGTTTTTTTTCTTTCCCTCTAAAGGGGAAAAGTTAATTAAACCAAACCCACAGAATGGAAAATAAATCACTGAAAACAGCACAACCAGGCTTTTGTTCTGTTATATCAATAACATGCTCAGAACTAATGTCACATCACTGGGGAACTTTCACCTTCACCTTTTTAATCCCAAATATTTACGCTCTTTGCTTCTAGTCTCTCTTACCTCTCCCATTTGACAGTCTGCATCTACAACTCGTATTCAGGGCCAGCTGCTCAGCCAGGGAGCGAGCGCAGCCCTGTGCAGCAGGAATAGGGAATTGCTCCAAACACCCCAGGAAAGGGGCATCCCTGCCCTGGGTGACTGACAGAGACACCCAGACATCTGACCACCACAAAGCCACATGTGGCGTTGTTTTGTTTTTAAACACAACGTACATTAGCAAAAAAAGAGGAGACAAGGAAACCAGCACTTGGTCCCCATCCCCATATTTTACTAATAGAAGCCTCCAACATCTACCTCATAGGGTTATAAAGATATTGAAAAAGCAGCATGTCTCTTAAATCGCGAATGATGAGCCACATTTCAAGCAGAGGGCAAGTGATTCCATAACACTCCCTCCCAAATTTACAAGCCAAGCATTTCTAAAGACCAGGACACCAGTTTGTAAAGTTCCTCTATTTATTTTAAACCAAAAGTTATAAGCAATTTCTGAAAAAAACCCACATGCCTAGCAAATCCCTTTATTCATCAGAATAAATGAAGATAAAGCAAGCCACTTAGGTCAAGCTGAGCTTGTGTTCAAAAATTTGAAAAAAAGTCTTTGGAAGTGCATTGGTCTCAGTAACTTTAGAGCAAGGCAGATCTGAGACAGGTATTCCAGGCTCCCTTTCATTCCAGCAGGCTTTTATCTGCCTGTTAAGTCTCCCAACAATGGGGAGCAGACTATTTATTTAAGAAGCAAATTCCTCCCTTTACAATCTCCCCTGGCCAAATTCTCTTCAAAGTTATCTCAACTGTCTGATGAAAAGCAAATGGCAGAAGATCAGTTCTTGATACCTACAGTAACACAAAGGACTTGCACTTATTTAAGGGCACCTGTAGACTGTTTATAAAGACACCCCAGCCCCTTTATTTCCTTTTGGCTTCCTACCTGTGCTGGCAGAACTTCGGAAAGGCATTTGCTCATGAGCACAGAGCAACCAACACTGGCGTGACTCTCTTCCCCTAAGGAGCGGCTGTTTCTAAGACACGGAACAGCGCCCAAGTTCTCAAACGCCATTTAGTGATTTTTAAGCCGATTTTGTCTCAAGACACCTCAGAGAAGGACAGGGGGTTCCAACGTGGAAAATAAGACCGTGGATCATCTCAGTAGCACAAGTGCAGCCAGCCCCTCCGATGCTCCCTGGCAGCACCCGACCTGCCGAGCGCACACAGGATCCTTTAGCAGCATCTTGCTCGGCGCAGAGCCGGGTACCCAACCACCCACCGTCAGAGGCACCACAGGGACACACAGGGCACCATCCCCACACCAGCACCACTACAGCGGGGCTCAGGACATCACAGGCATGCAAACAATCCACCTGTAAGGAAAGGAGGACCTACCCCATGGCCCAGATTCCAAACTTAGCACTTTCCAAAAACTGGACTCACCTCTTCCCTTCCTTCCTTGATGTTTTTGCTCACCATGGGATGGGCATTGTTTTGCTTGTTTGTTTGTCTGTGGGGGTGGGTGGTCTGGCAGGGGCTTTTGGTTGGGATTTTTTTTTTGTGGGTTTTCTTTCTTTGGGGGAAGGAGTTGTTCTCATTGGGGTTTTTTGAGGTTTCCTGGGGGGTTTGGTTGGTTGAGTTTTATTGTGTGGTTGTTGGAGGGGCATTTTTTGTGGGTTTTCTTTCATTGGTTTTGAAGCTGATGCATGGGCAGGTCCCTGCCCAGGGAAGAAGCAGAAGGTGGGACATCACATCCCGGTGGCACCAGCTGAGCTGTACCCAGCAGCATTCCATGTGGCTCCTGCATCCCGCTGCCCTGGCTCAAAGCCCCATTTTGATTAACAATAGTTTTAAAAGGAAGATGTTTTATCACCTTATCATCTCCTTACTCCCCCCTGTAAGAGCAAGGCAGCTGTTGTAATGGGAGTGCAAGATGGCAATTTGGCTTTCAAGAGCAAGACTCACAACCACAGCTGCCAGAAATCGATCCGAGGCTCCACCGCCCGCTCCGAACGGGCTTTCCTTCAAGAACATGAATAATCCTTTGCAAAGTAACCGCACTATTCATCTCTCAAAAGTTCCTCACAGGCTTAAATCCCTCGCTGAACAGGGGGACCCACGTGTTCAGCCGCTTTCCCAGTAAATTAAAATTCAGCTTGTTCTTTTTCTAAAGAGAAACACGGAGAGTATCAATCGATAAATTTACCAAAAGTTTTATGGCAGCTGGTTTTCTCAGTAATAGAGCAACCACTGCACAGACATGGTTTAACACATAATCTCCAGATCAATATAACTTCTGATTTATAAATAATTATAACAAAAGAAGCAAGGACAAAACAGGCTTGGGAAAAAATAAACACCTTCTCCAATGGATACTTTCGGTGTAATCCTCTCCAAATAAAGGCTGAGTATTTCAAAAGCTGCCTGTGGAAACAACAAAATACTAACTAATGGAGTTGAAGATTGATCTTCATCATTACAAAGTTCCAACTCATCTAGTCTAGTCTGCAACTCCCAACACACATAAGTATGTGACCCTCTCGGTGGCATTTGCTAAGTATTAGCTTCTCCCAACTCCGGAATCCTTTGTTCCACCTAGAGACACCTCCTGTCTGAACACGTGCACACAAGGTATTTCCTTACCGCAAATGTTATGTTTATTATGCAGCCTTTCCTAGGCGTGTAAAACACAGGTCTGACAGGATTATAAATCCTTTCACCTGACGTTTTTTTCAATTACTGTGCATGTTAAAATGATGCTAGCACAAATAGGTTGCAAGAGATATGCTGGAAAATCTATTAACGTACTGTAAATCTATTTAAGTTGGGAATTCATGTCTTGCAGAATTTAACCATTAGTCCTGAGAATGAGTTTATTGCTGAACAGGGAGGGCAGAGCCCATGAGGGTCATTTCAAAGACTTACTGCACCATGGCCTATCTAAAAAGACCCTGATCCAGGTATTTAATGTGTTAGTGAGTCTTTGAGTAAGTGCTTGCACACTTCCCTCTACAGAGATACTCTGCCGAGTAAGAAAAGGCATCACCCTTTTTCTAAACCTTCACGTTGCTTCTCCTCCCTTCCACAGCCTCCTATTGCAGTGTTTGAGAGGTTACAACAACTTGTACAATCACTCGGTTGTTTTGGGAATCGCCTGATTTTTTTACATCCATAGAGAAAAATCAGAGGTGAAAGAGCTCAGGTTCAAATACAGAGATTCCTGGTCCAAAGGCAATCGCCGTGCCTACCCCAAGCCCACCACTGTTCCTGCCAGGAAAAATATTTTCCCTTGAAAAGCTACTCTTTGTGAACTTCTCGTCAAGAATCAAAAAATTCATTTCCTGTGAGATCTGCACTTAACTGACTCGCTCAGGCACGTCAGAGATGTATCCTTCTTGGAAACAGAGTAATGGGAGTTTTTACAGCCCCTAGAGACAGAAAGAAGAGCCAGCCCATTTTCCACTATCGGAATTGATCATTTGCTCTGAAATTGATCATTGTCCTCTGAAAGCACTGGCGAAGGAGAGCTCACAGGCTGTCAGCATCCACCACGGCTCGGCCCCTGCACAGCCTCCCACACAAGCAACATGAAAGGGATGGAGGGGAAAATTAAACAAATTAAACAGTGGCAACCCAGAGTTATGCCCATATCCCCGCTGTCTCTGGAAGCCCACACAACCTTGCTATTTCGATCTAGCCTACAGCGTAGTAGAAAGCTCAGATCTGTGTTCAGACCTCCCTTGCCCGCGTTGCAGCCGAGCACAAGCAGCATGCGGCGCCATGGCATGGAGAAGAGCCTTGGAAAGAGAAAGGCAGACCTATATGCCTGTGTCCGGCACTAGGAAAAAACGTAGCTCTCAACACGGACAAGGAGGGGTGACACCTTCTTTGCAGACAGTACCCCATTTTTATATCAAAATACATTTTCCTGTTCGAATTAATTGGTGTTCTTCTACACATGGGCTCGCTCTTCTTCAAAGTTTACAGCTTTTCATACAAGATCCAAAGACCTTGGAAGGTCCTTTTCCCAAGGACCTTCCTGAAGGTCCCCCAAAGCAGCCTCATCCTGAGCCAGGACAAAAAGGGCAAAGCACCAGGGCAGTTTTGCCCCGATGGGCTGGCAGTCCGCACCCCTTCATCTACGGATGCCCTGAGCCCCTTTGGTCAAACCCACACCCTCTGCCCCTTGGCTAACAGAGGGAACTTTGCAGGCAGGCAAAGAGCCAGGGCCAGCAGAAGAATAAAGATGCTCCACAACATCCCTGCACCCACAAAAGCCTTCCCAGAAAACACATTTCACCACGGCCACATTGCAACACTGTGGCCACCCTCCCCATGTGCTTTTCGGTTACAAAACGCTTCACAGATTCCCTTTGTCTTCAGGGCAGACGGGGAAAGCAAGTGAGCAAAACTAACAGCATCACCAGCACAGAGAGGGGCTGCTCAGCACGGCAGTTGCAGCAGGCTCGCGGAGGCTGAGTCAAAGGGAGAGCAAAAATGCTGCCAGCGATCAGACGGGATGGACTTGCTCTGTTGCTGACACTTCTCCCCAAATGCAGTCCATTCGCTGTGACAGACTTTGGAAAAGCTTCTCCTGACTTCTAGAAGCAGTGGCGCAAAGCAGGTCCACGCAGACACAGACCCTGCCTCTCTCTAAAGCATCACGTCGGGCACAAAGCGCTCCTTCCATTTTTCCCTTACAGGCAGCAGCCCGCTCAGCTGCTGCTGAGCCCGAGGTTGCACTGCAAACCTCCCTCCTCGTTCTGTTACCAATCTGATGGCATTTCACATGCCCAAGAAGAAATCTAAAGTGCAATGAAACCACTGTGACAAAACCAAAACTGGCGATGGAAAAAGCAGTTCCTGCCCAGGGTGGCTGTGCAGGGAGTATGTTAGAAGCTGTCTGGTACAAGAGCCGTAAAAATTTGCAAACATGCAGCTCTGCTAACTCCCCCAGACAGCAAACCCCCCTTCAGCCCAGACAAAGAGCCCATGGACGCCAGGGCTGCAGAATCTCCCCATAAACACTTTCATTTTAAGCCAGTTTAACTGGAAAAAGGTCAAGACCAGTAACAGCACAACATGTGTTATCGGTTAAACAAAGTTAGCAGCTATCAGTTAAACAAAGACCACTTAGACACAAACCAAATCAAAGATCCTCTGTATTTCAGGCACCCAGATTAATCTCTAATACCCTTCTAAGCCTCTGTGTTTTATGTGCCGTCTCCATGAAATCTGCACTGGTTTTATTTTTGATTGCAGATCAACGAATTAACCATCTAGGTAAACAGACTACAATTTTAAAAAGAAAAAGTAACAATATAAAAAGCTAGAAGTGGCATCTACATCCCCGCTGCCCCAACAACTGCTGCGCTTCCGATTTCCCATCATCAAGCACTATCTAAATTACTGCCCAATTTGTATATACAGCCAGTAAGACTATTTTTCTCCCCTGAATGCTCAAATAGAGACACCCATTAAACAGATCTTAAATGAGAAAGCTTGCTCTTTGCATGGCAGATGTTTTCATACCATGTCATCTTAGGTATGTAAATACCATCTGGATTCAAACTGGCATATTCCCCACTCCAATAAGTGGTATCTGTAGCAAAGTTTCACCTTTGACAAAGGCTGGATCTATTCCCAACCGCTGGATTTGCTCTCACATCTTGCACAATCTGTTGTTTTGCTGAAGCCCCAGCTTTGGACAGAGTGGATTACATAAAGACCTCAATTTACAATGAAAAACCAAAACAATCCAGCCCTCGCTGCTGTGGGGAAAAAGCTTGAAAATGTGACCTGTAGTGTTGGAAGACAAGAAAAGCAAATTAAGGAAAACCTCACAATGTATCATTTTTCAAACTTACCAGTTGTAATGCCAATCACATTGTTCTTAGGGCTTTAATCATGATTTCGTAATACCCTGAGGTTATGGGAACTGAAAACCACATGATTCCACTCAAATGAGACAGCAAAACATTTTGCAAATTCATCTTTCCTATGAAGATGCTCATGTTTCACTCTAATCTTTACCTCCCCACTAAAACAAAAATTTACCAAAGTCTCCCAAAGACTTACTAGCTTAAGATACGGCCAAGTGCCACAAAAACCTCAGCATTTTTTTTTTAACTCTTTTCTTTCCAAAACATTAAGGTAACTCTACCCTGATTTGGGCGAGTCCCAGCCTTTGCCTTTATGTATTAACACAACCGACCAGTTTTAAAACACGGGTGTCTTACTCTTCCCCATCTCCCAGACTGACATCCAATTTATCCCCCAGACCCAACAAGAGGCATATAAGCACAAGATACAATTTCAAACTGCCCCAAACCACAAATGATTCCTCCCAGATGCTGCACTGGAAATAAGGACACATCCATCCTGCAGGCTGAGCAGCATCCCAGCCGGGCGGGCACAGCCCCGACAGCCCCCCCGAGGGCTGGGGCTGCCCACCCTCCCTGACACCGACACCAGCATGTGGATGGCACTCCGACAGCCAGCTCCCCCTGCTCGCCTCCAGAGCTAGGAAAGGAAAATTAAGGAGAAAAAGCTAATTCCCTTTGCTCCTGGATTGAATTATTAGCTACGGTTCCCATCCTAAATAAAGTGCTTCCACTGGCCTAAGCAGCATCAATGCCATGCAAACTGGGCAGGGGTTAAAAAAAAAAAAAAAAAAAAAAGCAAGTTAGTAAGTGCCAGGTTGTGTTTAGCAATGCCAGTCCATTAGCCTGTGAGCAGCAGGGAAAAAAAGGAGGGGGAAACAAAAATTACAGGAAATGTTAAGGGTTCCTCCCGGAGGTTTACTACTTCACACTTTCTGCTGTCAAATCTGAAGTTAAAGCTGAAAATCCTTCATGTGTGCCAACAGTTATTCCAGCACGACCAAGCTGTTGCACTGCTTTGTCACCCCATGCAAACACCCCAAGCAGGGAGGTGTCGCTGCAGCCGTCAGCAGAGCAAGCCCAGGCCTCACACAGAATGGTTTGGGTTGGAAGGGACCTTAAAGACCACCCAGCTCTAACCCCCGCCACGGGCAGGGACCCCTTCCACCAGCCCAGGTTGCCCCCAGCCCCGTCCAGCCTGGCCTTGAGCCCTGCCAGGGATGGGGCATCCACAGCTGCTCTGGCCAGCCCGTGCCAGCGCCTCACCACCCTCACAGGGAAGAATTTCTTCCTAATATCTAATCTAAATCTTCCCTCTTTTGGTTTATAGTCACGCCCCCTTGCCCTAACATTACATGCCCTTGCAAAAAGTCCCCCTCCATCCTCCCTGCAGGCTCCTTTAGGCACCGGGAGGCTGCAATAAGGTCCCCCTGGAGCATCCTCTCCTCCAGGCTGAACAACCCCAGCTCTCCCAGCCTGTCCTCGTACGGGAGGTGCTCCAGCCCCCAATCATCTTTGTGGCCACCTCTGGACCTGCTCCAACAGGTTCATGTCCTTCCTACACTTGGGGCTCCAGAGCTGAATGCAGTACTGTAAGTGAAATGTATGTGGAATATACATGGGAATACATATGATAGCAATTCACTTTTTTATGTCAATATTCAAAATAATTGATTTCATAAAGAGAGGAGCCGGTGACACTCACCGAGGAAGGTGGTCATTTCTAACGTAACACTGACGTGGATTTGACCGCACACACTCCATCCCCAATGGTGATACAAGGCAAAACGAGTCTGGCTTAAAGAACCACCACCCCACCACCCCGGCTGGGCGCTGAAGAGACTTGCAGCCACCACCCCACGCCACTTGGGAAGTGGTCTCGGCACAGACAGGGAGCACATCCCCACCGGCACTTCTTGCCCAGCCCAGGGGAGCAAGCCCTGCCACGGCAGCACCCACAGCACCATCCTCTGCCAGAGAACTCCAATGGCCATGACCAGCCAGGTTTCACTGAAGAACTTCAGTGTTTTCTTTGTGCTCAGGCTGGGTAAAAAAGAGTGGATGGCAAAGATTGAACCTATTTGCAAGTTTATTTCATTTTTGGTGTTTTAAAAATCACGTAAGCAAACGGAGCATCACTTCCATTCCTCACTGGTTTCTGTGGATGAAAACTGGGAGTCCCCGCAGCTGGTTTCTTACCACATGCGTGTGCTCTCAATGTTTTTCTCTCCATCACAGAAGCAAACTAGACAGTAACATCAACTAGATGGTAGGAAAAAATGCAAAAAAGCAGAGACTAAACTGCTTCTCATCCTTCAAATTCCTGTGCAAACCCACTCCTGCAAGACTCCACTCTTCCTTCCAGCCCAGGCCTGAAATTTAAAAAACCTGTCTGCAGAGAGAATTAGGCTGGATTTATTGCAAACACCTCCTCTGGACACTTGTAAAGCAATCTCAGAGCACCTAATGGATTTAGGATTTAGCTTAAATTGGTGCAACACAATAAAGAGATTAAGAGCACGGTCAATCACAAGTGATTGAGTTAGTGCATCCTTAAAAAGCTACCAGCCATCAGCATGGTCCAAGAGTAACAACAGAGCAGTGAAAAAGGAGAGCAAAGCAGATGTTGGGGTTTCCTCCAGCAGAGCCTGGGGACAGTCTCTAAGGAGCTGCCCAGGGCAGCTGGCATCGCAGGGACACAGAGCTGCCCTTGCCCTCCTGCTAGCTGGGACCCATCCTTTTGCCTTACCTCCCTGCCCACCCACCACATCCCTTGTGAACACTGTGGAGAGACCATGTTGCCCACGTATCTATCACCAGCACCAGCATCTCTCTGCAACAGCTACGGAGGGCTCTCTCCATTTTCAGCATAGAAAAACTTTGGCACAATGAAGCATTTGGTCCAAGCGCATGTGCGTAGGAAACAAAACTCACTACGTTCTTCAACCATTGCTAATTTAGTTTTGGAAAACGTACTCAAAGAGAATTAAAAAGTACACTACTGGATGTACACCCATTCCCACAGGTGACCATCTACATAAATACTTTCAGGATCCAGCCAAGACCTTGTAGAATCATTTCAAAGCCCCCCCTGACCTCACTACATTTCACCAAATGGTGTCACAATCAAACGCTACACGGGGCCCAGCCCGAGAGTTTGATACGCTCTGGGCGTGCAGGGTCTCTCCGGAGCCTGGCAAGGCACATTTTTTCTGGCTTCCACTGCATATTTCCATGTGGTTCCCAGAGCCCTCTTCCCCTCCAGCTCCTCTTCAGCAGGCTTTGCTGGGGGGATGTAGGGGAGCAGATTATACACCAGCCTCTCTGACAGCTGGGCAGAGACATGGTCCAGTGAGGTTTTTGGGTAGCAGAAAGTGATTCAACTCGGAGAAGTTACAGCAGCAAACTCCACTTTAAAACAGCTCAGCACCACCTTGCACTGGCTGCAGCACCTTCCTGCCTAATTTCCAAGAAAAGGCTCATGAACAGGTTTGTCAAAAACCAGTCTTTTTTTGCAGTTCAGGAAAAAACGTGCACCATGTTCTGGTTTTATGGTCCTAGCGACTGTACACTAGAGCAGAGCCAGCCGCCAGCCTCTTCTGAGCAACAACCTATCAATCACACTGTTTCCCGCATCATTTGTTTCCGAGCAAACAGAAACACTAATAACCTTCCCCCTAATGCACTGAAACTGCACATCTTTAGTTTAGTATCGGACTATTTCTATTAGTCTTTACCAATATATAAGCCATCTTCATTTCAGAAAAGCCCATCCATATTCCTCAGTCTCGGAATAATTATTTTTCAAACTAGTTGCAATCAAAGGTTTCCCTCCGCATACAGCTCCAGTTCCACATGAAAACACAAGCATCCAAATATTTTGGTTGCTGGAATTATATAATAATAGCCTAGCTTATTGCTTCGTTTTGTATCAAACTTAGTGAGGCTTCCAGGCATTTACACCACCAGCAGTCCTTCCCTTACTGTAAAATCTTTTTTATTGACAATTCAATCATGTCAGGTTTGGAACAGTAGACACACTGATTTGATCAGCTATCATTGGATTTACAATATATAAATGACAGCACCATATCTGGCCTGTGTTGCAAGCAGCTGCCTTTTATCGATTTATATTCTCCTAGCAAGGAAGAAAAATTGCAGCACAATGTAGTAGTATAGTCTCAGATCAATACCAATTTTTTTCTTAATGACACGAAGGCCAAGATAAGGACAGCATAAGTCAAAACCAGACAGATCAAATTTGCCCGATATCCCTTTCAATTACTGAGGTACATACGCAGGGCTATGTAACATTAAAGCTGAGGGGAATATTATCAAAACGCTTTAAAATTACAACAGGCTTACAAGGTTGCCTAACGTCCCCGTCGTCCCTGGGAACGGTGATGGAGAACCCGGGGCTGCCCGGCTCAGCCAGGCTGAGGCTCCCCGGTGAGCGTGTGAGCCCAGCTCCATTGCTGTCAGGCGAGGGACTCCGGTTTGGTTTTAACAAAGCCAGCAGCACTCGTGGTTTCTGGTATTTGCTCTGTGGCCCCAGTTTTGGCAGCGCCCAGGGCACCAGGGTGCTGGCGCGGGGTCCCTGCTGTGCTGCACACCGCTGAAGCATCACCAACACAATAAAAGGACGGAGGGAAAAAAAGCAGCAAATAGCACTTGAGTATTTCTCCTAGCTCTTCAGGTTTAACCCTTCTCCTCTGATGGTCCAGCAGCAGCGATGACAGTGCACAGTGCCACCTCCCCACCCCTCGACAGATGACGCACTATCCCCAGGCATCATCCCAAGGTGACCAAGGAGGAGGGCGCGCAGGTCTGTACTTGTTTAGATCCTTCCCCTTACTCCATACCAACTCGCCTGACCCCACGGCACCCCCGGGGCCGTATGTTTAGCCTGGCAGCGAGACAAGCCCACCCGATGACGCGCTCCTCTTTCCAGCACACCGCACGGCCCGGGCTCAGGCACGCTTCCAGCCACTGTGTGAAACGCTGCCATGGGCTTCGAGATTTGGGCTCTTCAAGGTAATGTGTCTCACTTAAGGTCCAACCCATCAATAACAGAAAGCTCCTAATTATTCCAGTAGTGCTAACATTTCATAAATTCACTCGTGGCTTAATGAGAAGTTATGGGCGAGCCCTTTCTTCATTAACTCTTCTGCAAGACACAGGAAGAGAAACTTCCCAGCCTAAACCCTCCACGCTTAGGCAGCTTAAATTCCCATTCTTAATTGGCAGCTGGAAAGCAGGGCTGTCATGATTTATACCTCTTCTGTACTCCTAGTTTTGATAATTACAAGTTCTGCATGGCTCGTGATTAATCTGTTTGCACCGTATGCATTACCAACCCAAATGCATTTGGAAATAAAAATTCACGCGGTCGCTCAAGTACAGGCAACGTGACAGTGAAATGGGTGACGAAGTACAAATCAGCCTAAGGCTGCAGTCGAAACAACAGTGCCCGAGATCATCCTTGAAATCTAGTTCGGAAGATAAAAAAAAAAAAAGCAAAAAAAAAGCAGTTTCAAGTTTTCTCCCTCCTCACTTCTTTTCTGGAGGCAGAAAAGGGCAGAAGCACTTAGATAATAATTAATTTATATGACCTTGATGCGTATGCATTCCTCATCTCTTTAAAATGCACTTAGAGCAGCTGGTGTAAAAGCACCATTTAACCAAGGTGTGTGCACATGCACACGGTTAACAAGATGACACATTTTTAAAAAGGTAAGCGGCAAGGAAATCAAATAACTCTTACCAATTATTCCTGTAAAACTCCGTGCCCCTCTCTCCTCCCTGGTGCAGCCTGCTGGGTGCTGTGAGCTCGCACACAGTGCTGGCCGCGGCAGGAGGACAGGACCAGCTTCTGGGCAGGGAGCCCCGAGGCCACCAGCTCTGGGGCACCCAGGTGACATGGAGGGATCCCCGAGAGGGACAGGGGACCGCTCACCGTGCCAACAGCAGACGCAGCGGGGCTCCCTCAGAGGACCCGGTGGTCCCGCATGGCAATATCCCCACCCAAGCACGTGCAGGACAGGGCAACCCCGGCACTTTGCTGCTCAGCACATCCTGATCCTTGTCCCGTTTCACACGCCCTGGTGTCCCAACAGTAAGATTTCCAAAGATAAATGGGAAACAGGGACTGGCTTCAGCAGGCACTGACAGCCTTCCCCAAAACCCCCAGAAACACAGGGATCAACCACATCCCGAAGTCCTCTACCGTGACCCAGCCTCAGCGCTCGCCATCAGCCCACCTAAAGTTTATGGACCCCCATTACCAACTTTTTTTTCAGAGAACCATTTTGCTATAACCTATGCAGCATTTGGGCTAACGTTGGGAGTTTTTCCCCCTCCCCTTCATTTCGAGATCATTACAATCCACCCTATAAATCAGCGTGTCCTTTTAAGCGCAATCACTCTGAAAAAAAATATGCCACGCAGCAGTGAAACTTTTCATTTGATGATGGCCACGTTCCAAAAGCGACTGGAAAATGTTACTTCCACTCCAAAAAACAAACACCAGTTTTTAATTGCCTAAAAGGATGAGACAATTTCCAATTCTGTTGACAGATTACTTCTTTGGAATAAATATTTATTGATACCTACATCCCACCTACTTAGTCATTTACTTTTTAAAAAATATGCACATTTTAAAGCGGGTTTACTTTTTCCTCCATCATAAAAAATGCAGGCTACATTTCTCATTCATGAGGGTTTCATTTTTAATCTGCCATCTCAGACAGGTTTGGTCTGCATTTGTGGCGAGGACAGGCATGAGAAAAATAAAACTTTGCTTTTAGAAGAAAGATTGAAAAAAATTGAAATAAACTCTAAGTCTCCCCCACTGTGTTTGCCTCAGAGAATCCCACAAGTCCTTGTGGCAGCAGATGCAATTTGATGTTCATACCAGGTCCTTGAATCGCATTGTTCCCAGAGCACATTAACTTGACATTTAGAAATACTGTTTTTGAAAGCCATTCGAACATTAAGAAGTTCCTGGCTATTTCTGGTCTGCAGGGCAGCAACAGAAACAAGAATGGTAATTAATTTCTACCCCACCCCATCCCCCCCTCCACCCCCCAGAAAAAGAAAATAAAGACAACCTCGAATTGATGCTTTCCCTGGAAAATGGCAAAATGTATCCAATGAACACAGCAGCAAAGGTATATGGCAAGCACCGCAGCCACACCAACTCCATTTATCAGATGATGTGGAGCGTATGCTGGGAAAGATGGCTCTTTCCCTGGTTTTGGGGTACACCTGGCATGCAGAACATGCCGGCTTGGGCTCCCCTGCTTGCTAACTCGCTGCAGCTAGTTGTTAAAGCTCTGCCGAGAGGTGCAAGAACCGAGCAGGCACGCAGCAGCATGCAACACAGCGACACGAGGGGTTAGCCCAGCCTGCGCAGGAGCTCCAGCCGTCATCTGCCTGGGCAAGGTGGGCACCCACGCCAGCCCAGGGCCATGCCAGGGTTTAGTGACGTGCTTGAGCCCACTGTTTTTTAACAGATTTGTCCAGCTTCTGGAGCTGCAGCCCCAAACAGAGAGAAAAGGAGTTAAGCCCCATTTACGACGTGCAAGAGAGCGGTCAAGCTCCTGCTCTGCCAGCTGAGGGCAAAGCGATGCCGCCCACAGAAGGCTGAGGTTGCACTCGTGTCCAGAGCAGCTAATACGCACCAGGCTGCACTGCAGAAAGGGTTGGTAGTTCATTAAAAGCTTTCACATGATTTCTGGATTCTTCCTTTCCTCCCCCAGGCACCCCCATGCCAAAGGATTACAGATTAAAAATTACAGCTAAAACATTATATTAACTAATAAACCAGCATTAAAACAACTAATAGTATTTTGCAAGAATCCTGGCTGCCTGATAATAATAATAAAAAAATCCCCTAGCATGGAAGGTTCCAAAACAATGCCACAAAGTGCAAGTTGGGACAGTTGCCTGGGGCAGAACCAGATCTCAGATACATCCATGGCCTCTTCTCCGTTAAACTCAGAGCCCAATTCCTAACCTAGGCAGGCACCACACTGACCGCAGGGCACCTGCGGCTGCCAGCTTCAGTGCAGGAGAGGCCAGAAATCATCCCTCATGCAGGAAGATCTGCTTGACGCTTCCCAGCCGCATCTTTTTGCCCTCCACATCCTGCATCTCCCTTGCTGACAGTGGAAATGTCCACCTGACCCATGCCCAAGATCACCCCAGCTCGGAGCTGTTTCTGCACCTCTCCCAAAGGCTCAATTTGGAAGTGACACAAAGGACTCTTCCACGAGGAGTAAAAAGGCAGCACGTCTTTTATGTCCTGGCAAAAACAGAAGGGGAAAAAAAGGTCTGGTTCCTTTGTTGCCACAGGCCTGAGGCATCATTCACCCAGTTTGCTCTGACTGCATCATTGGCAGGACTTTCTGAACAGGATGGTGAACCTAACACTGCAGGATGGCAATTGCAGGTCTAATGCATTTAAAAATAAATGTTTTGCAGTCTGGCAGGAGCAACATGAGTGATTTTTATCACCTACATGCCAAAGAAGGTCCAGGGCTAATAAGCTAAGAGAAACGCTGGAAACTTGCCTCTGCAGGAATCTCTTCCTTATCTCTCCACAAAAAGCTCAAGGATCAAACAGCAGTCCAGCAGCATCACACAAAGATGTCTTCGGTACCCTTCTGGCTGCAAAGGGGACCTCCGAGCAGACACACCAGTACCTCCCTATCCTGCACTGAACTGCCATGGGGATGCGGCAGCCACCCCAGCTCGAGGGGCAGGGGCTGACTCCAAGACCTCACTCTTGCAACCGGCAGGAGAATAAAAGAAATGAGACACAACATCAGAGCAGTCCCCAGGCTGGTCGAGAGCACACAAGGAGCTGAACAGAGTGGAATGAAAGCAGCAAGCCAGCAATCATTAGCCAGTTATTGCTCTCACTGGGGCAATTTTTAATTTTTTTAAACAATTTCTGAACTCTATTGCTTGGAAGATACCCAAGGAGGTACTGAACAAATTGAATTAATAACCCTGAATTAAGACTCCTGTAGTTCTTCCTGCCTGAAGGTCACAGAGACGTGTGCTCTGGAGCACATCTCCTCCTCCTGTGGTACCCACACTCTGTCCCCAGGCCTAGGACACCTTTAGGTTAGCAAAGGACTAGGGACAAGAGCCACCAGGGTGGGTTGAGGTGCCTTCACAGAGAGGTGAGGAAGAGCCAGTGCATACGGCTGGGTACAGGACAGAGGAGAGAAAGGGGAAAAAAACAGCAGCAGGAACTCTGTGCTTTTTGCCCACCCTCTGCCTCTTCGAGGAAAAGAAATAATCCCACAGCCACCTTCATCTGTGCTGCTGCACCGTGCTACTTACAGCACTGTTAACTGCAATAATTGCAACTGATAATAATTTCCTCTGCTTTGAGCAGGAGGGGTACCAGGCACTTTTATACGAGGGTTCTTTATTTCTGGCTTGTGGTCCCAACTGACAACTGAACACAAAAAGCCTAGCAAAGCGACGAGCACACACTCTGCTGAGTCCACCCAGCTGTGCCTGGGGAGAGGGGACTCGCCCCACTTTGCACCCCTTGCAGAATAAGGCATAAACAGCCTTTACTCCTGCCCGTACACACCCCTGCTCACAGTTTAATAGTGTAATCCTTAATTCAGGCACGCGCATGAAAAGTGAAACAGATACTACGTGCAGAAAAGTGGTATTTACTTATGGAGATAATTTTTGCAGCTGATGGACTAGAACTGTTCCCACTGTGTGCCCTAATGCTATACAACTGACAGAGCAGGCATTTTCCTGCTTTTCCTGTATTTCCTCTAAATCCCAAACAGATGGCTTTGCTGGACGGTTAGTCACCCAAATCTGCCACATCAGAAGCAACAGGAACTGTAATCCAGCCCAAAAACCCACCTTGTCCTTTGTAAGGCTTCTTTCAACAGATCCCCAGGATCCACCTCTGATACCAACAGGCAAGCAATGCAAGACAGAATAGCTGTCCCAGAAATCCACAGGGAATAGTTATTCAGAAAGAAAACATATGTTTTCTCCACTTAAAAAAAATAATAAAAATATGCACAGAACAGGAGCAGAACTCATTCAGTCCAATAAACCCCATGTGCTGAGTTACATCAGTACCTGCAAGTAACCTGCTGATGGATCCTCTCCAAGGTATTTCCCACACTTCAGATTTGTTTTCCTATTAGGAAACAAAGGATTCAGGGGTAAAGCAGAAGTCTGGCTGCCAACATTGCCTCTGTGTTCTCCATTATCAGATTCAGACACATTTTTTCTTACTGAGCTTAATGACGAACAGACTAGCTGTGATTGCCAATACCCCATCAACTGCTCTTCGCCGTGTACAAACACCCAAAGTCACCCTCCAAAGGAATATGCTAATATCTGCCATTCAGCTGAGAAGAAAGCAGATCCAAAATGTTATTAAGGATGAACAAGCAAGCCTGGCTCTTCAGAAGGGATCTGAAGCTGATGACTGACAAACAGCCGGCTACATAAATGCGTCGAACTTATCAATATGAAATGTGTAATTGCACACACATGATGCCACATATGGGGCATTCCAGCACAGCCAGCCATCTGCAAGAAGATAATATTCTAATTTCACTCAGAAAAGGGAAAAAAAAAAGGAAAAAAAAAAAGGAAAAAAAGCACTTCATCATTTCCCCTCTCTAATTTTGGTCTCTTACATCAATTTTACTAACAATTGCAAGAGAGACAACACGTGCTCTGGTTTGAAAAGCTTTCTGCCTTTTATGTTACTGAAGCTGTTGGTGGCTTGGTTTTTTGTCTTTTTTCAAAGGGGAGCTGTGATTTTGGATCAGCACAACCCCATAACCAGCAAGGAGCAGAGGACAGAAGCTGTGAAACAAAGAACAAGCAACACCTTTTGGACAAATATTCTAAGCTCAGTGGGGCAGGTTCTCCCTTCTCAATAGTTACTATTCAAGCAAACCCAATACAGACAATTCCGTGATGCAAAAAATACAGGGAGGAAGAGGAGGATGCTGTCTGATTTAGCCAGCATCTGGGTAGTGGTCCAGCTTGCAACAGCTGCCTTGTTCTGCGAATAGCTGCAGCCCAAATTACAAGCTACGTTCTGCTCTCTTACACCAGTCACGTGGACGTCGGCGTAAGTGGCACGTTGGGTATAAAACCAGGCGAAGTTTGATGCAAGTTTTCCAAGAATTATTCCACTTTAAAGTAACTTTCCCCACTTTCTACCCTGACCAACCTCAATGCTCCCGAGAGATCCAATTCCATTTCATACCCACTAGTCAAAAAAATTTCAAACAGACTTGAGCAAAAATGCTATAATTAAGCAGCTCTCTCAGGAAGCATGACTTCGCTAGCAGAAGCAGCAAAGCAAGTGCCTGCAGTCCATGTTAAAATTAGTAATGGCTATTCGAAGGAAAAAAATGCTGCCCAGGACTTCTGATTCCTTCCCCCACCTCCACCAGCCCCATGCTCCCCGGCAGGCTGTACTGTTGGAATTTTCTTATTATTTTAGTTCTTTTGGGGTGATACCCCAGTTAAAGTGTAACCACAGCAAGCCCCTTCAGCACATGAAGTGCAAGCATCTGTCAAAGTGACAGCAGAAGCAGCGTAATCCCCTTCAGTCCGGATAAACCAAGTTATAAAGCCTGTGCTTCCCAGCCGCTGCCGGCTCTGGTGGGGGAGTGCCGAGCCAGAGCCCCCCACAGCCAGGCTGGAGCCCAGGGTGGGAGCGGGGGGCTGCAATGTTCCCAGGAGCTGATGCAAACACTTGAAGAGGCACACGGTGGTACACACCTGGCCATCCCTCCACTCTGCATCCTCCGTCACATCCCACCACACAAAGGAATTCGGCAACAGGCTCAACAAGCTACAATGGAGAGGCAGGGGAAAGCCTGGTATCTCCTCGGAGCAGAGCCCCCCCAGAACACCCTGAGCCCCCTCGCCGGCGGTACACATGGCAGATGCTCCCCAGGGCAGCAAAGGAGGCTGAAACCTCACCCGGCGGTGACAGAAGCAATGCAGATGCAGAGGGGGGGGGGGAAAGCAGCTCAAAGGAGAGCTGGGCTTGGGACGTGGCTCCACAGCGGAGGGTTTTATGATCATTCTGCAGCAAAGGGTTTATGGTCACCAAAGCCTGTGCTCACCCAAAGCAGTAAAAAAAAAAAAAAAAAAAAAGTCATTAGGCTACAAATTGAGACCATTTAATAAAAAACAAGGCAAACTCATTTGTCTCCTGACGTCTTAAGACGCTAAGGCAAGACTGGGTTGGGTTTTCAAGCTTCTCCCTACAGTTACCCAGGCTAAGCTTTTTTGTGGGGGGGAAACCCACCAACTTCTTCCTTCGTTAACTGTACAAAACTGGGAGCAAGGACTTTCTCTTAAGAGCACACCAAGTGTTGTAAGAAAGCTACCACTGCTGTTAACCAATAAGCTCTCAAGTGTCCAAATGGCATTAAACGACCTTTTTAACAGCTAAATTCGCAACAGCACCTGACTTCATGAATGGTTCACTAATTTCAGGAGAAATGCTCAAGCTTCTGTGCTACTGCAGGCTGGAAAAAGCTTCAGCGCCTTTAGGAGGCCAACTGGGACCCAGTATGCAATCTGCATTTTAAGCCATGGGAATGACAAGCTTTGCTAAACCCTGACCTTGACAGCCGTTCTGCCTTCGTAGGGGATTTTATCTCAATGTCATTTAATACTCTGTAATTACCACAGCATTCTAGCTGCCATGTTTATTTGCAGCCTACAGTAGTTGAAGAACATAAATTTTAATTTTTTTTATTCCTTCAAAAAGAGTAAAGAACAACCACACCTCCATCTACCCACAAACCCGGATAAGAGGAGGGGATGAGAATGCCAGCAACCAAAGCCTCAGACCACCAAAAATTATTAACAGACCACTGCATTATTAATGGAAATTCTTCCATACACTTGCCTACATCCCTTAAAAGTCTTGATTTTCATCGCAGAAAATTATAATGAAAACTCACAATCTTGTGCAGCCAGCTCACTGGTGTGCCAAATTGCCACTGACCAACATAGCGCCTGGGTCTCTACGTGATGACGATCAACGTTATCTCCTCGTGCCTCCCTGCAATTCCCTGCAGCTGCCTCCTTCCTCTGTGCAAAAACAGATGGAAACCCCGAAGTGCCGACTGCAGCCACAATAGCAGGGCGAGGAGCCGCTCTGAACAGCAGCAGGCACGGCAGATTTTCGGGAGCTCGGAGCCACGCCTTTGGGCGGCCACCACTCCCTCCATCCATCCGGCACCAAGCAATTGTTTCACATAATTAGGTTTCAGTGATATTTGTGGATGGACATTTTGGAAGTCGCATGCTGAAGCCCACCGAAAGGCCGGTGGCAGAGCCGCTTGGGCACGATGCTGTAGGATCGCACGCCGAGCTGGGTGCCAGCTTGCCGGTCCTTGCTGTGGGCACCCGGGGTGTCACCCAAGGACGGATACGGGACACCTGCCTGAGCAAGGAGATGGGCTGGATGTGCTTTACTTCCACCGTGTCACTGTCCTTCCCCCACAAGATACATACGTATTTTTAACATATTGCTTACAATACCACCGAATGAGACCAAGTTGCTGTTGGCTTCTTTGTCAGTTTTTCCCAGCAAAACGCAACTATGCGTGAAATAAAATTCATTGCACTCATTGCATGGATTCTGTGCCGTGCCAGGAGGCAACCACAAATCCAGGTTCCTCTCCTGGCTGTGATCAAAGCCTCTTGGGTGACAAGCCAGGACAGATCCACAGACCCACAGTCACTCCCCAACAGCCACCCTGCAGCTGTGAACAGAAGCGAGCTGCAAGGCGGTTCAGTGAGATCAAGACAAGCAGCGGTATTGGGAAGTTGGGTAGTTTCTAAGTTACCGTTATGCATACTGTGCCAAAAAGTGAGACAAATATGAACACTAATATATTTTGATCATGAATTAAACAGAAGAGGAGAAAAAAAGTGTGCTTTTCGGAAGGGAGTGTTACAGGAAAGTAAATAATGAGTCACGTAGCCAGAAACAGGCTTAGATCAAAAAGAGGTTTACAGACAAACTAGACAGTTCAGTGCAGATAAGCGTAGAGTAATGATGACTTTGATGAGTCTTTATCACACACGCCTCTGTGTCAATGACTGCAAGAAATAAACACAGGAGGAAGGCTCCACTGACACTTGTGTACATCATTAATGAAGAATGAGAAACTGAAAACACAAACATCCCAGTGCTGAGAACAAGCACAAGGCGGCTGCATTTGAGGAAACCCTGGGCAGTCCCAAGGTACAAAATGCACTCCACAAAGTGGACAGCGTTTTAAATGTTCATATGTCACTCCAAATATCAAACACTTTTGCAACAGAGTTGTGCATGTTCAAGGCACTGCTCACAGGAGGATGGTGTCTGAGGCAGAGATTCATCACATTTAATGATGTCAGGATGAAGCTTAATATTTCACAGTTATATGCAGTTGGATATTACTATACCCCATGAGCCCTATATGCCTTAAATCATTTTTGTCAACTCATGCATTTCGCACATGGTACCTGGTAATCATTTCAAGCTGGTTCCATTGGTTTAACTGGTGCCCCCTGTAAACTTACTGACCCAAATTAATTCAATAAATTGAACAGAAAAATTCACGCAGATGAATGGCACCAGTTAAATCAACAGCAAATCACTTCTTCATACAAACCCTGCAGCTCTGTGCATGGATCAGAATTCACAGAGAAGGCATCTGAAAAACAGCAAAACACCAAGGCAGAAAGACAGCAACACTAATAGAGCCCGTGATAGCAGAGAGGGAGCCAAATGCAAAAGGCGCACAGGGCACGAGGCCATACAGCAGGAGCAGCCAGCCCCAGAGCTCACGGTCTGCTGGGGCAGGACACTGAGCAGCACAGCTGAGGCGGAAACTGCAGCCCCTGCCCCGAGAAGGCAGCTGGACCAGATGAACTCCTTCTTTCCAGCTTAAATTATTCAGTGAACAGACTGGAGAGGTCATACATAGGCAAGAAGGCTCCTAAGGGGCAGAATTTTTTTTCCTGTTACACCTCTGTTTAACGCCAAGTGAGGATCAGAGGACTCTGTAACTCTGTACTCCTCCAGCAATTCAGCACACTGAATTTCTTGCACCATCTCCTACATTTCACATCGTATATTCACCGTATGAATATTTTATGGTCTCTCCCACCACTGAATCACAAAGCCCAGTTCAGGCTGGGCCAGTTTGAATCACAGTTATTAACTGGATGCACAAACATGGAAGAGAGGTCCGCCGAGGCACAGCCCCTCCTGAGACCAAGCACAGCACCAGGCACAATTCTGCAGCATCCCACTGCTTCCCCACTTTGTTCATATTCTGCACTTGAAAACAAACCCCAAAAGACAACACACACAGGCGTCTGGACAGCAAATTTACGCCAAGTGACAATCAGGTGGTCTCAGTTCCACAGTTCCTTCAGAAGCAGAACCAGGACCGAGCAAAGAGGCCACAGATTAAAACCCACAAGCTTTAGACGTAACAAACCCAGAGGCGTTTCTACAGACTGACCGCTATTTCCATATGAACCCAGGGACACAGGAAGCCTCAGAAAAAGGCTGCAAGGTTCCCACGTTCCCACGGGAGGGGACCCCAGAGCAGGGTGCACACACGCTGGGGATGCTGCAGGCGAAGGGCACGCAGCTCGCAGGCAGCACGGTGCACACAGCATCCCAGAGTCCCAGGGAGCAAACAGAGCCGGGTCCAAGGACAACACGAAACCTGCGGGCCATTATCCTCGACAATAAAACTGCCATCCTTGGTTAATGGCATTTAAAGAAGGAAAGAAAGCAGCCTCGGCATAAAACAGGATTAGCCGATTTTTGCAAATCATCTTCTCCCTGGTCTTATTGCTTAATGAGTAGCAGACACAAAAGCTCCCAGAGAGGGTGCTTCTAGGAGACATTGCTGCTTACAGGAGGCTCTCACTCCACCGCTGGCACCGAGGAGCCAGGGAGCAGCACAGCACCCAGGCTGTCCTGGGGCAGTCCTGCTTAGCTCCCTCCTCTGCTGGAAGAGGGAATACTCTTAGGCCTTAATACTGCCTCACTGGGGAGGAAGGAGTTAAAAAACCACTCAAATTCCTAGAAGACTAGAATTCAAGATCATGTTGGCGAATGGGAGAGATGATTCGGTTAGCTCAGTGAGGGCGCAGGGATACCCTCCACCAGGACAGCAGGAGCCACATGGACTGACACCCCAGGATGGGCAGAGGAGCAGCAGAAAAAGCAACCGAGGCTGCTCACGGGGCAAAAATACACAGGTGCAAGCAGTGATGCTGAGTGTCGGATGTAAGACACAAAGTTGTGCTGCTCTGCATCGTCAAAAGGTGAAATATAAACCAAATATCAAATCCACTCTGCTGTGCCAGATGTTAAGGAAGATGTAAGAGAACTACAAGAAATCCAGAAGAAAGCTACAAGAATAGGAGCCGGTTTCGGAAACAAACTGTAGGGTTCATACTGGATTTCAGTTTGGTTAAAGTGAAGCTGGTTTGAAGTCTTCTGATGGTGTTCACCCCAGCCTTGGTACAACTTTCCATCAAGAGGCAGTTTTTAAAAAAGCTCAACACAGATGCCTCTGCCCCATATGAGCAACACATGCTTTTTCCTTCTCGAAACAACTCATCCCTAGCAGCTTTGTTTTTAATAGCCATTAGGAAGGAAAAAATAAAAATAAAGGAGACATTAACCCTTCTCAAGTCTCACTCCTTGAACCAAAAGCAACATGATGGGTCTCATAATGTAAGGGATAGGGAATCCAGAGGCTAGCAACTCCAGAACATCACTTCTGTGGCTACCCCACTAGCCAAACCAAACAAAACCAAAAAAAAAAAAAAAAGTATCTATTTGCAGACCAGTCTGTGAGCAAGTCATCCATAAGCCAAGACCTACAAGAAATAATTCTGGTATTTAAGTTAACACAAGACATGACACAAAAGCAAAAGACGGTTTAAGCAAAAAAGCTGATTCCTGCTGCATCTCTTCCTTCTTCTCCTCCCTGGAAAAGCACAGCAAGTAGCAGGATGGAGCACACGTACTACCACCTCCTGGGAGCTGCCTGCACAATGCTTAACAGTTGCATTTGCTGACCGGGTCTGCGGTGGCGTGTGCCTCCTGGGACTGGGACGATGGTCATCTATCAGCCCAACTGCTGCCAGGCAGCCCCTGGGGACCACGTCATTCAGCGCACGGAAATCACTGGAGCATCCTGGCTGTGTTTCTGGGTATCACTCCTCTTGCAAAACAAGGCACAAAGTCAAGACGTAAAAATCTACCTCAATACAGCAGACACCTTGGGGTCTCAGAAATAACAGCTTGTTATTAGAAAGCTGTCGTTCAAGCCGCAACAATGCAATGTTTGCACTGTTTTTATACGCTGAAGGTTGCTTTCTGGGGATTTTTTTCCTTCTCATGGGGAGGGGGAGGAATCTTGGAGAATTCTGTATTCCATACAGTTTCTCCAAACACAAATGGCTCATCCACACGGCTGAGTGATCTGAGCCAAAGAACCAGTCCTGGTCCTTGTGCTAAATGGTGCAGGCTGGCTTGCACATAGATCCCAGACCAAGTGCCCCCTCCGCTCCCTGCCTCCAGGAATGCTCTGACCCACTCCACTCCAAGGGCAGGGAACAAGTGAAGATACGGGGTGTGAACCGGGGTACCGCCAGCCTCATGCAAAAGCGATAGGTGGAGTTAAAAAAACAAAAGTAATCAAACCAACAGTATAAGAGCATCCACTGCTGCGTTTCACAGGATGGGAACCCACAGAAATCCACTAGCAAGTAAGATGAGCACCAAAGGGAGCATCCAACAGTCAGCTACAGTGTCAACCCTCACATTTAGAAATATTACACCGTTTATTACATTGCAACACACACACACACACCCATAGCCACAAGGAGGAGGCCAGGCAGGCTCTGCCTCATTGGTTTTATGGTCTTTCTGATGGAAAATGCCGTCACACAAAAGTCTGGGGGTGGTTTTGAGTGCAATGCCAAAGTTGTAGTTGTAGTTGTCTAAAGTAATTGTTACTTGTCATACAAATTTTATCTAAACAGCAGCAGACTAGCATTTAGCAGAGACATACACCCCTGGAGGTACACAAACACGCAAGTACGTGGTTTAGTAAAGTGGTACCTGGTATCTGAGCTACTGCGTACTCTCACAAGCATTAACATCTTGGTTACAACTCGTTTGTCTTCCTTACTGCCCAGCTAGACTGGACAAACAAAAAAAATGACCTCATGTTATGCTAATTTAATCAGTATTTCATGCAAGGCAGATACAAGTTTAGATGGTCTGTCCATATGCAAATTTGAAATATAAAGCAAAGCTCCCTTTAGCACACAGCCTCACATTAGCAAGTCATTTCATAGGAAGGGAATTTTCAGGAAATTGCACATTTAATTTCCATGTTATGGGAAGTGGCTTCCCTTAGTTCTTCCAACAGTCACCTCCTGCTATTAATGACCACAAGCAATGCAGTGACCCTTGTAACGTCTGATTTCACAGCAAATATTTTAATTTCTGAAGGTGAAATGTGAGGCTTACTCTCCTATAACACTTATCTTTATGGCGCTCTTAATTCTTTAGGATTTATGGTCTTCACTAAAAGCACACAGAACATAATTGAAATAGATCTTTCCAAGATACATCTGGACTATTTTAACCTACCTTTCCTTGTTAGCCATTTATATTATCTTGTTCTAACATAGGAAAAAAGTATTTTCACACTAAGCACTTCACCAGCAGCTTTTTAAACTTAAAAAAAAATATTAATGGCTGTTAACAAAAAAACCCACACATTGGTTCTGGCAGCAAAGATTTTCAGAAATCAGGACTTGCGGGAGAGCTTTACAGCCCCAACATTCTCCCATTTCATCCAAATGGATCAGTCTCTCAAAGGCATTAACACTTCCTTGAAATTATGTCTTTTTAAGCAAAATGTGCAATTTCAGAGGTCCTAGAAAGGTATGAACATGACATTGTAATGAGAGTCTCCAGCACATGGAGAACAACCATGGTCCAAGTTGAGAGAAAAGGAAAACAGCATTTTCCAAAAAATCTTTCTTGCTCACAGGAGCCCCACTGTGCTCTGGGAGAGCCTGCCACATCTCCAGGTTTGAGAGCCAAAGTGGACAAGTGCCCAGCAGAAATGATGGAGGCAAAGCGAAGCTTGCTGCGAGGTAGAGAAGAGGACCCGAAAGCCCCTCCAGACCCCATCACCCTGCTATGCTGCATCTGTTAGCCAGGGAGACACAGCACCAAGGCTGGCTTTGCAGCCCACTAAACTCCTCTGTTTTTCATTGTTGGTTTATGTGGGGTTTTTTTCCTCCAGGAAAAAAAATAAAAATATTGAGACAAAAAGAACAGTTTGAAGAATGAATGTTTTTTCCAGTGTTATCACTGCAGCAATAGGCACATATGGGAACTCAACGAGAGCTCAGTTCTGATTTATGTTTGATATTTAATTTAATTGAATTTTGCAAGAAAACTGTTTTCATTATTGAGAAACGGACCTCCCATCATGCAAAAGGGGGGGGTGGGGGGGTGGAATCAAATACTTAAACTCTGCCTCGTTTAGCAGTGACACTTTTGGAATGAACAATAGCTTCATACATAAATTTGCTTGTTTGGCTGCCACAGATATGATTTGTCAGGGCATTTTAGAACAAAAGAAATGACACGTCAAAGCAAATCTATAGTTTAGCTAATCAAAATGACATGTTTTAAATATTCAGGTTGTTTTGCACCAAAAAAGCCGCATTTATCAGAAAGCATATAAATTGACAGGAAATCTAAGATCTAAGTGGAATGCGGACAAAAATAAGGATTTTCAAGTACTGACAAGAAATTTATTCCCCTGCGCACCTCAACCACCACCGCTACCCCTCCCCCCCAAAAAAAAAACCCAACACATCAAAAAACATATCCTCTGCTACTTTTAAGCAATGAAAATATTAAAGCCACCTAAAGCATTTTAGCTCACAAAGCTGGCTCAGCACTTGGCATCACTCAGAACGACAGAGCTGGTCACACCACTTTGTAAGCAGCCCTTGGTAGACTGACCAAGCTTCTTCCCATCTTTCCACTAAGTTTTATCCAGGAACTGGTTCTCAGCTTCCAGAGCTCACAGTGGTATTGCTAACAGGGAATGGAAATGTTAGATACATCTGCAAAGCTTTAACTTAGTTTCTGCAGACAGTCTGGGGAGGAGGAGCGCGAGGGGATGCGTTTGGTGTCTGTAACAGATATATATACTCTTTAGCCGTAAGCAGGTAATGGCATACAGATACCTTCAAGGATACTGCATAAGATTACTTGGATACAAAAAAAAAAAATGAATAAAAGCATCAGACTCCAAATGCTCATTTTGCGAGTCCCCTGCAGGACTCCCGCTGCTTGCAGCCAGCCGCCTTGCACCCCCTTAGCACAGATTTCATCCAGCCCTGCTTCCCCCCCAGGACCTCTCTGCTCCCGCCAGCCTGCACTGAACTTACAGTAAAACTTGTCAGAGCAAAAACCTTATTATGCAGGCAAGACAGCTCACTGTGCTTAGCTGCTCACAACACAATGCCTGGTTGTGGAAGCTTAACATTATCTCCTAAAAGTTAAGCCCCGTTCATTTATCATCTATTACCAGAATAGCTTCTAGGTTGCAAAGAAAACACTCCAAGGCAGGCTTTTACAGCAGTCTGCCTGCCTCCCGCTTCTCCGTGCCTGCGGGGGGGGGGGTTAAGTCCATCACCAGTTTTGTCTTTGCAAGACAAACATGTTTCAGAGCATGGACAATCCCACTAAGCCCACCGAAAGTGTCTGTCCTGTTGTGAATCTCACCACTGCCTCTGTCCTGCAGCCTACAAACCTGCAGATAAGCTGACTGGAAAAACATCGGCTCTCTTCTAGCCTGCCACAGCATGGAAAGCTGCTACATCCTAGAGGCACAAAGAAAAAGCCACAAAAGGTCATATGGAGACTTTTGAAGAATTTGAGGAGCTGCACTTCACAGTCCATGAACAAGCCGGGGACCTAACAGATTAACCAGAGTTCAAGAAAGCACAGCTGGGGCCCATCACCGCCGAGAAAGGAGCAGCATTAACTAGCTGTAGTATCCTTTGCTGTAAGGAAAGCATATCATGCTCTCAGATATTTCAGTTATCACAATGTTCTTCTGCATCTGCCACTTTTAGCCCATCTTTCAGCAGGTCCCAAAATCACCCCGCTACCAGGCTCCCGACTGACACTCTATCCCACATGGAAAAAAAGTACAAAAATCATTCGGTTTACCAAAGTCCCCGTGTATAAGACTGGGTGCTACCCACCCAGGATTGCTGCTCCATGCAGGCAGAGCACAGATTCTGGCATGAGGGGGTTTGCACAGACTGCAGTTCCCAGCCCAGGGACCGGTGGATGTGCAGGAAAAGCCGCACGATGAAGCTTCAGAAGAGACAGCAACTGCCTACAGAAGACACTGTCAGACCAAACGATCAGGGCATTTTCCATAGGAGACTTGTACTTTAGGGTCACTGCGTACTCCATTCAGCAACAATGACTTACGGTAGTCTAAACTCAGACAGCAAAGCGACTTCATCACCAGAAATATCTTGCTGAATTTGCAAAAAAGCGCACATGCTGCAGGATCAACGTGCCCGTCACCAAGCTCTAACAGCAGCACTGCAAACTGCTGCTGGTTTTCTGAGGCTGAAATCCTGTTGCATTTCTAGTAAGTGGACAGATTGGCAAACATTTAAGCTCAAGACTTACCACCACCACCTAAAAACCCCATAGATATTGCTACGTTCAGTGCTGCTAGGCTATGATGTCAATTGGATTTGAAAGTAAACGGTACTAGCAGCTCTGTGTGCCAGTGTCTTATTTCCACGACTCCCCAAGAAGCCGTCCTTTAGCAATCTGACAAACCCAGGCATTCCAAATGACTAAACACTTTTTGATGCCTTCAAGTGACAGCTAAAAAGCAGCATCTAACACTTGGGGGATTACTTTGCAAGAAAACCTATTCATAAGATCCTTTAACTGCAGCTATGAAGCACGGAGCCTTTTAAATGTTTCTTCTTGCCAATTTGAATAACCAACATTTCTAGGAGAAATCCATCCCTACAGCCTCTCCAGTGAGTGCTTTTGCTTTCCGTACTTTGAAGAAAGGCAGAGGACTGAGAAAACCTCTGTCCCCTGCATGCCCAGAGCTCTCCTGCCCTAAACCAACACTGACTGGTTTTCCAGCATCCAAACCAAGGCACCTCCGCCTGCAGCATCTCCCACGCAAACACAGCGATGAGGACTGACCCAGTGGTGACACAAAACAGTACTTCAGTCAGAATGCACAATATAGGTTTCAAACACCTGCCACGTATATACTGCAGCAGTCCATTATTTGCACGGACACACGGTAAGGAGGGCACCACCGCCACATACAGTTCACTGGGGTTCCTGATCGCCTGCTAGAAATGACTAAAAGTTGTCTATTACTGGGAAATGCACCTATTATTTTTTTAATTTTGAACCTGTCTGCCACAGAAGTGGTTAAGGAACAAAGACACTATTGTAAGTCACTGTATAGCTATGATACAGCCACACTTCCTATGTCGCACCGTGTTTGGATGAAAGATTGCCGCCTCCTAAAACAGCAAAGCAATGCTACATTTGGAAACGTTATTAGACTATTTAATTCTTTATTAGTAGAGCCATTGAGATTTATAGTCTACGGGAAAGGGTTGTTCAATCAACAAGGAGCAACCGAAGTGAAAAAGCATTAATGTTACCATCGAGGCAATTATTGTAATATGATCACAATTCCTATGCATCTTTAATTTTTGCCAACACAACGGATTCTCGAATACATGGATCCCTGTTTCATTAAGTTAATATTATTTGCAATAATAATATGAGGTGGGTGAAACAGAATCCAGTCTCTGAACACTTAAGGGTTTTTCCCCCCCCAGGGGATATCAGTATACAAAATGGGGTTTCCAGCAAAGTGCTTGTAACCTCAGAAGCCAGCGCACCTATTAAACACTTAGCAGGGCTCCAGCAGAAAGGCAACACCAGAGACAACAGTCTCAAGCAAGATAAAATCTCAGTCCCCTCTCTCAGGAGTAGAATGCTGGTTTAGTTCAATTTAACGTCTTATCTACACGGAAATCCAAACAGGCAAGAAAATGTCGTTGCCCTCTGAGGAGCAGAGCAGCTATGCTCCGATCCCACGCGGCTCCAGCAATGCAGTCTTGGGCAGGTGACGGGTTTGTCACATGGAAACCAACTCCCTGTAGCCATTTCTCCTGCCACACGTCTCTGGTCCAAGGGTGGTGCTTTCCTTTGGCAAATGCAGACCCAAAGGGACGGGAATGCCTTGATCCAAGAAACCAATCTGAACTTCAGCAAAATTGTGAGGTTGGTTTGAGGTTTGGTTTTTTTCTTCTTCTTTTTGGGGGAAGAGGGGAGCGAGCACCAAGAAAACAAGTTGCTCTAAAGCACACACACACAAAAAAAGAAAAAAGATGAAGGAGATTTCTATTAACAGAAAAAAGTCCGCTGCACTGTAGTAATTACTTTACTGAACGATCAGATCCTATCAGGACACTGGTTATCTCCATTCATCTCCCAATCAAAGTTTATCTGAGGACTATGGAAGAGCTGGTCTCAGACCCTAGTCGTACCACACCACAGAGTTTTTGACAAACTTTAAAACTTATACAGCTCTTCACTTAATACTTCAGCAGACTGCACAAGGGACTCAATCTGGTCAGGAAAAGACAGGCACCAGTTGCAGCAGAGAGAGGAACGTCTGTGCTGTGTGCAGTCAGCACGATACTGCAAGCCACAGGGTAAGTCGGAATTTTAGAGCATAAAAGAGAAATAAAAGAGAAGGGAAAAGTGACTCCACCTCAGGATCAGTGCTGAGCTCTGGATGGAAATATTCACAGAGGGGAGGGGGAAAAAAATATCTTAAAGCACAATTCGCTCCTTATGCTTAGGACCTTAGAGTGAACCTATCAGTTTTCTCACATCAGGGAAGCAGCAACTTTGCTGACCCCCCTGCATGCCAGCAGACCCCTGCTGCACCCCCCCACCACCAAACACAGTCCTGCCCCATGCCTCCTCAGGCCCCCTCTCTGGTTTTTGCCACATGCAAACCTCTAACATGCTGCTCTTGTCCAAAGCCACACGCTCCCCTTAAAACTCGCACCAACATCCTGGCACCTGCTTTGGCCCTCGAAGGAAACAACAGTCAGTGGGACAACACGCCTGTGCAACCCTCCGACTGCGGAGGTATCGCATCATTCATTCACACCCGCTTCCAGAGGGTATCATGCAATAAAGCAGGGAGAAGGGAAAACGAGAAGTGTGCACAAACCTCAGCCCTTCCCATGGAAACGCTCCGCTGGATGCCCTGCGGGAAACCCCAGCTCTGCTCACGAACCAGGTACCCAGGCGAGGGCAGCTCTGCAGACCTCCTCCATCACGTTAGCTGGAAGACGACAGCTTGGGTTTATGAAAAATGGAGGCTGTGACATTTGGTTTTTTTGCTGAAACAGATGTTTTTAGCTAACAGGCATTTTTCTGTCCAGTTCTCAAATTGATTTTTTCTTGGCTTCTCTACACAGTGCCACTGTAGCTGTGTTATATACACTGAAAATATTTACAAAGGCATCAAAATTAACTCCAGGTAGGACTTTGGCAAGCCAGGAAAGGAGACCAACAGAAAGCAATTCTAACGTGTGGAGAAAAAGCTGTCTCCTTTCTCTGCAATCAGAAAAACAGAGCAACTGGAGGCCCAAATCTGAAGTCAAGTAAGATGAATGGCAACTACAGCAAGGGCCATAAAAACAGCAATAAAAAGTAAGTTGCCATAAGGGAAATACGCAGCTCAACACCTCTCCAGCAAGGTAAGCATAATAAACTCACTCCTAACGCGGACATCCGTTTATTCTCTCAGGTGCAACCTAAATACAAAACCAGGGAGAGATGTAGGAGAAGCAGCAAATTAAATTCCGTCTGCTATGTAAATAATCTGGCTTGTTGATGGAATTAGTTGCACGATTTAGATCAACATAATCTGACCTTAAACAATGAAATTAACAGCCAAAAGCCAGTACTCCCCCTTCCCTGAGGGCTGTAGCAGTTTCTTCTCAAACCCCTTTCTCAGACCTTCAGAGAAGGGATTTCTCCTACGCCGGTCTTGGCACCTGTCAGAGACCCATATTTTATTTTACTTTGCACCAATGCAAAGAGGTTCTAAATATTACGGAATTAAAATGAACAGAAAACATGAAAGTGCTTACAAGGCATTTCCACGTTCTCATCTGGCAAGTGAGTAGCTGATTTACAAGCCAGCTGTCAATAGAGAACAATTGCTTAACTCATTTTACAGGAAAGCAAAAAAGTAGTAAAAAAAAAAAGGCAACTTGCAAGTGCAGAATACTGTGCAAAATTGCTTTTTTCAACATGGCAATCGGAGGCGTGTTCATCACCAACCTGTCAAGGAAAGATGCCTGTTTAACTTTCAGATGAGCACCCAAGAGCTTGGAGCTGCTAAGCAAATAGCCAGAAACCTCCCCAAAGATCCCACCACTGCGAAGCAGCAACCAGCATGTCCCTACAGCTGACGACTGGCCCTTCCTCTTAGCATCTGCAACCACACACTTACTTGTGTCAACACAAAGCAGGATCCCGCAGGCTCCACGCACCCTAAACATCAAAGGAAAACATTAACTGCAAGGATTATCTTATCTAGGCCAGCAAAATTACAACTCTCAAAGGAAGACTCTGGCTTGAAAGTGTGAAATGTTAATGCCTGCAGAGTATAAATGGCAAGTGCTTTGCTCCATTTGGATGTAACCCTTACTAAAACAGAAAGAGAATACCAAAAAGCTGTCCCACGCACCCAGGGACACCTCTGCAGTTTTCCTGAAAGGAGAAACCAAAATGAAAGCAGAAGAAAGCATCCATTTCTGATTTTACAGCTACCAATTGCATCTGCCCAAGGCTCTACTTATAACGCAATAGCTGATGGTATTTCTCTTTCCTTAATGAAAGCACCCGTGCTTTAAGGAACTGCACACAAAAATACTGTATCAAGAAGGGCAAGTCTAGCCTTGTGAGAGATGAGAAACTGCCTTTCAAGTCAGCATTTTCAAGTTTGAAGAATCTGGCACTTTTCTGTACAAGGAAACCTCAGAACTGCCTCCTTACTCACTGCACCATGCTATTCACCACTCGTCCTGGCCACGAGACAACCACCTCTGTGCAAGTCTGGGTAGTGCCCAGGGCAGGTACCAACACACATACAACGTCCTGATGCAGCGAAACACCACCAGCAGCAGATGGACGACCAAGGTCTACCACATTGCCCCGGAAAACAAACCCCTCCCAGTCACAACTACACCTCATTCCCCTGCCACATCCAGCAGAGGTACCCGCATGGTGTCTTCCCCTCCCTGCTGGCCCAAGGGGACACACCAGACCAACCCTGTCCTCGTCTCTGACCCAGCACCAGCCCCACAGCTGCTCTCGCCTGGTGCTGAGGCTCCCCCGCAGCCCGTGTTGGAGACCCCAGTCCCCCGTGCAGCACTTTGTGCTTGCTTTCTGCACTGCTGCCAGGCAGAGGTTTTTGGCAAGCCCCTCAGCTCAGCCCTACACCTCCACCGCTTGTTCTTCCCCCCAAAATGCAGCTGGCCGTGTGCTGCTCTCAAGTGAAACCCTCTTCTAAGCATCTCGGACCAGCCCTCATGTGGCTGGATGCTCTCTATCTCTGGGCTGCATGAGGCAGCTGGAAAATCCATGATTTTCACATCTTTGGCCAGCCCCTCTCTGTTACACATAGCGAGTTTTGCAGCCCCACATACAAGCAACACCAAGGAGTTTAGATGCGCTGACCTCCCCAAGTTTCCAGCCCCTGCTAGTGCCAACCAGCCCTTGTTTACTGAGCTGGTCCCTTAATCTGATTGAATTCTCCATCGACACTGCGCTTCTGCTACGCTGCCTTGCTTGTTAAATTGCTATTAAGTGATTAAAACAAGACTCTCGCCTACTCCCCAGGCACCACGTCAAAGATGCGTTAAACTGCTTTTTAAAATTTTAATTATTTAGCTATTGCAATCCTATTACACAACTCTTTTTGTAATCGTTCATTAACCTTTGGTTTTAAATAATTAGCAGGCCCCTGCAACAGCAGTAACATTGTGTTCAATTTTGTGAAGTTTGTTAAATAACACAAAGGAGGTTGCGGTGCTGCTCCACAGCCACGTACAGCCGCCGAAGGGACGGGTTGGTACAAGACACCTTGCTATTGACGTTACACAGAAGGACTACGCAGCCAGCAGAAGAGCAGCTGACGTGACTGCAGAAGGACACTTCCAACCGGCTGCCAAAGGGCCGTCACAGCACAAGTCAGAAGCCAGGACAGGTCCCCTCAGTGCTTGCAGGGCCACATGAGTCCCCAGCTGCGTGCTGCGTACAGCTGTGGACCACATCCTTAGCTGGAAAAGTCAGGGCACATCCTACAAAACCAGTGTCGCGGCAGCCCCGTACACCTGTATCTCCCAGACAGCAAACACTTCAGCTATAGAAAACACTAGGAACAGACCTTTTGCTATGAAAATGCTCAAGCAGGAACAAAGCAGGTTCCTCATAATGGGATGAGAGCTGCCTCCAAAAGCAGCCCGGTTAGGAGCAGGGCAAGCGGTGCACAAATAAACGTACACTTCCATTTTTTTGCAGCTGCAGTGACTACATCTCAATCAAACTAGTCCAAACCTCCTTCATGCAGAGGACCTTTCAGCAGAACTGTTGTCATCAAAGCTGCTAGAAGTGTTCAGTTGCACCTATACATGCCATTAACATGCACGGTGCTGGCCACTATTACAGTCCCTATTACTATACCCTACAATAGCCAATGAACAGCTGTCATCTCCCCCTCCAAGCAAGCTAAGAGAGACCGTGATTAATATTAAAGAAAGTAGAGAAAGCAAAACCTGCACTGACTCATGAGGAAGCAAGCACTGAAAAAAAAGAAGTCAGATGGCTGGAAACAGATGTCGTCCCCAACTATTCCCCTCCACCTCTTCAGCCGGGCAACAGGGACCTCACAAATACACATGCTGTAAGGTCCTGGGCAGGAAACCATTCTTGCACGGCATCCTCCGCATGCTTTTAGACTACAGAACAACAAAACAAAATAAGAAGTTGGACGCTTTCATACTGTGTTGCATTACAGTAAAGGAGAATCCAGCCCAATAGAACAGCCACCCCTATGCTACAGGGGTTTAAAAGCTTATTAAAACCCTGACATAATACTCCTTAAGACAGTACCATAATGCATAAAAGAATATGATTATGCAGTAAGGACAAGGCAACTGCATTTTGAAGGAGCAACTATGACTTCGCCTAAAATGTCATTACCACTAGGAAAATCAACAAACCAAGGAAACTTCATTTTATGCCATTAAGCATTTCAAAGTATCTGAGTGACATCACTGTACTAAATAACAGACTACTCACATTCCCACATAATTTGTTTAATAGGCAGCTGAAAACATCAGAAAGACAAAAGGGAGGTTTTATATTCTGATCATTTATATTTTATCTCTTAACAATCAAAAGCATCACAAGCAGCGAAGGAACTGTTGTCAGATATAATTTTGATGACATGCATCCCTTTAAGTGTATCCAGTGTTCCTCAAATCATTAGCAGCAGGGGAAAAAAATAACAGAATACTAATAGTCAAGCAAACTGAGTACAATAACTATTCCTTTTTTCCCATTCATGTTATCAGCCCATATTCTAGCTCCATTTCTTCTGGAAGACCGTTTGAAGAAACAAAATAGAAATTTGAATACACTGGCTCACTGCTTAATTTTATCCCATGCTCAACTACACGTGAAGGGCTACCAGAAACATGGGCAAAGCTACTTATTTCTATGCCTCCGTGTCCTTCCTTCCCAACTTTTTTTGCTGTGATTCTGAAACCACAGCTCTTCACAGGCTCATCCTTACACCCATTTCTTTGTACCCCCTTTTTGACCGTACCCCACTGCTGTCACATGTTGTACACTTGGATTTCAAGCCCCAGAGAGAAGCAAGATCAGAGATAACAGCATCACTGCCCCTTATAGGGGCTGGGCACTAACAGTTGTGTGAGTATTAAGCCGATGATGGATCATTGTCATTCAGGGGGACAAGCCGCCCCTAACCTTAGATTTCAGCAGGAACGTACATCATCATTTCCTTACTCCTAAACTGAGGCTCCCTGATGACCCACTCCTTTCAAAGGACAAAAGGAGAACCAATGCTGGAAAGGTTGAAAAGATCAACAGGACAGCCCTTTGGTGCTCTGCCTCCCCTTGCGCTTTTTACTAGATCCCTTAACTCTTCAGTTTTCCCCACGCTCCGCAGAGTGGCACGCAAGGTGGTGGTACGAGGTGTATCTCCGCCTCGAGAGGAGCAGAGGAACAGAAAACACTACTGAAGAGCAGGGAATGTCATAGTCCATTAACTGTAATTAGAGGAAAGACTAATTTATGAAGCAGATAAACTTGGATGTGTAAGTTAGCTCTATACAGTAAGTGCACAGAAGGTAATGTCTTCTGAAGAGTTTACATTGTTCCCTGATAATCAACGCTTAATTAGATCTCTTTACCTTAATGCAGATTTTCTCTCTCCAATGTTACTGCTGTCCTTTCACCATCTCACCCTTTCCCCCTGACGTTAGTGGCTTTGTCCTCCGACAAAAGCCCACTGCAAAGGGGGAAGTGCCAGCATCATAAATCTTTCAGTAAAAGCCAAGATGTTGTTTTCTCTGAAACGTTTTACACTTCAGAAAAATGTCAGAAATGTCAGAGTCCATAAGCAGAAACAAAATCAGAGATCTGCTTCCCTATTAATACTGCATGACCTCCTCAACCATCTCGCTCCGGGAGAGGGAGACAGGATGCTCTACGGGGAGCAGGAGAGCCAGCAACCATGGCCGAGGAGGGGAGGGGGGCTAGAGAGCTAAACAAAGTATTAGCCACTGGCAGGTCTCAACAGCAAACCAGTTTAAAATACAGGGAGCATGGAACCAAGCGCCTCTGCCTTGGGAGCAGGCTGAAAAGCTGGATGCTCTTCTGGAGAAGGGGCGTGCAAAGCCCGGAGGAGAGCAGGGGCAAGACTTGACCCTCAGCCTCCAATCAGTCTTAAATTCCTTCTCCAACCCGTCTGCATGCAGAGGTGGCAACCCAAAATTATAATTGCCTATAGGGAGGATGGAAGAAAAGTGCTGTTAATTCCACGTGTCTCTCAGAGGGACACCTTAATCTTTCCTTCAGTGCATCACCCAAGATAAGGCAGGGGGTCATCTTCAGAAATAACATGGGGGAGTTCTGTTTTCTGTCCCCTTTCACCCTCGAGCTTAGCTGCTGCTGTTCTACTGCGACCTCAGCTCCAATACATGCACAAACGCTCCTCCTGGAGCCTTCGAATATATCACAGTGATTTATGTGCACTTTCAGACCTCTACAAAAACACAAAAGGAGATATCTCTTTGCTTGCCCAGGAAAGCCTTGGCAGAAAGGCTCGGCCATAACAGGCGTTGACCAGGGAAGGCACCATCCCCACTTCCACAAGTTTTACAGCCCTAAAGATCTAAGGGCTCAGGTCACCACCCGACTTCATCATTCTGTGTAGCCAACAGCTGGGTTTAGTACCAAAACCTGGTATTAACTGGGCAGATTAGCTCCAACTCAGAGTAACTCAGAAGCATAGTTTTGGTACAACATAAAAGCTCTGCTCCAGCCTGCTGGCAGCCTTTCCACTTTGTAGTGCCCCGTGAACCACGATTAGCAATGTCACTCGCAGAACTGAGCGGCACTTTGTCCACAAAAGGGTGACATCAGGCTCAACTTGGGCTACTGCAGCACTTTCTCTGCAGGTCCTGTCACCTACAACATGCTCAACTCTTGTTACAGATAAAATTGAATCTTTTTTTTTTTTTTTTTTTTTTTTTTTTTTAATTCTCTTGCTCCGTTTCTCCTCCTCCCCTCTGAGCACATGAAGGAACTTCAGACATTTTCTGCCACATTCATAGTGTTTGGAGTCAAGTCCTTGTACAGGTGATCATTTCTCAGCCCATAAACTTAAGTTCTCTTATCGAATTAGTCCCCAAAGTGTTTAAAAAATGGTGTTGAAATGCCTTCCATGCAAGAATACCCCCACACACTTTAACTTGTTCGCACGACTCCTGCAGCACTGCAAACATGAATGAAAAAGGCACAGCCACGTACAGGATCAGAACAAAAGGTCTCATTACGAATGCATCAACGGATCGGTAATAAACTTACGAAAGATTTGCTTACGAACAAGGTTTGTTATGTTCTTCTACTACACAGGCGTATTACAGGAACGAACAGCTACACGGACACCTGAGGAGGTCTGCATGGTCACACACAGGTATTACTCATGCAGACGTAGCTGTTAGGAGGTGACACGTTCCTGACATCGTATATTCAGAGGATAAAAAGCCCTCGCACATTCTGCAAGCAAACTCACTCTAACTACAGCTTTTGAGTCCCTTCCAGATCTCCGAATGAATGATCACACTTCAGAACAGCAGAATAGCTTTCTGCAACAGACATTTAGATTAAATATTATAACTGATTATAGGCAGAGCTGGTAGCCCTGCATATTACAGTTGCCTAATGCTTCTGATCTTTAGACCCTATTCCTACTTACCTATAATTTTGCCAAGCTCTAACCATCTGGACCGCAACTTCGCATGCCTTTTGTCTGCCTCAGGCAAATTTTAATTTCAGCCAAAATGGTTCGACTGCTTCTGAGAACGAGGCAAAGGAGAAAGATTTATTTATTATTTTTTTTTGCCTACAGTAAAAATTCCTGCTGACCTTTTCTTTTAATTAGCTAAAGCATTTCCCAGACTCTGAAACAGAACTCAACTTTTGACAGATTTTGTGAGAGTCTGTATAAACATGACGGTTTTTGTTGCAGTTTGGGGGTACAGTTGAGTTTGAGGGTTTTTTGCCCTATCTGCATGAATGCACCCAGATTCAGCTCGCTTGTGCTTTGAGGGGAGGGGGAGAGAATAAGAGCTGAAAATTTTCAGTTTTGTTTTCAACCTTGAAACCTCATGCTTTTTAAATGAGATCCCAGGTTTGGGTGCATTATTGCTACTATGCATTAACTTAAAAGCAAAGCTGAAGTACTTGGAAGTCGGACATTGCTGCTCCAGCTCCTTGCCTTGCCAGCTCCAGAAGCCAAAAGGTGTGGAGTGTACAAAGCCAGCGTTAACCAGAGGTTGTATCCAAACCCAAGACCTACAGCTTTGATATATATTGCTACACTGCAGCGAACATGATCAAAAAAAGGTCTTAATTAGGCTCCTGAATTTCAGTTTTTCCATCTCTGGAAGAAACATGTTAGTACTCAGCGCTGAACAGCATGAAACAGCGTGAAAATGACGTTTTCACATGCAATTTAAGATTTTGAAGAATTCTGTCCTTAAGTGTCATTTGGAAGCATCAAGAACCAGGCATCAAACAATGAGGAGAAAGAAAATGACTCATTAAGGGACATCCATTCAGTGCTTTTACACAAGGGAAGAAGCTTATGGAAAAAATACACGTGATGCTATAATTAAAGGCTTGTATTCTAATGCACAGGACACGAGAAACCAAACTGAGGTCACAGATTGCCTGGTTTGTTCATAACCTTCATAAACTTTTCACCCTCAATAATATTCTTCCGATTTAGTTTTCTGAATGCAAATTTGCATTCTAGCTGCTGGTGTGAGACAAATCCAGGAGTATCAACGTGCATCTGAAAAGGTTACTTTCTCCCAGCTCTATACCTTGAAGATGCATTTTTGGGATCAAATATTTACTTACTAGCGGGTCTAATTATTTTTCATGCTTATGTCACGGTGAGGCATCACAAGCTAGAGAAATAAATGGTTTCCAGCCTCTTACCAGTTCAAAGACTGCCTTCTCATTTGATGTGAAGTATTTGCTTTTATTTAATACTAGTAACACAGTGCACTTTACAGAGCATCTTCGAGGTAAAAATCTATACAACATAGTAAAAAAATACCATTATACTGTCCATTAGTTCAAGAAGTAAGATTCTGAACCACACCTCTTAGAAAATGAACCATTTCCCCAAATGTCAAATGCACTGCGCTTATTCTTCACTGGGACCAAAACGTGACATACAGGGTTACTAATATCACTTCCAAACCGTTATCTAAACAAACAGTCTATGAACAAAGTAAAAGAGGGTAAAAAGCAGCTTATCACCTCCAGCTTCAAAGCCGCTTCAAATTCCAGCACACAATTGCCACCTCTCAGCCAACACAGATGAGAACACCTACTCTGTACGGAAACACACCTTTAATCTTCCTTCAGAAATCACAAAGCTCATTCCCAGGGACAACGAAGGCTACATCAGCACAAGCGCTCTTCAAGGCAGCAGACCTTTCCCCCTTTTCCAGACCACCCACTTCAACGCAGGCACTTTCTTCATGTATTGCAATGCTGCATCACACTATTTGCAGTACTACTTGTGCAACGCACACGCTTTCCCCTCCATGCCAGAGGATGGATGCACCTCAGCCCCTGCTTAGGTCCCACCCCCAGCGGGGGGGCTGCCATGGGAACCCAACACAGCTGGGCAGATGTGAACCTACAGCAAACCAGGGCTGTTCATATAAGCACCAAACACCTGCAGAGCCCCTCAGTGTTCAGCCCCCCCGGGCAGATGCCACCGCAACACCCCACCAGCCCAGAGGCCAGCCATCCTCCTTCTGTGGCCCCCCTGGTTTCTACCGAGGATAAAGCTCACTAAGCAGCCACATCATCCTCCTGCAGGACGAGAGGCAAGAGTAACCATTCCTTCTAATCTCACCTAGAACCAGCTCGCTGCCTAACCCCGGGACAGTCTCACACACGTTGCTCACGAGCATCCGTGGCCACGCTGGCTGCACTGCCCTGCACACAAGCAGCGCGCCACATGCAGCCTGACAGCCAAGCATTACCCTTCTGCAGCCAGCACGTACAGCTCTTCTGCAAGGAGAGGGAGAACCACCATGGATCACCCTGTCCTCCAAGAGAGGCTGAGCAGAAGACCACCACCCAGTACTGGGCTCCTGCTATTCCCTCACTCCCCACCACTCCCCGCAAAAAAAATAAGTATTTGTATTCAACATTTCTTACTGATGCATTAACAACAGGAGCCAACCCCTCCTTGCAGCAAATATTTCAGTCATAAGAAATGCCATGCAAGAGATTCAGCATTCTCCTGGTCATTTTTAGACAATACTTTTTTTTTTTTTTTTTTAATGTCTTTTCTACTCAAGAGGAGGCTTAGCTGTAGAACCATGCACCAGCTGTGCACCTGAGCCCTGCCTCTACCCAGCTGAGGGGGGCAACGCATTACACCACGTGTGAAAATCTCAGAGATGTCCATCCAGCCCTCACTAAGTACATAATAATTCCCAAAGGTTTCATAAGAAGGTCGATCACGGCTGTGCAGCCGGACATCAGAGACCGAGCACTGCCCTGACAAACAGCAGCATAAATAACAATCTTAAAAGCCCCATCCAGAGGGAAGCTGTGCACCTAAATGAACCAGCAGAGATTTCTCTAGTGCAAATGGCAGTTCTCACCCTGCTATGATGTGGGCTGGCATGCTCAGCTGGAGGACCAGGGATACCATTTTCCTCCATTTAAAGAACTACTTGGCATTCATGAGCCAATATTTAAGAACAGTTCATAGCTCACTTACATGGGAAGCTCAAGCAGATTGAAATTATTTCATAATTAAAAGGCAGTAAAAGCATGTGTGTCATTACAATATAATTCTTCAGAAATTCAGTAGCAATTTGATTTTATTTTTTTAATGAGACAGACTCAAAAGAATGAATCGATCTGAGGAGCCTTCACATTCTTCCCTCCCCTTTTAGTGTAAGCCAATCTCCTGACATGGATTACTAGGCCTATTTAATTTCCTTTCCCTAAAAAAAGGAACATCATTTTTCACTGCAATCATAATAAGAATTTGACCAATACAAATATGTCGTATTACTGAAATCTGTTACTCACCAGTTCCCTTCAAAAAGAATGAGTTCCAAAGCTGAGCTGTAATCCTAGAGGCAGCCTTACTGTTCTCTACCGCTTTTAAAATTGCTTCTTTATGACATTCAATCATAGATTTTCTGACTTGAAGATGACAAATTTGGGAAGAGCTAATCAGCAACAGAATTCATTTACAATTGATCTACACTGCTGTTTATTTTGCCTTGTCTCAGAGGGCTGGTTTTTTTAATCTTCACTTTCTAACCAACAGGTTTATGTGATTATTTTTTTTCCAAGCACACATTCAGATGATTTTTTTTTTCCAATTAAATTTAAAAAAAAAATAAAATCAGCAGATTAAGTATGTGACACTTTCTACGTTTCATCCATCATAGAAGATGCATTGATTCCTAAATGCATCACTTCATGGAAACGCATTTACTTTCACACATGAGAGTTTTTACTAGCCTCCTGTGCAGCACCGACTGCCACCTGCGAACCCAGTTGTCCCACTGACCCACTGGTGTTGCGTGGGACAAATGGTCCCAATCCAGCATCACATCAAAACCACACAAGGCAAGCCAGCCGGTGCGCACACTGCAGCAATCACCGATTTAAGTCTAACCGCTGCTAAATCCAGCATTGAAAGTTACTTAGCTCCTTGCATAAATACACCCTGAAGTATTTTCCTGTGCCTTTTCAGTGTAAGATCTGAGCCTGCCAAAGCATCACCACCCCAGCAACGTTACTTCCAGGCACTACAGCTGAGGGAAGTGGGGGGTGGGGTGGGGGGGTGGAGGGGGAAAGGGCATTTCATCATGTTGGTCACCAATTTTTATTTTGTAGCAGTTTTGAACTAATCTGCAATGCAAAGCAGAGCTGAAAACGTTCGGGCATACTGCGAGCAATTCCTTCATTCATTGTGGGGCGACAGGAATTTATTTTGGCCGCAGCCCCCACCCCCAGCAGGAGCACACAGGTTGTAGGGGGGGGGGGGGGGGTGTGTGTGTCAACCAGCTGCCGTGTCATTGAGACTTTTGGATCAATATTAAGAGCAAAAGTATTTTCCCTTTGTGGGAAGAAAAACCTGTTAGGCCTATGTTTATCAGAAACCATGAAGGTTTAATCTTACTGGCTTTAAAAAAAAAAACAACAAAAAAAAACCACCACAAGGAAGGCAATTGAACCAGACAGCAGCTACTGCATTTTCAGCTGGGGAGAGCGCTGCCAGCCCAGGGCACTGGTGACACAAATGCCATCCCTTCCCAAACATCACCAAGAGTTGGGTCTCTTTCCAGTCGCTTGGTGGGATCTGTCTCTGAGATGCACTTGGCTGACATCCCTCTGCCACCAACATGCAAGATCTTTAATTCCAAATTCATAGACCCACACGACACACCCAGGACCTCGTGGCCTGTACGGATGCTTCATCCCCACAAGTGCTCCGGTGGCAATAGCACAGAGGGACAGCAGGACGGTACAGCCAGGCTGTCACGTTATTTTAGCCTGTGGTCAACTGTAGCCTTCAAACCCTGTGCAGCACAACTCCGCTACACACAAGGGAGACAGCAGAGACTCGCCTGTCGCTTCAGCTCTGTTGAAGACCTTAAGCAGCAACCAGGTTCAACCTGCCCCAGCTGCTGGTCACCAAGCTGGTCCAACCCCTTCGCTTTGCTGTGGGACCCAGCCCTGCAGCAGGGAAAAACGGGAGGTTTAAGGCTGTCCCAGAAGCCACAGCAAGTTTTGGTCAATCTTGGGGAAGCACCAGGCCACCCAGAGACTGCAGCTGAGGCCACTCCAACCCCAGAAACTCAGCCGTGCCCAAACCTCCCAGCTCCCAGCAGCTGGTGTAATCAGGTTTACAGAAAGGACCTGCAGTGCACCTTTAGCACCTAAAAATGAGGCATTTCTTCCCCATTAGGCAAGTTTTCTCCCACCCACGCCTGCCCCCAGGGCTTTCCCCCTGTCAAAGCTTTCCCAATGCTGCTGATGTCAGGCAAGTTACCCTTTGATGCAAGGGGGCTTCCCCTCACCCCTCGGGTCACAGCTGACTTGGGTGGAGAAACTGCATCACAGGCCCATCAAACCAGCTACATAGCAAAAAAAAAAAGAAAGGAGAGGGGGCTAGAGAAAATTCCAGCAACTCTGTAACTCAGCGTATTTGCAGGCAGCAAGACATGGGTCCTCTCCTACTGCGCTGAGAGATGGTCACTACGCAACAACGTGACCATCCTCCAACACCCACAGAGCTCCTGAAGCTGGGATCTCATTTTAGGAGGAAGACAAGAGGTTTTAAGCACAGCCTGGTTCGTTACTGTTGTAAATAAACACTGTGTAGGCACCCTCCCTTGCTGCCTGAACCCCTGAAGCTACCAAGTCCCTCCAGAGCAAAGCAGACCTCTGGGCACACACTGCTTGGAAGAGCAGAGGAAGGACCACCACAGGGACATCGCCTCCCAGGTGCACCAAGCATCCACCGACTATCCATAAAGCAACGCAAGATCCAAGAAGCTGCCAAAACAAAACCTACTGCTGAGACACAGCATCCGTGCAGCAGGCAACAGGGTCACCCCAGAACAACGCTACCGCATCTTGCAACACAGACAGGTACTCTGACAGCTGCAAGGAGACACAGCACTGGGTACAGCATCCCGGCGTCACTGGAGGAAAAGGGTTTTCCAGGTAACGCCTCCCCTGGGCACCTCTGTCTGACCTGGATGCAGCCCAGCCCACATCCCCTCCGCAGCAGCAGGAGGAGGAAAACCTAAACCCAAACATTTAGATACTGTTGCCACAGACACAAAACACAGGGCAGACCCACATCCCTCAGCACCTCTCCACCACCCGTGCCAGACGCATCTGCTTTATTTTCTAATGAGCAACACGTACTACGAGCCTGCCACACTTGCTCCTTTGCTGCTCTTGATCTCAGAAAGAATGTGGAAGGCGTGCCTCCTCCAGGCTGAAGGAATAAAGCTCATTTCAAACTACTGCAGTTGAGGAGTGAAAGATTAGACCAAGACACTCCTGTGATTTTAGAACATTTTAAGGATAAAGCCCAAGGCTTCAGACATGGACCATCAGTGCCTCCAGTGTGCCCAAAAGCTACACAGGCTTCTACACACCAGGTAACCCAAGGCACTGCCAGCTATACACACTTGTGTAGAAAGCTCTCACCTACCCTCACTATCTGAGCAGCATTTTTCACAGATTAATATACTTTCACACTAAAATGAAAGATTATAAATTGCTAAAATTGATTTCACAGCAGTGGTGAAGTGAGAGTGAGTAACACACCTGAGGTGACCCAGCCAGCTCGAGGGAACGTGAAACCACCGCGTATTGACAGTTTAATTGGCTCAGCACAAGTTCATTTCCCTCAGATGAAATGCACCATTGGCCATTTTATCGCTATATCTTATTGCTGCTTTAAAAGTAAAGTAGATGACAATCTAGCAAAATATTTTCTTTACAGAGACAGTCCCTGCCTTTATGGCTGGGTGTTGGCTTTTTCCCCCCATTTGCTCCCCAGCAAATGCAAACCAGCTCTGCATGATGAGAATGCCTCTACTTATCCTTTCAGGCCAAGAGATGGAAGATGCCACCATGTCCATTTCTGTACTGGAATTACAAAGGAAAAAAAAAAAAACAAACCAAAACAAAAAGGCACCAAGCAGTTCTATAAATACCACATTCAAGGGTAACACGACATTTAGATCATCCTACTGCAAGCTAGAAAGATGTAATTTGACTGCTTTATAGCATTAGGAGGTATTTTAAGAATGTTAGTACTTGAACTATCAAAGGATGATAACTTGCAGCTCAGAAGGTAATTACAGAAGACAGCCCACACTTGTAGAAGCGGAAGACTGGTAGAACACAGGAGCCCCTGCTCCCCAGTTATCTCACAGCTCACTCCCAACAGGGAGCGCAGGCAGAGGACGGTGTTTTGCCAGCAGGGGTTCAAAGCAGGCAAGACAGAGGCAGCACCACTGCGGGGATGCAACCATGGAGATGCTGCAGGAGACACCGTGGGCATCTCAGCAAGGCCACCATGTTCCTGCAGACACCCAGCCCAGACACCTCCCCATCCAAAAGGTCCACATCTCCCACGGGGGCAGAGCACCACAGACACAAGAGGATGCGGGTGCAGCATCTGCCATGGCCGTGCGAAGGGATCAGCCCCGGGGGGGCCATGGCCAGCCCCTCCCTACACCTCTCGGAAGCCAGGGGAGCACCATCCCCTTCCACAGCAGAAAAGCAGCGGCAGAGCTGGCAGGGGACAGTACCCCAGCAGCAGAAGGCAGGTCCACAAGCACCCAGGAATTGCTCTGCTCTTTCAACTGGAGACTCCTAAGCTCAGACACCCAGCGCAGTGTTTAAAAACTGCTGAAGCAGCATGTAGGCGGTCACAAAAAGCCCCCTATTAACCTCCAAGCCTCATTTCACTGATCAGGGGAAGGGCATCAGCAGTATTTAATTACAGGGGAAAACAGAGGCAGGACACACTGGGAAAGGATCTCAACCACATGCGATTCCCCACGGCTGCACCCTCCAGGCCACAGAGGCCCAAAAGCAGGGGCTGGAGGACCAGGGACATCTCCTACCACGCACTTCAGTCCCCTACAGACGTGCCAGGGAGCTGCTGCCAGCCCTCTGCAAAGGGCACAGTGCAACTTCTTCCTACAGCAGCCAACCTATGGATACCCGACATGGGCACCGCACAGGGGTCCTCCCTGCAAGAAAACGCAGATGGGAACCGGAGAGGCTGTCGGTGCAGGTGTGCACTGCAGAGCTCAAAAGGGGGTGCAGGGAAACAGCAGAGAAAGCCAACAAGCTCCCTCCTGCAAGGAGCACCCCAAAGATGCATGCCAATCTCTCCATCAGCTGTGAGCAAGGGCTGTGCAAAGCTGTTCAAGATGCACCAGGATTTTGGAAGGTCAGGGGAATGTGACCACTCCGGTATTGACCAAAGCAGAGGAAAGGGAGCCCAGGCAAGACGGGAGCCCCTTACCTCAGGTTCAGCATCATGAGGAGCACCCCCATCCAGCACACCCAGAGCCTGGCAAGCTGCATGCCAGTGCAGTGCTGGCATTGAAATCCCAGGCAGCAAAGGAAGAAACAAAAGCAAAACCAAACATCTTTCAAAATCTCTCTTCCCGGTAGCGTGTACTGTCACGCAATACTTCCAAACCCATGGTTTATGCGGCTCAGGAGGGCAGTTTCATGCCCTAACTCCCGCATGATGGATTTTACAATTTGTTAAAGAAACTCATCAATCCTCAGCAGTCATTTTTAAAGCCCAAAGCTTCTGCTAACTCCTGCATTTTGCTGATCCCCCAATTTCAAATCATTTGAAACTGCTGCTACTATTACAGCTCTGCTCCTAAAGCTAAGCATTATAGCACACTCTAGACTTCCAGCTTCGTATGCGAGTGTAATAAACAGATTAACCATGATTTATGAACAATAAGTTCTGGTTATTTGAAAGGAAACATAACCTCCCTAGACCAATTCTGACAACTAGAGATCTCTCATTATGCAGACAGCAATTTCCACCTACCTGTAATGATGAGTTTAGAACATCGTTATCAACCTGGGAAACGTATCGCCATAGTTTTCCACTACAAACTTTGTGCATCCAAAGCATCTGGCAGGAACCACTGCCAAAGGCAGAATACCAGCTTGAATTGACCCAGCGAGACAATTCCTATTCTAAATACACATTAATAAAAAAAAAAAAATTAAAATAACAACAACAAAACAAGAAGCTTTCAGAGGGAAGAACTGCCGCTGTGGAGAAGGATGCAGCAAGACTTTAGTTAGCAGAGGACTAATTAGGAACAGGAATTATAATATGATAGAGAGATCGATTTGTGGTGCTTATTTACTTGTAAAATCTAATTAGACTTTTAATATTCTCTTCCAAAAATTAATTCATTCTCTGAGTCCACTCTAAAATGTCAGCTTAATATTTTACAAGCCCACAAGCAAGAGTTCATTTTCATATGCACTTTTTACAACGTACCTGCAGCTATTAAGCTGACCACCCCACTCATATCACATTTGACTACTGCTAAGAACCTTGTTTATTTGCATTTATTCAGTTAACCATAATCACTTTCCTTCTCCATAGAAAAGCTGCACAAAAAGCTTGGCTGATGATCCAAACCTGCACAGTGGTTAGATGTTCGAACCCGTGCACACACCACAACGGTGGCCTGCTGGTCCCCAGGGCACATCTCCAAGACCTCCAAACGCTCAGCACCTCTCACTTCCACTGCTTTACACATCCAGAAATAGTTATCCAAACAGTTATCAACTCCCACTCGCCCTGTATCGCCTCCTTCCTCCCGCCCCACACTGTAAGCGGTCTGCAGAACCGCACGGTGCTAAAGGCCTGCCAGGGCTCTTCCTACTGCTGACACCTGAAACACCCTCCTGCACTGTCAGGCTTAATTGGCTTAAAGACATTGGAATATTAAACTATTCCAAACAGTACGACACAAGCTCTGCTGGGCAGGGCTGCTACCTGCAGACCCTCCTCAGTGATTAATGAGCAATAGCTCCCACCCTGCAGCCCATCTCTTCTCACCTAATTGATGCCACGTGCATCTTGGGTTTACCTATGCAGAGCATAATTAGTAAAGACAAAAGGTTTTTTTATATATTTAAATCTATTTTATAAAAGAAATCTCAACTCCCTCACCTTGACTCTAAAGTAGTAACAGAAGCTTGTGAAAAATGAAAAGCCTTGAAGGATTCGGAATAAGAAACTTGGAGAGACAATCGCTGATCTTTTATCTTCCAGACTTCAAGCAGAATCAAGTTCTTCAAAGAAAACCCAATAAAGCCCAGACATTTTCATCATAACAAAATAAATAATTCAGTCATACTTTAGAGGACTCCAACATTAGGATGGGCTATTTGATATATTTGTGGCTTAGGTGCCTCTAAACTGATTAAAGATAACCTGATAGAAGCTTGCAATGTCAAAACCACCTTCTTCTTGACAGATATAAATGGATAGTGTAAATAACTGTAAATAACCAAAATGGCTGCATTTATGCCTAACGGAGGATTTACAGCCTTCAGAGCCACCTGGTAGGACTAAGTTACAGCTCTGCAGCACTGCAGCACACAAGGGGAGATGAACTGAGTCCTCCCCACACCGCCTGCTCCACCAGACCCAGTGAGGGTCCTGCTCCAGAGGGCAGAAGCAGGATTCTCCCATGAATAAGAGAATGCCATACACATACAGGCAAGTTTATCCGTATTAATTCATCATGGTCTTCCTAGAAACTACTCTGAAACACGCTTCCCAAAACCCCCTCAAATCTCCATAGCCCCTGCAAGCTCCCCTTAGGTACCCGACAGAGCTCCATCTCCCAGCTGCCGCTCACAGAAGGTTAAATGCCATTGCCTTCAAGAGGGAATGGATCAAGCCTTAATTTAAGCCTACAAGTTTTCACCAAAGGGGATTCAGCTGCAGCATCCTGGCCCATTTTCCAGTTTGGGTAATTGCACTCCTGCCTTCCCACTGTCCCCCACACTCCCGAAGTCCCAGCAGCTCTGCAGCCCCCCAGGAGCTATTTGGGAAGCGGGTGGAAGCAAGCCCCGAGCCCACACAAGCGGCAGGGTGGCTAGACTCTGGGTCAGAACCAGGCACGTGGTGTATCTCAAGCCTGACACCACTGCTACCCTGCTGGCTCCAGCAACCTCTCCATCGCTGCCAGATCGCAGAGCGGCCACCAACATGCTCCAACAGCCTGGGGTTTGCACCAGGGGCCACTCCAGGATTTGACCAGCATCAACAGAAGAGGCTGAAGAAGGACAACGTGAGATCCTGCTCATAACTTATCTGAGCAATCACTTGGAATAATGAAAGCCACTTTCTCCAGGAGCACACTGTGTCACTCCTGCAGAAGCAGCCCCTAGCAGCCAGCTCTCGTGTCCCAGTGCTTCACACTTGCTGGAGGGGGAAGACCATGAGCAAGTGCTACACAAAAGCAATAGGAGCAACAGGTGCAGATGCTCCTCTTCCCTTGGAGGGTCCTTCTGTGCTTAATTGTGTTGCAGTCTCCACTTGTTAAAAAGTACCTTTTCCTACGGACAAAGAATTAGGAGGAGGGTACCATGAAAGTTGCATCTGAGGAGCTGCTAAAGCTTTAATTTTCTGTTAGCTGGACAACACAGTCAGTATGCCAGACAAGAGATTAAGTGATCACTCAAAAGCAAATTCCCAAACTTAGGAAGCTGGAAGCATCAGACTGATGAACACGAAACACAACACAACCCCAGGGCGCAGAGCTCTTTATTGAGGGAAGGAGGAGAAAAAACCCAACCAAAACCAAACCAAGAACACCCTGGTATTTTCTTGTTCAAGTTTACCTTTCACAAAGCAGAGTTATTCAGATTCGGATTTCTTATTTAGGAAACCAGCAGGATTTGTTGAGGGCTTTTTCTGTTGTTATAGAAAGATTAGGTGGTGGCAGGACTAGAAACACCCCATCAAAAAGCCAAGGTCTAAGGTCAGGAGAAAAAGAGGGGAGAAAAAACTGCCGGCAGGGTTCTCGCCCTTTACTACAGCAGGTTAGTTGCACTAACTCACTGGTTAGTTTGGATGAGAACCCCAGAGCAATACTAAATGTCACTTGTCAAAAGGCATACGGAGCAAGTTTTGAAGCGACATGGTTCAGCCTAGCTTCATGGTACGCACCTGAGCTGCCACCGGCTGAGAACCAGAACTGGGAGGTGCGCACCCAGCAGGGACCAGCACGGATACACTGCGTGGGAGTGAAAAATCCTACCCTCAAAGAAATCCTAGGGAAAGATTTAAACTGCACTCAAAGCAGCTACAATCCATTTTAACAGTGTCAAACGCAGCAAGTTTCCAAAGGATTAAATCACTACTTAAATCATCCTCATAATTTTAAAAAATGCCTGTAAGACAACACCAGAAGCTAATTGTACTATTCAAATTTAGTGAAGGGAGGATTTTTTCGTTGGGATTTTTCCTTCTTAACTGCAATAAAGAAAAGCCCAAGGGTCTAAAACTAATAATCTAATAAACTTTGCTAAGTGAACATTGTAACAGATAGGCCTGGATGAGATTTTCTGTAAATGCCAGACAATTTCCCTTGATCTTTATCAGCAGAGATGCTGCTCTGGCTTCAGTAGGAAGAAATTAAATTTGGTGCAAAATAATAACATCTGGGTGAGATTTTGTTTGTCAAGACTAGCAGTCCCTTTAGATGCCAAGCTAAAAATATTAAAATTAACTCTGAAGGCTTTCACATTTGTGTTTTTATATGAGTGGTTAGGATGTTTCCATACCAACATAAGTGGTGCAATTACCCGTGCTCTGTGCAGGATCCCTGGCAGACACTGGGTCCTACCCAACACAAGGCACACACGGAGAGCTGTCTCCCCTGCCGGAGCACGCACGTGAGAGTTGGCATTGCTTTGGGCTATCCCACTCCTGCAGTCCCAGTTCCTGAAGTCACAGAGCATCTGCCCCAACTTCAAGGAGAGACACCACATGGGAGCAGGACCTGCAGGAGATGCTCAGGGACCATATGGGCTCCAACAGCTGTCACGAGTGCCTCTCCCCTGACTGCTCCAGCATCCCCCCCATAGCTGAAACCCTACGTAGCATGGGCATCCTACATTCTCCAGCTGTGCCAGGGCAGCAGAAGTCTTCTGACCTACAACCAGCTGTCATAGCACATACCTTGGCAATGTGGGAGGAAGCAAACGGCACACCAGTGGGGTCTGATTTGAGACACTACACCCCACCACCAGCTCCCTTAGTGATGTCTTGAGACAGAAGCCTGTCCCTTACCACAAGCAGTTCCCAGAAACAAGAAACCAGACTGCCGTATCTTGGGTCCAAGTACAATTTCTGTAGCTGAACAGCCTCTGGTGCTGCAGCCATCAAAATGCTCTTAAACAAGTAGCAATCAAAAGATCTATCTATTAAAATAAGTGTTCTACAGACTTTGAGATTAAATTTAAAGATAACAAAAGCACACAATTTTCAAAATCTAATTGCCCTTCCAAGTCCCGAACACTTTGTACAAGGTGAAGTGAGCTCCTCAGTGGATCCAGCTAGGAACTCCTCTCCTACAATGGGATTACAAAAGATCTTTAAAATTAGTCATGAGCTTTATTTTATAAGCAGAAGTGGTCAGGAACTCTTCAATCAAATGCTCTTCTTCCGCACCACCAAGAATGGCAATTCTGCATACCAAGGGTTTTCTGAGTAACATCAGCTCTAAAACCCCTGGAGAGGGAAAGGGCTCTCACGGCCAGGATGGAAATCACAGTTTAAAAAAAAAAACACAAACAAAAAAAACCCAGGAAAAAATATCAGATCAAGGGATTCAGCTCTCCCCAGAAGAAGCAGAAATTTCAGAGCTAGAGCACCCAACCGCTATGCTATATACAACCTATAGTATCATAGGGTGCCACTCCTACACACAGTAAAAACTCTGATGTTGCAATGGTTTTGTCAAAAGGTAGGGGAAGGAGGCAGGCACTTTGTATTCCAGCCAGGTTATTCACCATTTCTGAAGCCAGTCCTCATCTCCAACAGCCTAGGAAAGCAATCTCTCAGTTTTACTCCATTCTGTTTAGCAGAATTGGAACTTAATGGTCACTGCATTAAGAAGTATCAGGAAAAAAATACACTGTTACCTCCTCAGCAATTTATTCGATCTTACATTGAGAAAAACAACACATTAGACTTCATCAGTCAGTTGTGGACTAGAACAGAGCTTTGCCACGATCTCACAGGCTTCAGCAATCTCTGGGTCTTGCTGTTAGTGAGGCATGCAACAAAAATAAATCAATTATTCTAGAAAAATATCAGCATGAAGGAGAAAAAGAACGCTTGACTGCTTGTGCCTTCTTTTTTAAATATAGGCAAAAATGCCATTAATACAGAATGATGGAACCTCAATAGGATAGTACTCAACAAACAAGCAATCATTTCACCACGCATTAACCACGGAGAGAATAAGTTTTGCTTGTGTAAAGGTCCTAAAAAAAGAAATTATTGCAGATTCAAGTGATACAAACTAGTGTGTATCCACAGCAGAAAATAATTGTCAAAGATTGGTTTTTCTGAGACGACAACACATCACATCACGTTATCATTAGAAAAAAAAAAAAAAAAGAGCTGCCACTGTATAGTGTGGCAATAAGTTACCAAGCACCCAGACACCCCTGGCAGCACCAGGGACCACGCTTGTGAACAAGGCAGCCTCTACCCGCCTTCACATGGAATCATCAACTTTGTTTTGCAGTGGTTTACAGTAATCAATGCACACATTATAGCATCACACCAGGGTGACAAACCAGATCATAGTACTGCAACCTGGGTTTTGGGACTGGCAGAATCAGACAAGACTGTACTTGCACAGATATTTTAATTCTTGGAGAAGTGGGGTTTTCATTTCTTTTTAAATTTGCACTTGAAGAGGTTTAGTGTTCAAATTTACATTTGCTGTTTCAGCTACAGGAATATTCAGGACAAACCCTGCAGAGCAGCCATATACCAAACCAGGTATATTATTTATCATACATAAACATATATAACATATACAAACAATTGAAAATAAGTGAACAGTCCAGCCACCTGCATTTCTGATTGCCAGGTACTGAGGAAGAGGAGCAGAAGCACCTCCTCCTCCTGCCACATGCCTGGATCACCCCCAGCACTCACCTTGGAAGACAGCAGCATTCTGGATGACAAGGAACTTCAGCTCCATGCTGGCAGACTGCAGGAGCTGCTCCATGTTCAGGCGGGCTGTTGCCTGGTACTTCTCCTCCATCTTCCTCGAGCAGCACGTGGAGCCCTTTGGGATACATACTTGCAGATCGGACCCTGGAAAGGAACAGAAGAAGGGCAGAAAAATTTGCATTAGGAGGTGGAATTGCTGGGAGTAGAGAGGAAACAAACCCCATACAGTGGTATCGCTGCAATTACTGTTTGGGCAAACTGATGACATTTCTGGAATTTGTCCTGAGCAAACAACTTGGCCAAAGGAGAAGACTGATAAGGCAGAGCCAAGATTTCTGAGCAATAGCCCCCGAGAGCTTACTACGTACGCCTGCCAGCATCCCACTCGCTTCAGCTCCCACACACTCCATCCACTGATGTGGTGGTGCTGAGCAGAGCGATACAGAGCATCGCCCTCCTGCCTAGGACATGCCCACCAACACACTGATAAGGAGCTGCAGGCACCCAGAAAAGATGGAGTGGGAGACAAAAAAGTAGCCAGGATTTGTAGCTGTGGATTTACAATTAATAGAGCAACACATGTAGTTCAGCAGGCAGGATATGCTTGTAATTTGCATTAAGACTTAAAACTAGCTTAAGACAAATAACTGTGTCATTTGCCTGTGATCTCCAACCTTTTGCATCCACAGCAATAACAGTAACAACAGAAGGGCACAACAGTAATGATCTACTGGGGTTTTTAGCGCTAATTAAGACTTCTAAATTGTAGATATCTCGAGTCCCATCGTTCCTCCATTGCAACAGGCAAAGCCATCGCTTCACTTATGCGAGTCCCACTGCAGACGGACAGGTCCTGAGGCATGCGCTGAGCACTGCAAAAGTGCCTGTTCAGCAGCAGCCATGCCACTGCAGGGGCAGCACCTCCACCCATTCACCAGGAACAGTGCAACAGCCGGGCAACGAAGGCAAGAGGAATATCGCTTGCTCTGGCATCTCAAGCTGTAACTCAAAGCACTGGTCAGTGATGCTAAAGTTTGGGGTTTGACCTTCCCAAAGCTCTTACTCCTGGAGGCAGTAGACAATTTTAGGAAAAGTGCTGTTGCCATTAGCTAAAAAGTGAAATAAAAACTAGGAAAAAAAAATATTCACCTTTTGGGTTCAGACAACAGGAAAAGAAGGAACAGAAGAGCTAGAAGTAGCAGCAACAAGAAGTCTCATTCTTGATCAACCTTCCGTGGCAAACTGTGGCCCCACAAACACTAGCAAAGCAACAAGCTCATATCAAAGCAAACAGCCTTCATCACACAAAAACCCACCTAATATGATGCTGCTGTTAGAAACTCAAACACTAAGCAAGAAGTCCATTAAAAACAGCTGTCCATGGCCACACGGCAGCAAGGGATTTACGCTTCAGTGTGTGCCACCCAAACCGCATCGTGCCCCGAGCAGCGGCAGCTCCCTGTTAGGCTCAGCACTGCCCAGAACCAGGACTAGGAAGCAGTCCCCAAGCCAGCAACCAACAGCCCAGACAGGGTGAATGGGCTCCACACACCCCTCAGCCCTTGCTCTGCCTTCCCCCTTGCTATAGAGGTTTTTTCCCCCTCAATAAAAGCAAGTTTGGGCATTTACATCTTTGCTCTGGAAGGATTACACCTCCTTCCAGGTTGCCCTCTCCTCTCCTTCTTAAGAGTCATACCACATCCACTCTCTCACTAATTACTAGAAAGTGTCAAAAGTCACTTTTCTAAGTGTACTCCAGAAGAACAGGATTAATATTAATGTCAGTTCAATCGTGTACCTCCTGAAGAAGAGTCATGCACACCACCGAGGGAAAACCAGCTGTCAGGGCTCGGGAGCAGCGACAGCAGAAACCCTCCTCCCTCCAGCTCCATTTCTTCCCCTGGCACAGCCTGGGAAAAACAACATGAAACACTTCATCTGCAACGTGCATTTCACATGTGGAGAGGAGCTTTAACCAATGCAAGTCCTGCCGTCACCGCAAAACAACGCGTGGCAGAGGGGGAGAAAGAGCACCACCCCCCCAGCTCCATCTCTACCCGCTGCCTCTGTTTCCCCTTCTGCAAAACAGGACACGCAGCACAAAATCCTTCATCCAGCCCCCAACAAAAGCCAGCACCACGGATCGAGCCTCCGTGGTTTGTGAACTAAGCCGCTACGGAGGAGCACAGTGACAGGCGCTTCGTGCATCTAAAAAATAACAGGGACCACGAAACCGCATAATAGCAAGACACTGTTAACGAGAGGAGCAGTTATATAACAGGGGGTTAAAGAGGTTTTTTAAAGTCAAATCCAAGTCAATTTACACCGCAAAAAGGCTTAGCATTGTTCCTTTAACACTACAATAAACCCATACATTTCTTGTTAATAGAAAGCTTATTTCCTCCTACATTTATTATATTGGACACATTTCAAATGGGGGAAAAAAAAAAGCCTTCCATGATTAATGGAAATACCAATATAGAAAATCTGAGAGTTGGCAATTAAGAGATCTGTGCAAGTTAAAGCCAGGCATAGGAAGCAGCAAGGTCATCTATTCACATCCCATCCTTCTTTTTGGCAATTAAGCCAGTTTCTCCCCTTAAATGGATTTTTGTTTTTGTGAAGTAAAAAGACACATGCTGTAGCAGAGCAATCACAAAGGAGGAGGAAAAAGCCTGAGAATTAACTCTGACAGCTTAAAACGTTTTACAGAGATAGCCAACTAACAGTGGTGACCAGAAATGCCACGGTAAACGCAACAGGTCAGTACAGGCAGGACAGGCTCTCACAAGCTACCAGGGACGGTCCTTGGTGCAGTGCTGCTACCCTGGGCCAGGGAACAGGGGCCTGACTCCCACCTGCCAGCTATTTTCTGTACGTGGCTTTCCCAGGGCTGAGCACACCCAGCCAGCCCCATCCCTAAGTCCTAGCAGTATGGGAAAGTGGCTTTGATGCCCAGGAGCCACTAACCCACCCCGCTGACCCCAGCAGACGCCGATGGAAGAGGGACAGCGCTTTCTGACCTGCGAATATATTTGGGGTTTATTCGTGCCATTGCCTGGAGGACCCTCTCCTGCACCCGTATGCTGCAGCACCACCCACGAGACCCAGACCCTATGCAAACTGTGAACGCTCCGCCAGCACCGTGGCTGCACAGACGCAAACGCCTGGAAACACACTGCAAGCCTACAGACCAGGCACCAGCACGAATTAAACTGTCACACGTTTCTGGCTCCATAAATGTAATTGAAAAGGTCCTGTGAGTCATCAAGTCCTACCCCCTGCCTCCCAATCCACCCCTCTAAGCATTTTTGTCTAAACATAAATACCTCCAGCCACAGCTCCCACTTGCGAGACAGAAGAGCCCATTCCACTGCCTAGCAGCCCTTCCTGTTAAGGCTGTTTTTATCTCCTAACCTTCACCACCACCTCCTTTTCCTTCAAGTTTCAAGCCATTACACCTCATAATGCCAGCCAGCCCTTGCAAACAACCTCCTCCTTTTGCCATAAATCACTACAAATTCACTTTCAGAAAGAAGAGTGTCCCACAAATTACTCCAACGGTTTTATTAAATTGCATGGAGACATTCACATACCAACCTTTGCAAGATTGGTGATATCAATGCAATGCTAATAAGCACGGGAGCCTGACCCTCCAACACCCAGCTGCCAGGGGTGAACAGGAGCTGGATGCGGCCCCTTCCATAGGTGCTGGAGCCAGGCACCGTCAGAGCGCTGTGCCATTTATGCCATCTTGGGGAACAGCAGTGTAAATGCTCCAGTAATTTTGCATACGCTCCTAGCTGACAGAACTAATCTCTACAGCTACAGTAATTTCAGCAGCACCCTGCCTTTTCCTTCTTCTCCTGACACAGTGATTTTTTACTGAAGTCTGGGTAGCAGTGAATTTAATGCTTTAAATTTGACTTTGATGTACAATTATTCCCACAGATAGGTGGTTAGTACAGCAGAAGTGAAAATAATTTCAGTGGATTAAATGTCAAAATTAAAAAAAAAAAAAAAACAAACAATAACTTGAGATCATCTGCAGGCAGTTGTGAACTCCTCCATGAGGCTGAAGGATTGTGTTTTGATCCTAAGCATCCCAGGACAGCTCCAACCCTGTCATCAGACACAGGCAGGCAAGCCGCGCTTTCCACGGGGCACACAAGCCTGCCCACCCAGACACAACGGCGGCTTAAATCAGATTAACGTTCACCCCAAATTTACCCCAGGCATTGCCAAAATAAGAACCTGTCCCTGCTCTATGCCACATTACTGCAGCCTCCTCCCTGTGTTAACAGCAGGGCTCTGCCACCCCATGCAGCAGCACCCTTCACCTTCTGCAGCCTGGAAACATCAGGGGGCTTCATCCCACCCTCTCAGCTCACCAGTTTGTTAATATTACCCTTAAGAAAGCTGCTGCTTCATCTTCATTTTCTTTCTCTAATTGTTTCGCAGTCAGCATCGTACTTTAAACAGATAAAAGCAGTGATTCAACCTTTAAACATATTGGCTTTTCCCCCAGCTATTTCAATTTTTTTAATTTGGTTTTTTTTATTAAAAACCTTTTAAATTATGTGACTAGGGGATCGTGCATCTGTCACTGGCTTTTAATGCTCAGCATTTGGGGGTGGGGGGAAGGAAACGCAAATGTTCAGAACCCAGGTTAAGTGCTGATCTCTTTAAAACCTAATTAAAGAGATATAAATTATAAACCAACCTCGTTCAATAGGTGATTAAAGTTGGAACAGTATGGGTACTACATGGGATATTTATTACTGCTTAATTATCTTTTATTTCCTATTCCATCTTATGTTTCACATGGCCATCTGACTCGGGATTCCTCCCCAAGCCTTGCAATGTTGGCCAGATGACTGCCACACAAATATAACACTCTATAACATCACATCTTTTAAAAGAAGAAGTTATCGAGAAGAGAGAGAGGTTTTACAGAGTAAGAGTTCCCCCCTAACAAATGTACAAATGTATCAACAATACAGTCATCAGAAGTACGGAGTTAATTTGTGGGCACCCACGCACCATACACATTTGTTACAGACACACACCCTACAGCCATTCCAAAGACTGGGAAGAACACTGTTCAGGATGTTGTTAAAATTAACCCTTGGGGAAAAAAAAAAAAATTAATGATCTCACTACAAAACCACTGCCTGGGAAGGTTACTAAATTTTAGGGTTCTGCTCCTGCTCTCTTAACTATCAAGAGAGCAACTTGCAGGCCTGAAATAATTAAGAACAGAAAACTCAATTATCTAGCAAACTAAGATCTTAAACCACCACGCTAAGCTAAACAGGCTGCACTAAGAGGAGTATCATTAGTCCCACTCAGGAAAACCAGGACAAAAGAGCAGGAGCACAAAGGGAACCAGCTTGCATCGGGTCCAGCAGGAAGAGTTGGGATTTTTAGTTTTTAAGTTGTATGATGGCACACATCAGCAGCCAAAAAGAAGAGAAGAAAGCTTGACGCGCTCAGCCAGCCAGTTGTACAGCTTTACACCCAACACCAAAAGCAAAAGGTTAATCTCTTCTTTGCCTCCGAAGAGAATAAACAAAAAGCTGGAAACTGCACAAGCATGGAACAAACCCTCCAGCTGATATTTCTGCCAAGATAAATATTCCTCAGCTTTCCTACTGCCCAGAGCCACAGACATCCACCCCCTCTCCCACCTTGGCAAGGCAACAGCTCGCCCCTGCCCCTTCCCCTCCACCCACGTGCACCAGCCCAATTACCTGGCACGTCACCCTCAAACACAAAGAAATCCAAGCGGCAAAGAGGAGAGAAAAAAAGACCGAGGAAAATGGAAATTCAAGTTACTGTTTATACATAAGAAATTACGCAGGGAAAAGACAAGAGGAAGAAGAAAACCAAGACAGGCAGCATAAGAAAAAGAGAATTTAGTTCTTAATGAATGTGAAGTTACCCCAGCGCAGAATGACAGGCTGGCTCGCGAGCTGGCATTACGTCTCAGCTTCAGAAGAACCCGTGAAAAGCACTCACATCGCCCTGCCTTCGCTCTTCTCCAGCACAAGGCCTCTCAGCTAGCTCGAGTGGAGCAGTTGCCATGAATTACATCCTCCCACCACTCCAAACAGTCAGCCACAGCTGACAGTGGTTAGGTCATGCTGCTGCCCACCTGCGATGCTCTAGAACTGCAAAAACCCAGTCCCCAGGCTGCAGGACCTGAGGGGACCAGGCTCCTGCTCGCTGCCTGATGCACGCCTTCAGCTAGAATTAATCCCAGAACATAACAGCATTCATGAAACAGCACGACACTTTCCTCACATTTATCAGAGCTGCCTTTTCGGTTTGGTTTTGTTGTTGGGGTTTTTTTTAATTTTAAGTATCAGCCTGGCGCGGCTGAGCTCCTCTGTGGGGAGCGCTGTGCCGCTGTCCCCCCAGCCCACGCACTGTCGGTCCAGCAGAACGGAGCCGGGGGACATCTCTCCTGCCTGCCTTGCAACTCTGCAGCGCTCCCGCTACTTAACACCTTCAGCCACAGCTGCTCATAATGCAAAACGTGGCTTCCAGAAACCATTGTTCTCTGTTTGTGTCAAAATACCCCCAATATTTTAAGTAAGTTGTTTAAACCCTCAGTTTCTCTAGGGTGATATGATCTATAGGCAAAGGTTCTCAGAATTGATTCCGTGTTGATCTGTGGCTGGGAACTCCAAAACTTTTTTTAATTGACAGATGTATGAAAGGAAAAAAAGCAATAAACAGACGCCTGGAAAATAGTCCTTGAGTGATGTTCCCCTATTACAGAGATTTATGCAGCTGCTACTAGGAGAAGAGAGTGCTCTGAAGTGTAATTACTACACAGAGTCATGCAAGATGGGCCGGATCCAAGGTATAAGCAAGCAGTCATTGCTTTAATTATGATCAAGTTTATGTACTTAGGCAAATGTAAAATCCACTTTCGATTTGATGTGTGGGAACTTTATCATCATAACAAGCTGGAACCATTCACTTGAAACACCAGGCCTGTTATGAGGTATTGATCCAGCTACCTACAGGCTCTGCAGAGAGGCAAAGGGCTCCTTACTCTGGAGTACCAGAGATGCAGCTGGGGCTCCCCGGGCAGCAAGAGCTCAACTGAGCAACTCCAGCAGCCTGAGCCCTGCCAGGAAAGGAAGATGCCTGGACAAAGGCACCCACTGTGATCACAGCCCAGGCCAGGATGGAGGATGCCACAGGTTTCTGGGGAAGGACTGACCCCACTGCAGCACAGAGGTGCCAGCAGCCCCTCACCACTCACAGCACAGCCTGCAGGGTCCCATCGGGAACACCCCAGCTGCCCACCCCTCCATCACCTCTCCCTGTAAAAGTACATTCCAAGAAAGTTACTCAGGGATCAAAGCAAACACTTCACAGACTTTCACTGAAGCCAGGGAAGACATGTCTTTGATAACAAACAGAATTTGTCATTCCAGCAGTGATATGAGCTGCTCCTTCCCCTCCCTGCAACCCTCCACGCAAACATTTCCTCACAAGGTATTTCCAGTGCTACTGGAAAGAGACCAGGACCCTACAGGATGGGGAGAAACCAGATAGTGCTCCTGCAGCTACTTTGAAAGAAACATCAAGAAAAGTGTTAAAAATCATACAGGAAGAGGATGTAAGGATAGGAAAGGATACGCAAGGCAACCCTCTCACCAGGACTTAAATCTAAACTCTCCTTCGAGATCTCAGGCACTGCTACAGCCCTACAGACCAAACAGTTTGGGATGCGCACTGGCTGACACAGCACCTCACAGCCCAGCCACAGGCACCCTGCTTCCCCCCTTCCTCTCCCGCGCTACAGCCAAACATTGCCGGGGCGACTCCTGTATTTCTGGTCTGTACAACGCCGAATGCAAGAAATGTAACTCAACACATAATTAAAAGCAGCTCCTGCTAGCGATGATCTCATTGCACCTCCCCTGCCTGTCACGTTTGCCCGTTATCTCTCCCTTTCCATACTTTGATCACAAGCTTTGCAGGGCCGGCGTTCTCCATCCATCACGTACCTACCCGGCCACAGCGGCCCTCACACTCTCACGGCACCTCTGTCACGCAGCCACCGAAACCCACTCCGAGAACACAGCCACCCATCTGGGGGAGCCGGTACTCCCCAGTTACTCAAAGAACTGCCAAAGAGCCTTTATAAGGTTGACAATTCAAGCATTGCATGGCTATTTTCCGATGGGCAGGCGGCAGGGTGCGGGAAGCAGCCCGGCGGGGCTCGGTGCGGTGCCACCACCTGTAACGCTCACGGCGCAGCAGCACCGAGCCGGCTCCGCCGAGCCCCCCCGCCCGGCTGCCTGCGGGCAGCCCCCGGGGTCAGCGGGGCGCTGGAAGCTCTCCGGGGGACACGGCCCTCGGGGGACGGCGCTGCCCAGCGCCCTGCTGGGGGCGGCTGCAGCGAGCCGGGACCCGCGGACGGAGCCGGGTGGGCGGCTGGCGGGCAGATACGCGGCGCTCTCCCGGCCCCGGTAGGGCACGCGTGGGCGGCGGGTCCCTGCCCGACAGCCCCAGCTCGCTGCGAGCCCCCCCCGGGGAGCCCCTGCTCAGCAGAACGACAGCCGCAAACCACCCGCTCACCCGGGAGGGTGCCGGCGCAGGGCCGGCGCGGCAGGCTGCCGGTCCAGCCCAGCAGCGGGGCGCTCCCGGAGCGCAGCTCCCGGTTGCCCCCGCACCCGGCCGCCGGGGAAGAGGCGCTCCGGCGGGTGGGCAGCCCGCAGCCGGCTCCGCGGCGCCCCGCAGCGACCCTCCCCGCGCCCCCCTTCCCGGGCGCTACAGCCGCTTCGCCCCACACCCGAGCGGCCCCGACGCACCCCCGTCCGCAGGGCACCGGCGAGCCCCGGCAGGCCGGACGGTCTCACCTGGCACGGGGCTCTCGGGCACCCACTTGGCCCCGGGCTGCAGCACCTGGAAGGCGGTGCGGACGGAGCGGCAGGCGGCTTCCCCCGCCGGCTGCGCGCCCCCCGGGGCACCGAGCAGCGCCAGCAGCACCAGCAGCAGCGCTCCGCCGCTCCCCGACATCCTCCCGGGGCACCGGGGCGCTCCTCTACACCCCACCGGCGGGCATCCCCGCCGGGGCGGAGCCAGGCTGCTGCGCGGCGGAGCAGGAACGCGGCGGAGCGGAGCTCAGCCCCGCGCCTCGCGCGGCGCTCCACGGAGCGCCGGGACCGGGCACCGGGACGGGCTCCGCGCGCGCACCGCCCCGCCGCGCTCCCATTGGCCCCCGCCCCGCCGGCCCCCGAACCGATTGGCTCCCGCCCCGCTACCGGCAAACTTGCCCCGCGCGCGGCACCGCCCCGGCGCTCATTGGCCCCGCGGCGCCCGCCCCGCGCCACACCCTCCCGGCCAGCCGGGAGCGCCGCTGCGGGCCGGGGCCGTTCGGCGCCCGCACGGGGCCGGGTGCGGCAGCGCTGCAGCGCCCCCGGGGCGCGTGCTCCCCCGGGGCCGCCACCTTCGCGGGCGGTGCGGCGAAGCACCCGCGCAACCCGGCCCGGCGTTTTGCACCGCGCCGCGTGCGCAGCCGGCGGGGGGCTTTGCAGGGTGCGCGGTGTCCCGTTTGCACACGCGCGTGTAGCGTGAGTTCACCGTGCCGCGCCGTGAACGCGCAGCGCGTCTCTGCAGCCCTCGCCGTCCCCGGTCTGAGCCGCCGCACCCCAGCCGCTCCCCTTCCCCTTAACGGTGACCAGCGGGAGCTGGCGGGCAGCCGTCGCCCACCGAGCCGCAGTCCTGGCCTGACCCTGCGCCCCCGGGACGCGGGGACCCCGGCTGCGGCACCAGCCCAGCTCCATCACACCAGTAACCCCCCAGTACCAGCGATGCGGGCTCAGGCGGGGGTGGCCGCGGTGCTCATGGAACCAGCAGCAGCGGTGTGTGGTGTGACACGAGCGGGGGTGGGGTGGGTGAGCAAAGGCTTAGTTCAAAAAATGCTTCATTAAAAAAATTGCAAAATTGCCCAAACTGTGTTTGCCCAGGCGCCCTCCCCGCTGCTCACCCCCCATCCGCACGACGCTGCTTCTGCAGAGGAAAGCACTGAGGGAGCAAGCGCGAGCGGAAGAACAGAAGAAAAACCGATTTAAAATTTCCACTGCAAATACAGGATCAAATCATCGCTAATGGCTCGCCACCAGCTCTTTTTTCCTTCTGAAATTTGGAGGAGGGATGAAAAATGGAAGTCCGGCCTGTGTGTTTGTTCTGAGAAAATGCCTGCCAGGGAGAGATTGTTAAAATATATTATGGATATGAGATTAATAAGCCGGAATGTGCAACATGTCTCCTCGCTTAATGGATTGCCGGAGCCTGTTGCTGTCCGCAGACTGCGCTATTTATTATCCGTTTATTGTGTCTAGTAAGTGCAGCTGACAAAGTGCCCATTAACCGGGCAGCAAAAAGTCCCGATTTGCAGGAATTCAGAGGAATCCGGAAATTACATTTTGCTCAGAGGTACAGGTGCTCCACGGTGCAAATTGCACCTGATTTCAGCAGGGCACAGAGTGGGCGTGCGCTCGGCCATACGGATGAGGATTCAGCCTTTATGCATTTTCATTTCTCCCGGTTGCCTGCATGAAATACCGTCACATGTGCTTCAGCTCATGCGAGATGCGTCTTTTCTGCACCTCCCTCATGGATTCGGTGATAGATTTGTTATATTTACGCAACAGTTTGGATTTCGGGTGCAGTGTTGCTTTAGGTTAGGAATGAATTGGACCAAATTGCAAAATACAAAGGCTGGTATTTGAAGTGCTCCTTTATACACGCTACTGCAAATCTATATTACGTTTATGGTTTGAATTACAGTTGTCTAAAAAGTATTCAAGCACCTCCTGTGTTCATCTTCAAACCTGCTGTGTGTATTTCATTTAAGTACAGGAGGCTTTTACCGTTCCAGGTAAGTACGCAGATATTGTCAGGCATGCCATTATAGCAAAGAATTACATACAGTGCCAAATAGGTGGCATTTAGGTATCTCTGCTAAGACGAGGGAGTGCTTTAAGACTTCAAACCAAATTAGAAGACAACATTACCGCTCTTTACTGGATCTGGCTTCATGGTGGGATCTGTCATTATCTTGACAGTGATTCCCTGCAAAAATAAAGTTTATCTATCAACAAGCAGTTATGTCAGAAAAGCGATAAAGCTTGTGGAAATGTACAACAAAGCCAAGTGGCAGCCCTTTTGTTCAGTTGCTGTTTTAAGTTATACCCAAAGTCCACTGGCAGGAAAAAAAAATAATTTGCATTTTAACTGAAGACCTTCCCTAATGGAGCAAGTGATTTTCACTCATTTCCCCGTGTTTTCACTCTGGCATTACTGGGTTTTCCTTGGGGTAATAAGCTCAAGGGTGCAGCTGGGTGGAAACGGGGGGTGAACCCCATCCCATCCATGGACCAGCAATATTGTTTTGTTCTGTAGCACCCCAGCCCCAGCTGCAAGCCCAAAGGACCCTCTCCACCCTGGTGCCTGCAGAAGCATTCCCAAGGTGACAATGGCAGACTCTCTGACCTGCACCGGCACTGCAACAGCCCAAAGAAAGTCCAAAGCTATTTTCCTGAGCACTCCACATCCACATGACTTGTCCTTTCAAGGTGTGAGGATAGCAAGTGCAGGTTTGTCCTGAAGGAGAAAGCAGACGACTTGCTCCAAGATCAGAAGCAAAGTCACTGGGTTAGTTGTCTGCCAGCTGATGTAGTAAGAGCCAAGTCGTTGTCTCATATCCAGGATGATAATTTCCCTTGTTACAACTGCTCACACCATAAAAATTTCACTTAATCATCTACCTGCCTCAAGCCTGTAAGTAATGAGAGGCAGGATCGTGTGTAGCTGATTTTATCAAATGCTCTTATGAAGTTCTCCACTGGGAAAACCCTGAATCAATTAAAACGCCAAGGAGAGACACAGGAGAGGGATCCGTACTCCCAGTAGATGCTTACCAGGTTATCAACACATTTCACTTACTCTTCCTCTGTAGACGGGGTGGATGAGCTCCATGGGGACAAGGTCAGCTGAGCCAGGCCTATAGCAGAGGAAATCACTGTGGGGCAGGGAAGAAAAGGAAAAACGTGGAGCATCTGTTGATACATCTGTGTGTTTTCAGCACATACCTGACAGCCTACGTGGGCACGTTCAGCCTGGCTTTTTCATCCATGCTGTGATCCCCTTGTGCTGACTATGGCGAGCTTCATCGCTTGAGATCACTCGTGTCCTGCTGGAACCAAGAGCTGCAGGCAGTGATGGCTTCTCCCTATCAAACTGACCCTTTCCAACTGATTCTGCACCCTGCAGAAGTTGCATTTCAGGCTTTCGTAACCATTTGTGGAGGAGGAGAAGGGAGAAGCTCTTCACTATATAACAATACTCGCACATTGTCTGATGGAAAAAAGAAAAGTGCATTTGCCGTGGGGCACTGGGAGAAATGATGGATAGCCAGGTAGCAGGCATCCCTCCCCTGTTTGGCAGGATATTGTATTCCATGTGCCATACAGGAAAGCTGATAGATCCATAAAGCATTAGCCTTTTCCTCACCCCAAAAAGCAGTGGCTGATAAATCAGTAGCTCTCTGGATTTTGTTGGGAGCAGATTGCACAGCAGAAGCAGCAAAGCCTTTAGAGAGATGCATCACTTAAAGACACTGCAGGTGCCAAAAGAGCTGTACATCAAGAACACACAGACAAATTGCTTTGCCTGTCCAAAAATTACATACTTCTGAACTGGAACTTTTTTGCAAGTATGTAGCAGCTTCAGTCACACTCGCATCAGAAGTGCCTCCCAGAACCTTGGAAAATCTCTGCACTACAGTCCTAGGGAACTCCACTTTTTTTTATGCAAAGAGTTTGGAAAGTCTTCTCTCCCACTATAGAACACAGAATTTACTGAATCATAGAATTGTTTAGGTTGGAAAAGACCATGGAGTCCAACCCTTAACGTAGCACTGCCAAGTCCATGTCCCTAAGTGCCACATCTACATATCTTTTAAATCCCTACAGGGACGGTAACTCAACCGCCTCCCTGGGCAGCCTGTTCCAGTGCCAGACTGCCCCTTTGGTGAAGATATTTTTCCTAACACCCAATCTAACCCTTCCCTGGCTCAACTTGAGGCTGATTCCTCTTGTCCTATTGCTTGTTACCTGGTAGAAGAGACCAACACACACCTTGCTACAATCTCCTTTCAGGTAGTTGTAGAGGACAATAAGGGGTTTTGTGGGATAAAATCCCAACCAGACCCAAACCTTTCTAAGCCTGTGGATAAGACACAGGTTTTGCAGCTAGATATACAGCTAACCATCCAGTTATCTGAAGATTTTTGCATCCTTTGTAAAACTAAGAATGCACAGACACAGCAGATGTGGTTCAAATGCTCTTCTACCCACCCTGCACCTCTGGAGGACCCAAAGCGCAGCGTGGAAGGATGAAAGACGCAGCGTGCTGGAGTTTGGGACATGCTGGTCATGGGATGTGGCTGTCAGGAAGGAAGGATGCTCGTAGCACTCCTCAGCACTGCCCAGGCTGCAATACCCATCTCTTCTCCAGCTCACAGTGAGTGGGGCTGAACACTAGCAGAGCTCCTGAGTGCAAAAGAATCATTTGAGATGCAGGTCTAGAGAGGGAATCAAAGCAGCAGAGATGGGAGAAAACTATTCACCGTGCACTGCTGCCTCTGCTGGGAGCACAGGGCAGACATTTCTCAAGCTGATATTTTCATTTATCATCTCCCGGTGATTAATCAACTGAAGAGATGCTGCCAGGAGACAGCCCAGAAGGGATCAACCCAGAGCATTCACCTATGACAATAAAGCGCTGCCGACAATTACCAGCCCAGGGCTGTCACGCCATGGGTATCCCACTCACGGGGGGAGCTGGGATGTAAAATTACAGAACACTGCTGTGAAGTAGCCCTGCGCAGAGCGAGCAGACTGACAGCTCCAGTGCAGGCATGGGAGGCACACTGAATTTAACTCCGAAGAGATGCTGCACTCCTGCTTCCCCGCGCTGCAACAGGCTCCACAGCACAGAGCGAGCTCTGCCAGCAGCTGAAGCAACAGGCGATGCGCAGCATGGTCAAAGTGCAGACTAAGACTGGATCTTTGCAGACCAGGTGGCCCGAGTGTGGCTGCAGATGCTGAAGTCCCGTCGTGCAATGCAGAGAGCACATAGGCTTTGAGAGGGGATTTATAACAGAACCAAGAGAAGTTATATTGAATATATAAATTGCTCCCACTCCAAAGGAGGACACAATGTATTCAGATGCCTTTCCAGGAATGCTTTCTTCCTGTGCAGTGGCACCACAGTAAAACTTGATTTATGCCTTATTAAATTATTTTAATGCTTAATATTCTATGCAAAACCTCTATGAAGAGATATAATAGAGGAGTATTTCTGCTAGGCTCATGCAGAAGCTGTCTCGAATTGCATGGTAATGAGGTGCTTCCAAAGGTATCAGAAGCGTTAAACCGCTCCTCAAATGCCGCTTTGCAGGTAGAAGAGTGGGTGGGTGACTTGGTGGCAGCTTTTATACCCCATAATTCAAGGAACTGTAGGGTCACAGCCTTCTTCTCCCTCACCAACACAGATCAGGAGTCATTGCTGGAGCCAGTGGATTTAGAGGAGCCCCAGTGAGCACCAAGCCCTAGCAAAGGAGGAGACCTTGGAACAACGCAATGTGAAGCAGCACAAAGAGCCTCCATCAATGACAGGGTGGCTCCAGGGCCAGCAACGGGCTGCTGCAGCGTTCAGCCACCGTGCAGCAGGATGGACAGCATCTCTGTCACTTGCTGTGTCCCCCACCATTGCCACCTTCTTCCCCCTCCCTCCCTTTCAGGCTTCTCACTCTTTTTTTCTCATTAAGGAAAGGTCACTGCACGTGATAGCAAGGAGAAAAAAAATCACAAACCAAAGGAGTTTCTGGGTTTATAGCCACTTTCTCCAAGTTCCCACCAGATCTGGAGGTTCTGGTCTCCTACAGCTGGGAGGTGGCACGATATTCACTGGCTGCACGTTCAGCACCAGGGCGCAGCACCCATTTGCCCCTCTGCTGCAGACACATACTGCTCCCCAGAAGTTCTCTCAGCCTGTTTGGGCTTTTACTACTCCAGGTCTCCCAGCACAGACATCATGCCTGTGCCAAGTGTGGCCAGCTGTCCCCCAGAGCCCTTCTCTCCCTGGGAGGCGAGGGCCCCCAAGCTGTGCAGCTCGCCATCAGCAGCTCCCTCGTCCTTTGTCCCTGCTCCAGCCCATCACACTGGGAGATCGTGACCTTGCCCAGGTTAGGTTTTTTCAGCTGCATCCATGGCCTGACCCTTCCAGAGGCAACACCAGCAGCAGCTACACAAGGAGCTGTGCAAGCGCTCATCCTGGCTGGCTGCACTCGGAGCTCATCATGCATTGCTCTTCTCATTATTAGCATTCTCACTTGCACCTGCGAGGACATTAATAGATCTCAGAAGGCTTGGCTATTAAGGCTGCATCCTTCCTGCACAAGCCAAATAATCTAATAAAAAACCCAGTTAGATTTAACACTTGTGCATTTGAAGGCATTTCCCAAACAACAACTAATTATCCTGCTGGACGCTCAGCCAGGTTTCACACCTCCGTGGAGGAGGACAGCATATCAACAGAGGGGAAGTTTCCTTTTAAAAGGAGCCTCACTAGACGTCCACGTTCATCTCATTTCCAATCAGTTAGAATAATGAACCACCTTACACAGAGAGATTTATTTTGTTTTTAAGTGCTAAATCATTCCTGCACACGATGCATAAATGTCAGGCCTCTCAAACAGCTCTTTGGGGGTTTGGGGTTTTGTTTATATTATTACTATTAAACATTAAGCAGGAATTGAGAAGCAGGGAAGTGTGAGGCAGAGCTGGTTTCTCCTGACTCCCCCAGTCCTTTAAAAGAATAATGAAAACCCCACACCTAGCTATGGGCGTCTCAAGCAGAAATTCTCCTCAAATGCAGAAACCTGTCTCTGTGTGCCTGTTTTGGGGACAAGATGGGAAAGAAAGGGAGAGCGAGTCACTGCGCTCCGTCACAGCTCCATTTTGTGACTGGTGTAGGGCACTTCAAAGGTTTTCCATAAACCCAGGGATTAGTGCAATTAGGTCAAAACTCCGCTTTGATGAAGAAGAAATACAGCTGCTGACAAATTACTCCATAGGGCTTGGCCAGCAATGGAGAAAGCAAATAGAAACAAGCCCAATCTTGTTATTTTTAGTGTTTCAGGATGGTTAAAGTCAGCCTCTTGGTGCAGGAGGTGTGGGGGACCTGACCAGGCAGCGCTTGGAGCTGGCACTGCCCAAACGCAGGACCCAGAGCCTTAAAACATGGGGGAGAAGAGCTGCCGGGACCAGCGCGCTGCTCCATGGGCATCTCCAGAGGAACCCGAGTGCAACTGGCAATTTAGGACTTCATTTTAACCTCAGTCTAAGTGCAAGCATTTAGAAATAAAAGTGACCGCAATGTATTATTCAATGGGCTGGTTTAGGAGAAACTGAATAATTTAAACAGTACGTGCTTAAAGCCAAGTGACTTTTCCTTCCTGTGCCCCCCTTTCTCTCATTGCACCTTCTCTGAAGCCATCAGCAAACGTCCTGCAGGTTTCAGCAGAGCGGAGCAAGCCATGTTCAGGTCTTATCCACGGCCTTTCAGGAATTTGTCCTCATTTGTGACCTGGGCAAGAGTAAGAAGGAAGGTCTTAGGGAGAAAGAGGTTTGGCTCTACTAGAAGCTGCTCTCCCAAATGAGAACTGCTGTCAGTGACCAGTATTTAGCACTCACAGGGTGTGCATCGGTCGTTTTGGCTTCGCTTCCCCTAGAAAGCAAGACCCTGATTCAAGAAGAAAGTGCATTCCGTGTAAGAGCAAGATGCATCATCACTGCATGATGCAAAGCATTGAACCAATACAAATGTACTCTGCCAGTGCAAGCATCTTGTAAATGCATAAAAGGTTCACTTTGTTCTGCATACTTTCTGCCAGGCAAGGCATTGCTGAGTGCCAAGGGAACACAGGGTGATTCCCGCTCGCAGGACATGGTGCTAAACAGAAATCCTGCCACAGAGAGGTCCTGGGCCCCGCTGCGAGCACAGCACTAATGCACTGCAAATTGGCCAGCAGCATCTGACCTTTTGGGACTCGTTCAACAAAATGACTCAAATCCAGACTTACAAAGCAATCCCGTGAAAAGCAGACCTGTGTGCAAACCCCTGGCTGAATCCAGGCAGGTGTCTTAGAAGTGGAAAACATCAGTCCAAAAGGAGTGGCTGATAGCCTAGCGTAAGTACACGGAGCATCAGCCACGCAGTGCTAGAGGAGGGAAAACGTGCAAGCAGAGATGAACATTTAAGTGTTGGGATTTGGAGTGTGGTAGCTCCATCTGAGACGCCTCCAGACCAGCCAACCTTGGGAGCTCCTTCACCACCTTGCTCCCACACCTCTCCATTTGCAACACGGGAATAATGATTTTTCTCTGCTTTACTGGGATAGTGAGGAGATAAATTCATAAGTACACTGAAGAGGATCAGCAATTACAGTGCCGAGGTCATGCTCACACCTACCTTGATGACAGCCCAGATGGACCCGCGCAAGAGATGTCCTGCATCTTCCTGGGATTAGCATCGATTAAATACCACAGAGAAACTGCATCATTTAGCAACTTCTGACAATTATGAAGATGGTCAGGTACCTACCTTGGAAAAAGGCTTGAACAGAGCTGCCAAGAGGAAAGCAGTTAATTCCCGCTGGCTGTGCTCACGCTGCAGCTGCAACAGCAGAAACCTCCAAAGTTCTGAGAACATGAAGATGCCGTCTTCATTTCCAAATGAATTTCCACTTTATAGGTACTCCTGATAGAAATGCATGAGTAAGACAGATCCAATTAGTTCACCTAATAGTCTTGCATGATGAGATTGGCGTACCCATCTGAGCGCAGGATTTCGCACAAATGAAAGAACATTCCCATAAAACTGAAAATGTAATTTAGCAATTTGGAAAGAAAATCGACAATCTTTTGAGAAAACTAATAGCTTTTTACTGTGTAATATAAGATCACCTATATAGCGTGGAAAAAAAAAATAAAGCATTAAAGAGACAACCCTACCACTAAATGTGATAATAATAATAACTCCTCAAATTATTTCTTACTACCCATCTTTGTTCATTTTCAGAGTCTCCAGAAACAGGGACTCTCTATGCTTTTGACAGATAATCTCAACAGTTCCTCATACAGCTGGGAGTAGCACACTCCCTGCAAACTGCCACCAAAAAAAAAACCAAACCAAAAAAACCCAAAACCAATAAAAACCTAAAAAAAACCACCACCAAAACAAAAGACATATTCTGCTTTATCATTTAAAAGGCAGCCCCAGGGCCCAGATCACGGCAGGTGTGAACTGGCCGAGCTACAAGTAATTTTATGGCACTGTCTGGCTCAGATCAGCCAGAGAGGTTTGCCTCTTTTCTGGAAGCATTTGTAATCACCTGAGGCCTTTTTGAGGGAGACATTAATTCATAATCTCCAAGATCAGAAGCATTGGGTGGATTACCTGCTCTCCTGTACAGCACAGCTTCACATCGCCTCCTGTTGCCTCTGCCCCTCAGCCTTCTGTGTTGGTCTGGAGGCATCAGGATTCAACCCGAAGATGTTACAAGGCATCTTGTAACAGCGAGAAACCCTGGGGTTTTCCTGTGCACCTCCTTCCCGCAGTGTCCCCTGCTCCAAAACACAGCCCTCCTTCCTCCACTGCACATGTCCTGCAAGCCGATGGCTCCAGCCACGCTCCTCCTGCCCCTCTGCACCCAGGGCTCCCCTCCAGAAAGGCACAGGGTGCAAAGAGCAGACCACCCTGGTAGAAAACTTTGCCTTTTAGGCTGCCAAACCACATGCTGTGCTCACCCCACGACAGCTAAAGCCATTTAGAGCACGGCCTTAACATCACCTGGAGCTTTGGTCCCCCTAAATCCTGAAGCATGGCAGCTTTGCCATCACTGGGGCCACCTGAAGCCACCCAGCATAGCTCTTGTGTCACCCCCAAACCACTGTCTCTCCCCCAAACCACTCGCTAGCATTTACTCCTCGGCCAGGCAGCAGGGCAAGATGCTTTGAAAAAATACTCCACAGCTGAGCAAAGAGCTTGCATCTGATGAGACGGTTTGCAGCACTCTGTATCGGAGGGTAAACGCCGAGCACACGGCATGCGCATCGGCTCGGTGATGCATGGAGATATTTACCTGACCCCTCAACTGAAAGCAAAGTGCTTCAATAGCCACAGAGAGCACAGAAAGTGGTTTCAGACACATAGCTAGACATTAAAACAATGCGAGCAGCAAGAAGTGCAAAATTAAAAAGCTGTGCCAGTGTTTCTGCACTGGATTTTGGGTTATGATTTGCTGCGGATCAGTCACGTATCTGTCCTGTTTGGATCATTTGCATCCCCCACCAGCTCTTTCCTGAATGCTGCTTCTGTTTTCCAGGTCGCAACAACAGCAGAAATCCAAAAGTTGGTCCCACAATGTGCATAATTACTGGTTTCAGAGAAAACCTAGCCCTCTAGCTGCCCTGCTCGTATAGGTTATAATGTCTGGAAAGGGAATTAATTAACCTAGACAGCTCTGTAGCACTCACATGAACTCACCGCAGCCCATTTACAAACCTGCTTAGAAATGCTGGCTTAGCAGGCAGGCAGTCGGCTATAAATACAGCTGCAGATGGAATCCCTGAACATTTCAGTGCTAGTTTTGAACAGCAGTAACTTGACATTTAGTTCTGGGGTAATAGTGAAATGTCAACATCTGTTGTGGAAACACAACGTAGTGATTACATTAACATCACTTGCAGCTCTTAAGCATGCAATAGCGCAACACTGCACCAGGATGCGCTTGGACAAAACTGTATTGAGCTTCATGGTTTGAGTTAGAGAGCACAACTGTCTGGGCTGGAGTGCAACAGGATCAGGCCCTGCTCTGGGCAGCTGTATTTCACGGCTGGAGAGCCCACAGCTGCAGCCTGCCGGCTCAGGGATGGCCATATCTGTATCAACTGGATTGCTACAGTCCATAAATGCATCACTCACAGCCTTTACAGGGGAAGAGCCTATAACCACCATGGAGACCTCAGACCATCCCTTATGACTTGCAAGGGTTTGGCTGTGATGTAGCAGAACAAACCAAGGTTAGCTCGGTATTTAATTATAGGTCTGAGGTCCCTTACAAAGGTTTGTGCAAGGATTTCACCTTTTGCTTCCTCTGGTTACGAAACATGCTGGACATCCTAGCCTAAAACTTGTTGTGATCTTGGTCTGACGTCTTCTAAGTGAAACATGTCCCCACGTCACGAGGCTATGATGGTGGAGGCAAGGTGAGACCCCACAGAAGCTGATGAAGCTGCTGGAAAGCGAAAGCTGCCCGAGGCTCAGCGCAAAGAGGGGGATCCCGGCAGGAGCTTTGCCATTCACAGTTTCTCTACACCACCAACAAGCAGCCAACAGCCGCAGGCAGACAGCAAACGCAGCAGCTAAAAGCAGCCTGGAAAAAAAGCAAATAACGGCGCATTTTGGGCAAGATGCCCAAACCCGTCTGCACCATTCCGTCCCAGGCAGGAGCACGGCTCCCCCGTGCCCCCCACAACCCTCAGAGGCACTAACCCGGGCAGCAGCTCATCTGAGCAACATGATATTGCAATAATTTATAAAATCACTTTTACCCATCTTGGCTAAAACAAGGCAAAGCACCGTGGACTTGGCACTGAGTGAGTTTTTGAGCTGTGTTTTATGAATTGGTCTGAACACAGGCCAAATCCCGAAGTACTCAAGGATATTGGTGCCATAGATTTTTCGGTCTAAAGGGAAGTTACTGTATTTAACCATTATGGTGTAAAAAATGGTCACTAAAGGCAATCATCAAAGGGGCGGCATGTTAGCAATACTTGCCTATTTGGAGAGCAATAAATACAGGAATTGCCCTGGGTTTCCCTTCCCTGTGGTCATGCATCTACAGATTTAAAAAAAAAAAAAAAAAAAAGAATGCTTAGGTCAGCTGGCCCGTCTCCTTGGTCATTTTATGCCATTCTGGAGAAACCTTTTGTATTCACAGGGCCAGATCCAAAAAATTGCCGAGTCTTAAAATTTAATGGTGGGTATTTTGAAGGTGGACTGAATTGCATTAGAGCACTGCATGCAGCACAGCAAATCCTAGGGCACGGCATCAGGCTGAGCATCCTAAGCCTAGCCCGCGGCCAGACTAGTGCCAGGCACAAGGGGCTGCAGAGACATCACCAATGTTCCCAAACTAGAATAAAGAAACGCAGGTTTGTTTCCATACCTGAGTTCTTGACTGTGCTGGGAGCTGAGGGGGAAAACCCAGCGAGTTACCTGTTCACCTACAGCCCATGGGAAGGGGGAAACAGCCACGGGCAGGGACAGCCTGTGCCAGGGAGCAGCTCCAACACCCCGTGCAGCATCCGATCGCTCTTCAGCTCCTGCAGCAGCCAGGGCAGCAGATCTGACAGGCAATGAAATAGTTCGGTTCAGTGCGGCTAACCCCTACCAAACCAGAGGTTAGCCCTCAGGGCTCCAGGGCTGGAAATGGGGCAGTGGAGCTGGGCTCAGCATCAGCATTCCAAGCCTTTAACGCTGCTCTCCCGACCCAGATCCTGGCCCAGCTGAAGTCAGTGGGAATTTTTGTGTTGATGTTCCGCCCCTCTGCGTTTTGCCAGAGGACCAGATTTCCCCACAGAACAGCTGGAAAGCTTTCCTCCACTTCTACCAACCTCGCACAACTCTGGGAAGAGATTTGCTCTGGATTTCCTTGGATTTGAGCTTGGAATCAGGTCAGAGACCCTGACATAGTGGCATCAAAGAACTGCAGGAAAGCATCCCACAGGCCCAGTACCAAGCAACAGTGGAAATGTTGCTGTTACACCATAAACTCTGGGACTGGTACAATACCGAGCACAAGCCAGGTGCTAATGCCCACCAGTTTGGGAGTTTTTTCATCCAGCTACCTCATTTCTGTGCCTGCTGGCACACGATTACATATTTAGCAGAGGAGTTTATTCACTGTTATAGTAGTTTTTCAAATTAGTGCTCCATGTTTTCCAGGTGCTGGGGTGGCCAGGATCTGGGGACAGAGGGAGCCTTCCTCTGAGGAGCTATTTTAACCCGTTACTATCATTAGCAGCCAAAAAGGGTAAGGAATTTCCTTGGCCAGCTCCATTCCTGCCAGCAGTCACTGATGGCAAACCAGCACAGGATAACACACCACTTGTGTTATTGTATTTTAGATCACTTGGTGATCTTAATATAGATTAATATATATATTATATTGTATTTATATAGCTATTATATCTATATTATAATATATATAATAATATAGATATAAAACAAGATCACTTAGTACAATTAAATATTGTATTAAGACCACTTGGCAGGTCCCGGTCTGGGAGCTGGGATCACCGAGGGCCATGCTGGGAGGCGACCCGCAAAGGATTGAACAGCTGACAGCACCATGTAGAACATGACCTTTTCTTTCCTCCTCATTATTAGCAGGATAACAACACTTGCAGAGGGGTTGTTTTTTCCAAATTCAGTCCTTAAAGTCCATCATGACCTGTTGGCTGTTTACTCCTGTAAATCTGTGGGAGAGCGGTAACAGCAAGGAACAATCACTTTGAGATAAATAACTTTTCTGTCCCCACTGGGGCTGAGTGGCCGCATCCAGTCCTAGCAGGGGGCACGCGATTGCTTGCCTGGACATCTCCCTCCCCGGCTGCTATTCAGCTCTTCAACTCATCACACACAACAGTGAGAACAAAGCAACCAAAGAAACTATCTCTTTCCATCCTGGTAAAAGCCCAACAGTTTAGCAGCAATTATTTATGTCCCTCTAGATGAGGAAAAAAAACCCCTTTTTCTAAAAATGCAAAAGGAGAAGAAAGTTGCTGGCAGTCAGGGCACAGCACCGGTGCTTTTCTCTCCCCATCGGCACCAGCACCCCTCCTGACTCCAGCAGTCCCAATCCCAGGATTTACCTGGCTCACACCAGCAGTCACGCTGGCATAACCACAGAGACCCAGGCTCGAGCAGGTTGATTAAGTAAGGATGAGCCAGAGCAGGGGGATGCTCGGAGTGCAGCCGTGTTTGCTTGCCCCATCCTCCACCCACGACACGGCTGTGGCCAGGGACATGCTTCTCCCACAGAGCTGCAACAGCTCGACCAGATTGAAGACACTAATAAAACCTTTCAATGGAGCCAAGGTGTCCTCCCAAATGGTTCACAGAGGAGGACGTGAAAAATTACCTGAGAGATCAAGCGAATAGGAAGCATATCTAGGAGGAGTTGGCTGGGACGATCTATGCCGATTAAAATAATAATTAAATAACTAAATAAATAACAAATAAATAAAAAAAGTAGTGCCTGCAGCACCATGCTTCGAGCAGCAGCAGCATGGTGGCACAAGCTCACTCATGGCAAAGGACAGCCAGGGCTCCAGATACCAGTGCCTTCTCAGACACTTCCCCCTGCAGCCACCTCTGGGATTTGTCGGGTTGGGCTGCAGGGGTTATTTTTAAGTCAAATTTTGAAAAACCTGCAAAAGGCAACAGATTTATTGGAGCCCTCGACGAGCAGGACACAGCCATGCTGAGGGGGCTCCCAAGGCACCTCCTGACTGAATCATTCTTGAGATAACTGATAGAGACTTGTGTTCTATTGTGGTCACTGTGATATTTCTGACATTTTAAGGTTAATAATATCTGGTAGGCTTTTCCCCACCAGCAGTCACACCACTCCACGGCGGGGCTACTCTAACCCTGGATTGTGAGCAAGAGGATTTCCTCAGACCCGTAAATTGCAGCCTGCCTGCTCACGCTGTCTGCAAGAGCAAAGCATTTTGTTCGTGCAGCTGAAGAGGATTTTGGAGAGGAACATCTCACAGGACTTTCCTTGGAGCCACCCACGAGGCTGCCCCTGCCCCACTTGCACTCCCTGTGTCCTGCCCAGCGCACGCACCACAAACCCTTCAGCATCCTCCTTTGACACCGCAAGTGTCCTTGCTTTAGTTTTAAGTCCATGGGCCATAAAACCAGGAGTATCAGTTGCTACACTGACAAATCCATATTATTTTTTTCTTAAAACCCTATGCTCCTGCGGGGCATTTGCTGTTACATTTCCATTTAAAAAAAAAAAAAACCCACACACAAAAAAAACCAAAAGATGAGGAACAAACCCAAGTCAGAGGTGGCATTACCAACCATCAGACAAACATCAGTTAACTCTGTCCTCTTTAGAATCACTGTTCACTGACAGCAGGCAGAAGCTGTGCCGTGGGGTGAGACCACAGTGGTGAATCCCTGTGGGGTTGGGTGACAGCCCCACGATGCTGCCAGCAGCATCCCTGCACTTGGGGGTGGGGGGTGTGGGATGCAGGAGCCAGGGTGAGCAAAGGCCACTAACCTGCGGCCGGCATGGCAGCAGCACGATGAGAAAAGGCATTTATTATGCACAGCTAACGCCATTAGAGTAAACTGAGTTTGCCCAGAGGAATAACAGAGCAGTGAGATAGATAGAGCACAGGCTGGAGCAGATCTCTCAGGCAGGGGTGGTTACAGTGCTAGGGATGATGCTGCACGCTCGGGCTACCAGCACCTCGTCCTTGGCCACCACATCCCCCTGCAACCTGGCCACAGCGCCCAGTCCTCCCCAGCAAGAGGAGGCTTGGGCTGGAGATTTTATCAGCTGCGCAGAGCTGGAGATTTCTCGCTGTATTTTATTTAGAAACAGCCTGCCCTCATGTGGCAGATGGAAAACCAGGAAATTTTGGACTAAACTGTCCAGCAAAGGTGCCAGGGCAGGACCCAGAACCAGGGCCAGGAGCCCACCAGAGGAGATGTCTCACAGCTCGGTCCCTCACCTGCCACATGCAGCTTTTCCTCACTCATTTTTGTGCCTATTTCTCCTCCCACCTGCACAGTAGCCACTTTCTCTCGCTGGCCCAGTAATTCCCAGGTAGCCATGGGCAAGTGCCCCGAGAGAGCCCATAGTGCCCCATGCAGCATCTCTGAGCCAGCCCCACAGCACTGGCTGGGGAAAGGCTGCACAAAGCCAAGGCAAGCCCTGGGTGCAGGCAGAGCATGGGGCTTCAGCATCTGAAATGAGGAAAAACACTGTTTGCCTTCAGTTTATGGGCAGAACAGTACTTTGTCTTGAACACCTCCAAAAACACTTTCCGTGAGGGTACGGGCTTGGCTCAGAAAGGTGATTGCATTCACGTCACGTATGGGGGTTTCTGGGCAGCCTCTTAGAGCAGCCTCAGCTTACCGGGACAGAGGATAAAAGCTTTACCCAGAATCAACATGATTCAGAGTAAGTAAAAACAGGCTAAGTAACAGATCCAAGAAAGCCATAACTTCCCCAACCAACCAACTCTTTTGTTGGTTTGTGTTTTTGTTGTTTTTTTTTTTAATAAATCAGTGATGTACATGAATCTTCCAAATCAGCGCTGAAAACCCAGCCATGATGCAAGACCAGGCTGCACTGAGGAGCACAGCGTGCCGGCTGTGTTTTGACAGCCAGGACCATGACTCGACAGGCAGCGGGCGATGCTGCAGGGCCAGGAGCGAGATGGCCCGTGGCCAGCCCTGACACGAGCCCCAGTACGAGGCTGCAGCTCGTGGCTCAGACGCGATCCCTCACCATGCAAGCAGGACACGTCGCGGTGGCTCCTGCCTGGGGCTTGCAGGAACCCAAAAGGCAGCAAGAGAACGTACCTGCACGTCACAGCGACAGCCCGCGCATCCACAGTGTCGGCACCCTTGGCTTCCGATGGGACACAAGTGGAGCAGATCTGGTGCTGATTCTGATTGCCAGTAGCTTCTTAACAGAATGGAAAAACAGAACAGGATTCCCAAAGCAGGAAGCTGAAGCGAAGCACATCCTACCCAACACAGATGCAAAGTTTTGAACCCCAGGACCAGCTCCCATGAAGCCAGGAGGGTCTCTGAGGTCTTGTGCCATCACTCCGAGTTGTGCTAGGGGACAGGCTGGTCCCCAGCCGAGTACCACGGGCTGACTCAAAACCACGGGGGAAACAAGGCATCTTCTCACTTTTTCCAAACCCTTTCATTTAACAGTCCCGTTTGCAAAGCTCCTCGACTGCAGTCGCACAACCAAGCACCAACAGCTCACCAGTCCCCACCTCACTGGTGCAGCTTCAAAGCCTCCTCCGGGACTGTGACAGTTCGTTAGAAAATGAGGGGGGAAATGCAGTCAATGGCGTCAGTCTAGATGGCGCTCATGTATTTTTTACAGTCTGAAAAAGCGGCAGAGGAGTTTCACCCTGACACCCACATTCTACCCCGGCTTCTGGCAGCAGTAGATCCGATGGGCAACGCTTTCTGCAGGCACCTCAGAGCAGCTGCACGAGCAGATTCAAGCCCACAGAGCAGGATGCTCACACGGGTCTAAGTCTACATCCGAGGATTTCAGAGAGCCGCTAATCCCCATCTCCTGCCGACAACCTTCCAGCAACTAGAGCGTCAGTGTTGCAACACAAACTGCCCGAGTGAGAAACTATTAGAGGCAGCACTGCAGCCCTGCCCACACTCAAGCAGAGGCTCTAATTCCATTTTATCTGCTTGTCATCACCTCCTAAAACAAGCCAGGTCCATGTTTTAGTTGGAGAGTGAGGCGTAACTGGGGAAAAGAAATTTTTGCTATATAAAAATAATTCTGAGCAGGTCTGTTTACCACTCTGCTGCCTCAGGAACAGTCCACCAGCAGAGCTGCGGCAACACAACTATCAGAGTTAACGCAGTTTTATTTTGCTACATTTACTGTGCTAATAAAACGGCACAGTCCTGTCCCCGCTACTCACACACAGCCTCTGTGGTGCAAGAACTCTGCTGATACTGTCCTGACTCTGTTAGTTTTAAATGTATTTGCTCCAAAACTAACCACAGCTTTTACTGCAGATAAAGCACTTACCATGAAGCCTCCCCAAACCAGAGGTGAGAGGCCATCTCGTACTCCTCTCTGTACTGTATCACAATAAAAGGAACCAAAATGTTTTTCATCAATCCATTAAGCTCTGTCATGTGCTGCTCTTAGATTGAAGGATAAGGCTCAGATGCAGCATTCTTCAGCCATAAGGCTGATTTAAAAGGTTTTCATCATCATCATTTTGTTTTAGCAGAAGTTGCTCCTTCTTTGAGCAAAACAAGGGTTTGGGGTTTTGCATAAGCTGAAAGAGAGAGCAAAGACTAAACTTTTCCCAAGTTTCTGTATCCCTTTTACTCCATGTCAATGCAAATCCAGATTTTTCATCAGTCAAACCAGAAAACCATCGATGCAAAGGACCCTTTTCAATAAGAAAAAGGAAGAGAGAAAGAAAAAAGAAAGAGAGAAGCCCTGTTGGCCAGTCCAAGGGAGCAGCGATGTCCAGCGAGCACCGGCAGGACAAACCTCCTGTCTCCTGGGATGGCACTTCCCTGCCAGTCCCCAGTTCCTCCCACATCCCAGCCAATTCCCAGTTTTCAGGGAAGCTGAAAGCTCAGCTACCAGCAGCATCAGTTTGCAGCTGAAGGCCCATCACCACCACAGCTAACCTTAACACAGGGGTACGGGCGGGGATTCCCAAGCCACTTTCAGCAATTTAAGCGCCCATCTCAGACCACTAAAATTGAGTACGGGTGGACATTCTGGGACATGGTGCTACTTCCAAAAATTGTTTGTTAAAGCACTAATGAGCATCTGCACCACTGCTGAGTACAGGAAGGAACAAGCGCTTCGGGCTTTGCTGCTAACGAACATGGAGGAGTGGTCCAGCTTTGAAGGAGGGAAGGGGGCTGTGTTTTTAAGGCAGGAAGATCTCAATTTTCTTTTCATTGCTGCAATGAAGCTCTGAGCAGGCAGGCAGGCTGGCTGACAAAGTGTGGCCTTTGAAGTCCCAGGAGATCTGTTACTTCTTTCAAGCTTTCAATCTGTCCTGCCACCCGTTTGCTATTGCTGCAGGGTATCTGCTGGGGAACCAGGTTCAGTGCCTCCACCAGCAGAGAACAGCATGAGAATGGCACTTTGCACCAAAAAGCCCATTCCCATTAAAAATAAATAAATAAAAATCACTTTACTCCAGCTCCATATCACCAGAGTAACAAAATGGTAATTTCCTCTTCCATATGATGCGTGTATATGTAAAATCAGCACTGGTGATCTCCCCTTTGGTTCAGTGCTGCAATTCCTTACATTTTATAAAATCCTCTGGCAAATGAAACATAACCTTCACAAACAAAACTTCCAGTGGGAAAGGTAATTAGCCACATAACTGGTGGCTTCCGATCCAGCTGCAGCAGCCGGCGTACTGACTGCAGCAGTACAGCAACTTAAATCAATAGGTAGATGTAAAAAGTCAGAGCAAATGAGGCGTGTGCTCCTGGTGGATCCTCGCAGGGGATTTGGTACAGAAAGAAGTGCAGCGGGGGAGGAGACCGAGGATGGATGCAACACGTAATTGCTTTCTCAGCCAGTGGGTCCAGGTTGAGAGCTGGTTTGGATCTGGACTGATAGAAGCACATGAAAGATACTTACACCTTTCTGTCAGCTGTGATTTAAACCTAATAACATATGGAAACAAAACCCAGATTTTACAGACATGCAGTGTAATCACTTTGGACAAAGTAACTTGGGAGCAACCAGAGATGAAGGGCAGTGAACACTTAAGCTGTGCACTGCAAGACGCCAGTTAGAAACACTCACCTGGGCTGAGTGCACTGATTTAGCCATGAACGTGCTATAAAAAAGAAAAACACCCTGAAGACCATCAACAGCAGAAGATACTTGAAAAAGAAACGATAATACACAAGTATTAAGAATGATTTTTCAGAAATTTCCTTTAAGAGAAAAGTAAAGCACCCACTGGATGCTCTGCAAGATAAACACTGATTACAGCTGGGAATAACCAGACACACGTTCAGTAACAGAAAGTGGTGTGTGGCAGGAAGGAGACTGAAAGGACATGGAATAGTACCACTACATAAAAAAGCCTCAGCACTCCGATATTAGAAGCCCTCTGAAGTTTCCAGAACAAAAGTTGTCTCATTCCACGAGAAGCCCTCACATCCGCGTGTGCTCGTACCTATTTATATACCTCCAGTAAAAAAAAAAAAATCACGGCTGCCGACTCCTTTCTGACGTCCCACTCCCAGAAATAGCTGCTGCGACGGCTCCTGGAACAGCCTCAGCCCCCTCGGCGCTGATGTCCAACAGCCGCGCGGCTGCAACGCTTCTCATGGATTAAAAAAAACAAACCCCAAAACAACTCTGTTTAAAATGCAGCACAACTGCTGCACCGGCACAGCGACAGCAGCAGCGCACGTGTGGCCGGGGAGATTTCACCCCCTTCCTCCTTGGCTGTAGCAAAGCGTTAATGCAGAACCCAAACACCCGTTCCTGCAGCCCCAGTGCTTCCCACGGGAGGAGGAGTCGCGAAGAGGATCCCGAGACAGATTTGGGATCCCCCTGGTTTTGCATCCTCTGAAGGCAGGGTCAGGGCAAGACAAAGGGTACATCAGAAAAGCCCGAGATCCCACAGATTCCCCCCTCACCAGGAGCTGGAGAAAAATTCCTCAGCCCTCCCAAAACAGCCCCTCTGTGGACGGGCATCCCAGCCCAGAGCTCCGCACCCACCTTCACACGGTTCAGGTATCCAAAATACCCGAAGCCACTGTTCTCGGGCTGGTTTGCTTTGGGGTTGGGTTTTTTGGTGGGGTTTTTTTGAGCTTTTTTGGTCATCCTTGGGCTCCACCTGATTAGACGGGGCACCCAAAACATCAGAAAGCAAGGGCATCTCCTGCAAAATCCCCCAAAGCAATGCTCTGAGCTTAAGACAAGGAAATTCTGCACGCTGCTGCTAGTATAAAAACAGGTAATTTGTTCCTTCAAAAGTCAGGTTCAGCGTTTTTAGGTCTTTTTCAAAAGTAAGCCATGACATAGGGATCCAGGCAGTGTAAAACAGGCTGTAGGTTTGACACAGCTGCAAGCAAGGCTGGGGTGGGCGAGGGGTGACCTGCTCAGAAGGGGGGTCCTGCAGTCCCTGTGAGCCAGTAGCTTATCCTCGGGTGTAAGAAGGGAAAGGACAGCGGAACTCACAGATGAGACGGATGCTTCAGCGGGAGATGCACAGCAACTGAGTTCAGGGCTGGCACGCTCTGCTGCCAGACGAAGCCTCTGATCACACCATACTCCTCACCCGCCTTAGAGACACACTGAGGTGGCAGCAGGAGCACATTTGACTTCCGAACCCTGCAGCGCCGATACCCTGTGAGTTAGCCCCTCCTCGGTGTTTCACCAGCACCCTGGAGAAAACCAGCACCCTAGTCACGCAGATGCGCCACCCACCCCACTGTGCTCTAATGCCAGAGCCCGACAAGAAAACCAACTTACTACGCATGTAGAAGCACACACCGGTTTGCAGAAGCTGCTCCTGAGAAAGCAGAGGATCCCGTGTCCTCCTGATGCCTGAGCAACGGCAGGAACATTCAGCTCGCTTCCAAATTTCAGCGGTTTGAGCAAAGTCAGTAAATTCCACGCAAACCACCCAAACTGCAAACCACAGGCTTGTCACTCGGAACAGATTGTGTAGATACTCACCAGGACAGCAAATACCTACGCCGTTAATAGCTTTCATCCGTGGGATCGGACCGCAACAATCCCCCTCACCCAGGCAACACGAACACACTAAAGCTATCGGTCATCTGCTAACAGCCCAGCCTGGGTGGGATGGTTTTGGGGTGCCCATCCCAACCTTCAGCCCTACCACGGTGCTCAGAAACCCTCCCTAGGAAGATGTCCTGGCACGGCCACACCAGCACCTTGCACCAAACACCGACCATGCTGAGCATGCCCACCAGTGGCACCAAATCCCCTCCAGCACCCACCCCTCAACACAAGCCTGGTTCACGCGAAAAAACACCAGTAAGACCCAACGCAAGAGCTGGGTACAGCTCCAGTATTAGCAATATAAAGCCAGGCTTGGAGCATCTCCCAGGAGCGCGTTAACACGGTAGCAAAGTTGGGTTCTGCTCCTGGCATGAACACAGCCTGATGCCTTCCACTCAGTTGGGATACGATGCGCTATAGTAAATCATCATTAGCACATACTCCAACCCATTTTTCTTCACTGTCAACAAGTGGTGCAGCCAGAAGGACTCTACGCTTAGGGAACATCTTTGCCTTTTGTTTGTGCAGGGATTTGAAGTCCAGATTACAGCTCTCCAAAGCACAAGGAAGGTTACAACTCAGCCTCAGATTAAATTCTGGAGTAGAAAATCATCCACAGCCACCAGCTGCAGGAAAACCCCAGTAGGAGCTCTGCGGTTGTACTTGAACTAAGCAAGGACTGCTCTGCTTGGCTATTTTCTTCCCTGTTGTACACAACCACCTCTGGACCGGGTCTGGACACAGGATTGCATCAGGGACCCATCATGGTATCAGCCCAGCTGCATTGGCCACCATAGGCCAGACCAATAAAATGATCCTTTTTAAGCTTCAAAATATTTTTGCTGGGGGAAAGAGGGTGTTGTAAACTCACTGGTGCTGCCCACTTAACTGGACCACATCTATTTGTATTGAGGCAACTGCAGCAACCGCAAGCTGCAGTTCTGGAGCAAGTCTCAAAACATCTCTGCCACATAACGTCCACATAACTGTAGTTTTAAGAGGGCAGACTAGGAAAAAAAAAAAAAACCCAACTAGTAAAGCCTGAGCATCCACGCAACCCTCTCCCCAGGACACTCACGGTCCCCTCAGGAGGGAGGCCACCCCCAAACCCCCCCCGCTTTGCACACTACAGCAGCCATCTCAGCAACACAGCCCTCCCCAAGTACACCCATCGCTTGCGCACCCACAACACGCAGCTCAGGTTCAGCTCCCTCCCTTACCAGACAGCACCCAGTCCCCAGCACCCGCTGTCAGAGCAGACTCCCCCAGCAGCAACCCCCAACACTGGAGCACAAAATTTTGGGCTGCTACATTCTGCTCGTGCAGCAGAGCCTCAGCTCTGGCCCCTGGTGCCACAGCAGAGCAGGTCACACCGTTCTGCCAGCCTCTGAAGCTGGGACAAACCAAGGTCTCCCCGCGCCCAGGCAAGACAAGCTGCAGCTCCACTCCCAACTTCAAGGCTCAGCAAACCACAGAGGGAAGAAAAAAAAAAAAAAACAAAAAAAAAAAAAGAAAAAAAAAAAAAGGAGTGACTATTGCTCAAGGGTGAGCATCAAGCGCTATCACTTGAGGACATCCTTCTCCTGGCCTGGGGGAGAAACATTCGCCTTCTCAGCAAAGATCCTCCTTGAAGCAGCAGTGGCAAGAGGTTTGCAGCAGATCCACCTTCTTCAAAATCGAGGGAGAGGAGGTTGCTGGAGGAGGCACTGCAAGCCACAAAAAAGGGTCTCCTGTATTTTCACTCGTCTGCTGCAACCACGTGTTTGTGAGATACATTAGTATAAACACAAGGTTTATTTTTAAATCTTTTTATTGGTAAGTCCACCACAGTCATTTACAAGTTATCACAGCAACAAACTCCCCCAAAATGTCTGTCCCTGGACCACTGCAACTGTTCCAAGGGAATGATGGGTTGGTTTTGCGAGTTTTTTTGCCTTTTTAAGTGGTACACAAACCTGAGTATCTGGAGTTTTCTTTCTTCCCATCCCTTCAAGCTGCGGAGTCACCAGCAAGCCATGACACACATCGCTACGAGCCTCTGCTGTGAGAGCCGATTACTGACAAGAGCTACGTTGTCAGCGATGAAGGTCTTGCGGTTTACAGATGGATACCGTGCAATTTTTCTCCTACTAAACTAATCAAAATTGCATCGTGATCCACCCGACAACAGCAAAACAAAGCTTACCGTACTGGCAAATTTGGGGCAATGCAGCCTGAAGACAAGTCCTCCTTTCCTCCACAGGCCGGGACAAGTGCAATACTCTACATATAGCTACAAGTAATGCAACAAATCCCCACCCATGGAGAAACCAGCGCAAAGCATCTTCAGATCTTCCATGGAAAAAAAAAAGAGGGAGAGGGAGGGAAGCTTCAAAACCCATTATTCACCACAGATTCACCACCACCACAGTCAGTTTTGCATGGATTTGCACAGCAATTTTAGTAAGCTGGGATGCAAACCTGCAAAACTGACTGTAATCAGCACCATCTTCTCCAGAAACTGCCACTAGCTCGGATGCACTTTATCTAGCAGTACTGTAAGTGCCCACATTACAGTAGGTCCAATTCAAAGCTACCTGCACTATGAGCACTTTGATACTGCTAGGACAAAACTACTTCCCGAGCAATTGCCTTCAACGAAAAAAAACCCGCTTTAACTAAAATTGTAATTGCTGAGCTAAAGCCAGATGGATGCAGTTTTTTTGGACGCGCAGGCAGCAGCTTGTGCCAGAAGGAGCATTTAGGGCAGTAGATTCTACGCTACTTCACTAACTGCACTAGATGCACCTTAACACAAGAACCATTTGTAACGTAGCTCTAACGCAGCAAAACAACAATCCTGGTTAGGTCCGTGCCCTGCTACCGTCACTGAATCGCCACAGTAATGCCAGAAGTGCTTATACTGCAGTAGATCCTGAACTCTACCTGCACTGTAAGCACTTTTGCACAACTCAAGGCCCATCACCAGACAGAAACCCTTCTGCTTAAAAGGTCTTCTTGTTTCAGTGCAGCGAAAAGCATCGCAGAAGCATTTTGACTGAAGCACAGGAGCCAACAGTACCTGCCAAGAGAGAAGACTAATATTAACGTTGCGTAACACAGATATGGATTTGCTACTCGATCTAGCAGAGATTTTCTTATCGAAGCCCAGAGGCAGAAACAGGTTCAGTTTTAAGGAGGCAGTTTAACTGAGAGCACACCACAAAAGGAAGGGTTTGCAGCTAGTTTTCACTTAAATTAAGGTGAAAATATCTTCCTCCAGTTTATAACGGCAGTTAAAAAGCACCATAATAGGTATCAAAACATCCCGGTTTCCTGCTCTCGTGCGTTACTACAGCACACAAGACATTTTACTTGGCCTTTCTCCCGGAGATTTACCGAGTATCTTGCATCACCCAACCACCAAACATTTCCCACCCCCCCAGTAGGGTAAGAAAAGTTCTGACACATGATCCCGCACCCGATAATGGAGTATCTGTACTCCAGATGATGCCGCGAACTGCAGCGCAGCACCGAAGCGACAGACCCCCTTCGCAGGAGGGGAAAAGAAAAAAAATATGTATATATATATTAGCTAATTTAAATTTCCCTCTGGAACCACGCTGTCAAGACCCAGTGCTACAAACCTGCAGAGGTGGGATGGCTTTTGGTGGGGATGCCCCCTCCCCCCGCCCCGCACACCCCCAGGGGCTCTTGCAGCAGTGGAGGCGCTCCGGGCGTTTGTGTGTGTGGTGGTGGGGGGTGTCCTCTGCCACGGGAGGGCCCCCACCCCCGGCCGGACATTATCTTCCCCCCCCGGGGCGGCGCAGCCCGCCGTTATCTCCCCCGCACTGACCATCTGCGCGGGGGGGGGGGGTGCGGCCACGGGGATTATTCGGGCGCGCTCGCCACGTGCACGGCGCCCCCCCCAACCCCGGGGGTGCAACGGGAGCATCCCCGGGGGCAGCGGCCGGCCCCGAGCACCGGCGCTGGCAGGGCGGGCTCGCCCCGGCCCCGCACGCCGCCCCCCGCCCGCGAGGGGGTGTGAGGGCGCCCCGCCACGTGCTGCCCGCCCCGTCTGGGGGGCGCGCGCTGCCACCGCGGCGGCGATTAAAGCGCAGGAACAAAGCACGGTGGGAAATGCAGTCCTCCATTCAAAGCCCCAAAAACGCGCCAAGCCGCCCGCCCGCCCCCCCGCGGCCCGCCGCGCCGCCGCCAGCAGGGGCCCGGCCCCCCCCCCGCGCCCGCGGAGACGGGGGACACCGAGCCCGCCGCCGAGTTGAGCCGCGGGCGGCCCCGCACGGCCGCGGGCGGCCCCTTTGTCCCGGCCCGACGGGGCAGCCCCGCCGCCGCCCGCCGCCGCCCCCCGCCCGCCCCGGCCCCCCTCCTCCCGCCGGCGCCGCCACCCCCGGTCTTGCCTGAGGCCGGCGGGGGCGGCCCGGGCGCGCGGGGCGCGGAGCCCCGACGGCGGCTCCGCCGAGCGCGTGGTCGGTCCGGCTCCCGCCCGCCCCCTCCGCGCGCCAGCCAGCGCGCGCGTGCGCGCCCCCGCCGCGCGCCGCCTCCCGGCCGGCCCCGCACTACAAGCCCCAGCGCGCCCCGCGCCCCGCGCATGCGCCCCGCGCGCCCGCCCCCCCCCACCACCCCCCCCCGCGCCGCCGCAGCCGCCATGTGCTCGCCGCGCGCGCCCCCTCCCCCCACGCAGCGTCCACGCCGGGGCGGCGCGCGCGCCCCCCCCCCCCCCCCCCGCCGGTCGCGGGAGAGATGTAACGGCGGGGGGGGGGGGAGCAACAGCGCGAGCAGCCCGCCTTCCCGCCCCCCCCAACCCCCCTTCACCGCACGCACGGGCAGCGGCCGGCCGGGCAGCCCCGGGCTTCGGTCTCCCGCCGCGGCCCCGTCCATTGTTGGTGCCGCGGGAGTCGCCGGCCGTGGAGGGAGGGGGGACCGGGGGTGGGGGGGGCCACCGGGCGGTGCGGGGAGCGGCCGCCGCAGCGTGGGAGCCGCGGGCCCGTGCGGGAGGCTGGGCGAGCCCCGCGCACTCCTACAGGTGGGTGGCGGCCGCCGGCGCCCGGGCAAGGCGCTGCCGGGCCCCCCCCCCCGCACCCCCCGGCACCGGGGGTCGGGGCTGCGCGGCCCCCCTGCCCCGGGCAAGCCGCGCCGGCCGGCTGAGATTACGGCGCAGCACGGCGGGTCGCGGGAAGCCGCGCAAGAGGGGAGGCGGAGGGGGGGGGGGAAGAGAAAAAAAAAAAAAGGCAAAAAAAATGAAATAAGATAAAATAATGAAAAGCTTGCAAACGCGGGGAGCACCCTCGGGCTCGCGCCGGCGGCTGGGGAGGGAAACAAAAAAGAAGCGCGAAGGAGAGAGCAGGGAATGGAAAGATAAACACGTTACCTTTGAGCCCGAGCAAAGCCCTGGAATAAAAAGGGTTTTACGAAAGTGGCGCGAAGACAATATCATGTGATCCCAGCCCAGGGCGTCTCCTTCCCGCACCGACCAGCCAAAAAAAGAGAGAGGAATAAAGGAGGGAAAAAAGTACATCCGCTCCCCTCACCATTAGCATAATTAATTGTGTCCTGCAGCTGCAGCCGCGGCTGCCCGGCCAATGGCAGCCACCGCCGCCCCGGCCTCCTCTTCCTCCCGCCCGGCGAGGATGGCGATGGCCGGGGACCGGGGGAGGCTGGGGCGGGCGGCGCGGCCCGGGGCCGGTGGGGAGCGGGCGGGCGGCCGGCGGGAGCCGTGCCCGGGGCGGGGGGGCAGCACCGGCAACTTTCGGGGGGCACGGCGGCCCCTGTGGGGAGCGCGGCGGGGGGCTGGCGCGGCGGGGGGGGCCGCGCACTCGCTCCCTTCCCCGCCTGGAAGCGGCAGCCCTGGGCCCCCCCCCCGCCCACGCGTGGCCGCGGTCACTCGGGACCCCCGGTGCGGCGCTGGGTGGGAACGTGTGGCCGTTTGGGGGTGAGAAGCCCCCAAACGATGCGGCGTGGGCCGGGCCCGGCCTAGCTTGGCCTACACGGGGGCCGGTGCGGCCCGCTGCACCGCCGAGCCGCTGGCGGCTGCCCCCGGCCGCCCCCCGTGGCCTTCCCACACCTGAGCCCCCCAGGTGCACCCCGAGGGGCCCGGCTGCACCTCAAGCCGCCCCCCGAGGGGTCTGGCCCGAGCTTGGCCGGCCTGGGGGACCCCCGGCCCTGACACGGCAGGGCGGGCTGCCTTGGCGGGCGGCCCTCGCAGGAATGCTAAAAATGCGCTAATTGTGCCCTGCCAGCGGCCGCCGCTCCTCAAGGATTAAAAGTACTCATCCTTTTTCAAAATAAAAATAAAAATAACATCGATCGGGAAGGAACGGTTTCGCCCAGCTTCCACCCCCCCCACCCCCCGGCCGCTGCCTTCGGTTTGGCGAAAAAATACGAGGTGCCTGGTTGCACCCTGATCATCGGTATCTGAAGTTAGAACAAAAAGGTCCCCATGGAAACGGGGGAGTAATCTATCAGTATTGCGTTCGTTACGCGAAGAGAAAAAGGCTTTTGTCCCGCCTGTATTTACTACTGTTTAATTTCTTTTTGAAAATTCTGCAGCCAAGTTCCCCCAGGTTTGGAGGGCGAGCTCGGCCGAGCGTCCCCGCTGCCCTCCCTGCCTGCGCATGTGAGGCCTAAAACAAAGCGACCGTATCAAAGCACTCCCCGAGCAAGACGGGAGGGCTCTCCGCAGGCAGACCTGTTTCGGGGGCTGTTGTATTATTTGTTCCAGAAACTGCAATTTGTTTCTTCATTATCAGTGGAAATGCTCGGCCGGGTTGTTCTTTGCAAACTTTCACGTCGCGGTGTCCTCGGGTAGATGCTGAATTTACTGACTCCTGATTTGGAGCTGCGGGGAGACGCCATGTAATGGAGGATGTGGTAAAATTCAAAATTTAAATTTTCTCCCCATCAGGCAAAGTACCATTCTGAGGTCCTGAATCACGAAAGCTAAAAGAAAGCAAAAGTGCTCAACATTAAAGTCGGTAATTTAGCACGGGTGTGTAAATTTGTTATCTGTGCCCCTGCAGAAATGGACGAGTGAATTGACACAGAAACATACAAATCAAGTGTCCCAGTAATGCGTATACGCACAACAGGATAGAAAACATTCCCAAATAAAAGGTACTTCGTGTCCAACCCTGTGAAAAAAGACTTTTTAAAACTTGTAGCAAACAAGCACTAAACATGGCACAGTACTAGAAAACTTTCTTTGCAAGAGAAAAAAATCATATGCTTTGCGTTGATTTTTTTATTTAACATGAAAAGTTGTATCATACCTGTTATTCAAGTCTTATGTATGGATAAAGTTATGTGTAAGTGTAGCAGCTTTTACTCAATCCATGCTGGAAATTGATTATCTCTTTTCTGTCAGCTCAGAAATAAATTAGGCTCTCAACAAAGAGAGCCTGAAGATGGTGAAATAAGTCTACATGAAGTGTTGCACAGATAAGATTAAATGGTATTTTTACATCCTCCTGCTGACCTTTGACTTGTATTTTTGTGTATCTTGGAATGGAGTCTTGGGGTCTGCAAACACATCGGCTGCTAAAAAAAGTAATGGTCAAAGAAAAAAATGCCAGAACGTTTCTTAATATTTTAAAGGGTATTGTCTAGCTAAAGCATTCATCTGCCATGTTAGCTAGGCAGAGTTTCGCCCTGTGTTGACGGCCTTTTCAAATGCACGTGATTTATAGATTGTAAGGTGGTGCTTGTAAAACATATTACTTACTGTGGTAAGGTTTTATTCCAGGTTAGGAGCACCATTACGAAGACTAAGAGAGGTGTTATCCCTGTGCAGAGGTAGCAGAAAAAAAAAGAAAAAAAATTCTCTGAAAATCACTTTCAGAATTTATTGTGAAATTATGTAGCTCACTTTTTCCTTCTAGCAGATATGCAGAGGGTTGGATGTTTTTTCTGTAATGGAATCAACGTGCTTGCGTATATGCTGAGAAGGTATTTCTGTTTCCTTCACTGTACTTTTCTTCTCAGTGCTGCAGATCATTCTGCTCTATCTCTTTGGTTACTGATTCATTCCTGCTCTAACAACTATGTTCGAGGATTGCCTTGGACTGTCTCCTCCACTTCTCTTTCCTTCAAGAATCAGAACTATTGTCTGACCTTTTTCATGCTGAAGAAAGCGCGGTGAATTGTGCTGAACTACCCAGATGCACTGAACTATCCGGGTACATAAAAGAAAAGGAATGAAAACCAGAAACAAGTAAGAGGGATGTAGCTTTGTGAAACAGAAAATTATTTTTCAAAAAAAAAACATTCAAAGATGCAGATCAGTTGCTCTATGGAGAGATTTCTTTCAGGTTAATAAAATCTAACTTATTTCTCAAAATTCTGGGAACAGTTGAAAGTCTTGAGAAGGTCTTCTACTAAACTTCCAGAACAGCAGCATGAAATCAGTGTCCAAAACCCTCTTTTATAGCCGGGTCTGGAGTCTTTCAGACACATTTTATAATTTTGCAAGAAAATGTTCAGAGAGATCAGGTCATATTAAAAAGAAACAAAAAATGCAAAGGAATATTTAAGAAAAAATACTTCAACCGTCAGCTACAGAGTTATTCTCTTAATCTTGCAGAGGCTGCTAACTTTTTCTGTGAATGCTCACACAGTCACAACTCCGGCAAATCTTTGCAGGCGTGGAGTTCCTAAAGATCATTCCTCTTCTGCACACTTTGGATTTTTCATATAACTGTGGATTGCCTGTCATTTGCTGCTAAACTGTCTTAAAGTGTTCAGCTGAGAAATATGTAGAATGAAAATTATTTTCCTCCTATGAGGACAGAAAACACTTTGAGATTAAAATGCACTATTTTCCTCAATGTAAATGAAAATTTTAACTCAAGATTAGTTTTCTGAATAGTTGCTATGTATTTGCACTTCTCTATGAAAAATGACCGATAACAGAGGGGTTTCCACAAAGTATTTCACACTTCTGTCATTGTATTAGTAAAACATTTGAAAGTGGAATTCACCTTTTAATTTCTGTGTACTTTATTTGTAGAACTATTTAATGTAGAAAAACAGGGCACGCATAAGCTATGTTGCCTTGCATTTTTGTTATGTGAAATATGCTTATAAAACCAGTAAACCCGCTCCTAAAGAAGACCAATCCGCATGTAAAATGAGAAACAAATGTATACTAATGGCATGGACTTCATGTCTAATTTGAATTTTTATTTTTTTTACAGTATTGATTGCTGTGATAAATAATGTAACATTTGCTGTATCTGATATGCTGTAAAGGACTGCCGCATACTAATGTCTGAAACCCGTCTTTTTAAGAGCTCTTTGACAATTTATTATAAATGCTTTTATTACAACGAAATGTAAAGAACGAAAGCTCTGTCTTGCATTTATTTTCATAGTTCGGTAGCTATGTAAATATGCTAAATTCTGCATTTTGATTTCTAATACTTTTCATTTATTTTGTATTTATATTGTTTTCTAGCAGACTGAATTTACATTTCTGTGCAGCTCCTTTATGCAATTTCTATACGTTTTGATTCTGTGAGTTGCTCCCACTTTCATTGCATCATGGGAAGTAAAATGAACTCATCCCTTCACAGTACTGGTTTCTTCATCTCTCTGGTTTCAGGTGGGTTAAATCCTGAGATCTGGATCTAAGTTGTCTAATTGAAAAAGCAGCTACTTGCATGACTAAGTGACCCGTGTTGTGTTCATGCGGTAGGGCCCTATATAATGCTGAGCTGCTATGTTAGAAATGCTCCCCATAGGAACTTGCTCAGTAACAGGGTCTGCATTTTTTTCATGTCAAAATCAATTCTTTGAGGACAGCGTTTTGCAAGCGTAGCCAAGCTGGCCATGCATTTTCCACTTCAGATTCTCTAGGTAGGCTTTCTGGTTAAACACATCTTCACACACACTGCGCATCCTTCTGCCATTTTGATAAGATCATGGATGATACCTGCCCAAACTACTTCACTGAAGTTTCTGTCATTTGAGATTTGCCTTTCTCTTTGGAAGGTTTCTGTTGTATTACAATTTCTCTGCTTCATTTTGCATGTTCTTCCCACATATAAGTTTCCAGTTTTGCCAAATATTACTGGTATTTTGATGAGTCTTCTTATTTGTCTATATAACACAACATTTTAATTCATGACTGCATCCCTGCATTCTAATTATGAAGCCCAGTTTTCTATTTTATAACACTACTCAACTTTGCCTTTTGTAAAATTGCTTAATATATTTTATTTCTCCACAGCTGGCAATCAGACTGCGTTGTGAGCTGTCTAGGTTTTGTGTAAATCTTCATTTTTTGATAAGCCACATATCTAAATATGTGCCTAAGCCCTTAAAACTGTTAAATATCTTTAATGAGGGGTGTATAAGTTTGCAAACCGTGAAAGCTCTGTCCTGAGGAGCGGTACTCTTTCCCTCAAAACAAGTTACAAAGGCAGGCTACATCATGAAGGTGATCCTACACACGTTTTATACACATGCTGGGTAATGTGGACACAAGCAATCCCGCTGATTATTCAGCCCAGTCCAGATGTGCAAGGGCAGGGAAGCTTTGGGTCCCGGTCCTGCACAGACATTTGTGTGCAGCTTAACTTCTCCTTCAAGCCAGGGGAAGAAAACAGGACATGTTTAAACTTCTTTACTGTGCATGCGTAAATTTAAGAATATGCTCAAGTCATTTCTAGATAAGACATCTCCTTCCAAAGTATATTTCCCTTACACCACGTGGCATTTTAGAAATGAGTCAATAAATTACTGTTTGACTACAAGTTACACATAGAATTCGTATTTTATTGAGCTCTGTCGCTCTGTTACTGTAGGATGCAGTACAGTATTGCCTACATTTTCCTCTGCAATCTGCAGGTGTTATCAGTGTGTGATGTAAGGACCTGGTGAGAAGATCCAGACCTTGTCTGGGTGGTCTGTATGTTGCTTTCTGTCCTAACATTACTTCTCAGGTAAAGGAACACATCTGCCTTTCCCCTGTTGATCAGCCTGTATGCGCTCTAGGGGGTTGAGCAGATATTAGATTTTGAGACCTGTTTCTGACAGGCAGCCTCTGAAAAGAGGCAGAGAGATGGGTGTTTGTGCATGTAAGAAAACCGGCAGCGTAGACACACACCACATCGTCATGCACAGCCAAAAAAACAGCTGGCACTTTTTTCCCCGACGTTGAATTCCTACAGCTGCATGCAATAGGAAATGCTAGGATTCCTCTCTCTTTTTTTGCAGAAGAAACATGAGCATGTTTCAGACAGAAGCTCTCTGGTTGCCTGTTAAATATACAAAACTTGTGGAGACACAGGGCAGGCTTTATAAACCACCTGCAACTGGCAGGATGCTCCTACTTCACGAGGTCTCACCAGCATCCCTGAGGCCCTCTTCTGTGCGACATCAGATGGTTCTTCAAGAGCACCAACAATCGGTGCCTCTTCAAGAGCATCGACTGCATGAAAGCACGTCCTAGACAAAAATTAGTGTGTAGCCATGAACCTCAAAATCCTGTCGGTTGGGATAAGCTCCTCAGAGCAGGGCAGCACAAAGTAGTTTCTACATCCATTTGGGGGAGGCATTTCATTATGCAGCTTGTCAACATTTCCTTTCGGTGATTCCCTTTCTGAACACCAGTGCAGGAGCTGGGCAGCAGCCGCAGGTGTATCTCAGAGAGGTTGTCGCCTTTTGCAATCGCATTTCAGAAATTCAGGGGAGAGTTGAGTTCGCAGGGCAGTTGAAACACGTTGGAACCTCAGGCTGACTAAACACTGGGATGCCTACTCCAGCCTGCAGAGCAGCTCAGGATTAGAAGGGCATAAAAACAGCTTAAACCTGCTGTGTGTTGCCAGAGCTATGGCCAGAGGCATAACATACAATCTCACCTCTCCTCCCGACGCAACGCTTTTTTCCAGTGCATGTGTTGTGTGCCGGGTCCCTACTAAGCCACTAAAACATATTAACAGCAGTTTAACACATTTTGGGATGCTCATACTTAAAAGATGAGCCTGTTATCCCAAGCTCAAAGTGTTCTGCTGGAAAAGAAAAACATAACAGGAGACAGACAAACCTAGGCATGAGGAAGAACATGTGGGAAATAGTGGGAAGATCTGCTTTGAGTATAAAGTCCAAAGATCCAGCCCAGCCTGGCTATAAAGCTGAGGATAGGTAGAGACTGGAATTCACATACAAAGGCGCAAAGGTGGGTTTTTTGGCAAAAATACTGGCCTTTCTAGGAGGGAATCTCCTTTCTGCAACAGAGTGCAGTGACTAAATGTCTAACCGAGGACAGGGGGTGGAATTCCCCCGCCGGGACCTGTCCCAGCTGCGAAAACCTCCCGCAAGCGGGTCTCCCCGCCGCAGCGGCACCGGTGCGGCTCTGCCCCCCAGCCGCGGCCGGGCGAAGTACAGCTCCGGGGGGCGGCGGTGTGTGTCCCCGGGCAATGCCCCCGCGCTGGTGACAGAGGGAGACAGGGGGACCTGCGGGGTGAAGCCAGGAGCTGACGAGACCCCCAGCCTGGAGCCCGGCGCCGGGCAGGCGGCTGGAGATGTGGGCTGCTGGCAGCATCCCGCCGGCGGCGGGGGCAGCCTGGGGTGCGATGGAGCCCCGGCACCGGGGACAGCCTGGGGACCGGGGACAACCCGGAGTGTTGATGGAGCCCGGACACCGGTGGCAGCCCGGGCACCGGTGGCTGCCCGGGGACCTGTGGCAGCCCAGGCACCGATGACAGCCCGGAGCCCGGTGGCTGCCCGGGACAGGGGGCAGCCCAGGGCGCGATGGCAGCCCGGGGCGCGATGGCAGCCCGAGGAACCGACGGCAGCCCGGGGACCGGTGGCAGCCCGGGGACCGGCAGCGCAGCAAACGCCGCCCGGCACAGCCGGCGGGGCCGAGCCCGGCCACCGCGGAGCGCAAGCGGCTGCAGCGCCCCCGCCCCGCCCGGCTGCCGCCCCGCCGCCGGCCGGCGAGAGCGCGGTGGGACCGGTTCCTGCCCCATCACATCCTCTAACTCATTCCCCCTGGCTCAGTCTTCCAGAACTTGGAGCTGTTAGTTCTGGGAAAACACCTCCCTCCCCACGTTTGCATAAATTTGCTCCTACTGTGTAAATGAACTAAGAAATCTATTTCCAAAGCGATGCTTCTGAGGTGTCATTTCATTAACCCGGATAAAACACAGAATGGATGTGGATGCCAGGTATTTTTTCATGTCGATCATGTATCTCAGGACACTCGAGTTCTCTTAATGTTTAAGAACGGTTTACTGTGCAGCTCATGACATGAAATTATTTTCCAGTTAAACATGAGCCATATGCAACCAGACGAGGCAAATTTGCAGTTTTCATCGCAGAGTTGTCAGCTTTGCAAAAATGAGTGAAAACATTCAGATCATTGTGATTCAGCCCTTGAAAGTCATTACATTGGACATTTAATAATGTTACCCGTCTTTTTTTTTTTTTTTTTTTTGCAAGAATAGAAGTTAAAACTACAGGCAACGTGTAGAAAGTCTTGGAGGCAGTAACTTTTTAAGAATTTATACTAACCTGAGTTAATAAACAAGTCATCTAGTTCCCAGCTCCTCCTGTTACATATGCCCTTTTGTTAACAATTAGAGAAAAATCATACGTTATATTCTTTAGATTTTCATGGAAATTATAGGTGAGTTCTGCAAATGCCTAAACATGCAAGTAGCTTTATTTATGTGATTAAAGTTACTTTTGCATGTAAATATTTACAGGATAAGCCTTTAAAAAGCATATATCAACTAAAAATATTGATATGTATAACTGTCCCTGTTCAATTAGTTCTTGCCAGTACCGACTAGCAAAAATAGGGCATTCGATAACAAAAATGCCTTTCTGCCACGTCAAATGGTGAAAGATTTGTTGACTTCTGCCTCCTACAGGATTGAGATAGAAAAAGGCAAGTTTAGTACTAGAGGCAGGACTCTTGTCTAAAACCAGAGATTCTGCAAATGACTCTGTCATCATAGCCACACTTAATTTCCACAAAATGCTACATTCTGCTATTTGAATCTATCACAATTTTTTTCTCCTATGTGATCATCACAAGAAACCAAAAAGAATCAAGTTCAGGAAAAGTAATTGAAAAATGAAGAGTTTTAATACAGAGCAAAATGCAAAATGTATAGCAGCATGCGTTTACCATTGATTTTTTTAAAGTTTCAAAATTGATTAATTGAAAAACTTGGGGGAAAAACCAAAAATGCACAAAATTTACAGGCAGACAGCAAGAGAGCAACTAGCATGGCTGGGGTTACTTTCAGATCAGCGTGTGTTCTTATGTAAACTGAAAAGCTTAAAAGATAACAGCAGCAGTAACTATTAATACTGAAATCATATCTATCAACAAGAAGACAGTCATAGGAGTTTTATGAGCTCTGCACAGGAGTGAAACTCTAACTGAAATATATATTACACAAAACAAACTCCGTGCAATTTCACCTCAGAAATGCTTTTGAGGTACCTTGTGACGAGGCGCTGGGTCATGACCTAGGTCTTGAGAAGCCTGAGTTAGTAGATGTTAGTTTTCGTTGGGGCTTTGTTTACCATGGACTTAGACATTTTGTATTATTAAGAATCTGTGGCTTATGAGGACATTCTATTTATCTTACCAGTCTTTTTTGATGGAAATGCCTGAATTTTCTTGGAAACAGGGATTTTATTGTGGATTCTTGGTGCCCCTTGGAGAGGCTTATTTTTCTGGACAATAGTTTTCCTTAGTGTCACTACCCTTTTGATTTCCCAATGGTCACAGGCTCTCAAGGTCGTGCAAAGTGCATCCTTTTGTTATAAAGGACCCAGAATTTTGTATAAAAAGGCAGCAAAAAGATCTCTGTTTAGTGATTTAAAGTATATTTTCTGCCATGTACCTCTGCATTAGATTTTGGCCATTTTGCTAAAAAAACCTGTGTAATTGGGAAGATAAAAGGTTTACAGGCAAATTACAAGAGTACATTCAGAATATATATATATATATGTATTTTAATTTACCACACATTCCCATGTAAAACTGAAATGCAGATTCTGAAGCAGAATTTTCCACATGAACCTCTGTATAACTTAAAAATTCAATGTATCAGAGATCTTGTACCTTACATATATTTTCATGAAAAGCATTAAACCAATATGCCTTTCTATTTGGTTTAATTTGATTTAGCTTGGCTTTTCCTTTCCTTTCTAAATTACTCATTTAGATAGATCCTGTTCTCTTACATTCCTCCTGATGAGTGCTGCATTACAAAATGTGGATGGCTGCTGTGGCTTGTGGTCTCACTGCATTTTGTGATGGTGCCTTGCTTTGCCTGGGAGGTAAATAGTTCCTCTCTGTACTAAGCAGAAAGCACAAAACTTGATGAAGACTGAAGATTCAGTGAGAATAATATGAATTCTAACATGCAGTTTTCCCTTAAGATTTGTCTGTGTTTGCAATCCCCTTTTGACCTCTGTAACATCGAGTTTTGATTAAATGTGAGAAAATACATCAGTCTTTAAGGGTGTTAAATTTTAATTCTTTTGCACAGAATTCCCTATAAAATTATTCTCTGCTTTGTAGGAAATACATGAAATCGTTTCAAAAACTGTTTGACAGCATGCCTAGGAGTAAGTACAGTTTGTCTTCAAAACGTTGTAGGCTGCATGAGGTGCCTCAGGGCTCAAGAGGTCACTTGTAGGTTTGGGCTTTTTACGAAGTTTTTAGCATGCCTGTTAGGCTGCGGGCTTTTGTTGTGCTGCTTCTTCCAGCCTTTGCATAATCAGTTTTAGAACTACCCTATCATGTGTTCTCACTGGAAAATCTGCAACCAAAAATAATTGTTACAAAGATCCCATGCGTTAGCAACTTAAAAATCATTGCTTTGAGGACAGTTTAATTGTCTTTTGAAAAAGGGATTAGTCTATGTGTTTCTACAGAGACAACCAACAGTTGCAACATAAAATATTTCAGTACTCTTAGCATTGTTCCCACAAATAAATTCTCACAATCAGTTTAATTGTAAAATTATGCAATTCAAAACAATCTTTAAAAAAAAAAAACTTCTCCACTTTCCTGATATAAATGTGGACTGTTAAAGCTACAGCCTTTTGAACCATATTTTTTTTTCTCCAAATATGCTTTTCCTTACTTTTTTTGAAAGTCTTGAAGAAGAAATGAGAAAAATCAGTTGATTTCTCTTTTTTTTTTTCACAAGTAGTGTCTGACCATTTTCATTGTCTAAACTTGCTCCACTAGCACAGCACTTTAACTTTGCTCTGCAAATCCCTGGGTAACATTTATGTACAAACAAAAGAGTGGTAACTGCATATTTTACCTGCACACATTTTTATTAAAAGAAAATTTAATTACAATGGTTTGCATAAATTACCAGCCAATTCCCTGATACAAAGCTTATTAAAGTCAATGGGATTTTTTCTCTTCACTGATTTCAAGCTGAATTAGAGAAAGTCATTGAAAAATATTTTAACAACAGCTTTTTTAAATTTTGTATATGACACAATAGATTGTTTTCAGAGACAATAACACAGAATTTTATTTATCTATATTTTTTTATTTGCTATTTTTCCATATTTTGCAATCTTCAGTGGAAAAAACACTACTAGCTTCAATAGCAGCTTTGCTTAATTAAGAATTTAGGACCAGTTTTTCTTTCTTTTTTTTTTTTTTAATCTTTTTACTTGAAATGTTTTCAGGTCAGAGTAGAGCTGATTCTCTAATTAAGCTCTTACATGCTGCTATGTTCTAATAACGATAGAGTTAGAAGGCAACAAATTCACTAAATCCCCCAGTCCTGACAAGTCAGGTTATTCTCCCATCTGCTCCTATTTACCAGAATCACTTTTAAAATCTACCTCTCCGATTCCCACAGAGCAGGCTGAAGGATTTTCATTACCTCGGAGTTACATATTTTATTTGTAAAGAGATGATGAATTCTTAAAAGGTTCTATTCCACACAGCGGTTGTTGGGGTTTGGTTTTGTGGTTGTTTGGGGTTTTTTAGAAGAATATGGAATTTTCTTAGAAACTATGATTCCTTTTTAGTTTAGATCTTTTCTTGAGCTTTGGATGATGCAAGCCATAGGCATAAACAGCTACACAAAGGAAACTGGGATTTTATTGTGCATTCCTGGTGCCCCTTGAAGAGCTTATTTTTGTGGACAATAGTTTTCCTTCGTGTCACCACCCTTTTGATTTCCCAGTGGTCACAGGGTTCCAGGGTCGTGAAAAGTGCATCCTTTTGTTCCTCCTAGCCTAAAATTCTGTATAAAAAGGCAGTTAAAGGACCCTAAAGTTGGTTAAGGCATGGAGGGTATTTTGTGTAGCAGAACTTAAGTTGCATGCTTTGTTAAATTACAGTTAAGATCGCAATTCAAAAGAGAAGATACCACTAAACACATTGTTAGAGTATTCAAACATTAATAAATAGCTACTCATAAAGTCACATAATTAGTCTTGGAATATCTCTTATCATTCAAACAATGATCACCAAACAACAAAAATCAAACATTACTTTAATATCTAGCTATAATTAGAATTGGCTTAATTAATTTTCTAGTGTCCTTTTAAAAGGGCTTTACTATGTATTTATAATTTTGTTGAGAAACAGTAACTAAATTATTAGCTACTCTTTCAGTTAAATCATGGTTCTTAAGGACCCTTTACTCTTTCAAAAAGACTAATGGAAAGTGAATTTCTGACTGGAAATTTAATAGTCCATCTTTGAAGTTTTTCAGGAAATAAATATGCACATTTCTTAAGTGTGTGTAATTCATTCTTAAAATAAAATTACTTACACTAAATAAATTCTGCTATTTGCAGTAGTATATCTCTTTAACATTCCCACAGCACTCTCCCATCATTGTCTCAGTTTTTATATATGTTTCTAATACAAGACGGCTCTTTAAGAAGAGATGCAGCCCAGGACCTAATTGTTGGAATTCGTGGCTTGACAGTATCATGCCCTGGATAAAGTCAATATTGTAAAAGAAGCAAGCTGGCAGTCGCTCTCCCCTCCTACATGCACATAAAGTACTCTAAAGTAGTTTTCAAGGTCCTAACAAGAGCAATAGCAGCTACTGGGTGGAGAAGAGTGGAAGAAGCTGGAGTGGGGCTGTAAGGGCTGGGGAGGTGATCAAACACAAGGTTGCTTCCTGGGGGGGAGACAGGCTGGAAGAGAGGGGAGTCATTCACTAATACTGGAGGCTGAGATAAAGCACCTGATTTATTTATTGATGCTGGAGCCTGCAGTGCAGTGTCAGACTGTGCCTTGGGAGTAAGACTGATCACATCCTGACTGATCACATCCTTTAAAGACAGAAAATCAGTTGTTTCCCAAAGTAAAATGTTCCATGAGAAGTATATTATCTCAGAACAAGTGTTGTTACCTTTTTTTTTTTTCCCCTAATAAAAAAAAAATAATCAGGTATGCAAAACCTGAAATAGTCTAATCTGGAAAAGCTTCATGGCCCTTGTCAGTGGATTGCTGCATGTTCTCATCTTCCCTTTTTAGCCAAATTCCCATGAGGCAGGCAGAGGTTTCTGTGGTCCATTTTCTTTTTTTTATTATTTATTTTTTGGAAAAGAGTCCGTCAAGATAAAGACATTTTGCTTACAGAAAGAGCAGGATACATTTCCCAACATAAACACTGCAGTTTGTAAATTAATGGGTCTTGTGCTGAAATGTATACCAAAGCCTTCTAAATCTTCCCTGAAAAACAAGAGAGTATTTTTAAGGATATTTTATGGATCCCCTATACTCTCTCCCTTTTCAAAGAATTCAACCTTGTATTCTGAAGATGCGATGCTGATTTTTCTAGGGGCAAAAGGAGGGCACTTGGAAATAGAAAGAATAGACCCTGTGAAGTATTCCATGTCCAGAAGACACTTTCATTCTTACTGTTCAGATATCTTGTTACCTTGGAAATAGAAGGTATTTCTAATTTACCAGAATTAAATTAAACCGATTTATCTATCAGCCGCTGGAATGCTCACATATTGGCTATATCTAATGCCAGACTGGCGAGTCACTACTAGATCAGTGGACAGGATTTCACTGATATCTAATACTGGAAGTATTTTCCCTGGTTCAATGTACAGATTATGCTTATTTATGTTATGACAAGATAATTTTCTTTGCAGCTGGTGGGTAAGACATTTAGTGAGCAAACTTACAGTGAAGCAGCAGTTAATGGCTGCTACCAAACTTCCTTGTCTTGTTTGACCACACGGTTTTCCTCAACTCAGCTTGCCATCTCCAGGTGCCTATCTCAGCCCAGGGTCTCTAGCAGCCTGAAGGATAATTTGAAGCAGGATCTCATAAAACAAACATAAGCTAGTATCAGAACAAAAAATAGATTTGGAGGCTAAGAACGGTTAATTTCTGTTTTGTTCCGTGCTTCCATTTAATACAAGGAAAGAAGCTGAAAGAATTGAGAGGGAGGGCTTATTCCAAGAAATGTTTCTAGGTTTGTCCCTTGCTCAACATAGACCAGTCACTCGCTACTTGATACGAATTGGAGGTGCTTCATTCTAGCAAAGCGTTAATTATACCCTTGGCTAAGTAAATGTTGAGGCTGAAACACATAATAATGTACGTCACACATTTCCATGACATAATATATACACGCAAGATAAACTAGCACCATGTACCAGAAAAGCACATATAAAATACATTTCAAACGATATAATTAAATTTTAAATATTGTTTCTACGATTTCATATTTAAAGTTTAATGTTACAAAAGCTAGCATCCCTTATTACGTATCTCAGAAATGTATTTTATTTTGTTGGTTTGATGAAAAGCAAAATACGTTTAAGCTAGTGCTAGTATGAAGAGCTGTAATTGTTCTCCTATGCCCTTTCAGCTGTGAAGGGGCAACAACAGACTCTCCTTCCTCCACTAACTCTGTCAGAATTCACACCGGGCTGCTCACCAGGAGGATGGAGTACAGCTATCTCCAACACTCACTTGGACACTCATGTCAGACAACCAGTACAACCCATGGAAAAATGTAGTTGGCATGTAGCAAAGGGCAACATCTCCAAAACTCTCTGTCGCTCTCAAGGACCCACGCACAGAAAGCTAAATCTTTATTAAAAGGAGTCAAAGAAGATTCTTCTTAATATACGGTGCTGAACCTGTTGTTGTACTTGAAAATCTGGGAACTTACACAGCAGTCCACCTCTTCACAAGCCAGATGTGAGAAGATTGGATGAGGGATGCTTTCCAAACCAAAACTGCTTTTCCAACCCACTTCCAGTTAAAAAAACGGTGACTTCATGGACAAAAATATATCTGAATTTTAAGGTAACTTGTGGTAGGACTCAAAAGGGATAAATTGAGTCCAGAAAAAAAAAGAGAGAAAAACCTTCTAACTAATGAAATATTGATTAGCAGTGAGAATGGTCAAGTGGTTTTTAGAAAGGGGCTGAATCATGTTTTGGTCACAGAGTGTCTCCAGACCCCCCCTAGCTCTAGGAAATGTGCTCATCCTAGACCCGAAGATAGCATCCGTACATACATGTAGCTCCCAGACCTTTACAGTATTTTATTTTTTCACACATCTCCAATGATCAGATTAAGAACAGCAACAGTATCCAGTAAAATAATGTCTTTATTTTCTGTATTTTATCTTCGTAACCACCATTCTGCTTTCCTAAATACTTTTTCAGATGTAATTAAGATATGCTAGCTTAGGTAAGGGCAGCTTTGTCTCATAAAAGTAGTCATGGTAAGGTGACATAAACATATAAATTAGAATAAAAGGTGTTTGAGATGGTTTTGAATTGCTTTGGGGTTTTTTTCTGTATTATTCAGAACACGTGTGTGTGTGTGTGTATCTGCTGGTGTTTAATATCTACAATGAAATTCACCATAATTTGTTTACTTTAATATTCAAATACATATGGTCTCAAGTGAAATTTCAATGGAAGTAGTTATGTTGTATAATAATAATAAACATGATGTATATGTTTCAAAAAAAGATTCCTAACTGTGTCTCAAAAGACTGTGACTTGATAATTCATAACCTCTTGTGTTTTATTCGGGACGAACTTGTGCCACGTACTACCTAAAGCTGCAGCAGACATTGGTTGTGATTCAAGTAATTTGTATTAGTTATACCAAAGGCTTTAATTTTCCCTTCTTCTCTTGGCAGTAACTCTCAACATACCATTTTTCAAACCACAGACCTGAGAAGATTCTTGCTGAATGTTCAGAGGAGAATCTAACAAGTCCCTCAGCAGCATTAGTGAGTGGGTCTAATGCCTCTCTAGGAAATTTTCTCAGGAAATTTAGCAGCAGACAATCTTCTGTGCTGTATAGGTACGCAGGACAGGTACATCAGTTGTAATGTCTGAGCACCTTCCAGGAATACATTAAGTAAAACGACTAGCACGTCTTGTATGTGGTTCATGGTGCAGAGAGAAACTGTGCGTTAGGGAAGAGTGGAAAATGAAAACAATTGGAAACTTTCTCTGTGTCTTCCAGCAGTGCTACCTGTTGTTCCTCCTCCCGAGACATGATTTCGTTCTTCTGTGGGTTTGTTGAGGGTTTTTTTGCAGGTCTAAGTGCCTGAGACAGTCTCAAACTTCATGAAATCCAGAAGCTAAAATGACGAACATCTTTTTTCTAATGCTTTAAAAGTGAACTGCCGAATTCTTGTAAATGTTGTCTTCCTGGCAGGTTTCCTTGTCCTTGGAAAGCAATAGTGCCCCCGTGGCAGCCAGGACTGCGAAGAACAGAAGGTGGGAAGGTTGATTAGAGACTGCTCTCAGTATTCTGAAAAATAGTTTGTTTAATGCACACATTTCTCTCCAGAAGAACAAGCTGCCCATCTGCTCTGCATTTTCAGACCGTACGATCATCAGTCTGGGTATGGACTGATTCTTTCTGAGGGGGGGAACAACAACCGAGCTTCTCCTGTGGGACCTGGTGGCTTGACTCCTGAGGTCACTTTTGCTTGCTGACCTCATTGCCATCTTTTACCAAGTCACTTGGAGACAGAGCTGTCACCCTCCTTAAATCATATCATTCGATATTTATTTTTACTGTGTGTTTAGAAATCTGGTGCCATTTACAAATATTCTCTTCCAGATCCAGCAAGGACAGTTGGAGATATTTCTGCCTTCAGCCTGCTATCCCAGTCCTCTTCCAAAGAATACTGAGCCTGCAGATCTAAGGACAGAGGAACTCACAGTGCACACTCTCTAGTACTCATTAAGAAAAATCATGTGAGTAATGTACATAGATGTGTTCGGTTAAACTGGCTCAGGTGAATGGTGGGGAGATAAAGGGGCTTATTTTAAACTGTTCTGCCAGCACGGACAGTGACAGTGTCTTGTGGGAGGAGGACACTGGGGAACATCAGCCAGCACATGCACTTGTATCAGTATAATGGATTTATTTTTATTGTAGCGGTTTTCATCTCAAATAGATTCTGGCTGACGCGTTTCCAAAGGAAAGCATTTCTGAGGGAGAAAGATGAATGTCCCAGAAAAACAATGCTAAAATGTCTCTCTCTTTCTCCCGTCATGGTTGTTAGAGCTTGAAAACAGGGTTACCACTTATGAAAATAGATGACTGAACACAACGTAATAAGATGTTAAAATTAATAGTTTGCCTCCAAGTTCTGTCTGTGGTTTGATTGCTTCTTCTAAATATCTGTGCTCCTCTTTGCACAAAGTTTTACTCAGTTCTGTGCTGTCAAAGTGGAGTGACAACAGCAACATTCCCTTGCACTCACTGTAGCTAACACAGATTCAGCAGACACATTTTTGCTGTTACACAGGTCAGCATTCGGTCCTCCTGGCGAGCTGGGACACAGCTGTCACTGCCCACCCAGGACATCCTTCTGCAAACAGCTTCTTTCTGCAAAGAGCTCCTGCAGCAGTTGTGTGCTGGGCTGCTCCTCACCTGATCATTGCGAACTGTGGCCTCATTTCAATTATATGAGTGTTAACTTCAAATTATCAGTTACTAGTCTGTCACTGGAAATTTGTATTGTTGGAGTTTTGGTTCTGTTGCTAGAAAAGCAGTCTAACCCAAGAATGCATAAATTTGGAATGATCTTATGTTGCTTGAAGCATTTTTTCTTTTCTGCCAGTGCATGCTCCTAAAATATAACAGTCACATCAAAAAGCAATCTTTTTTTTCCATGCCTGGAGATATTGACAAGCACCTTTAGGAAAGGAGGAAATACAGAGGGGAAAGCACCGAGATGGAGAAAGTAAGGGTTGGGCAGGATGAAGAAATGAAAATTAAGAAAAAAGACAAATAAACCCACCTGAGTGCTTCTCTCATCTTTCATTATGTTCTTTCTTAGAGGGTGTTTAGGGCAAATTTACCTAGATCACAAAGATCACTGGTTGTCAGAGAGCTCTGGACCCTCTCCATTCCCCTCTGCAATATGTTTGTCATTGGACTGGAATAGGGGACACCACAAATACAGGGCTTGACTGGATGCACCACATTCTCGTAAGGCGGTGATGGGATTGCCCACCCTGATAGCATACATGTGAGCACCACTGTGTAGTAGGGCAGATCTGACGGCTTCTGATTTTTTTGGCAGGACTGGTGGTGTCCTTTCCAGCCTTGTTTGGCACTGCTCTTTGCTCGCTCCTACCCAGCTTTGGACTTCTCTAAGCAGATCTTTCTTGAAGCAGATTTCCAGCTGGCTTGTAGGGCTCCCCTACCCAAGCTGCAGGAAGCGACAACTTCCTCTGCGATCAGGCTGCAGCAGGAAACTTCAGTTTCTCCTCCCTGCTCTCCTGTGCCCCTTAGCTGCCAGTTTGGCTCAGAGGTATAACACATACCATGTAAGAAACCCCATTTTTAGGGCAAGCCCAAGAGGACAGGCTGCCAGTCCCAGAGACCGAGATTGTGACCAAAACTGTTGCATTACAGCATTAGGGGCATCACCATGCTGCTGGAGAACGGCTGCTTTTGAGTGTGGGCGGTTCCAAAGGCAGTTATAGCTCATGTCAGTTGCTTTTAACTTGCATAATTTACCTCTGTAGTAGAAGAGGACTAAGCCACACTTCTAGGAATAGTGTTTCAATAAGTCTTTCTGATACTATTTGATTTTTTATCAGGCAATTTGTATTGGCACAAAACATTTTTGTAGATCACACTGTACACTGCCTAATATACATGTACAAGAGTGATTTAGGCGACAAGTATCCACAGTTTTGAGATCCACAGTTACTGTCCTGTCGAGGTCTCTGTGGCATCCCAGCTTGGCAGAGGTGGGTGGGTGCTTAGGGCAGCTCCCAGTACACCCAGGTCAGTGTTAAAGTAGGACAGCAGCGCAAGGGGTGCTCTGCTTCAGTCTCTTGCAGCTACTTATTCCTGCCCTTAGTGCGCATACATGTACGGGTACAAGAGGAGTTGGTTCATCATGCTGATCTGTTGAAAAACAACACACCTCCAAAATGCAAGTTTTCAGTGGTTCAGTGAGCTGAACTGGCTGACTTTAGCATAAAGCAATGGCTGGAGTTTGAACAAGAGAGGGTGCAGAAAAGTTCAGCTGAGGATGGCGGGAAGAAATCAGAAGTGCTCCTCTTGCTTACACTGCACCCTCAGCTCATTTGAAAATTCAACCTTTCGATGTTTAACTAAATGCAGATTTGTCATTAGGTTTTAGTTCGTTTATTTGCTGCGTTGGAATTCAGCATACTTTTTTATTATGAAACAAATGTGTCATGGCTAATTGTATTCATTGGTAATGTCGTCAGAAATCCTATGTTTCCAAAGTTTGGAGCTGAGTTTTGGAATATGTAGTTGGAATGATTCAAAGCTTAGCAATGTAATGGATAAATAATAGTATTTACATTTCCTTTCCATCCTTCCTTGCTTCCTTCCTTCCTTCCTCTTCCAATCTTTTTCTCCCTCTCTCATCCTGTCTTGCTTTTCTTCCTTTTCCCTTTTTTCTTCATGCAACTGCATTTTTGTTTCTAACCTGTTGCACAAATGTACCAGTCTTGCAAATTGCCCTGTAACAGCCCTGAATGGCTTCTCACTACAGAGTAGGCTGCAAATTTCTCTTACGTGCACTCTTGCGCATCAGTCTTGTTCTAGAACAACTTTAGGTGAAGTTGCCATTCTCTTATAAGATCCTTGCCTGTATGACTTCAGACTCCTTTCCAGATTAACTTATCACTGACCCCAGCACAGTGCTGACCTCTAAGATGGAGGTACCTGCCTGTTAGAATCTGATCTGAAACAACTGCACTACTGTCTAATAACTGCTAGATCAGGAAGATCAAAATCCCACAGAGGAGGAATACAGATCCCATCATTATTAATCCTCAGTCAACCGAGACAGAAATTCAAACTGCCTTCAGTTTACACTGATTCTCCTCTAACATCAGGGAGGAGTTTATATGGAAATCAAAGTAGAAGACATCCTTTCTGCAGCATTTGTATTTCAGTTTATGCATACTCATACCATATAGAAGTGCCTCGACACATAATAAAGCATCTCTGAACTCATCACTGTCCAATTGTTTCATTTTGGTTAACTGAAATATTACTGCTGTTATTTAGTTATTACCCTTCCTCATCCACAAACATAAAGCCCATGTCAAAAATCTTATTCACACCTAGTTTATACCACATATAATAGTAACAAAATTTTAAATTATACTTAGATTATCCAGTCCCTAGAACAGACAAACATTTACCATAATCCTTTGTCAATACATTTCACCTCAGGCAGTTGTTCTTACGGGATTTTAATGTAAATGCAGATAAAATTTGTTACTTTTCAACTTTTAACAGCAAGTAAACTGGGTTTCATCTCCTCAGTTCAGCAATTACAGTGCAATGGAACATACCTGAACAAATAACTCTGAGTAAATACGATAATAATACATTCCACATTTTTCACTTCTAGAGGTTTTGATTCATGGCATGATTTAGTTTTAAGTGATAGGGATTTGGAGTTAGCCTTTAAGTTCCTACAGAAGTTTATTTTCCCACAAGAACTTACATGAGCCTGTATAACTGTATCTCTGCTCAGTTTGTATGCAAAGAATGGACTATGACTGGAATATCAGGAATCTTGTAGGTCAGGATTAAAGGGCAATCGTCAGGGTTACCAGAGGCAGCATATACTGCCTGTCTATGCTATGTATAGCTTTCTAGTCATTCAGCATAATAAGGTCTGACACCTCCACAGTTCTTAAGTAACGCTTAGCACCCAAGTCGCAGCAGCATTTCATATGTTCAGATCCCAATGCAAATGTTAAAACCAAGTAACTACCTTTGAAGAATTTGAGTGGTGATGAGAATAGATCAAGAAGCGAATTTACAACACAGTTTGTAATCCTTGGTCCAGCACTGTAAACATTTCAAACATAGGTCCTATAAAGCCTGCTTTATTTAAAAAAACAAGTTTTGCTTAATGCACGAACTATTCACATTTATCTGGTTTTTAAAAGTATAGTTCTAAAATGTTTCCTCTAACGAACTGACATCATACCAACAGCTTCAATATCACAGCAACAGCTAAAATGCAGCTGAGCTCCTGTATAATTTAGTTAGTGTGTTGTAACATTGCCAGCTAAGACCTTTACACTGAACAAACCACCCTGGTATATGTTTCCCACCACAGCCTTACATGAGAGCTGCTAAAGAAAAGTATTCAAAGATTTAAGCTTTTCTACAATAAAAACAATCAGCATTCACAGCAAAGTGAAATTATATTGTTGGTTTGTGAGTTTTTTTCCCAAGTGATAGGAAACAAATCTTAGGAATGGAGAGAAAACACAGGGAGGAGTTATTTGCAACTAATTTCAGTGCACAGGACTTTTTTAGTCAAGCCAATCAATCTGAACCACTGATGTTTGAAAAATCGGCTTTAGAGAGAGCAAAGAGTGAAACAACCCTCTACAATATGGCAATTACAAAATTTCTAGAGGAAAGAGGGTTCAAATGGAAAAGAATGGGTTCCCAAACCCGTTGTCCAAGCCTACGAACCTAAGTTAGTAGGTGCAAAGATAAACGTTTCAAAGGAGGAAACGGAAGGGGATTCTGCCTGCTGGGACTGGTGATTTAGATGTTGGAGCTGAAGAAAGCTTACAGGGAACAGAGGGTCATTGTGCCTGGAATGCAAAGGCATTTGGGAGCGCAAAGCCACGCGTGGAAGCGCAGCTAGGGCAGGAGCAGCAGGGGGTGGCAGCATGCTGCCTACAGCCCCTGCTCCCGGCAGGCAGCGGGGCAAGATGTGGGAAAGATCTAGAACTGATGGTTTAAAACAAGGCTTAGGTGCAAAACTTGGGATTAAATGAAGAGTTTACAATGAGTCAAGTTAAAACCTGGTCTCAGGGAGCGGGTTTGCACAGAGCAGGTGGAAATGCCGCAGTGCCCAGGAAATCCGGAGCAAGCTGGGGGCTGGGAAGTGAACCGGGCACTGGGAAGGCCTGCATGCCTGCACCAGTGCAGCTTTAGCGACACTGAAAACTGCCTTTTGGCCCAAGCACCAAGTGATGCGCTTGATGACTTCAGGGTACATATTTTCTAAAACACACGAGTGGAATCCCTGTTAGCTGCGGGGGGGGGAAAAAGGGGGGAAAGGGAGAGGAACCGCAACCATGCCCACCACGTGACTCCATTCTGCATGGCCAGAACGCCGGGTCTAAGGCAGTTGCACCGGGCCGGCATGCCTCCGCCGTGCCCGGGTGTGTGTGTTGGAGGCGGGGGAACTTCCCCATCCCTGGCAGCCAGACCCGGCTGTACCGCGGCGGTGCCTGGCGAACCGGCAGCCCGTACCGGAGGGCAGCACCGCGGCCGGCCGGCAGGGGGTGCTGTGCGGCGGGGGCGCCGCCGGAGCACCGGCACGAGGGCCGGGGAAAGGGCCCGTCCGGTGCCCGCCGGTGTCCCCAACGGGAGGGCCGGGTGGCACCGGGCTACCGCCGCAGCCACTAGCCGCGAAGCCCCCCGGGCTGCCCTGCCCGGCGCCCCCCCGCTGGGGCAGCGTCCACCTGCCGGCTGCAAACACCCAGGACACGACGCGTCGCACGGCCGGCGGATGGCAGGTCTCCCCGCTGTCCCGGGGACCCCCCGACCGGGGCAGGGGCTTCCCCCAGGCGCCTGCGAACCGCCTTGGGGCTAATTCACCACCCCCCACCCCCCAGTTTAGCCATCAAGGAGTCATGTGCTTGACTTCGCCCCCCCTCCCCGGGCACCCTGTGAAGATAGATGAGCGGCTGAAAGTCTACCGGGGCGCTCTGAGCCTCAGCAATTCATATTTACATGGGGGGCAGAGAGTGGTGGGATGCCTTTAAAAATGACTCAGTTCAAAGGTAGTGGCTGGTCTTTGCCTGTCTGTCAGATCTGAGAGGAGTGAGTGGATTTTCATGGAGGAATTTCATGGAAATTAAATCTCTACTGGAGCGATCCATTCAGCTCCTAAAGCTTCAGCCCAGTTTTGTATCCTGGATGAATGCCCTGCTGAATAGCTTGGTGGGGATGCAAAAAGCCACCTTAAACTAGGGATTTTTTTTCTGCTAAATTGACTTCAAAGTAGTAATTAAACAATAGCTAGCTTTAAAAAAAAACACAAACCACCAAGTTATAAGAGGCTGTAGGACCAAACTACCCTATAAGTCGGGGTTGTATTTTAGGGGAGGGGGACAGGGGGATGGGGTGTTCAAACTGGCAAAGCAACAGGGAAGAGGCAAATTGAGAGAACCAAAAACGGCTGCAAGAAAGTAAAATAAATTGCACAGATTTAAAAACAAACAAACAAACAAACAAAAAATCCCAGCTGTACTACAGTCGAGCCCGGAGCTGGCTAAGTGCAGGCAGGAGGAGAGACTGCTGAATTGTTGGGATATTTAAAGCAGCAGCATCCAGTTCAGAGGCTGAAGCGGCTTTCTTTGGCCTTTGTCCTGTCCTGTGTTTGAGGCTTGTCTTCTCCGGGCTGCTCTGCATAGAGCTGAGCTCTGCACAGCTCAGTATTCATCTCTCCCTTTGTAAAGCAAAATCTCGTTTGTGGCCAAGGGCATCCCTGCTGCCAATCTTCTCCCTCTTCCTCTGCCTCCGGCACCCGCAGCCACAACCACATTGTGTCTCTCTGTTGATGATTTAGAAGCACGTTTGACGTGAAGCTAAAACAAATGAAAACTAATCTCCTGCCTGCCTTGTGTGGTGAACACAACCTAATTCTCCCCTCCACTGCAGTAAAACTATCACACGCCTTTTTTCTCATTTCAGCCCTTTGGGGTCCTTGCTATCACATGCAGAATGTTTCCCAGTGTTAAACCTTCCTCCGTCATGCCTGTTCTGGAAGGAGAAACCTGGAAGTTTATAACTTAATTTCATTTACAACCTCTTTGGAGTGATGTGATGGGTTTGGGAGCTTTCCTGGGTCGTTTAAATGCTTTTGGGGCTTTATTCCCCATCTATTTTGTTGTGTAGAAGATGTCACCAAATTAGCTTACAGAAAGGCGAGAAAAATACAAACCTGGCACTACCACAGTTGCTAGATTTTTACAGTGTTTAAGGTAAGGCTTACTACTTTAAAGTGAAATCTCCAGCACTTAATGTGATTAATGTGATTAACACATTTTTTTCCATACTCCCAGCATATGTATGAGAATACGTGCTCAGATTCAGTCCATGGAAGCATGGCAGTGTACACTAGCAGAGAATCTGATCCACGGGTCTTTAAAACACTGTCCATCTCTGACTTGTGCCAAATGAAACCGTGTTAAATGGTACTCAAGATAATGACTATAGTCTTATTAAAGCTTACTGCAGTCCTCAGGCTAGACTATCAAGCTTAAATATTCCCAGTGTCCCAAATGTCGTATTGTTCATGTGATAGTTACTGCTAGAAGAAAGCTCATAAAACATAATTTCCAATTGTTACATTGCTTTTCAAACGTACTTCACGGTTTATTTGCACTGGGAATTGCTTTTCATTTTTTTAAACTTGAATTTAATAGGTTGTTGATAACTACAGTGTAGAGCTCCTATGACGTGATGAGCTAAAAACTGGCAAGAACTGATTGATGCTAACTGGTAAAATCCTGGTGAGTATTAGCCCACACAGAGATACTCTCATTGTTATAAGCCTTTGCTGCACCTCTGTCAGAGGGCTGGTTTCCTGCCAGGCAGTAGTTCATGTGATAACTGAATTTTATCCTCTCCAAGATGACACAAGAGTATGAAGGCAACACACGCTCTTGTTTGACAACTCTTCGTAAGTACTGAAAATGGAAAAATGCTCTGGACAACACTCAAGATGCTTCTGTGCTGTTGGCCAGGTATTTAATGGCAATCCACAAAGACTAGGCAGCAGTGCTAATGTAATTTGCTGGAAAGTCCACCACTTCTGTTCGGAAAACCATGTAAGTTGCAATAAAACACAACGGCAGAGCATGTGTTTTGTTTACAGCTTTTCTGCCTAGCTGTTATGCACCATTCAATGTTGCTGGAACGCAAAGTAATTGAGAGCTATGTCGGGTGATTTATATCAGGTAAGCTTGAAGGCAGCAGCCTCTGGGACAAGATCTGGCAACAAGTCAGTCATGTCCAGTTGTTGTGTGAGACAGAGAGAGGCGTGTTGATCACTGATATTTTCTGAATATCATCTCACCTTTCCCACAGGGAGAGCCTGGGGCTCTCAGAAAGCTACGTTGTGTGGCCAGGTGGGTTTCCAAGCAATAGACTGTCCTGGGTCATAAACCAAAATTGTCCTATACTTTAAAAAATAGCCTGAAAGAATGCTTTCCCACAGCTGTGTCAATCCCAGCTAGGACTGTGTTGCCAGTGAAAGAGTTCGCTCCCTGACCACAGGTTTGTCATTCCCTGGCTCAGGCAGTAATGCTGGCCTGAGATCAGTCAGATCAGGTTGCTGATCTAGTTGAAAACTAGAAACTCCCCCCCTCCCAGTTAATAAAGACACAGCTGCACCTCCTCTGGGACTCAGAAACACCTACATTCTTTGTGGTAAAGGACATAAAACTACATATAGGCAAGACTCAAGTCCCAAATGATGTAGCCTGACCAAAACTGTGGACTGTTCTCTGAATGTCTCAACTCGGAATGTCATTCTAATGCCCATGTTTTACATAAATTTTGCAGATTTACTTGCCTAGTGCAAGTATTCCCAGAGGACAGTCTTCAAAGCCATTGACAGTACTCACAAGTCAGTGTTTTCAGTTACCTTTGACAGTGATTCCTAACCTAGTAAGAGGGGAACAGCGTTTGTTCATCCAGAAAGTTTAGGAACTGCGGGTCTAAGATCTCTTAATTGTCTGACCATAAAGAACATATTCTGGGTAGCTCTAGCACTTAAAAAACACAAGGATGCACTAAATCATAGCTGTGAAGTCCTTTTCTAGATGGAAAACTGAGGTCTGCAGTCAGAGACTTGTTTATTTATTTTTAAGGAAGTGCTGATGGTTTTAACAATATATTGAATACAAATGAGGAGAAGATGTTTTCTGTAAGCCACAGATGGCTTGAAACAATAGCTCTGACAATAGCTCCAAGAACCATCCAGTGCTTTTGACTAGTTTAATTCAGAAACTTAAAAGATTGTTATTTAAATGACAGCAGCATTAGTTATTTCTGTTTGCATGGTTTTAGCAGAAAAAAATCTGGTTAAAATACTAGAACACAAATGGTTCTAATGTCCTCCACTGATCTTTACATTTATCTTACCTCCAGCCTCAACGGCTTGCATGTTCCAGTTACTGACTGTAACCACAAACATCTGTTGTGTAGTTAAAACAAGAGTGCAGCCTGAATTAACTACATCATAAATTAAAACAAGTATGATTTGTATCATCTTCTGATTTGCTTGAAACTGTTCTATTACTTTTGGAAATAAAATCATACAAAATCCAATGTTCTTGATAATCGCAATGAAGTCCACCTGGTTAAGCCATACATAGAACATTCATGTTTAATGCAGTTTTTTCCAAAAAGAATCATCTGAACAATAAACAATTGTTTCATACCTCATGAATGGTGTAAAACTCTTGCTTCCTGTCAGCATTTTACCTTTGTAATTGTAACTTAACTGATTTGTAATGTTCATCTCCTTTTAAGAATGGGTTTGTGAATCCCAGGGGAGCAGGACCAACTTAGCTGCCTGTATAACCTTCACAAGACACTGTAATACAGGTAAGAAAACTAGTAATTGAGATGTAGATATCTGTCCACACATCTGAAAACGTTGTATCTTAAATACTCGTGTAACACAGCAGCTAGAGGCCCTAGAAAATGCTAGCTGCCGTATAAGCCCGTAGAAAGGAACAGCTCCTGCACGTAAGCCTTTGCCATCTATATGGACAAGACAGAGGAAATAAAAGCAGGCAGATGAAGTGACATTCTTCTTGAAGTGACTTGTAGCATGAGATCCTAATTATGGATTACATATCACGCGAAACCTCAAGATATATAATCTTTTTTTAGTCGACACAGAAAGACAATCCTGGACTTAGGTCTGGGCAAAGCACGTGTTTATGTACTAACAGAGCATTTATCATTGTTTTGTCCCAGAATAACAGGAGAGCAGTATAAATGTGGCACATAGAAAATACATATATTGAGGTGACTGCACACTAAAACAGTTCCCTTATGGATATATACTGGTAGCGCACATGGTAACATCACAAAGCTAACATGCTGCTGTACTGGAGCGCTGTCTAAAGCAGTGTGCTTTCAACTTAATTGATACGAATATAGTAAGGAACCTCTGTATTTTGTAATCCTGGAAGATGAAAGAGCTAGGGCAGGATTGTGAATGCTGTACCTTATACATAACTTTATGCTAAAATAATCAGTGGTAAAATAATTAAGCTTTCAGTCACCATTGGCAACATTTGTTCTTTTGAAGGGGATTTATGGGGGTTTGTTTTGTTTCACCTTAGGTTTAAAGCCTGGACCTTTTGTAGCTGCTTTGAGAATGAAAGAATCTAAGATTAACAGTCTTGTACAAAACCAAACACATGCAATTAAGTATCTAATACGCATTGGCTGAGAATTATTCTAGAGCTTAAAACTGAGCTGCTGTTGTACAGTGAAAGCAGAGGAGAGTCTTGTTTGCCTGTGGTGTTTTGCAGTAGAGCTTGTTGGACACAAGTTGCCTTTGATGTCCGTATTTGACTACTAGGATACATGGTCAACATTACTCATTATAATTTTTAAATTACATTTGAATGGCCATTAATGAAATTATGAGAACTTTTTCTTCCTTTTTTTTCCTTCTCCTGATAAGTTAAAAATGGGGGTACCTGCAAGATGGCTAAGTGATTCAGTATTCTCTTTTCCCGGGACACTTTCCATTCATTATCAGTTTTCTTGTTTGATTTTGATTTCTCTCCTGAACCCTTGCAATCCATTTTTTGTGGATCTCCTTATAGCAAAGCTGGCAGTGCTTGTCTTGAAATCTTACCCTGTAAACACATTGCCTTTTTTCATAAGGTTTATAGCACTGTATAAACAGAAAATATGAGGGTGGTTTGAGTAAGTAGCTGGGCTTGGTCGAGCTGTTTGGCTGTGCTCTTGGAAGCTGCCAGCACTGAAGAGATGGTATGGGTCTCACCTTCGTTTCATTTCATTTACATCTTGTACCTAAAACCAGACTACACAAACAGTAAGATTTGACTGACTGCACTTGTTTGGATTGTGCTTAAATTACTTAGCAGAAATACAGCAGCTAAAGAGATTTTTTTTTTTAGAGGATTCAACCTGTTTCTAAAAGGACTTTTCTTAAATAGCTCCCCCCTGCTTATTCCTACAGATCTTATATAATGTTTGGGTTTTGTTCTAATCAGGCACTGCTTCGTGGGAAATAAATGAGGTTTTATTTCACATCATTTTAACTAAAAAAATTAGCTGTGCACAGTGAAGTCACTGTAAAATGTACTCCACTACAGCTGGGCTATAGAAAATCGAAAAAACTGATCATGTCTTTGATGAAAGATGAATGGTTTCTATATAAGTCTGAGGTCTATAAAGTAACTGGATTAATGCTGTATCTGTGAACAAATGACAAGCTCTATTTTGCAATTTCAGTCTTTTTGGATTCTTGATTATGACATTTCTTGTTCTCTTGAAATGAAAGAAAGTAAATAATTGAGTCTGTGGGTGATGAGCTTGCAAAACACAAGGCACTGAGAAGTTCTGTAAGCTCCTGTAGTTGTTAATGCCTGCTGGGCTCCTTGCCAACATGGTCAAAATATTTTAGCATAAAGTTAGAATCTCCTTGTGTTGTCATTTGCCCACTGCAATCAACTGGCTAGCCATAACCTGGCATTAGGAATTAAAAACAAATCTGCAATACTGCTGCATGTGACCATTATTCATGGAATCTCTGGCTGTAAAACATCAGGATGATAAAACATGAAGTCAGCTGGATCGCTGTTTCTAAAACTCATTAATTCTTTTGCCTTGCTGAGCCTCTCAGTGAAACTATGTACGTAAGAATTCCGTATTCATGTGAGGTACAGCATCCCTAGAGTGCTCTTAAATACTGTGCTACAAGAGAATAAAGCAACTGGCTGTTAATTTTAAGTTCCTATAGAAAGAAAGGAAAATACACTCCTGCTTGGAAAATCAGAACTAACATAGGACTAAACATCACTAGCTGATAATGCATACAAAGTGTCGCCTCCGTCTCCACCACGCACTCCACACCTTTGGTTCTCAGCCTTTTACTAGAGCATGAAATCAGTAGGGTCCCCCACGAAAGCTTTTTCTGCCTAGCTCTGCAGGTGCTGGGGCTATACAGCGATGTGCTGGATACCGTATATTTTAACAGGAGCCAAATCAAACAATGATCACAAATATCTTTACTGTTGTGTATATTTTCAAATGTTACCCTCTAAAGCTCCTTGTGCCAAAGAAGGACAAAATATTGCCAGAGGGTAACAAAAATAATTGTCTTGGAAAGGAAGCACAATCACTGGAAAAGTTTTTTCAGGCAAAAACCAAAGCAACTGTCTTTGCAGCTTTTTTTTTTTCTTTTCCCAATAGCTGATATTCAAAAAACATTCACTTAAAAGCAAAAATCAAAGAACACCAAAGACAAAGGAGACATTTTCCCTGAAGACACACAAAATGTTTTCTGGAACTAAATGAAGATAAAACTTCTTACTAATAATGAGAAAAATCAAAAAGAACAAATAACAAGATGGCAGAATAATTTCTGTAGGGATACCAGTGTAAATCATCTATGTATTATGATGTAAAATGGCAGCATCTTGAGTATTTAATTGTGTATCGGCATTCGAGCTTCTCACTATAGTGTAATACAGATTCAGTCAACACATTCAGGATGATGACAACTTTGTGGAAAGTGTAACTTTTGTTATTTACTGTGTTTCAGAAAAATAGGCAATCTCCTGGAATTGGATTCTTGCCTTACATTTTTCTATTTAGTTATTCTGGCAAAAATAGCTATTTCAAACCAAACCTAAATGTTTTAAAATGTTTCACCCGCAGGAAAAGGGCTTTATCAGTTTGATTTATTCTTACACCAGTAGGATACTCAGCTGCAACTTTTCTCCTAACATTGAGCACAGTATCAGTGTTTTAAAATCATCACTACTCTGCAAATACAACAAATCGTATCAGAGAAAGCAGTTTTGCTGATACAACCATCTACAACAATTTTTTCTCGACACAGAACCGTTACTCCTGCCATGAATCGTACTCCTCTGTGAAGCACATTGTGTGTTTGCATACATGTATACTCAGTGTATCTGTTAAGCTGTAGTACACACTTACAGCTCAGATCTCTTAATTACTGTTGACATTTTTTTCACCTTGTATCAGTTCAAAGTGACAACCCACTTTCTGTAAGGACTTTGAATTATTTTGCTGCAGTAGCTACCAAAAAAAATTATTCCTCTTGACTGTGAATGGATACATGTACCCACAAAATTCTTTCAATCCATCCTTCTCAAGGATCCTCTGGGAGTAATATCTTTGTAGGCATGAACCCAACTGGAGAAGCTAGTATCAAATGATACCTCTTTGTCTCTCTGCCATACGGTATTAGTAAAAGGTAGGAAGGAAGTGTATGATTAGAGCCACTGTGGAAACAACCAGTGCAGTGACAATTTGCTGTGCAGTGACAACTGTGCCTTTCAGCTGAGGCTGTGTTTTCAGCATATGGTATCCAACAGGGATTTGTACTGATTGCTACCGGCTCTAGCAGTTTCTTACCTCTACTGCTTCTTTACCTTAGCTTCTTTCCACACTTGCCTCTCTTAGCACCTGTTGTCTTGCTCAGTTCATGTCTCTTCAATTCAGCCCTACCTCTAACTTAGCCACCACTCGCCCACCCATTCTCAAACAAAAATACCTGGGAAGCCTGCTTGGCTGTGGCTGTCTTCTGTGGCTTACACCTTTTCCATCCTCGCCGATCTGTAATCCCTCTGCCTGAGGCCTTGCCCTGCTGCCTCCCTGCAACATTGAGGGCAACTAGGCTGTATTTGTGCAAAGTCCTGCTCTCACAGTTGTGACCAAGGAGCTGTGGCTGGGGCCCTGGCTTCTCTCCCCCTCAGTGTAAGCCTGAGGAGAGTGTGAGCTCCCAGCTGGGCAGCGGAGGGAACCTCTGGCTTCCTCCCAGACCGCTTAACCCACAGCCACAAACCACTCCCAGGCACCACGGTGCTCCCTGGCTCCCTTCGCACTGCTCCACAAGCGAGCTATACCTTGACCTATACCACGATGTTGGGGCCCGGGCAAGGTAACCAACCTGCCGCCACATTGTTCCTCACTACCAACGGCCGCTGCACTAACACCAACCCCGTGTGCGCTCGCTTGGCCAGCAGGGGAGGGCAGGGGCGCCCCGCTCCCCGCCAGCGTCACACCTCGAGCCGGGAAACGGCTTCGGAGCGCCAGGCCCTGCCGGACCCGAGGCGCGGCTGCGCCATGAGGCAGCGCCGTGAGGCAACGCCGCGAGCCGGCCCCGCCAACTCCCACCCTCGCGCATGCGCCTGCCCCCTCCCGCGCTGCCGCAGCGCTGCCGCCCGCCTCCGCGCGCTCCGCGCATGCGCGGGCACCTTGCCGCGCGCCGCCGACGCACCGCGCCTGTGCGGCCCCGGCGCTCGCGCCCCCTCCTACCACCGTCCCCCCCCCAGCTCCAACGGCTGCGCGTGAGCAGTGCGCAGGCGCGGAGCTCCCGCCCCGCCCCCTTCCGTTTCCCGATTCTCTCGCCTCCGGGCCTCGCGGAGAAGCGAGGGGAGGCGGGCGGCGGCGCGCGTGCGCAGGAGGCCGCGAGGGCCCGCCGTGTTCCCGCCGCGCTCCCGCCGCACCGCCGAGCGCGCCAATCGGGCGCCGCCCCGCAGCGTCGCGCCGTCGCGGCCCGAGCGCGCCGTGCGTGCGTGCGTCCCAGCGTGCGTGCGTGCGTGCGTCCGCCCGCTCGTGCGTGCGTGCGTGCGTGCTTGCGCTCGGCGGCGGCGGCGGCGGCGCAGCGTCCCCTGCCCCGAATGAAAGGGACGGTCCCGGCGAGCGAGCGGCCGTGAGCGACCGGCGGTGACGGGGGGGGTGGGGGTGTGCCCGAGTTGCTCCTCTCCCCGGCGCCCCACCCGCCACACGGGTGAGTGACTGAGTGACCGACCGAGTGCCCAGCTGCCTCGTTGCCCGCCCAAACGCCTCTTTGCCGCGCGCCCGGGGCAGGCACGGCGCCCCCGGCCCGCCCGCCCGCAGCCCCCGGCTCGGGGTGCCAGCCCTGCCCTCCTGCTGCCTCGCCGCCGGCCGCCGCCGGTCCCTGGGCCTCAGCCAGCCGCCTGCCCCCGGGAGGGTCCCGGCACCCAGTGCTGCCTCTTCGGGGGGCGCCCCCCACCGCCGCTACCCGCCCCCCCTTCCCCTCCCCGAGCCGACGGCAGCCGCTCGCTCCGCCCGCCTCGGCCCGCTCCCTCCTTCCCTGGAGGATCCGCCCCCCCTTGTCTCCCAGTCCCATTTCCCCCAAAATTCGGTGAGAAACGGAGGGAGGATGGCCCTCCCCGGGAGCCCCGCGCCCCACCGAGCTCCCCTCGGTAGGCCCTCCGTCGGAAAGGGATCAGGCCCAGCCGGTGCGGCGGCCGGGCTCCTGCGGGGGTTGGCGGCCGCCCCTCCCCGGGGGGTGCCGGGCCGTGCTTCAGCCATCCCCCCCGGCGAGGCGAGCGGCGGAGGTGCTGTTATCGTCTCATCTCCCGCTCCCCGTGGGAGTATGTAAACTTTCCTGAAGATAGGTCTGTGCTGCCTGCCAGATCTCCCTCACCGCAGGCTCTGTTAGTGTCATTTGTAGTTACCTGCTCTGCTCTTATTGTTTAGACTTTCCAGGGTCAGGCTTTCCCCTCATCGTGTCCCGCCGAACACCCCCCCCTCCACACACACCCCCCCACCCCATTTGCTTTCTTTCTCTCGCTCTTTTTTTTTTTTCTTTTTTTTTTCTTTTTTTTTTAAGGGAGTTGCACGGGTAAGTTCATGTCCTACTTTTTATAGTGGCTGTAGGATGCTGTGTGAAAGTAACTCTGGGTTAAAGAGTTCCATGGGACTTGTGACTTTTGGTTCTCAGCTACAGACACCTATGGGATACCTCCCTTCTCCCCAGCTTTGCTCACCTTCTCCAAAATAATGTCCCCAAAAATGGGTAATTGACCCTAGAAACTAGACAGCACTTGGAAGTTTTTTAAACAGAGAATCTGGTAATCTCTAGCGAGCATCTTGCAAAAATCACTGCATGTATTTTCAGTAGCTTTTCCTGAAAGGCCAAACCACTTCAGCATGTTTAATGACGTTTTACATAGCATGTGTACTTGTGGGTTTTCCTCGGGTGTCTGAAATTTTCTTCATGGATAAATATAAATCCTAATTTTTAAAAATACAATTTTGTAATCGTACAGGCCACACATGAAACCAAACTGTACATGAGAAAGTACAGTATACAGGTCGTTGTTGTCAGCTGGAAATACAAGTGGGGCCTTAACTCCTATAAACAGGCAGTAGCTCTTGAAACATCCTGGGGCAATAAATAGAAATTGGAATCCAGGTTACTTTCCGTTCTTTGGTGCTGAACAATGTCTCATACACTTGAGAGCGTCCTTCTTTGCCTGAGAGTCATTGAACTCACACTCTCTTACATTATCTAGAACTCAGTAAAACAGTATGCAAACCGTATGAGTTTGTAAAACATGCTGCTTTAAAGATTAAAATAAAGATGCTGTTAGGGGAGGCACCATGTTTAATGTCTTAGTGGACACTTAAGAAACGTGAATGCAAATGAACCAAATTTCTGAGTGAAGAATCACTGAATTAGTTTCTTCTTTTGTGACTATAGGGTAGATGTAACTTCCCATTTTTCAGACCAAGCCTGTGGAAAATGTTTCTGTATGTAATAATTTGTGTTCTGTAGTACACGTGTTCTGTTTTGGTACAGATAGTGCATAATCTCCTAGTCAGTGATTCCATAGTACATCGCTTTCTGTGATCCAATCTGTAAGACTTTCCCCAACAAAGCAGACAGGCAAGATTCTGTCAACAGTATACTTAAAACACTATATTATTAGTAGTAATATGTTTGCTTTTTAAACGTGGAAAACAAATATTGAGCTGTTTTTAAGTTGCATTCTTTTTCTTGTTCCAATGAAATGTAGCTTGATACTTGGCAAACTGGATTAGTTGCTTTTGGGTGATTTAACTTGAGAGATGAAAACAGAATTTTGAGTGTTCACGTTCAGAATTCTGGAGCTGCATAACCTAGTTTGTCTTTTTCAGAAAATGAGTATATTTAAATGGACAGGATAAGAAGTGCATCTTGACACAAAGAAAAGTGATCTCAGGGTAGTTTTCTCACGTTTATGAGAAAGCAAATATAATTTATGGAGAGGTCTACAGATTAAATGCTTCTGAAATATTTCTCATGCTCGGTTTTTTTCTGCAGTCTTTAGAAATGTATACATAGTGTTAATGCCCAGTGATACAGAAAACACAAATGCAGAGAATGTAGAAATGGAAAGAAAACTTTCAGATATCCTTGTAAAATGCTTTTGGAGTAATTTAATCTGATCGTGAAAAGAATGTGTGTTTGCTTTCTGGTGTTCACTGATGCTTTTTGGTCTGTTTGTGTTTTGAATAAATTTTCAAGTGTTAAATTATTTATAATTTAATAAGTATTCCAAAACATAGTATTTGCTAATTTTTGTTGGTGTTACAACATCAGCATCCATGCGTCATCAAGTAAATATTGGCATTATTTTTGTCTTCACTGTGAGCCTTAAAAAATTTAATTATGCAAAAGTACTTCAAGAAGTTAGGTTATGTCACATTCTAGTGTTGCTGTAGTGACGTGCCTTCTCGTGCCTGTTGGTGCTTTGGAAGGCGTAAGCTGAGGGCAGTTGACTGCAGCCAGCTGTGAGAAGGTTCTTCATAATCTTGTTTCTTGAAAGTTACTATTCTTATAAATAAAAGATTATGAGAGCGATTTAATAAATTTTTGTGTGTTCGACAGATTATTTGCATTTTCTAAAATACGAATTTGCTTGTTAAATTGAAAGCTGTTTCTTATAGTTGTAATTCTTAGTCCTGTAGGTCAGCAGTACCTGTGTATGTGCTCAACAAAATTCCTGTTACTCCGCTTAAGAACTATTATCATTACTGGCAATATATTGATAATATAATCTGAATATAAAATGAAACAGGTAGACCCAAATTAATGTATTTATAAAATTATTTATACCAAAGCAGAGCTTCTTGCTTTTTAAATGATTTTGTTAATATATTTCTAACACATAGCTCTGTGATTTATGTTGAACTATTGAACGTGACCTGAAAAGAAGAAATCTTTGTGATATTTTTCCTACTTGTCTTTTGTAAGTCTTTTTCCTACTCCCAAATACATTTCTTTTAAGTTTAAAAATTACATATATTTTTTTAGTTTAAAAATCTGTATATTTCCTTCAGGAGCCATTCCCTCTTTCTGCTCAGAAAGGATTACAGAATGGTCTTGTTTTGTTTTTTCTTTAGAAGAATACAGTATTGTAATTCTTTTGTGTTTAACACTTAAGGACTCTCTATTGCCACTGCAAAAGGGTGTGACTAGTTTATCCAGATTGGCACATTTTTTGTGCAAATCAGCAAGATCTGAAATCTATGCATTCTTCTTATGAGTATGCGTCACCGGCTAGTAAACTGCTTTCCAGTTATAAAAGAAAGCAAATGAAGCTGTTGATAAAGCAAAGGCAGTAGATACAGGACAGACACCTTTTGATGCAGGAGTTTTGGAGTAAACATTGCAAGACAGTTAAAGCACAGTCTGTGTAAATCTGTTGAAACAGAAGAGTGAGAATCTAACAGGATTGTCTTTTAGCAGTAGTATATGCTGACAGACACTTAATGATGGTTCTCTGCTTTCCATCAGAAAAATAGGGAGTGATATTAGTATTATGAGAGTCTGACAGCATGGAGAAGCAGGCAGGTTTGCCTATGCAAATTTGAAAAAACAGTTACGCATTTTCATGCAATGGCCATTGTAGCACAGTCCAGATGTATTGCAAATCTGCTGGTTTTATGGCTGGATTTTTTATTTTTTCCCAACAGAAATATCAAACTATGTGGTGGCTTTTCTTACTTAGATGAGTCTAATGAAGACAAAAGCTGAGGAGGATTGCTTTTATTGCAGTTGTGACCAATTCTGACAGCAAGGCTCAAATCTCCAAAGTGAAAACCTATAAGAAAGTCTGTTTGAAGGGGATGGTATTTTATTTCTTTGAGAGATGTAGAATCGAATACACACAAACTACTTAATACTGGGCCAGGAAGCATGTACACACATCAGGTATTTTCACTTCTGAACTTGCAGTGTCTGCCTGGTTAGAGGATTTGGGACCTCAGTGTTATATTTTAAAATGCGTTGCTGGTGACATGTGAAAAGTGTGTGATTCATGTTGAGTTTAATTCAAAGTTACTTTTCTTAGGTGAGAATAGCAGTTCTCATGCACTTAACTGAAAGCTAGTACGGTATGGCTAAATTAACTGTGGGTGTTGAAAAGGTTTCCATTCCAGCAAGTTAGTCCGATATGCTTCTAAAATTTCGTTCCTAATGCTGTTTGACTAGCCACACTGTATGTCTGTAATACCTAAAATGGTAACGATTTATCTTCTCATCTCTACCCTCATCTGAGGGTAGTTACTTCTCTGCTGATACTTTTACACTCAAAACCTGTTCTGGATGCTATGCTGGACTCTTGGGTTTTTCTTTGCTACTGAACTTCTTCAAAAACAGAAGCATGAATTTTATTGCGTGCACAGGTAGTGCATTTTGTACAACTTCCTTTGCTGTAATAAATAACTGTAAGAATGAGATCAAGGAGTTGCAGTAACTTCTCCCCCTAATGATTGCTGTATTTGTTATATTTTACGCTTATTCCTTCTTTCCCCCTAAGTTTTGTATTAGTATCCAAAGTTTTATATTAATGTTCAAACATTTTTGCCTAAAGAACTAATTATGCTTGCTGATACAATTTCATAAGTTGGCAAAATACTGCCTCTGCTGGGTGCATGTTTATCTGGATATATTGAAGTAGTGTAAAAAAAAAAAAGGAAAAGGGACAGATCACTTTCAAGCAACCAATATTACATTTATAAAACTGTAAGTTAAATTGCCTTTTGTTGATGTTAACGTGCTGATTACACCTTTTTTTTCTGTAGCATTGAGAGGATTGAAGTGGCATTCTAAGGTCATTTAGAATCATGACAAGCTCAGTTGGACAGAAAAAAGTGTCTTCAAGACAAAGGAAGTGTGGTTTTTGTAGATCTAATAAAGATAATGAATGTGGACAATTATTGATGTCAGAAAACCAGAAGGTGGCAGCACATCACAAATGTATGGTAAGTAACCCATAGGAAAAAGGAGTGTAGCGAGCTAGTAAAAGGCTACAAACAAACAGAAAATTCAACAAGCTGTGGCATTGGCACAATTTATTGATCACTGTAATTTGAAATTTTTGTGGGTTTCATCTATATATATATATATATATTTAAATGGTGCGTACCACCTTAGAGCTTAAAAAATAAGTTTTGTTTTTATAATTTTAGCTGTTCTCATCTGCACTGGTATCTTCACACACTGATAATGAGAGTCTTGGTGGATTCTCTATTGAAGATATTCAGAAAGAAATAAAGAGAGGCACTAAACTGGTAAGTCTCTATTTTTGGCTCTTGGAAATGGAAGGCAGTATTTTCTTACCTTCTGTAAAGTTTACCATGCAGTTGTTTGGTGTGTTATATATATTAGGTGGTGGGGGTGGTTAAAGTGCTACCTTTGTGTGAGCTCTGAGGCAATGGACAACTTACAGAAGATGATGTTGAAATAAGATTGGTCTCAGATTTATGAACAGAAGACCTCAGTAGGTATGATTATACTCATATTGAAATGAAAGTTAAATGTCAGTTAAACAACTCTTGAAGTGTGTTTAGGAAAGGATGAAAAGTAGTTTGTTTATTTCAAGTCCAATGCTGCTTTCATGTAAACATCTTTTAAGAATTGTAGCTTAATAATGGAATTATTAAAAAATAAATCCAAAATTACTATTTTTAGGGTCACTTTTTTCCTCATTGGCAAATGTAGATGATTGTAGCAGATATGCATTTTTTCAAAGCAAACTTGAAAACTCATTTACAGAATAAGCCCAGGGTTTTTTTTGATGTTCTGCATATAAACAATAGCATTTCCTAGATTTATGTTTTTAATCCAGTAATTTCTATTTAATATTTTCTGTTAGATGTCAGAAAGAAACCCACATTCTAGGGACCTGGTGAGGATATTATTGTGCCTTTACCAGTGTTTGGTTTTGCTGCCAAAATCTGGTTTTAACTACCAAAGGTACTTTTGTTGCTTCCTTTAATATTGATTTAATAGACAGTTCTGTGAGTATAGGTGTCTTCTGAGGTATGTGGATACAATAGTGATTACAGTTCTATCAAATTCATGAGAATTGAGCAGCAATTAGTTTATTTAATTTCTAAGAAGCAAATTCATGATTTTAAATTTTTTTAAAAAAATTAGAACTAGTTGTTTTCCATTGGGAGAAATGAGTAGGGCTTTTTAAAAAGAGTTTTAACAAATGATCAATTCACTCCTCACATTAAAAATGTTCAGCTTAGTTATTTAAAGCATTCTTAAGTATTTACCAGTTATTGGACCTCTAAGAGTAGTCCGAAATACTACTGTAGAACTGCAATTGTATAATAGTAGTCTAATATTTCATCCAGTGTTTCATTTGAATCTTTTCCAACGCGGGGAACTTTCTTTGCTCCAATTAGCTGAAGCATAAAGAAGTAACTATTCACAAGTCAGTCATGTTGTGATTAGGAGTTTCCAAAGAACATGGTAGTAAATGGAACTACAGATCATAAAGAAACTTTTTGATTCTTGGGTCTCTTAAATGTTTTTTGAAGTTTTTTTCTTTTTATGTCATTGGTGGTTTCTGTCTTTCTGCTTCTGAATCTGTTTGCGTTCCCTCACTGATGCAACAGCTGGATATATTCTTGGAACTCGTTAGCTGTATGTATCAGGCATTTTGTTCAGCTTTTTGAAGAAAACCTGGATCTGGTTACCCTAGTAGATTCCTAGTCCTGAAATGTATCCTGTTTGGAGAGAATTTACAAGATAATTTTAGATCTTAATTTAGCTGTGTTATCTTTGTCTGTAGCTGTCAGAAAACTAGAGCTCTGTATCACTTTCTGGAGGAATCTGTCTTTCTGCATTGACTTGTATAGGAAGCGTAAAGCTAAATGTTTATAGTTAGCCCAAATACCCCCTCCTCTAACGTCTGCTTTCTGTTCTAGCCTGTTCTTTTATGTGGGAACACATTGAGCAAAAATATCTCAGCATGGTGCACTGGGTTAAGTAATTATATTGATAGCTTGGACAAAATTTGTCTGCTGACAGATTTTATGTAGTTGCCCTCCTTCAGGAGGTGCTGCTGCTGACCAGGTATGCACTGAAAATCAAGGCCTGTTGATTACTGAAATGATAATGACTGACATGTAGATGGTAATACATTTCTGCCTGAGAAAATTTAGTAGGTTCAAACCTTAATAAGCCAGTCATAAAAACTTACGAAGTCTAAATATTTGGGAGTACCACGGCACTGATAGCCGTATTATTTCTGTTAGCTGTGTGTGGGAGGATTTTTTTAAAGAGCTTGCCCATTTTTGCAGCTTGTCAAACTTCCCATATACCTGATATGACTTCGGAATTAATTAATCTGTTGACAGTGGCCATTTGGACAACAGGACTTGTACCAATGAAATAAATAGTTTATTACTGTCCGGGAACATAGACCAATAAATCAGTGTTAAAATTCCTATGTCTGTTTTGTTTGTATAGATACACCATGGTGTTCATAAAAAGAAAGTTTTGTTTTAGTCATTTCTTGCTTTGAGAATACTGAAGTACTGACTAAAATTGATTGGATGTAGTTTCAACCTAGACTTTGGTCTGCCATTATTACATATATTAAACCATAACATATAACAAATTTACGAGAGAAAATACCCATACAATTTAGATAAGAACTAGGGAATGGTATATAACTATACCATTTCAGAGCTTGTAGAGGAGTAAGTGGAGATGATCCAAGGCTCTGACATTTTTACTGTTCAGTTAACTTTGTTAAAATTGAAAAAGGGGATGGTGATACATAACTTTGGTGGTATATTTATTTGGCAGATTTGAGACAAATGAAAACTTGACTATGCTAGTGCAGTAGACAGAAGGTGTATTCCACAAAGATGTATGTAGCAAGTATCTTACATTGCACACTTACACTGACGGAGCTGGAATTAATTGTAACCTTTTGGAGGTGTGGACAACGTGCAGGATACAAACAAAAAGCTCCGGTTGTCTTGGGAGAGGAGTTTAATGGGAAATTCTGAGATTTTGGGGGTAATATTATGTAAATATTGCCCCATATTTATTTACAAATAAATATGTAAAAAATAAGGCAGTTTTCTTTCCAGTTATTCCTAACGCAGTATAAGCAGGGCAGTGAGCAATTTAGAAGCATGATAGCTGGTGTATCCTAAGCAATAGTGAGTAATATGAGAAGAATTAATTATTGGGAAACAAGAGTAAAGGAAGAGACTCCCATTTAACTTTTTCTGCAATGTAAGTATAAAGAGCAAAATTGAGTCTAATTGAAATAAATTCATTGTATTTAACAAATATTTCACTAAATTCAGTGTTTTGGAAATTGCTTAAGGAAATAACTATAGAAAAATGAGGTGAAGTTAGCTGCTGAGGCTAAGGTAAATTTGCAGGTCATCTGTATTTCTGACTGCCAAATGGATGTCTTCCCCTTAACTTCATAACATAAATCAGAATTAGACACAATTTATTATTTTAACTTTTCTGAAATGGTTGGTACAGACTGTGCTTGGGAGTGAGATATTTAGGTGAATAGCTGTGGCACTTTCATCAAACATGTTCCAAAAAGTAAATTACTTTTTTTCTTCATTGAATTGATAATCACTGTATGATGGTTATTGTACTGTTGCATAATTGCAACAAATTTCTCCTTGATTTTAAAATAAATTATGCAAAACACCTAAGAGCACGCAGAGTAATGCCAAGTGTATAACTCCATTTATTTTGTCACCAGGAGTGGTAACTGTTATTTTTGAACTCAGAAATACTAAGCCAACAGTAACGTGAATTGTGCTTTCTTTTTTCTTTACAGATGTGCTCTTTATGCCATTGTCCTGGAGCAACCATTGGCTGTGATGTGAAAACATGTCACAAGACATATCACTACTACTGTGCTTTGCATGATAAAGCTCAGATAAGAGAGAAACCCTCACAAGGCATTTACATGTAACTATTACTTGTTTGCTATGCTTATTTTTGTATTTATATTTCACATTCTTTGGTTTATTAAAAAAAAAAAAACCAGCAACAAAGCAAAACAAAAAAATACCCACTTTGGAATCTAAACAAAACTGTTGCAAAAAAATTCTAATGATGATTGTGGCATTCAAAATAGTGATGTGCTAGAAAAGCATTATTTTCACTGCAAGATTTGTATATCAGTGAGTATTACAAGTGGGACAAAAATGTACTGGCATTTAAATTTAAAAGATGAGTAAATAAATCTGTGAATCGTGACTGACTTGACAGTTTTCAACTACTTTGTTTATAGGATTTTATGTCGAAAACACAAGAAAACTACGCATAACTCTGAAGGTAAAATTATTCAATATAAATTTTTCCCATTGTAGAAAGATACTTGGTTAAATTTAATTCTTCTGGAGAATATAAATGTTTTCAGTAAAAATTAGAACTACATTTTTTTGAGAAACAATGAGTTTGGAAGCCCATCTGATTTCTGTATTTTCTCTAAAAATTATTGGTTGAGGTGGAGAAAAGCCCAAAATACAAATTTTAGGCTGTTCAAAAGATTTGATGTTCTGTCAAAACAAAGTTTGGGTGGAAGTAATGCATTCCCTTCTGGGAAGAAGCCGGCTTATATTTGTAGTTAAATTTTCACAATATTAACATCTGAAATATTTTGTCAGGTAACAGCTAATTTTTGCTATTGCTGATGTTCCTAAATATTCACTATTTTTTAAAACTATTAAATGGAGCTTAACTCTTCAGATAAGAAGGACGCAATAGTAAATGAAAAGGTTTGTGATCAGATCATTTACAGATGTATTTCTGAGTCATCTTCATAAACAAAAAAATCCGTATGGATATAGTCATAAAAGCGGTGCATCTGTGCAGGGGAGAGTAGTGAAATGTGTGAGGGGTGATATGCCACAAACATAGATAAATCATTTGGTTAAAATTCCAAACTAGTTGTGCTATTGTGTATTTATGCAGGTATTTTCCCTTTTTCTTACTGTATTTGAATTTGTGTAAGTGAACAATTGTTAGTTTACTTTTTGCATTACTTCTGACTGAAATGTCATCAGATTTAACTAATGAGGAGTATGAGATGCTTTTTTTAGCGAAGATCAGATTTCGTAAACTATTCAGTCTCTTTCTGCCAAATGTACTTTAAGGTAATGTACCACTTTTTATGCTTTGGGTAGTAGATATGTTAATGATAAAGTTTGGATGTTATTTCAATGTTCAGAAAGATATTGAAAGCAGTAGAAAATGGCAAATGAGAACTGTGGGTTGTGGTTTTTTAGTTTATTTAAATAATTACTGTCATGTGCTTTGTATAGAGCACTCTCTGATACTGCTGTTACCAGGTTTACCCAAGAAAAGCAATATACATATTAGTTCTCCGAAGAGGCAGGGACACATTATCTTGTAGTTTGTTTGTAGCACTTTGTTTCTTTGATTTGGGGGATGTTTTCCTTGTTAGCAGAAACAGAATATGAAAAACATTTCAGTCCAGAGAGATACTAATCTTTTTAACTGATAACTAAATATATCTTTTATACTTATTCACAAATGGCTCAGTGTTTGACATCTATTGAGAAATGCCTCCAGTTCTGTGTGGAGCCCACTGCCAATGGACAACTTTTTCTGCTTGGAATTTCTTGCAGGATCGAAATGTGCTTTTCTTTAATAGTTTTGAGACACCGTTATCTCCAGTTCTACGATGTCATTCTCTGACAGCAAAGGCTTTTAAATTTTATATGGATATATTTGTCTGAGAAGACATGGGAATAATTACTAGAGGCATAGTGGCTTTTTTTCTTAAATGTTGATGATGGCAATTTATTAAAACATTAAACTAGACTCATCCAAAGAGACTCTTAGTTTGAGGGTAAGGAGAAAGAGGAATAAGCAACATCATTCAGAAAAACTGAGACCTAAGAGCCCAGCAGTATCTTACTTAGCATTGAACTTTGGACACATATTTTTGTTTAAAATATTTAGTTCTGTTATGCTTTACGCTTTTAGACATATGTGCAGCTGTACTTCACATTCTTGTTTTCATTTTTTTTGTTTAATATTTGACTGAAATTTTAGCCAGTGCTCTTTTCCAAGGAATATGTTCTCTTTTTTTAGTCAATACAATTTAGGGAACTATACCCGTAGAATATTATTACTTACAGTTATGGATTTGATAATGCCAGAAGCTGGGGCTCCTTTGTGATAGACCTCTTTAAATCAAAGAAAGTGAAAATACATATTGCATCTGTCTTAGGGAAATTACTTAGAGCATTGCACAGCAATGGTATTTTATTACATTGAAAACTAATTACCTTTACAAGTCAGAAATATACAGGATGTTTTTCAGAGTTTAAGAAAGGATGGAGGGTTTGTTTTTTCATATTTAAATGCTGAAGTCTGCTTAGTGAAATGGTAACTTGAAGATGTTGGATGGTGAAATTAAGCTTTATGTCTGTATTTTGTTGGTTTATTTCTTGAGGAAAATGTGAATATCAAAGAGTCATATGAATGTCAAAGAGTGGTGGTGTGTGAAACCAGAAAGGACTTGCAGAGAAGAGTGAATAGACTGGCTAGGGATACTAGATGTGGCTTTTTTTTCTCTCGTGTGTGTTTCATTTTCGTGAATCCTTGCTTTTGGCAGTGTTTTTGTAACAGAATAGTTAAAGCTCATCAGTGGTTATTGTCACTTAATGTAGGTGCACAGAGGCACTGAAATTATCAGTCCTTTTTAATGGAAGCTTACTGCTTCTGCTCTGGGATGCTGGTGTTTTGGTGGTTTTTTTTCTTGGTCAGTGTAGAACGTCTGGGGTTTTTATCCATTGTTCTCTGTATCCAGATTTAATTGCTGCAGTCCAAATATTTTTATTATGTCACTTCTATCAGTGGATGTTCAGAGAGGTTTTAGGAGTGTTTGGTGCAGTGCAGAACAGTTTTATTTCCATAGGCAGTACTGCTGCATAATAGTGAGATTTTTTTCTTCCCTTCCCTAGAAAAGAGATGTTTTGGAGACATACTTGTTCATGTCTGAGATCTGACTAATATATCTTTCGTTAGAAGTTCTAGTTTAAAAAGGGTATCTGTTAACCATTTAATAACAGTTAAAGAACATTTCTTGAGAGTGTGTGGAAGTGTGGTTGAAGGACCTGTGTGGAAATTAAAGTTACCCAGTTAAAACCTAATAAAAAGAACCTGTTAGATGTTATTTATTGCTGTCATGAAGTTCAAGTGGCGCGAGAATTCATCAGACTAAGTATCTCTCTACTCATCTAGACAGAGTTAATGGGTGATGGAAGTTCAGTTTCCTTTAATTGACAGGAGTTGCTGAACTACCTTCTGTTTTCTTTAAACATAAAAATATGAGACATGGCAGCAAAGTATTGTGCTCTTAAATACATTATCTGTTTCAGCAGATCGTTGGGTTTGATGTATTTGTACAGCCAAGCCTTCAGGTAACATAGAATAGGAAAAGTGTACTTCTGCTATATTTTCTTTATGTATATATATTTCAGAATGCTTCTTCTGTGCTATGTTCCCACTAACTGGAAAAAGGACAGTAAAAGTGAGGTACCCTCACACTTTGTACTAGGCTGTGGCTGTGAGGTCAACAAATTTAAAGACACTTGCTCAGAGGAGCAGACCAAGTTACTGAAAGCTTCAAGTCTAGATTTTTGTCTTGCTGGTTACAAATCTAACAACATAATTTGACCTGAACTTTAAGTAATTTAATTCTTAATTTAGGCAAGCCATCTCAAGTTCTCAGTACCTAATAGGTTACAGGAATTGGTGCCAGTGCATTCAAACTATCACAGCTGACTATTAGTTGAATTACTTTTCAGTTTTATACAATTGCATTTATTCATTTTGAAGAATAGAGTATTGTTGAAATAAGGTTTTGGCACCATTTGTTGGCATGTATTCCAAGGTACTGGAAATAATTGTTGAAAAATTTAAAATCTGGTATCTTTCGGTTCCCTGCAGGTGGGGCCCCCTGTGTTGAATTTAAAACAAATTCAGTTCATCAAGAATAGTTTCATATAAACTAAGAATGTAATTTCATTCTTCTATTACATATTAGTAAATCAAAGAATGAAGACAGCCGTGTGACTATCTGTTGTTACTGTTTAAAACAGATGCTTGGGAACTGTGCAGTCAGAGAAATAAAGTGTCCGTAATTCCTATGGTAGCTGTACTCAAAGCCTCAGGGAATGATGTTTCCACAATGGAAATAAGGACATTCCCTGTCGCAGCATCCTTTTCATGTTATTCTAAAGATCAGACATTAAATCTGTGCTTCTCATACTGCCCTGTAAGTTGAGTCAGGATAGTATTTCTCTGTGAGACCTATTTAGAGATGATGCAATCTGTATCAAACCGACTGCTTTTTCAAAACACTATGTAAGCCAGGGGCTGGCAGCAAAAAGATCCACAACTTTTTGGCATTATAGTTAGGTAATATCCTGATTCATCTTTGGATTCTTTAATCACTATTTGTTTATAGTTGCATTTTCTGTGATGCTGCTCACAGCATAAGCTTGCCTAACATTGTATGCATTAATGCAGTCAGGTATTAAAAGTTTCTGTAATGTTGCAGTTCAGTGTCATTTCAATTGTGCTGGTTGATGGTAAAAAATTCTTCCTAGGCCTTGCTAACTCAGCCTTCTTGTTGCCTGTCTTCAGGAGCCTGCTGCTCTGAATGTGACATCAAATGTATGCGTAGTGTTACAACAAAAACAGTTGGTCCAGACAATAAGTTAGCGATCTCCTGTACAGTCCATTATAGACTAATGAGATACTTTGCAGAAGCATCACAGTGGTGTTTTCTTATGGAAAAATGTATAGCTAATGGAACAGGAAAAAATGTAAAAGTAATGTGGTGAATGGTTTGGCCTATCTGAGGAGCTGTCCTGTGGTGTTTACACTATAATTCTCCTTCCTATCTAGGCAAGACATTATACAAATAGAATCTTGGTCAGCTAACTCATACTTAACAGGTTTAACATAACAATTGTAATAAGCTTTCTGATTATGCAGATAAGCCAAGTGTATTGTCTGCCTTCAGTCTTTGCCAGGGATCGCTTGAAAAAGCATTTAGATTGTAAGGTTATGAAGGACTATATTTATTCATTTTCTATGTTAAATGTGTTTAAAGAAAAAGTATCAAGTACTTCATAGCGTAGATACTGTCAAGTCAAAAATAGTTTTTGGACAAGAGTCATCAGTTCCTTGAGGTGTCTGGAAAACATGTTAGTGATGGGACCTAAGAGGTAATTTAATCTTTTTCCTCTACACTCTTACTTTCTCCAGTTTAGATATGTTTCATGTAACTTAGTCTTTTTCCATTCAAAAAAAAAACCTAACCCCCAAAACAGACAGACAAAAACCCCCGCCACACTAAAATTTATATTCAGTATTTTAATTGTTAATTTCACATAATTTGCTTATAAAAGCTGCTATTATTTCATGATTGGTTTACCTGAGTCTGTATTTGTTTTCAGGGGGTTTTATGCAAATATCTGGTTCTTACTAATGCTTATAGATGCATTCACATTTTTATTATTGACTACTGGGATAATAAGGTTTTCTGGTTTTTTTGACATTTCTTTTCAATTTAAAATATTTATGTTGCCACACATGGTTCATTGGGTTTCAGCCATATTTTAAGGACATCTTACTTTAACACGTCAAAGTACATTTTTCTTTCTCTGTTATATTCCATTTCTCTTCTGAAAACCTAGTAAAGTCGATTTTTTTCTTTTATAATTTTTAGAGCTTCTCTTTTATCGAAAATGCACTGTAAAACTTTAAATATACATGTGTGATTTCAGATTTACATAACAGCATATCGAAGCCTCTTCCACATTCTGCATTTTGGCGGCTTTTTATGTACAGTCCTACTTCCAAATATATTTTGCCAGTCAGTTGTTTATTATCTTCCTCATACAGACTTAGCCCCTTTTGCTTCTGGCTCACTTAGTCTGTTATTTAAGGTAATGTAGGAGGTGGACGCAGAGAGCAAGTATTAGCCTTTATTGTACACATCATCTTTTTATTTGTTCTTTCACAACCTTTAAATCACTTAATTCTTTTATTACTTTGCTTTAACATAGCTTTGGGAAAAGGGTTGTTCCAGGTGTATTTCCAGCTGATGCAATATAGAATAGATCAGTGATACCTCAACGACTTCTCTGCCAAGCCTTATTTTAAACAGCAAAACATCTTGATCCTTTTTCTTTCTAGTCATGATCAAAGGAGAATTTTTAGATTTCTCTCTGAAGCTGAGTCTCCCTGTTAACAGTTTATGTAATACAGCATTTTGCTAGTCTTCTTTTTGGTACTTTGTACTGCTCATGGATTTCTAAAATGCAAATTTGGGGCTTGTTGCTGCTCATCTTTTTGCTCATCTGAATTTATGATACCATGTTCTTAGGTGCTTTTTAAAATGTGGAATGTTTCCTCTTGATTTCTACCCCCACCCCTCCTTCTCAGGCCTTACTGTATATTAAGCTTGTGTTTTCAGATACGGTGTGTAGGGACTTCTGAAGAAAGCTAAGATACCTCCTTTGAAGAGTTTAGATAAAGTTACATTGAGCGTATTGTGATGATTTTAAAAATCAATGCAGTAATGGGATATGGGATGGGGGCAGCTGAGGAGTATCTAGGGAGTCTCAGGGGATTCAGTGTATGGGTGATATCCATGATAAAACGTCATCTGGTCAGGGAGGAGTTGAACAACTTTTTGTGTTTTCCTTAGTTCAAGCTGACATGAGAAGTTGGAAACACCCAACCATCAGATGCCAGGGAAACAGGGTAAGCTGGCAGTGGGCTTGAGGGGAGGGGTAGGGCACAAACCAAATTGCATATTAAACAGTAAAGACCATCCAAGGCAGGTGTATTTTAAGGCTGGTTACAATCTCTTTCTTCCTGTATTGTTACAGTAGTTCACTGTGCTGTTAAAAAATGAGAGAAACTTCAGTGTTTTGAGGCATCAGTCTTGCAGATAGATGTGGTAAAGCAGATCCTCACATCTCACTGGTGTTAATCTGTAGGTCTGTGTCACTTGTAGTAGGAGACCTAAATCTGCAAGGAATTTTATTTTAATGAAGGGGTCATGTAGCATCTCTGTTTCAGTGAACTCTGAACTTTTTAGGAAGTACTAGTTTTGAGCACGGAAAAGGGGTTCTCCATTGAGGAAAACTGTGCAATCTTGGGGTTTTTTAATTTTTTTTTTATGCTTACACTGAAACCATCATTGAAAAATACAGCATTTTTACTTCTCCAATCTTAAATATTCTAACAAATTTAGACTAAAAACTAGCACTTAAGAACTTACACTATAAGGAGGCTGTGACATTTCTTACAAAAAAGTTTCTTTTCATAACATGTGCTTGGTTTTGGCGATTATGATTCACTTTCAGTTTTGAAAGTGTGCCTGTAGAGAGTTCAGGATACGCTTTAATGTTATTTAGAAAATAAGGGTGGACTAAGAGGTAGAAAGCGTTATGGTTGACAGAATTGATAAGGAGCTCTGGAAAAAAAGTGTTGGTGACTGGGCTGCATTTTGCTTCATCAAATATAGTAAGGAAGTCCGTGGAATGATTTTGGAAGGAATTACTTTTAACTTCCTACTGATGTTATTTAAAGGGTCATGAATTCAATAGTCATGTTTTTGTAAGGCTTTTTTTTCTAGAATAACCATCTGTGATTTCTGTAAATGTAGAGTAGAGACAAAAATTCACAAATTTCTTCTAAAACATTGGTGGAGAGTTCATATGATGAAGGACAAGATAAAGGAGAATTATTCAAAAGGTTTTCAAATTGTAATAAATGTTGCTATATGGAGTCTGAGAGGTGTGATATCTAAATTGCATAATCTTGCTTGGGGAATTTAGCAAGTAATGATAAATAAAAAATAATGTTAGATAGTAAGTTCTAAGAAGAAAACGTAAAACGTATTGTGTCATTAGATAATACATGGTATGTATTTTATTTTTGGAAACTGAAATAGAGCTTTTGTAATCTAATTAGAAAAGGACAGTATATGTATTAAAGCACAGGAATATCATGGTAGATAGACTGATGCATTTTAGTGGCAACTTGGGTATATCTGTATATAGCTGAATAATCTTGTCAATTTAAGCCAAAATCATTTGCAGATTTGTATTTTTGCCTCTTTCTAAGCATACAACAGAATAAAGCTTTGGAGGAATTACAGTTCAGTATAACCTGTTGTGATGTGTTTGGATTAGTTTTCTGTCCATTAATGAATGAGCAAGAAGCTGTAGCTTTCTTAGGCATTAGGGACAGATACGGTAGATGAAGCTTAACAGGATACACTTGTATGCAAGGCCTTGGCCCAGTAGTTCAGTTATCTTCTGCTCCAGGTTGATGGCTGTGGAATATGTTCAAGTCTTTGACTTGTGCGGTTGAGTTGCTGTTAATAATGAGATAGAAATGTGATTTGGTTTTTCTATGATAATAGATGAGAAAGATGAGTTCTGGCGAAGCAACATTTAGTCTCAAAATAAGATGTCCTGTCTGGATACTGAGGCAACAGTATAATCACAATAAGTGCCATAGCAATGCTTTAATAATAATAATACCACAACAGTTAAGTGGCCAGTTAATGTATAAAGTAGATGTTCCAAATCTTCTGGCTAGGATTTTCTTCCGTTTGGGGGCTCATCCTGATGTTTGTGGTTTGGATTTTAGAAGCAAGTTCTTTAGCAGTGCATGTGCATGTTTCTTTAAATAAGTCTGCTGAAGTATCTTTGCAGTTTGAGCAGGGGTGGGTGTTGCACATTAGAAAAGAAAAAAAAAGATGCTCCTGTGAGCAGCTGATGATGAGGAAAGTCGTTAGCAACCGAGTAGAGCTGGTTATTCAGTATCAGATGTAACTTAACTACATCATATTTGAAGCAATTTTCAGTTTGCAGAATTGATCTGTATTAACTGTAGAGTTTTGAGTAATCAAAAGGGAGGTCCGTTAGAATACTGGACTACAGTTCTGTGTGGCATTCAGCTGTTGAGCTGACATTTTCTAAGCAACTTGTCAGACCTCTGTGGTATGTCTGTATTAAAATCATACATTCTTAAATTCTTTATGTTCTATAAATACTTTATCTGGGATATTGAGAGCGTGGATGATTTTTCAGTAAACTGGTGGCTGCTTTTAGCTGTAGATGAAAAAATACTCTGTAACTGAAAGGAAATTTTAATTTGTTTCATGGAGGCAAAATACATTTCAGTTTTAAAACTCAATGTTAATGTTCTAGCCAAAATGAGTGAGTTTTTTCCTTATGTCAAATGGCATCAATTAATAAAGCAAGGAGAGAGGTGTTATTTGGATACACTGGCATAATATCAAGGGATATTTACATTGGAGCTATGCATCTTCAAAAAAAACCAACCCTAAATTAAAAGCTTATTTCATGGTTGAAAACACTTTCTGGTTTCAGTGTAGTTTAAGTGAGTCTTATTTTCACTGGAGGAAAATGTGTATCTGAGGTCACGTTTTGGGTCTGAAAGCAGAAGTAAGAAATGCTAAATCTTCATATATTATAAAGATGCAAAGCTGTGTGATAATGTATAAAGAAGTAAATAATGTTTTCAGGATCTGCAGTTGCATGTCTGTAATACATGGGGAAAAGTTGCTATTATTATTTCTGACTGAAACACAGAAAATACAGGTTATGTTTTCTTGTTTGTTTTCCTGGTGTTTTGGGTTTTTTTATTGTTGTTTTTTGGTCAGTTTTGTGTAAACTTTTTGAGAATGTTATTTGATGATGTTTTCTAACTTCTAAAGCAGATTTAGAAGAAAGTATCAATGAACACGAATTGGAGCCTTCACCTCCCAAAGGAAAAAGGAGGGGTCGTAAGGGAAAGCCAAGAAAAACAAATTTAAAAGGGCAATCAGAAGACACTAGATCTACGTCCTCACATGGCACAGATGAAATAGAAAGCAGTTCCTATGTAAGCAGTAAATACGCTAAACTTTTTAGAAGACAGAATTTAATATTTCTTCTCTGCAAATACAATTTTTATTAAAATTTGCATGTCTGAGCCTCCAGCTGGTGGCTACAGGCTTTTAAAATTAAAACCTTATTTGTAACCAGCAGTATGTTTTAGTAACATGTTTTTCTTTCAGAGAGACAGGTCTCCCCACAGAAGCAGCCCCAGTGATACAAAACCTAAATGTGGATTCTGTCATGCAGGTGAAGAAGAAAATGAAGCTAGAGGAAAGCTTCATATATTTAATGCCAAAAAGGCTGCAGCACACTATAAGTGCATGGTGAGTAACAGTATTGTTGTAAACCAGTCTATTATGTGAATTTTGTCTGAATTGCTGTTTTAAATTTTAATACAGTAACCTCACATGTAATTATGCATGAGTATTGTCTGTGAGCTGATGATCTCTTTAAGCGCTGAAGTGTTCCGATGTGAGCAATTCATTTATTTTCACTGCGGGCAGTATGGATAAAAGTTGGCTACGTGCTAAGAGATGGAATTAGTTCAGGGAGACTCTTTAGCTTATTAAAAATGCTCCCTTAGCGTGTAAATGCATGCGCAGTATTTAAGAAGGAAAACAGAAAACAGTTTTAACTAAACAAATCCACTCCAAAACCAAAATACCTGTACTCCACAAGCATTCAGACAAAATCTGAGAAGAATCCACGACCTTCATTAATTTTCTGACCAGTGGATTCAGACTGTGTGACTCAAGTAGAGTGGGACATGGGAGTTCTAGAAAACCCTTGCTTTTCAACGGTCACATTTATAGAACTGCCAGCCTGAAAAGAATCTCCTCATTTCAATGAACATGAGCAGTTATCTTTCATATAACTTGTTCTATGAATGAGGTAGGGCTTTGAGTAACAAGCCTCAGTGGTTCCTGTTGTACCTCAAAATTAATAAATAGTCCAGGCAATCTGTGGAGTATTAATTAAGTGTCTTCCTATACCTAGCCATGCTAAACAGAGCTGGTGTGTGCCAGCAGCCTTCAGCCTTAGAGTATTCTTTGCTGCTCTGTTTGCCTGAGCTTTGATCTTAGGGCAGTTTAAACTGAATATACCAGGATGGTGATAGTAGGGATGGTACTCCGTTGTCACCCCTCAGGGCCTTTCAGGTATGTTGACATCAGCTGTGCTGATGCTGTGTGTGAAGCTGAATTATATATATATATATGTCACAGGGAAGGAAATTGAATATTCCTAAAAAGTTCAGTCGCGTAATTGATAATATTGGCCATTTATTACTTTTGTGTTTTCATTATGTCATTATTTCTTGTCTACTTCTTTGTCTTTTATAATATATTTCTTCAAGGTGCCAAATGTAATTAAAGCAATCGTGTGGGTATCAGAAAGAATACTCATCGTACTAATTACTCAGCATGGTTTTTTTTCCTAGTTTGTTGGTACAGCACGTGCTGTCTGAGATCACAGAAGGGGATGTTCAATACGCAGTTATTCCTGCATATAAACAAATTTCTAATCATGTTGGTGACCTGAAATTATTTTGACTTGCTTGTTTTACAGTTGTTCTCTTCTGGCACTGTCCAGCTAACAACAACTTCAAGGGCAGAGTTTGGTGATTTTGATATCAAAACTGTACTTCAAGAAATCAAGAGAGGAAAAAGAATGGTATGTGTCTGCAGGATGTGATGAATGTGTTACTGATTCTTCTAAGGTGTACATAGCTTTGCCTCCTTCCTTCTGTGAAATAATCATTTCCATCTGTTTCTAAACACAAAATTTAAATACACTATTACTTTGAGGACAGGTAGCCAGGTAGGAATCGCCTTAAAAATTAGTGGTGTTTGGGCAAGTATTTAGGTTTCTTCATGACAGTATACATAGTAAATAATTATTAGCCTTCCTGTAACTATAAGAAAGTAACAGCTTTGGATCCTATGTTACTGAAAACATACTGTGTAGAACTACAAATAAATTTAGAAAATATGTTCTTGTAGCAGCATGTTTCTAACTGTTCTGGTGTTATATATGAAAACGTATCAGGGCCTCAGAGATGGGGATGTTGGTACAATGTCACATTGTATTTTTTAAAAATTCAGTGTGTTTTTAAAGTGCTAAGAAACTGGGGGAGACCAAATGACTCCTAACAATATTGTCGCTTGAAAAAAAAATAATTTAAGATTCTTCATATATTAACTTACTAACTTCAGTGGCAATAAAATTGTCTTGGAAATGCAATAATATGTGCAATCATGTAGCAGTTTTCAATGCAATGAGCAGGTAAATCCTAATGTTCATATTTAATTAGGTTAGTATTATATAGTTTCTCTTTTACAGTATCTTTGATTAACTTTTCATTGGAAGGATGATCTGCCAGAGAAATTACTCTGTTCCAAAGTGGTAGCCATAAATAAGAGGAACACTAAACTGATATTAAGAGGCAAGAGACTGAAAGGCTGAACTCTGCCATTCTCTTCTTTCTCCTGCACAGAAATGTACACTTTGCAGCCAGCCTGGTGCTACTATTGGGTGTGAAATTAAAGCCTGCATAAAAACATACCATTACCACTGTGGAGTAGAAGACAAAGCTAAATACATTGAGAATATGTCACGAGGAATTTATAAGTAAGGACCTATGTAATTCTTCAATCTATAATGAAAGTGAAGGTATTTCAGGGCACTTTTTCTGTCTAACTTGGCTAGTCAAGTATGTTATTAAAAAAGGGAATATAATTTCATTTAAAATGGTATTTTTAAGTAATTGTTGACTTTGCAAAAGATTTCAGTTACTCTGCTAACTTAAAATTTCTCTAGTGGTGTTGCACTATGAGAACTGAGAAAATTAGTTACTTGTACTGTATTTTCCTCCTCCATTAATCTTTAATTTATACTGAAGAAACCCTGGATAATTTATGTCATGATTACTCCATCCTGATAAGTTTCGTAGCTTATTTTTGGGGTTTTGGACCCTGTCACTTTGGCACTTGCTGCAGTTGAGTTGCAGTGTGGCTGTGCCCACAAGAGGGCATTCTCTGAGCAGTGTCCTAGCAGTTCTAGAAAACTAATTGATCAGTTTTGTTGGCTAGGCTTCAACCTTTTTTTTTCTTTCTCCATTTAACTGATGCTAGACTTGAAAACCATGAGTGAGTTAGGAGTTCGCAGCTGACTTGTAGCACATCTCAAAACTAATTGAGAGTCTGGTTTTGATATTTTCGGTAGAAGTCCTCACTGTTTCTTTTGTTGTGCTAGACTCTATTGTAAAAACCATAGTGGAAATGATGAAAGAGATGAAGAGGATGAAGAAAGAGAAAGCAAAAGCCGTGGCAAATCAGTCACTGACCATAATGACATTCCTCAGCAGCAGCTCAATGGAAACTAGGTATGGAAGTTACCTGACAGATCTGTTACCGAGACTGAAAATGCAATATACATTTAATATAGTTTACTGCAGTGAAGTATTTAAATCTAGTGTACGCAGATAAATACTTTTCATTGGCACACTGTAGAAAAATGGGGAGGATTTGTTGTTTTTTAAATCCAACGGACTTTGTAACCATATAAGAAGGGAGGCCCTCGTTTCTGTCGCTAAATATAGATGTAATGTCAGAGCTGCTAAATGCTTTTCTGTATGATTTTAAATTTACTGTTGTTTTCATCATTTTTTAAACAGGTTCAAGGGACAGAGTTATAGAACTGGGAATGGCTAAGACATCATAACTACTAATTCTTTTAAATTGTTTTCTAAAATCAGAAAAGGGTTAGTAACTTTTTACTACCCAACTCTGTTAGAAATTTCATTGAACTGCCTGAAACGTTCATGTGTGTGAGCCTTCAGTAAGTGGCAGAGTTTTACATGTCAATATTATGTAGTTTGTAGTCTGCAGTGTCTGGAAAAAATGAAACACTATATAAATGATATGTAATATGTACAGTGTCAAAAGTTAAGGCAGACATTGAAATGAAGTAAGATCTATATTTCTGGACTGAATAAAAACCTTAAGATTTGGAATGTGTAACTTGTTTAGTGGATTCATGCAATGAGGGAAGGTCTTAGCTAGTTTAATTAACAACAAGTTGGTGGTGGCGACAAGCTGGTACTTTGTGAATTTTGCATTCTCTTCATACACAAGCAATGGAGGCTATACATGGGAAAGCTGCTCTCTGTTTTTGCTTGCAAAGCACACAGTAGAAAAGGACTCAGTGTACACCGAAGCACGCTTGAACATTTCAGGTTGTTCCTGTTGTGATTGCTCATTCCGCCCAGCATTGTTTGCGGGAGATTTACTTGAGCAGCTGTTGGTTCTGAGCTGTGAGCTTTAGAACTCATGCCAAAGGGCTGTAGTTCATTCTTTCCCCAACGACCCACCTCTTCTGTGTCCCTGATTTACAAAGAACACTTCACTAAGTGTGATTAAAACCTTACTATACAAATGTTTGGACTCTGCAGCCCAATCTCTTTTACTTCAGAGAGTTACAACTCCTAACTCACTATGGAATTTAGCCACCATATCTGACGTCCATACCTCAAGTGTTCTGTGCTGTGTGGAACACTTCATGTTTTGTCCAGAATATGCATAAAGGTCCCATTCTGTAAAAAGAATGAGGAAACAACCTTTTTTGCTAGATTGGTATTTATTTTTTAATCTTATGACCACTATATGAGAAACTTTGCTTATCATCCTTATTGTTTTAGTGATTATTTTTTCTCTTTCTATTCAAGTCAACAATCACGCCATGGAATCCTACTTGCTAGACTTTGATGTTCCTTTACGGAATAATCAGATCTAGGCTATACCAAACCTAACAGATCAGTCCTCTGACTGTTTTCAGAACACCTTGTCATTTTAATGACTACTAGCTTCTTCAATTGGTCTGTTAAAGCACAGTCTCAGACTTAAATAAAACCAAAAAGCTGAATCTAGTCCACATGTTTGTCTGTTGCTATCGCATCACCTTATTGTTCGTTTAGGGTTTTGACTTGTTTCACTCTGAACTCCCAACAAAACTTCTGGATCTGAAGGAAGGAAACAAGCAAAAGACACTGATTTGACTATAAACTGCTACAGTTCTTCTGTGATTGGTATTGCAAAAACAGTTCATTTGTAACATGAATTTCTGTAGCATTTTTTACTTGTATTTTTAAAAGATTTAATGTGTGTCATTTGTCTTCTTATGCATTCCCTTAATGTCTTGAGGGACTCAATTACTGTATATTGGAGTTTCTAACATTTTACCTGTTAGAATTCAATCAATTCTGTTTGCTTTTCTGGAGAATAATGTCATTTTGGAAAGAAATATTGCTGTGTACAGAAAATACTCAGTTACTGCTCTAAACATGATGCCATTGATCATTTTTATTTTGTATTTGTAACTTTCAAAATTAAAAGCGTGACTTGAATTGCAATGACAGATCGATTATTGAAATTGTCTATCAAGGTGTTTTGTTTCTCCTAGAATATGAACATTTTTCAGCCACTCAGAACAGTTTTAGAATGCAAAATGACATCCTTCAGTGTTTAAATTACTTCTAGATTTGTGCCTGAGACATGGCCCTTCCATGGAAAAAAGGCACTTTGTTTGCAGCTACTGTATTTTAACTAAGGTTGCATGGGGTAGATCTGCCAGCATACTGATTGTATTTGAGACTGAGCTCTTATTCATAGTGTGTCAGTTGCTTAGTATAATATTCAATCCAATAATTCATCTGTAAAAATAAATTACCCCATTCCATGCCTTGAAGAACCAGAACAGCACTTTACCTTTGGGTAGCAGAAAAGTGGCTGGTTTACCTGTTACCTCTTTGTGCTGAGATGGCCTGACTAAACTGTCATTAATTCCAAATTCATGGAAACAAAGTCAAAAGCAAAAATCTTTTCTTACAAGCCTCAGATTTGTCATAACTGACTTCAACTCATGTATGCTGGGTAAAAGTGCCTTACAATGTAAAAATTGTATTTATATGTTCCCAAGTAGCATCACCTGCTGGGGAGTACTTCTGTCGTGGTGTTAATATTTAGAAGAAATGTACCTCAGCAGTGTATTTACTGTACATCTCTTACGTCCTTAATTGTAGTTTTAAAAAGCATGACAATGTATGATAGTATACAACATTTACATCATTTTTTAAAGACAAAATACTGCCATTATTGTCTTTTTATGTGTATTTTAGCTTGGAATTTCAGACAGTCTGTCTGAGAGTTTTTTTGGTTTTTTTTTTTTTTGGTAAAGCAATGTAATCTTTGCAAGCATATATTGAAGATTATTCTGGAGCATCTACTGCCTTCCCAGAAATGTTAGAAGTAATGAAAGTGCTCAATAGGTGAAATAGGTATGTTTAAATTAGATAGTTAAATTAATGCAGTCTATTTGTTACTGAGGGTTTTTTTTTAATAGGCACCTTCGGCTTTCATCTCACAATTGGAGAACTCATGAATTTAACAAAACTTGTCTTACGAAACTGGTTTTGCTTTATTTAAATTTTTTTTTTTGGCCTTTGGGCATTTCTTTTGCTCACAAGAGTTAGTGTGTGCTGTTTAAGATGCCTGGAACCCTCTGAGAAGGGAAATTTCTCCCCAGCTCGCTGTATCTCTATTTTATAGAGGTCTCCCCAACTCACTGTATCTCTGTATTAACAGATCTGTGATTGTGCTATACCATGAAAGGACTGTACCAAGGAAGGACAGGCATCAGGAGGGTATTGTTCAAACAACTCGAGGATACAGCTGGTGTAATGCCATTCTCAAGGTGCGATCAAAGACTATGGCAGCGAGCTGTGCGATCGCTGCATTTCAGGGAAGGGTGAAAGGCTGGTTTGGCGTTGGCATCAGTGCAGCTAGCTAGGCTGAAGTAGATGAGGTGATCAAAAGATCTGCTCATTCAGCGGGTGTTGATCCACAGGAGGTTCTGTGATAAGGCTCTAGTAGGAGTTACACCTACACTCCACAAAGTCTGATCTTTAGGTACAAAGAGCTGTGCTGATCTAGAATAGTATGATTATACCCAATCTGGCCCTAAAATGTAATATAAAGGAAGAGAGCTTGCTTTGTGCTGCTGCCTATATGAGAAATAACTTCATGCTAAACCAGAGTGAAAGATGAAGAGGTGATGATCTACTTGAAATATCAGACTTATCTGGCAGGTGATAATCAGTGCATTCCAAAAATACTAATACGCTAAATCAGATTGACAAGAAAATTAATCCTCATTAGATGAAATTGATCTTAAGAGAACTGAAAGTACATTATAGCGAATAGTAACTCTTCTTCCATGTTGCCAGAAACAGATACCACCGTATTAGTGAAGGAGGTTAAAAAACAGAACACAGCTCTTGATTTATATACTTGTTGAAGCAGTTTCTATATATGCATATATATGCACACTCATTAGTCAGCAGTGACATCTCAACTCTTAAAGAATCCTGGAGAACTGTTGCTTGTCAAAAAGCACTCAGGTTAGGCTAACATTTGCAGCTTTTGCTCTAGCATACATTTACATTAGGTGTAAAGACAAGGAATGTATGAAAGAGGGTAAATGCATTCCTATCTACAATGTTATGTATATTTTGTTCCTGTTATATTGGCTTTACTTCCAAAGTTGTAGTTTGCAGTATTAGTTTCTTTTTATTGGTATCCTTGCATATATATATTCAATAAATGAGTTATGAATTTCATGTTTGCATATCTGTCCTTTTTCTGAAAGTGTAACTCTTAAAATTGTCGTTTTAATGCATAAATGCAGTATTTGCTTTTGAGGTTACAGTCCCATGAAAATTTTACCAGGAAAGAAGTGAGAATGCATGCTTGCAGTATGGCACTTAGTGGTAACACTGCATATTTGTGTATTCTTCTTAACTTTGTGCAACGGGTAAGCTGCTCTGCTAGTTAATAATGTGAAGCAACTGATTCACTGAAGGTTCCCATTCTCACCTTTCAAGAATTTTTTTTTTCTTTTTCAAGAGCAAATTAATTTAGACTTAAGATACCAAGGGAATGCAGAGTGTAATGTACTTACACTGCAGAAGAGCAGCTACATCCAGGATGCACTTTAGAACATACATAGATGTAGCGTAAGAGATTAACAAAACAAAAGATCACTTGTAAAATGCTGGATTTGTCCAAATACGTAACTGCCAGTACATTTCAGTGTATTTAAAGTATCAAGAAATATGATGGGAAAACTCCATAGGGGAAAGATACTGTTGGCCTTTTGATGAAGATCTTATTTTCTGAAAACAACTACGTGCTCTTGTCGTCGCCTTAAACAAGGAGTCAGTTTACTGAGCACAGTAGGTATTTACAGTGACCTGAGAAAAATCGTATCCCCAGTCAGCAGAGACGTACATGTCAGGAAGAAATTGTTATGTGTCATCTTCAGACAGGAGCTGCCAAATGATCAGGTCTTGTTGATGAAGTGTAATTTTGATCCTGTGATGCCACATCCATCTTTGCAAAGGTTTTCTTACGGGGTTAATTTAAGACTTTTATTATCAAAGTTGATGTTGGGAGTAGTTTTACCACATGGTTTTTGATACCATGGAAATAATTACTGGATGCACATCTATTTGCTGTATGTTTTTTGTGTTTTAGTTCAGTCAGCTGGGATCTTTGCAGGAAGCGCAGGATATTGTTGAGGAGCCTTCTCTGTTTCATGGATGTGACGTATCACTGAAATCTGGGAATAATTGAGGAGAGGGATCCAGAGACATAGGATCAGAAGACTTCCATTGTCCGTGTGTGATGCTGGGGCAGGGTAGCGAATACTTCAGGGGCTGTCCTGTCCTTGCCTAGACAAGCTGTACTTACTCTGCCGTATGTAAGGGATTGCTGCACAAGTACAACAGTGGTGATCCTCGTGCCTCGATTGAGTACCCCATATGGTAAATTACTTTCAAGCATTAGAGACAAAGGGGGATGCTGTAAACTGAAGGCTCAGCTTGGCTCTCCGCTTCCACCCATCTGTTCAGAACTCGGGGTCAGTAGTTTAAACTGGAAAATTAACGGAAAAGGGAAACTGTCGGTGAGCTTTTAAACGAAAGATCAGATTGTGGCCAGCTAAGGTTACTCCTACACAAAGGCAACGAATGTCTTGAACGGAGAAGCAGTGGGCACAGCTTTACGTGTAATGATTTTCCTTAAAGTAGGGGAATGTGATCTGACACAAGTTTAAAAGTGAGTTTATAAAAACCTGCTTGGAAAACCCAAGTCAGAAGAATTATTAATCATTCGCAGTCAGACTGCGAGGATGTATTGAGTGGGATTCTCTACATTTCTGCTACAATTTGATGTTACTTGGTATTTTCATTAACAGTTTAGATGGTGTATGCTGGTTAAATTATAGGGAACACCAGACTTGAGCTGACCGAGTAGAAGACATTTACAATTCAAAATGAACTGGATAAATTCAAAAGAATTAGAATGTAAATCCAGCAATGGATTTGATAAATGCGTATTTATCCACTTCAGCAGAAGCAACGATCAGCTGCACAAAAAAATACAGGACGGGACAGGCTGCTAGGGTAGCAGTTGTACAGCAAAGTTCTCTTGGGGTTATAGCCAGGCACCAGCTGAACATGATTCAACAGCATCCTGTTCCTGAAAAAAACATAATGATGTTGTGGAATGTTTGAACAGGAAAATAGTCTGTAAGATACATGACGTGGTCCTTCTTCCTCATGTGGTAGTAGCCTTTCTTGGAACATGGCATCCAGCTGGAGGCACTGCACTTCATGGAAAATGTGGAACAGCTGGAAGCAACCAGAGAAAAGCAGTGAGAGAACAGGATGGAGGACTGGGCTGGTTTCAAGGTGATGGGAGAGGCGTTTTCAAATTGGTAGGAGGTAGCTGCAACGAAGGGAATAAACACTTTCCCTCACTGCTGTGGGTAGGATGAGAAAAACAGATCCCATTGCAGCAGGAGACATTTAGCTTAGACATCAGAATGGGCAGCTGGAAGAGTTAAGCTCTGGAATACCTTTCCTGGGCAGGCTGGGGAATCTCTGGAATTTGAGATTTTAAAGGAAAAGTTAGTGGGCATCCTACGGGCTGGTGCAGATGGGGCTAAGGCTAACTGAAATGCCCTGTTACAGTTTCACACTAGTGCCTTCTGCAAGGGAGCTGGAGAATGGCTCTGGAGCAAAACACTGCACTGGCAAAGCTCTTGAGCTTGACCTCAAGGCTCACAGCCATGTGTTTCCTTTTTCATCTTTCTTTTGAAATAGCACTTGTGGTAACAATAACATCTGTGGGGAGACCGGCATGCTCTTGTGGAGTGGCCCACGTCTGCGTAGCTAGTACGGACTTTCCGACACCACCCAGCACAAGGCACTCTCCTCCCTTCCATTTCAGATTTTTGGGAGTACTGCAGCACTCCCAACTTTTTGAGTGAACGTGTCCCACACCTTGACTGTACATTTCTACTGTGTAAGAGTAAGCGCAGTGACAGCAGTGCTTTATACAGACGTACGTGTGGGATTTGTACACACAACTCCTGGATGCTTAATTGCCTGTGTACGTGCAGTGGGATGATACAGAGTTTGGGGTGACCAATCTCTTACCCAATTATTGTGGCGGGAATCTTAAACCTTCATCTGAATTTTTGCCAAGATGGTCTCTTACTTTGTTTTTCTGCTTTTATTTTTCCTAAAACAACATTCCAGCTGAGAAGAGAGCAACCAGGGCTGGTGCTGCTCTGCTTTTTATTCCCTGGATAGACAATGGAGGTTGCTTGGCACACGTGCAACACCCTATTTCACACTGCTGGCTGGAAAAAAATCCATATTCCTGTGCAAAGACTGCCGTCAGCTCCAGCCTGCCAGTGGAGGGCATTACAGAGGCTTGGGGCAGGGGGAGGAAGGAGTTTGCTCCTTCCCCACGTACTAAAAATAGGCTGATGCTGTGCAAACAGCTTTGCTGTGAACTTCCTTCTGGCGTGCAGCCATGCAGCTGCCTTAGCTGTAAGCCTAGATACCTCTCCAAAACAAGTCACTGAACTCAAACGTAGTCAGCAACGCTTTTAATCTTATTACTCCCTGCTGTGCTGTATCAATTTTACCTTCTTCCAGAGTGCTGGTAGCTTACACAGGATCACAGTTCAAACATTTTTACTTAAACCATGGTTGAGATTGGCACTGGCAATCCCTGAAGTCTGCAAAGTTCAAAGCAGGGAGGAGGCTTTTAACCTAAAACTGAGATGCTCAGGTGACACATCCGAAAAGTGTTTTCCTGCAGAGTAAGAACTGTAGCAGCTGGGCTGCAAATAAATGGTTTTTAAACCCTCCAAATTGCTGTTAACTAAACATCCCCAACCCCAACGTGGTGATACGAAATTGGAAAGGCACTTCCTTAAATGAGACTAGATTAAAAAGAATAAACACGAGACACAAAGCTCTCTGGGAAGCTGGACGGAGTGACAGAAGTGATTCATTCAGGCCTTGAAGCCTATGAGTTACTTGGTTTTGCCACATTTTCCAGTGTTTTTTACCTACTTGTGCCATTTTGCCCTAAAATAAATCACGTCACATTCTTCTGTACGTTTTGAACTATGAAGACCGAACTTTCAATTTAAGTATCAAGCTTCCTTGTTCTTTGTTGCAATAGTTGTTGGTTGTTTAGACATAACAAGAGTCACATTTTCCTTTTTCAGGATTTCTCACTTGTAACAAGAATATTTTCCAAGACAGTCATTAAATCTCTGGATCATTTTCTGCTATTTCACAGGAATCACTGAAAACACAGTAATTTTGCATAGCTGTTTTTCCCTCCTCTTGATTTTGTATTGTCAGTTACTCAGCTTTTATTTGAATCCTCTGTATTCAGTTACCTGATTTGTGCAACAATTAAACAGAAGATCGGTGTCATTGTACTTCAGAATCTTTTGAACTCTCATCAATAGCAGGACCACACTAGTCTGTAAGTTTGTAATTCAAGATGCGCTTGGCAGGGGTTCAAGGAGACAGGAACTCCAGTCTGTCTCACTTCTCCTTGGAAAGCCTTTCCGATGCTGCCGAACAATACTTACACCAGAGGGGAACTGAGTTTCGGAAAACTTGTCCAGACTCTGAAAAAATCAAGCAACCTGAGATTTAGATAAGCCTGGGTGAATTTAAAAAATCTTGATGCTATCACTGTGTAAAACTTGTATTAGCCCATCAGATATCACAGATTTACAACTTGGGGAGTGGATTTTAGTTAATAGGTAAAATAAAGAGCAATGGTTTGGTGAAAAAATGTTATTTGAAGCAAAATTCTCCTATTGTCATCTCTATTGAGCACTCTATGATATCTTACATTTCTGCAATTATAGGTACAGGTGCTCTGTTCTGCAATTAACTGAACATACTGTTTGCTAAATAGGGTCAGTGTCTGGAGCCAGATAGGTTCAAAAAGCATCAAGGTTAGGTTTTTTTGGGGACCTTCTAGCTGCCTGGAGAGGGGGTTCAGATGAGGTCCTGTTGTCTTTGTCCCAGAGGAAGGTATATGTCCTCCCCTTGCTATGGGGCCTGTCAGTCATTTTGAGAACAGTCCTCTCCCTTCCCATCCCTGTCTTGTGGGATTTTTTGAGGACAGATTTCTGAAAGAGCTTCCCACTGGGTCAAGCAGGATTCTGGGTGAGTGAGAGTACAGGAATTCTAGCTCCCTGCTGCCTGGTCATTTATCTTGGGACCCTATAAATCCACTTATTTCCCCTTTTAAATATGAACTGAGTTCTAAAAGCACTCTTCAGCTGAACTGTCTGACTCTGTCCTCACCAGACATATCATGCAGTCTTGCACCCTTAACCCAAATCCAGATTCAGGATCTGGTGTTACTCCTAGAACAGTGTTTAATAGTTGAGGACCTGAATGACCATTCAGCTCACACCATACAACTCAAGAAGTCACGCAAAGGCGAAGCGAGTCCTGAAGTGTAGTTCCCTCCTGGCCTGGCGTGTGCTTCTCGTCTCTGCTTCCCTTGTAATCTGCCCGGAGAAGATTTCTGAGATAGTTGAACGGCTGCCACGATCTGCATGGGAGGCAGGGGCTGGCATGTGAGCTCTGCCACCTGATGCCTCCTCTGCATCGAGACAGTGCCAGCTGGATCTGCAAGCCTCAGCAAACACGGCCTTCCATCAGCAAGTTACCTGATCGCGTTGCTGCCTTGCGGTCTCTTGCTGGTCTTCCTCATTCTCCCCTCTTGCTGAAACAGCCTTGCCACCTCCTCTTGCCTCCTCTCAAGTTTCTGTCCTCACGCAACAGCCTGTTGGCCACTTTGTCCATGCTGGTACCAACAGGTTCCAGATTTTGGGTTTTTTTTGGAAACAATCTTTGCATCTGGCTCACCTGTGTGTAGCTGTGCAGACACCTCTGCTGAGGCATGTGACATGGCCAGTCTTCTACAGGTTTTTAGAAATGTTTCCCGGGGTTTGCAGGGAGGTCCTGCACTCAGGTGCCTGGTGAAAGCAGATTAACCTGTTCATTCCTCAGAAAGCAATTAACCGGGGGGGGGGGGAAACCCCACATCTCTCCCACAGTCCTCCTTCCCTGGTGGGAAGACCTGCCAGCACCAACCGTCTGCATTTGAAGTTGTCCAGCCTTCCCTCAGACTTCAGTTGAAGGTATGGTACAAACGAGCCTCCGGTGCAGATATCCTGGGCTGAAGTCCCGCTGCGGGATTCCCTTGGTTTCTTACTAGCATGTTTTCATCTAAACATGATGAAAAAATGGAGGCTCTGTTATCCAAGTTGTTGGCTAAAATAAGTTGCTTGACTTCCCATGCACAGCCCATCTGCCAGAAGCCCTTTTACGCCTGCGTAGAACTGGGAGTTTGCTGCACGTGCATGTTGCAGTGTAGACATCTGTTCACTCCTGTGCTCCTGGAGACCATTTAATTTTGAGTAAGCCAGCAGAGTAATGTGGCTGCCATCAGTCACATTAATTTTGGTGGGGTTTGCACTGAAACGTGGCACACACAAGCTCGTGGGTCACCCAGGTATCTTGTTGATGCAAGTGGGGCAGCGGAAGAGTTTTCCCTTGTTACTGGCACGGAGAAAACGTGCCCCTTACTGATGCTGCACGGTGAAGGAAGGAATCTCATTCTCGTAACTGGTCTTTGCCCCGCTCTTCATTCTGCTTTGCTTTTGCATGGCATTGCCAAGGACCTCAGGTGACTTCTTCAGTGAGAAGAGCAACGCACGCAGCCGAAGGAGGTGGGTGGGAGGAGTAAAAGGAGGTCAGCCTGGGCTTCACCGTGTCCTTGCACGCAGGGTTCTTGGTGCCACGTGACAACATCTCATACACTGGTGGTTCCCCTCCTGTGGCGGCAGGGATGCTGCACACACTTGCAGCAAATGGTTAGTGTAACAGCTCTGAAGGCTGCTCTGCAGCAAGCAAAAAAACCCTCCTGCTCTTTTACCTTTTGCTGCATGAAAAGTCAGCAGCTCCATCAGGCTGCATTGTTCAGTGAGTCAAGCTGAGCTTGAGAAACAGCTGTTTCAAACACACACACACAAAAAAAAATACCTCCCTGGTAGTTACAGCGCTCAGGCTTCAATCTTTGTGCCAGGACAGGTTCAACCAAAAACAACGTCCTCTGGGCAGCTCTCCAGATTTCAGGTGTGCCTTCCTCCCCGTCCAAGCCACTTCTTACAGCTCTCCTGTGCCAGTGGAGCAAGTTCCCTGGACAAAGGGAACAGGAGCAAACCCAGACCTCGGAGCTGCAGGGGGGAAGGTGGGCACCCCACGTGCTCAGTCACAGCAGCAGAACTTGGGCTACTCAAAGGTTTTGGGTGCCCCTAAGGGCATGAGACCCCGTGGCATGGGGTTGTGCTTCAGGTCTGGCAGCCCATGCCAGCTGCCCTGCTTTGGTGACGGGATCTGCCTTTGCTTGTTTTCTGCCACTTTAAGATAATCCTTGTTTAAATTTCTGCGGGCCCTTAGGCTAGCTGGACCTTGGCAGCACGCTGGCACTCGGTAAATCCCATCGGGCAGGACTTCGGTGTGTCTTTAGGTATGTGTGGTGCCAAGCGCCAGCCTCTCCGCTGTGTTGTGACAGACACCATCGCACGTCTGGTCCTGCTGAACCAGGACCACTGGGGTAATTCTTCACGGGTGTTTGCAAAGGAAAACCAGTAAACGCCATAAATACCAGCCCAATGTGTGGTGTTGTCTGCAGCAATCTAGGTTGGCCGTTTCTGAGGATGGTTGACATTTTGTGATAAGCCAACACCAAGTGTTTTGTAGCAATTGTGTAATTCTTGTGTCAGTGACCATTCCTTGCACTACTGAATAAAGAGAAAAATGTCTGTAATTCCTCCAAGCCTCTGCCTAGAGCGTGAAAACCTTTTTCCTACAACAGTTGACAGAAGCAAAGATGTACGTGAAAAAGGAAATTACCTACAGCTCTAGAGGAGTGCATCGGGTCAAAGGTTTGCTTATTTTCATTTTGATAGGTAAATTGTCATTTATTAGCTGAGCAGGGAGATAAATCTTGGTAAATCCTCATCATCCAGCAAGTCTCAGTCTTGAAACAAGTAAATAGATAGACACCGCTTCCCCAAATCCACAGAGACTGTCGCCACCGAGAATCACTTTGATGACTAATTTCTGCAAAGGTCAACAAGATGGAGAACAGGAATAACATTATTTTTAAAGGTATTTTGCAACAAACAATATTTATTCCCTGTTTCTTAGGAAGGGTGTGTCTCTCTTTAAATGTTGTTTTGGTACATCTGGGTTCCTCTTCCATTTGAAACATTAGGCTACAAAAATCATTTTAGGCTATTTAAATCACTGGTCAGAGTGGAGTGATTTCTCTGTAGCCACGATGAAGATGGGATGCTTGCATGCTAAATTCATATTTTGATGAATGCTCCATATATCATCTAATGAGATACTCCTTTTTGATTTTCCTCTTGATTAGAAATATTGGTGCTCATCTCAGGACTGAGTTAATATGCCTTGAATTGTCCATCATTTCCCTTTCTGCACAGACTAATTTCTGGTCACAAGGGAGTCCTGCTGGTCTCAGTTGTTAATCTGCTGAAAATTCATTGTGCTCTTTGCTTTTTTAGGAGGCTTGTCTTGTGAAAAAAAAAAAAAAAAAAAAAAAGCAGATAAATTCTGCTGATTCCCTGTGAGTCACCCAGCAGCAATGGCAAAACTGGGGAGAAAAAATGGGGGGGAAGAGGGGGATTGGTGAGTGGTGACCTGAAGATCTGACTCAGAGGACACGATTTCAAGTGTTTCCAAATGACAGATACTCAGTTATCATCTCCAGGTATCCCACCACTGGGGGCATGTGGTTACCACGCAATGTTTTTAAAAGCCTTTTAATAAAGTTGCATACAACCAGTGCTCACACAGGCCATGGTTCGCTGGGCCTGAGCACCGAGATATGCCTGCCTGGTGACTGAGGACAAAATAATAATGGAATCAGGAATCCACTCAGAGACAAAACATATTTGTTAAATTACTGTGCCTTCTGAAAAGCTGTGCGTACCAGAGAAATCAGAACATTGGCTCTCCCACCTCATGCATCGTCTAGCCAGATAATGTGCAGCTCCCAAATACCGCCGAACCCCCTCCCGCCACCCTGCAAACCTTGGTGGCCCCCGTACCAGCAAGAACAAAACTGATCATCTACTAAATCTGTTGCTGATCTCAGCTAACCAACTTCCCGTAATATCAGCAAATATTTCTGCTTTTGTAAATCTGTTCTTCCCTCCATAACGGGGTGCCAGCAGGACCAGGAATGCTTTGGATCTAGGAATGTGCTGGTTGGCAAGAGGAACAAAGAAATTGCTCACCCAGAAGGGCAAAACAGGACTAATGCTTTTGTCTGCTGGGGAGAAATTGCACAGAAGTCAAGCCAACAACTTTTGCATGCAACCAGAAAGGTGCTGTTGGATGCTGCTTTTAATGGCAGACATTGATATTGGTCATTAATGAGAAATGTCTTCAGCAACTAAAATAAAACCAGACCCTCAGACACTTCTGTGGTTGCATAGTCTCTCGACAGATACTGCCCACTGCCCAGTAATGTCAGGCTCCCCGTGAACTTGACAAGGCAGCTGCTGTTCTTCCCAGCCTTCTGGAAACAGGCCAGCTATGACATGTTCTCGATATTAGTTAGCTGCAGGGCGTATTTCATTCTGCTGCTCTAGGCAATTTGATAAAGGCTCCTTCCTCCCACTCCAGAATTAACCCGCCCAAACTGTGGCTGAACACCTACCTGCAACAATACCGCATTCACTAGGGCTCCTGCCTTATTTGCTTAGTGAAAATTTGCTTAAATTGGTTGTTTCATACAAAGGAACACTTAAATTCCTTAAAATGTATCAGGAGTCGATTGCTACAGTTCTTTATGAATAAAGTTATTTTTAAGAATTGTTATCCTTTTCTTGACACCAAGTTATTTATGCAGCATAAAATAAAACTTGGTCTCCGCCCCTTAGAGAAAGAAGGGGAAAATCTTCAGATGATGTATAATTGTTGAATATAAGAAACCATGAATTTCCATTTTCAGTGTTGCGTTGTCCTTAACTCCAGACCTACAGGAAAAATTACTCTGTTGGGTCGTGGGGTTTTCCTCATTTGAGGCCGGTAGAGCTATCCAAGGATTTCCATGCTTTCTTATTATTTTACCTAAAGTTCAGATTTTTCCATTTTTCCTTCAGACAGTTACAGATAAGGCCAGCATGCTGGAGGCACAGTTCAGCCTTATCTCACACCAAACAGAAAGTGCATGTTCTTTGTGCCCCGTGCCGGGAGGTGGCACGGGCGCAGGGGATCCCTGTTCATTTATCCACGGAAAAGTGGCACCCGCCACTTTCTTCGCCTAGTGAAAAGGCACGGTTATTACCAGCCAAGACCTAATTTTATATCAGTTCCCTGCCGTGTCAGGTGCGGAGCAGCATCTGCGAAGGGTTCCCAGCACCATGTCAGAGTGATGGCTGGTTGCTAGCTGTCAGCACACTGCTGCTGCAAAGGACAGCAGAGGAAAATCCCACAATATGCTCAGTTCTGCACCCAGGGGCCTGACCGCTGCGAGGGGTCGGCTGGAGCCCCGGGATCTGGTTATCACAACTGCCCCGACACAAGCGCCGTTGAGGTTAAGGCAGGTGACCCTGCCCTGCCTGAGGCCCCGTGCCAGTCTGACCAGTATGGAGGTGTGTGTTGCCCATGCCCTCAGCTGACTGTGCCCGGGGGTGCTGGATTTTGGGGGGGGATGATGCTGCATCAAATCCGGTGATTCTCAGGAAGACCCGAAGTGATGGAGACAGTCCCTCCTCTTTCCTCCTTCAGCACGCACAGAGCGGTGGCGGAGCACAGGCCTTCCCTGGATGGCAAGGAGCGTTCTGGCCGTGCATGGGGGTCCGTCTGTGCATGGGGGTCTGTCTGCGGAGCCCCTCCAAGGAGACGAACGCCCGAGGGAAGAGCATCCCAGCCCTGGTTTTGGAATGCCAGCAGCCACACACCCTGTCCCCCCCCGGGGGTAGGAGCGATCTTCCCAAGGAGACACGAGGGGACACGGGGCATCCCCACATGGTGTCGGGGAGGGTCTGGGTAACGGGGAAGGGGGGCAGCCCGGGGGCACCTGCCCCGCTGCGGGGCTGGGGACAGCCGCGGCGAGGGGCGGCCCGGCCAGGAGAGGGGACCCGCCCCGCACGGAGGGGCAGCGGCGCCGCGGGGCTGCGGGCGGCTCTCCGCGCCTCCGGGGGGGCGGCTGCTGGCGGGGCCGCCCGGGCCGCGCTCCCCCGCCGCCGCGCCGGGCCGGGGCCGCTGCAGGCCGCGAGCTGCCGGAGAGGGCGGCGGCCCCGGCGCGGCCATGTTGAGGGCGGGGAGCGCGGAGGCGGCGCCGGGGCCGCTGCGGGGCGCGGCGCCTCCTCGCTGCTCGCCGCCCGCCGCCGCCGCCGCTCCTCCTCGCCGCCCGCAGCCGCCGCCGGCGGGCCGCCCCGCTCCATGGCGACCCCCAGCCCCTGCATCGTGGTGAGTGCGGCCCCCGGCGCCGCCGCGGCCTCCCCCCGCGGGGAAGCCTGCCCGCCGCCGCCGGGCCGGGGGCTGCCCGAGGGGGTGTCTCCCGCTTTGCTGAGGGGAAGGGGGTCCCTCCCGCTGCCCCCCGCCCCAAATCCGGTGATCCGTGAGGGAGCGGGGCGGGCGGCGGGGCGCGTCCCTCGGCGGCGGGAGCCGCCGCCCCGCGGAGTCACCTTGAGGGGAGCCCCGGCCTCCCGGCGCCGGGCCCGGGGCTCCCCGCCGCGCCGCCCCCGGCCCCGGCCGCGCCGCTCTCCCTTCCCCGGGCGCCGGCGGGGCGGCTGCGCGCCCTCGGCCGCCGGGCATTGCGGGGCTGGGCCGGCGGCCACGGCGGGAGGCTGGGGCGGTTGAAGGCGGGGAGCGGCGGGGCTGCCGCCTCAGGGATGAAGGTGAAACAACTTCCCACCGCTCGCAGCCCCGCGCCGCTCAACTTCCTATTCCTGTTGCTCTCCGCGGCGAGCTGGGGAGGCACCGGCTCCCGGGCAGCCCCAGCCGCCGAAGCGTGCGGTTAGCAGGCGTTTGTGGAGGAAGAGCAGTCGGGGCGTATTTTTGCATCATCGCCGTATCTGCTAAGGCTCTTACAGACTTCATTCCCCCCCCCTTCCCCCCTTCAAAGCTAGCGCCGGGTGCTCACGCGAGGCATGTGGTGTCTCACGGCTGAGGGCTGCGCCGGCCGCGGGGTTGTGCCTGTAAATCCTTGCAGTCAGTAAAAAAACCTGATAAAATCTGTAGGAGTTCCCTACCAGATACGGAAAGGAAGGTTCAAGAGACACGCTAGGTACAGGGATGGGTCTGAACCACAGGAAAATACCGTGTGTTTTGGGAAGGGACGTGTCTTATTCCTTCAAACACCAGCCCGCGTGGGACCCTCTGAGGGGCTGTTGTGGATGGGAGGGTGAAATACTCATGAAATTCCCACGGGAAATACTCATTAGGGTTTGCACACCAAAAAAAGACACCCCGTGTAAACTGTTGGCTGAGCACAGGCCAAGTAAGTGCTTCCTTGGGCACCGACATGAGCTTGTGCCCTGCAAGGGCAGCGGTAGTCAGAATGGGCGCTTAAAATGCCCGCCCTGGTGAACTGTCAGTAGCAAGCTTCGGTTTTCCCTCCGAATGTCTTAATTTCATTTTGCATGTAATAGCCTTCAGCTGCATAACCGGGGGTTGAAGTAATTACAAAACGCAGATTGTCATTTTCAAGCTGCAGCAGGGTTAAGGTTCAGGGGAAGGTTGTCCTTGATGCTGTTGTGACAATATGCCCTGAACCTCAGCAATGTTTGGTGTAATTATAAACGTATGTTAATCCCTTGTCCTAATTAACATACCCTTGCTGATATTACAGGCTGTTTCATACAGGGAGTTTGCCCGTGTGGAACAGGTTGCTGAATTAGGGCTTTCGTTTTCATATTCTGAGGGATCTTGAACACCCACGGTTTGCAGAGGGTGCTGAGAAGCCTGGCTTCACAGCAGCCTAACTTGTCGCGCTCGTGTAGCTGTCTTGTCTTGTCCTGAACGCTGGCTCGTGTGTTTTGTTGTGATTTGGTGTTGTGGAGATTTGGAAGATGTCTGTGTCAAAACTCCGCTTGCTTAATTGCAGATGCAGGTTTTGCATTACAGTAGGAAAATCAAAGGTGTTAAAAAGCACCTTAATTATTTTTTTAATGGAATATAGAGATACACTGATGTGTCGTAGCTTCGTTTTCCTGCTCTCTGATGTAGGAGAATGTTGTTAGGACTTAATTTCTTCTCCACATTGTATTGCAAGAGCAGCTCGTGGTATATCAAGCAAGTCTTGAGAACTGTAGGTTCTGTCAAATTACATTTTATGCTGTGTTCAGCGTGAGTAATGTTTTTATATATATGGAGGGAAAATAAGGTGATCCTGATGAGCATAATGGGTTTGATAATTTACTGAATAAAGCAAAGGACGTGCAGTTTCTCACCACAGACTTTCTATAAGGCTTTGTAGAAATCTCACCTTGTTTCCTTTTCAGATTGGCGATGATGAACAAGGTTACGACCTGGACTTGTTCTGCATACCTAAACATTATGCAGATGATTTGGAAAAAGTCTATATTCCTCATGGGCTCATCATGGACAGGTTTGTTTGACTTCAGACAGTACACTGCTCCAGCTGATTCCATGACGCTGGAATAAACAATCTTCCAGTGATAGTTTTGCCACCTGGTGATTGTCTAAATAGATTACATTTAATCAGAGGCTAAGGAGTAAAAGTGCTAATTAACTCTTTCTCGTTTGGCTTCTAAGAGTTTTTACATTTGCAGTTACGCTATTGTTTGGAAATTTGTCATGATTTTTGAGTGAAACTTTATGGTATGTAGCCATCTATGACTTTCTTTCCAGAGTTTCTTTGATGTTTTACCTTCTTAAAACCTAATGAGAAGATGTTACTTGTTGTGCCAGTTCAGTCTGAAAACAATTGTAGTCTCTTGAATGTCCTTAGAGTATTAATACAAGTAAATTATTAATCACATCATCATAGCTTTTCTCATGTTCGTATGGTAGAGAAGTCATATCCAACTTTCTCTTACCTTCTGGGAAAGACATTATCTTCTGCAAATACCAATCTGTCACTTCTGTGGTTGCTGAAATCTGTGATGTGCTGTGGAAGTTTTATCTCATTTGGTCAGAAATGGGTGCATAAGTCTATGAGGCATTTTTGGTTTACTTTGTGTTTGAAAGTTGCTAATTCCCTTTAAGAGAATGAACAACAAATTTGGTTGTTGGAGATGCACAACCATTTAAGAGTGGTGCTGGGTGGAACTTCCTGGAGATCTTGTGAATAGGAATGCATCTGGATTTTGTGTGGTCCTGTTTGATTAGATATAATAAACATTCATATAAAATGTGGGGTTTTTTTAATATTGTAAAAACTTTGCACTGAAGGTCCATATAGAGGAAAAAAATTGGACAAAGCACATGTCGTTAAGTAATTGACGTAAAGTTTGTAATAGTAGGCTTTCTCTGAGAAACCTGCTGTCAGCTGGCACACAATAAATACATACCATGCTTTCTAAAATGAATTGCAAGATAAATTTAGAAACAATGATTGCAGAAAAAAGGCACAGTGTTCTGTTGCTCTTCTTTGTTGGTATTGTATTTTGCAGTTAGGACAAATTTCTGGCATTCTAGCTTGGCTAGTTTAAACATAAACTCTTCAGTTTACAATTTGAGATTTTTTTTTTTTTTTTGCTCCTCAGTAAGGGCTACTGCGTTTTTGGTTGCGTTAGCTTACATCGCTCTGTGCATGGAAGCTGAGCCTGTCTTTTCAAAGGAGAAAACGCACCTTCATGTCGTGTATCTGGCAGTGAAACAGCTTCAGAGTGTTCAGATTTGCTTTGGCTGAGCGTGATGTATGAAAACAAAGGCGTTTGGCAGTGCTCCTGTTAGATTAACCTTGAAAAGCAAAACTTTGTTGACCAATAATGTGTAAAAGCGACAAGTAGTAGGCAAATATTTCTGAGCAAAGTGTGTTTCCAAGTTTGATGCATGTGTTTGCTACTGTTAGCAGTATAGAATGCTGCTGCTATAGTAAGCAAGTGAAATGTGATATGACAGCTAACTCTTTCTTGGTTTTGTACAGGACGGAGAGACTGGCACGTGAAATTATGAAGGGCATGGGAGGACACCACATTGTAGCACTCTGTGTACTCAAGGGTGGCTATAAATTTTTTGCTGATTTATTAGACTACATCAAAGCACTGAACAGAAACAGTGACAAATCAATCCCCATGACTGTCGACTTCATTAGGTTGAAGAGTTATTGTGTAAGTATCTCTGCAGTACCCTGCAATTTTTTAATAAATTTTACTAACTTTGAATTATTAACAGAGGTGGTTTAATATTGTTACTGTCAGAATGTACTAATATTAAACAAATAGTTAAGGGAATTAAGAGTCACAAGTTAATTTACTTTTCTCTATATTATATAACCTGTTTTCTTTAGACCTTGATATCTCCACTGAACAGTAAAATCCTTGTGCAGAGCAGAGAGACCCTTTCCATGTCCTTTACTTGTTAAACAATTTCCTCTCTGCCCACTACTACAACTCTAAAGCTGTGGCTCTAGAATAATACTGAGGATACTCCTACAACTGTGGTTATAAAACTTCAATTTTACGAATTTTTATGTGGCTTAGACATCATTCATTGGACAGGAAGACTTGAAAGCTGCAAAAATTAGCTTATCTTTTGTTTGGCTTAACCAAACTATGAACAAAACTAGTTGTATTTGGCCTTGAAGAAATACTAGATTCATAAACCTACATTTGTGATTAGTGGCTGTTGAATGTGGCACTACCTTTTCAAGCCTGAGCTTAGGTTGCCTTGGGTTTACGTTTTTGGAAAATAATTTATTTTCATTCTGAACACAAGGATTTAACTTTATAGGGAAATTGAACATTCTGTAACATGAGGCAACATGTAAGTTTTATAGAAGGAAACATGAGGTTATGTTGTGCGGGTCAAAGGAAGAAGCAGATGTGTGTTAGTCCTGTATGCTTCCTGATTTACTGACAGCCTAGTCTCGTGTTTTCAGGGTGGTATTTATGATTTGTTCGATAAGACCATCTGTAGCATGGAAATAATTACATCTTTTGGTTTCAGTTTAGAGTGTTTGAATAAATTATTTTGTAAGGTTATGTTGTTAGTTCTTTCTCAGCATCTTTACATTCAAGCCAGCAGTATAGGCTGCATCTAGTAGTTGTAGACGAGTGCCTGTTCCAGTAGAAAAAACCAGAGATTACTAAATTGGAAACTCATCCTCGCCCTTAATTTCATTAAGCTGTGAAACTAGAGATGGAGTTATTTGCAGACATAGTTTGGACTGTCAAAGAATCAAAGAACTTCATAAATTCACGATCGCTGTTGAGTGATCCGTTAATATTTCATGGCCAAGCCCAGAACTGCACAGGGCTTTGGTCAAGTCCATTTGCAAGACGAGCAGCCCTGCCTGCCCGAGGCATATGCGTGGCTGGCTGTCCAGGGGTTACCTGGAGACCACATTCACATTTGCTGAATGCAAGGCATTAGCCATGCTCTTTAACGAGAGGGCAAGGCTGGATGGAAAGGTTCATGCCAGCCTTTGGTTGTATCTCACAAGGGACTCCCTGTGCTTGTGCACTGTATTTAAATCAGTGGGTGAGGGCTGTTTGACACCCTTTCCTTCTGCTCTCCCCAAAAGATTCAGGCTCCTGCCATGTTTCTACTTAACCACTAAGCCACCACATGCCCATATTCTGCCTGTAAAAGCCACAACAGAAAGCTGAATGCCTCTATTAGAGTATAATATGTTAAAAATAGAAAATGATGACTCCCACCTTTTTTTTGGTGAGGAAATTGTCTATCTGCTGCTTTCTTCAAGGAACACTTCCAATAACGTACTTGGCTTGTTTCAAAAAGCAATATAAAGACTACACCTTTTTACTCTCTCCACCTTCTGAGTGACTTGGAAAAAGCTATTGGAAAAATGGTTTGAAACACTTGAAAAAAACTGTTAAAATGCAAGGCTGCCTTCTTGTATGCATGTTTTCTTCACTGGTGTGTTAGGCATGCTTTGGTTCATTTCTTTACTACAGCTGCTTTTGTTTATTACTCCCCAGAACTACAATGCCTTGATGTTATTAGGAGGGTGAACAGGAAAATAGTTTTTATGGAAATTAAACACCTGGTTTTGTAGTAAAAGAAGAGTAGATGAAAAGTGCAGAAATTTAGACAGAAAACTGTCTAAGCAGAATGTTTTCCTTGAGGTCTTGACTTTGGGGTTTTTGGTTTTGTCAGCCAATTCTATAAAAGAATGTTTTCTTGTTCTAGATGAGTGAGGAGCTCCTGTTACCTGATGCCTCCACTACAGTGTTTATGAGCATTCCATTTCTGTGGACTCTCTTAGGGGTTTACTAATATCCAGATTTATGTCCTTCAGATTCCTTAACTTGATAGACTGGATAAGATTGTCCTAACATGAACATGTATGTAACAGATTGACTAGGTCTTCCATCACTAATAGTTGTCAGAATGCTAAATCTGCTCTGTGGTTTTTATCCGTGCTTTACTAGGTGGAAAGATCTGCTTTTAGTGATGTGAAACCCATCACAAACTGTAACGGACAGTTGAAAGTGGAGCTAGCCCTCTTATCACCGTCTTTGGATGCAATTACTAGATCATGCTGCCTGCCTTTACAGACTGGATAAAAGATGTTAAAAATACCCTGGTCCCATAAACAAAGCAGCTGAACTTGTGTAATGGATCTGAAATTGATGTAATTGAGATTCTATTCTTGTTTCAAACCAATCATTTAATATTTACAAGCGTATGGTTGGATGTGGGTTTTTTTGTGTTGCAATGCGAAGTTCATAGTGTTCTGCACCCAAAAATAATTCTCGAAGAATACTGACATGATCAAGCTGCGATTAAACTTTGTTTGGAACTCCAGCTTTCCGAGTCCTTACAGATGAATTTTAATGATCTGGCAAGCTGGTAAGAAATGAAAAGATAGTGTTTGTGAACAGACCCAGGTCTCAATATTCTTGACAAACAGTTTATTTTGCTTGTGCTACAAGAAGAATGGCTTTTCACCAGTCTCCTGCATTGAAACTTGGAAATGAGCAGACGTTGCTTATGTAGTCATGAAGGGCAGCCAAAAGGCAATGGATGTGGTGCACTGTCGCTTGGGAAAATAGGGATTTTCAGTGGGGTACATGGTAAAGTCTGGTTAGGCTGGTTACGGCAGTACTCTGAAAGGTCTCTGTTAACCAAGCCTTATAGCAAATACTGGAAGGAACTTAAAATGCCTTTTGAAAAGGTGATCTTGGAGTCACTTGAGTCAAGAGTTAAGATTTTGTAAAGCATTCTTGTTTTCCAAGAATGGGGAAGCAGTTAAAACAGATCTAAACAGTAAAACTCTTCTGTGTTAAACTACCAAGCCTTACCAGTACTGAAATCGGAAATAATGCTCCTGAAGATCATTAAAACATTGCTTAATTATTAGACAAAGTTCTTTCCAATGGAATTCTGGTTACAGCCAGTGTCAGAAATTCTTTAACTTTTTTATCCTTTAATTGCTCAGCAACTCAGCACCTGCATAGGAATGCAGGTTTATATGCCAATGAAGATTTATGTTTTGTGTTAAACAGTGTAGCAATTTGTGTGGGTTTTGGTGAGAAGGACAAGGAGAGTTTCTGTAGGTTAGGTTGTTTTTTCTCTGCTGCTGATCATCACACTTCAATATGTGTAATCCAAAGGTTTACAGTAACCTACAGTTTTGTGATGCTCTTGTTTGACTATAGTGTGTTGCTTTCTAGCCAAACATCATCAGGAACCTGATCTTACGCATAGACTGAGGAGTAAGAATCTGTCATCTATGCATGTAATTTTAACAGAACAAATACCTGAAACAACTTCTCCATCATTGATTTGTAAGGAATGATGTTTTTTTACATTATTCCATGGAAGTAGGATGAAATCCCTGTTAGTGTAGGAATAGATAAAGAGAGAATCCTGTAACATAAGCAAGGAGAAGCTTAAAGAAGCTGTCCTTTAAGATAGTTTTTAAGGTAGAGCGAATGCAGGAAATGTCCTTTAGCTTTATGAATGCAGTGCTTAAATGAATCAATTCTAGTGCTTGATCTAGCCAGTATCACAGGCATTCAGCAGCAGTGTGTATATCTATGGGGTCAAGCAGCAATCGTTTTGGACATCTTTGGTTTTGGACTTTTTCAACACAGTGACATCGATGCTGTTTGGTTTAGTTATTGTTTGCACTGTTACGGAAGCACTGAAACAGTTGGCTGTTTATCAAAAATGAATGTTCCGTATAGTAATGAAACATGGGAGTTCAAGTTATACCACTCCGAAATTACGCTGAACTAATGCTTTCTTTAAAGCAGTTGGGGTAGAACTGAAAAGATACTTTTTCTAATAAGTTTTGGCTTTTTTTTTTTTTTGTTGCGTCATTGTAATCTTAAAAGGAAAGTATTTGTTAGTCTTATCATCTGCTTTTATGTGCCTAGAGCTGTCAGCACTTCTTTATCCTAGATCGCCAACACCACTGTCCAAAGGATTTTAATACATTTTCTCTTTAGTATCAGCCCAGCGTTTACTTCCTGTGTACTCGGTGTGTACCTCTCCCAATAATTTGTTTCCCCTCTATTGGGATAACATTTCTAAGTTTTGCCTACAGTTCATATAGCATGAGTATCTGTCTTCATGTGACTGTAAAAACAGGAAGCTGTGTGTGGCTGTTGCTGTTCCCCTGTGGTCCCCTCTGTATTGCATCTGTAATTTCTGGGGTTTGGGAAGGAACTGCTGTTTTGCTGCATGTCTGCAGAGTTGTGTGCACGCTTGGGCTTCAAGCTGCGGCAGCAAAACAATACCATTTTTCTAAAAGGAAGATATGTGGTAAGGAGTTACGAGAATAAAGTTTGATAAGCAATAGTAACCTTTGACTGCAATGATGAAATTGTAGGATAATGTGGCTATGTGTAAGTAGTACAATAATAAGCATGTCACATCTAACATGAACTGTGAGACACTGTCAAGGTTTAAAGTCAGTTGAATGACTTGAAGTAAACTGCAAAGATCTGTGAAACACCCCTAGCAACTGTTTTTAACTTTCTTATATAAGCAGTTAATTACATTTTTATCAAAGTTTAGTTTTACTGAAGCAAAATGCTGTGCTGTAGTGATGGTGTTCCTATGTTGCTGTTCAATTAACTGTAAGAAGTAATTTGGTTTGTTACCAATATTTTTGTAAACTAGGCAAACATAAGCTTTTCTGGCTATTTTTGTGGTTTATATTTCTAAATACTAATTTGTGCCTTGTTTGCTGGTTATTCTTATTACTTTGTTATGATTGTTTGCTCTTATTCAAAGAGTAAGGCTTTCTATTTTATTTATTTTATTTTATATTAAGGCTTCAAACATTAAAGTTTAAAACTTAGATTACCAGCTATATAGCAGCATGCAGCTTTGAAAACAAAGTGCTTTTTTGGGGGGGTCTTATTTCCCTATCTGTAGGGAATGCATAGCAAATCATCTTTTTAGATACATATGTTTATGTAATGGTCACAGATGAGAGATGGTGCCTGCATTTATGCAGATCTGTTGTCAAACCTCAGTATTTCAGATTAAAGGAATACTGTCTTTGAATTTGATCACTTATAATTTCTTAGTTAATAAAGAGATGCTGTTGGTGCTGTGTTTCTGAAGACATTAACATTCACTGGCTATGTACTTTGTAGTTTTGATATTTACTGGAAGAAAAAACTATTTTAATTCTGGTAATGCTAATGTTCACTTTCCTCTTTCTTAGAATGATCAGTCAACTGGAGATATCAAAGTCATTGGTGGGGATGACCTCTCAACCTTGACTGGAAAGGTATGGCTCTTGGTATGTTTAAAACCACTAAAGAACCCACATACCTGCATGGTTTTAAGGCTACTCTTTTAGTGTGTGAAGCTTATGAAGTTAAAAAAGAACAAACACAGAAGAGTTTCATTTAAGTATTCAGCACTGTATACTAGGATTGTGGAGAAGCCCCACCAAAGCCATCAGTTTAGTCTGAGCTTAAAATCGTCTTCACTGTCTTCAGTATCAGCAAAGATTTAGGAGAATTTTTTTTCTTCAGTGCCTGAGAAGAATAATCTTGTGTGGGTTGTCATCTACAGACTACCTTTAAAAGACAGCAGCGTTATTTATTGGCTGTATTGTTTTGCTGAAGTAGTAAAGGGATTTCGTACTGCCGAGACATCTGATGTGCAGCCCAGGTTAGGAACGGAGGTTGCTGTTCCAGGCAGCAATGAGAAGGAAATGCAGAATGTGAATTGGGAATCTGCTTTTCTCCAGTGACTCTGTGGAGATCATTGAGCTTGATTTCCAGGACTAAAGCATCAATGCCTCCTGCTCTGTCAGAACATGTTACTTTCCCCTTCTCCTTACAAATATGTGATCTTTAAGGCACATATGTCTCAGTTCAATATGAAGGATGTAGGTATGACACAATTTTGTGTCTCTATAGTATGATACTCCTTGTTTCAGAAGAATACAAATTGCGTAGACTGTTTACCTCTGTTTTGCATCCATCTAGGATTCTCAAAGTCCAAATAAAGACCCCTTTGTACACAGCATGAGCAGTTGAGGAGAATCTCATTGCCACCTAATTGTAATTAGAGCTTCAGAAATGTTTACTAGAATTCACTGTTACATGGTATGTTTACATGTACCATAAATGGTACAAATACTTAACTGCAACAAAAATTAGTAAATTATAGAGATTAACATATATAAGAAATGGCATATTGTCTAGATATTAATGGAGATTTTTCTTTTTCTTCTTTTCTTCCCACCAGAACGTTTTGATTGTAGAAGTAAGTATTATGTTTCACCTTGAAGTTCTAATGTTTGACTGGTAAGAGTTCTAATAGAAGTTGTTCTTAAGCCAGAAAACCTACAGTTTCTGGTTTCAAGGCTTCCAGCTTCTGATTTCAGGCTTGAATTTTACAAGTGGGCTCTGATTTAGAAATAATCTGTGGTTTAAATTCTCAAATTGCATTCAGCTGCTAAATTTAACAAGGAAAATATCCATATAAAATTGTTTGCATTTGCTTTCAGTTTGCTGGAATTCTGTCAATTCTAAAATGACTTTTTTTTTTTAAGTAGCCTGAACAAAGTGGTATTAAGCATATTATTGTTTTGGGTTTATAACAGCAAGGTAGAAAATTAAACTGCAGGGGTAGAAAGAGGTTCTTAGTAGGAATATCCTAAAATATATGAAAAACAGATCTAAGCCCAGTGTCCCCGCGTGTAATTTTCTTTAAAGAATAGTGACATAGAATACGCTAATTCTTAATGAATGTTTTAACAACTGCTAAATTCCCATTCCTCTGTCTTGTCATAGTTCTTTGCATGATACCAGGTACGATATACCTCAGTTTGATTTCCTAGTAGGTACTGTTGGTTAATTCTTGAAAGTTTCATACCGCTTTCTCGGTGGACAGTGTTGCTTATGTTCCGCGAGTACATGAGTATCGCTTTAACAATGGATGTTCTTGAGTAAGATTGCCAATTTCAGGATGGGGAAGTAGCAGCAGCAGACAGGAAGAATAGACGTGCAATCTAATAATGTCTTAAGGCTCCAAATAATGGAAGTGGCTTGTTTATAAGTAAAAAAACCAGCCAGGGCAACTGATTCAGCAGCTGAAGGGAAGGATGTTTCCCCTCATAAAATGTGTTTTTTATGTATGGTAGGTTTTGGATATTTTTTTTGATTTGAGAAGGTTATATTATTCCACAGGAAGCACATTCAGTTCCAAAACTCCTACCAAAATAGTATGTATACAGCAGTCATCTGTGTGACCAGTGGTGTCCTTTGAAGTATATTTTGCTTCAGATAGGCAGATGTGTTTAATTATGTATCTGCTCCATTTCAGATGAATGTATGTCTTTAATGTCCCAGACAGCTAACTAGGTTAGTTTCTCATTTGTTCGGTGAATCATCTTCCAGTGATTTGTCTTATACACTGTCAAACATGAATCCTTTTACCAATCACCTGTGTTTGGTGTGTTTTAACTGTCAAACAATAAAAATGCACATTTATTGTAGGCTTAGTATCTTGTGCACCAGAGCACCAGGCTTTTCTATACTGCATCCCTTTAATGTGCAAAAAGATCTGTACAAAATGGAGATTCGCCTCCAATAAACAGATAATCACACAATACAAAATCAGTAATAGGTTCTGTTTTTATTTTAGAGCGTGGAAGTAGCTACTTCTGTTTATTCACCAACTTTTATTTTTCTCTGGATATCTGTATGTCTTTAACTTTCCTTGAGTTTACAACCATGATTAAAAGCATTAATTGTTAAAGGTGGTATTGCTGACGGGTGCTCTGTTGAGTTTTTTTGTTTGATTTTTATTTTAATTGGGAGTCATGGGAAAATAAGCTGAAAACAGGACATTGCTGCTTCTGTGTTACCTCCTTCACTTCAAATAGATTTGATTTCAGACTAGGGTAAGGACTGTCCCTCTAAAGGCTGTGTGATTATTGCAGTGCGATTGAGGAGTCCATTTCTGTTACTTCAGTTGTAAGCCATATATTCTTCTTTTTTTCTGCTTATATGTGCAGTGGATGGGATTAAAATGATGTGTCAAAATTAATTTTACTGTGTTGGAGTATAGACTTTAGAACTGCATCCTGATATTCCCAGTGCAGTTTCTTTGGATGTTTCTTGGAACTGTAATGTAAATTACGCTCCTTTTTCTTTAATTGCAGTAATGGGTTGTTCTGCCTGTTTTCCCTTGTTAGTTTTCTTGCTGTTGCATGCATCTGCCTCTGAGCTGAATGGGAAGACTAATACTAATTTTATCATATTCAAATGAAACATTGTTTGTCTAATAGCTACAAGGAGCAAGCCATAAAATCTACAAAAGGAGCCAAGAAGGTCATAGTTCAGTAACTTTCAAAGTCATAGTTGTCCAGAACAATTGAGAACTGTTGTTAATTTGTGTTATCACTTTACGGAGCACAGTTGCATAAGCACAATATGGTGTTACATCTCACCTGTCCTTGATTTCGAACAGTATTTTGGCATATTTTCATGCTATTGTGGATGAGCAATTTCTGTGGTAGAAACTTGAAAATGTTACTCTGACATGTTTAATACTCTTTCTTACATGAGTTTTTTATTTTCAGGATATAATTGATACTGGTAAAACAATGAAAACGTTGCTGTCTCTACTTAAGCAATACAATCCAAAGATGGTGAAAGTAGCCAGGTATATTTTTAATGATGATTATTTGTGCTGTATTTCACCTTAAGAAGGACACACAGTGTTAAAAAAAAAAAAAGTAGAATACATTTCCATGGAAGAGCAACAGGAGGAAACATTTCTGCGGGAGTCCTATATGATGTGATTTGTTGGAGTTTAGGATTTGTTTAAACTCGAAAAGCACTTTTCCTTCTTATGAGAACATGTATTCATTAAGGCTGGCGAAAACACTATTTCCAGTCTTATTGCTGGAAGCATTTCAGTGCTTCAGAAGGGGATAGTTTGTGCATGCCAGGTACATGTCTTACTTTATCATGTTACGGTAAGGTTTGTGGAGTCCAAGTTAGATTTAGAAGAAATTAAATCTTTTGGACTTTAAAAAAAAAAAATCCTTTCAAGTTGGTAGACGTATTTTCAACACAAATTTAGTTCATAAATGCAGACTTTTACTAGAGAAGGGGATAAAAACAATCAGTCACATATATGTAGTATCTATCCAAACATGTTCATTTGTGCTTGCGCTATCTACAATTTCAGTGTACCGCAGTGCTGTGCAATATACCTGTGCAATGGAGACCTTTTTTTAGTCTGCCTTCTTTAATTGTAGAATTAAATTGGTTTGCACACCAGCATTACTGTTTGTGTAGTGTGCATAGTGCAGCTAAGCTTTAGAGGTCATTCTGTGAGAGTCACCCAGCCATATGCTCTTCCAGGCTTTTCTACTTAGTTACATCTTTAATCAATTAGTTTCAAAACATTTTATAATTACAAGCAACAAGAAAGGTTGAGAATAATACTATATTATTAACCAACATGAGCATTCTAACTACTTCTTTTTAAATTACATCTTTTGCACTGCTATGCTGTGGCGGTGTATTTTACAATAAAAGCATAATGATTGTTGGGGATTAGAAATAAAGCAGAGCTGTATGTAATATCTGATCGGTTGTGTTGCCATAACAATGTCAGAGCAGTTGTTAGACATATGAGAACAGCTTTTCTTGCTGATAATCTGGAGGTGACCTGCTGAAGGTGAGGTTCTTGAGGATTTCTCCCTGGCCAGATTAAGTGTTTTTTAAATACTTTTTGCTGAAAAGTGTCCTAACACTGCAGTGAATATCACAGGTACAATAGAGTATGAGCAAAGTCCAGTTTCCTATTGTTTGAACCTGTTGCAATAATGTGGGTCTGCCAAAGACCTGAGCAGATAAACACGATCATTCCAGATACTCTTCAGGGTGATGTTCTTAGTTATTTCACTTGACTCTCATCTCTTCTTTTTTATTATTATTTTTGGGTTTTTTTAATTTCTTTCTCTCTGACAATTAAGCAGTTGTAGCAGGGAGGTGTGAGTTAATGCTAATATGACTTTGGGGTGTCTTTGATCAAATCCTACACCAATTTTCAAAGATTAAGTCTCACAACTAGAAGTTTCAAGAGACTGTCTAAAATTGAAACTGTGACTCTGAGAAATGAAGAAGTCCTACCTTCAGGAGTGATCCAGCAGGGAAGATCTGTGCTTAATGCACAGAGTTATGCTGACCTCTGTCATTCCACTTGGCCATTGACCACGCTTGCTTTTCCTCCCAAAGTCTCTGTATCTCAAAGACAGACACATCAGGCCTGTGGGGTTGACTTCTAAGAGGTAGAAGTGCTCAAGTGAAAAATGAGCAAATCAAACTAAACTAGCAGGGCATTTTTCTCTGCTGCAGTACCCTCAACTCTGTGTCTCCACGATTTTTTTTACACCTCTGACTATTAGTTCTGGAAAAGTGGAGCTGGTTTGTATCACCTGATCATCAGAACCGCTTAGATTTTCTTTATGGGATAAGTAGTACTGCCAGTGAGAAACAGTTGAGGGCATGTTGGGCAAGTACAATTAAGGTTTCATTTAAGCAGCTGAACTTTTGTTTCATACTGATGCTTTTGAAAAGAGTTGGTCTGTCCAGATCCCAAGTTGTTGCCACTTTACGTATAGGCAAAACTGTGCCTGAAGTTGTTAACACACATAAAACCCCATTAAGTCACTCTTCACAATGAAAAACCATCCAGGTCAGTATCTCCTAGCCTCTTCCTTGCCATAACCTGTTAATTATCCTTTAGGCTGTGAACTATTCGTGGGTCTAGGAAGTGTTGATTTTGTCATTATGATGAGCTGTACCTGCAAATAAAATAATAGTTTAAAATATGCGTAGTTATGCTTTGTTACACACACTTAGGCCAAATTCATCTTGTCTGTCATTGAAACAATCTCATATATTTGCACCCAGTGCTTTTCCATGTTTCAGTTTTACATTGGTTTTATTTGACAGTTTGTTGGTAAAAAGAACTCCTCGAAGTGTGGGATATCGGCCTGACTGTAAGTAACATTTTGACAAACATTATTAATTTTTAAAAGTATGTCAGTGTATTGTGTACCCTTTGGTCAGAGTCCAGGGATGTTCCAAACAAGTTTTCACTAATGAAAAATGTTAGATTTTGCTCTTAACTTAGGGAATTTAAGTATTTGGAATGTATTTTGACAGAGTTAATCTGGATTTGGTCTGATGCTTTTTCTTCTTAACTTCCTGTAACATTTTACTATAAGAAAAGCAAACTTTGATATTTTGGTCCAGGTTACACCCTTTTCATGTGCAAATTTTCCCAGCTGCATGTAGTCAAATGCTTTGGGTAGCAGAATCTGCTGGATTCACCTTTGACACTTTTGAGAGTGATTTGGGTGCCTAAACCTAGCCACCTCCTGCTGTTTGGATGTCCCCAGGAATATTGGAGGACTGCACTGGGTAGCAGGTCTGATAAAAGTTTACAGTGATAAGAAGCCTAAATTGGCACAAAGTTGGTTGTGTCTAGGCATCTGAATTACTCCCTTCTTGTCTTCTCCTGTCTGTCCCAAGACCATAAAGAAAATAATAGCATCCACAGCAGGCAGTTGGACCAAAGCGACGGCTTCTCCTGCCTTGGGAAGGGCTGTGTGTTTTAACCCTGTTCCAGAGGCTGAATTCCTGTTAATCTAAGCCATGTACTTTCACTATGGAAGTGGAGTGAATTTAGCAGCAGAATCGCATCCTCTTCTTCCTCCTTTTCAAGGTTGTGCAATAGTCTGGAATGAAGTTTTTCAATGCCTTAAAGCTTAATTGAGGTGTTCCCCCTCAGTCAAGGATGCTCCTCATTCCCGAGATCTTATTATAGGCTTAGCTGGGCTAATGGTCTGCCTTTTGAGCATCTTGCAGCAGATGACTTGTTTTGCCATCTGTCCACAGAGGCAACCTGTTCAGTGCAGGACACGTGAGCTCTGAAGGAAGAGACAACAAGGCAGTAGTGGCTGGGCCTCCATTTTGTCCCTGTATTGTGAGGCCAGGTAGATGCTAGACATCACTTTAATTTTTCCAAAAGCACGCACAGCCTTTTATTTGAGTGGTACAGTTTATCTCCCTGTTTTCCTTACAGACCCTCGTTATAGCCAGGGAGAGGAAAAACTGCACAGATTTCCTGTGCTCAGGTGTCTTTGATTATAGCATGAGGGGAGAAAGCCATTTGGAAATTTTATATTTTATATATGTAATATTTTTTGGTCATTTTATAGTGTGTGTGGACAGGTTGGGCTGATACTGCCTGACCACCCACGAACTGTCCTGCTAGAGCTGTTCAGATAATCTATGGAATAGCTGATGTCCTCGTCTTAGGCAGCTTTTCTGGGAGGAAAAAAACCCACAACCAAACACAAAAAACCACCCACCCACCTGTTACTGAAACCTGCAAGTGACTCCATAAAGAACAGAGCGCTCTTTGCTCTTCACCATTCTCTATACCGTGGAATCAGCGTCTAAGATGTGCTCTAGCAACCGTAGCATGTTCCTGCATACCAGGCCATTGCCTGCAAGTCGCACGAATGGAGTCCATCTGGGCAGTTACTCAAAGGCAAAGGATGGGTTTTCCTGCAATAACTGGTTCTGAGTTCACATTATTCTGTACTTTCCCAGCCCTTCACAGAAAGTCCGGTTGGACTTGCACATCCATAGCTTTGAGGAGCTGATGACTGAACCTGCCTCCTCATGATGCCTTCGGGTACCCTTCCTGCAGCCTGAGGCGCAGGTCCAGCTCCCAGGAGTGCTGCCTTTTAAGTGATGCTGGGTCGGGGGGTGACTTGTGCTGTGCTCACCAGTTCCATGGCTTCTGTACTAGCATGTCAAGCATCTAGGAAGTCCAGGAATTGGCTCTTTTTGTATGTATTTGCGAAGTTGCAGGAAATTTTCAAGGAATTCTACATTCTGATAATAATACCCTGTCTGTAGATTTAAGTGCTTCCATTCATTTCTTGCAGAGTGCATGCTAGCACCATGCTGCTGCGTGGGAACCAATAAATACAGCCATTTAATTTTGCTTTAGTTGATAAATGAAATCAAGAAAGTAAGTTAAAATTTTAAAATAGCTTGAACTTAATCTGAGCATGCCCAAGTGAAAGAAATAAAACGAGTTAGGATGGTCACATATCTGTAAAATTCCAGATTGTCTGTATAAAAAAAGTCTAGTGAGCTCTAGGAAGTTCTTCTCTAACATACTGGTGACTTAATGGTCTTTTTCAGTTGTTGGATTTGAAGTGCCAGACAAATTTGTTGTGGGATACGCCCTAGATTACAATGAATACTTTAGAGATTTGAACGTAAGTAATTTTTCCCGTATGTTTTTGTCCATTTAAAACTAGGGAGGAGGAAGGAAGGGAAGTCTCCTCACATCACTCTCCCTCCTCCTCTGTAAATCATACCTCGTGTGCAAATCTGTTCCGTTGGTGGTGCAACGATGAGAACAAACCCTAGAGCAGCAGGACAGTGTTTTGGAGCTTTTATGAAACTTTATTTTGCTGCATGCAGAATGGAGGCTACACATCTCCTGTCAACTGTGAAATAACGTAAAGCTTGTGTGAAGTCTCTTGCCTTACCAGATGTCTGCAACAAATAAGTGCATTTCCTTAGTGATGGAAGAGTTAGAGAAGAGACACCTTGGAAGTTAAGAGGGGGTTGCTTTTTATCCTAAGTCATTAATTCTTCATCTGGGTCTCGCCAGCAGACGTGGGGAGGAGAAAGAAGGCAATGCTGGGATTTTTAGACAAGAAAAGGCTTAAATTATTCTGCATAAACAGTATCACAAGATTTTCATACTGAAATGTGTATGGTACGCTTTTATTTTTGTCAGAAACACATTATTGAATACGGATGTAAAACACTGGTCTCTTTCTAACAGGATCTTTTTATTTTATTTTGTTTCAGCATATCTGTGTGATCAGCGAGACAGGGAAGCAGAAGTACAAAGCATAAAAGCATAGTTCAAGTGCTATGACAACAGAGCTTTGAAATGTTTTGTTTACTGAGTCCTATCTTTCACAGGCTTCAACTCTGGTACACCAGCTAAAATTGTAGAATGCCCCAGCCTCATTGTCATATGCTTACTATAATTTATTGCATGTACAATATAAGAGCTCGTCTTGTTCATTTATATTTTAGAAATGTAAACAACTAGTGCAATTCTGCACTCCTTATTTTGATTTGCACTATGACTCTACCGACTATTGCTGCCCCTGGTTGGGTTGTGCTGTTTGTGAGCTTCAGAGTCTAACTCTTGCAGTGGTAAATTGCTTAAACCTCATCAACCCAGAACTGAAATAGTTCAAGTACTGTAAATGTCAAACATTTTATGATAGGGAAGTCTATTAGTAATATTTTTAAAATCTGTAATTTAAGTTTTATATTTTAATGCACAAATGTGATTGTGATTAATGGATAGTTGCACCTTTGGGTGTTATAAAGCATGAGGAGCAGCCAGTTACAGTATCTGTAATCTCCAATGAGCTCATTCAAATCTCCTGGAGTTGCCTTATTGCTGTAAAGGAAGTCTGGGTGAAAAATCTCTCTCTCTCTCTCTTTTTTTTTGTTATTTTTATTTAAAGGAGATGGAATGACAAAACAGAATGTTTAAACCTAGTTTTAGTTGAGCTGCCTGTTTCTGTTAGTTGTTTTTTTTTCTTTAAAAATCTCCCATCAGTCAGTGGAATTGCCTTTTAAATTTAAACAATTTTAATATATTTGTGAAAAAGTATTGTAATGTTTACTTTATAAGATCTACAAAACAAAGTACTTTAAATAAAGGCTGTCTCTTTAAAATAAGCCCCATATATCTATGCCACTCATTCTGTATATTAAAGTGCTCTTGACATTTTCTTCTCAGTAATATTTTTCAGAAGTGTTTCTGAACAGTGAAGGCAGACTCTACATTTGTTATCTTTGTAGAGCTTTTGGTTAACATTATCCTGTCTATAAGAGAGATGATAAAGTGCTGAGGGAAAATACTGAAACACTTCCGTATTCCATAACCAAACT